>NC_089221.1:89816084-91074834 GCF_963924675.1 Phocoena phocoena | reverse complement strand
GAAACGATTATTTCTTGACAGTGATCTAAATGTGAAATAATCCAATTTTACAAGTCCGTTTTAATCTCTTTACATTTAATTGTGATTTCCCAGCAGTATAAATGAAATGAGTTTTTGTATTTGATAGCATAAACTAAAAATAATTTGGCCTCACTTTAATTTTCTATTCCTGTTTTAAGGTGATCTGGGTGTTACTGGCTCTGGTCCTTGGACTCTTAAATCAATAGAAATTGTTGAGGCCAGATGAAGAATTCAGGCAGCACAAGGGAGTGAAAACAAAAACAGGCACCCTTGCTCACTCTCCCAGAGGAGGACGGGCAGGTTCCTTAAGTGGGGTGAGGGCTAAGGGTGGATCCGTGGGTGGGGCTGGAGGGGTGGCTTAGGTTGTCTGTCCACCCCCTTGGTGGTGCTGTGTGCAGGGATCATGCACGGTACCCTGCTTTTCCTCTTGGCACCTCAGAGATGACAGTTGACTTGTGACCTTTTTGTATGTAATTGTTCATAATTTGCCCCAAGTGTGCGTGCATGCAGTTGTTTTTAGTCCCTTATAGTTTCTTTGTATTCTTTTGCTGGAGATGTTTGTCCAGGTGCAAGCCCTGCAGTGAAGGGTACCAGGTCCCATACTGTCTCTTAAGGTTACTAAAGAGCATGAGATAGGCAACTGTGTTTGTCTCTTTCTATACAATTCGGAAGTCAACATCACTACATATAACGGTCCTGGGGAGGCATAAAAATGGTACAGATGATCTCCCCTGTAGGCTTTAATAAATGGTTCAAAAAACCATTTTATCAAATAGTGTATTAGAAGCTGAATGTTTTAGCTTGACTAATGATTAATATGTGTGACTCTGGTTTTAGTAATACAGTGCAAAAAAGCCCTGCTGCACATACAATAATAGTAACAATAACAATTCCTTGTTGATGACTTAAGGTTTTGGAAGGTACTGAGAATTTGAAGAATATTCTTATGGAAAGACTAAAACTTTTGTGAAAGTTGATAACATTTTTTTTTTGATAACATTTTTATGTTCTATTTTTTTGAGGGTTTTTTTTGGTGGGCAGAGAAGGGAAGTCATTTTAAATCTTATTTTCTTTGTTTAGTTACCTGACTGAGCATTTAATTCCAACATCTCTATGAGAGACATTTCTGAAGACTTTGATCTTTTCTTTTTGGAAATTTGTGATTTGGTTACTGTTTCTTTTACTGTTTCTTTTACTCTTAGCCAAAAGCAATCATAACGAAAAAAATATATTAGGGAGTCTTATTATCTCTCTCATATATCACAGTACTATTCAAATAGTGGTTCATAAACTAGTGTTCGTTAAGCACTTTTACTCCCAAGGTAGATACTCCTAAGATATGCCAGAAATCTAAAGTAAGCATGTCTTTTACAGCAATTTGACATTTTCTACCCATCCAGTCTGGGGAAGTCTCATCAACAGGGTGTTGTGGAATTGCATGTTGAGTAGATGGTGCGAATACCCATCACTTTTACCCACAGATGTGAGGACTCTTTGGATAGTAGGTTCAGTGATCAAGGGAGAATTTCTAAAATAATTAGTCTCTAACTTTTGCAATTTCAAAAAGTATGACTAATCATAGTCAGTCCTCTGAAATATATCAGGAGACAGCTAAAAGCTCTAGGTCAATATGCCTAACACAAGCACATAAAGACCCATTTGCCTTCAATTCACTTTCTCATCAATTATTTTTCTCTGGGTGGCCTGACCTGTACTTTTTATTTTCTATTCATTTGGCATTAAATGTTTTAAATTTATCTAAGAGTATGTCTGACTGACGTTTGTATTTCTGAGCTCTATTTCTGAAATATGTAATGTTTTATGAGTGCTGGGGTTCCTTTGTCGTCTTTTGCAGACTTTGTCTACCTAGTCTGCTTAAACATCTATCTTCATAATTTTATATGATTCATAATGAATACTTATGTACTTTGTAACATTTATTACTAGATTTATCAAATCGTTTCTACATCTCTATTCTGTGCTTACATGTATTTTATCATGAATTCATTAATAATTGTTTGCAGTTATCTTCCTAAGTGCCTTTTAAGATGGAAATACTCAATGTGATGTTAACTGTTAAAAAAAGAAACTCCTGAATATATCAATCCTACTTGAAAATAACTTGTATTTTATATTAAAGTTAGGCCAGCTCTGAATGACATTCCTGTAATAGCTCAGTGCAGCTTCTGACTTAAAAATGCATTTGCTCTATATTCTAATGGATATAGATTATAAGAAGCAGACCTTGCTGTAAGCAGTAGATAATGATGTTTTAGGTTTATAATCTGTTTTGCTGGATATTTTCCCATTGCCCCTCCAGATCTACCTTCCATCCTTCTCCACTTTGCCCTGAACTTTCTGGCTTCTAGTTTGGTTTAGCAAATGGGAAGCACAGGTAGATGACTGGAGTGGAGTGCAGGAAGGCTCCTTCTTAGCAGGCAGCCTCAGATCGGTTGCATCTCTCCACCAAAGGCCAAAGATTTTTATTAAGCACCACTCTCCTACAGCTGTTCTTTCTGGGTCTCTGTTCCCCTTAGTCCCGAGAGTAGTGACAATTCGCCCTCTTCTTGCCTACCCCTGAGGATGGCACCATCTTGGGTTTTTTTAAACTATATTTTTTTTCTTGAATAACTCTGCCCACATCTTTGGAAAGGCTCTTTATTCAGTTACCCCATTTGAGGGTGCTGTTTCCTGCCAGAACCTTGACTCATCAGTTTTAAAAATTAGCTATCTTAAAAAATGAAATGAAAAATAATTCAATGTAAGTCTGACTATCCAATTACTTCATTACGTGTTTGACTACTCTGCTAAACACAGGTAGTATGTCCTAGTTTTGGTCATACGCTCATAAATGTGCTCAGATATACTTCAAGAGGGAAATAAATCTGGATGTGAGAGCAAGCAGAGGAAGCGTAATCTAAATGGCAAAAAACAGACATAAAAAGAACTTTACCATGCTTTCTGGTTTTTTTAAAGTTACTTGTAATCTAATGATTATCACAAGCACTTAGGTAAAGCTTCCCATATGCCAGGTTCTTTTCTAACTGATCTACATACATTGAGCTATTTATTTCTTCCCACAACTCTCTAAGGAGGTACTATTCCCATTGTACAAGTGAGGAGACAGTCACAGTTAAGTAAATCAGTTAGTCTGGTTGTATTCTCTTAACTACTATGCTGTGCTGTTCTTTCAGTGGTTTTGCTGATAAAACTGTTAAGTATAATAAAGACTGAATATTATATGAAAGGATAAGTTTATAATAGTAACATCATAGAAATAACATGGGCTTTCAGTTCAAAGTTGGGTTTGACTCCTAGGTCTGACAGTTTAAATTGTTCCTTAATATAATTTTGCCTTTAAGCCTGATTTTTTTTGTTGCCACCCTTTTCCCCATAAATCATGAATTTGCGTGATGTGCATTATTTGGTACTGTGAGTGCATTTGTCTTCTAATATAAAATTTAATATTTCTCTTTAGGTTTACGATCCGTGAACATGCCTGCTAACAAATCATCTGTGATTAATAAATATGGAGTAGTATCTTCCTCTTATGAAAAATCAAAGTAAGTTTGAAAAAAATTTCATATTGTTAAAGTAGTAGACCCATATATATTGTAGAATTTAGAAGGTTACGGAAAATTGAACAGTAAAAAATAATCACTCATAGTTCGATATCTAAGAATAAAAATGTTAAGGTTTACTATTTTATAAATAAATAGCTTTGGAATGATTTTTTGTAATGATTATTTGTAAAGATCATATATTTATAAAATTTTGAATTCTATACTTTTTAAACTAAGCATTTTGTCTATAATCAGTCTTAATTAATTTTTAATTAATTTTTGGCTGCGTTGGGTCTTTGTTGCTGTGTGCGGGCTTTCCCTAGTTGCGGCAAGCGGGGGCTACTCTTCGTTGCAGTGCGTGAGCATCTCTTGCAGTGGCTTCTCTTGTTGTGGAGCATGGGCTCTAGGTGTGTGGACTTCAGTAGTTGTGGTGCGTGGGCTTAGTTGTTCCAAGGCATGTGGGATCTTCCCAGATCAGGGCTCAAACCTGTGTCCCCTGCATTGGCAGGTGGATTCTTAACCACTGCGCCACCAGGGAAGTCCCTATAATCATAGTCTTTTTTAAAAAACTAATTAATTTATTTTTAACATTTTTATTGGAGTATAATTGCTTTACCATGGTGTGTTAGTTTCTGCTTTATAACAAAGTGAATCAGTTATACATATACATATGTTCCCATATCTCTTCCCTCTTGCATCTCCCTCCCTCCCACCCTCCCTATCCCACCCCTCTAGGTGGTCACAAAGCACCGAGGTGATCTCGCTGTGCTATGCGGCTGCTTCCCACTAGCTATCTATTTTACGTTTGGTAGTGTATATATGTCCATGCCACTCTCTCACTTTGTCACAGCTTACCCTTCCGCCTCCCCATATCCTCAAGTCCATTCTCTAGTAGGTCTGTGTCTTTATTCCTGTCTTACCCCTAGGTTCTTCATGACAATTTTGTTTTTCTTAGTTTCCATATATATGTGTTAGCATATAGTATTTGTCTTTCTCTTTCTGACTTACTTCACTCTGTATGACAGACTCTAGGTCCATCCACCTCACTACAAATAACTCAATTTCGTTTCTTTTTATGGCTGAGTAATATTCCATTGTATATATGTGCCACATCTTCTTTATCCATTCATCCGATGATGGACACTTAGGTTGCTTCCATCTCCTGGCTATTGTAAATAGAGCTGCAATGAACATTGTGGCACATGAGTCTTTTTGAATTATGGTTTTCTCAGGGTATATGCCCAGTACTGGGATTGCTGGGTCATATGGTAGCTCTATTTGTAGTTTTTTAAGGAACCTCCATACTGTTCTCCATAGTGGCTGAACCAATTCACATTCCCACCAGCAGTGCAAGAGTGTTCCCTTTTCTCCACACCCTCTCCAGCATTTATTGTTTGTAGATTTTAAATCATAGTCTTTTAATTTGCCATAATAATCCATGAAATGCATAAGAGAAAGTATTCAATAACTACTGAATTGTGAAGCATCTTAGTTATTTCTAAGTGCTTGTCTATTTCAAATTAAACCACGATAGAATATTTTTCTGCATTTCAAATTATTTCCTTGGGATAAAGTTTCTGAAATTAAGTTACTAGATCAAAGTTTGTTGATAATTTAAAAATTGTTTGTGATTTTAAGAAATTTTTACAAACTTAAAGAACATGATAGAGTACATAATAAAACTTATGTGTTGACATATTGTTATGTTTGATTCAAATATTTTTCTTTAATAAAGAATAGATCAACAGATAAACTTGAAGCTCTTTGCACATGTCCTTCCAATTATAATAATTGTGGCATATATTATTTCCATTCATTTTTGTACTTTAACATACAAGAATGTAAAATTGCATTTTGCTGGGCTTCGCTGGTGGTGCAGTGGTTAAGAATCCGCCTACCAGTGCAGGTGACATGGGTTTGAGCCCTGGTCCAGGAAGATCCCACATGGCGCAGAGCAGCTAAGCCCATGTGCCACAACTACTGAGCCTGCGCTCTAGAGCCAGCAAGCCACAACTACTGAAGCCCACGTGCCTAGAGCCCGTGCTCTGCAACAAGAGAAGCCACCGCAATGAGAAGCCTGCGCACTGCAACGAAGAGTAGCCCCTGCTCGCCGCAACTAGAGAAAGCCTGTGCACAGCAACGAAGACCCAACGCAGCCAAATAATAATAATAATAACAAAAAAATTTGTATTTTCCAGTCTATTTCCTAAAGTACATAACTAGGAATGGAATTGTTGGATATACCATTTAGTAAACAGAACTTATTAATTCTGTCTAATGATTAGTCATTTTTGTATTTTGGTTATAAAATCTGTCTCTACCACAAGATCATGTAGATATTGTTATACATTATTTTTTTAAAAATCTTACCGTTTTATCTTTAATACATATGGAAATGATTTTTGTTAGTGGTGTTAAGTGCAGGTCCAGTTTCCCTTTTTTTAATGTACATACCAGCTTGATCAACACCATGTATCGAAAAGAACATCCTTCTTCACTATTTCTCTAGTACAATGATTATGTAAATCAAGTGTCCACATATAGTGGGTATATTTCTGGGCTCTCTTTTCTGTTTCACTGGCCTCTTTGTCCCTTTTTAATATTACCACACTGCTTTAATGACTGTCACTTAGTGATAACATTTAATAGTCAACATGATAGATTTTTCCAAGTTTCTTCTTCTTCAGTGATATCCTGCATATCCTATTTAAAAATTAAAAAAATATTTATTGAGGTGTAGTTTACTACAATATTAGTTTCAGGTGTAGAACATAGTGATTCAAAATTTTTAGAGATTATACTGCTTTTAAAGTTATTATATTTATATTCCCTGTGCTGTACAATATATCCTGGTAGCTTATTTATTTTATACATAGTAGTTTGTATGTCTTAATCCCCTACCTCTATCTTGCCCATACCTCCTTTCTTCTCCCCACTAGTAATCTCTAGTTTGTTCTCTATATCTGTGAGTTTGTTTCTGTTTTGTTACGTTTATGTTTGTTTTATTTTTTATTCTCCAAATATAAGTGATAACATACAGTATTTGTCTTTCTCTGACTTATTTCACTAAGCATAATAACCTCCAGGTTCATCCATGTTGCAAACAGCAATGTTTCATTAATTTTTATGAATGAGTAGTAGTCCATTATATGTATATACCACATATTCTTTATCCATTCATCTATTGATGAACACTTAGGTCGCTTTCATATCTTGGTTGTTGTAAATGCTGCCAGTGAACATTGAGGTGAATGTATCTTTTCAAATTAGTGTTTTTGGAGGTTTCCCTGGTGGTCCAGTGGTGCTATTCAGGGTCTCTTGTGTTGCCATACAAATTTTAAAATTATTTGTTCTAATATTGTGAAAAGTGCCATTGGTATTTTGATATGGATTGCATGGAATCTGTAGATTGCCTTGGGTATTTTGGTCATTTTCACAATATTAATTCTTCTAATCCATAAACACAGTATATCTTTCTATCTGTGTCATCTTTAATTTCTTTCATCAGTGTCTTAGTTTTCCCAGTACAGGTCTTTTACCTTCTTAGTTAGATGTAAATTTTTATAGAGGTACTGTCTATCTTTTCTTAGATTTCTTCCTATGTATTTGGTATTTGTGATCCTGCTGTAAGTTTTATGCACATATTGAAAAAAATATGTCTTCTCTAGCTGCTGCCAGAAGAAAGACAACTGATTTTTGTGTATTGATTTTACATATGGAAATACTGCTAAATTCTCTCATTAATTCTAAACATGTTTATCTCAGTCTCAATTTAAAAAGAATACTCTAAACATTTCATGATTAAGCATGATCTTTTTTGAAACTTTATCTGACACTTAAATTGTATTTTGTGGTGTTTTTTAAATTTAAATCTCATTAGACTTCATTACTATTTTAAGCAGTTAATTTTCCTTTATATTTTATTTATTGTTCATCACTTTCCTTGCTTTTCATTCTTTGTTACTTCTTAGATATGGTTTTTCTTTTGCCTGATGTACAACTTTTTTTTTTGGCCGTGCTGCGCAGCATGTGGGGATTCTAGTTCCCCAACCAGGGATCGAACCTGTGCCCTCTGCAGTGGAAGCATGGAGTCTTAACCACTGGACTGCCAGGGAAGCCCCAGATGTACAACTTTTTGAACTTTGCTTAGTGAGATTTCGTTGTTGAGAAAAATCTTAGTTTTTGTTAGTCTGAATATACCTTTATTTTATTCTTATTTTTGGAAGAAATTTAAAACTGAACATGGAATTGTCTTTGGTCTGTTATAAATTTTATTGTTTTTTCCCCCCAGAACATTGATGATATCATTCCACTAACAGCTTCCATTAGTGCTGTTGGGAAGTTAGCTGAAATTTTGATGTTATTTCTTTAAAGTTTAATCTGTTTTCCCCAACTTTGGGTGCTTTAAAAAATTTCTTATTCTCTTGTATTCTCAAATTTTACTATGATGTGTTAGAATGTAATTTAAAAAATATTCTACTTAGATTTCTTGCACCTTTTGTATCTGTGGACTGTGTCTCTCTTTTGTCATTCCTGAAAAAATATCAGATATTGTTCCTTTAGATATTACCTTGACAACCCATTCTCTCTTTTTCTGAGACTGTTGATTGAATGTATATTAGACCATCTCATTTTATATTTCATATCTTTTATTTTGTCTCCATTTTCTATATTTTCATCTCTTTCTACTGTATTTTGAATAATTCTGATATGTGCTCTGTTTTCCCATGACTAACTCTCTCTTGTTACCAATTTATACATTGAATTTTAAACACTGTATCTTACATTTCTAGCAATTCATTTATTTTTCTTCAAATCTTCTATGTAGACTTATAGTTTCTGGTTACCTGTACATACTTTTGAGCATATTGTGGAAATAAGTATGATGGTTTTATAATTTGTGTTGATCCAATGAATGGGGTATAAATCTATGTTGAGACTAATCTTCTCAGATATACGTGTATTTTTTTTTTCTTTCTCTTTCCTTCTCTGTTGAGCAGCAAGGCGGCCTTTTCTACAGCTCCCTGAGGTTGGGAGAAGGGATGGCGATTAGTTCTGATTGCTCTTACCTCGGATATTTAGTCAATGTGGAGGGAGTCTCCTATAACTTTTCCTCACCTTGAAAATCCTGGATTGATTTTTCTTACTGTGCAGTCATTTAGAAAACACACTTTGTTTTGTATCAGTGGCCTCTTGTATCAAGGTAAACCAGATTCTGCCCCTGGCATCAGCTGTTTGAGATGAAGCAGAGATCTAGATACCTTGCATGAAAAGACATTACGTTTGGTTTTTTTATGTATTGCCTGAATCGTCATAGACCTCGTACTGTATTTGCTTCACTTATTCTTCTTAGGAACAAGAGCTTTGCATGCTTAGTGTGCGTTCTGTTGGAGATGCATGTAGGGCTCCATGTAAATCCTTCAAGTGAGGTACTGAAGTCCACCCATTTCTGGACCAAAGGTTATTTTATATGTTTCTCACAGAAGCTGCTCTTGAGGGTTTTTCTTTTTTTTAATATCTGGAGACTGTAGTCTTCAAAGCTTCCTGAGATGTCAAAGCCTGAAATTTTTCCTTTTTATTAATGTTTTTGACTTTTATATTTAGTGAAATGTGCTCTACAAATGTGCTCTAAATATTTAAAATATTATGTATTTATAGTATATATGTATATAATAGTATTGATTTTGATATGTATACATTTATAATACCATATAGCTCTATAGTGTGGGCTCTAAATTGGTGCTGTCAGAAGCAGGAAGAAACTTTTCTACACTCATATTTATAGTCTTGTCATTTGTTTATTTGATCTGTGATCTGTAGTCTTTGTTTTTCATTTATCTGAATTACTATAATCTTTTAAGTGATTCTAATGGTTGAGACCTTGTAATTAAGTCTGTTAATTTTAACCTAGGACATCTGTACTTGTAGCATTTAGGTTGGCTACAAATGATTTAGCCCAAAATATGGTAATTTAGGAGCTGGGAGGCCATAAAGAGCATGAACACATTCAGTATATATATTGCAGTGTAATTTCCTTAGGATGAATTGCCCCAAATGTGATATCAGCAGCTACTTATGAGATTATCTGTATAAAGTAAGTAGGATCTTGCAAGATCTTAGAAACCACAGTCCTCTTATACTTGGGTGTACACCACTGTCTTGGCTCAGATCTCTAGATGGCAGGATATGAGAAGAGGATTAATATTTTAATACTAGATTTGCGGTATACAAATTCAATTCAGTGAAGCTGAAAAAAAAAATAGGAAAATGAGGCAAAAAGCCTCGATGTATTACCACCCTGATCACTAAATCACAACTTGCCTTAAAGAGACACAGCAGAGCCTTGTCTATACTTGACATTTGGAATTTATCAAGACAGATTTCAAGAAAAAAAATATCAAAATGGACCATAAAATGGTGACTCAAAGAGGGGTATTGAGCTCTGCTCCTTCCTGTCCAGCATTTTCCTTGGTGAAGATTCACCCCAGAGGTGCTCACTCATCCATACTTCCAAGTTGTGTCACCCAGCCCTTGCTACTCCAAATGTGGAAGGGGAGGGGCAGCTCAGTGTTTGGGGGCATAAAGGTTATGTAGGCATCAAGTCAGTCTGAGACTCTGCACAATGTTTATGTCCAGTACAGCCACTAATCATAAAGGCCTTCATTTGGGGGAATGTTTTCAGACATCAGATTTTTCTTACCTCTAAACTCAACTCAGTGTCAGTTATTCATAGCTTAATCTAGAGGAAAAAGTAGAGTCATTGCCCAAGTGTCCTATAATAGTTATTCAGTCTTTAGTCTTCCATTGTCCTGGGAACCATGTTTTCCTACAATTATCCTTTTATGTTTTAAAAACTCTTTAGATCTGGGATGTTTTCAAGTCTGTTTCTCACCGTGCTGCACCCCCAACACATTCACCAAAGCACTAAACTTTTCATTAGCCATGGAAGGAGGCACATCGTATCCCAAATGTTGTCCATTACCCCCTTTATCCTCATAGAAAGCTGATGTCAGGATCACAAAAAAGTGATGTGCTAATGAAATGAGTCTTTCCTCCATGGCCTGCCATTGGCTTCAAAAAGGATATCATTGAAAGTTAGTCCCATAGAGCGCCAATGACGATGATCTGAGGAACTATCAGTCAGTACTTCATGAGTGGCCGTTTGTGCTAGTATTTCAGTCTGTTTATGATAAACGATGATCACCAATGCAAAGACTGCTAATTGTCCCTCCTCCCATACCAGTTTTCTCCTTCTTTTGTATTAATAGAAGTTGTATTTGGACACACAAGCAACCGTTAAAGAATACAGTTCTCAGCTTCCGTTGTTTCTAGATGTGGTCATGGGTATAATCCTGGCCAGTGATGGATCAGCAGAAGTGATATGTACCACTGGCATTTTGTGCCCTTTTAAAAGGAGTAGTATGTTTTCCTGTTCCTCTCCGTGTCTCTTCCTTTTAGTTGGAATGAGGATGTGATTGCAACAGCTGGAGCAGACATCTTAGACCATGAAATGAAAGTTGTATGTTGAGAATAGCAGAGTAACCAGGTATAAAATGTCAGATACCAATACCCTGGAGCCGCCATATCAAGCCTGGATTGCTTATCTTGGTCTGCCGCATGAAAGAGAAATGAAGGTCTATCTTGATTAATTTATCATAATCTTGTCCTTTTAATAGCAGTTAAACTGGTTTCCTCACTCTTGAAATAAATGTTTCTGGGTGTTTTTTGAGGTGAATTTTCTAGAACGAAGCCTCCAAGCACTGCTCCATAGCTTTGGTTATCACATCAGCTTTATTCTATCGCCAGATGACTCATTTACTATGCAACTGAATAAGAATTAATTTGTTTTTAAGCCTTGATCCAGTTGGATGAGTAGGGAAGGGTTGGCTATAATGGCCTACATCCTAGGCGATTGTTCCAAAACATAGTGAAAGGATGATCATTCCCTTGTTCATGTACAGTATTGAAATTATTGTTGTTATTAATGTTCCTCCACTGACCCTGCTGTGTTCACTCAGACTTGCTGACCCCACTTCCTAACATCTCTATCTCCACCTGAGGCAGCTGATTCTTAGGGTTCTCTGGCAGACACCCAAGTTACAGAAGGAGAACAAGTGTTGCCAGGTCCTACTCCATTTCCTTCTTGGAGATACTGCTACTCTTACAATTTTGGTGAGATCTTCCCCAAGAAGGAGTGTCCTTGATTTCATCAAACCATTCTTTGTAGCATTAGAGGAAGATGAACCCATTTTCAACTTCTCTTTGAAGAGACAAAGTTCGAAATTCTTCTCTAAGCAAAAGAATGCAGGCAGAGGTTATCTATCTTTAGTAGTTAAATATGTCACCTTGGGTACTATTACCATGCCAGCCAATCAGTCCTTTCTGGTATTAATAATTACATTTAAAAAGAGATGACATTGAACTTTAGAAGTCTAGATGTTTCTTACAGACAACCTTGAAAGGACCATTGACTGTTAAATGCAGAATAGAATGATTCCAAATAGAAGAGCATTCATTTAGAAAAGGGACTAGGTTTTTATTCTTGTCAATATTTTTTTTAGCCTTCAGTTTCTTCCAAATGGTTTTCTGTTCAAAATTCAGTCTGTATTAACAGCCCCCTTGCCCCTTATCTGTTTAGAGTTCTCTTTATTCGTAACTACCAAGAAGGAGGGTTTGCGTTTTCAGGGCTTAAGACAGTATTCCATTTGCTAAGACTGAATCAAAATTTAAGATCTAAAGAAAAACAAGGACCTAATAAAAGAATATATCAAACCATAGATATGATGTTTTCAGAAATGAATCTGAGTGGCAATTTCTGGCCTCATACCATAAAGCCTGTTGGATATCCACAATATGAAAATGCTGTAATCAATTACACAGGTATCAGGAACAACGAAATATATTTTCAGTGTCTGACTTCAAAAGTCCATACCCAAGATCAGTGTATCACAGATGCTAAATTTAGGGGAAGCATTTATAGAGTAAATTTATATATATGGCCATTATCACCGACTCTTTTTTTTTCTTTTTGGCCGCACCGAGCAGCATGCGTGATCTTAATTCCCCCACCAGCGATTGAACCCATGTCCCCTGCAGTGGAAGTGCAGAGCCCTAACCACTGGACTGTCAGGAAATTCCCACCAACTCTTAATTTATGCCTTTCAGATTAATAAGTCTGTTCCTGAATTCCTTACACATTCAGTTGTATCATATACATACCTGAAAGGGCTAGACCATTCTTTAATTGTGCTGGTACTTCTGGTTTTTAGGAAGTACCAGCCAAGTTAGTTGTTAGTCAAAATTTCTATCTGTTTCAGTTCCATTTTTTCATCTTCCCATAATACCAAACTTACCAAAGGTATATCCAGATTAATTTTTTAATTCATCTATTTATTAGCACTATCAAATCTGGATTCTGTTTTTATTTATCTAGTAAAAGTACTCTCTTAATGATCTCTACTGACTTCCTAAACATTAACTCTAATGATATTTTCATTGTCCTTAGTCTTTATCTCTGCAAGATGTACATTTTTGACCATGGTCTGCATCTTCAATCTATTCTTGCTTGGTATCTCAGTCTAGGATTGTTTGTTTGCATGGAACAGGCACACATTCAGCTTAACTGAAGCAAAAGAAAAATGTAATGGAAGGATGTAGGGCTGTCTTGTGGAACCTGAGAGTGGAAGGTATAGCCAGGTCTCATTTATTCATTCAGTGTCTCTAAGAGACAATGGAGATAAAATGATCAACAGGTATAGTCTGTATCTATACTAGACTACAAACTCTGGCTGTACATCAGTAATTCATCCAAAAAACATGGGTCAGGGCTATGATGGTGAACATATTGCTATAAAACTACATACCCATAAAGAAGAGGCATATAACATTAACTAGTAGTCCGTGACAGTTGTATTGCATAATACATGCTGAAAGACCATCATCTGTAAATCACGCTTATAAATTAATACGTAAAATATTCTCCATTTTTCCGACAGCCAACAAATAGAGCAACCCCTACCTATGCAGTAGTACCCTTATTATCTAGTTAAATGGTGCCAAAATATATGGAATAAACAGTGAGCACGTTCTATATTCATTAAGTGGGATCAGAGAAAAAATTGCAAAGGAAAAGCAAACAAGATATAATGCAGACAAAGGCATATCGTGAAAAACATGACAGAATACTAACATATCTTTTTCTAAAGCTCTGTGCTTTGGGGTATTTTGTTGTCTTGAACAACATTTCAACAAAAGCCACCTCTTGACTCTGCATAAACTATCAGCTCTGACATCAACTAATTAAAAGTATTAGCTAATTATTTAAAATCCCTGAAAGAGAGGATTGGATTGGCCTAGAGTGAGCCAGATGTCTACTGTGACCCTATCAGCTATGGCCAGGGTAGGGGAGGATGGAGCCAAATGGTGCTAATGTAGAAGTTAGACCCACGGGCCCAGCAGGGAATATGAGTGATGAACAATTCTCAGAGAAAGTTTACACCCCAAATTGTACAAATATTTGAATTCCATTGTAGTATTTCCCTGAATCGCCTATCATATTTACCATTCTTTTCCTCTTGCCTCCTACCTGTAGGATTTGTCCAAAGATCTCCCTTGTTTCTTTTTTCTCAGTACTCTTCCTCTTGAGATTTCATAGCTTTGAGTATGTAGGTGAATCTTAAGTCTTTATTTCCAGATCTTATCCACTTAATGTCTGCCTCACAAGTTCAGTTGGATTATAGACCTCTCCACTTGGTTGTCTCACAGGTAAATCACAGTCAGTACATCCAGAATGGCACAGATCATCTCCCCAGAGTTTTCCATCTAATTGTCTTGATGCCAACTCTCTACTACTAATCATGTTGGCCCCAAACCATAAGATTATCTCTATGTCCATCCTCACAGTTTCTTTTCTCACATCCTGGTAGTCATCGAGCCCTATTGATTTAACTTCCAACTAATCTCTCACATTCATTTACTTTTCGTCATTATTATTGCCCAAACTGTAGTTCAGACCTTTATTACTTCTTACCTAAATTGTTCAAATAATTGTCCAACTGTTTACCAGTAGTCACTCCTCACTCCAAACCATTCAACATCGGACTTTAAGTTTAGTCATCCTGAAGCACAGCTGTGATCTCATCACTCTTCTGCTGAATAACTCTCTTATTTATCAAATAAAACTCAAAAGTCTATGTGTGATATAGAATTGGTGCCCACTGTAACTAAGAGAATCTAAAATAGCAATGATACTTAAAAATAGTTTATTTCTCTGAATATAGTCAGTCCAGAGCTGGTGATCCAGGACTTAGATTCCTTTTAACTCGTTGGTCTGCTGCACATGACTTAACTCTTAAGGACATTTCATGTTCTATTATGGCTGCTGAAAACCCAGACGTCACTGTTGTGCTTCATGCAGCAGAATAGAGGAAGGACAGAAGAAGGGTTTATACACTTTTTCAGGAGACTTCCCAGAACTCTCTGAATTTTACTTATGTTTTACTGGCTGAAACCTTAGACATCTGTGCATACCTAACTGCAAGCAAGAATCTTTTAGTAAGAAAGGGAGGAGAATAGATACTGATGTAGGTAGCTTTAAGTCTTACCATTCAGTGCCATTTGTATGTGTCTCAACCTAACATTTCCATCTTCATTTCCTATCTTGATTTTAAGCATTCTGTCTCTCTATGCTACATTAAGACTGTTCTTTTTTTTTCTTTCTTTGTTTCTACTTGTGTTAGGGTAAATATGAAGCAACTATAAAAAGAGGTCTCTAATTTCAGAGGCTTAAGTAAGATAGAAGTGTATTTATCTGACATATGAATCCAGTGGGTCTAGGCTGACAGGGTAGCTCTGCTTTTGGGGTCAGTGAGAAACTCACAACTCTCATTATCTCATAGTTGTACTGATCTGCCTAATCAAAGCCAGTTCAGCATCATTTTTGTGTTCCAGTCAACTGGAAGGAAAAAAGGGTTTTATTCTAGGGAAAGTGGCCTGTCTTTAAGTTAAAGATGACCTGAAATTTGCATATATTGTATCTCCTCACAACCTGCCAGAAAGACTGGGAAATATAGGCACTAGCTGCGTGATCATGTGACCAGGAAGAAACAGAGAAAAGATTTTGAAAGGATAACTGCCATTCTGTCACATTCTAGTTCCTGTCTTCATATCAAGGTACAGCTCGAGTGCCACTTCTGCAAAGAAGCTTTTTTGAATCTTTAACCAGAAACAGTAATTCTTATAACTAACAGTTATCCAGTGCTGAATCTATGTAAGGAACTAGACAATGTGTTCCAGTTCATTGTTTTTCAAAATTCTGCAAATTTTGTCCTCATTTCCACAGATGGACAATTATAGCTCACACAGATTAAATGATTAAGCAAAGATTATAGCATCAGGAAGTGTTGGAATCATGACCTTCTAAACTCGACACAGGATTTTATTTCCTTTCTTTTTTTTCTTCAGTGTGTCTCCTTTATGTTACATCATTTGTGATTTGTCTCACTTCCCTCCTAGAATGTGAATTTACTGAGGCCAGGCCTGATTCCTCTCTTAGCCCACATTATATCTAGTGAAATATCTTGTATGTGGGAGGCTTTCATTAAATGTTTATTGAACAAATGAATTGTCAGCTAAAAAAAAGTTCTGAATTCACAGATAACATAAAGTCATTTGGATTGATATCCGTGAAGTCAGAAGACTTTAGTATATTTCCCTTATATGAAATTGGCATGATGACCTTAATTCATTACCTTTCCACAGGACTGTACTTATATACTTACAGTAGATTACATTTATCTTTGTGAAATCCTTTGATAGTTTGAAGAAATTAGAATGTGTGAAGTTAAGATACATTTTCCTTTCAAATGCCTATATTTACTTTTTCAAGTTTCCTTTTGCTTCTTATCATGGGTTGTGTTTATCATTAAATGAGTATTAATTTGTATAACCCCTATTTGTGATGGGCAAGAAATAGTTAAAAAAGCTATATTTATTTCCTGTTAAATATTTATTGACATGAGCTGAGGGAGTCCAGTTAAGGTACTCAGTCTCTGTACAGGAAGCTGGAAAGCATTAGCTTTCCATATTTTTAATGATTCACTACAGGCCTTAACCATACTGAAAGATAGTTGACAAAACTAAAATTATTTATAAAATATATTCTAAGCATAGAAATTGTATTAGATATTACTTTTACCCTGAGGCTTTACTCTGCTTTAAAAATAAAGTGATACAAATGCATTTTTCTCTATATCCATTTTCCCTTGGCTATAGTGTGTGTATTTGTGTGTTTGGAGTGTGTATAGTGTGTGTATTTGTGTGTGTGTGTGTGTGTGTGTGTGTGTGGCTGTGTCTTTGTGTGTTTGGAGGGGTTTCTGTGGTCGGTGGTAGGGAAATCTGCTTAAACGAGATGGTTTTAATTTGAGTTTCCCTATTTATGATGTTAATCATTGTTTCACATAGTTATTGGCCACATGGATTTCTTCTTTTGTCAATTACCTGTTCAAGCCTCTTCTCTATGTTTCTATTGTTTGGGAGTTCTTCATATATTCTGGTTATATTATGGATATGAGCTCTCTGTCAGTTACATGTGTTGAAAATATGTTCTTCCATTTGAAGTTTTGCCTTTTAATTCTCTTAGGATGTCTTTTTTTTTTTTTAAACATCTTTATTGGGGTATAATTGCTTTACAATGGTGTGTTAGTTTCTGCTTTATAACAAAGTGAATCAGCTATACATATACATATGTTCCCATATGTCTTCCCTCTTGTGTCTCCCTCCCTCCCACTCTCCCCATCCCACCCCTCCAGGCTGTCACAAAGCACCGAGCTAATATCCCTGTGCCTTGCGGCTGCTTCCCCCTAGCTATCTACCTTACTACGTTTGTTAGTGTGTATATGTCCACGACTCTCTCTCGCCCTGTCAAAACTCACCCTTCCCCCTCCCCATATCCTCAAGTCCGTTCTCCAGTAGGTCTGCGTCTTTATTCCTGTCTTACCCCTAGGCTCTTCATGACATTTTTTTTCCCTTAAATTCCATATATATGTGTTAGCATATGGTATTTGTCTTTTTCTTTCTGACTTACTTCACTCTGTATGACAGACTCTAGGTTTATCCATCTCATTACAAATAGCTCAATTTCATTTCTTTTTAAGGCTGAGTAATATTCCATTGTGTATATGTGCCACATCTTCTTTATCCATTCATCCGATGATGGGCGCTTAGGTTGTTTCCATCTCTGGGCTATTGTAAATAGAGCTGCAATGAACATTTTGGTACATGACTCTTTTTGAATTTTGGTTTTCTCAGGGTATATGCCCAGTAGTGGGATTGCTGGGTCATATGGTAATTCTATTTGTAGTTTTTTAAGGAACCTCCATACTGTTCTCCATAGTGGCTGAACCAATTCACATTCCCACCAGCAGTGCAAGAGTGTCCCCTTTTCTCCACACCCTCTCCAGCATTTATTGTTTCTAGATTTTTTGATGATGGCCATTCTGACTGGTGTGAGATGATATCTCATTGTAGTTTTGATTTGCATTTCTCTAATGATTAATGATGTTGAGCATTCTTTCATGTGTTTGTTGGCATTCTGTATATCTTCTTTGGAGAAATGTCTATTTAGGTCTTCTGCCCATTTTTGGATGGGGTTGTTTGTTTTTTTGTTATTGAGCTGCATGAGCTGCTTGTAAATTTTGGAGATTAATCCTTTGTCCGTTGCTTCATTTGCAAATATTTTCTCCCATTCTGAGGGTTGTCTTTTGGTCTTGATTATGGTTTCCTTTGCTGTGCAAAAGCTTTGAAGTTTCATTAGGTCCCATTTGTTTATTTTTGTTTTTATTTCCATTACTCTAGGAGGTGGGTCAGAAAGGATCTTGCTGTGATTTATGTCATAGAGTGTTCTTCCTATGTTTTCCTCTAAGAGTTTGATAGTTTCTGGCCTTACATTTAGGTCTTTAATCCATTTTGAGCTTATTTTTGTGTATGGTGTTAGGGAGTGATCTAATCTCATACTTTTACATGTACCTGTCCAGTTTTCCCAGCACCATTTATTGAAGAGGCTGTCCTTTCTCCACTGTACATTCCTGCCTCCTTTATCAAAGATAAGGTGTCCATATGTGCGTGGGTTTATCTCTGGGCTTTCTATCCTGTTCCACTGATCTATCTTTCTGTTTTTGTGCCAGTACCATACTGTCTTGATTACTGTTGCTTTGTAGTATAGTCTGAAGTCAGGGAGCCTGATTCCTCCAGCTCCTTTTTTCGTTCTCAAGATTGCTTTGGCTATTCGGGGTCTTTTGTGTTTCCATACAAATTGCGAAATTTTTTGTTCTAGTTCTGTGAAAAATGCCAGTGGTAGTTTGATAGGGATTGCATTGAATCTGTAGATTGCTTAGGGTAGTAGAGTCATTTTCACAATGTTGATTCTTCCCATCCAAGAATATGGTATATCTCTCCATCTATTTGTATCATCTTTAATTTCTTTCATCAGTGTCTTATAATTTTCTGCATACAGGTCTTTTGTCTCCTTAGGTAGGTTTATTCCTAGATATTTTATTCTTTTTGTTGCAATGGTAAATGGGAGTGTTTTCTTGATTTCACTTTCAGATTTTTCATCATTAGTATATAGGAATGCCAGAGATTTCTGTGCATTACTTTTGTATCCTGCTACTTTACCAAATTCATTGATTAGCTCTAGTAGTTTTCTGGTAGCATCTTTAGGATTCTCTATGTATAGTATCATGTCATCTGCAAACAGTGACAGCTTTACTTCTTATTTTCCGATGTGGATTCCTTTTATTTCCTTTTCTTCTCGGATTGCTGTGGCTAAAACTTCCAAAACTATGTTGAATAAGAGTGGTGAGAGTGGGCAACCTTGTCTTGTTCCTGATCTTAGTGGAAATGCTTTCAGTTTTTCACCATTGAGGATGATGTTTGCTG
Source organism: Phocoena phocoena (assembly GCF_963924675.1). Lineage (NCBI taxonomy): Eukaryota > Metazoa > Chordata > Mammalia > Artiodactyla > Phocoenidae > Phocoena > Phocoena phocoena. The sequence goes on along the minus strand of NC_089221.1, from coordinate 91,055,314 downwards.
TGGGCTTGTCATATATGGCCTTTATTATGTTGAGGAAAATTCCCTCTATGCCTACTTTCTGGAGGGTTTTTATCATAAATGGGTGTTGAATTTTGTCGAAAGCTTTCTCTGCATCTATTGAGATGATCATATGGTTTTTCTCCTTCAATTTGTTAATATGGTTTATCACATTGATAGATTTGCGTATATTGAAGAATCCTTGCATTCCTGGAATAAACCCCACTTGATCATGGTGTATGATCCTTTTAATGTGCTCTTGGATTCTGTTTGCTAGTATTTTGTTGAGGATTTTTGCATCTATGTTCATCAGTGATATTGGCCTGTAGTTTACTTTCTTTGTGACATCCTTGTCTGGTTTTAGTATCAAGGTGATGGTGGCCTCGTAGAAGGAGTTTGGGAGTGTTCCTCCCTCTGCTATATTTTGGAAGAGTTCGAGAAGGATAGGTGTTAGCTCTTCTCTAAACGTTTGATAGAATTCACCCGTGAAGCCATCTGGTCCTGGGCTTTTGTTTGTTGGAAGATTTTTAATCACAGTTTCAATTTCAGTGCTTGTGATTGGTCTGTTCATATTTTCTATTTCTTCCTGATTCAGTCTTGGCAGGTTGTGCATTTCTAAGAATTTGTCCATTTCTTCCAGATTGTCCATTTTATTGGCATAGAGTTGCTTGTAGTAATCTCTCATGATTTTTTTTATTTCTGCAGTGTCAGTTGTTACTTCTCCTTTTTCATTTCTAATTCTATTGATTTGAGTCTTCTCCCTTTTTTTCTTGATGAGTCTGGCTAGTGGTTTATCTATTTTGTTTATCTTCTCAAAGAACCAGCTTTTAGTTTTATTGATCTTTGCTATCATTTCCTTCATTTCTTTTTCATTTATTTCTGATCTGATTTTTATGATTTCTTTCCTTCTGCTAGCTTTGGGGTTTTTTTGTTCTTCTTTCTCTAATTGCTTGATGTGCAAGGTTAGGTTGTTTATTCGAGATGTTTCCTGCTTCTTAAGGTGGGCTTGTATTGCTATAAACTTCCCCCTTAGAACTGCTTTTACTGCATCCCATAGGTTTTGGGTCGTTGTGTCTCCATTGTCATTTGTTTCTAGGTATTTTTTTATTTCCTCTTTGATTTCTTCAGTGATCACTTCATTATTAAGTAGTGTATTGTTTAGCCTCCATGTGTTTGTATTTTTTATAGATCTTTTCCTGTAATATCTAGTCTCATGGCGTTGTGGTCAGAAAAGATACTTGATACAATTTCAGTTTTCTTAAATTTACCAAGGCTTGACTTGTGACCCAAGATATGATCTATCCTGGAGAATGTTCCATGAGCACTTGAGAAAAATGTGTATTCTGTTGTTTTTGGATGGAGTGTCCTATAAATATCAATTAAGTCCATCTTGTTTAATGTATCAATTAAAGCTTGTGTTTGCTTATTTATTTTTATTTTGGATGATCTGTCCATGGGTGAAAGTGGGGTGTTAAAGTCCCCTACTATGAATGTGTTACTGTCGATCTCCCCTTTTATGGCTGTTAGTATTTGCCTTATGTATTGAGGTGCTCCTATGTTGGGTGCATAAATATTTACAATTGTTACATCTTCTTCTTGGATCGATCCCTTGATCATTATGTAGTGTCCTTCTTTGTCCCTTTTAATAGTCCTTATTTTAAAGTCTATTTTGTCTGATATGAGAATTGCTACTCCAGCTTTCTTTTGGTTTCCATTTGCATGGAATATCTTTTTCCATCCCCTTACTTTCAGTCTGTATGTGTCTCTAGGTCTGAAGTGGGTCTCTTGTAGACAGCATATATAAGCGTCTTGTTTTTGTATCCATTCAGCCAATCTGTGTCTTTTGGTGGGAGCATTTAGTCCATTTACATTTAAGGTAATTATCGATATGTATGTTCCTATTCCCATTTTCTATATTGTTTTGGGTTCGTTATTATAGGTCGTTTCCTTCTCTTGTGTTTCGTGTCTAGAGAAGTTCCTTTAGCATTTGTTGTAAAGCTGGTTTGGTGGTGCTGAACTCTCTCAGCTTTTGCTTGTCTGTAAAGGTTTTAATTTCTCCATCAAATCTGAATGAGATCCTTGCTGGGTAGAGTAGTCTTGGTTGCAGGTTTTTCTCCTTCATCACTTTCAGTATGTCCTGCCACTCCCTTCTGGCTTGTAGGGTTTCTGCTGAGAGATCAGCTGTTAACCTTATGGGAATTCCTTTGTGTGTTATTTGTTGTTTTTCCCTTGCTGCTTTTAATATGCTTTCTTTGTATTTAATTTTTGACAGTTTGATTAATATGTGTCTTGGCGTATTTCTCCTTGTATTTATCCTGTATGGGACTCTCTGTGCTTCCTGGACTTGATTAACTATTTCCTTTCCCATATTAGGGAAGTTTTCAACTATAATCTCTTCAAATATTTTCTCAGTCCCTTTCTTTTTTTCTTCTTCTTCTGGAACCCCTATAATTCGAATGTTGGTGCGTTTAATGTTGTCCCAGAGGTCTCTGAGACTGTCCTCAGTTCTTTTCATTCTTTTTTCTTTATTCTGCTCTGCAGTAGTTATTTCCACTACTTTATCTTCCAGGTCACTTATCCGTTCTTCTGCCTCAGTTATTCTGCTATTGATCCTATCTAGAGTATTTTTAATTTCATTTATTGCGTTGTTCATCGTTGCTTGTTTCATCTTTATTTCTTCTAGGTCCTTGTTAACTGTTTCTTGCATTTTGTCCATTCTACTTCCAAGATTTCGGATCATCCTTACTATCATTATTCTGAATTCTTTTTCAGGTAGATTGCCTATTTCCTCTTCATTTATTAGGTCTGGTGGGTTTTTATCTTGCTCCTTCATCTGCTGTGTGTTTTTCTGTCTTCTCATTTTGCTTATCTTACTGTGTTTGGGGTCTCCTTTTTGCAGGCTGCACGTTCGTAGTTCCCGTTGTTTTTGATGTCTGTCTCCAGTGGCTAAGGTTGTTTCAGTGGGTTGTGTAGGCTTCCTGGTGGAGGGGACTAGTGCCTGTGTTGTGCTGGATGAGGCTGGATCTTGTCTCTCTAGTGGGCAGGTTCACGTCTGGTGGTGTGTTTTGGGGTGTCTGTGGCCTTACTATGATTTTAGGCAGCCTCTCTGCTAATGGGTGGGGTTGTGTTCCTTTTTTGCTAGTTGTTTGGCATAGGTTGTCCAGCACTGTGGCTTGCTGGTCGTTGAGTGAACCTGGGTGCTGGTGTTAAGATGGAGGTCTCTGGGAGATTTCCACCGTTTAATATTATGTGGAGCTGGGAGGTCTCTTGTTGACCAGTGTCCTGAAGTTGGCTCTCCTACCTCTGAGGCAGAGCCCTGACTCCTGGGCTGGAGCACCAAGAGCCTTTCATCCACACGGCTCAGAATAAAAGGGAGAAAAAGTAGAGAGAATTAGTAGAAGTATGAGGAAAGAAAGAAGGAAAGGGGGAAAGGAAGGAAGGAAGAAAGAAGCAAAGAAGGAAAGAAAGGAGGGAGGGAGGGAAGAAGGAAGGAAGGAAGGAGGGAAAGAAGGAAAAAAGACAGAAAGAAAGAAGATACAGTAAAAATAAAATAAAGTATAATATAGTTATTGAATTAAAAAATATTTAGAAAAAAAAAAAAGGGACGGATAGAACATTAGGACAAATGTTGGAAGCAAAGCTATACAGAGAAAATCTTACACAGAAGCATACACATACACGTTCCCAAAAAGAGGTAAAGGGGGAAAAATCATAAATCTTGCTCTCAGAGACCACCTCCTCAATTTGGGGTGATTCGTTGTCTAAAGGAGGGAAGGAAGGAAGGAAAGAAAGGAAGAAAGAACGACGGTAATGTATAATAAAGTTATTACAATTAAAATTAATTATTAAGAAAAAAAATTTTTTTTAAAAACCATGGACGGATAGAGCCCTAGGAGAAATGGTGGAAGCAAGAGTATACAGACAAGATCTCACACAGAAGCATACACGTACACATTCACAAAAAGAGGAAAAGAGAAAAAAATCATAGATCTCGCTCCTAAATTCCCCCTCTTCAATTTGGGATCATTCCTTGTCTATTCAGGTATTCCACAGATGCAGGGTATATCAAGTTGATTGTGGAGCTTTAATCCGCTGCTTCTGTGGCTGCTGGGAGAGATTTCCCTTTCTCTTCTTTGTTCTCACAGCTCACAGGAGCTCAGCTTTGGATTTGGCCCTGCCTCTGTGTGTAGGTCGCTTGAGGGCGTCTGTTTTTTGCTCATACAGGACGGGGTTAAAGGAGCCGCTGATTCGGGGGCTCCGGCTCACTCAGGCTGGGGGTTGGGGGATGGGGAAAGGAGGGGCACTGCGTGCGGGGCGGGCCTGCGGCGGCAGAGGCGGCGTGACGTTGCGGCAGAGGCCGGCGTGACGTTGCACCAGCCTGAGACCCGCCGTGCGTACTCCCGGGGAAGCTGTCCCCGGATCCCGGGAACCTGGCAGTGGCGGGCTGCACAGGCTCCGCGGAAGAGGGGTGTGGAGAGTGACCTGTGCTCGCACACAGGCCCCTTGGTGGCGGCAGCAGCAACCTTAGCGTCTCCCGCCCGTCTCTGGGGTCCGCGGTTTTAGCCGCGGCTCGCGCCCGTCTCTGGGGTCCGCGCTTCTAGCCGCGGCTCGCGCCCGTCTCTGGGGTTCGCGCTTTCAGCCGCGGCTCGCGCCCGTCTCTGGGGTTCGCGCTTTTAGCCGCGGCTCGCGCCCGTCTCTGGAGTTCCTTTAAGCAGCGCTCTTAAACCCCTCTCCTCGCGCACCAGGAAACAAAGAGGGAAGAAAAAGTCTCTTGCCTCTTCGTCAGGTGCAGGCTTTTCCCTGAACTCTCTCCCGGCTAGTCGTGGTGCCCTAACCCCTTCAGGCTATGTTCAAGCCGCCAACCCCAGTCCTCTCCCTGCGCTCCGTCCAAAACCGAAACCCGAGCCTCAGCTCGCAGCCCCGCCCGCCCCGGCGGGTGAGCAGACAAGCCTCTCAGGTTGGTGAGTGCCGGTCGGCACCGATCGTCTGTGCAGGAATCTCCCCGCTTTGCCCTCCGCACCTGTCGCTGTGCACTACTCCGCGGTCCCGAAGCTCCCCCCTCCGCCTCCCGCAGTCTCCGCCCGCGGAGGGGCTTCCTAGTGTGTGGAAACTTTTCCTCCTTCACAGCTCCCTCCCACTGGTGCAGGTGCCGTCCCTATTCTTTTGTCTCTGTTTTTTCTTTTTTTCTTTTGCCCTACCCAGGTACGTGGGGAGTTTCTTGCCTTTTGGGAGGTCTGAGGTCTTCTGCCAGCCTTCAGTAGGTGTTCTGTAGGAGTTGTTCCACGTGTAGATGTATTTCTGGTGTATCTGTGGGGAGGAAGGCGATCTCCGCGTCTTACTCTTCCGCCATCTTCAAGGTCCCCCCTCTTAGGATGTATTTATATAGATATATTTACAAACAGAGGTGGTAATCAAAATGTTTAACTATCGATATAGTGTGGAGATTGATAAATCAGAATAGTGTGCACCTACTAAATATCAGGCCTATGTACAAGGATTTTAAAAAATTACAGCATCAGTTAGCATGGCCAAAATTATACTGGAAGTGATGGGAAGTGTCAGTCAATAAAGACATTGTTGCGTTTGTTGGGTACATCCATACTACTGCATGTTAGGATCAGTTGAACTTTAATGTCTGATAAATTTAATGAAGAAAGCATGCTACAGTGTTGCATACATGGTTCTATTTACTAAAAACAGTACACATAGGTTGGTTTATATTTGTGAGCATTGAGAAAGGTACGAAGGAAACACATTGACCCATTAATCTTGGCTATTTCTAATGGGTAGAATTGGAGACGGTAGGGTAGGGATGCATCCCTGAATGTTTGGTTTGTTATAAACAGCACTGTTATGTTAATACTTTTAAAGAATCTAATTTCTAATGAGAACTAGAAAATTTTAAATGGATAAAGGGACTATCTTATTCCCATAATACTCTGTACAAATAGGAAGACTGAAGCTATTTTGGACTCTTCGCGAAGAGTAGGTCCATGTCGATCAACGATATGTCATCCCAGATGACTGTTGAGAAAGAGTTTTCAACTAACCTTTACCATATACATCTAACCTCATATCTCCAAGAGCAAGATAACAGGAAGACAAGAATGAAGTTATTCATTTCAAATGCCCAGTTCTAGCAGACTTTGTGAGTTCTAACACCTCAACTCTTCTGCTATTTTACAATACGCTGCTTGAGGGCAAGGTTGTTTGTTGGTTTCACCATTGTATCCCAGTTCCAAGGTTAGTAGCACCTGATGCATAGAGATAGTCAATAAATGCTTACTGATTGAATAAATGCCTACTTTAGGGTGGCAGTTAAAGAGCTGGTCATTTCATTAATTGTTCTTCACTGGGATATATATTTGGCTCTAGTTTACAGAGCATCATGGTTTTATCTCTGCTTATCCTGTGATCATGTGGCACTGTGATTAATTTTACATACATCTGTCTTCCCAGTTGGACTATGAGTCACTCAGAGGCAAAATTTGATTTTTATTCATGTTTTTTTTTCCTATATGCCACAGAGCAACTAATTCAGTAAATACAGTAAGTTGTTGAAAGATGTTTTATTTTCTCAGATAACTCCTTTTAATCGTATGACTCCAACAATTATTTTATCACATAAACAACTCATTGACTCTACTACCCATTTTCTATTCCTCTGATATCACTTTTGATTCCATGCCATTTTAAACGCTGTGGTACATCATTATAATCACTTTACTCATTCTCTTGCATACAGCCTCAACTTTTCTCACTTCTCTTTGAAATACTTGTCTACCCTCTCTACACTTTGCCCATGGGATCCTTTCCATTCACAAGGCTTTAAATGCCATATGTGTGCTAATGACTCAAAAATTGATATATTTAGCCTGAACCTTTCCCCCAAATTCAGACTCATATCTAACTGCTTACTCTGCGTCTCCATTTGGATGGCCATGGTCATCTCAAACATAACATGTCCAATATTGAACTTATTCTCTACCCTCACCTCAAATCTGCTCCTCTAGCAACCTTTCCCTTCTTGGTAAACAGCAATTCTATCCTTTCCATTACTCAGTTAATCATGACTCCTTTTTTTTTTTTCCTCTCATGCCTATTTCTAATTCATTGGGCAGTCTGGTTGGAGCTGATGTCAAAATATATCCATTATCCAAACTCTTTGCTTTAATTACTTTGCTATAATTCTGATCCAAGCCAAATTACCTCTCAGCTAAGTGTATATGTGCTCTCTCCCTTGCTACCTCCCCACCCTCCAGCTCTCAACACAGCATCGGAATGATCCTGTTAAAATATAAGTTGAATTATGCCACTCATCTTATCAAAACCCGGCAATAGATTCCCATCTCATCCAAAGTTAGTATGGCTCCTTGTCACCTCTCTGACCTTACTACATACATCTTTTCTGTCTTGCCTACTTTACTTCAGCCACAGTTCGACTGATTCCACTTGCACGGAGGGAATAATGCTTTAGCTTAAATTGAACCAACACTGAAATATGTGAGGAGATAAATCAGTCTTCAACGTAATGAAGCTATGCTGGATTTTTTTCAAAGGCTACAAAGTTCTTCAATATCATGAGAATTAGATTTCTCAATCCAAGAGTATGATAAGATCAATCTAGGAGACCTGTGTATGTATATATATATATATATATATACACACATACATACACACACACATATACATAAATATTTTACTGATTTTTGTGTGTGTGAAACTTTCTCATTAAGGTAAAGTGCTTTTTCAGAAAATAGATACACTTAGCCACTGGATGTTTGATTAATTATTTGGAAGTGATAGCTATAATTATTGATTTTTGTTTCTTTTTTGGTTTAGGCCACCATTTTCAATCACAAAAGAATTCATCTTGAGACCCAACCAAACAAAAAATCCAAAAGAGGAGGAAGAACTGTTGGACATAGCTAGAAAAAACCTTATCAAATGTAAGGTAATGGCACACTATTGGTTACTTAGTATGTGAACTTTCTCTTCCAGTTGGTGGATGATTACATGTTCTAAAATATTGAAAGAAAAAGATAAGAATACACCTTTCTTTAATCATAAGTAGGCATAGTTAAAAATACTAATGCAAATTAAAGTTAAAACTTATGACCAAATTATTCAATGTCAAATGGCTTTTTGGATGAAGATTCTTCATAAATTATTGGAGAATATAGTTGTTGGCACTAATCCAAGAGCCCACAGCAAAATATCAACGGCTGGTAAATAAATTTTTGTTTATGAAAATTACACTTTTTACTAAAAAAATGTTAACTGATATATGATGTTTCCTAAAGAGGAAAGAAAGGTCTCCTAAACATTCACTATACATGCACAGAGTACTCTGTTCTTTCTCTGTAACAAACTATTCACCTAACTTGTAGAAAATACATTCTTTAAGAATATGTCATTAATTCGCAAAATTTCAAACACATATAAAAACAGAACAGAAAGTAAAATAAGTCCTTCTTTTACCTTTTCTTTATTAGATCCAGTTTAAGTTTTGGCAGAGAAATAATATACATATGATTTTGCTTTAACACTAGATAACTGGTGAAATAAAAGCTGCACAAAACTGAAGCATAAATTAAGCCAACTTTTTTTTGTGGCTGTTGTTTCCCAGCATTTTGGCTCATGATTGACCATATATTTTAAAAATCCATGAAAAAAGTTGATTAGAAAAAAGAATATACTTGATTAGCTTTGCATGCAGATAGTTGCCAGCAGGTGCATTCATCAGTGAGTTTCTCTTCAGTTGGCCAACTGGGGCAGCCCCAGGAATGGTCACATTAATATAAGGGGAGAAATCTCCATATCTCTTTTATGTTCACTAACCAGTCCATCCACAGTGAAGTAGCTGGAGTGCTCCAGAAAATTGGCATCAAACTATTTTTTTTCGATATGGTTACCCTTTTAAAATCAGAGATGCATTCTCTTGGTGAGGAAATGAGACAGAAATAATCCCTAGAAAGAGAGTGAAAATTATTTTCAGCAGACACTGATATTACTCAGAATATTAACATTCTATACATTTTAACACTAATACAGTTTACATAAAATGTCGAAAAATATAATAAACGCAAAAATGTACAGCTTTAAGAGCATCAGCCTCATAGAATGACTTTCAGAATAAAGAGATAATACAAATAAGTGAATAAATGAAAATAAATGATAAAATAGTAATAAAATACAAATGATAGAATTAATAATATAAATAATAATATATCAATCATATATATATAGATAGATCAATAAAACAAAAAGCTGGGCTTTTGAAAGGGTAAACAAAATCAACAAACCTTTAGCCAGACTCACCAAGAAGAAAGAGAGAGGACCCAAATAAACAAATTGAGAAATGAAAGAGGAGAAATAACAACTGATACCACAGAAATACAAAAAATTCACAAGAAAATACTATGAACAGTTATATGCCAACAAAATGGACTACCTAGAAGAAATGGACAAGTTTCTAGAAACATACAGCCTACTAAAACTGAGTCAAGAAGAAACATAATTTGAAGAGACTGATCACTAGACCTGAAATATGTAATAAAAAACTCCCTGCAAACAAAAGTCCAGGACTGGAAGACTTCACTGGGGAATTCTGCCAAACCTACAAAGAAGAACTTACACCTATCCTTCTCAAACTCTTCCGAAAAACTGAAGAGGAGGGAACATTCCCAAAGTCACTCTCTGAAGCCACCATCACCCTGATGCCAAAACCAGACAAAGACACTACCAAAAAAAAAGAAAAAAGAAACAAGAAAATCACAGGCCAATATCTTTGAATATAGGTACAAAAATCCTCAGCAAAATATTAGCAAACTGAATCCAACAACACATAAAAGGATTGTACACTATGATAAAGTTGGAGTCATCCCATGGTCACAAGGATGGTTCAACATATGCAAATCAATCAATGTTTTAAACCACATCAACAAAAGAGAAGATAAAACAACAACATGGTCATTGCAGAAAAGCATTTGATAAAATTCAACATCCATTCCCGATAAAAACTCTCACCAAAGTGGGTATAGAGGGAGCATATCTCAACATAATAAAAAGCCACTTATGACAAACCCACAGTCAACATAATACTCATTGGTGAAAAGCTGAAAGACTTCTTGCTAAATTCTGGAACAAGACAAGGATGCCCACTCTTACCAATTCTATTTAACATAGTGTTGGAAGTCCTAGGCACAGCAATCAGACAAGAAAAAATATCCAAACTGGAAAGGAAGAGACAAAATTGTCACTGTATGCAGATGATATGATACTCTATATAGAAAACCCTAAAGACTCCACACAAAAATGATTAGAACTGATAAATGAATTCAGCAAGGTAGCAGGATACAAGATTAACATACCGAAATCTGTTCCATTTCTTTACAGTAACAAGGAAATATCAGAAAGAGAAAGTAAAAAAAAAAAAAAAAATCCCATTTAACATCATGTCAAAAAAAATACCTAGGAATAAACCTGACCTAGGAGGTGAAAGGTTTACATGCTGAGAGCTATTAAACATTGATAAAGGAAATTGAAGGTGATTCAAAGAAATGGAAATATATCCAATGCTTTGGATTGGAAGAATTAATATTGTTAAAATGGCCATACTGCCCAAAGCAATCTACAGAATTAATGCTATCCCTATCAAATTACCCATGAGATTCTTCACAGAGCTAGAACTAAGAATCCTGGAATTTACATGGAACCACAAAGACCCAGAATTGCCAAAGCAATCCTGAGGAAAAAGAACAAAGCTGGAGACATAACCCTCCCAGACTTCAGATAACACTACAAAGCTACAGTAATCAAAACAGTGTGGTATTGGCACAACAGACATATGGATCAGTGGAACAGAATAGAGAGCCCAGAAGTAAATCCACACACCTAGAGTCAATTAATCTTCAATGAAGGAGGCAATAATATACAATGGGCAGTCTCTTCAACAAGTGGTATTGGGAAAACTGTACAGCCACATGTAAATCAATGAAGTTACCCTCACACCATAAACAAATATAAACTCAAAATGACTTAAAGACTTAAATATAAGACATGACACCATAAAACTCCTAGGAGAGAACATTGGCAAAACATTCTCTGACATAAATTATACCAGTATTTTCTTAGGTTAGTCTCCCAAGGCAATAGAAATAAAAGCAAAAATAAACAAATGGGACCTAATTAAACTTATAAGCTTTTGCACAGCAAAGCAAGCCATACAGAAAATGAAAAGATAACTTGTGGACTGGGAGAAAGTATTTGCAAGTGATGCAACTGACAAGGGCTTAGTTTCCAAAATATACAAAACAGCTCATACAGCTCAATATCAAAGAAACCCCAAACAACCCAATCAAAAAATGGGCAAAAGACCTAACTAGATGTTTCTCCAAAGAAGACATACAGATGGCCAACAGGCACATGAAAAGATGCTCAACATCACTAATTGTTAGAGAAATGCAAATCCATACCATAGTGAGGTATCACCTCACACTGATCAGAATGGCCATTATCAAAAAGTCTACAAATAACAGATGCTGGAGAGGGCATGGAGGAAAATGAACCCTCCTACATTGTTGGTGGGAATGTAAATTGGTGCAGCCACTATGGAAAACGGTATGGAGGTTCCTTAAAAAATTTAAAATACAGTTACCATATGATCCAGCAATTCCGCTCCTGGGCATATATCTGGAAAAGATGAAAAGTCTAATTCAAAAAGATACATGCACCCCAATGTTCATAGCAGCACTATTTACAATAGCCAAAACATGGAAGCAACCTAAGTGTCCATTGACAGGTGAATGGATAAAGATGTGAGATTATATATATATATATATATATATATATATATATATAAGAATATTACTCATCCATAAAAAAGATTGAAGTATTGCCATTTGCAGCAATATAGATGGATTTGTAGATTATCATACTAGGTGAAGTAAGTCAGACAGAAAAATATATGATATCACTTACATGTGGAATCTAAAAAAATAATACAAATTAACTTATTTACAAAACAGAATCAGACACACAGACATAGAAAACAAACTTATGATTACCAAAGGGAAAAGTGTCAGGGAGGGATAAATTAGGAGTATGGGTTTAACAGGTACACACTACTATATATAAAATAGATAAACAACAAGGACTTTTACTGTACAGCACAGGAAACTGTATTCACTGTCATGTTATAACCTATAATGGAAAAGAATCTGAAAAAGAATATATATTTATTGATGTATATGTATAACTGAATCACTTTGCTGTATACCTGAAACTAAAACAATACTGTAAATCAACTATATTCAATAAAAACAAGTAAAATATTAATAACTTATAAATAATAAAATAATAGAATAAATAAAATATAGATAATAAAAGTAAATATATATTAAATTTAAAAGCTGTACATTTTTGTACATAACAGGAAATTGGGTCTCAAAACCTTAGGTACTGGGAGGCATGTGCATCTTCCTGTGACATGGACTGAAGTAGTATATCTGGCTCAGTGCAAAGGAGAAATCCAAGATGGTATGTCCTCTAACTAAGCTCTTCTTAGTTACCCTAAGTGTTTTCTAGATTAGAAGTGAAGGCATAATTTGAGAACTTTAATATTTAGAAATTGTGCAGGAGCCAAGGAAAATCTGCCTTCCTCTATGGAAATACCCGACAATGTTTCATTATGAAAGGTCCTTTTGTAATTTTGAATTTATGAATTTGGCTGCTTAACTTTTTAATTACAAAATTGTTTTAAAAACTTTTGCTTGGCAGAGTCTTTATTGCTTTTTTCTAAAATTAGTAACTAATTAAAAAGTAATATAAAATGTCATTTAGTGATTTTCAATAACACTAGGCACTGTACTTTACAGAAACTCGTTTCTGCATTTTATAATTCTTACTCATAAAACATTAACCAAATGGCCATTTGTTTTTCACTTGTTTTAAACAGCCATTTTACTCATTACCTTTTCATTTATCACGTATTTCTGTCTCCTTTTAAACCACCCTCCAACCAATCTAAAAAAGAAATTAAAAAACATTTTTAAGGAAATAAAGTTTCTTCTATCTTATTCTAAATTTTATGTGTATGCCTTTTAAAATGAGTTTTAGAATGTTAACCATATGAGGTCAGAGAGTATTTTCCCTTATAAATTGGGTTTTGTAGTGCTATCTGGGAGCTTTCAAGCAACAGGAAGAATAAGAATGATTTTGTATTTAACTTGCCTTTATGGCACTTCATCACAGTGCTATCCACAGCCTGACCCTATTAAATGTTTAAATGATATTGAAGTAAACAATCTCGGCTTACCAGCAACCAGCAGCCCCTTGCTCTTCTTTGTCAATTAAACCTCGGTTTTGTTCATGAAAGCGCTTCAAAGTCTTTGTACAGGCACATTCTTGGAGATATGAGTCTGGTTCCAGATCACCATAATAAAGTGAATATTGTAATAAAGCGAGTCACATTAATTTTTTTGTTTCACAGTGCATGTAAGTTATGTTTACACTATACTGTAGTCTATCAAATGTGCAATAGCATTATGTCTGAAAATGTACATACATTAATTAAAAAATAATGCTGTTGGAAAAATATCACTGATAGCCTTGCTAGACACAGGGTTGCCACAAACCCTCAATCTGTAAAAAATACAATATCTGCAAAGCATAATAAATCAAAGTGAATAAGATGAGTTATGCCTATAATGACATGAGGTGCAGTGTTCTGTAGGGCCTTAGCGCTATATTCTTCCTTGTTCAGCTCCATTGGGCCTTATTTCCTCTGCTTTGATTTTCTAGTCTTCTACTTTTCTCTTCTATAGCACTTATCTTGACCACTGTCTTTTGTCATCCAGTTCTGTCCTATTTCCCCACCATTATATATGTAGCCTAGTGATCTATTTTGTGTCGGGTGGAAGAGGTGGAGCTCCTAGGGCATTTCTCTCTCTCCTTGCCTCTTCCCCCTCCCTGCCCTCCCCCACCTCTGTAGTCTCTCCAGCTTAGTGACTTCTGAGTAGTTGAATGTCCTACATGGCAGCTTGGAATTCCAAAGGTAGTATCTTGACAAAGAGGTAGAGGGGGCAACTGTATTGCCTTTTCTGATCTAGACTTGGAAGTCATACAGTGTCACTTCTGCCACATTCTATTAGTTAAAGCAGTCACAAGGCCTGCTCAGGTTCAAGGGGAAGGGGGCATAGACTTCACCTCTTGATGGGACGGATGTCAAAGATTTTAAAACCACAATGTGGTCTTGGTGACTGAGCAAAATAGTTAATTAGAGGACTTAATTGTAGTATGTAGAAAAGCAGCATAATTTATAAATTATACTTTTTAATATTTCAGAAGCTTTAAATATGCTTTATGCTTCCCTGGACCATGCTACCTTTGATTACGATCATCTGCCTGCCTTATTTTTTGTTGCGGAATCAGTTTTGTATAGACTCTGTTGTGATGCATTCCTAAAGACGTACTTATACTCAGTTGAAATAAAGCTGGCAAAGGTAAGTTTTAAAATAATTCTAATGTGTTTTAATTGCTACATGTAGTACATCTAACCACATGATATCTGTTTCAGGAGCTAAACAGACCATTTGGTTTTATTACAGAATATTCTCGTTTGGTAGCTTATTTTTTTTTTTTTTTTTTTGGCGGTACGCGGGCCTCTCACTGCTGTGGCCTCTCCCGTTGCGGAGCACAGGCTCCGGACGCACAGGCTCAGTGGCCATGTCCCACGGGCCCAGCCGCTCCGCGGCACGTGGGATCTTCCCGTTCCGGGGCACGAACCCGTGTCCCCTGCATCGGCAGGCGGACTCTCAACCACTGCGCCACCAGGGAAGCCCTGGTAGCTTATTTTAATCTCCTCTAAATGTGGACATTACATTATTGCTTGATATGCAGATGGAGGTAGTTGAGAAAATACAGTTTCACCAACTATGTAAGAAAATAGCATTTAATTAAAAATCAAGTTTGCACTTATTTCTGAGTATATATAGCTTTTCTCCTCTCTCTATTTTTTTTAACATCTTTATTGGAGTATAATTGCTTTACAATGGTGTTTTAGTTTCTGCTTTATAACAAAATGAATCAGCTATACATATACATATATCCCCACATCTCCTCCCTTTTGTGTCTCCCTCCCACCCTCCCTATCCCACCCCTCTAGGTGGTCACAAAGCACTGAGCTGATCTCCCTGTGCCATGTGGCTGCTTTCCACTAGCTATCTATTTTACATTTGGCAGTGTATATATGTGAATGCCATGCTCTCACTTCGTCCCAGCTTACCCTTCCCCCTCCCTGTGTTGTCAAGTCCATTCTCTACATCTGCGTCTTTATTCCTGTCCTTCCCCTAGGTTCTTCAGAACCTTTTTTTTTTTTTTTTTTTGAGATTCCATATATATGTGTTAGCATACGGTATTTGTTTTTCTCTTTCTGACTTACTTCACTCTGTATGACAGACTCTAGGTCCATCCACCTCACTACAAATCGTTTCTTTTTAAGGCTGAGTAATATTCCATTGTATATATGTGCTACATCTTCTTTATCCATTCATCTGTCGATGGACACTTAGGTTGCTTCCATGTCCTGACTATTGTAAATACAGCTGCAATGAACATTGTGGTACATGACTCTTTTTGAATTATGGTTTTCTCAGGGTATATGCCCAGTAGTGGGAATGTTGGGTCGTATGGTAGTTCTATTTTTAGTTTTTTTAAGGAACCTCCATACTGTTCTCCATAGTGGCTGTATCAATTTACATTCCCACCAGCAGTGCAAGAGTGTCCCCTTTTCTCCACACCCTCTCCAGCATTTATTGTTTGTAGATTTTTTATAATGGCCATTCTGATCGGTGTGAGGTGATACCTCATTGTAGTTTTGATTTGCATTTCTCTAATGATTAGTGATGTTGAGCATCCTTTCATGTGTTTGTTGGCAATTTGTATATCTTCTTTGGAGAAATGTTTTCCTCTCTATTTTAAGTATTGCTAAATGCCACTTTTCCATTAAAAAATGCTGACTGATAATTCTTAAATTGTTGCCTGATTTGAGAAGATGAGTTGTTCTCTCAGTATTCTATGTCATTTTAGAGCCATAAGATGGGAAACTATGTTTATGTAGCTCATGTTTCATAAGGTCCTAGAAGACATATAGTTCTACTTCCTATGATGATCAAGGTTGCCTGCTGCAAAATTTATTATTAGTCAAAGAAATTTAGCTTAACTAATGGTTTTATTGCAAAGAAAAGCAAGAAGAATTTTAAGAATAAAGAAATATATACATATGTATATATCTCAGTTGACATATGTGTATATATATCATTGGAAATTAAGTATGGTATTATTTGCAAAAATATATTTTCTCCTTATTTAATTTTGTTTATGAACTGTTAGAAAATGAGCATGAAGATATTCATGAGTCAGCCACGGCATTTTTGGAAGATATGTATTTCAGACCTTATAAATTAGGTCTAGATCTTCTCTGATATGTTTGGGGGTAAAAGACTTATGGACACCAGGCAGGATACAGAGAACACATAACAGAAATTGAACATGCAAAGAACTGATGCTTTGCTAGAAGAACAGGAGGCAAAGAGACAAGTAAAATTATAATGTCTTTTTCTTCTTTCCTCTTTATTTCCCAAACTGTTCATTATGGCGATATTTAAGAGCTTATATTTATATAATTATTTTGGGATTTCAAATTTATATATAATACAAAAAGATGGGTATATTAGTTTATGATGGAAAAAGAGTGGACTGGAAAAACATAGAGAAAGTGGCTTTTCTTTCCTTTCCTTCTCAGCCCCTTTACTGACCTTTTTCCATTTCTTGCCTTTTATATTTCTGCCAGCAAAAAAATGGCTATAAAATAAAGTTTTTGCCATTGCACATATTGCTTATAATTTACGTATACCATGGATTCATTGAATTTTAAAAAGATGCCTGTATCCTCTCATCTGGATGTTTAGACTATTTGCATTGCACAATGATCAGTGCTTTAGCTATATTAGACATAATAACTTATTTAATCTTTGCAAAAGTCCTAAAAGGTAGGTGCTATTATTATCCACCATTCCACAGACTAGTAGGCATTGAGAGTCTAAGTGAATTACCCAAGATCTCAGCAGAGAAGATTTTGAAACCCACAGTCCAGTGGACTCTCAGCTATGATTCTACTCACTTACCTTGGCTCTCAGATTTACTAATTTTAATGCTTACTTTTTATTGTTCTAGATAATGTAAATTAGCTAGTAGAAATCAGCATGCTTTATAAGTGCCTTTGATTTCAGGCAAGAAGCCATTTCAATTATCCTGCTTGTCTTTGTAGGAATTTCATTATATATCTAACCGTCAGTTGGAAACTTCCCTTTTGATCTTTTCTTGTTGACAGAATGGTGTATTTAATGGTATTGCCATAAAGGCATTACTCATCTTAATACGCACCATTTTGTTTCTCTTTTCACAAAGAAGTATGTAGCTCAGGGTTGGGAAGAGCCAGAAATACCTGATTCCCTAATATTACTTACTTTCCAATTTTGTGTGCATTCTTTCCTCATTGTTTTCCTCTGAGTGTAGAATCTTAACTACTGATGTCTACTTATTAAAGTATAGGAATAATATATAAGCAACAGTAGGTTTAATATATTTTATTTTATTTTTAATTAATTTATTTTTGGCTGCGTTGGGTCTTCGTTGCTGTGCGCGGGCTTTCTCTAGTGGTGAGCGGGGGCTACTCTTCGTTGCAGTGTGTGGGTTTCTCATTGCAGTGGCTTCTCTTGTTGTGGAGCATGGGCTCTAGGCACGTGGGCTCCGGTAATTGTGGTATGCATCCTCTAGAGCGCAGGCTCAGTTGTGGCGCACGGGCTTAGTAGCTCCACAGCATGTGGGATTCTCCTGGACCAGTGCTCGAACCCGCATCCCCTGCATTGGCAGGCGGACTCCTGACCACTGCGCCACCAGGGAAGCCCGGTTTGATATATTTTAGATAGGAATATAATCTTCTACAAAGGAATACAATCTTCTATAAAGAACATAAAACACATCACTAACTATTACAATGTAATACATAATAAATATTATTCAGCATTTCTATTTCACGGTTAGATAACAGAGAAATGAAGATAACAAAAGATGAAAAGAGAAGGAAAGAAGGGGGTGAAAGAATAAAGGAAGAAAAGACAGGGTAGCAGGGAAAGAAACTGACAAGCAGAAATTTACTCTAGGAGGCAAAGCTTAAGTTGTCAACCTACAGAGAGAGTATGTACACAAATGAAACATGAGGACAGATGCATAGAAAGTTCCAGAATTCCTTAAAGACTGGCAGACTTTTCAACAAAAATCTGGTTTTTCAGAATATTACAGATGAAAGCTTTTAAAACCATTTTTCCAAGCATAGTTGTATAGAGTTTCACTTCTGGATAAAGTGAAACTCATGACCAAGTTGGTGTATAATACAGCAGTTTTGCAAACTGATATGTTGATTATGTATTTTTCTCTTCAGACCCACTTTAAAATTTTAAAGTATTGCTTTCAATATCCTTCTCTGATCCCTTGCAAAATCTTAAATTCTTCTTCTTCTGATGAATTTATTATTTCCAACTTTAATATGCTCTCAGAGTATTGCAATATTCTTTTAAATGATCTGTTGATTTCCACTTCCTTCTCATCTAACTTCAGTCTCTTGGAGAAGCATAGTACTATATCAAAGTGCTTTATACGAAGAGATCCCTTGGCATGACATAAACATTTTATTTATTTTTAAAAGTCGATAAATGGTGCATGTTTATAATTTATGGATGTATTTACAAATATTCATGGTGCATTCTTAGAATTTATTTTAATGATAGAAGTTTTTGAGAAAAATATTTGGAAATCACTGCTGTAATAGAAAGTTCATGTCTTCTGATGCAAAACACACAGTCCTGGGTTTGAATTCCAGTAATGCTACTTATTTGCTGAATAGTCTTGGGTGAAGCACTGAGACTTGGTAGAATCATCTTTTGAATTTAATTTTATTTTTTTACATGTAGCTCTAATAATACCCTGCACTATTGTTAAGATGTTAAGAGGATTTGCATATATGTATATCTTGATAGTGATATAATGGTAGTTATTATTATTATTTGGTCCTTTTCCGTAATCTTATGATTTAGCAATTTAGGCATTTACATTCCATTTATTTCTATAGTGTGTGTTTTTTTTCTCATTTTCTGTGAAATTTTATATATTTTTGCAGATATTTAATTTTCTGTTGTCTATGTAAAACAGTTTTAACTATACATGTATTTTAAACTTCACAGAAGTATGATATGAAAGTGTGTATTTAGTAATGACATTGTGTGTGTGTGTGTGTGTGTGTGTGTGTGTGTGTGTGTGTGTGTGTTTTCATGAGGGAATGGGGACTTCAGTACAACATACTATGCACAGGCAGAATATTTCTCAAAACTATTGTAATCCATATTCGTCTATATACTGAGACAAGGCACTGTGCAATGTACTATGATATTTTCTCTTTTATTTTACTTAAAAATCCCCTTTCTATTGATTTCATGACTCACTTAGGGGCATGATTTGCAATTTGAAAAATAATGTTCTAAAGGACGTAGAACAAAATAGTATTCAGTATTGGTCATTATATGTAATGGAGAAAAGATTTATGAATTTTTTTTTCTGAACCAGTATTTTAACCTTGATACAAATGTTTTAAAGTTATTTCAAAAGCATACAATCTCAAATGAATTTGAAATTGTTTCATCAAAAGCAAATGTAATGATAAAATGGTTTATTTTCCTTATGGTTTTTAAACATTTATTGATGCAACACAAAAATGCTTTTTTCTTTCTTTTTTGACAGATTGGTTATTTGGTCTTCTTACGACTTTTTATATATTTCCTTCATGGTCACCTGAAAAGTTTTAAACAACATTTACTTAGGCTTCAACCATATTTATACGGTAGACTGTCTTTTATTTTCTACATTTATAAATATTTTATGTTCTTTTGAGAAGCTCAGGCTATCACTATAAAGAGTATAGGCTGTATTTTATTTTTCATGAAAGATAATAGGTGCAGTACTGAAGAGCACAGCTTCTGGGTGAGACTGGGTTTTACTTTTAAATTTCCTACTTAACTAACCATATGAACTTGTCCGTGGCTCAGTTTTCTTATCTGTAATATCTAACTCACTGGATTTCAAGAAAGTTAAATTCATATTTTAGTAAGGTAACCCTAGTGGTGATGTAGTTGCTGGACTGGAGTAAGGAGAGAGTGGACTCAGGGGGTCCATTATCTGTGACATTCGTACAGGCAAGAGATGTTAAAGGTATGAACTTCTAAAATGGGGATGGATAGAGTAAAATAGTTTTGAAAAGTGTTTAGGAGATAAGAAACACTGAACTTGGTGATCCCTTGGATCTAAGCTATATGTAAGGGAAAGTGACAAATTCAGGATGAATCTTATATTTTACATATTGACTAATAAGGTCAAGATAATGGTGCTCTAAACTGAGAAAATTTTGGAGAAACATTTGGGCATACTGAATTTGAAGGTCACTCAGGTGTATACACCCAGTTGGAAACAGAGGTTTGGAACTAGGGAAATAAGTGAAGCCTGGGAATCACTTATTTCATGGGTATCAACATGGATCATTTGACAGTCATCACTGTTAACGTGGATGAGATAACCTGGGAATGGGAGGTGGTGGTGGGGAGAAATTTATTCTAGTAGTAGAGTCTTGGGGGACATAAACATTTAATAGATTATTGGAGTAACAGACATCAACCAGTAGAGAAGAATTAGTAGAAAAAAGAGGGAGTGATGATATAGAAAGCCAAAGAGGGGAGAGGCAAGAAGATCAACATTATCAAGAGCTGTAAAATCATTAAACAATAGGAGGTCTGAGACGGGTGATGGGTTTCTGAAGTCAGAAAGTCATTGTTCTTGGGAGCATTACCGAGTGGAAGCAAAGTTCAGATTGGAGGTAAACAAAGAGTGAAGGGAAAGTTTAAGCATAAGACAAAGGTGGTGAACTGTTTTAAAAAGCTTAGCTATGAAAGGAAGGAGAAATATGTCAATAGTTTGGATGAAAAAGCAAGGTCAAAAGAGGAGAAGATTAATATGTTGTAGGATAAGAAATCAAGAGACTCAAGATGCAAGAAAGGGAGGAATATTTGATGGGAAAAGCCATAGAGGAGGGGAGTAGAAGGTAATAGTGCAAATATTTTGGATACAAGTTTTGGTAGGGTCTGAAACCAAGGCATGGCTGTAGATTGACAGTATAGGAGTTTGTGTCTACCGTATCACTTGTTTTTCTTTCTTCATTACATTATAAACCTCTTTTAACTCCTCACAATGTTCAGCATAGTGATTCATCAAATATTCAGGTAGTGGTGGCAAATAAGTTTTGAAAGATTATTTGTATAAAACCTCAAGTTCTTACACTGGCTTGTTATTGTTGATATATCGCAAGAACACCAACATTTTGTTTCATATAAGGTTAAGATATTGCCCTCTTATCACATGCTGTTAAGTGGAGCCCTACTGAGGCTACATGTTCAGCAACAGGTGGATTCCTACCTGAGGCTATTAGTTACTGCTACTACCTACCCATACAGCCATCCAATAGAAGAGTGGTTATTACTAATTTTTCCATTGTGTCGGTGGACTAAAACTCAAAGGTTGTTTAAAAGTTTATAAAAAGGACAGCACAGAGATGGTTCTGTTAAATACCACATAGTCCTATGTTAAATGACATAATTGTTGCTGTGGTTAAACTATATATTTTAAAAAATCAACAACAATGACATCTTGAAAAGAATTAAATTGGAGAATGTTGGTTTAAGAGCAATGACATTGATTACAATATCAGATTATCCATTATGAATAGTATCTATTCTGACTTGATTTATTTTCAGCTGGAAGTTTCCAGGGATTGTTGTGTAGTAACTATACTTAATTGGGCATTCAACCATTATGTAATTGCTGTTCTGAATTATATAAACTCTTATGCATGAATTATTTACCTTGTAGTTTTCTATTCTACCACCAGGGGTCATACATAACATTATTAATCTTCAATAGATGGGGAAATATACAGCAGTTTCAGCCTCTTGAGTACTGAATTTAATTATATTTTAGTAACTAAAAGACAAATGAAATGCAGTGTGAGATGTTAATGAAATATTTCTCACAAATTATTTTTCTTACAATAACACTTTCTTTCTCTGGAGAATTATATTGCAAGTATCCAAACATCTTTTCAAATGTGCAGTGTATTCTGAAAATCATGGAAATTGTATGTAAAAGAGAACTCCTTTCTCAATCAATTTTTAGCCCTGTGGAAGACAAGAATGTAGATTCTGAGATGGTGAGTATATCCTAGCGCTTGACGAATCAGATCAGATTACTATGCTTAAATAATCATGCTTGCTAATTCGGTAACATGGCTGAAGATGAATTTAGCTGCAGGGGAGGAGTGAACAGCACAGACATTAAAGTCATGTGCACATTTCCTGGACAGTAGTTCGTAGGATCAGTAGTGGGGCATCAGTATCCACCACTACTACTTTAAATGGAGTAATGCCATAATACCTTCTTCCTTATCGATTCCATCTCAGCTGATTAATTAAAAATTGCAACATCATTTAGATTGACTTTTAAATGAACATTTTAAGATATTACATTTTTATTAAAGGGAGAGTGTGTAAAGTACAGGCTGTTAATGAGAGCAAGTGTAATATTTTTATGCTTCCATGATTCATATGTAATAACATTTAATATGCTATTAAAATCAACTGATATTTTTTTAATGGTTCAAAATTGAGAAAGTAATACCTGGTATATGACAAATCTCCTTTTAATTTCTAACTTAGATATTAATGATCAACATTAGAGAAAACTATCTGTCCCAATTATATATAATTCCTTGGTATGTAATAAGCTATGATTATACAAACAGAACTCCAGTGTTCATATACCTTATAGCCTGATGTACTTCAAAAGTCAAACTTCAATCTTTGGGGCTTGTAATGCCTTTATTTCCTTTTCTCACATATATTCCAAAAGAAAGCAGTGAACACTTCAAAACCTTGATTCTTTTATTATTTTATTTTTTGTTATATATACTTATTATTTTATAATTTATAAATAGAAATGTTTTTCTAATAATTTCTTAAAAAGGAGAAAAATGCATTTAATATGATGCTAGTTGGAACAACTAAGGAAAATTCTTTTTTAAAATAATTTTGCCTGTGAGCTGCCTCACAGTTTCCCTGTGCTTCCCTTGGGCCTTTCCACAACTATCTAAAATTTAAGTCTATAAGGAGGAACATTTAACCGCATCTATTTGTGTTCTTTTTAGGAGTTAGTGTTTTCTTTTTGGCTCATAACTTGGTAAGCCATTTATATAAAGAGTGACGTATACTAAGCCATTTGAACCATTTGGTTATGCTTACTAATAAACACACATTGCTTCATGCATAAAAAGGATCTTGTTTTAAAGTTTCAAAAATGTTTTGACAATAAATATATAACCTAAGATACTGAGCAACAGGAAAAGCACTGACTTTCAAGAGGAAGGGCCTGTTCACCAATTGACTTTTTGATCCAGAGTAGGTCCATTAAGCTCTCCAAATCCCCATTTGCTTATCTTTAAAAAGATACCATTGGGTACTTCCCTGGCGGTCCAGTGGTTAAGAATCCACGCTTCCACTGCAGAGGGCACAGGTTTGATCCCTGGTTGGGGAACTAAGATTCTGCATGCTGTGTGGTGCAGCCAAAAAAAAAAAAAAAATATATATATATATATATATTTATATATATATATGAAGTGAAGGAATAACTTCAAAAAAAAATAAAAAGACACCACCACGACCATAATCATTATCATCATCCTCGTCATATTTGCCCTAACTAATCTACAGAGTTGTTGTGAAGATTGCAAAAAAGCATGTGCCTTATAAATTATTAAGAGCCATGCAAACATAAATAATAATTATTGAAAAATATACTTAGGAACTCACTTTAACTTAGGCAGTTAAATGTAATAATTTTTATCTAAGGATGTGCTTATGCTGACTAATTGTGCTTAACTGTGTGTAGTTAATTGTGCTTAACTTAATATAGTGATGATTTGAGTGTTTTTCCTTTAAACAAATAAGATCCTGTGAAATCTTGACAACATGAGTGTTCCACCTGTGAGGCCGGCAACTTTCAGTGTTAATTCTGCTTCTCCTTGAATCAATCTGTTTTTGTCACTCTTGGTGCACATATACAGCAAGGAAATGGAAGTTCACTGCTTCTATACAGTTAAGATCTACCTTGGTTTGAAGTGAAAGAGGCAAGAATGTCAACACATGAAAAGAATATATCTGCTTATAATGGGACAAGTCACTAAGTCTCTGTGCTTTTTTCCACTTTTTAGAACAAAGGGGCATAATTTCAGTCTTTTTAAGTTCTATTTCACCTCCATACATGAGATCCTATGAAGGGATTATAACAGAATTTAGCCTCTCAGACTTATTGCCCTCCTTTGTCTCCTCCCATTACCTCATAATATAAAGAATATAAAAGGTAGTGTAGCCACAGTGCTGCTGAAAATGGCTGATTCAGCTGATTCAGTGGTGGATAGCATATTTTAATATTGTCCTCCAGTTTCAGCCCATTTTCTCCAGTACTGTTTAATCTAAGCCAGGCTCCCTAGTTCAGCTGAGTATTTACCCATTCAGTACCCATGTGTCTCAACTTCTGGGAAAAGTAAGGGTGAAGAAGAGAGAAAACTGGGACTATAAAAGATATACCTGTATTCACCCTCTCTCCCTTTATTATTCATATGCTACCGTAGACAATTTGTGGGTTTATTCCTACAGCTCGTATCTTCAGTAATGCTAAAGGGTCCATGACAGCATATTTTGGCCACTGCAAAATACTTTATTTTTAATATATTATAAGCATTGAAGTAGAAACATAATTTGTTTTCAAAGTGCTATTATAAAATTGCTTTTAAAGAAGGAATTCTGTACGATATAGGCATTAGGATACACACAATATGGGTGTTGGTTCTGTATAAGGATAGGAAATCTCCTTTCCCTGCTGCTGGGACCCATTTCTCCTTTTAATGTTCTTTCAAGCTGATCCAGACACAGGGTTTCCATTGACTTTGACAAATGGTACACTTTAATTGGCTCTGTGAATTGCAGAGCCTGAACACTGGATTGGGTTTTCCACTCTGTCCTTTGCTCACTAGCAAAGCACACTTGTCACATTATAATAATAACATGGTTCTTTGGAGTAGGTAGATTCAAATTCAACAAAAATGCAGTAGACCGTTTACTAAATAGTTGCATCCATCCTAAAGTATTGTACAAATAGTTTTCTGAAAACTAGGAAACATAAAGGATTTACTTTCAAATGTATTAGCAGTCTCATCCTTTAGTGCATTAAGTACAGTACTCAGTAAGCTAAAGGCACTATCTAAATGTGGGACATTTTATGCTGTACTGTAATTATAAATGGTTACTAGGAATTGGGTTAGACTGAGACACAGGCTCTTTAAAATTAGGAACATTATCCTATGATTTATGCCCTGTTATTCAGGTAATATATTTGTATTGAGGGGTCCTATCATGGCAATGTCAGCTATCCCCCAAATAACTGAAAACAAGGATGAAACTCAAAAAGCTGTCTTCGAGCAGCCACAATAGAGCCCATGCTTCAGAGTTCAGTTTTGTCATCAAAGAGAGCCTGGTCAGACACTCAGAGCTTCTCAAATTTGCACAAAATTCAAGCTGATAGGGTTATCTGAGTTCTCAGCCAACAGCAGATTGGCAACACTTTGGTAGGTGGGCTTTCTGTCTTTAGAATGTACGCTCTGCCCACTGTTTCCACAGTGGGAGCTGGTTCCAAGGATGCAGCCTTGAGACCGTAATGTGTTGCTGAGACCAGTTGGATGGTATAGGTGATTGAACCTAGTTAAAGCATCTACATAAACCTTAAGATTCTGGAGGGCAGGTGTGGAGATCTACTCTCTTGCAGCTGCCGAAGAGAAGCCTCCTGTGTAAGTTTCCTTGCTTGTTGAACTGCCACCTGCCAATCTGGAGTGGCCTGCCTCTTTCTCAGGTCTTCCCCCACCTTGTTCTCCGTGTATGGGGGCCAGTTTGCAAACCAGCATAGCCCAAAGCTAGGCAGCAAGTGGGGGAGATGAAAGAACTATAGGAAGTGGTCATAAAGCACCCCCCCACACACCAAAAAGATGGAAGGGGAAAAATAAGTTCTAGTTCTCTGGGAGTAATTTAATGCAGTGCTCAGTGCTTTTCAAACTGTGTAGAGGGTAAAAATCCCTCTACAATTTTTTAAGGAGTTTTCCAGACCGTCACAGACTGATACTTTTAAAGCTACAATAATAGTGAATTATGAAAAAGAAATAAATATACAGGCATTAATTTTTTTTACTAGACTGAAAAGAAAATTAACTCAAATTTTGTAAAAGTTTCTAAATATGTATTCTTTATTTCTGTACTCTAGTTAACAGTTTGCAGAGGGGATGTATCTGCCAACCACACCTTGGGTGGGACTGATTTAGTGTAAAGACAAAGAACTCTACACCACCTAATAGTTCTCAGAGCATTGCTTCCTCTTGGTCTGCTACACTGATGATGTATGTGATGATTGTATTAAATCACATCATCATCATTATTATATTAATTCATTCTAGTTAGGCAAATACATTTTTTCTTTTGAAAACAGTAAAAAGCAGGGAAGAAACTTTAGCAGAATTTCCATGCAAATACTTGAAATATATAAGGATATAATGCATAAGGATAAGAGAGAAGCCTCACTTATTTGGAAAATTCTCAGGTGTGGCGGGGTCAAAGACCCTTCAGGAGCACACATGCAGTTGGGAAAACTGGTTTTATTATTTGTTGCAGAGAGAGAACACACACCCAGAGGACTATGTGATGTCTCAGTTAGAGGGTGCTAGCATAAATCTATCATAGGATTTGGACTTTGGTTGGGTGATTTGGGGGAGGCTCTAAAGAAGCAGGGATTCTCTTTAGATTTGATGCTGCCAGAAAGTAGGGGCAATTCTGATTGGGCGTTTTGTGGGTGGCACAGTGACTTTTTGTCTGTGCTTAGAAACAAAAATATCAAGTGGCTTTGTGTATTTATCAGAGCAATATTGTCTGAGATTGATATTCCGTGAGTTTATATCCAGCAGGAAAACAAAATGACCTGACTGTGAGCGCCTGACCAGGTTGTAGTAATATTGATGTCAAATCAGTTCCGGAAGTCAGAGGCTTCTTTTTTCTTTTTCAGTGATAAGTAAAAATGGTATCATATAAAATTAAAAATCAAGCTTAAATATTCTTCATTATCTAAATCCTGATCATTTCTTTACCAAAGGCTTTTGGGAATTTTCTCTGGTGATGGTGTATAAGTTTGTTAACGAGAATTTTTGACCTAACTGAATAGTCTCTAGCCATGCAATGCACAACACATGATTTAAAAAAAAACAACAAAGTATTGATTGTTTTAAATTAATTAGTCAAGTCATCCACAAGTTTCAAAACATATCTACCTATATATGTATTCAGAATGTTTGCAACATGAGGGATGTCAGGCATCCAGGCTCAGACTGCTAGAGCAATTTGAGAAAAGAATTTCATTTATATGGATTCCACTTTTGGGGGAGACTCTACCACAAAGCAGAAAACTGAGTTATTTAGATGAAATATGTACATATACTGAAATCTGCATGTCTCAGTCTGATGTCTTACATTATTTTAGAATAAAGCTTTTTTTTGGGAAATTATAACATTCTAAACACTGACTGGTTTCCATTTGCTTTTGTGGATGATTTTTCCCCTGAGTCGGTAGCCTTGTGCAGAGACTTTATCTTACTCCTGCCTTTATTGCCAGCGTCTGTGTTCCTGACATAATGTAAATCAATACACATCTGTGAGACTTAAATAAGCAGTTGACTAGAAACTTAAAACTAAGTTTAAATTTTTAATCTTAGTTTAAAATTTATATATGAACTTCTAGCTTTCTCTCTTAAGAGTACTCAACATGAAAACTTTCTTTAAGAATAGTCTTGATGTTATTTTGTATAGTAAATGAGAGTTGTAAAATCCTTTGGAATCTCTTAGTGTTTCTTTTGAGCATAAAAGAATAATATATCAGCTAAATTAGTAATTTGAGTACATATCACAGGATGTGTATTTGAATCTTTACTGTTGACAAAAATTCAATGGGAGTGCTGTGTCAAAAAATAAAATCAAGTTTCTTTGCACCAGTTACTTTAGCAGATCAGTTAAGTCTATGAAACTGTTAGGAAGCACTCTAAGAAAAAAACAAATAGCCCATTTGTTTTCTGATTTTGTAGCCTTTTAAAATAGTTACTTTGCAGACATTGACCACATCCAGCTAGGCAATATTTTGGTCCTTAAAGTGAAAATCCACATTTTAAAACCCAATTTGCTGTTTGATCATTGTTCAAACTTTCCCCTCTTCCCTCCCCCAGGTGTCAGGGAGAACTAAGTCATATAGGTTTTAAGAAGCACAATTGTGTCTAATAGTTGTCCCTTAGCAGATACAGGATTTTTGTCACATTGTGGAACTGATGTCATTGAACACAAGGGATCCATGTGAGAATATATTAAGAATTAAGTTCAGATTAACTATATATACTTACAAAAATGTATTTAAGTAAATATACTTACAAAAAGTATTTATGTAAATGTATTTAAGTAAATATATACTGGGACTTCCCTGGTGGCCCAGTGGGTAAGACTCCGCGCTCCCAATGCTGGGGGTCCGGGTTTGATCCCTGGTAAGGGAACTAGATCCCACATGCCTCAACTAAGTCTGCATGCTGCAACTAAAAATCCTGCAAAGACCAGCGCAGCCAAAATAAATAAATAGATAAAAAATATATATATATACTTACAAAAATGTATTTAAGTATATTAACTATATATACTTACAAAAATGTATGTAAGTAATATATTTTGTAAGTAATACTTACAAAAATGTATTTACGTAAAAATGTATTTAAGTAAAATTTCATTGAACACAAGGGATCCATGTGAGAATATATTAAGAATTAAGTTCAGATTAACTATATATACTTACAAAAATGTATTTAAATTGCTCTACTTGGTGTAACATGGTGTAGAAAAAATATGCATTTAAAATTTATTTTCATGTTTATTCAAGTCAAAGAACTCTTTCTCAGATATATTTTATTTACAGGAACATTTGCAACTTAATCAGGAAGGATATGAAATTAACCACCTGCTCTGGCACTGTGTTGCTTCCTGTACTTGTGTTCGGAAGAATAGTCCCCAGTTGAACATCTCATCCTTCATAAAACACAGCTTCAAGAGAAACACTGGTAAGAGGGATCCTATAAATGCAAAGTAACTCATGGGGAAACCTTTGTGTTTAAATGTTAAATAACCTTTGTGCTTAAATGTTAATCACACCTTAGTTGACTATGAAAAAAATTTATAATCTCAGTTCCAAAGGCAAGGGCAATTTATATATTTTGTATTAGTTCATTTCATCAATAAATTTTTCTTATCTTTTTTTTTTTTTGGCTAGATGAGCATGCTTGTATTGCGTTGTTTGTCTTTATTAAAGGAAATTTACTATTGAAACTTCATTCCCACATTTAAAACATCTTTTATTTTCCAAGTTGTTAAACAACAATGAAGTACAGCTTATTATCCTTGGAGGAAATATACTAAGATTCTGTTTATGCGTTACTTGTAAAGTAGAAGAGAAATGACTGATAAGTGTTAATTTCCTCCTATACATATGTTAATTTGAAAAGGGAAAAAGAAGTCTTAAATTACTACAAAAGAGGGCATGGGTTAATGGAGGAAAGAAGAATTTTAAAGGAGTATTTCTGAGGAAATTGATCAGAGGATATCCCTTTGCAATATTTGAGGATGATCAGAGATTTGAATTCCTTTTCCACTACTAACAATAACAATAATATGTTGCGCCATAGCAAGTAGAAAATTCATATGTTTTTCTTAAAATTACTTCCAGTTTTTAAGCCTCTGGCAAGCCCACTCTGCACAACCAATTTGTATATGTAAATTCTAAGAATCTGGTATATTTCTTCTGGACAAAAGCTGTTTTCCAGTTTCATTTGGATATTTTGGGGATTCTAGATCAAGTAAAGATTTCTGGAGAATGGCTTAGAGCATGTCTAATTCCCTTGAAATAGACTATTTTAGAGTCTTGGAAGACTCTAACTTGATTTAAAAATAGCAAATTATATTTCAACATATAAAAGTAAATATTGCATGACTTTGTCAGTTTATTTTCAAGGTATTCTAATAATTACCAAATAAACATGTTTAGATAACTACTGAGATAGTAAAAGTGGCTGATTAAGAATATCTAATTCTGAAAGTCAAGAAATTGTTTCTTTAACCAATTTTCATTTTTACTGTGTTGCATCAAACTTGATTTAATTTAATTTTTCAATTATTTCTCTTTGATAGGTTTTTTTTAAAACTTAGTATTTAATAGATTTAGGGGTTTTAGGAATAGTACAAGATTATTCTTACTTTACAAATGAAGAAACTGAGGCCAAGTTTATTAGGCTTACTGGTGACTGGAACCAGATTTCAAGGTCTGGCGTACCATTCTTTTTGGTATATCATCCCGCTTTCATTCTGGCTTCATTATTAAGGAGGTAACTGCTTAAAGGCATCTTGTCACTGAATCCTGACTTCTTTTTCTGGGAGGACATTGTGGAAATCAAGCATGGGAGGGAAAGTCAGTGTTTAGACAATGCTGAATGAACAGAGGACTAAATGGAAAAAGATGGTGAAACACAGTGACTGTTCATAATAGACTGGAAAAGGTAATTGTTTAAAAGAGCACTGCCAAATAGTTTTGATTGTATTTCTTATATTTACTATTTTTTTCTCTTTTTTTAAAGTTTTATTTACTGTTTTTTTAAGAAAAGAATTTGACATTTTTTAAAAGATGACTCTAGTAAACAAAAATAACCTGTTGACATTAAAAATTTAGCAATTTGACTAACTTCTCTATTAGTCAAATTTTCTGTTAGTTATAATGATAACATTATATCAAATATTAAAAAATTAATTTTTCTTTTTAAAAGTATTTAATTTATGTAACAGCCTATACAGTTTTCAAGAAGTCATTATTCCAGGCAAAACCAAACAAACTGTGATGTAAGTATCAAAATCAAACCAGAAATACTTTTACATTTATGGGAAAACTTTAATATTGGTCTTGTGTGCTCCTAAGATTAGGTACATGTGAGAAATTTTAAAAATGAACTGAACATATTTAGAATTAAATAGAAAAATTGAGGCTTCAGGCCCTGATCGTAAATTAAGACTTTGTTAGGATTTGCTAGACCAGATAGCCTTAAAATTGTGATAGTTGGTGGAAGATATCTTTGGTTTAGGACCTGAAATTCAATGCCAAGTGACTATTAATAGGAATAATGTAAGCAGTTTCATTTTCCATGCATATCAGTAAATTACCACATGATAGAAAAATGATCAGAGATTTAAAATGCAGAGGGAGACCATTCAACTGATTGATCAAAAGAAATTTCATTAATAGTGGCAAAAAGTGCTTGGGCCAATACTAGTGTGTGGTTTTCATCTGCCCTTCTCCGATGCTATCCATCAGCAGATAATTCATCATGTGTGTACCTGCCTGACTCCTTATAACCCCCTTTGTAAAGATCATACAGCACAAAAGGAAAGAAACAGAAGCCAGTGGTTTCAAAAGAATAGGCCCAGGATCCATGAAAAGACTCCAGGAAAGACTCACAGAATTAGAGCAACCTCTGCTCCATGAGAGACAGGGAATAAACTGAGGAAAGGAAATGTACTAATTACAATAAATTATAAAATAGGGTGAAGAAGTAGAGAAACTGAGAATACACGAGCCGCTCCCAGTGTCACGCACCAGCCTTTATCTTGGAAGTTTAGCTGCCTTGTGCCGCAGATAAGCAGCTTGTGTAAGGCAGATTTCCATTTAATATGGTTAAATTTTGTATGATGCTTCATACTCTCAATGCTCCACCCTGTGGTTTGGCCTTTTACGAACTGCCCCATTTGCTCTGGGGAGATAGGTCAAGGCACCGCAAAAGGCTTTCTAATTGAACATGAAAATAATGAATTGTGTTAATAATTGAATTATTAGCCAATGCGACAGCTGAGAAATGCAGCATGGCACTTCAGGAGAGCAGTATAACATATAAAATTGTATCTCCCAAGCAAAATAGCTGATTTAATCGCTCCACGAATGTATTCCAAAAAAGATTGACAATTTAAAAGTATACCGACATTGCAAGTGTTTTCCAGACATATAGTGTTTGTGTTTGCATCGAAATAAATTGAACAAAGAATCTGCTGCTTTGTATGGGCAGCAAGGCCTTTACTTCGGGACACATCACTGCCTTCTGCAATATCTATCTCCCTGAACCCCAGTAATTATAATGTTGTGTGATAGTCTCACCAAAACCCTTCAGACCAAAGTTTTCATCAATAATTCCTCTTCATGAGCTGAGATGTCAGTGAAGGTCCTCAGTCTTCTGATTCATTTCCGAGATTTCTTATTGGCCCTTCGATCCTCTGAGCTAAATGTAAACATTTAGTCTGTATCAAGGGTAAATATATAATTTATGCTTTGCTACCTTATGGTGCAGTGAAAAAAGCATTCATCTTCAAATCAGAAGGCCTGTGTTTTAGTCTTATCTCTTGCTACCTGTCTAATTTTGATTGAGTCGCATGACCCCTATGAACAGGGTCTGCTCAGCAGTTAAACAGAGGTAGTAGCCATCTCAAAGAGCTTTTGGGAGTTTTAAATAAGGTAAGTCATATGAAAACACCTTTTAAACTCTGAATCTCCCCTAATACTTCATTTCCTGCTAGTTCAGATCTGAATGATTTTTTTTCATAAACTCCTACCTACTGAATTTCTGTCTCAGTACCTGACACATGTCCTCTCCTTAAGTTAACCAACTTAGGCACCTTGAGTACATTTCAGAGCAGTTCCCCTGCTCTCCACTCCCACTGTCCCCACCTTGGGTCGGGACCTTATTGTCTCATGACTTTTGTAGCTTATTAACTGGTCTCTTGGCCTTATGTTTTCTCTTCAGTAATCTGTCCTACTCTGCTGCCAGGGTTACAACATAAATGTAACTATACCATTATCCATCTTAAAATTATTTAATAAGACCTGTTTTTACATGACACAGGGGTTGCAACTCCAATCAGGGTCTCTTAAATTGCCATGATTAAAAACAAACAAACAAACAAAAAAAAAGAGCAAAAACAAAGACTGAAAGAAGGATCCTGTTACTGGGATTAATTACCACCAACTAGCCACACAGGCAGACCAAGTGCCTGGAAGAAGGCAATCAGTGAGCACCTAGGCCTTCTGAACAGCCATCATGGCCTGTCGACACTCCATCCTTTCATTCTCCCCCACTACCTTTCCTGGTGCGCCAGGAATGTTCTGTGTGTAGGAGAAAGAACCCTTTTAGCAGACAGGTTAAAGGCTAGATTTTCACGTAGCCCGTCTCTTCTGAATGTCAGAAATCAGGCAATGGCAAGAGGAACATATTCTTTAAACTAGTTTTCCTAAATGGTCAAAATCAGGAAAGAAATTCTGTCTGCTTTCTTCTCCATGTGCGGTGAAGATTGAGACTTATTTGTACTAATTCTCCCCTCCCTAGCCTGTTAATGTAATCTTGAGTTTCTGATAACATTATAGTTAAATCATTACTTAAAATGTTCATTCTTCTCCTTAAAGAATGGTTTATATATTTATTTAATTTGGGGATCATATTTATAAAATAATTTTGACTTATTAAAATGTATCTATTTTTCCCACTCACTGTCATCCATTTAACACTAGGATTTTCCATTCTTAAGCTGTTAAATACTATTCCTTTCTTGGCTGGCTTGAGTAAATTTCTAAGCATGGACATAGGTGACCTATTTCATTAGGCAGGCCCTTGATTACATATGACCCTTGGCTGAATATAACATTTGTCACCATTTTTCCCCCTAAAAAGTTTAAGGACATTTTGTCTGGAAATAGGCTTCTATGCTCACAGATTTTTAATTCCCCTCTTTAAATCTCTAAATGTTGCTATGCTGTTTCCTACCTTTTAGTTATTATGAGATGTTCAAAGCCAGTCTGCCCTCTTTTTATCTGTTTTATTTTCAATCCAGAATTTTTTAGGAACACCTTTGTGATTTGGTAGCCAGGAGACAGATGCTTCCTCTTATGTCTCACTGACCGTCTTAGGAAGCTGCTGGGGCAAATCCTCTGCTTTACTTAAGAGAGAAGCCCCCAGTGTGTGAAGCTGTGCACAAATGTTCTGGCTACTGGGCTACATTTCATGGAGGATTTCCATTGATTGCTTATGGTTCACATGTGTTCCCAACTCCTGCCTCTCTGTGCTTAGGGTTTTTCTTACATGGTGGTGGAAAATCCATATATGCCTGCATTACATTTTAAATCAAACTTTGGGCTTCTTGGCATTGGAAAGGTTTGCCTTCATTTAGATTACATTTTCTTCATAGTTTTAAAACCCTTAAAATTTCTTTCTTTTTTTTGTGGTACTGTGGGTTTACTTTTCTTTATGTTTGGTTGTTTCAATAGGAATTAGATAGTAATGGATCTCAGCTTGCCAGTGGTTGTCTTCCTCTAAATTATTGAAGAATTGTTCAAGTTTGTTCCCTTCCAAGTGTCATTTTTTGCAGTCACTTCCTTCGTTATGAATTTGAATTATATTTCTGTAATTTTACTTTCCTGCACCCTCTTGTTTTCTTATTATACCACCTTTCATCTCAGTATCAAGGCTTTTCTTTGTTGTTTGTTCTTCCTAAGCTTTATTAAAGATGCTTAAGAGTCTTGTAAAAATGTCTTCTGGCTCCTGGAAGAAATTACTTTCAGAGTTATGATCTTCTCTTAGTATTCAGACTGATATTCTCTTTAGTCCTTGCTATAATATCTATATCTATATCTATAGATATAGATATAGATATATTTTTTTGCGGTACACAGGCCTCTCACTGCTGTGGCCTCTCCCATTGCGGAGCACAGGCTCCGGACGCGCAGGCTCAGCGGCCATGGCTCACGGGCCCAGCCGCTCCACGGCATGTGGGATCTTCCCAGACCGGGGCATGAACCCGTGTCCCCTGCATGGTCAGGTGGACTGTCGATCACTGCACCACCAGGGAGGCCCCTATAATATATTTTTAAATCATCTCATGTAGGGCCCTCTCCTCCATTTTCTATTTTACTTATCTCAGAACTAGGGAAAATTTTTATAAACTTGTCATTTTTAAAAGAAGAGGTTTGTGTTCATAGCATACATTACAGAGGTTAAAAGCTACAACACTCCACATGCAGTATCATAGGGAACTTCCTGCATTCTCCCTATTCTTTTCTATTTAACTTGTGAGGAGAAAATGCACTCCAGCATTCCCATTACAGCACTCCTCCTCCCCACCCCGTGGCCCCTTTTCCTACACACATATCCCCACAAGCACTGTTTTCCATCCTTTTGTCATCTGGAAGTTGCTATCTCTGAATAAGTATGGAGAGATGAGGATAAAAAGCATAGTGATAATACTCTGGCTCCTTAAAAATTCAGTACCTCAAAGTTAAGGATTGGCTTTACTTATTTCTATGAAAAACATGGTAGACAGTAGAGATAAGTTTTTCTTTTTTTCTTTTAACCTTCTTTTGGGAAACAAGGCTGCTGTGTTTCTTGAAGTGGCATGTGGCTACTCCTTCTTGCTGTTCTTAATCCAGCTCTATCAATTCTATGCTTTATATCTTACAGGACATTCCCTGTAAGATAGTGACATCTGTTTCATTCTCAGTCTCCAGGATTGTGTGGATTTTTGACATTGTCAGTGTTTTCCAAAATATCTATTGAAAGTTTCAAGTAACCCTATGTAAGAGTTGCAACTTGGAGACATTTTAATTCTATCTTTTAAAATAATAATTTGATCATAGAGGAAATATATATAGAGGAGTAAGGAGAACCTAGGAAAACTGTTCTGAATGCTGATGTTTCTAACCTTTTTATAAGGTGGTGTGCAGACAGATATCTTTTTATGAAGCCCCTGGTTATTATATGTTAGTTCATTTATATAAGTAGAGAAGGAATGCTGGACCACAGTCAGGATAGCTGAAGTCCAGTCCAGGTCTGGTACTGTTTAGCTGTGTGCAATGATTCACATTAATTTTAAAAGCGAACACAACATTGTTCCCTTTTCTCCATACCCTCTCCAGCATTTATTGTTTGTACATATTTTGATGATGGCCATTCTGACCGGTGTGAGGTGATGCCTCATTGTAGTTTTGATTTGCATTTCTCTAACTATTAGTGATGTTGAGCATCTTTTCATGTGTTTGTTGGCAATCTGTATGTTTTCTTTGGAGAAATGTCTGTTTAGGTCTTCTGCCCATTTTTGGATTGGGTTGTTTGGTTTTTTTGATGTTGAGCTGTATTAGCTCCTTATATATTTTGGAGGTTAATCCTTTGTCAGTTGCTTCATTTGCAATATTTTCTCCCATTCTGAGGGTTGTCTTTCATCTTGTTTATGGTTTCCTTTGCTGTGCAAAAGCTTTTAAGTTTCATTAGGTCCCATTTGTTTATTTTTGTTTTTATTTTCATTACTCTAGGAGGTGGCTCAAAAAAGATTGTGCTGTGCTTTATGTCAGAGTGTTCTGCCTATGTTTTCCTCTAAGAGTTTTATAGTGTCTGGTCTTACACTCAAGTCTTTAATCCATTTTAAGTTTATTTTTTGTTTGTGGTGTTAGGGAGTGTTCTAATTTCATTCTTTTACATGAAGCTGTACAGTTTTCCCAGACCACTTATTGAAGAGGCTGTCTTTTCTCCATTATATATTTTTGCCTCCTTTGTCATAGATTAGTTGACCATAGGAGCGTAGGTTTTATGACTGGGCTTTCTATCCTGTTCCATTGATCTATATTTCTGTTTTTGTGCCAGTACCATACTGCCTTGATTACTGTTGCTTTGTAGTATAGTCTGAAGTCAGGGAGCCTGATTCCTCCAGCTCCGTTTTTCTTTCTCAAGATTGCTTTGGCTGTTGGGGATCTTTTCTGTCTCCATCCAAATTTTTTGTTCTAGGTCTGTAAAAAATGCCATTGGTAATTTGATAGGGATGGCATTGAATCTGTACATTGCTTTGGGTAGTATAGTCATTTTCACAATATTGATTCTTCCAATCCAAGAACATGGTATATCGCTCCATCCATTTTTTGTCATCTTTGATTTCTTTCATCAGTGTCTTATAGTTTTCTGAGTACAGGTCTTTTACCTCCTTATGTAGGTTTATTCCTAGGTATTTTATTCTTTTTGTTGCAATGGTAAGTGGGATTGTTTCCTTAATTTCTCTTTCTGCCCTTTTGTTGTTAGTGTATAAGAATACAAGTGATATATTGTTCATAGGAATGTAAATTGATACAGCCACTATGGAAAACAGTGTGGAGGTTCTAAAAAAACTACAATTAGAACTACCATATGATCCAACAGTCCCACTCCTGGGCATATACCCAGAGAAGACCATAATTCAAAAAAACACATGCACCTCAATGTTCATAGCAGCACTATTTACAGTAGCCAGGACATGGAAGCAACCTAGATGTCGATTGACAGAAGAATGGATTAAGAAGTTGTGGTACATATATACAATGGAATATTACTCAGCCATAAAAAGGAATGAAATTGGGTCATTTGTAGAGACATGGATGGACCTAGAGAGTGTCATACAGAGTGAAGTAAGTCAGAAAGAGAAAAGCAAATATTGTATAATAATGCATATATGTGGAATCAAGAAAAATGGTATAGATGATCTTGTTTGCAAAGCAGAAATAGAGATACAGATGTAGAGAACAAATGTATGGATGCCAAGGGGGAAAGGGGTGGGGTGGGAGGAATTAGGAGACTGGGATTTGCACATTATACATTATTGATACTATGTATAAAATAGACAGCTGATGGAAACATACTGTATAGCACAGGGAACTCTACCCAATGCACTGTGGTAACCTAAATGGGAGGAAAGTCTAAAAGGGAGGAGATATCTGTATGTGTATGGCTGATTCATTTGGTTGTGCAGTGGAGGCTAACACAACATTGTAAAGCAACCATACTCCAATAAAAATTAATAAAAATAAATAAAAGCTAACACAACATTGTACGTCAGCCATACTCCAATAAAAATTTTAAAGAGGAAAAAAATTTAAAAAGCAAAGCTACAAAGTAAAATAAATCAAGTAACTATGTTATTTTAGACAAGCCAGTAAACCTCTGCCTCAGTTTATTTACATAATTAGGGGGACATCTATAATATATATAAATTACTTTATATGTACATGTTTAATTTCATGGCATTGTAAAAGTAAGTCAATGTACTGGTAATTGAGACTTGGTGTCCTGCAATGAGTTCACAAAGAAGCTAACACTGTATTTAAATTATTAACCTAATTCAATTTGAAAACTTCTTTTTGCATGCATTGATTTTCAGTTTTTATTTTTAACAAACTTCAATTTATAAGTATTGGTGCTTTTATTCTATTTTTGTCAAAGGCATTTTCCCTTATAGAAAATTTTGCAGTCAGCAGCATTGGTTGAAACAGTGTTTCTGGTGAAGAATTTTTCTACCATAGGTGGCTGACACTGATGGAAATTCTTCAATCTGCATTTTAGTGAAAGTGCCCTAGGTTAGCTACAGTTTTCCAGACTTAAAGGGGAACAGAAGAAACAAAACCTTATGACTATGAGGTATATTCATGGTAAAGAACTTTTGTGAACTCTGAGACTGTCCTCTCCTTTACCTTATCATGAAACCTCTGCGATGAATATTCTGGGGAAGGACTCACCTTTGTTCATCTTGGAAAGCATCTAGACCTTTTCCTTCAGTCATCATAGATTAAAAAAAAAAAAAAAAGTTACTGAACTCATATCCATTGACTTTGAAATAATAGTATTTTTAAAATTCAGTTCAGTTCAGCCTTTTGAACCCAGTCATTTTATGTAGAGTATTTCATTTAAATCTCATAGTCTCTGAAAAGTAGGTTTTGCTATATTTACTTTATAGATGAGTAGATTAAGATTCAGCTAAGGCATG
This sequence comes from Phocoena phocoena, assembly GCF_963924675.1. NCBI lineage: Eukaryota > Metazoa > Chordata > Mammalia > Artiodactyla > Phocoenidae > Phocoena > Phocoena phocoena. The sequence continues at coordinate 91,016,132 of NC_089221.1, read as the reverse complement.
AACATTGCCCTTTGCCATATATCTAGTTAGTGGCAGAGCTAAGATTCCAACTCTGATTTTTCAACTCTAAATTTCATGCTTGTAAATGTTTAAATGTATCAGCTAGGCTTTAGTTCTTCTGAATGTAACAGTAACCTGACTGCAATTGCATACCAAATAGGGCTTTATTTATTGCACATAACAAGCATTGCATTACTGATGCAGATGCTTAAGGGAATCCTCAAGATCCAGGCTTCTTCTAGCTTCCTTTCATTCCATTCTTTTTTTTTTTTTTTTTTTTTTTTTTTTTTTTTTGCGGTACGCAAGCCTCTCACTGTTGTGGCCTCTCCCGTTGCGGAGCACAGGCTCCAGACGCGCAGGCTCAGCGGCCATGGCTCACGGGCCCAGCCACTCCGCGTTATGTGGGATCTTCCCAGACCGGGGCATGAACCCGTGTCCCCTGCATCAGCAGGCGGACTCTCAACCACTGCGCCACCAGGGAAGCCCTGGGGAGTCATATTTCAAAATTAAGTTTCTTGTGTTATAATTTACATATAATAAAATTCAAACATTTTATGTATACAGATCTATGACCTTTGAGAAATGTGTACACCTGTGTAATCACTATCCCAGTCCAGATGTAGAATGTTTCCATCTTGAGGAAGCAACATTAACTGAGCACTCTACCATTTTGAACAAAATTGAGGTTTAGTTACAAAGGAAGGAGACAAATGATATTAGGTGGAAAATAGGCAACATTGTAATACTAAGGTTAAATATTAATGTACTTAGATAATGGCTTAGAAAAGCAAAATTGAAAAACAGGAAATACCCATAGGTAGGAGAAGACTTCAGTTATTAGTTAACCTAGCTTAAAACATGGACTTGGACAAATCTCCCAGATCTATTTAAGTCTCAATTTTCTAATATTTAAAAAAGAAAAAGATTTTAAAGAGTTCTTGAATGTGTCAAAAATTGTGGTTCAGATCAAAGGAGGTATTTGTATGAAAGCACATTGAGATCTGTAAAGTTCCATTCAAATATAAAGAATTGTCTTTATCTCTGTGGTTAGAGGTGTTTCCTTTTGAAAATGATCATGAACTTGACTCACCTGAAATATCACAGTTGTGAACTTCAAATATAATTGTAGAATATATTACCTTTTTAACTGATTAATGGCTTATAAATCAAGGCAATATGTAGCTCTAGGCAGAGGCAATTTTATATTTGCATTATTATTAGCTCCCTTTCAAACTTATGTCTCTTTCAATTGGGTAACAATAGCATTAAATGTATAATTTCCTGAAACTGTTAGAATATATGGCTAACATATATAGCTGACAAATTCTTTGTTATGGCTAACAAATTCTTATATGATTTCCCAGTTATATGATATTTTGAATCTTGACAGTTTTCCATTTAATGTGAAATATAAATTTTATTCTGAGAAATTGCACTTTTTGTAAAAATCAAATAACACTGCACTTTTAGAGTATTTAGGAAGACCATTTTTTTATTCTCTCTTTTGCGAAGAAAACACTCTCTTGAAATTCACCCCTTGGAATCAGTTGTAAAAGGTTAAAAATCAAAACCTCTTGTGAGATTTGGGGGACACTCTAGAACCAGAGGCCTTGATTGCTTGTTATACAGGATCTGTGAAGAAATGTGATCATTTGTAATATTTATTACTCTCAGAGTTTTGTCAGAACACTGCTGTGAACTCAACATCTTGCCCGATGTGGCCGTTTCCTATAAGCTTTTATCATAACTAGTGGCAAACAATACTAGTCTTTGCTGAAAATAAATGTATCTAGAAATCCAGGATAGTCATTTCTTCTGGCCTATTACCTTTTTCATTAAAAAATTATTTATTATTATTTTAAACGAAAGTCTTTGTTGTTTTTTTCATAAAATTTCCAGGTTGGATTCAGCACTGGCTTTGTTGGTCCTTGGGGAGGCTGCCAAATTACACATAGCCTGTTTGAAAGCTTTCATGGACCTAATGAGAGATTTTCTTTTAAGCATTATGTCTGTTCAGAATCAGGTAATAATATATTGTTAATTTAGGTGTGCAAAAAGACCTAAATTGAAACAAGTTTTACTTTTGTCACTATTTTAACTGTATATCATTTAGGATTTATAATGAGCATGACTTTGTAATAATAATTTTAATTAAATGTAAAGGTAAATGCATATTTACCATATATCCCAGTATAAATATAGATGTAGACAGAGATCCAGAAATAGGTTATACTCACATGCAGACATGCACTCACACAAGAGGGAATTTTAATTTTATTAACAAACTTCAGATCATATAGTCATATGGTTTAGTTTCCTATTTAAAATTTTTTTTGTTGTCATTACATATTATTAAGATTTACATTTTAGTGAGGATGAGATAACCATTTCTCTGTTGTTGAGCTTTGAGCTTATTTCTAATTCACAGTTAATTACATTATTCACAGTTAATTACAAATAATGTTGGACTGGTATTCTCACCCAAAAATCTTTATCTGCATTTATGACTATTTCTTTAGAATAGATTTATAAAATTAAATTACTGAGTGATAGACTATGAACTTTCTTTTAACGTTCTCAGGATGGTTGTCCAGATTCCTCTCCAGAAGACATAACTTTCTTGCTTTCCTATGAAAAAATGTATGAGTGCACACACAAGAATTGAGCTATATAAAAAAAAGATTATTTTACAATATAAATGGAAAATAGTATCTCATTGGGTTAATTCATGTTCCACTGACTACTAAGGAAATTGAAAAGTTGATGTTCTATATATACTTTTTAGCTATTTTTATTTTTTATTCCTTGAACTTGGTTTTATGCAATCTACCCATGGAAAGCTTGTTTTTAATGAGTGCATTTTAGAAATATTAGTTGATTATGATCTTTTAACAACTCTATAAAATTTGGAGGCATTTCTTATAAGTACGGTATATAGTTCTTCATTACGGCAGAGCGTACTTTGATTGTCTAATAGCTATTTTCTCATTTTAGGAAGAAAGCTGCAAGGTAGATGATTTTTTCCTGGGCCTGGAATGTAGTCTACATATACATAACAATTCTTGCAGAAATCTGCTTGTATGCGGCCAATTCTGATTTGCAAATAGCTGCTTTAATTGGTTTCTGCGACTGTAAAAGTTCACAAAAAGATATTTTACCCACGGACAAATCAGAAGAAATGCCAGAATTGAGGGAAACAAGTATTTTAGGTCTTTTGGAATATTTCTCTTCAAAGATGTCAGATAATTGTAAGTAAATTATTTTTCAACTTGATGAGAAATATTTTTAAGATGTCCCTGTCTGTATATAATAATAAGCATTTTACAAAAAGTTAACATTTTGAAGTGGGAGGTAATTTTAAATTCACTAGGACTTCCTACAAATTTAGGACGTCCATTTTATAACATGGAAATTTTTGATCAATAATTTAAAAACAACTGAAATGTAAACTGGAGTTGGTTGATATATGATTCAGATTATATTCTTTGGAAACAAGAGATGACCTTAGGAAAACTTATAGAATGTATATAAAGTTTGTTTTATTCTTTTCCCCATAAGGCCTTCTCATCCATCGTCTCCATTTTCATCTATTGTTTCTCTTGTTCTCCCCACAACCCAAGAGCATTTCTCTTTAATCACTCAGATATTATAGTATATTGTATCTTAAGACTAAAGGTCATTTTCCTACTATTGTTTATGGGGGGACTGTTAGAATAAAATACTTTTGTTTTGAAAAGGGCACTATAGGGACTATTAATTCAAGCGTGTCCTTTAAGGTTAACTAGAACTCTTCTTTATGAATATCATGTAGTCTATTTTGTTATTATAATCTCTTATGTATATGACTCTCACTTCCATTAAGTTATGAGATAATTGAGATTGGAGAATCATGTCTGAATTATATTTGTATCAACCCAGTATCTACCATATTATTTAGCACACAGTAGGTGGGCGATAATGATAGTGGAGTTATTATGTAGTTAAACAAATCACTGAATTTCAAACATGATAGCAAGATTATTTGAAAGTGGAAGGAAGCAAGATACTGCCTTTCCGTAGAACTGTAATTCACTGATTTGGGATAAATTATGCTTGAATATAATTTTAAATAGTAAGACTTTAGTAGCAGATATTAATTTCATTCTCAAAAACTTGCTTGCTATCTTAAAATTACTTTCAATATAGTTTTGGTTTAAACAATAGATTGGAACTTATCATTTCGAAGTGCAATTTGCTTGACCTTTGCCCACTTTTCAAGAAGATTATGTTTATTTTTTATTAGTGCCAATTTTAAACAGATTTTTAGTCATTAGCAGATAAATTGTATTTCTCCCATGTTTATAGTATTGATAAAGTGAAGAGGTATTTGCTTCTCTTGCTTTTCACACTTTTTAAAGTATTCAGAATGGTCAGAAGTCTTCCTGTATAGCAGCTCAACATATGATTTTTAACCTGCCACTAAACAGATTCATGTAATAATTGGGGGCCTTCAGTTTTTTGGCCTAGCTGTATAGAATTAGTTCTTTCTGAAAGAAGAGAGAAAGAAGACTGCTTTCTTCAGTGATGGGTCCAGAAGATTATCCTCCATGTGGAGGACCTTTCCTCCTAGAAGCCTCTTGGCCTCCCTCTGGCCATGACCCCTGAGCTCTGGTAAAACCTCACAATGATAGGGTTTCATGTTTCTGTGGGCACTCGAATATTTATTCCTTCTCAACAGTCTGATTTTTTTTTCCAGCCAGTTGATGATTTCAGTGCATTTATTTGCTCATTGTTGATCTTTCTTTGAAGTTTCTTATCTTCTCCTGAAGACTTTATTTATTTTTTAACATCTTTACTGGAGTATAATTGCTTTACAATGTTGTGTTAGTTTCTGCTGTATAACAAAGTGAATCAGCTATATGTATAGGTATATCCCCATATCCCCTCCCTCTTGCGTCTCCCTCCCACCCTCCCTATCCCATGGATGCTTTCCCTGATGTTTTTCTTATGCTTATACTTGAACTTAGCAATGAAATAGTTAAACAGTATTTTATCAATGTTTTCTCAACCCAAGTGGGAAAATTGATGTTTCTAGCTGTGGAATACCTTTAAAGATTTGATCTGCAGTAAAGAGGAGAGACGTATCAAAGTTGTTTCCTCTACAGTCAAAAGTCAATACATTTTCTTTGACATTAGCTTCTTGTACAAGCCATAAATAATGCTAGTGGCATTTGCCTCATTAATAATTCTGAGTATTTTGAAACTCTCAATACGTAAAGCATCATTGTAGTTTCTTATGGGGAATGTTTAAAGTAAGTTTATTATCCGATGATTGTTTTGCTAAAGATGTCTCAAGCGTGTGAGAAAATTCTGCAATTTTCTTCATCTCTGTCAGAATCAGAGAAGGTACTTCTACTGGACATAAGCTTTTGGTCTCTTCTCACATTCATACAGGATTTTTGGCCTTCCTGTATCAGTCACTACCATGAAAAGCCATTACTTTACATGACTATACACATGCATAGTCAAATATTTCACCAATTTTTACAATTTTTGTTGATGTGATTCATTATAACTTGATTCTTTTTTTGCGACACGCAGGCCTCTCACTGTTGTGGCCTCTCCCATTGTGGAGCACAGGCTCCAGACGCGCAGGCTCAGCGGCCATGGATCACGGGCCCAGCCGCTCCGCGGCATGTGGAATCTTACCAGACCGGAGCACGAACCCGTGTCCCCTGCATCAGCAGGCGGACTCTCAACCACTGCGCCACCAGGGAAGCCCTAACTTGATTCTTTGTAGCATCGCTGGTTGATTTTCCCACACACAGAAAATGACTTTGTCTGGATTTTCCTGTATGCCTGATCATTGATAATGATCACCACCACTTCTATCAGACCACTGAAAATAGATGGCTTCAAAAGTAGTGTCATCTGTGCAGGCCTTGTCAGCGTGATTACTGGAGAGGATAGGTCCATCTTTTTGGGAAGTGACACAAAGAAACTGGAGTGCTTCTTTATTTAATTGAAAATAATTTTTTTTCCTCATAATTTTACCCTTCAAGTAAGTAAATTTTTCATTTAGACTGAAAGAACCAGTTCTGGAGTCACACAGATTTGTATTTTGTATCTCAAAATCCTAGGTCAAATTATTTAACGTTGCTGACTTGATTTCTTTACCTGATAATTAAGATAAAAATACTATTCATATCATGGGACTTTTTGTGAGAAAAAACTATGGAAACATACACACTTGACATAGTGCCTCATGAATAGTAAAGGTCCAATAAATATTAATAGATGTTATGGTTGCTAATGTAATTAATATTGTTATAATGAGAGAGACCTCAGTGAGGAAGGGTTTTTTTCTAACACTTAGACCTATGTACACTTTGTATCCTGGGGAATCCTATTTTGTTTACGTATAAAGATATACATGAAAAACTGAAAAACACTTAAGAATGGTAACAATAGCCTTTACATGAATGAATCAAGCAGTGTTCTTATAGACCATTTTTATATAAAACCCTTAATATAAAGAAACTCTTAAATCATAGTTTTGTGAAGGCAATGTTATAGGAAACTGAAGTAATAACTTCCATGAAGATAATTTCCTGGCGATCTTATTTGATGTAGGAGCAGAACCTGAAGCATTTAGATCAATAGATGGCTACTTAGCATGTACCTTTTTCATTTTAAGGTTTTTTGTCAGACACACTTTTCATAGAGTCAGATGTCTATTAATTCTAGAGTGAGGGTTCTGGCCACTGATGGAAGTGTTGAGTTTTGGTGTTTTGGGTTGAATAGGAATTTCTATATATGCTTATAAATACCAACTATGCATTTAAGATCTGGTTGAAACTCAAAGTGTCTGACCTGTAGCATTGCCTTCGTGGAGGACCATCCTATGCACCTTACTGCTATGGACTGAACTCTACCCCTCAAGCCTCAAAATTCATATGTTTAGGGCTTCCCTGGTGGCACAGTGGTTGAGAGTCTGCCTGCCGATGCAGGGGACACGGGTTCGTGCCCTGGCCCGGGAGGATCCCACATGCCGCGGAGCGGCTGGGCTTGTGAGCCATGGCCACTGAGCCGGCGCGTCCGGAGGCTGTGCTCCACAGCGGGAGAGACCACAACAGTGAGAGGCCCGCATACCGCAAAAAAAAAAAAAAAAAAAAAAAAAATTCATATGTTTGAAACCATAACCCCCAAATGTAACTGTATTTGGAGGCAGAGCCTATAAGGATGTAATTAAATGAGGTCATGACGGTGGGGCCCTGATATGATGGAATTAGTGTCCTTGTAAGAAAGACATCAGAGAGCTCACTCTCCACTGTGTAGGGCACAGTGAGAAGCAGCCATCCCAAAGCCAGGAAGAGAGCCCTCATCATATACACAATCAGACGGCACCTTAATCTTAGACATCCCAGCCTCCAAAACAGTGAGAAAATAAATTTCTGTTGTTTAAGACCTCCAGTCTATGGTACTTTGTTATGGCAGCCCGAGCTGACTAATACACCTCTCAGTGGTGCTGAGCTGTAGGCAGGTTTGAATATACTCAGGTGCCGAAGTAAATTGTTATCGGAAAAAAGGCTTTGCAGCATATACCTAGAAAAGACGATTTTGAACTGGAAAACTATGAGGGAAGGTGATAAAAATTAATTAAACACACAGAATTTTTGCCTGATCCCTGTTGAAATTATGACTTTGAGACACATTTTATCCTGATGGGTAACAGGATAATAATAATTAATATTAACACTTACTATGTGTCAGGCACTATTCTAGGCATGTAACATGCATCACCTAACTTATTAATCGTTACAACATGACTACATTGTAGATATTCATATTATCCCCATTTGACAGATGAGAAAACTGAGGCACTAAGCATTTATTTGTCCAAGGAAATTGAGTTAGTAAATGGTACGTCAGACTTAACATAGGCAGTTTGGTTTCAGAGTCTGCACTAATAACTACCTCATTGTGCTAACTAGGTTATTTGACCTTTTGAGTGAAATTTAAAAAACGCTGTCCATTTGCATGTTGAAGAATATGAAAAAAGATGACTGAGAAATTCTCTCTGACAGTCTGTCCTACAGCGATTCTTATAAAAGCATTTTAGACTTTGTATTACGTGGGTCTTTATTTCCAACATAAATTCCTGGGGCTTGTTCTAGAACTTTGGATCGAAAATCCTAAAAGTGGAGTCCAGGAATCTGTATTATTAAACCACTTCTGACACTATGTTTTGAGAAAACATAGCCTATAAATTTCGCTGTAAACAAGGTGGTAAAATGTTGTCCTCATCAGAGGAAAAGGCTTTTCCTACTTGTTACAGACCTTTATGCATCCAGCCAGTTAGTCCTTACAGCAGATGAGATCTATCTATCTATCTATCTATCTATCTATCTATCTATATCTCATTACAAAGAGGGAAACCCAGCTTTGTGTTGTACGCTATATTTGAAGTGCTATCTTCTATGTTCCTACTTTGGTTTTCATAGTGATAAAACAATAGTTTTTAACAAGACTTAACTATCTGAAATCTGTGCTGTGAAAATAAAACTTTAAAATGGTCTATTTGGTGAGAAACCAGCAGACACTGATTTAGTGTGTCTTGTATAAGAAATAGACAATGAATGGCAGAACCAAAAATATCACAGAATAGTAAAAATCTTGTCAGTCACGTAGTTCTCATCCAGTGCACAAATCTCTTCTAGACCATTTGCAAATAGCGCACAGCCAGCAGAGATATGGAACTCCCTATTTCCCAAAGCAGGTCGTTCCACTTTTGAACACTGTGAAAGATTCTTCCTTATATTATAATGAAATCTGTCTTCCACGTTTTCCAAACTTTTGCTTGAATTTTGCCTCCCAGAAGCAATCACAAAAAGTCTATTCCATTTCCCACATGCAAGCCCTTCAGATATTTGAAGATAATTGCTTTGGTTCTTTTTCTTCACCTCTTCACTCTACCATCATCGCCCATCTCTTTGCTTACTGCCAAGTTCCTATGGTAACTTTCTGTGATGAATGAAAAACATATTTTCAATATGGTTTATAGTTAAGTTTGCTAGAAGGTTGTAGTGTTGTTAAATTTGTCTGAATTTGTAGTAATTTATCCCAGTGTTACAGTATGATGTGAAGACAGGTGGGAGCAAAGTATTTTTCCATTCACTGTTGTCTATGAATGGAAAAAGTAAATATGACATTTTTCCGATCATTTTGTTGAGAATTATTTTCTTAAGCTGGTTCTACAATGATGGTAGTGAATGAAATACGTGTCATGGTTGTAAAATAACCTTGTATGTTTCATTTTGATTCATTATAACTTAGGAAAAAACATTAGCACAGAGTAATATTTCCTTTTTAAAAAGTAAATGAAAGTTAATTGGAATCTTAGAACCAATTGAAACTTTTAATGATACTCTATTAAATCTTCAGTATACCTCTTACCTTGGTGAAGGTTATTCATAAAAGTAATCAGTAATAAGGTTTTGTTTTTATACATGGGAAGTATTTAACTCCTTTAATAATCCATGTAGGGCTTCCCTGGTGGCGCAGTGGTTGAGAGTCCGCCTGCCGATGCAGGGGACACGGGTTCGTGCCCCGGTCTGGGAAGATCCCACATGCCGCGGAGCGGCTGGGCCCGTGAGCCATGGCCGCTGAGCCTGCGCGTCCGGAGCCTGTCCTCCGCAACGGGAGAGGCCACAACAGTGAGAGGCCCGCGTAACGCATAAAAAAAAAAAAAAAAAAAAAAAAAAAAAAAAAAAAATAATCCATGTACTTGTTAGCCATAGAATTCAGGCTATCCTTATGATTCACAATTCTGTGTGTTGATAAATCTAAAAGTATAGTACTGATTATATTATATATACATAAGGCCGTTAAACAAATGTATCTTATCTATTTGTCTTTTTCTTCTTTTTAAATTTATTTTATTTTATTGTGGGGAAAGCACTTAACATGAGACCTATCTTCTTAAAATTTTATGTGTACAATGTGTTATTGTTGACTATAGGTACAGTGCTGTACACCAGATCTCTGGAGCTTATTCACCTTGCTTGACTGAAACTTTATGCCTGTTGATTGGTAACTCCCCATTTCTCCTTTCCCTTGCCTCCTGGAAACCACAATTTCACTCTTTGATTTTATGAATATGACTATTTTAGGTACCTCATGTAAGTGAAATCATGCAGTATCTGTCTTTCTGTGACTGACCTACTTTGCTTTGCATAATGTCCCCAAGCTTCATATGCATTGTTACATATGGCAAAACTTCCATCACGTTTAAGGCTGAATAGTATTCCATTGCAGAAATATACCACATTTTCATTGTTCACTCATCTCTTGATGGACATTTAGGTTGTTTCTGTCTCTTGGTTATTGTGAGCAGTGCTGCACTGAACATAAGAGCTAATATTGCTTTGAAATCCATCCCTTTGGATATATAGTCACAAGTGGGATTACTGGATCACATGGTACTTCTATTTTTATCTTTCTGAGGAACTTTCAAACTGTTTTACGTAGTACCTGCACCATGTTGCATTTCCACCAGCAATGTGCAAGGGTTCCAGTTTCTCACCATCTTAGTGAATACTTGCTGTATTTATTTTTTTGGATAATGGCCATCCTGACAGGTGTGAGGTAATATCTCATTGTGGTTTTGATTTGCATTTCCTTGATGATTCCTGACATTGAACATTTTTTTCGTTTACCTGTTAACCGTTTGTACATCTATTCAAGTCTTTCGTTTATGCATTGTTTTCCTGACCTTGGTGAGCATCTTTATGAAAGTTATTCTCAGTTGTCTGTCAGGTAAATCATATAGTGCTGTCTCATTAGTGTTTGTTTCTGGAGATTTTACTTGATCTTTTGTTTGGAACATCTTTGCCTGATTGTTCAGTGAAGAGATATATTACCAAGAATTCCTGTTTTCCTTTGACTCTTAATGCAGTTTTGACTGTATGTGATCAGCATAGTTATTAATTCATTATCATGTAAAAATTATCGGAAATTCTGCAAGTCTTTCAAATGAAATTATATTTTCCTAAAATGTAATGGTGTTCAGGCACTTAAGAAAGGTTGTTATGCAACTTAATGAGAATATCCAATAAATGTAGCTTTTGATATCAATTCATTTGGTAAAGATTTGTATTTTTAGGAAGGTTTAGGCTGCAAGTCACAGAAGACCCAAATCAAGATGGCTTTTAAATATCTTTGTTTTATTCTTCTGGAGAGTTGTAAATGTTACATAACTTCCTCCAGGGTGCCATGCCTCATCAATCTATAGATTTCAGGTTTATTTATTTATTTATTATTATTATTTTTTGCGGTACATGGGCCTCTCACTGTTGTGGCCTCTCCCGTTGTGGAGCACAGGTTCTGGATGCGCAGGCTCAGCGGCCATGGCTCATGGGCCCAGCCGCTCCACGGCATGTGGGATCTTCCCGGACCGGGGCATGAACCCATGTCCCCTGCATCGGCAGGTGGACTCTCAACCACTGCGCCACCAGGGAAGCCCTCAGGTTTATTTATAGTAATCCTTTAGCCAGGGCTGTCGTAAGAGCACTCTAGATAAAGTCTCTTCCTCCTCGTAAATATAACTAGTCTATTTATCTGAAGATCCCATTGACAAAGAGATTAACCTGGGTCAAATGCCTTATTTTTTCTCCCAAAGATGCCTTCCAGTAAAGGGGGTGAGTGGATCATAAGCCACCTGTTCAACTTATACTTCCTTACAAGGGATACAGGATTTAGGGTTGGTTAATTTAGTGGCTCAAAAACAACACTGAAGGCCCAGGTTCTTTCCAACTTTCTTTTTTACCTCTCTAATTTACCAAATTGTAGCTTGTATTTTTAATAATAGTTATATAGTTCTTTGTTAGGAGTAGATTTGGCTACATGTAACAAAAAATACATTAGATAAAACAAAATAAAATTTTACTTCTCTCCTACATAAAATAAATCCAGAAATAGGCAGTCTAAGGATGATTTGAGGGTGTAAGAAGTTCTCAGGCAGGCTCACTTTTTTCTGCTGAGTGTGTAGAAGAGAAGAATAATAATATCCATTTTCTACTAAGTCTTCTTAATACAAGATATCATGTAGCTTTCCTTCTGTAAACTTATTGGCTATAATCAAATGGCCACACAAGGGGGAGTTTTTGTTTGTTTTTAGCTAAGTGTCAATGAGCCAAGCTCATAATAGTGATTCATATTACTAAGGAAGAAGGAGAGAGTGGATAGTGTGAAGAAACTTGCAATCTGAGCAAAGCTTATTTTACCAAATTTCATTCTCTTTAGGTCAGGGAATATATGTATTTTAGTCCTTAGTGCATCATTCCATTACCTAACACATTGCCCTGCTCAGAGTAAGCACTCAGTAAGCAAGTGCTGAATACATGAATGGAGGAAGGAAAGGAAATGGACACCCTAATAAGATTTTATTAAGAGATGACATTTTCAATTCAAAATTGTTATTAAACACCATCGTTATACATTGTATATGTAAGTGCTTCATTTATTCTCATTATTTAAAAAGACGTATTTAGCACCAGTTCTTTACACTCCAGAAGAGAGAAGTTGTCCATTTGTTTACTTATTATAATTGGAGTATGAACATTCTTTATGTGCATCATTCTATATTAATGACTCATGGAACACCACAGACATTTAAAAACAACTTTGGATAAACATGGGTACGATTTGGTTAGGGAAAGTAGGACTCAATCTATACTTTGAAGAATCTATTTTGCTTAAGTCAGAATTTGCAGAAAGGAAGAAGATGGAGGTGGGAAGTAAGGATGGTGGTGCTAAATAAACATCACAAGTTAATAGGCGATTATGGAACCCAGCCTGTCTGATGGATCTTTGGTTCTGAAATCTAAAGTTTGATATCTACAATACAAAATACCTTGGATTTCAAGATGAATCTGTATTTCTTTTTAAACGTTGGAAGCTATAATAACACTTCACAAAACTTTCATATGGGGAAAATTCATTTGGACATCAGACTAGCCTAGCTAAGTAAACATATTCTACTCTTATTTTGGACTTTTGGAATTCTCTTAGTTAACTGGAGGCAGGGCTTGTGATGATTATAGATTCCTACCTCAAAAATGTCTTCTACATCTGTGACTCTATTTCTGTTTTGTAAATAAGTTCATTTGCACCATTTTTTAAGATTCCACGTATAAGCAATATCATAGGATATTTGTCTTTCTCTGTCTGACTTGCTTCACTCAGTATGACAATCTCTAGGTCCCTCCATGTTGCTGCAAATGACATTGTTTCATTCTTTTTTATGGCTGAGTAATAATCCTTCATATATATGTACTACATCTTCTTTATTCATTCATCTGTCGATGAACATTTAAGTTATTTCCGTGTCCTGGCTATTGTAAATAGTGCTGCAGTGAACATTGGGGTACATGTATCTTTTTGAATTACGGTTTTCTCCAAATATATGCCCAGGAATGGGATTGCAGGATATATGGTAGCTCTATTTTTAGTTTTTTAGGGAACCTCCATACTGTTCTCCGTAATGGTTGTACCAATTTACATTTCCACCAGCAGTGTAGGAGGGTTTATTTTTCTCCACACCCTCTCCAGCATTTATTTTTAGTAGATTTTTTTTTGATGTTGGCCATTCTGACTGGTGTGAGGTGATATTTCATTGTAGTTTTATTCGCATTTCTCCAACAATTAGTGACGGTGAGCATCTTTTCATGGGCCTCTTGGCCATCTGTCTGTCTTTGGAGAACTGTCTGTTTAGATCTTCTGCCCATTTTTTGATTAGGTTGTTTGTTTTTTTGATAATGAGCTGCATGTGCTGTTTGTATATCTTGGAGATTAATCCCTTGTCAGTCACTTCATTTGCAAATATTTTCTCATATTCTGTGGGTTGTCTTTTCATTTTGTTTATGGTTTCCTTTGCTGTGCGAAAGCTTTCACATTTAATTAGGTCCAATTTGTTTATTTTTGCTTTTATTTTCATTACTCAACATTTTAAATCAACTTTACTCCAATAAAAATTTTAAAAAAGAAAGATTTTTCAGGAGTTTGGCAGGTATGTTACTAATTAAAGGGATGAAATATGTATTTTTAAAGCATTGTTGGTTGTGGAAAAACAATATATACTCATTGTAAGAAAATTTTTAAACAAAGAAATGTATCCCTCCCAAAAAGCTATAAAATTATGCAACAAAGAGCTAAAATAAAAAAAGTTATCAATTTATCTGTAGAAAAATATTAATTTCCCTATAAGCAGAGGTTTATTTAGAGAGAAACCAATGACATTTAATTTGCAGGGCCTTTCACCACATAAGACCCTTCTAAAATCTTAGGAAGGGCAGTAGAAATATCTTCTCATGGAAAAAATGTCCTTTCAACCTGAGAAAATAAGACTTTTTAATAGTTTTTGTAAAAGAAGGCCTCATAATTATATAAACTTTAGCTCTTATAAAATCTAATTCTGCCCCACCCACAGGTTGAACTACCTTAGAAACTAGCAACTTATAACCCCATACATATTAACATTGTTCTTTATATCTAGTAAGCATTTTAAGAAGTTTATGTTATTGAATTAAATATCTGACAGCCTTTCAGCTAACTGAGAAAAAATTTTCAATGTGCTGAGAATAATTATAGTTAGCCAGAACAGTTGTAACTAGAGTTGAGGAGTAATTTAATAAAGTTATTATTGAAATTATTTCTGAATCATAATGAATATATGTTTCCCTAGGAGGGTATTAATGTGGTTGCTGAACCCAAACCTTGTCATTAAAAATGACTTATTCTGGATACCCTCACAACAGCTTTCAGGGGAAAGTAATAAAATATTAATGCAAAATATTAATTAAAATACTAATACAAAGAATATTTACTTTTTATACAACATTTACTTACAATGATAAATATGAAAGGACTCTTGTCCTGTTGCCACAGTTCGTGTTCTCTTTACCTACCTGAATGCACATACACACTCAAAACATATCTAGCATTAGGTATATGATTAGAGTGTGCTGGGCAAATTAAACTCACAATACTATATTTAGGAAAATTTTGGGGAGTAGTTTCTATAATTCAAAATGTATTTACTCCCAATTCCCAGACTTGGTGATGAGAGTATTAAAAATAGACCACTCTATCTTATGAATGAAGGTACATGTATGAATGCTAAATAAAATCCTAATAGATCAAATTCAGCAGTGTGTTAAAAGAATAATATACCATATTAGTAGTGTTTATTCTAGGAATCCAAGGAGAGTACAATATTAGGAAATCTAAATCTCTCATAATTGACTAAGGAAAAAGGAGTTATTCTGAACAGATACCAAAATGGAACTGATTAAACTAAAAACTCATGCCTGATTTTTAAAAAAATGATAAAGCAAAACAGAACTATAAGGGCACTTTCTTAAATTGGTAGGTATTTATTAAACCAAAATCATCCCTGTAGGTTTTCATTCTTAAGAAACTAAAGGTGATCCTATTTAAGGTAAGTAAAAGGCCACAATTTCGACATTATTTGCTGACAGTTTACCACATTCTGGATGTCCTATCCAATATGAAAAGACAAGAAAAAGGAAAAAAACAGGTATAATATTGGAATAGCATTTATGGGTGATCTGAATGTCCATTTTGAATATCCAAGAGTATGAAAATCATATTAGTACTAATTAAAGTGGTTAGTTACAAGAAACATACTACTGTCAATAACTTTCCTACATAACAGCAGTAACTAAATAGAAAAAATAATGCACAAAGAGCAACTCACTGGCAACAGCATTAAAACAGCAAAATTCCAAGGAATGTGTGCTATATAAAGAACAAAACTCATAAAACTTTATAAAGACATACTCATACAACTTTCAGGTCTTCAAAGAGGACTTGAAATAAGTGAGTATGAACCTTGGTATTGTAAAGATGTAGATTCTCCCTAAATTAATCTATAAATTAAATGTAATTCCAATAAAATTTCAAAAGAATAGAAGTGGCCAGTTATTTCTGTAGACAATCTGGAAGAAAATAGTCAAGAAAACAGAAAAAATAATGGGCAGTTTCTTAACCATAAAATAACAATAATTCTATCTGTATTATACTAATAAAATAATCTATTAGCCTATCAGGAGTAATAGGTTTTCATAACAGAGTATAAAATATCTATATATCTGTATTTGTATCTATGAATATGGTGATCACATTTTGCCATATTTTTTGATGTATAAAATGCAGTAGTATACAAGATGTCTTAATTTTATGACTTTTTGAAAATATTAAGTAGTTTTGTCATAGAAGCATATACTAAAAATGATTTTAAAATGTCCCTTTATAATTAAACCTATTATTTTATATATTTAATTAGATTGTATTATATGCTGGAATCAATAGGAAATCATAAAAACTGGAGATGTAGTCATATTCTGCTGGAAATTATGATGTACATTAAAAACAAATAATGGTTCTGCAATTTAGTGAACACTGAAAACTAACAAGCAAACCAAAAAATTCTTAAAAAGATGAATAGATTCTTGAATAACAAACCACAGTACAAAGTATACAGCAAAATGGTCCTTTCAAATGAATTTCAATATCATTCTTATTCTTTGGGAAAAGTATCGTGTTGAATGTTAGTACACAGCCAAATTCAGGGGAAAAAGAGATTCTATTAGGAAGTTGCATTTCAAAAACTTCATATTGACAAAATGGTTTGCAGCCTATGGTACTTATAATGATTTTAGTTTTTATCCTCAAATCCCAGAGGATCATTATTTTCAGAGTTAGATAAATCATAATGCCAAAATTGGAAAACCCTTCATCCCTGCAACAATTCCAATTGTCATTGCTGACATTCACTGTTTCAGGACCTGGATCACCATAGTCACCACATTGTCCTGGTATTATTAAGGACATCTCTAATTCCATTTTAAAAATGATTCTATAACTCTTTTTTGTTTTATTCAACTCTGACATTTAACACACTCCAACTTTAGTAGTATTTTAGGTCTCATCCTTTATAACTCTCACTTTAAAATATGGAGGTAGAACTTATTTTTCTCACTCATCCTCCTTCAAATGTGTTATTGATTGACATATCTAAGGGTAGAAGTTTTCTGGTGAGTTTGGTGGGTAGTAATTCTCTTCTTAACAATTTCTATCTTATGATGCCAGGTTTCTTTAATAGCCGGATGCTTGGACAACACTTGTGTCATCATAATTTCATTCCTTCCTCATTCATCCAATGTTTGCATTAGACTTGGGTAAACAGATATCACTTATCAGGATGTAAACTATTTATGGTTTTATCATCTTGCTTAATGAGGAGCAGAGAGATTTTTATTGCTCAAAGATGTCATCAAGATCCTGTCTCTTTGCATCTTTATATTCTGACAGCTCAGGATGTTGGATTTTCATTCCTGTGCTTGTTGCCTCATTATTAAAAGATGACTTTTGGGCTCCAGACATCACAGACCCATATAGAATTGCAAAGCAAGAAGAAAGAGAAGGGGTGATACTGACTCTCTTCTAGAGCCTATCTGCCTTATTATAAACAATTTCCCAGAAGGACTTCAGAAGACTAGCCCGTGTGTGAAATTGTCAGGACTGGATACACTGGTCACCACTAGCTACAAGGAAGGCTGGAGAAGTAAATGTCTGGTGGAGAGGGAGGCATTTATGATAGCCCATGAGAATTCATTCCCAGGATCTGTGTACAAAATAGGATTGTATTTTCAAGGAAGGGGCAGGGTATGGCAGGTAGGTAAGCAACTATCTAATGTCTTTCTTTTAGGAAATAGAAAAGATGGAGAGTTTGTGCCATCAGCACAGCATACTAACACAACTTAGTAATGCATTTTATCATCTGTAAGTTTTAATAGTCACAGTGTTAGCAATTTGAATAGTCATGGTATCTACTCACTTTAAGTTTACCATCTTGTTTGATAACATATCCAATGTCAGAAGGGCTTTGTATTTGCTTGATATGTATGAAAGTTGAAGATTAGTTTGTTTCACATCATTGGTCAAAAACATGTAAAATATATTATTTTCATATTCACCTGGTATCTTTCATGCTAGTTTTGTTTTGACCTAAATATGTAGTACATATATTCTTAATAAATATGAAACCCCTTTCTTTATGTTGATTCTCTAAAATGACTGATAACTTCTGTCCTTGTTATCATTTAAGACTGGTGAGTTGTCTCTTTTTTGGGGGTGGGTACTGCATTACTTTAGTTACATGTCTCTAATACCATATTTTCAATTTCTCTTTTTATGATAACTTGACAGTTTTACCATTGAGATTGTTTTGCTTTTTCATTTGCTCCAAATTCTTATTTTCTTGGCTGATTTTTGGAAAAAATATCACTCAGAAGCTCAGTAACTGCATCCTTTGGGAGAATGGTATAACGTTAGACTTGATCCTAATGTTTCTGAGCCTTGGACAATAGTGGTGATAAATCTAAATCTAAAAACTTATGAGGAGTAAATAAATTCTACTTCTACCTATGTGGCTTATGACATTATTTTTGCTAACCAGGTCTACCAGTAAGATGCGAAAGTCTTTCCTTGTTGGACAGTTTTGTGTTGCTGTGCTCTGTCTTTAATGGAATCATTGCTAAGTATCTCTGACTTTTGGCTATCTGTGTCCGATTCATATCAAGAATGTTTTGGATGTAACAAAATCTTGGTATACATTTGGGTAAGAGTGTGTGTGTGTGTGTGTGTAAATATGATGTCTATGCTGACATTTTTTTACCATTTTCAATGCCATATTTTATTTTGTTGTTTTAATTTTTTAAAAAAATGTTATTTTATATTGAAGGATAGTTGGTTAACAATGTTGTGATAGTTTCAGGTGTATAGCAAAGTGATTCAGTTATACAAAACTTTTTAATGGCTGAGTAATATTCCATTGTATACATGTACCACATCTTTATCCATTCACCTGTTGATGGACATTTAGGTTGCTTCCATATCTTGGCTATTATAAACAAAGCTGCAGTGAATATTGGGGTGCATGTTTCCTTTTGAACCATGTTTTTCCTCTGGATATATGCCCAGGAGTGGGATTGCTGGATCATATGATAGCTCTATTTTTAGTTTCTTAAGGAACCTCCATACTGTTCTCCATAGTGGCTGTACCATGCTGACATTTGCTAAGGTGGGAAAGAATGGATTATCAACAAATTATGTTTTGATAAATAATTTACAGTTGGCTTCTTAAAAGTTAGTTAAGTACGACACACCATAACAACACATAAGTTCAAAAAATAATTTTCACATGAATTAAAACCTTTAAAATAACTAGAAGAAAATATAGCATAGTCCTTTTATAACTGTAAAGCAGGAAAATGTTACATAAACAACAGAAAAATCATAAAAGTCATGATTGGAAGATAACTACATAAAAATGTACAACATATGTGCAGAAAAATGCGAAAAAGTTAAAAATCCAAGTAAAAGTTTGGAAACATATATATACATATATGAAATAGAGGTAATAAAAAGAAATATCACTTGTTATTATTGTTGCCATCCTCGGTTTTCAGTGGTTTCAGAACTTGTTAGATGGCCGCATTTGGACCAACACTAAATCTGAACTTGACTGTATTTCGTTCTCTTCACTGACCACCTTCCCTTGTGATTAGCCTGTAAATCCATAGTCTGGACCATCAAACATAGTTTCCTAAAGCTAGAAAAATTCTCTGAGCAAATGTCTGTACCGTCCAGTCTGAAATCACTTGGTCAAATCTCTAGGATGCAGCAGGATACTTTCCTCTTTCTTTTTTTACATTAGTACTTCATGGTGGGAGTGAGTAGGGTTTAGAACTGGACAGGCTGCGAGGAAATTGGCCCTGAGCCTGGGACCTCAGAGACTGAACAGAATGGGGTGAGGAACTGCTGTGGGCACTCTTTCCTCCTCTCCATTTACTACAGCCATTGGCCGAGCTGCTGCAGGAGAGGAAATAGTTTCTGCCCAAAATGTGTGAGAAGAACTGGAAGTTTGAAATATGAGGTACAGGACAAAGGGTCCTGTGGTCAAATATTCCGAGGCTGCCCACTTGTACTTCCATTTTGCAAACCTCAGATAGGAGCTATATTTTGTGATTACACCCAATAAACATGGAGAAAGCTAACCATTTTCTTCCTTATCAACACTGCCTCCTACAATCAAAGCTTAATCGGTAGGGACCATAGAAAATAGTTATTAATTGTGGAGGTGAGACCTCAACCTCTAAATTTACATGAGAATCTTCATAAAACCCCAAATAAACAGGATAAAGCATTATCATAATTTTTGAAAGTTAAAAAGTATTGCTACTCTTCTCAGGAAGTTTTGCTTTCATTGCTACAAATGAATCTTCATTTAGTTCTGTATATGTTTAAATTAAAAGATTCCTACTACCACATTCTCTTTATTCCCTGGTATAGTTGCTGCTGTTCCTTTTGATTGTGACAGGCTAAAGCACAAGATGGACTTTTCAGTCAAAAGCTTTTGACCATGTAGAAGTCTTTTCCTATCCAAATAAAGGTGCTAAGAAGCTCATGGAAACATCCTTCACATTTTTTAATCATAAATACAAAGATGTATCCATTTTGATCCAGTGGTCTAAAATCCATCTGTAGCTGAACATAGTGGCAAAAGACACATGAGCTAGAAATCCTGCAGTATTTCCAAAAGTGTTCATAGTGCTGAAGTATCTTCTAAAGCGGCGTCTTAAAAATCAATTTTTGAAATAATGTATCTTAGCAGAGGAGAAAGAAATAAGATTTTGGCTCCCTTTCCAAATTAATTAAGAAGTAAATGTGCATACATTCACAAAAATAACTTACTAGGTACTTGTAACTTCCTTTGTTATACAAGTCAGAATTACATTAAGATCCTCTAGACTGCTTCAGATTGTTTTTTTTCCTGTCATTTAATCTGGTCCAGAAATGAATACTAATTCTCTAGAGTCACTTTCTTCTTCACCTTTCACATCCATCAAGTGTAACCTGATAATATGTTCATGGGTACAGAAATCTCTGATTTAGTCTGACACATTATTTCTGTGTTTGGTCCAGGTGTTTCTTAAGGTTTTGGGTGAATAGTTATTTCATTAAAGATATCTGAAGTAGCTACTTACTGGAAGGAATAATAGAAGGTCCCATATGGGGTGAAGGGTGAGAGATTTAGGTAAGAAGAGGAGGGAAAACAGCACCAAAATTGTTCAGTTGTAGATGAATAAATGTTCACTGGACTGGACTTGGTGTCAGAAATTTGGGGTGACTCAGCTTAGTTGTCAAGTTCTGGATGACGTTAGGCAACTTGATTTACGTCTCAGAATTTTAGTTTCCTCAAGATTATGGATTCTAAAAGAGTTCTTGCATGTAATATGCTTATAAACATTGTCTTTATTGCTTTCTTAATTTCCAAAAAGATCTGTGTTATTTTCTTTTCCTTGTTTTGTTGCCTTCAGATACAAAAATCTATGAGGATTAACTACTTCCATAGAGATAGTCTATATATCTCGGTGGTATTAATGTAGTTTAATGAAATTTAAAATGATTCCAAGAATCAGAAATCTGATATTTCTTTATATGAATAATTGATGTTCTTGGAAAGCAGATAAATTACTTTCTCCTTTGGTTCCCAGTTGTAACTCCAGCAGATAATTATTTTTAATTAAAAGATTTCCATAATTGACTATGGAAAAAAATCATAAAATTTAAGCAAGACAGGTTCTAATAAGTTCCTTAAATATTTGTTGACATTATGGCATACTACTTGCCATTACATTTCAATTAACTGTCATACGTTAATAAAAGAATCAGCTGACTTTTGCTTTTGCTTTATGTTTTCTGTCATACCTGCAACAGGAAAGGGCATGTTAGTAATACTTTGGTTCTCTTTGCTTTATTCTGGTGGATACTGGTTTAAAATGTATAATGATCAAATATGATTATACAAAATAACTCTCTGATCAATATTTATTATGAACTGGTTTTCCCATTTATTACTTGAGGGACTTGTGGTAGATGTGCTGCAGAACATGCACAATTAAATACATCCTGACTTTCTATTATTCCATGTTGTATTACAGCCTCTGTGCTTATAGGTCACTTATACATTTTTTTAAATTTTTATTTTATATTGGAGTATAGTTGATTAAAACTGTTGTATTACTTTCAGGTGTACAGCAAAGTGATTCAATTATACATATACATTTATCTATTCTTTTTAAAGTTCTTTTCCCATTTAGGTTATTACAGAATACTGAGCAGAGTTCCCTGTGCTATACAGTAGGTCTTTGTTGATTATCTATTTAAATATAACAGTGTGTACATGTCAGTTCCAAACTCCCAATCTATCCCTCCACCCTGTTCTTCCCCCGGTAACCATAAGTTCATTCTGTGAATCTGTTTCTGTTTTGTAAATAAGTTCATTTGTATCATTTTTTTTAGATTCCATATATAAGTCATGTCATATGATATTTGTCTTTCTCTGTCTTACTTCACTTAGTATGATAATCTCCAGGTCTATCCATGTTGCTGCAAATGGCATGATATCATTCTTTTTAATAGCTGAGTAATATTCCATTGTATATATGTACCACATCTTCTTTATCCATTCATCTGTTGATGGACATTTAGGTTGCTTCCATGTCTTGGCTATTGTAAACAGTTCTGTAGTGAACATTGGGGTGCATGTAGCCTTTCAAACCATGTTTTTCTCCAGCTATGTGCCCAGGAATGGGATTGCAGGATCATATGGTAGCTCTATTTTTATTTTTAGTGTTTTAGATTACATGAGCTTTTTATATATTTTGGAGATTAATCCCTTGTCAGTTGCATCATTTGAAAATATTTTCTCCCATTCTGTGAGTTGTCTTGTCATTTTGTTTATGGTTTCCTTTGCTGTGCAAATGCTTTTGAGTTTAATCAGGTCCCATTTGTTTATGTTTCTTTTTATTTCCATTAGTCTGGGAGACGGATTGAAAAAGATATTGCTGCAATTTATGTCAAAGAGTGTTCTGCCTATATTTTTCTCTAAGAGTTTTAAAGTATCCGATCTTACATTTAGGTCTTTAACCATTTTGAGCTTATTTTTGTGTATGGTGTTAAAGGATGTTTTAATTTTACTTTTTTTACTTGTAGCTGTCCAGTTTTCCCAGCACCATTTATTGAAGAGACTGTCTTTACTACATTTTATATTTTTGCCTCCTTTATTGTAGATTAATTGACCATAGGTGCATGAGTTTATTTCTGGGCTTTCTGTCCTGTTCCATTGATCTATATTTCTGTTTTTGTTCCAGTACCATACTGTTTTGATGACTGTAGCTTTGTAGTATAGTCTGAAGTCAGGGAGCCTAATTCCTCCAGCTCCATTTTTCTTTCTCGAGATTGCTTTGGCTATTCAGGGTTTTTAAAATCTCCATATAAATTAAAAGTTTTTTTTGTTCTACTTCTGTGAAAAATGCCATTGGTAATTTGATAGGGATTGTACTGAATCTGTAGATTGCCTTTGGTAGTATAGTCATTTTGACAGTATTGATTCTTTTAATCCAAGAACATGGTATATCTTCTCATCTGTATTATCTTCAGTTTCTTTTATCAGTGTCTTATAGTTTTCGAAGTACAGGTCTTTTGTCTCCTTAGGTAGGTTTATTCCCAGGTATTTTATTTTTTCTGATGTGATTGTTTCTCTGATTTCTAAATGGGATTGTTTAATTTTGCTTTCTGATTTCATTGTTAGTGTATAGAAATGTACTGTGTATTAATTTTGTGTATTAATATTGTATCCTGCAACTTTACTGAATTCATCAATAAGCTCTAGTATCAATAGATTACTGATAGCATCTTTAGGATTTTCTTTATATAGTATCATGTCATTTGAAGACAGTTGTACTTCTTCTTTTCCAGTTTGGATCCCTCTTATTTCTTTTTCTTCTCTGATTGCTGTGGATAGGACTTCCAACTATGTTACATAAGAGTGTTGAGAGTGGGCATCCTTGTATTGTTCCTGATCTTAGAAAGCTTTCAGCTTTTCACCATTGAAGATGATATTAGCTGTGGGTTTGTCATATATGGCCTTTATTACATTGAGGTAAGTTCCTTTTATGCCTACTTTCTGGAGAGTTTTTATTGTAAATGGGTGTTGAATTTTATCAAAAGCATCTTCTGCATCTATTGAGATCATACGGTTTTTATTCAATTTGCTGATGTGGTGTATCACATTGATTGATTTGCACATACTGGATAATCCTTGCATCCCTGGGATAAGTCCCACTTGATCATGTTATATGATCCTTTTTATGTACTGTTGGAGTTGGATTGCTTGTATTTTGCTGAGGATTTTTGCATCTTATGTTCATTAGTGATACTGGCCTGTAGTTTTCTTTTTTTGTGTGTGGTGTCTTTGTCTGGTTTTGGTATCAGGGTGATGGTGGCCTCATAGAATGAGTTTGGGAGTATTCCTTCCTCTGGAATTTTTTAGAATAGTTTCAGAAGGATAGATATTAATTCTTTTCTAAATGTTTGATAGAATTCACCTGTGAAGCCATCTGTTTGTAAACTTTTGTTTGTTGAGAGTTTTTAATCACTGTTTCATTTTCAGTACTTGTGATTCATCTGTTCATTTCTTCGTGGCTCAGCCTTGGAAGGTTATACCTTTCTAGTAATTTCTTCGTGGCTCAGCCTTGGAAGGTTACACCTTTCTAGGAACTTGTCCATTTCTTCTAGGTTGTCCATTTTCTTGGCATATTGTTGCTTGTAGTAGGATCTCTCATGATCCTTTGTATTTTTGTGGTGTCTGTTGTAACTTCTCCTTTTTCATTTCTAATTTTATTAATTTGAGTCCTCTCCCTTTTTTTCTTGATGAGTCTGGTTAAAGGTTTATCCATTTTGTTTTTTTCCAAGAACCAGCTTTTAGTTTCATTGATCTATTCTATTGTTTTCTTTATCTCTATTTCATTTATTTTTCCTCTGATCTTTATGATTTCTTTCCTTCTACTAACTTTGGGTTTTGTTTGTTCTTCTTTCTCCAGTTGCTTTAGGTGTAAGTTTAGGTTGTTTATTTGAGATTTTTCCTGTTTCCTGAGGTAAGATTTTATTGTTATAAACTTCCCTCTTAGAACTGCTCTTGCTGCATCCCATAGGTTTTGGATCATCGTGCTTTTGTTTTCCCTTGTCTCTAGGCATTTTTTGATTTCCTCTTTCATTTCATCAGTGATCAATTGGTTGTTTAGTAACATATTGTTTAGCCTCCATATGTTTATGTTTTTTACAGTTTTTTTTCCTGTAGTTGATTTCTAATCTCATAGCATTGTAGTTGGAAAAGGTGCTTGATATGATTTCAATTTTCTTAAATTTACCAAGGCTCGACTTGTGGCCCAGCATGTGATCACTCCTGGAGAATGTTCCATGTGCCCTTGAAAAGGATGTGTATTCTGCTGCTTTGGGATGGAAGGCTCGGCTCCATAAATATCAATTAAGTCCATTTGGTCTAATGTGTCATTTAAGGCCTGTATTTCCTTACTGATTTTTTGTCTGTATGATCTGTCAATTGACAAAAGTGAGGTGTTAAAGTCCCCCACTATTATAGTGTTACTGTCAATTTCTCCTTTTATGGCTGTTAGTATTTGCCTTATATATTGAGGTGCTCTTATGTCGGGTGCGTATATATTTACAATTGTTATATCTTCTTGGATTGATCATTATGCAGTGTCCTTCTTTGTTCTTGTAACAGTCATATTCTTAAAGTCTATTTTTTCTGATATGAGTATTTCTACTCTAGCTTTCTTTTGATTTCCATTTGCATGGAATACCTTTCTCCATCCCCTGACTCTCAGTCTGTATGTGTCTCTAGATCTGAAGTGGGTCTCTTGTAAACAGCATATATACAGGTCTTGTTTTTGTATCCATTCAGCTAGTCTATGTCTTTTGGTTGGAGCATTTAATCCGCTTATGTTTAAGTTTATTATCAATATATATGTTCTTATTGCCATTTTGTTAGTTGTTTTAGATTTGGTTTTGTAGGTCTTTTTTTCTTCCCTTCCTCCTTTGTTCTCTTGTCTTCTGATTTCATGACTAACTTTTTTGGTGTGTGTATCTATTGTAGATTTTTGGTTCACTCTTACCATTAGGTTTTGATACAGCAATCTATATATAAACAAGATCATTCTAAGTTTCTGGTCTGTTAATTTCTAATGTATTTCCAGTATCCTACATTGGTACTCTCCTCACAATTCCTGGTTTTGATATTATATTTGTGTGTAGATGATTTCCTACCTTTGCTGTATGTTTGCCTTTACCAGTGAGCTTTTTCATTTGTAATTTTCTTCTTTCTAGTTGTGGCTTTTTCTTTTCTGCCTAGAGAAGTTTCTTTAGCATTTGTTGCAAAGCTGGTTGGGTGGTACTGAATTCTCTTAGCTTTTGCTTGTCTGTAAAGTTTTGATTTCTCCATTGAATCTGAATGAGAGCCTTTCTGGGTAGAGTATACTTGGTTGTAGGTTTTCCCCTTTCATCATTCTAAATATATCATGCTACTCCCTTCTGTCCTGCAGAGGTTCTGTTGAGAAATTAGCTGGTAACCTTATGGGAATTCCCTAGTATGTTATTTGTTTCTTTGCCCTTGCTGCTTTTAATATTTTTTCTTTAATTTTTGCCAGTTTGATTATCATGTGTCTCATAATGTTCCTCCTTGGGTTTATCCTGCCTGGGACTCTCTGCACTTCCTGGACTTGGGTGATTGTTTCCTTTCCCATGATAGGGAAAATTTCAGCTATTATCTCTTCAAATATTTTCTCAGGTTTTTTTCTCTCTCTCTTCTTCTGAGACCCCTGTAATGCAAATGTTGGTGCATTTAATGTTGTCCCAGAGGTCTCTTATGCTGTCCTCATTTCTTTTCATTCTTTTTTCTTTATTCTGTTCTGTGGCAGTGATTTCCACCATTCTGTCTTCCAGCACACATATCTGTTCTTCTGCCTCAGTTATTCTGCTATTGATTCTTTCTAGTGTATTTTTCATTTCATTTAGTGTATTGTTTATCTCTGTTTGCTTGTTCTTTAGCTCTTCTAGGTTTTTGTTAAACATTTCTTGCATCCTCTCAATCTTTGCCTCCATTCTTTTTCTGAGGTCCTGGATCATCTTCACTATTATTACTCTGAATTCTTTCTTCAGTAGATTGCCTATCTCCCCTTCACTTAGTTGTTCTTGTGGCATTTTATCTTATTCCTTCATCTGAGACATATTCCTCTGCCATCTCATTTTGTCTGACTTTGTGATCACAGTTTCCATTCAGCAGGCTAAAGGGTTTTAGTTCTTCTTGCTTCTGCTGTCTGCCTCTTGGTGGATGAGGCTGTCTAAGAGGCTTGTGCAGCCTTCCTGGTGGGAGAGGCTGGTCCCTGCCCACTGGTGGGTGGAGCTGGGTCCCTCTCGTGGGCATGGCTGTGTTAAGGGTTGTGTTTACTGGAAAGCTGTGTTCTCAGGAAGACTGTAAGTAGCCTGTCTCCTGATGAGTGGGCTGTGTTCCTGCCATGTTGGCTGTTTGTCCTGAGGTGTCCCAGCACTGGAGCCTACAGCTGTTGGGTGAGCCCAGGTCTTGATGATAAAATGATGACCTCCAGGAGGGCTCACACCAATGTGTACTCCCCAGAACTACTGCCACCAGTGTCTTTTTCCCCACAGTGAGCCACAGCTGCCCCCCACCTCTGCAGGAGACCCTCCAATACTAGTAGGTAGGTCTGTCCCAGACTCTTATGAGGTCACTGCTTCTTTCCCTGGGTCCTGGTGCACATGAGACCTTGTGTGTGCCCTCCAAGAGTAGATTTTCTGTTTCCCACAGTCTTGTGGAATTCCTGAGATCAAACCCTTCTGGCCTTCAAAGTCAGATTCTCTGAAGGCTCCTCTTCCTCCCATACCAGACCCCCAGGCTGGGGAGCCTGATGTGAGGCTAAGAACTTTCACTCCTGTGGGAGAACTTCTGTGGTAATTTTCCAGTTAGTGGGTCGCCCACTTAATGGTATGGGATTTAATTTTATTGTTATTGCACTCCTCCTATCAAGTTGTTGTGGCTTCTTCTTTGTCTTTGGATGTAGGATATCTGTTTTTTGGTAGGTTCCAGCATTTTTTCTTTTCTTTTTTTTTTTTTTGTCGATGGTTGTTCAGCAGTTAGTTGTGGTTTTGATGTTTTTGTAAGATGAGCTCACGTCCTTCTACTTTGCCTTCTTGTCTCTGTCCTTACTTATGATCGGTATTTAAATATGTGTGTATTTGTGTGTATAGTGATAGATATATCATTATAATTATTATAGTAAAATGCTCTGAAAGCAAAAAGTACCCTCGAATTCCTATTTATTCTACTATACATCCAAAATATATCCCCAAATTTTCTACATATCTCTATCTCTATTTTTGACTCCTGTGAAGTTCAGGAGTCCCCAAGACCACCCTCACTTCTGAAACTACTTGCGAGTTTCGGGACCCCCAGGACATCCCTCATGTTTCATAATTTGTGGAAGAATTCACAGAACTCAGCAAAGCCACTTTACTCGTGAGTATGGTTTCTTACAGTGAAAGGATTAAAATCAGCCAAGGAAGAGGTGCACAGGGCAGAGTTCAGGAGAGTTCCAAACAGAGAGCTATCCACTGTCCTCTCCCAGTGGAGTTGTGTGGAAAGCATTTACTTCTCCAAGAAACAATGTATGACAATTTGCGTACAGTATTGTCACCTATGGAAAGTCACTAAGCTTTGGTATCCAGAATTTTTATTGGGCTTCAGTCACATACATATGGCTGACCCCAGTCTCTGGCCCTTTCAAAGGCAAATTGATAATCACAACCCATGGCTCCCAGGTTAATAAGAACATTCTTATCTGACAGGACATTCCAAGGCATTAGAGGTGACCTCCCAGAAGCCAGGGGTATAGACCATTGTACAAGTTTACTGTACAAATCTGAAGTCTATGCAATCATCACTCTTCTTATAGATTAACTGCAAAAAACTAAAAATCTTCCTGTCTTCCTTATAGTCCCCCTCTCCATGAAGAAGCCAAAAAGATTTTTTTAAAACATAAAACGGGTCAGTTCCCTTCTGTATTTAAATGCTCTGTTAGCTTTTTATTACACTAAGAATAAAATCCAAACTCCTTTCCATGGCTTACAAATTGGCCATGATCATTGAGAGTGTGCCTCTGCAAAGGGCATGCCTACCTGATCTCATCTTGTCCCAAGGACCCCCTGGTGTCTTGTACTCCATCCATTCTATCCTTTCTTCTGTTTCTGTAAACTTTCAAGCTATTCTAGGTCCATAGCCTTTGCATTTTCCATCTCTTCTGCTGAGAACACTTCTCCCCAGCTCCTTACATGTTTAGCTTTTTTTTTTTTTTTTTAAGCCATCAGATTTTAGCTTGAATACAATGTCCTCATGGAGGTCTTTCTTTCACTCTGTCTGTAGTGGTTTTCTTTTCCTAGTCATTGTTGGTCACATTATCATCTTCTATTATTTTTGTAATGATATTTTCAAGTTCACTTTCTTAATATCTGTCTTTCTCCCCTAGAATTAAGTGTCCGTAGAGCAGTAACATTGTCTTTTTCTTTGGTACATAGAACAGTGGTTGGCACATAGCATTGACTCAGTGAATATTTATTAAACAAATGGCTGGCTTACTGAATAGTTCTCTTGATTTCTTGACATTGAGCTAGTTCCTCCACACTACATGGCATTTCATAAAGATAATGTTTTAAACTACTTGCGTTCAGGTTACCTTTCAGTGATACATTCGATTCTGTGGTGCCAAGTTATATTTGTCAAAATTGTAAAAGCTGTGTTCATTTATAATCGTCCATATAAGTAGAAATATTCATATTTTATGTTCATTGAATATGTGAAATATAAGTATCTAGGCTGTCAATTAACGGCTTCCAAATAGTTCAAACGCTAAAATAAAACATTCCTACAGAGAAAGGATCATAAAGTATTTGTTTTCAAATGGTATAATTTAATAAATTTTTAAGGTTTATTAGGAATTCTGTTTTGCTTCAGTTTTGTTATTTCCTAGCTTAGCTGCAGACGGAGACACATTTTTTATCAGTACATTTAAAGTAACATCTTTGATAGCTGCCACAGGGTCACTCAAAGCAGAACAGAAAAGTGCCTTATGTTACAGTCTGGTCCTTGGATGAGAAGTTTCAGAGCGGACATGCTTCTCAGCAAGTGTGTTGACATGCATATGAGAGCACATTCTACTTTTTATGACAGTTGTAACACATCCCATCTGTCTTTATAAGAATTTTTTTCTTCATTAACTGTCAGTCAATTGGATGTAATAGATTCTCCCTACAAATATCTATAAGCAACACTTCACTGTAGTTTAAATCAACAGGTGAACAGCTTTCTTTTAAAGTCATCAATGGCATTTAAAAATTGAGTTTTGAGAACACGGTTCTCAGAATATATTTTATGGTTTCATGACTGGTCTACTGGTGTTGTGTATTCTAAAAACAAACCGTATTCAGTTCGGTGATTGTAGGCTTCTAAAATATTGTTCCTCAAAAAACAATCATTTAAAATACATGAAGGAAGGTAATTTGTATGTACTTTTGTCAATCATTCTTTTTAATGTAAAGAGTTGGGAGTTTAGAAATAAATAAGAAATAAATTTATAAATGGGTTAAAGTCCACAGTATGTTTTATTTATCATACTCTTCAAAAACTGCTTTTGTATTTCTGAGGTTTGCAATTCCAGAATTATTCATTAAAAACTCATAGTTGTTTCTCTACTCATATTGAGTTCAGGCCTTATTTTTCTGCTAATGACTCACAAATCCATAATTTCAATTCTGCTATTTTACTTGAATTATAGCTCTGTTTTTACAAAAAGCTGAATATCAGATTCCCCTTACCCATCATCATAACATATTTATTTATCTCCTTTCTCCCCAAACTGGCTTTTCTATATAATCTCATTTCTGCAAGTGATTTCATTATTGTTTCAGTTTCCTGAGCTTGAACATGCACTTGTCCTTTTCACTTCACTCCATCTTCCTCCTCCATAGCAAAGAAGTCTTGTGAGATCTGCTCAGCAATGTCTTAGCTTTGTCCTTTACTCTCCAATCTCCTGCTGCTCATCACAGTAAAGCCCTGGCTTACCTCATAAAACTCCCATATTGGTTTCCTAGTTTCTTGCTTGAATAGACATAACATTTCATTGAGCAGATATAGCATTACTCTTTTGCTCAAATATCTACCAGTTAATCTGACCTAATTTATCTTTAGTTATTTTACCTTATACCTTTCTAATATGAACTCTCCACCTTAGCTCCATTTGAGATCCTCCCTATCCTCCTGTCTTCTTATAGCTCCCTCTCTGCTGGGGGTAAATGGGCCTGTTACCGGGGAGCCTGAGTGGGGATGGTTCCTGTGGGTCCCTGAGCAGATGGGAGCACCTCTGGGACAGTGGTGGAGCAGGGCTGGAGCCTGGTCACAGGACCACTGCTGTGTCTGCAGGTCTCAGGGCTTACCAGGGGTACAAATGCATTTGGCTCCCCCCAGGGTCCTGAGCATTCTCCTGCTAGGTCCATGGGTGGGTTCCTCGGTGTGCAGAACTGCCTCTGGACCATGGTAGAGTGAGGCTGGAACCAGGTCACAGTGCTTCAGGGTCCACAGTCAGGTCCTCAGTCAGTGGGCCTGTTACTCAGGGCACAACTGGCATGGGTCCTCCCGAGTCATTTGGTGGATGAGACTGGTGGCAGGACCATGGACAAGCAGAGAAGAAGCCAAGTCCATGGGGGGACAGGGGTGCTACTAGGTCCACAGCTGGACCACTGTTGAAAGGCCAGCCACCTGAGTCCAGCCTGCCTTCTTGAAGTGGCCCTCCTGAGTCTTGGGTTCCATTGGTGTTTTACAACCTATCAACCTGGGTTCCAAGGTCTCCCAAAAGGCAGTTTTGTTCATGGATGTCTGCCAAGTTGTTGTTACTGTGAGAGGACGAAGCCTGGGGACTTCCTAGTCCACCATCTTGCTGACATCACTTCCTATATATAATTTCAACTATTGCAATACACCGAATTTTACTGGTAAAATTTTTATGAGGGGAAAATTATATTTTCAAAAGAATTTGCTGTTTAACTGTAGCCTCATATTTGCAGCTTTTACTTTATCAACTTTAGATAGAAAGAGTGGAAGCTGGACACACGCGTTCCTCCTCCCATTTCTAAGCTGTGTACATTCTCTCCTGCATCCTCCTTCCACCTTCTAGTCTATCTTCCTTTCCTATGAATGGAATAGAGGGCAGGATTGGAAGGAAAAGTACTTGTCTGAATTGGAGAGGCTGTGCTTCATGGGATAAGATTATCCCAGCCTTCACCTACCTCTCTCACTCATCAGCGGTGTGTTGCTAGGGAAATTTCTAACCAAGTTGAAGCTCTTATGTTCCCTTCTATTATTCTAAGTATGATATAGTCTTCATAGCAGGATTGTAGTGAGGAGTAACTAGAATATGGCACATCGTAGGTACTCCCAACTATTCTAGTTATCGTAACAATGATAATTATTATTAGCCTGGATTATTAAATCCAGATTGAATTAAGAAAAGTTGAAGACTGTGACTTTTCAGATTGTGCTTATAACTTTATTCAAGAGGGGCAT
The DNA here is from genome assembly GCF_963924675.1 of Phocoena phocoena. Taxonomy (NCBI): domain Eukaryota; kingdom Metazoa; phylum Chordata; class Mammalia; order Artiodactyla; family Phocoenidae; genus Phocoena; species Phocoena phocoena. Next base: position 90,983,521 of record NC_089221.1, on the reverse strand, counting down.
TGATGAATTCAGTATCACACCAGCTCTCAGCAGAATACCCTCCATCTTCCTTTCTGAACCTTCTCTTCCTCTTGCTCCTCTTACTTGCTTCACATATACTCAGTACCCTCATGTTGCTCTTTAGCTAACTTAAGCTCTACCCTTTGAGACCTGCATTAATTTATTTATCCCATTACTAAGTAATGAGAATTCTTGTTTCTTGAATAGTATTGCATAGCAATATGTCATCTAGTGAGAAATAATTAAGATAAAGAGTAAAGAGAAACTTCTTCCTCTTTTCTGTAGGGGAAATGAATATTTTGAAAGTGGAACTTGATAACTTATTTAAATTGCTAATTGGTATATAATTTTTAGAAGGACAAGTATATTAAACTTAAAGAAAAACTCTCTGAATTCATTACTCCCTTTCCCCTATTTCATTCGACTTATTTCTCCATTATTTAAAAAAATCTTCCAGCTTATAATTATATCAGTAATTTTTGTCTGCTTTTTACATTATTTTCAAAGCTTTCTTCTTGGTTCAAATGCCATATTTCATAGAGCTTGATCATTTTTATAACAGCCAGTGATTTTTCTCCTGTTTCTCTGATTTATTGTAAAAATTCACCATGGTGGTCTAACCATTCATACTTCCTTGAATAAATTCCTCTTTACTTGAATTCCAAAAATGTGTTTATAGGGCTTCCCTGGTGGCACAGTGGTTAAGAGTCCGCCTGCCGATGCAGGGGACATGGGTTCGTGCCCCAGTCCGGGAAGATCCCACATGCTGCAGAGCGGCTGGACCTGTGAGCCATGGCCGCTGAGCCTGCGCGTCCGGAGCCTGTGCTCCACAACGGGAGAGGCCACAACAGTGAGAGGCCCGCGTACCGCCAAAAGAAAAAAAAATGTGTTTATAGTACATAGTTCACAGTTTAACTTTTAAATTATTAGGTATAATATTAGGTGCAGTTCATCTTTTCATAGCGTTAGAAGTTTTTTTTTGTTTTGTTTTAAAAAATCATTTATTCAGCGTCATGATCAGACTATTACATTTAGCAATCAACAGCATGGGTGCAAATAAAAAAACTACATTAAAACCCTTTGTTGGAATGCTTTACACTTTCCACAGAACAGAAACTAAAATAACTTGTTATACAATTAGTCACAAATACAGTCCTCGAGTTTTTTTGCCCATACACATGAGTATTGTCTAAAACATGTCTTCTTTGTAGCAGCTAGGCCCTGCCACCACTGTGCTTGGCTGAGTTCACAAATCTGTTATAACCTGTAGCTTCCCTGTCACTTCTCTGGCTCTCCTCTCCTGCTAAGCTTTGTTTCCTGGCAGTAATCAAAACCTTCTGCAACTGCCATAGCTACTGCTGCTGCTGTAACCACCATAGCCACCTTGGTTTTGGGTTTTGGCAAAGTATTGGCCTCCACCACCATAGGGGCCAGAACTTCTGCCTCCAAAGTTTCCTCCTTTCATGGGTCCAAAATTTGAAGATTGATTGTTGTAACTGCCAAAATCATTGTAGCTTCCACCACCTCCAAAATTGCTTCAATCATTACCAAATCCATTATAGCCATCCCCACTGCCACTGTATCCACCACCACCGTGGCTGCCACCAAAGCCACCTCAACCACTGAAGTTTCCTCCACGACCAAAGTTGTCATTTCCACCAAAACCACCTCCATGACCACCACCAAAGTTTCCAGAACCACTTCGATCTCTTTGGCTGGATGAGGCACTAGCCATCTCTTGCTTAGATAGGGCTTTCCTTACTTCACACTTGTGGCCATTCACAGTGTGGTATTTCTGAATGACAGTCTTGTCTACAGAGTCATGGTCATCAAAGGTTACGAAAGCAAAGCTTCTCTTTTGCCACTGCCTCGATCAGTAATGATTTCAATCACTTCAATTTTCCCATACTGTTCAAAATAATCTCTTAGATGATGTTCTTCAGTGTCTTCTTTAATGCCACCAACAAAAATCTTTTTCACAGTTAAGTGGGTACCAGGTCTTTGAGAATCTTCTCTTGAGACGGCCCTCTTTGGTTCTACAACTCTTCCATTCACCTTGTGTGGCCTTGCCTTCATGGCTGCATCCACCTCCTCCACAGTGGCGTATGTGACAAACCCGAAGCCTCTGGAGCATTTGGTGTTTGGACCCCTCATTACCACACAATCTGTGAGCATTCCCCACTGCTCAAAATGGCTCCTCAGACTCTCATTGGTTGTTTCAAAGCTCAAACCTCCGATGAAGAGCTTCCGCAGCTGTTTGGGCTCTTAGGGTGACTCTGACTTAGACATGACGGCAGTGGAGGTGGGGGGGTGGGGGGAGACGTCAACGATGCTTACTCGGTGGCGTCCACGAGAAGAAAGGAGAAATCTACTGAACGTATCTCCGTTAGAAGTTTTTAAACGATCTGTGAGATCTTTTAAAATTAAAGGAGTAAAAGTAGTGAATGGTAAAAAGAAAATTCCAGAGCTCAGAATTTCAAACTTTAAAACATTAATAAAATCAATTTTCTTCTTTTTCACACAACCATACATTAATAAGATGAATAAAATATCTTCCTAAAGAACCTTTCTTTCTAAACAGGTGATCAAGTGAAATGGACTGGATACTATGGCTTAGTGTATAACCTGCTGAAAATGTCATGGGAACTTCGAGGAGATAAGGAGCAGGATGGACTTAGAAACACAATATGGCAAATGTTACAGAAAACAAAGGATCATGAGAAAGATGGGCAAATCTGTAATGCAGTAAATATTGCCCAGGTAATATAAAACACTGGCCATCAACTGGTACGTCTGTCACCAGGAAATATTTGTCCTTTGTCTCTAAGGAAAAAGGAATATTCATATTCAGTGAATATCAGTGATCCACTGTTGAGAACATGATTTTTAAAAGTTAATACTGACCTATTTTTAGTTAAAGATAAGAGGGGATAATAAATTATTTAGTGAACTTATTTAGAAGTTTTTCTTTCCAGCGTTAGACAATATAAATTGCAAATCTGGACTCAGTAAATCTAATGTCTTTTTCTTTAAAGTTAAAAACGTATTTTACAAATTCTTGGTTTTTCTAGCTGTTTGAATATTCACATTCAAAGGAAATCATTATGAAATTAGCTATCCATTCTTCATAAAATGCAAATATTATTTTCCAGTGATTATCCATGTGGTATCCTATGATATTTCAAAACTCCATCAAATAGTTTTTTTTTCTCTGTGTCTTATTTTGAGCCAGGTTAATTTGTTATTCTAAAGTACACTTTTTTCTGTCCCTGAAAGTTTCTGGTTCTTTCTAGCTTGCACAGATGCAGTTATCACAGATGCAGTTATCCTAACATTCTTTTCTTTTTAATGTTTATTTCTTTTATTTATTTCTTTTATTTTATTTTTTGGGCTGCATCTGGATCTTAGTTGCGGCACATGGGCTCTTTTGTTGCGGCACACGGGCTCTTCATTGTGGTGCGCAGGCTTCTCTCTAGTTGTGGCACGTGGGCTCCAGAGCGTGTGGGCTCTGTAGTTTGCAGCATGTGGGCTCTCTAGTTGCGGTGCGTGGGCTCAGTAGTTGTGGTGTGTGTGCTTAGTTGCCCCGCAGCATGTGGGATCTTAGTTTCCCGACCAGAGATCAAACGCTCGTCCTCTGCTTTGGAAGGCAGATTCTTAACCACTGGACCACCAGGGAAGTCCCCTAACACTCTTAATATACTGTTTTCCAATAATAATTACAGATGTGAATTAATGTTAACAAGAAAAGCAAAAATGATTCACTCTGCTTAATTGATTGTCCAAGCTTATGGGTGGGCCATTATTGCAACACAAAATATCTACACTCTAGATCCTTAGTAGAAAACAAAATCTTAAACTCTTTGTTTTTGAACCATAAGTCTGATTTGGAGTAACGATCTTTATGGAGGACTATCTGAAAATATGCAGTCCATCCTTTTCTCTAGATTTCTAATATTTTTTTCATGGAAAAAGACAATCAGATTGCTGCCCACTTCAACAGTGTTTTGGATTTCATGGACTTGCTTTCATGCAACTTGCTTCATCTTTGTCCTTGGTTTTGGTGAGAAACACAGAAAAAAAAAAAAAGAAAAACAAAGAAAATTATTGTACCTATTACAGTGGTGACCACTATATCACCCAGTATCCTCTTTACTGGGCTTTAGGAAATAAATCCTTCTTAGTTTCATGTGCTCTCTGAACATTATTATTGATTTGGATAAATGGTTTGCTGGAGCTTAAAAAAATGAGAGTCAAATTTTTGACCAGTTTCTGAGAGAAATAGAGGATGATTAGTTCATCTCACCCAGTCTTACTTTTTTTTTCTGTTTCCATGATTCTTTCCATTATTTGTTATTATTTATGTTATTATCTGCTTTTGTATCTATTTTTATATTCCATTTCGTATCCCAAACGGATTAGACTGCAACTAAATAAATAAGCTAACTCAAATTTGTCATTTCTATAATTAGAATTCTATTTATACGCCTGTTTTCAAGCCCAGTCATTTAGGTATAAGATAGCTTCTTTCTTCAAAATTTTAGTAAATATCTGTAGATAATTACATTTGAAATTCATAAGTCAGTTAATCAGACATAGTAAATATTTTTTAGACGCTAGATCCAAGTGAAGACCTTATTACTCAAGCAGTCAGCACTGAGAATAAAGGAATAAACAAAAGCTTAACCACTAGATGTGCTAATTAGTTTTCAGTGCTTAGTGAGGCTTCTGAGAGATGCTTTCATTCATTTTAAATAGTAAATGTGTCGGGAAGGCAAGTTATCCTCAGAGAAAAATCTAAATTAGAAATTTCTAAAAGCAGTTATATTAATTTATGCATAGTACATATTTAACATAAAAATAAGTTTAATTTGCATTAGGTAGATTAAAAGATATCTTATTATAAATGTGGTTTATATAAAGTTTAGCTAGAGAGAGACGTATTTGGATTATTAAACAATATAAATAATATAATATAAATGTAAATAAATGATAAATTATAAAGTATCTAGTTGGTAAAATATCACTTAATTTAGTTTGATTCTCTTATTTAATATTAAGATACTATGAGTATGTAAAGTGAGAAATTATATAAAATTTTCACGAAAAACAGTAAAAAATATGAAGCAAATGTGAGTACTTACTAAATCTTTTTTGCCATAGTGAATTCTGTGGAAGAAGCGAGGATGTCCAAAAAATAACCTTTACACAATAAATTTTACTGTTTCATCCAGAAGACCTATTTTTCAGAAAGATAGGGAACAACACAAATGGAATATTATATATGTAGCTGGCCCCATGAAAGTTCATAGCACAAAATGGGAGTTCAGATAAATGTTTGCTCTCTAACTTTTTTCTACTATTAATGAGGAATAAATTACTATTATCTTTTAGTAGTATTTGAGCTGGAAACTTAAATGATGAGATACATGAAATGATTCAAAGAGGGAGGGTCAAGGAAAGCATCTTTCAGATAAGGAAATGGCATGAGCCAAACATAAATAAGAATGCTTTAAGAGAAAGTCATTGGTTGACCTTGCCTTGTTGGGTAAAAAGGTTTGGATTGGGCAGTATTAGGCATCAAATTTGAAAGCTATGTTTTGGTTACCAAGCTAAGGTCTTAGAGACTTAGGGATGGTTTGATAAAACTGGAGATGCTAAGTAAAGGAAACAGTTTGGGGAAAAAATTGTTTGTTCTTATTGGATTTTAATGGTTTGGTAATTTATGTTGGATAAAAATCATGTATATAATTTCCTATATATTTTTTTAATGAATTACTGCTTTGGAACTTGTGGTACACTGTTAGAGTAATTTTCCCCAATTTATTCAAGGCTCCCTATATCCCATCCTTCCTTCCCCACTCAAATTCTAGGCTTGACCATGTGACTTAATTTAAACAATTGTAATGCTATACAAGTAGAGATTTGAAAAATGCTTACACATTGGTGCCTGCCCTCTCTTGTTCTCTTGGCACCCTGTAACTGATATGTAAATAAGTCCGAGTTAACCAGGTGGAAGATGAGAGACAACATGGTAGAGAGACAAGCCATCCTAGTTGTTTCACGGACACCTCCCAAAACTAGCCGGTCCCTACCTGACCTAAGAGTTGATCATAGACACATGAATGAGAGGAGAAGGCACATTCTCCTGTGCCCAGCTCAGATTGCTGACCTTGGCACTGTGGACTAAATAAATGGTTGTGTTAAGCCTCTAAGTTCTGGGTTTTTTGTTTTCTTACATAGTAGGAGTTTTCTGATTGAGTGCTACCTAAATGAGATTTTAATCTGCTACATTGTTCAGTATAAATGTTACTTCTTTCATACTTATCATTTTTTAAAAGACACTAATAATAATAGCTAAGATTTGTTGGGCATTTACTTTGTGCCATGTGCTAAACACTTTACATGCATTAATTATTTAATCCTCAAAAAAACCCCGTATGATACATGAGTTGTTATAGTCTTGATTTTACTGATGAGGAAATTGAAACTTTAAATAAGGACAGTTAAACTTTTTGAAAGGTAAAGTAACTTGCCCATGGATACTGTGGTAGATTACATTGTTTGATTTTCTTATGTTTAATAATCATTGCATTCCTAGAAGAGAAACACTTGATGATGTAGTAATCTTTTTAATATGGCTATATTTGCTTTGATATTATTTTGTTTAATATATTGCATCCATAATTTTTTTTTACCCTTCAGTAAGATTTATTTATGCTTTTAAAATCATCTTTGAAATATATAGGACTTAAGTAATAATTCTTCTTAAGGTGTTCCTTTATTTTCTTTTTTTGTATTGTTCTTATTAGTTATCTATTTTATATATATATATATTAGTGTATATATGTCAATCCCAATCTCTCAATTCATTCTACCACTACCACCCCGCCATAATGTTTTTCTTATAATGTTTTCTTATAAAGTAAGAGTTTATGTCAAAGTTATGCTGAACTACTAAAATGACTTTGGAAGTGATTATCTCGCTCTTTTTTTTTCTATTCTCTGGAAGAATTTTGTAGTATTTTCATGATTTCTTCCTTAATAATTTAAATTAATTCCTTGAATTCCCAAGTGAAGACATTTGGTCATGGATACTTACAGAAAGGTTTTTAATTTGTGGAAGAATTTTTCAGTTATATGCCTGCCTAGACTTTATTTTTCTTTGCATCAATTTTGGTTGTTTTGTCTCCCTAAGAATGTGTTTATTTCATTTGCATTTTTAAAGATATTTTATAAAGTTGCTCACAGTATCCTTCTGTGATATTTTAACATCTTTAGAATCTGTCATGATACTCTTTCTTTTGTTCTCCTTTTAGTGTATCGTGCCAAGGGTTTATGAACTTGTTTTTGAAAAACAAGTTTTGATTCTCTTGATACTGATACTTATTACTTCTATTTTGAACCATTGGTTATTGAAGTTTCTTAATGGCTACATATACGGAGATTTTGTTGTTATATTTATGATTTTTGATTTCTAGTTTAATTCTACTGTGTTCAGGGACAATAGTCTCATCATTATGAAATGTTCTTCTTTATAAAAAGTGTATCTTTTCTATTATGAGTATACCACTGTACCTTTCTTTTGTTAGGGTTCTTTTGGTTAGTATTTGCATGGAGCATCTATTTCCTTTTTTAAAATTCCAAGCTCTCTGAATTCTTACATGTATATATCTTTAGAGAAGCAATATATTTTAACCTGAAAATTATTGACTTTATATTTGAATGCTCATTCTGTTTACACTTAATGCCATTAGAATATATTTGTGTTTATTACTACATCTTTCTATTTACTATTCTGTTTGTACTTCCTGTTCCTGGCTCTCCTTTTGTGTTTTTCTTTTTTTTTTTTTTTTTTTTGCTTTTCAATTCCATTCTTTTTTATTGAAGTATGGTTGATTTACAGTGTTACATTAACTTCAGGTGTACAACATAGTGACTTGATATTTTTATAGAGTGTATTCCTTAAAGTTATTACAAACTATTGGCCATATTCCTTGTGCTGTGCATTATATCCTTGTATCTTATTTGTTTTATACCTAGTAATTTATACCTCTTAATCCCCTTTCCCTGTCTTGCCCCTCCCCACCCCTCCTCCTCACTGGTAACCACTAATTTATTCTCTGTGTCTGTGAGTCTGTTTCTGTTTTGCTTGTCATTCATTTGGTTTAATTTTTAGACTCCATATGTAAGTGAAAATATACAGTATTTGTCTTTGTCTGACTTACTTCCCTAAGCATAATACCCTCCAGGTCCATCCATATTGTTGCAAATGGCAAATTTCATTCTTTTCTATGGCTGAGTAATATATATATATAATACCACATATTCTTTTTTTTTTTTTTTGCGGTACGCGGGCCTCCCGCTGTTGTGGCCTCTCCCGTTGCGGAGCAACAGGCTCCCGACGCGCAGGCTCAGCGGCCATGGCTCACGGGCGCAGCCGCTCCGCGGCATGTGGGATCTTCCAGAACCGGGGCACGAACCCGTGTCCCCTGCATCGGCAGGCGGACTCTCAACCACTGCGCCACCAGGGAAGCCCCCACATATTCTTTATCCATCCATCTATTGATGGACACCTAGGTTGCTTCCAGTTCTTGGCTATTGTAAATAATGTTGCCATGAACATTGGAATACATGTATCATTTTGAATCAGTGTTTTTGTTTTCTTGGGATATATACTTAAGAATGGAATTGCTGGATCACATGGTAGTTCTTCTTTAAATATTTTGAGGAACCTCCATACTGTTTTCCATAGTAGCTGTACCAATTTACATTCCCACCAACAGTGTGCTAGGTTTCCCTTTTCTCCACATCTTCAGCAACATTTATAATGTGTTGTCTTTTTGATCATGGCCATTCTGACCTGTGTGAGGTGATAGCTCATTGTGGTTTCAGTTTGTATTTCCCTGATTAGTGATGTTGAACATCTTTTCATGTGCCTATTGGCCATCTGTATTTTTTTTTTTTTGGAAAAATGTCTAATCAGGTCTTCTGCCCATTTTTTAGTTGTTTGTTTTTTTTTGATATTGAGTTGTATGAGCTCTTTGTATATTTTGGATATTAACTCCTTATCAGACATATTGTTTGCCAATATCTTTTCCCATTCAGTAGGTTGTCTTTTTTTGTTGTTGATGGTTTTCTTCACTGTGCAAAAGCACTTAAGTTTATTTCAGTCAATTTGTTTATTTTTTCTTTTGTTTCTCTTGCTTGAGGAGACAAATCCAAAAATATATTGCCAAGACTTACATCAAAGAATGTACTGCCTATGTTTTCTTCTAAGAGTTTTTTGGTTTCCAGTCTTAAATTTTAGGTCTTTAGTTCATTTTGAGTTTATTTTGTATATGGTATAAGAAAATGTTCTAATTTCATTCTTTTTTGTGTACCTGTCCAGTTTTCCCAATACCAATTCTTTAACAGACTGTCTTTTCTCCATTGTATAGTTTTGCTTGCTTTGTTGTAAACTAATTTACCATACGTGCATAGATTTTTTCTGAGCTCTCTATTCTGTTCCATTGATCAACGTTTGGTTTTTTGCCATTAGCACACTCTTTTGATTATTGTAGCTTTGTAGTATAGACTGAAGTCAGGGAACATGATACCTCCAGCTTTGTTCTTTTTTCTTAATATTGCTTTGGCCATTTGGGCGTCTTTTATGGTTTCCTACAAATTTTAGAATTATTTGTTGTAGTTCTATGAAAAATGTCGTTGGTATTTTGATAGGTATTGCATTAAATCTGTAGATTGCTTTGGGTAATATGCACATTTTAATTCTTCCAATCCATGAACACAGGCTATCTTTCCATGTATTCATATCATCTTCAAGTTCCTTCGTCATTGTCTTATAGTTTTCAGAGTATAGGTCTTTCACCTCCTTGATTAAGTTTATTCCTGGGTATTTTGTTCTTTTGGATGCAGTTTTAAATGGGGTTGTTTTTGACTCATGGACATAGAGAACAGACTTGTGGTTGCCAAGGGGGAGGCAGGGAGGGAGAGGGATGGACTGGGAGTTTGGGGTTAGTAGACGTAAACTATTATATATAGGATGGATAAACAACAAGGTCCTACTGTGTAGCACAGGAAACTACATCCAATCTCCTGGGATAAACCATAATGGAAAAGAATATAAAAAGAATGTATATATGTGTATAACTGAGTCACTTTGCTGTACAGCAGAAATTAGCACAACATTGGAGCTCAGCTATACTTCAATAAAAAAAAATTTTTTTAAATGCGGGATGTACCAAAAATAAAAAAGGATTGTTTTCTTGCTTTCTCTTTCTCATAGTTCATTATTAGTGTATAGAAAAGCAACAGATTTCTGTATATTATTCTTGTAGCCTGTAACTTTACTGAATTCATTTATTAGTTTTAACTTTTTTTGGTGTAGACTTCAAGGTTTTCTACGTATTTTGTCATCTGCAAATAGTGACAGTTTTACTTCTTCCTTTCCAACTTGGATGCTTTTTATTTTTCTTGTCTGATTGCTGTGACTAGGACTTACAATACTATATTGAATAGAAATGGTGAGAGTGGGCATCCTTGTCCTGTTACTAATTTTAGAGGAAAAACTTTCTTTTTTTTTTTTTTTTTTTTTTGCGGTACGTGGGCCTCTTACTGTTGTGGCCTCTCCCATTGTGGAGCACAGGCTCCGGATGTGCAGGCTCAGCGGCCATGGCTCACAGGCCCAGCCGCTCTGCAGCATGTGGGATCTTCCCGGACCGGGGCACGAACCCACGTCCCCTGCATCAGCAGGTGGACTCTCAACCACTGTGCCACCAGGGAAGCCCAAAACTTTCATTTTTTTTAACCATTGAGTATGATGTTAGCTATGGGTTTTTCATAAATGGGTTTTATTATGTTGAGATATTTTCCCTCTGTGCCAAATTTGTTGAGAGCTTTTATTATCATGAACAGTGTTGAATTGTGTCAAATGTTTTTCCCGCATCTACTGAGTTGATCATGTGATTTTTATCCTTCATTTTGTGAATTTGGAATATCACATTGGTTGATTTGTGTAAGTTGAACCATCCTTAAATCCCTGAAATACAGCCTACTTGTTCATGGTGTATGATCTTTTTTATATATTGTTGAATTCAGTTTGCTAATATTTTGTTGAGGATTTTTGCATCCATGTTCATCAAAGATACTGGCTTTTAATTTTCTTTTTTGTAGTGTCTGTCTGGTTTTGATATCAGGGTAATGGTAGACTTGTTGAATGAATTTGGGAGTGTTCCCTCCTCTTTAGTTTTTTGGAATAGTTTGAGGATAGGTATTAACTCTCCTTTTTATGTTTGGTAGAATTCTCCTGTGAGGCCCTCTGATCCTGGACTTTTTGATACCAGATTCAATTTCATTTCTACTGACCAATCTGTTCAGACTATTTCTTCCTGAAATAGACTTTCATCTTGAAAGATTATAGGAGTTATAGGAGTTTCTAGGAGTTCGTCCATTTGTTCTTGGTTATGCAATTTGTTGGCAGATAACTATATGAAGTATTCCTCTCATTATTGTTTTTCTGTGATATTATTTGTAATTTCTCCTCTTTCATTTCTTATTTTGTTTGTGTCCTGTCTTTTTTTCTTGATGAGCCTAGCTAAAGGCTTATCAAATTTGTTTATTTTTCAAAAAAATCATCTCTTGGTTTCATTGATCTTTTCTATTGTCTTATTGGTCTCTATTTCATTTATTTCCTTATTACCTTTTTCATTCCTTCTGCTGCCTTTGGGCTTTGTTCTTTTTGTAATTCCTTTAGATGGTTGTTTAGGTTGTTTATTTGAGATTTTTGTTGTTTTATGTGGTAGGCCTCTATTGCTATAAACGTCCCTCTTAGAACTGCTTTTGCTGTGTCCCATAGATTTTGGAAAGTTTTGTTTCTATTTTCACTTGTCTCAAGGTATTTTCTGATTTCATCTTTGATTTCTTTGTTGAACCATCGTTTTTGTTAGTAGCATGCTGCTTATCTTCATTTTTCCCCCATTTTTCTTCTTATAATTGATTTCCAGTTTCATACTGGAAAAGATACTTGATATAATTTTTATCTAAAATTTGTTGAGAATTGTTTTGTGGCCTAGTATGTGATCTGTCCTGGAGAACTTGCCATATGTACTTGAATCCAATATGTATTCTGCTGTTTTTGGATGGAATGTCCTGAGATATCTATTAAGTTCAACTGATATAATATGTCACTTAAGGCAAATGTTTTCTTATTGATTTTTTGCCTGATGATCTGTCCATTTGTGTAAGTGAGCTGTTAAAGTTTCTTACTACTACTGTATTGTTTTCAACTTCTCCCTTTATGTCTGTTGCTATTTGCTTTATATATTTATGTGCTCCTATATTAGGTGCATACATGTTTATGAATGTTGTATCTTCTTGTATTGATCCGTTTATCATTATACAATGCCCTTTTTTGTCTTTATTATAGAATTTGACTTTAATATTTACTTTGTCTGATATGAGTATTGCTATCCCAGCTTTTTTTTCATTTCTATTGGCATGGAATATATTTTTCTATCCCCTCACTTTTAGTCTGCATGTGTCTTTAGCTCGAAAGTGAGTCTCTTGTAGGCAACATGTAGATAGGTCTTGTTTTTTAATCTAATCAGCCACCTTATGTCCTGTGATTGGAGAATTTTGTCCATTGACATTTAAAGTGATTATTGATAGTTATGTACTTGTTGCCATTTTGTTACTTGTTTTCTGGTTGTTCTGTCTCCTTTTTTTAAAACTCATTTTGTACCCTTTCAGGAAGATTTTTCATTATACCGTTTCATCCCACCCCCTTTGTTTGTTTACTTGGTGGTCACACATTCCTTTATTTGTTACCCTGATATTACAAAATGAATCTCTTATTATTGAATTCTAATGTAGGGAGATTTATATTTTCCTGGACCATAAAATCATCTTATAATATTTTAACTCCTTTTCTTTCTCTTAAACAATTTTCCTGTTGAACATTTAAACTGTGTGTGTTTCTGTGTGTGTGTGTGCATGGCTACATGTGTGTGTGTTTACAGATACCAACATATTAATATTGTTTTATACACTCAGTATTCTTTAGATTTACTTATACATTTACATGTTTCTATCTTTACTTTTCCTTCTTGAATCGCTGACCTTCCATATGGGATTATTTTTCTTTCGCTCAAAGAAAATCCTTTCATATTCTTTTCATGAGCATCTGCTGGTGGCTAATTCTGTCAGCTTTTACTGACAAAAGGTTTTTATTCAATCTGATTTTGAAGGATAGTTTTATTGGCCAAGAATTCTATATTGGTATAGGTATGACAAAGTTAAGTGTCTGACTGCAGTGTTTGTTCTTTTCCTAGCTAATGGTTTTCCTTGCATCATTTTTATGATTTTGGTCATAAAGCATTTTTTTCCAAATTATTTTTAGCTAATATATTTTTAATGTAAATTGCATAATAAAATGTCTATACTAGGTTTCAGGAATAATAATGTCTAAACTAATGCCTTTAAATTCTCCACAGCTAATTATTCAAAAGACCAAAGTGATTAGCATCTATGCAGTTTTCAGTTTTTCTCTTCTAAGGCTGAAACTCCTATTTATTTCATGTTTTAAAAAGCTGCCTTCCTAAGCAAGTTAATAATGTTACTGTAGAATAACTTGAACAACTAAATCACATATATGAATCAGACAAAGCAAGATGATTTCAAAAGAATGAGTACATTTGGTCTATAGGTGTAATGTGTTAGAGCAAATATTTTGAAATTATTAAAGTTGTCCTATCTTGTCTGGAATAGTCTGAACACTTTCTATATAATTTATAGGTGTGTTTAATTTTACAGTACAACATGAACAAGATATAATCAAATTTCCTTTCCTTTTCTTTCTTTTCTTTATGTCACTATCATGGCAACACTTATTTACAGTAATAGAATACAAAGGTTAGTTACTTGTTTTTAAACATGCTTAGTTTTTAAAAATTACTTAATAATTCCCACATACTGTTAAACCACTTATATTATTGTCCTGTGATACCTCTTTGGGGAACAAATTCTATGGCATAAAATAGTTAGAAGCTTTCTTTTACAAGTGGTAAAAACCTTGTTAGTCTTTAGATGCTGCCTCACTGCTCAATGTGAATAGAGAACATCTAAAAAAAAAACCCTATACAGTGCATACAGTGAAGGCTTGTGCCTCAGATGCTTTGATCTGCAATAAAATATTTATTCCACTTTTATTTCAGTTAATGCAAATGACTATGCTTATAGCAAAACCTTTGTTTATTCTTTCCTTCCTAACACCTTGCTCCCAGAACCTTTCCTTGTGTAAGGTAATCATCATATTACCTACACAGAGTGAAACATAGCCTTAATTATAAACTACTCTACATTAGAGTGGAAGGATTTATTTCACTAGGATTGATGATACTTGTATGTTTATGGAATTAAGAGAGATTTTCTCTCTTTATACTTTAAAAATAAATATGCAATTCATATGATAAACTTGATTTTAATAAATTAAAATTTATACTTAATACCTCAATTTATCTACATCACTGGTAAATCCTTCACTAACTGTATTATGTACTTTAATGCCTTGTATGTTTTTTTAATCCATAGTAGCATTCTATCATCTACAATTCTTTTTATATCTATTCATAAAATTTGATACTTAATGGAGGTTAGATGAGAGGTGAGATATTTAATAGCAAATTTGAAATGAAAAACATTTCTAAATATCCCTAAACATAAACCTTCATCTGACAAATTCAATATAAACCCAACTGTTGCCTGAGTATTTGGGAAAGAAATAAAAAACTGTCATATAGTCACAGTGGCATAATAAACAAATGTTAATTGATGTGCTTTGTTTGAAATACTTCCATGGAGACTTGCAATGAGCAAGGCTCTTCTGTATAGGCAATTCAGCAGCATATGTTGGCACATCTAGGAAAAGTCATCATGTATAAATGCTTTCCGCCATCTGGTATATGACCTAAAATATCAAAATGAAATATGTACAACTAAAATGAATATGTGACTTTATTCAGGGTACCTTTGACTCATTAGGTAAAGCCCTTGCTGGTTAACATTTCATGGTGATATCTTTAAAATAAAATTTTTTTTTATTCTTAATGATATTTCCATACTCCTAATGTACTTTTTCTATTTATTGGAGTATAATTGCTTTACAATGTTGTGTTAGTTTCTGCTGTACAATGAAGTGAATCAGCTATATGTATACATATATCCCCCCCCTCTTGGACTTCCCTACCACCACCATCCCACCCATCTAGGTTGTCACAGAGCACCAAGCTGAGCTCCCTGTGCTATATAGCAGGTTTCTACTACCTATCTATTTTACACATGGTAGTGTATTTATGCCAAACCTAATCTCCAAATTCGTTCCATCCTCCCTTTCCCTACCATGTCCACATGTCGGTTCTCTACTCTACGTCTATGTCTCTATTCCTGCCCTGCAGATAGGTGCATCTGTACCATTTTTCTAGATTCCACATATATGTGTTAATATATTTGTTTTTCTCTTTCTGACTTATTTCACTCTGTATGACAGACTCTAGGTCCATCCACAACTCTACAACTGACCCAATTTCTTTCCGTTTTATGGCTGAGTAATATTCTATTGTATATATGTACCACATCTTCTTTATCCATTTATCTGTCATCAGACATTTAGACTGTTTCCATGTCCTGGGTATTGTAAGTAGAGCTGCAATGAACATTGGGGTGCATGTGTCTCTTTTTTTATTTTTGCTTTTTTTTGTGTTACGCTGGCCTCTCACTGTCGTGGCCTCTCCCGTTGCAGAGCACAGGCTCCAGACGTGCAGGCTCAGTGGCCATGGCTCATGGGCCCAGCCGCTCCGTGGCATGTGGGATCTTCCCGGACTGGGGCACAAACCCGTGTCCCCTGCATTGGCAGGCAGACTCTCAGCCACTGTGCCACCAGGGAAGTCCCATGTATCTCTTTGAATTATGGTTTTCTCAGGATATATGCCCAATAGTGGGACTGCTAGGTCATATGGTAGTTCTATTTTTAGTTTTTTTAAGGAACTTACATACTGTTCTCCATAGTGGCTGTATCATTTTACATTCCTAACAACAGTGCAATAGGGTTCCTTTTTCTCCACACCCTCTCCAGCATTTATTGTTTGTAGATTTTTTGATGCTGGCCATTCTGACGAGTGTGATGTGATATCTAATTGCAGTTTTGCCTTGCTCTAATAATTAGTAATGTTGAGCAGCCTTTCATGTCCCTCTTGGCCATCTGTATGTCTTCTTTGGTGAAATGTCTGTTTAGGATTTCTGCCCAGTTTTTGATTCGGTTGTTTGTTTTTTTGATACAGAGCTCCAAGACATGTTTGTATATTTTGGAGGTTAATCCTTTGTCAGTTACTTCATTTGCAAATATTTTTTCCCATTCTAAGTGTTGTCTTTTTGCCTTGTTTATAGTTTCCTTTGCTGTGCAAAAGCTTTTAAGTTTCATTAGCTCCCATTTGTTTATTTTTGTTTTTATTTTCATTACTCTAGGAGGTGGGTCAAAAAGGATCTTGCTGTGATTTATGTCAAAGAGAGTTTATCCTGTGTTTTCCTCTAAGAGTTTTATAGTTTTTTTACATTTAGATCTTTAATCCATTTTGAGTTTATTTTTGTGTATGGTGTTAGGGAGTATTCTAATTTCATTCTTTTACATGTAGCAGTCCAGTTTTTCCAGCACCACTTACTGAAGAATCTGCCTTTTCTCCATTGTATGTTCTTGCATCCTTTGTCATAAATTAGGTGACCATATGTGCATGGGTTTATCTCTGGGCTTTCTATCCTGTACCATTGAGCTATATTTCTGTTTTTGTGCCAGTACCATACTGTCTTGATTACTGTAGCTTTGTAGTACAGTTTGAAGTCCGGGAGCCAGATTCCACCAGCTCTGTTTTTCTTTCTCAAGATTGCTTTGGTTATTCAGCGTCTTTTGTGTTTCCATACAAATTGTAAAAATCTTTGTTCTAATTCTGTAAAGAATGCCATTGGTATTGTGATAGGGATTGCATTGGATCTGTAGATTGCTTTGGGTAGTATAGTTATTTTCACAATGTTGATTCTTCCAATCCAAGAGCATGGTATATTTCTTCATCTGTTTATGTCATCTTTGATTTCTTTCACCAGTGTTCTATTGTTTTCTGAGTACACGTCTTTTGTCTCCTTAGGTAGGTTTATTCCTAGCTATTTTATTCTTTTTATTGCAGTGGTGAATGGGATTGTTGCCATAATTACTCTTTCTGATCTTTCATTGTTAGTGTATAAGAATGCAAGTGATTTCTGTGCATTAATTTTGTATCCTGCAACCTTAACAAATTCATTGATTAGTTCTAGTAGTTTTATTGTGGCATCTTTAGGATATTCCATGTATAGCATCATGTCATCTGCAAACAGTGACAGTTTTACTACTTCTTTTCCAGTTTGTATTTCTTTTTTTAATTTTTACTTTTATACAATTTAATTTTAATTTTTTGAATTTTATTTATTTATTTTTTGTACAGAGGTTATTATTAGTTATATATTTTATACATAATAGTGTATATATGTCAATCCCAATCTCCCAATTCATCCCACCACCACCACCCCCCTCCCCTGCTTTCCCCCCTTGGTGTCCATATGTGTGTTCTCTACATCTGTGTTTCTATTTCTGCCTTCCAAACAGTTCATCTGTACCATGTTTGTAGATTCCACATATATGTGTTAATATACGATACTTGTTTTTCTATTTCTGACTTACTTCACTCTGTATGACAGTCTCTAGGTCCATCCATGTCTCTACAAATGAACCAATTTTGTTCTTTTTTATGGCTGAGTAATATTCCATTGTATATGTGTACCACATCTTCTTTATCCTTTCATCTGTCGATGGGAATTTAGATTGCTTAAATGATCTGGCTATTGTAAATAGTGCTGCAATGAACATTGGGGTGCATGTGGTTTTTTTTTTTTCACATCTGTATTGGAGTATAATTGCTTTAAAATGGTGTTAGTTTCTGCTTTATAAAAAGTGAATCAGTTATACATATGTTCCCATATCTCTTCCCTCTTGTGTCTCCCTCCCTCCCACCCTGCCTATCCCACCCCTCCAGGCGGTCACAAAGCACCGAGCTGATCTCCCTGTGCTATGCAGCTGCTTCCCACTAGCTATCTACCTTACGTTTGGTAGTGTATATATGTCCATGCCTCTCTCTCGCTTTGTCGCAGCTTACCCTTCCCCTTCCCCATATCCTCAAGTCCATTCTCTAGTAGGTCTGTATCTTTATTCCTGTCTTACCCCTAGGTTCTTTATGATATTTTTTTTTCTTAAATTCCATATATATGTGTTAGCATACGGTATTTGTCTTTCTCTTTCTGACTTACTTCACTCTGTATGACAGACTCTAGGTCTATCCACCTCATTACAAATAGCTCAATTTCATTTCTTTTTATGGCTGAGTAATATTCCGTTGTATATATGTGCCACATCTTCTTTATCCATTCATCCGATGATGGGCACTTAGGTTGTTTCCATCTCTGGGCTATTGTAAATAGAGCTGCAATGAACATTTTGGTACATGACTCTTGTTGAATTATGGTTTTCTCAGGGTATATGCCCAGTAGTGGGATTGCTGGGTCATATGGTAGTTCTATTTGTAGTTTTTTAAGGAACCTCCATACTGTTCTGCACAGTGGCTGTATCAATTTACATTCCCACCAACAGTGCAAGAGGGATCCCTTTTCTCCACATCCTCTCCAGCATTTATTGTTTCTAGATTTTTTGATGATGGCCATTCTGACTGGTGTGAGATGATATCTCATTGTAGTTTTGATTTGCATTTCTCTAATGATTAATGAAGTTGAGCATTCTTTCATGTGTTTGTTGGCAGTCTGTATATCTTCTTTGGAGAAAGGTCTATTTAGGTCTTCTGCCCATTTTTGGATTGGGTTGTTTTATTTGTTGTTGTTATTGAGCTGCATGAGCTGCTTATAAATTTTGGAGATTAATCCTTTGTCAGTTGCTTCATTTGCTGGGTCATATGGTAATTCTATTTTTAGTTTTTTAAGGAACCTCCATATTGTTCTCCACAGTGGCTGTATCAATTTGTATTCCCACCAACAGTGCAAGAGGGTTCCCTTCTCTCCACACCCTCTCCAGCATTTGTTGTTTGTAGATTTTCTGATGATGCCCATTCTAACTGGTGTGAGGTGATACCTCATTGTAGTTTTGATTTGAATTTCTCTAATAATTAGTGATGTTGAACAGCCTTTCCTGTGCCTCTTGGCCATCTGTATGTCTTCTTTGGAGAAATGTCTATTTAGGTCTTCTGCCTCTTTTTTGATTTGGTTGTTTTTTTAATATGGAGCTGCATGAGCTGTTTGGAGATTAATCCTTTGTTGATTTGTTTGCAGATATTTTCTCCCATTCTGAGGGTTGTCTTTTCATCTTGTTTATAGTTTCCTTTGCTGTACAAAAGCTTTTAAATTTCATTAGGTCCCATTTGTTTATTTATGTTTTTATTTCGATTACTCTGGGAGGTGGGTCATGAAGGATCTTGCTGTGATTTATGTCAAAGAGTGTTCTTCCTATGTTTTCTTCTAATAGTTTTATAGTGTCCGGTCTTACATTTAGGTCTTTAATCCATTTTGAGTTTATTTTTGTGTATGGTGTTAGGGTGTGTTCTAATTTCATTCTTTAACATGTAGCTGTCCAGTTTTCCCAGCACTAGTTATTGAAGACCCTGTCTTTTTTCCATTGTATATCCTTGCCTCCTTTGTCATGGATTAGTTAACCACAGGTGCGTCAGTTTATCTCTGGCTTTCTATCTGGTTCCATTGATCTGTATTTCTGTTTTTATGCCAGTACCATATTGTCTTGATTACTGTATCTTTGTAGTATAGTCTGAAGTCAGGGAATCCAGTTCCTCCAGCTCCATTTTTTTCCCTCAAGATTGCTTTGTTTATTCGGGGTCTTTTGTATCTCCACACAAATTTTAAGATTTTTCATTCTAGCCCTGTAAAAAATGCCATTGGTAATTTGATAGGGATTGCATTGAATCTGTAGATTGCTTTGTGTAGTATAGTCATTTTCACAATATTGATTCTTCCAATCCATGAACATCGTATATCTCTCCATGTTTAGGTCATCTTTGATTTGTTTCATCAGTGTCTTGTATTTTTCTGAGTACAGGTGTTTTGTCTCCTTAGGTACGTTTATTCCTAGGTATTTTATTCTTTTTCTTCCAATGGTGAATGCGATTGTTTCCTTAATTTCTCTTTCTGATCTTTCATTGTTAGTGTATAGGAATGCAAGAGATTTCTGTGCATTTATTTTGTATACTAAAACTTTCCCAAATTCATTGATTAACTCTAGTTGTTCTGGTGGCATCTTTAGGATTTTCTGTATATAGTATCGTCATCTGCAAATAGTGACAGTTTTACTTCTTTACCAATTTGTGTTCCTTTCTCTTCTCTGATTGCTGTGGCTAGGACTTCAACAACTATGTTGGCTTCAGCAGCTATGTTAATTAGGAAAAAGACAAGACATCCTTGTCTTTTTCCTGATTTTAGAGGAAATGCTTTCACTTTTTCACCACTGTGAATGCTGTTTGCTGTGGGTTTGGCATATATGGCCTTCATTATGTTCAGGTAGGTTCCCTCTGTGACCACTTTCTGAAGAGTTTTTATCATAAATGGGTGTTGAATTTTGTCAAAAGTTTTTTCTGCATCTGTTGAGATATCATATGGTTTTTATTCTTCAGTTTGTTAATAGGGTGTATCACATTGATTGCTTTTCATATGCTGAAGAATCCTTGTATCCCTGGGATAAATCCCACTTGATCATGGTGTATGATCCTTTTAATGTGCTGTTGGATTCTGTTTGCTAGTATTTTGTTGAGGATTTTTGCATCTATAATCATCAGTGATATTGGTCTGTAAATTTCTTTTTTTTGTGTGTGATATCTTTGTCTGGTTTTGGTATCCAGGTGTTTGTGGCCTTGTAGAATGAGTTTGGGAGTGTTCCTTCCTCTGCAGTTTTTTGGATGAGTTTCAGAACGATGGGTGTCAACTCTTCTCTAAATGTTTGATAGAATTCACCTGTGAAGCCGTCTGCTCCTGAACTTTTGTTTGTTGGAAGATTTTTAATTAAAGTTTCAATTTCATTACTTTTGATAAGTCTGGTTATATTTTCTAATTCTTCCAGGTTCAGTCTTAGAAAATTGTCCCTTTCCAAGAATTTGTCCATTTTTTTGTGGTTGTCCATTTTATTGGCATATAGTTGTTTGTAGTATTCTATTATAATACTTTGTATTTCTGCTGTGTCAGTTGTGATTTCTCCTTTTTCTTTTTGAATTTTATTGATTTGCATCCTGTACCTTTTTTTCTTGATTAGTTTGGCTAAAGGTTTATCAATTTTTTTATCTTCTCAAAGAACCAAATTTTCGTTTTATTGATCTTTCCTATTTTTTTTTATTTCTATTTCACTTATTTCTGCTTTGATTTTTATGATTTCTTTCCTTGTAATAATTTTGGATTTTCTTTGTTCTTCTTTCTCTAGTTGCTTTCGGTTTGGGTCTTTTGTGTTTCCTGCCTAGAAAAGTTCCTTTAGCTTTTGTTGTAAAGCTGGCTTGGTGGTGCTGAATTCTTTAGCTTTTGCTTGCCTGAAAAGCTTTTGATTTCTCCATCGAACTTGAATGAAATCCTTGCTGGGTAGAGTAATCTTGGTTGTAGGTTTTTCTCTTTTATCACTTTAAGTATGTCCTGCCTCTGCCTTCTGGCCTGCAGAGTTTCTGCTGAAAAATCAGCTGTTAACCTTATGGGGATTCCTTTGTATGTTATTTTTTGCTTTCCCTTTGCTGCTTTTAATATTTTTTCTTTGAATTTAATGTTAGTTAGTTTGATTAATATGTGTCTTTGTGTGTTTCTCCTAGGGTTTAACCTGTGTGGGCCGCTGCACTTCCTGAACTTGGGTGACTATTTCCTTGCCCATGTTAGGGAAGTTTTCCACTATAATCTCTCTGAATATTTTCTCAGACCCTTTCCTTTTCTCTTCTTCTTCTGGGACCCCTATAATTCGAATGTTGGTGTGTTTAGTATTGTACAAGAGGTCTCTGAGATTGTCTTCAATTCTTTTCATTGTTTTATCTTTACTCCGCTCCTCATCAGTTATTTCCAACATTCTCTCTTCCAGCTCACTTATTTGTTCTTCTCCCTCAGTCATTCTGTTATTGATTCCTTCTTGTGTATTTTTCATTTTAGTTATTGTGTTGTTTATCTCTGTTCTTTAGTTCTTCTAGATCTTTGTTAAACATTTCTTGTATTTTCTCTATCTGTGCCTCCATTCTGTTTCTGAGATTCTGGTTCATCTTTACTATCATTACTCTGAATTCTTTTTCAGAAAGGTTGCCTATTTCCTCTTCATTTATTGGTCTTGTAAGTTTTACCTTGCTCCTTCATCAGTGACATATTTTCTTGTCATCTCAGTTTTTTTTTTTTTTTTTTTTTTTTTAATGGGTGGGATTGTGTTCCTGTCTTACTGGTTGTTTGGCCTGAGGCTTCCACCACTTGAGTTTGTGGGCTGCTGGGTACAGCTGGGTCTTGGTGTCGAGATGAGGACCTGTGGGAGACCTCACTGTGATGAATATTCCCTGGGGTCTGAGGTTTTCTGATAGTCCAGTGGTTTGGACTCAGAGCCCCCATTCCAGGAGCTCAGGCCTGACCCCCAAGTTGTGAACCAAGATTCCACAAGCCATGCAGGTCTGCAAAACAAAGAAAAGAAATAAAAGGAGCAGAACAATTACAGAGTAAAAATTAAAATAAAATTAGAAACCTAACAGATATGTTAGAAAAAATAAATTAATATATAGATGAAACAACAACAAGAAGGTAAAAGAGAACCACAATAGAAAAAGACAGGAGGGGAAAAAAAAAAGCCAAAAAAGGCCTTGGCTGTGTGTCGCAGGACTTAGGTAGGGGTGGGGTTTAGGCGGGACCCCAGCAGGCTTCCCAGGGCCCAAATGGGTGGGGGGAACTCACTCCACACCTCTGCTGATTTTCCAGTCCTGGAGGGTCCCACTGTCCGCCTCTCCTCCTCTTTCCCTCCTCCCTCCCATGCCCCTAGGACCCACAAGGTCAAAGGGGGCTCTGGAGGATTGAGGACCAGGCCTGGTAGCCTAGCAGGCTTCCTAGGGCCCAAGTGAGTGGGGGAAATGCCCTCCGCACCTCCCCTGACCCTCCAGTCCCGGAGGGCCCCACCCCATCCGCCTCTCCTATTCTCCCCCCACCTTCCTCCTATGCTCCTAGGACCCACGTGGCCCAGAGGGTCCCCAGAGAACAGAGGACCAGGTCTGGGAGCCCAGCAGGCCTCCCAGGACCCAATTGGACAGGGGAAATGCTAGGTGCACTCCCCCCTGATCCTCCAAGCTCCCAAGGGTCCCACCAGGTGTGGGAACCCCTCCCCTCGCCCAGCCACTCCTCAGGGGCACTGGTCCTGTCTGGCCTCCACTTCTCCTCCCCCTTACTCCCCTCCACATTCTACCCGGTTGCTTGGGGTTCCTCCCATTTCCTTGGGTATTGAGGTCCCCCACCAGCATCCAGCAGGTGCCCTAGTTGTAGGGAGACGTGAAATCCACATGCTGCCATCTTCCTAATGTACTCTTTAAGCAGCAAAATAGAATAAACAGCACTATTAGTCTCTATTCTCTCAATAATGATCTCTCTCATCCCCCACATATGGCTCTTCTTTTGACATAAATGGAAACTCTTAAACATGGAAAGGGAGGTGTATTTTTGAAAGAGTGTGGTTTCTTTAAATACTTATGAATAGAATTCCAGTATAACAGATACGTTGTTTTAGGAAAACAAAAATATTTGTAGAGCTTTTACAATGCACCAGCCACTGTGCTGAGTATCTTACCTTTATTAACTCATCTAAGCCTTATAACTCTCCCACCACCATCATCACCCATATGGATAGAGGATCTGAGTCTAAACAAGATTAAAAGAAGTAGCTGGTGGTGAAGTAGCTATGAGTGAGTATAACCCAAAGGCTTTGTCATTTCCATGTCATCCTGCTTCCAAAATTAGATATAAACAAGGAACTAACATTTATTGAAGAACTTTTGTGTGCCAGACACTATGCTAGAAAATATATTCACGTTTTGTGTTTAATTTTTATAGTAACCTAGAAAGGACAGTATTATTATTATTCTATTTTAGGAATGAAGAAACATGCTTAGAGAGGTTAAGTAACTTGTGCAAGATCACACAACTTGTAAAGTGGGAAAATGGATATTCCCATCTAGTCCTTTTCTTAATCTACTACATCAGTCCTTTTTAAACTTTAATATATTCAGGAGTAAGGCCTGAAATTCTCTGTTTAGAACATGCTCCTATGTAATGACAATAATAATTGTCTAAGGACCACAATTTTAGTAACAAGGAGTTACTCATGCTGTCCTCCTTTGTGAGATTTTATAACTCCTGTAGGAAATAACCTTTTGAGACCACCAGTAAGTCACTTATATTTAAATTTTGAAGTTTGAAAAACAAATTATAATTTTTTTCACAAATAAGTTAAATGTTCCCAGGTCTGAGACTACTTAAGGACAGGTGGAGACCAAAAACAGAGACATAGTAAGAGATGGAGACAAAGTTTAATGCAAACTATGCCACAGTGGCTTAATATCCTATTTCTTTCTCTTTTATTCCATCATGTCAAGGGTAGTGTGAGTTAGCTTAAATTTCGGTACTACATTTCCCTAATTATTGATGGAAAATTCAGAACTCTGGACAGGCTTTTATTTTCATTTGTATTGCTACTACATCATAATTCCCTGCATAATTTCACCTGCTCTGACATCCATCTTCTTGCCAACCTAAATGAATCCTGGTTTTTACCATCATTATGCCCAATATAAAGACAGAAGGGTGGGTATCTGACTTTGCATGTTGCTACAATCTATGTGAGAGAGAAATATTCTTCAGGAATATCACTTTTTCAATTTTAATACCAAATCAGTAAAATTATCATAGATAATAAAAATTGCCATTTGTTTCTTAATAAAAAATGTCGTTTCAACAATGGAATAAGAAAAATCCTGAATTTTAAAGCTTGCATGGCATTGCTAAGAAAATAGGCACACATGATAAAAATGTAAATGTATAAATAATGTATAAAGATTGGAGTTTGGGGTAGTATTCATTGGCAGTCAATAGTAGTAAATTCATGAATTTGGAATCTAAATAATGGTCATTCATATTTTGGGTAAGTTTACTTCCAAAAAGTATAGATTTATACTTATGCACCATTAGCATAAATAAATTCATAGTCTCTGAATTTTAAAATGAGAATAATATCTTTAAGAGAAGGCTCTTTAGAATAGAGATGACTATGGAAGTATAATTATAATCCTGTTTGATAAATTTGTCAATATAAAAGTGGCTATGTAACAAATTTGTTTTCAGCATGAAGAGGTTAGTTCAAGTCTTCTCAAGATTGGTGGTGGAAGGATCTTATAAAAGCCAGAGCATCAGTGTCTGTCTTAGGGTAGCCCTGAAGCAACTGATGCCTATTGAGCTTCTCACTATTGGCTAGACAGATCATCCTTTGTTGTCTAAGTGAATCCTCACAAAACTCTGAGGTGGTAATTATTATCTCCACATCACAAATGAAAAACAAAATGGAACCAAACTAAACACAAAATATAGACCTGGAGAGGTTAACTAAATTCGCCAAGTTTGCATTTTAAATTAGTATGTGGGGGCTTCCCTGGTGGCGCAGTGGTTAAGAATATGCCTGCCAATGCAGGGGACATGGGTTCAAGCCCTAGTCCGGGAAGATCCCACATGCTGTGGAGCAGCTAAGCCCGTGCACCACAGCTACTGAGCCTTTGCTCTAAGAGAGCCCACGAGCCACAACTACTGAGCCCACATGCCTCATCACTGAAGCCCCCGTGCTCTAGAGCCCATGCTTTGCAGCAAGAGAAGCCACCAGAATGAGAAGCCTGTGCACCACAAAGAAGACCCAACACAGCCAAAAATAATAAATTAATTGAAATAAATAAATTAAAAAAATAATAAATCAATCAATAAATAAATAAATTTGTAAGTGGGATAGCCAGACCTGATTTCAGATCTTTCTAAGTGCAAAGCCCCATATTCTTTCCTGGCTTTTTCCTGCAGGAAAACAAACAAAACCTTTTATTGATAAGGCAAATATGCCTTTGACCGATATTTGAAGCTACATTTCTGTAAGTTGAATGCCTTGGACGTCATTGATGGCAGAAAATTAACCTGGGCTTTCAACCAGGGAACCATCGTGAAAGATGTGGCAATGCCTTCATTTTGCTATTTGAGAGAGCTGGCATCTGGATCTATATAACCTATCCAGTCTGGGAGGGAAGAAAGCAAAGCGTAGCCAAATGAGACAAAATGAAAAGAGCATTAACATTCTATAGTGCAGGGTAATGCTCTCCTGGAAACAATGTATTTTACCAGAAATCATGTGATGTTGGTCCATTCACTTACACATTTATTAATTCATCATTCTCTTAGCAATGGAAGAGCTCATAGTAGTATGTTTGTGCAACTATATGTTGTTATTGATT
This sequence comes from Phocoena phocoena, assembly GCF_963924675.1. Taxonomy (NCBI): domain Eukaryota; kingdom Metazoa; phylum Chordata; class Mammalia; order Artiodactyla; family Phocoenidae; genus Phocoena; species Phocoena phocoena. The sequence goes on along the minus strand of NC_089221.1, from coordinate 90,956,921 downwards.
TTGAAGTACCTTTTCTTATGAAAAAATTAATCCAGAGAAACTAAGCAGAATAAACAGCCCAGGTATTGTGATTACCATTTTACAGATGAACATGCAGACTTTGAGACATTAAATAATGTCCTAAAAATCACAACAGCTACTGAGTGTTCTTGGCACAATTTAATTTCTTCTTTGAAATTGAATGCTCTTTCCATGATTTTGACCTAGTTAATAAGCAAGATACACAACTGGGAATAGTATAAACATAATTGTATACTGATTTCAACATCCAGAGATAATTGAAATCAAAGATATTTAAGAATAGATATATTTCAATGAAGGCTAGTGATAAAGTTGCTTTTCTGAAATAGTGAAAATACAGCTCTCTTTTTTAAATGTCAGTATTAATTTTCTAGCACTTTGAGCCTATTTCGAGCACTCATTTCATTTTTTTTGATGCTTACCTATTTGCATGATTTTCACCGTATTTTTTTACACGTTTTTTGCATGTTATTCTTTCTCATCATTTCACAGTATTCCATATGTATTTACTTTGTCTTTTGCTATTTTCCTTATTGCTTTAATAAAACAAAGGTATTTTTTCAATCTTTATCATAAGATTGTTCTCATTTTTTCCACTGTAATTTTGTCTAGATAATGCAATAGTCAGTCTTTAAATAGTAATTTCATTGAGCTAATCCTGATCTTGGAATCCTAAAGAGGTTAGTTAGATATTCATATGCAGAAAAACGTTTTTCATTCCTTTGTTTTCTACCATAGGATCTATAGACATTTAAAATGAATCCTGAGTGACTGGTAATGAGCTGCCCAAAGATGGATAATATTAAATAAAACTGAAAGAACTTAAATAATAGGAGGCAGCACCTAACTTAGTTATGAGAGAGTTTTTAATATTAGCATATTCTAAACACTAAAAAAAAGTATAATACATGACATTTTGAAACTTACATCTTCATTTATTATTACTGATACCAGCCAAGGAAAACATGCCTCTAGCTGTCTCAAAAGAAGATATAATTAAAAATCAGTCATGGACATTATTGAATATAAATAGGAAAATTCAGAAAATTGCTCTTTCCTGAATAAAAATTGCTTAAGTATTGTGGAATTTTTGTGTTAGGTTTTTTCCTATATTAGGACATATTCAATTTAATATAAATCTAAATCCTAGAACGTCTCCAATGAAACCTAAATATAAAGCCCTTTTTGTTTTTTTACTTTACTCAAGTTTTGTGCTATAGAAATTTTCTGTTGACTTCAAAGAAAGTTTAGATTATGCACAGAGAAATGAAATTCTGACTTAATAAAACATTTGTATTACTTCAACTGATTGCTTAATTTCTTATTAAATAAATATTACAAATGCTTATGAAATTCTTGTGTGGGAAGTATACAAATTTAAAATAGAAATTATATCATTACATTTTTGAAATTTCAAGACTGATCTCCTTCATGCTTAACTGTTTATTTCATTGAAAATTCTTGTTATGATTTTTAAAATCTTTTGGGGAAATGCATTTCTCTTTTAAAACTTATTTTAATAGGAAGAAAGCGACATTAGTCAAAGAAAATAAACATACATTTTAACTTTAATAATAATACATCATTTTTTCTCATTTAATTCTATGTCAACTGGTTCTTTTTTCTTTTCTTTCAACAGGCTGAGATAAATGACCCAACTGATCCTTTCACAAGTTATAGTACAAAAGTTTCATCAAATGTAGGGGATGAAAATTTCTCCAAATATATAGGATGGAGAATTGCCAACATACTTTCCAAACTATTCTTCCCTTCCACTGATACCTGTGTTCTTCCTTTGAAAAAAACCATTGACAAAATGGCACCAAATGAAATATTTCAATGAAAAGCAGGATTCCATGAAGAAGAGAGTTCTACAATTTACTGTAAGGTAAAGTGAAGCACTATTCAAAATAGTTCACTTATTCTAACATATTACATTTTGGAGTTATATAAATTATATATAATCATGTGCCACATTATTTAACTCAGTTTCTCTTTTTTAATTCAAATCTTGGCTCCACCACCTCCTAGATATTTTATCACAAGCAAGTATTCCTTTCTCAGAAAGTATTTCCTCATGCTTAAAATAGGTATTACTATGTAATATAAATCAATGTTTTAATAAAGTGAAAGCCTCTCTTCCATAGTGACCTACATTTGCCTAGTTTACCCCCATCTCTCACTATCATTAAATTCTGTGTATCCTTCCAGCGTCTATAAAATGTCAATATAATAAATTATAAGTATATTTAAAATTTTCTCTCCATTTTCCACTATGGTCTATGGATTTTTAAAAGTCTTTTTAGGAAAGTTCTTTTCATTTTAAGATTAAAGTGTTGTCACATTTCTCCTAGTACTTTTAAGGATTCATTTTGAACACTTTAATCATTGGTCCATTTGAAATTTTTTCTGGTATGTAGTGTGATGTATAGATCCATGTGGCTACTCAATTGTCCCAGCAATATTTATTGAGTGGTCTACCTCCCTTCAATATTTTTCCCTGATTTTAAATATCTTTATCAAATACGAAATGCTCATTTATTTTCTTTTTCTATGTTCTAAAATTTCAATAATTTGGAATTGTCTACTCTTTTAAGCTTTGGTAGAATTTCCTCTTAAACCATTAGTACCTTATAGCTCTTCTAAGGGTAGCTCTTTGTCAAATTCTTCTGTTTTATGTGGCTCTTGGCAGGGCTTATATTCAGCCATAACGTGCAGGTACAGCTGGATTCCGTTCTTACAGTTTGAGGCCCCCGCCATAAAAGTATCTGGAGTATCAGTCCTGAATATCGGTCTCTTTAGATTTTTCTCCTTATTTTTAAGTCAATTTTAGCAAATTATGCTTTCTTTAAATATTACATGTTTTATTCCATTTTTCTGAACTTTTTGGCCATAATTGAACAAAATAGCGTCTTAAGATTCCTTCTATTTTCTCTGTTTCTGTGATTATCCCTTTCCCCTTAACTAATTCTCATTTTGTGTATTTGCATTTTGTCCCTTTTACCCTTCTTAAGTAGTTTGTTTGGTATTTTATCTATTTTATATTATTTTTTCAATGAACCAGCTTTTGGATTCTAACTCATGTATTTTTGTTCTTATGTTTATGAGTCTGTTACTACTTCTTTGGTCTATTTTGTGGCTTACTTTCTGATTTCTTGAAGAAGATGCTAAATTATTTGGGAAGTTTTCTTCCTCAGCATTTGCCTAAATCATTATCTGAGTTCCAAAATCATGGGACTGTTGCTGCCCAAAGGTGGACTTTAGTGCAGGGGTAATAACTGGGCAAAACAAGGTGAGGAGGCAAGTTTTCCTTTTGTGCACACAAGTAGTCAAGAGAAAAATAGACACATGCTTGAGAAGAGTTTTGACATAGGTTTAAGCATTTTTTCAAGAATTCTAAAGCCAGTGAGGAATATATGTAGAGCTGAGATTAAGGATCACACAGCCTGCACTTTAGAAGTCTCATGTGTGGTACAGGAATAAATAGTATAAAAATGTTCTTCAGCGTGTGTTATAAATATCTATAAAATTGCAATATGTTCAAGGTGTAATGGAAAGGCCAGCTTTAAATGTTATGAGTATTGAGATTTACTTTTGAATCCCCAAATGTCTTCTGTACATTTTCAAGGACCGCAGACACGAAAGAAAAATCAGTCTGGGACCAGAGAGGACACTGTACTTTGGTTTCTCATCATGGTCAGTTAAAGGAAAAGATAGAAAGAAAGAAACTAGAAAAATAAAAGAAACGGGGTATTGACCAAAGGAGATTAAAGAAACAGTGGGGGAAAGGGTGAATAGACAGTAAAAAGGCAGCTGGAGATGAATGATGCCCACTGGGACACAGAAAGGAAGGACCTAGAGAGACAGACAGAAGGCGACATATTGGGAATGCTTAAAATAGCAGAACAGAGAAATAAATGTTAGGAGCAGAAAGAAAGATGAAAGAGATCAAAAGGAAAGGGAGAAGATATAAGTAAGGGGAGAGACATACTGAGAATGGAAAGTACAATGGAGACATATGCACAGGGTTTGGGGACAAGGGTAGAGAACATGCAGGGTCAGAGAAGGAGGCATGAGAGGCAAGGGGTGGGGTTAAGACCCAAAGAGTCCTGTAGGTTTTGAAGGATTAGTATATGAGATTTCTCCTCAGCCTACAGTTCATTACATAAATGAGAATCATCCATCACTGATCTTTAAAAAATGTTATCTTCTTATCCATTTTTTCACAGCTCATTACATCCTCTAGAAATTAAACTTAGGGTCTCTGGCTTGAGTGAGAGCCACAGCAACACAGCAGCCTGAGCTTCCCTGTAGCCGAAGTCCCTCGGGGCGGCACAGGGTGACTTTCACATTGCACCCTTCACACTGTAGAGCATGGGAACTGTGCCCCCTGGAGTTGTGCATATTGCCAGCTCCAGTCAGGGATGAACTGATCCCTGGCTACACCAGATGTGAGTGGAATAGGGCTAGAGCTCAGTGATATCAAGACAAAGACTAGGTCAGTCCTGGTTGAACAGTCTCCACTGTCTGTTTGGGGTAAGGGATAGACCTGCTTTTAAAAAAGTTGTTGAAAAGCATGTTTAAGACTTAACTTTAACTTTTTTTTTTTTTTAGAAGATGTTGGGGGTAGGAGTTTTAGTAATTTATTTATTTATTTTTGCTGTGTTGGGCCTTCGTTTCTGTGCGAGGGCTTTCTCTAGTTGTGGCAAGCGGGGGCCACTCTTCATCGTGGTGCATGGGCCTCTCACTATCGCGGCTTCTCTTGTTGCGGAGCACAGGCTCCAGACACGCAGGGTCAGTAGTTGTGGCTCACGGGCCTAGTTGCTCCGCGGCATGTGGGATCCTCCCAGACCAGGGCTCGAACCCGTGTACCCTGCATTAGCAGGCAGATTCTCAACCACTGCACCACCAGGGAAGCCCTAACTTTAACTTTTAATGCATTGAAAAAATGGCTCTGGCTCACTAAACATTAACTGTGGGAAATGTTTCTTCCATTTGCTTGATTCTCCATGTAGTGAACAGTCCCGTAGCTATAGCTCCTTTTGTCATTTCTCCACCTCCTCCCACGTCCAGGTCCACAGACTGGAATTAATGCAGTTAATGAACTTCTGAGCATGGTGGAATCCTATAGATAAAGCACAAAGACATAATATAAAGCCCACTGTATGCTTAGCTCTTTTTCACCTTTTAAAGGTCTTCTTGCATAGGGTCATATTACCAATTCCTTATCACATATTCCTAGAAAGCTCTATTTTGTGTTTTCATCAAAAAGCAATGTGTAAGATAGCAAGAAGGCCAACATTTAAGGACTCCTACAGAAGATTGGGCACATTTAAGAGGTAGGAAGACAGGAAATTTAAGATAATATGTTTCTCTATTGCCATGGAGCACTAAAGTGTACCTATTTCAGTGCGAAAATGTGAACATTTACCAGTAAGGAGAACATAGGATCTTCCTTATTGCTGAAGCATCCACTATATCTGATGACCTATCACTTTTTCCCCCAAATATTTTTCTTCACTTGTGTTTTTAGCCTGTAAAATTCTCTCAAAATGGGAATTCTTTCTTTATAGGTTTATAAATATATATATTTTGCTTTGAATGACTTGCAGATCTGACCTCTTTCCTTTACAAAATTTTTCAAAAGAAAATTCATTGTTTTGCTTCTGTACATTGAATTTTGGGGGTTTTGCTTTTTAGTGGGACATGCTGTTGGATGCATGCTCTTCTTGCCCCTCAGCATTTTTTTAAAAAATGAAAAAAATCATTATGTTTCTTTACTATATCATAAAAACTGCAGCCAAAAACCGAGGCATAGTATACTTCTACTTCAAAGCATAGTTTTTTCCTTTTCTCTCTTTGTCAGTAACTATCTTAAATTTACCTTAAGGCTGAGAATTCAGAACTCTGAAGATCAAATTTTCAAAAACCAGTTTCTACATCTATACTTTTTGGCTTCTGAGGTTTCTTGTAAGTGTATTTTCTAAGCTTATGCCTTGAAACACTAAAAACTCACAAACAACTAATTATTCGCACACATGTAAAGACTAGGGGAATATTAACTTAAAACTTTATCTCTAATTAGGCTTAGTTTGCTCAAAAATTTTATATCAGAAGACTTCATTCATAAGACCAGCACCTGGAAGAGAGCCCAGCTGAAACAAGCAAGAACTGCCTGAGAACATCTGTAGTCATTCAGGCAGGACATTTTACATAGCTGACTTCATAACAGGGTGGTCGTACCAAAGGCTACTGTGTATCCTATGAATCCTCCTTTATAAAAGGAGCCAATTCCAAGGTAGTGGAGCTAGTAGTAGCTAACATTTGCTGAATGGAGATGAGGTGGGGAAAGGTGGATACCACAGTGTCCCGGGAGATAGATTTTACTGGAAAGACCAACAGTGAGCAGCAAAAAGAGGCACGTGGTCTCCATTTCTCATTGTCTCAGTGGAAGGGATGCTGGAGTCTGGGCAAGCAACTGGACATTACACTAGATTTGCGTTTTGAGGGGAGAGACACTGCATGACTGCTATTCTACATTCTTATAATGGAAGGGTGAAACTGCCTTCTCAAGGAAGAAATAAACATTTTGGGCCCAGTTGCCAAGTCACCTGAGGTAGGTGGGCATCAGCTGGATAGGGATGCTAGAAATGCCAGATGCTCAGGACTTGGAGCCCTTGGGAAGTGGTCTTAATGGTTGTAATAGGAAGCCACTGGGCTCCCTGGTGAGTTGGGTTTACAACATGGGAGATGCTTAGGACCCCTAATTCTAGCTTCCAAGTTGCCGGGCAATTCAAGATGAATCTCCAGTGTTATAGTCAAACAATTCTGTTTGCCACCCTACATGAGTACATTTTATAAACAAGGCACTATGCTAAGCACTACCCTTAGATGTAGATTGATTATTTTATCCATTTTATAGATTTTATATATCTATAAAATCTCCATTTTGTAGATATGAAGACTGAGAGGTTAAGTAATTTGCCCAAGAATTTATAATCATTAAGTGCTAGAGTTTGAATTTAAACAAATGCATTCTGACTCCTGAGTCTACTGTGCTGATGTCTTTCCCCTCAATGTGGGACTTCATGTGATGGTAAAGCCTTGAGCAGTTGTTTAAAAAAACTTATCTTCAAGTCATAAGAAAAGACTTTTGGGCTTCCCTGGTGGCACAGTGGTTGAGAGTCCGCCTGCCGATGCAGGGGACGTGGGTTCGTGCCCTGGTCTGGGAGGATCCCACGTGCCGCGGAGCGGCTGGACTCGTGAGCCATGGCCGCTGAGCCTGTGCATCCGGAGCCTGTGCTCCGCAGCAGGAGAGACCACAGCAGTGAGAGGCCCACGTATCACCAAAAAAAAGAAAAAAAGACTTTTTATAAGTGTTTTTTTCAATTTCTGTATCTTGATTTTCAGAACTTGACTTTTTTCTGGGCTCTGCATCTCTCTAGCTAATATTAGGAAATCTATGTCAGAGGAGGCACTTTCCATTAAGTAGTAGGATTTTTAGCTAAAGTCAATGGAGGAAAAATATATATAAATATATCTATTTGGAGAGAGAGATTTAAAAAAGGAGAGCTCCAAAAGATTCTTAAATAAAATGCTTTAAACATATCTGTCTAGTTCTGTTTCATGCAGGAGAAAAAAGTCTATGCCTCCTTTACAGAATATCAAGAATGTTTATCTTATAGCTTTTTTTCTGATTGATTTAGAGTAAGTTACTTAACTTCTTTGAGCCTTAGGCTTCTATAAAAATATAAAAGTTGTACATTCCTCTTAGGTTTGTCCTGAGGATAGAAGGAAAGAATGTATGTAAAGAGTCTGGACATGTTAGTTTCTTATCCTTTTGTTCTATAATTGAGTAGATTTTCTAAAATATTTATTTTCTTCATAATATAATATTTATTAATACAATTGTGATAAATAATATGTGGAAAATTTACATAAGTTATGAATTACTGCTAGAAACCTTTAAAAAAGAACATACAGTTTCCCGATGATTTCATTTTTGGTTATGTTTTGCTTCCCTTCTTGTTTCTAGTTTTTGAATTAAAACACAATTCAGATCTGGTTCCAAGTCATACATGCATTTTGAGGGTACAGTATCAAGACCCATTATGGAAGAGTAAAGTTTGGAATCTTGATAGTTCACATGGCTGATTATAATTTTCAGCTGAAGAGAAATAGAGAACACGAATGGGTCTTCAGAGATGGGCCCCTATGTTTTGAACTTTTGTGAAATATTTTATTATTAAAATGCTGGTTAGATGATCAGCTCAGATCAGTCATTTAAAGTGTTAAAATTTCTAGAGTGAAGTATTGGAAGTGAAGTCCAATTGCCAGCGACAGGACTGTGCAAAATACATCCATTTCCAATACATGACTGTTTACCTCCGGTCTTCCCTAGGAGATAGGTCAGTCCCCATCTATCTTAGGTTGTCTCCTCTCCTTTCCTGCCTTTCCAGTGGAGCCTTGGTCTGAAGAGGAATTCTAGGTGTTATCAGTGGGGCCATAGCTTTAGCTGCCACTTTCACTGCAGTGGCTTTGTGCTTATAAGACAGCTGTCCAGCTTCAATACGATCATCAACCCCAGGAGTTCTCCATTCACAGTAACATGATGTAATGCAGAATCTTAAAAATGGCACAGGTATTAAAATGAATTGGATGAGATGTAAAAACATTCTATTGATACGTTTCAAATACAGATCAATTAGATTCAAATGACAGCCCTATGAGAAGACAAAAGTTGTGCAACAGAAAACAAAAACAAAATCTATTTTTTGGGGTTTTGTTTTTTATGTGCACTTTGCTCTTTCAAAGAAAAGGGCAGGCTTCTCTGGTGGCACAGTGGTTGAGAGTCCACCTGCCAATGCTGGGGACACGGGTTCGTGACCCGGTCCAGGAAGATCCCACATGCTGTGGAGCGGCTGGGCCCGTGAGCCATGGCCGCTGAGCCTGCGCATCCGGAGCCTGTTGCTCCGCAACGGGAGAGGCCACAACAGTGAGAGGCCCGCGTACCGCAAAATAAAAAAAAAAAAAGGAAAAGGGCAATGTTGTTTAGCTTGTGATGAAATGCTTTTGCAGTGGTTGACAAGTGTTTATTACCTGCTTTAATTAGAATTTAAACTTGGATATGACGTTAATCAAATTGGAGTAGTCTTCCCACTCTCTAGATTCTCAGAAAATATGAAGTCATATTTAATGAAGCTTAATCTTCCCCAGTTTCTAAATGTCTCCTTGATAGGATTAAGTACTTGATTGGGCATATGAATCTTTGAAAACCTTAGTACCCAGGGCAGGTGCTTTTTGTCCACATGTCAGAGCAAATGTCGCTCCCCAACTAACCCAGTCTTTCCTGGGCTCTCGGTACAGATTTAAATGGTAGGGAGAAAACAGAACTCCTGATACAGGTTGCACATTCCTTCAGTAAGCATTAACTATACATCTCTGTGTGCAGGCACTGTGTTAGGCACTAGGAAGACAAAGACAAACTATGCTTAGAGTGTAATTGATGGTTTCTTGTTCAGAATGACTGATTGTGTCTCTAGCATATTGGTTTTCCACCATAAAGACATTTGGGACTTTGTACTCACAATTTTCTATTTTTTTGGTATTTTCAGTTATTCAATACAATTTAGTAGTACCTGACCTATATTAGACATTTAATAATTATTGAATAACAAATACTAAGCAGAAGGGCACAGGATGCGCAAAGCGCCCCCCCCCCCCCGGTGAAATTGATCATGGAGCATTTAAGGAACTAAAAGAATAGTTCTATAGCTGGGTCACTGAGACCACAGGAGGATGAAGCTGAAGAGCTGGTCATGGTTTTCAGCTTTATCTTAGAAGCCATGAGAAGGCCCTGAATGTGTGTTGTATGGTAGAGTAAGGAGTGAGGAGTGGTGTGTGTGTGTGCATGTGTTTGAGGTTGTGACATGACCGTAGGTGTGATGTACCTTGGGCAAATCACTTAACTTCTCTAAATCTGAATGTTTTTGTCTATAAAATGGGGTAATGATAGCACCTTTCTTGTTGGTACTTATGAGAAATCAATGAGGTAGTCAACTAAAAGTGCTTACTATAGTATCTGGCACAGAGTAAGCACAAAAATGTTTATTATTATTGTATTAATAAATATATGGTGGCATAACTATAAATGTAATATAATACATATACTGATATGTTATTGATCAGTATAATAAATATATTAGTTTTATTACTATGTATCATAGTCATTTTCATTGTTGTCATTGTTGGCTTTGTTACGTTGGGAAAGTGCATAGGATGCTATTGTAATACAGCATGCACTAGGTTGGTGGCAATACAGATGGAAAGGAGGCAGATGGATTTGCATAAGATTTGGAAGAAAAAGCAATAGAATTTGATGATGATTAGACAGAATGACAGGAGGTGCGGAGAGGAAAATGTCTTTTCCAGATTGAGCAACTAGTCCAATAGTGGTGCGATTCACTGAGACAAGGGGTGATGGGGGAGAGTAGAGTGTGGTTGGGGTTAGGGAAAGATGCTGAATTTGAAGTAGTGCTTTTGAGAGTTTCAAGTGGAGAAGTCAAATAGAAAGTGAGTTTCACAGTACTGTTATTCAGGGACACAGTCGGGGCTGAGTCACTGAATGAAGGTGGTGACTAATGTCATGGGCACAAGCAACACTGCCTTGGTAAAGAACATCAAGTGAGATGAGAGGCAGACCTGGGGTGGAATTTTGAGGAACACCACTGTTTAATATCTGGAAGGAAGAGAATGATAGCAAAATAAACAACAAACCAAACCTTAGACATAGCCAGAGAGGTTGGAGAAAATCTACAATTTATAACAACTTGAGAAAAAGTCATGGACGGTTCTGATAACTAATTAGTATATAGTAATGCTTTAAAAAATTTTTAAGTCTATGGAGATGTTGATTTCAAGGACGGACAAGGGAGAATTTCCAAAATAATCTACCTAGACAGTGATAGAATATCCCTCTTTGAGTATCTCTGAGCAGCACTTTCTGCTCACTACACAAAAAATATAAATGCAGATGACAAAAGGATTGCAGTTTTTTATATATGATGCATACTTCCAAAGACCTTGCAGTATCTACCTAACAACAACAACAAAAAGTTAAGTGCCAAACCAATGCATGAAGCTTTCTAAGTTTGTAGACAAGATCCATTGGTCAGGAAGGGCAGTAATACTGTATACTGTATATTATATATGTATAGCTATGTACACATGACAGAAATGAATTTCTAACCTCTAATGAAATATATGCATGTATCAAAATACCAAGAAATTATGAAGTTAGATTATCACTTAGAAACATATCTTAATGGTCTTTCTGGTTATTTCATAGGCTTATAGGCCTTTTTAAAATTTCACCACTCTTTCCATTCTTTTTAAAAGATAAGATTTGTTAATGCTGTATTTATATCATTAGCAATGGCACAGTGTGTCTCTTCTATTAGTTTATCCAACAAACAAAGGACAAAGATAAACATTTAGGAGATTAATTTCTTCCCATAACATTTTTAGGTCCAGTACTTCATGTCCTCCATTTTTATTTGAGAAAGTAAAACTCAGACCCAACAAGTTAACCTGACTATGTGAAAATGTTCACGCCAAGGACTGCAGTGAAATCAGACGCCACAGAGCAGGTTCAAAATGTCCTCCAAACAGGCCCTGGATATTCTATAGTATAGAACCTGGTGGAGGATAGCAGTGACCAGAGAAGGGCATGAGGAAAGACCTAGTCAGGAGAATGAGAGATGGTGCCATGAATGTATGAGAATTGTGTGATAAATCTGTTTCATGCATGTCTTCATTAACTCCACACTACATTGCTGCTACATTTCTAGAATTTCTGCATTTGTTTATAAATTCGGTGTGTGCTGCATATTTTTTTTCTTCCCCAAACTTTTCACATTATAAATTCCCTTTTCACTTGTTTTTTTTCTTTCCCTCATCTTCCATCTCCTTCTTAAAAGGGTGCATCTATATCCAACACTAATCATGCCTTATATCTTTAATAAATTGTCATATCCATTTATCATTCTGAACAGCCTCCACCTTCAACGCCAACTCTCACTGCAATATAAGATCAGTAATTGCTAAGCATCCATCATAGCTGAAGTGATATGTCACTAAATTCTTGGCTCTTCACAATAGTTCACTAACCTGAGTCTTGTTGAGTTAGAACTAATGTTGATTGGTCCTCTTTCTGTTTTATTTTTTCCTACATCAAGCTATTCAAAGGAAAAAGCCTATCTTTAACCTTGTAATTTTACTAAACCATTTATCCAAGCAAACCAGTATTGTCACACAGAAGTCTAAGCACAGCTGGCTGACAAATCTACCACCTATCAGCATACTGATATCTAGCAAGGAAAGCTTGTAATAAGTGAATTATAGCAAAAAAAAGGCACATATAATGCTTTCTCTAGCTTCTTTTCCTGCTGGGGTATAAAAAGCATGTGTTGCAGCCAGTGGTGATTTTTCAGAAGTCCCTCTCTAAAGGCCAAGCATTTAAACAAAAGTTGACATACTCATCCTCACGAATTCTCAGATGCCTATGGGTCTTACTCCTGTAATGTTCACCTTCTTATGTCCATAGATAAAACATAGGAAGAAGGACAATAAACAGTGAATTCCATTTGGCACTCAGACAACTTACCTGACAGAACCGTATCTGGTTGTGAGAGAGGATTCTGGGAAGTGATACAGCCCATGGGCTTAGGCAGGGTCATTAACCCCTGCCGGGAACCTGGGCCAGCACCTCTCTGTTAATATCTGCATGTTGACCTCTGAGGCATTTTGGTCAAGTGTGAGTTGAGTACTTTCAGGTTTATTTTCAGCATATCACTGTATCACAGCAGTGGTGATAGAGGCGGTAGGGAGCAGTGGAAGTGGCAGCAGGAGCAGCTGGCAGAAACCAAAACAACTGAGCAGGCCCAGCCTTCTTAAATCTACCGGCAAGAGCCTCTGCTTCATTTTAGAAAAGCTACCAACATTTCTATACTCATCTAGCTGTCCGCAGTCATCACAGAGCACTTTGCTCTCACACACAGTTCTAAACACAGCTGGCCCAAGAATCAACCACATGGTAAACATCCTGATATCCAGCAGGGAGAGGATGTGACAGGTGCATGCATATAAAAGAAAACCTCCAATAAAGTAATGCACAAGTTCCCTTCCCCCTCTCTTGTTCCATTCCATATACTACTCTATTAATAATCCCCATGTTACGAAAATCTCTAAATTCTTGATGATAGAATACCCATCGATATTACATATGAGTCCAGATAGGACTGGTGAGTAGTACTATTACTGTCAATTCTTTCACTCCTGGCTCAAGAAGCAGTCACTTTAGCCTTGTATTTCAGAGCTGTATTGCCACTAGGTCAGATATGTTCAGGAGTATGATAAAGTGATAGGCCCTAAGTCATGGTAATTTGGCTGGAAGATATGAGAAAGAAGCATATAATTGTTTTGGGGGAGGATATGTAGACAGAACACTCTGTATTTAGGAAAGGATATACTTAAATAAACAGAAGCACTAAAAGAGTTCTCAAGAAGGCATTTTCTTTCTTTCTATAGTTAGGGATGCATCTAATCTAACTGTGAGTCAATAGGGTTTGCAGTCATCAGAAACAGAAATTATTCAGTATTCGTATGCTCTGTTGCCAAGCAAACCTCACTGTCAGAAAGCCGTTCCCCTTTCATGTGGCTATATGGTACCGCATGAATGGGAATTGGACAAGAGGGCAGTAAATTTGATTGATGTAGACCGTCAATGTGGGCAGTTCAGACGCCTGAAATTCCCTTTAGGACTTGAATGATCCTATTTGCCTGTTTTGGTGATTTACAACAGTGGGATAATAGGCATATTTTCCCTCCAGTGTGTGGATGGCCACCTTCAGTACTCTTTTCTCAGCCCACTTGCATTTAGATTCAATTGGAGACTAAAATGAGGAGAGGTAAGATTAATCATAAAATATATTATTATTTTCAAGTTCAAGTAGATTTTTAAAATAACTAGACAACAATCTGAGGAAGAATGGGCAGGCACCAAAAACAAAACAAAACAAAAAACCATTACTACCACCACAGCAGTATCAGGTTGGTGGGGAAAAAATAGGTTAGTTTAACACCCACTGGTGTCTGTAATGTGTGATAGAAAGTGCATTTCTAGTCTTTTTGTATAACTGGGACCACAAAAGATTACTATGGCTGGCACTGTCTTGGTAGAAAACGGGTTACTATTAGGGAGTCACTGAGGATGAAACTAGCCCAGAGTAATAAACGTTTTCTGTGTTTTAATGGTAAGGAAACTCAAATCTGATTTGGTCAGGGAAGTAGGTAGCATTGTCGCACCAGCCAGATCCCTTCATCTCTCATTTTTCCTTTCCTCCTTATCGCTCCCCCCTCCCCCTGCTTAAATTCTGGGAGACATGTGAGTGGACTAACAAAAGGAGAATGGTTTAATTTTCTATAATTATGTGGATCTCAGCGTGCCTGTTTGAGAACATCTAGGGGTACTGCAGACCTATTGTTTCTTCCATATTTGAAAAACTCCTATAATTTCGTAGAGAGGTAGCAACATTCTAATAGTTGAAATAGACTCCCTTTTAAGGGTACATGGACAGGATGTGACTAAAATTTGTAACTTTCTAGAGCTAAATCTTTAGGAATTATTGAATGAAAATGAATGCCTAGTCATATTTATGTGGCAATTTTCTGATTATCTTCGATGATACAGGTAGGCTTTGTCCTACCCCAGTATCAGCATCTGTCTTTGAAAGTCCAGCATTTTAAGTTTACAAGGAACCACTTTCCCCTGCGCAAGAAGCTATATTAAAATGTGTCCTCCATATTTATTTTTTCTGATTGGTCTTCTATAGCTCTGTATCTCGAAGGAGAATTTTAATAGAGGATAGTAGAATGTCCACATTATAAGATAAAAACTAGTGCAAAAAATCTACAATTATTTTAGATTAAAAAAATTTTTTTTTAATTTAAATGATTAAAATAGCATTATCTAAAGTACCTATTCTATCTAAAGACAGATAGCTATTTTCATTTATAGCTGAACACATGCACCCTGTTTCAGGCTTACAAATTGCCTGGTAGATTTAGGCTTGTAAACTGGCAAGATATTCCAAGGAATGCAGTGTATGACTTGGAAACAACAAATAGGGAGAAGAAAGGAACAATAGACATGTATAAAGGATCAATTATCCCATGTTCTTACACAATTTTAAGGGTTAATTCCTTGCATACTCAGGAGTTAAGTGTATCATCTTCCTCTTTAAAAAGTTGCACAGCTCCATTTAATAGTCAGTAGTTTGACAGTCACACAGATTAGTATTTTTAAAGCAGAAGATAAGGTGAAAGAGAAACATTTGCTGTGCATTCAGCAGCAAAATTTGGGGCCTGCTGTGTATTTTTGAAATGCAGAGCTAGAAGAATGGGCTTATGGAGAAGAACAAATATCTTGGCCAAATTTATCCCATAGAATTTCAACCTAGTCAAACCTGAGTAAACTAGGCATATAGCTGAAGCATATGGATAAAAAGTGAAATAAATCGTTCAATTAATTTAAGTTAGTGAGGTTCATAATGATAAACTTTTTTATCTTGGTCTCTTGGTCCCTTAGGAGCCTAATTTTTCCCTTGAATTCTGTACTCAGGTGTACAGCCATCTACACTGTGTTTTCATTTAGATGGGCTAATAAGCTCCTCAATTTTAACATATCCAAAATTGAACTAATCTCCCTCTAACCCCAAACTGCTCATTCCATTATTTTCTCAGTGAATAGAAAATTTATCCTTCTATTGAGTCAGACCTTGAAATCATTTGTCTCTATTTCACTCACATTCCATGCTTAATCTATCAGACAAGATAGTCTTTACCTTCAAAATATTTCCAAAATCTTTCACTAGTGTACCCACCTGATTCAAAAAAGAAGAAAAAAAATTGACATTTGGGACAAGGACAGTCTAGCTGTGGAATCGGCTTTTGTAAAGCTTTGCAATAATGGTAAAAATAGTGGAAAGCGAAACAGCTGAAATCTGTCTGTAGGCCAAGCACTGTGCTAAGCCCTGGAGACATAGTGGAGAACCAGACAAATATGCTGCCCACCTTCACAGAGTGTATCATCCAAAATAGAGAACAGATAAATCAGTAAGCAAATGAGGTAATTACAGACTGTTTTAAATCCCGTGGGTGAAATTAACTGGGTGATAAAATTGAAAGGAATTGGAGGATTCCACTTTAGGTAGCCAGGAAGGATCCCTTTGAAGGAGTGATTTTGGGGGTAGACCTCTTGGGGAAGGAGTTTGTAGGGTGAAAGGGTGTGTAGACAGAGGGGACAGTGAGAGCAAAGCCCAGGGAAAGGAGAGGACTCACCAGGTGTGGTAACTAAAGGTGGTCAGTGTGGCTCACTGTTAGAGGACAGTGGGAAGAGGTGAAGTTGTCTCCGAGGCCAGATCTTACAGGGCTGTAAGTCCAGATAAGGAATTCTAGTTTTATTCTGGCAGAAAAAGAAGTCACTGGAAAGTTTTAACCAGAGGAATAGTAAAGCCAATTTACTTTTTAAAGGGAACAGATTATGGTCTGAAGGTGAAAACTGAATTAAACTGACATTTCTTCTACTCGTTTTATCTCCTTTTCAAGATTTAAAACTGGTCTTGAAAATGATGTAGGTTTATACCCAATGCCTGTTAAACATTTCATTGTTGGGACCTATGCTTCCCAATCACTGACTGGAATTTCAGTTTGCATCTACAGCTGTATTATTTGGCCATAGTTTCAGCCCCTGGCAAGTGCAGAAATTTGCTGGTAAACCATTTCTTGCCTGATGAGGGCAACATTTAATCAATTCATTCAGTAGGACTGGAATAACAGTAAGGATAGTATTTATGAAACGATCTGATATTTTTGAATTCTTATAATTCTAAAAGGTGAGACTGTTGAAATTGGTCTTTACTTTTAGGTATTTTGCTTTAATGTAGATATTTGCATGTATTTAATTTGTTTAAAAATCATACATGTACACACTCCATAGGGAGTTTATAGTAAAAACAAAATAAAACACACACACACATACACACACACACACAGACAAAAATATTAGAAATAATTTACATCCTAGCACCTGTTGATGTGTTTATACTTAAGATGTTTGCCATCCCAGCAGTAACGGTAACATTGTGCACTTCTGTGGTAGTCATCTCTTTTCTGTTATCATACGATTTCAAGCTATAAGCAAGGCAAATTCCTATTTTGGTAGTGATTTCAATTCTAAAGTTCACTTTATATTGCATATACTCTTTATACTTTAGGCTCTCAGATTAATCTACTAGCTGTAGAATGATTCAGTACAGCTCTTTTAAAAACAAAACTGAATTAAACAACACTTTAGGGCTTCCCTGGTGGCGCAGTGGTTGAGAGTCCTACTGCCGATGCAGGGGACGCGGGTTCGTGCCCTGGTCCGGGAAGATCCCACATGCCGCGGAGCGGCTGGGCCCGTGAGCCATGGCCGCTGAGCCTGCGCGCCCGGAGCCTGTGCTCCGCAATGGGAGGAGCCACAACAGTGAGAGGCCCGCGTACCGCAAAAAAAAAAAAAAAAACAAAACAGAAACAAAAACAAAAGAAAACCCATCACTTTACTTCCCTCCAACAGTCTCCATGCAGATTGAGCAAATTGGTTAAATGTGGTAGTGTTCTTTCCTACTTCTGATGGTGCTCATTTTTCACAACCACCTCTTGTATACTTTTGCTGGCTCCAACCAGCGAGTTTTGAGATGTTAGTTTACAATGTCTTACAGGGTTTTCTTCCAACAGTTACTGAAAATTTCATGGAGGTCTCTTGAAGGCCCCAAAGCTATTGACCCTACAGAATGAATTTTTAAAGGAGGAAATTCCAGGAACATAGCCAAGTCACGTGGGGCTATTTGGGATCTGGAAAGTCTTTCTTTCCTTAAATTGCATCCACCATGAGAACCCTTATGCTGCATTCATTCTAAGGCTACACCTGCCTGAAATAAATTTCTCTCATGATAAGTTATCCTATAACTTTGTAATATAGGCAATCAAAAGTTTTTATCCTTGATTATACTTCAAATGTCCTCATAATTCCCTCTTAAGGGTTATATAACATTATCACAAGGATAAAGAAGTACAATGATAATTATAACAAGACTAATTAGGATTTACATTCTACTTTTCTCGTGCAATACAAACAGAAGCTAATTAATAGATTAGATGTCAATATTTTGTCTTGTCAAAGAGTTTAATGCTTTAGATTATGATTTATTTTTAGCTTAAGTGCTTCTTTAGCATTTTTATTTGAGGCAGCATAGTACAACAGAAGGCAGATATTTTTCTCTTCTGTTCCATTGTAAGCAAGTAAAAGGTGTTTGGAATCACTTATTACAACTATTTGTGCATACGACACCCTAGAAACTATGGGAAGAATGTCACTTTGTCTGGAGGAAACTAAGTGGGATATAATAAGTAAATTTATTCCAGAAATAAAATGTATATCCCTGTAAAACAGGTGAAGGAAGATTTGTAAACAGATCACACCATTCCATATCTTGTGTTTTGACCGACTTATAAGGATTTAGAAAAGTGGTCAAAGTTCTCTGCACAGTGGAAGAACTATTTATATGTCTAGAAATCCTTGCATTTTCACAGCACCATTTATTTGGAGGTTTCAGCTCCCCAAGTGGCCTTTTCAGTGCCATGATGGGGCAGTGAGTCTGCTATCTCCAAGTTTAAATAGAGACTGTACTCTAGCCTATCCTTTATCTTTCAAAGTACTTATTGTGACTATTTGGTGTCATAATCCCTTAGTTGTTGGGTTTTTCTGTTTGTTTTTCTTAGATTATTATCTATTTTCTCTTTTATTTTTCTTCCCTTTTATTTACTTTGTCTCCTTTTTTTTTTTAAGCTTTTTTAGGTGGAAACTCCAAACATTGATTTTAAAGCTCATTTTTTTCCAAGATATGTCTTAGAAAATATGTAGATATGTAGAAAATCTACACTGTTGGATATTAGTATTTCCACATCATTTTTTACTGCTTGGCTTTTTCATGATATATATATATTTCTGTATTTTTACTACTCTTTTCCTGTCACCTTCCTGTTTTTCAATTTAAAACATATCTTTTGTATACAACATACGGTTAGGTCATTTAAAAGAATTCTAGTTCAACATTCTTTGTCTTTTAATTGGAATCTTTCATCCCTTTAAATTTAATGTAAAAATTGTTATGGCTGCATTTAGAGCTACTACTTTTCTATTTGTTTCTTACATGTTACATCTTGCCCTCCCCCTCTGTACTTCCTTTCCTATCTAATTTTGGTCTAATGAAATATGTTTTATTATTCCGTTTTATATCATCTATTGGCCTTTTTTGGCTCACACTTTTATATGATTTGGTGGTTGTTTAAGGTATTATAATATGCCTTTTCAACATAGCAAAGTCTCCTTAGTATCATATCACTTCATGTAAAATGGAAGACCGCTGAAGAGAGTCTGGATTCTGGAAACTTCCTGTGAAGAGTCTTTATTTTTGTTATTGCTAGCAATTTAGTTGTTGACTGATCACCTTGAGCTTGTGGAGGTTTTGTTTTCACTATTAGGAGGGACTGTTTCAGTTTAGCCTGTAGTCTTTTTTTTTTTTTTTTTTTTTTTAATTTCTTTTAGTTTTTTGCCATACGCGGGCCTTTCACTGTTGTGGCCTCTCCCCTTGCGGAGCACAGGCTCCGGACGCGCAGGCTCAGCGGCCATGGCTCACGGGCCCAGCCGCTCCGCGGCATGTGGGATCTTCCCGGACCGGGGCACAAACCCGCGTCCCCTGCATCGGCAGGCGGACTCTCAACCACTGCGCCACCAGGGAAGCCCTAGCCTGTAGTCTTAAGGGAAAATTCTTTAGTCCTGGAACGTATTCTTCACTACTAACGTGCGTCTTTTGGAATTTAATGGCCAGCTAACAGTTTTGGCCAAGCTCCTCAGACTTAGCAGTATGTAAATTCTAAACTCTCTTTCCTGCAGTGGTCACCAGCTTATATTTCTGCTTAGCTCTTCAGCCTTGCAGCCCTCTGCTCATTAGAGTCTCAGAGTTCACAGACCACCCAAGGAGTGGAGGGAGGTTTATGCACAGATTTTCTGGCTTCCTTTATGGTACCCAGATTCCTGAGATCTGTTATTTTCCCAGCCACTCTGGAGCCTCAAACACCATCCTCTGACACCTAAAACACCTAAAGGCTTGTGCTTGAATATTAGCCCTTCTGAATCTGGGAAGACTGGAGTATGCCCTCAAGAGAAGTCACATAATGTTTCTGTCACCCTCTTGCATTCCTTTTCTTTCAAGAGTTGAGCTCTCTTCAGTTTGCCCACTGTTGGTTGCTCTCTAGTGCCTTTAAATAGTTGTCCAGAGTTTATGATTGTCACCTTTGGGAGGGGAGTTAACTAACTCCATTATTCCCAGAACTGGAATTGGAAAAATGATTTTTTTTTTTTTTAATATCAAGGCTCCCTTATGAAAACGGCTGAGGTAGATTCTGAGCCACACATGGCTTAGCAAGTCATATGATCTAGATATATGATGCACAAACTCTGTGCACTGAGATGATCAGCCTGTTTTTTTAAAATCAGTTTCATTATTGGCTTCTTTATTCTCATGTTGAATCAAATGATGTGGCTACAGGGACATAGTTTATTGAGTAAAGCAGACATTATTATTTTCTTCTTGCTTTAATATGAAATTCATTTTATAAGATTAGGGAGTATAAAAGCTTCCAGATTTGCGGATACCTTATTTTATATATACCCTACATAATTTCCCATGCTTATTTCAAGAGTCTTTAACTTAGGTTTCATAAAATAGTTAGTTACATTTAAATTGTTATTAAACACTGAAAGTACCCACTCTTCAATTATTTCCTAACTGTCCTTTGTTCTTATTCCCTTCACTGTGGCTTATATGACTCTATATCCAGGAGCTGCAAACTCAACAAATTAATGCCTACAGGCCTAGAAAAATAACATAAACCTGTAAAGCAGGCCAGCATGGGGAAACATTAGAGAATTCTAGGGAATGAGGTAGATTGGGGAAGGCATGCATTATCTAGAAGGTCAACCTTACCAGCTTTTGTGATGTAGGGAATCTATGGAGCAGTGTTGACAGAACTGCTTCTAAGAGAAACTGAAACTATGAATTTCTATGTGAAATTTCCTGATTATTAAAATACCCTTCAGGTCAAATCAAACATGTTTGATTAGTATATTAGTTTGGGCTGCTGTAACAATGCCATAAAGACTGAGTAGCTTCAACAACAAACATTTATTTCTCATAATTCTGGAAGCTAGGAAATCCAAGATCAAGCTGCTGGCAGATTCAGTGTCTAGTGAGGGCCTGCTTCCTGGCTCATAGCCAACCGGGTTCTCACTGTGTTTTTACATGGCAGAAAGCACAAGGTTGCTCTGTGTGGTCTCTTTTATAAAAGAATACATCCCATTCAGGAGGGCTCTGCCCTTATGACCTAACCACCTCTCATAGGTCCCATCTCCAAATTCTATCCCATTGGGGATTTCAACATATGAAATTTGGGAGGACACAAACTTTCAGTCCAAAGCAATTAGTATTCGGAGGCTTTGTCTCTTGAGTCTTTGTCTCTTTAATTGCTTACTTGTTTCCATTGTTGGCTCTTCTTCCATTTGTATATTTCCCCTCACTCCCTTGGAATGCTCCCCCAGGCAAATCTACCCAGATCCCATTTTTTCTGTGTGCAATTCAAGTTTCATATCCCCATAAAGCTGCTGAGAGTCTTCCAGTCTTTGTTGTTCATCTTCCCCTTATGTGAAATCTATATATTTATAGTCTTAGAAAACATTCTATGACTTAATTTTACTGCCTTTTTACACTGGGAGTTGTGCTTCATCCCAGTGTCTTGTTTTTATTTCTCCCATAGGTTTTCAATTTTATTTTTTTAATTTATGGCTGGTGTTGATATATAAGGTTTTTTCTTGTTCTTTATTCTTTTATTTTTTATACAATTTTTAAATGTTACTTTCCATTTACAGTTATTACAAAATATTGGCTATGTTCCCTGTGTTGTACAATACATCCTTGAGCCTATCTTACACCCAATAGTTTGTACCTCCTACTCTCCCACCCCTATATTGCCCCCTCCACACTGGTAACCACTAGTTTGTTCTCTGTATCTGTGAGTCTGCTCCTTTTTTGTTATATTCACCAGTTTGTTGTATTTTTTAGATTTCACATACAAGTGATATCATACAGTACTTGTCTTTATCTGTCTGACTTATTTCACTTAGCATAATGCCTTCCAAGTCCATCCATGTTGTTGAAAATGGCAAAGTTTTGTTATTTTTTATGGCTGAATAGTATCCCGTTGTATGTGTATATATACACTACATCTTCTTTATGCATTCATCTGTTGATAGACACATAGGTTGCTTCCATATCTTGGCAATGATACATAAGCTTTTTAAAGGTGTGAGGGAAGGTGAAACTTAGGAGGATTATTGATTTGGAGATCACTGATATATCCAATCCAAATCCTTTATTTGACAGAGGAAACTAAGGCCCAGTTAGTTAAAAGTGATCAATGGGAATGTTAATGGCCAGATCTTAGGAACCTAAACCCCTTGTATGTTTCTCTTTCCACCAAAGACACATCACTCAATAGATTTAGGAAAAGGTACTTTTCCATTCAGTATCAAAAGATGTATTTTTTCTGTTTCTTTATGTTCTTTCTTCTTCTTAGGCTTGGCTGAGTGACATAGAATCAGATTCTTTAGCTCCAAAGAGATAAAAATATCTTTCCCCTGAAATTGGGACTATCTGATAGCCTCATCCCATCACTTAAATTTGGAAATGGGGAATATTATTAGTCCGCTGAACTCTGTTGTTTATAGTACCCTTTTCCCCATATGAGCCTGACAGACAAGGAGGTATCCTGGTTGTGAAAGAACAGAATTTGTCCTAAAATCTGAACAATCTATTCTCTCATAAATTCTTAAGCAGAATCAAATTTTATTAAGAAACCTGTAGCAATGCTATAATAGATATATAGTTTAGTATGCAGTTGCCTTTTGAACAGTCATTATACCACAGGATGGCACCCTAAATCAATTTCTGTAACTCTAACACTGAAGTAAAAACATAAGGCTTTGCACATATGAAACGTATGCTTGTCTAATCCAAAAGCCAAGAGGAATAACATTATGAGCTTCAATTCACTAAAATTATTTGTACCTTCTTTGTTCAGAGCCTGATATGAAAAAAGTAGCAATTGTTTTTATGAAATAAAACTGCATTCATTTTAAATAATTAAAGAGTTTAAATAGTTACACTACAAGTAAATTTAATATATTCACTTAATTTTTAGCACATGAAGAATAAAAATCTTGGGGAATTTCCTGGTGGTTCAGTGGTTAGGACTCTGTGCTCTCACTGCTGTGGCCCTGGGTTCGATTCCTGGTTGGGGAACTAATATCCCACAACCGTGTGGCTTGGCCAAAAAACAAACAAAAAAAAGAATGAAAATCGTCTTATAATTAACTACAAAATAAAACGATCAAGATGATTAAAATTTTTTAAGAAAACCTCTAAGTTTCCAATAGCAATTTGTGGTTTCAATGCAGTATTACTAAGAAATCACAGGATTAAATTACAAATAACCATATCTAACTTGAAAAATAATGCCAAAAGGATAGCCCCCACTGTGCTTGAAATGTTTAAGTTCCCTTATATCTTTGTTGACATTGTATTGATACTTATAATTCACTGTTTCTTTACTAGCAAAGAGAACATACATTTGTCCTTTTAAAAAAATTGAATAAATATTTACTTCCTTCAATTGTTACTTAATAATAGAGTTATCACTTTTTCAAAAAGACTAGACCACTTTTATTTTGGTGCTAGTAAATATAATGGTTACAAATGTGGCATTAAATTAATGAAGTTCATTTTGTTTATTCCCATAGTAGCTCAGCAATGTCTGTATTGATTTCTTGGAGCTCAGTATTTTATTCAATGTTATATTGCGTTTATTACTATAATAGTTATAGTAATATATATTTTGGCCTCATCTAAATTTTTGAATTAGAAATTATCATTTTCATATCTGCAAAGTCATGTTTTTATTTCAACATTTCCTTCATACAAAGTAGGATATTTGGGCTTAAAGTAATTTTTATTTAATCAATATGTGCATTTTCATATTGTTCTTTCAACCAAATGAGATAGTCTCTGTGGCATTATCATTTCATCTATCTCAGAATATATCAGCAGTTTTTATACTTTATTGCACATAGAACTAACTTTTAAAAATCCTATGTCAAGGCCATATTCCACTCCAGGTAATCAAACTCTAGAGGTTGAATCCAGATGTCACCATTTTAAAAAACCCTTTGGTGATTCCAGTATGCATCCAAATTTGAGAACCAGTGGAATAGATGATAGAAGGTTTTTTACATTATATAGGATAAGCCTGATCTAGTTTAAACCATAGATCTCTTTTACGTTTGTTAGAGTCTTTGAAATTGCTTAACTTTTCTAAGCTTCAATTTTTTATGTAAAATTTAATATATGAAAATATATGTAATGTAAATGTAAGTTATGAAGTTTAATTAAAATACTAAATATCCATGGGCCTACTATATAGCTTCAGATCTAAAAGTTATAATGTGTGCTTCTTATTCACAATCCTATGTAACTGCCCGACCTCACAAATAACGACTGTCCTGAATTTTGCATTGCCTTGGCCAAAAAGTTCGTTCGCTTTTTCCCATAAGATCTATGGGAAAACCCGAATGAACTTTTTGCCAATCCAATATTTATCTTGCACTTGTTTTTGTGAAAATATTTACAACATGCTAAGTTTCCAATATCTATAATAGTTTAGCTTGATTTTATGCTTTACAAAAAAATTCCTTACAATATATAATATGTTAAGACTGGTTATTCTTTTTTTTGTTTTTGGCTGTGCCCTCAGCAGTGAAGCATGGCCTCCTAACCACTGGACGACCAGGGAATTAACTGGTTATTATTCTTGTTCAATCAATACTAAGCGATCCTCTAATTTTTTTTTTTTTTTTTTTGTAATTATAGTAAGTCATTTGTTTTCACAGAAGTATAGTATTTCTTTGTGGGAATATGCCATCATGTATTTTTCAATGCCTCTGTCAATAAGCATTCAGGATTTCTTCTTTTTAATTTTTGTTATTGCAAACAAAGCCACTACGAACATTTTTGTACTGTCTCCTGGTGCACATGTGGTACTGTTTTTCTAGGATATACCTAGGAGTGGGTCACAGGATAATGTGCATGTCTAATTTTAAAGATAATGCTGTTTTCCTCCCTGCTCCCCAAATGGTTGTATTGATTTGTCCTCTCACCAGCAGTTATTAGACTTCTCACTGCTTCACATTCTCACCAACACTTACTACTCTCAGACTTCTTTATTTTGAGCAATCTAATGTATGAACAATAGTTCACTGTAGTAATTTTTAATGGGTTTAATTTAAATTTATTTTTGTGTATTTATTGGATAACTTCTTCTGAAATGGCTGTTCTTATCATTTACCTATTTTTCTTTTGGTGTATACATTTTGTTGGCTGAATTGTAGTTTGCTTTTTCATACTTATGATGCTATTTAATGATTAATGTAAGTTCTTCATTTTAATGAGTTTGAATTTATTGCTTATAATAAAGCATCCTTCCCCACACCTGTGTCATAAAAAATATGCTGCTATGTTTTCTCCCAAAAATTTAAGAAGTATGCCTCTCATACTTAAGTCATTAAAGAATTTGTGGTAACGGTGTGGGGTGGGAATCTAGAGAGTTTTTGCCCATATGGATAGCCAATATTCATACACCATTTACTGAAAACTCTGTTCACACTGATCAGCTATGCTATATGTTTTATATATATATAAATTTTCCATATAGATGATGCAATTTATGTGGGCCTTTTGATATATTCTGTTTGTGAATTTACCCCTTTGTTAATATGTCATGTTAGTTATTTACTACAAGTTCATAGTCAGTGTTTACATTTTGTGAGCCAGTTCCTTCTATTTTATTCTTCTTCAGCAATGTTTTTGCTTTTGCTGTAGTCTTCTATATAAATTTTAGAATTAGACTGGTATGTTTCTTGAAAAAGTTTCTAAGGATTTTGCTTTAAATTGTACTGTTTATCAATCAGTTTGGGGAATTTTACTCCTTTATGATACTAAATTTACTCTCTATGAATATACTATAGCTTTTCATTTAATCAGGGACTTCAAAATAATTTTCAAAAAGTTTTGAAATTTCTAGCATAAATATTACTTCATCTTTTGTTGGGTTTAATTCTAGAATTTTTACTATTATGAATGTTCTTTTTATAAACTTTTATTATGGAAAATTTTTTAAATACAGAAAAGTAGAGAGAATAGCATAATTAATCCCCTTTTACACAACCTCTAACCTCAACAACTATCAATTATGGTAATCTTGTTTTATGTATCCTAACACCTATTCTCTCTCACCAACCCCATATTATTTTGAGGCAAAACCCTAATCATATTATTTCATTTATAACTAATAAATGGTGGCTTTAAAATATTTTTAAGGAAAAATATGTCTTCTAATAGTCATAAATGTAGAGGAGTAAATATGTTTTGCTATAACTATCTTATACATAGCAAATTTTCTAAAACCTCTCAATAAAACTTTCCCTAGAGTGTTTTCTGTGCAATTTGTGACTGAGATTTTTTTAAATCTTCCTTTCAGATTCTTACAGCTTTAATTTGTTTCTCTTGACTCACTGCACTTTTTGGTGCTACATTAAATTTTGAATAGAAGCAGTATTAGTGTTTTGTTTCCAAATTTAATGGAAATATTTTGAAACTTTCACCATTAGAATATTTGCTGTAGGTTTTGGTAAACATGATTTATCAGAGTACAAAGAAATCTTTAATTCATAGTTAACTATGACTTATCATGAATAATTAATTATTTAATTTTATCAAACTATTTTCTCCATTATTGATATATCATAATTTTTTTGATTTGTTTTATATATATATATATATATATATATATATATATATATATATATATATATATAAAATGGTACTAACATTCCTGGCATAATTCCAAACTGGTCATTATGTTTTATTTTTCTAAATGCATATTCAGTTTATTTATGCTTTGCTGAATTTGGTCTGCTAGTATTTTGATTAGGATTTTTGTGTCTATATTAACTAGAGATATTGTTCTGTCATGTTCTTTTCTTGTAATTTCTTTGGTTTTGGCATCATGATAATATTGACCTCAGCGAATAGTGTCCCCTTCTATTTTTTGGAAGAGTTTATGAAATATTGATGCTAACTCTTCTTTAAACACTTCATAGAATTCACCAGTAAAGCCATCTGGTGCTGGGCTTTTGTTTATAAGATTTTGTTGTTGTTTTTATTAATTCAGTCTCTACTTGTTATTAGGTCTATTCAGGTTTTCTCTTCTTCTTGAGTCATTTTCAGAAGTTTGTAGTTTCTAGGTCCATTTCAACTAGGTTGTCTGTTTTGTCGGCATACAACTGTTCAAGGGAATATAAAGTATTCCCTTGTAAATTTTTTGATTTCTCTAAGGTCAGTAGTAATGTCTCCTCTTTCATCTTGATTTTGGAACTTTGCATCTTCTCTTTTTTACTCAGTCAATATAGCTAAAGTTCTGTCATTTTTGTAGATCTTTCAAAGAACCAACTTTTGGTTCTGCTTATTCTCTCTATTGTTTTTCTATTCAATATTTTATTTATTTCCATTCTAACTTTGTTTCCTTCCTTCTGCTGGCTTTATGTTTAGTTTGCTCTACTTTTTCAAGATTCATACAGGGTGGAGGTTGGGTTATTGATTTGAGATTTTTCTTCTTTAAAAAAAATCTTTATGTTGTGTTTTATTTTTAATTCATTGCCAAGTATTTTCCAATTTCCTTGGTTATTTGTTCTTGTTCCAGTTGCTTATTTATGAATGTATTGTTTAATTCTACATACATGAGAATTTCCCAAATTTTCTCCTTACTGATTTCTAATTTCATTCCATTGTGTGTAAGGAAGATATTTTATACAATTTCAGTCCTTTTTAATGTATTGAGACCTGTTTTATGGCCAACAATATGATTTATCATGAAGAACATTCCACGTACACTTGAGAAAAATGTTCTCCTATTCTTGACATTATTATGCCTGTTTGGTTTATAGTACTATCAAAGTCTTCTATTCTTGTCTAGTTACTTTATACATTATAGAAACTGGGGTATCGAAATCTCCTCTATTATTGCTGAATTGTCTACTTCTCCCTTCAATTCTATCAGTTTTTGTTTCATGTATTTTAGGGTCTCTTATTTGGTGTACACATATTCATAATTGTTATATCTTTTGGATGGGTTAACCTTTTTATGATTATTAAATGTCCTTTTCTCTTCTAGTTGCATTTTTGAAAATGTCTTAAAAATCTATTAGCTTCATATTAGTGTATTATTATTATTTTTTTTTTTGCGGTTCATGGGCCTCTTACTGTTGTGGCCTCTCCCATTGTGGAGCACAGGCCCCAGATGCGCAGGCTCAGCAGCCATGGCTCACGGGCCCAGCCGCTCCGCAGCATGTGGGATCTTCCTGGACTGGGGCACGAACCCGTGTCCCCTGCATCAGCAAGTGGACTCTCAACCACTGCGCCACCAGGGAAGCCCCATATTAGTGTATTTTGACTAGTATTTTCATGGTGTATCTTTTTCATCTTTTTACTTTAAATTTACATGCCTTTGATTCTAAATTGTGTCTCTTATTGATAGCAGATCAATGTTTTAAAAAATATTCTCCCAACCTTCAGTTTTGGTTGCAATGTTTGACCCATTTATATTTAATACAATTACTTATAAGGTAGGACTTTTATCTGCCATTTTTCAATTTGTTCTATATGTCTTGTCTTTTTCTGTTCTTCTATTCCTCTATTACTGCCTTCTTTTGTGTTAAGTAGATATTTTTCCAATGCACTGTTTTAATTCCCGTTGAATTTCTTTTACTATTTTGTTAGTATTATTTTCTCTGTGGTTGCCCTGGGAGTTATAATTAATATAACTTATAAATATTTAGTTCATGTTTAGTTCACAACTTAATTTCAACAGAATACAAAAGTTTGCTCTTCTATAGCTCCAGTCTTTCCTCCATTTTGTGCTATTATTGTCATGTACCTGGATATAGAAGACCAAGATCATTCAAATGATTTTTCAAAGTCCACTCTTCATATACACTAGCACCAGGTGCTAGTTCCATCTTTTGAAAAAGGTACACTCCCATAATTCAGGGCTTTGGCTTTCTGCTTCAGTCTGTTAATGTCCACTTTTCACGGTTCACAGACTTATCAGAATGCACCCCCTTTTGCTTTCCAGATGTAATATTACATATTTATTTTGTGTATATGTGTGTTGGGTGGGGCATTATATATTTTCATGGATTTGGCAAGAAAGAGGGAGGAGAGAGACTGTTTCCAATCTTATCACCATAAGCCAGTGGTCAATGTCTTCATTTTAATTACAAAATCTATAGCCCAAAGACAAGATTCTTTTTGGTTTTTGTTTGTTTTTTTTTTTTTTGCGGTACGCGGGCCTCTCACTGTTGTGGCCTCTCCCGTTGTGGAGCACAGGCTCTGGACGCGCAGTCTCAGCGGCCACGGCTCACGGGCCCAGCCGCTTGGCGTCATGTGGGATCTTCCCAGACCAGGGCACGAACCCGTGTCCCCTGCATCAGCAGGCGGACTCTCAACCACTGCACCACCAGGGAAGCCCAAAGACAAGTTTTTTTGTCTAAAAATATTCAGCATTTTTGGTAAGAGGTCTAAGAAAGGAAATTTGATTTTTCTGATTTCTGTTGCTTTTCCCTATATCATATTGGTCTTTTCAATGAAACAATAATCTATAAAGTTGTTTTATCATCCATATATAAAACAGTGAAATTTAACACTGGAAGGCTTACATCATAAGCAAAATAGACAGTCCTAATGAATTTCTAGAAACAGGTATCAGTATTATACTTTAAAGCCACAGTTGAAATCACACGAAGGGTATAATTTTGCATACAAACACAAGGTCTGAGATTCACTATTAACATTACTTAAGTTGATTCCCATGTGCCAATTTAGAACAGATGTATTTCTCAAATAACTATGTGTTATTTATTAGTAATTAAAGATAACAGATATCAAATGCATATTAATTAGTTATACAAGACAAAATGATATATAGTAACCTTCTAATTTCAAGTATAAAACAAGTATAAATCAAAGAAGCAGGGAGTGGAATTCAAAATAAACTGTTAATTAACTTGCCAATACTGACCAGTCTTCAATGTTAGAGAAAAGACACTTCTTAGTGTATATGCTACTGTGAAATAGCTTGATATTTATTTTCATTTTACAAATACAAGTAGGAAATGGGATATTTTAGTTCAAGAGGCACTCATTTTAGATGATGACCGGAAAAGTTGATCCTCTTTACTCTCACTCTCCACATCTCCTTCTTATGCTATAAAATAGGAACCTCTATTGAGGCTGTCTGCCATTTTTTTTCATCTTGCAATGTACTCCAGAGAACCAGTTAAAGCAGAGCCTATAAGTACCAAAGAAAATGAATGAGAGACAACTCCCATTGCAATAAGAGTATTATAGTCCTCTTCCATATAGGAAAAAGTGGGAATCTGGAAAAATCTCTTCCCGTGCACTCTCTTAAAAAACAAGTGAACAAAACAAAACTCAAACCTTCTACTTAGGTGTGGTCAGTAGCTTAATATGAACTCTCTAACTGTTCATCATTTTCATTATCTCGCTCTCACTTCTTTGGAGGAGAAATATCTTTAAGTTCTTCTTCACACTAGTAGGATGAGTTACTAGTGTGAAGCCTTGTATCTGGATGTAAATAAAGGATGACAAAATATACTGGTAGAATATTCCAATAAGAACTGAGTATAAAAATAAAGGAACTAGTGATTCATTTCTTTATCTCTGGGATGATTTCTTTCATGGAGAATATAGAGGTTTTCCTTTCCTTCCATTGCTGTTTATTTAAGGAATGCTGAAGTAGACTGCTCTTTACTTTAACTTCCAATTTTTGTTTCTATAGGATGTAAAACAAGCTATACGTGTCTTGAGGATTAAAAGAAACAATACAGAAAAAAAATAGCCATTTCAAGGATGAATGTTTAAAGTAATATATGAAAAGGAACTAGTATTATTACAATTAATTGAACAGATTTAGGGAAGAAAAATTAGGATTATATATTTTTCCTCTCAACTGAAAAGAATTATATATTTAAAAAATTATTTTGAATTTAAGTATGTGTATAATACATACCTAATACATGTGGGTATGAATTTAAGTGAATCCTTTATTAAAAAAAAGTAATGGATTTTGGGATAGGGCACTTAACTATACTCAGAAAGTAAGTTGGATTCAGTTGTGCCTTAGCAGATACTGACAGAACAACTATATTTTGAAATTCATGTATTTAATGGACAACCACCACAAAACAGATACTATTAAGTAAAAACTAGTGAACAACTGGAAAAATCCAAAATACTCACTGAGAGTAGATAAGACAAATATGTCGTGGTATAGTCAATAGTCATCAAATGTTATATAATGAAAAAAATGAAAGGAATATAATTACATGCAAAATAATGTTGAGCTAAAGAACTGAGACACGAAAGTTTATGTACTTTAAAATGCCAGTTATATGAAGTTCAAAAAGAGTCACAACTTATCTATAGTGTTATAATGTAGGATAAACGTTATATTTGGGAAGGGATTACTGACTGGAAAGGGGGCATGAAAGGCCGCCTGTTATTTTGATAATGTTTTATTTCTTGATACAGGTATTATTTAATAGAATGCATTCACTTAGTGATAATTCATCAAGTTGTGTAATTATGGAATGCAGTATTTTCTGTATATTCATGTTATAATTTAATTGGTTCTACATGGTAAAAAAATAGTATATGGCTAAAAGAAAATATTTTCCTACCTCTATTATAGGTTATATCTAAATGTATTTTGACAGGATCAGGTAGACATAAATTTTTTTTAATTAAAAAAATAAATCAGTTAAATGAATACCTTAGGCTTTAAAGAAATTGCTGTGACTCATGAGTTTTGGATATTTTAGGGGAAAAGGGAAGTCACAAAGCCATGTAGATTGGCCATGGTGTACTGGAGCCAGTCAACAATTTTTTTCAGAATTTCTAGTTCTAGCATGGTCTTACAGACCTAACCATAGACTCATTAGCACTTAAAGTCTCAACCAAGGAATCAATCTATGGCTTTTTACTACATTTTTCATAAACCACAAAGAGAAAAAAAATCGGTGTCTTCATCTACTCTTAATCAAAACACTTCTATACCAATGCATAGACAAAACAGTGTTTAGCATTTCATTAGCTAGCTGAAATGTAGTTACAGCAGTGGTCTAACACAAACAAGGCAACTTTGGTACCTTTAAATCTCAATACATTCAAAACATTGCCTTATGATAGTAACATCTTGAAAACTGTGGTAACTTGCTTTGCTATGCATACAGGCTTTTAACATCGAGGCCCGCAAATGAATTTTCAATAGGTCTTATTCTGTCTTCCACTTCACATTTAACACTGAATCTTACTATCTGAATCTGCTTTTATATATACACATGCAAAACGTGGTAGAGAATCGAAGTCATTTTCTGGATAGTCCAAACCAAAATAGTGGCCTCAGTTGCTTAGATATTTCAGATGAAGTTGTGTTTCTCTTAGTTTGAGTTATAAGGATAATTATTGTAGTTCTGTATTTTACGTGCATAGGCAAACCTTAGAATTCAGAGTGTGGAAAACTGCTGAGGGCAGAGATTTCAAAATGAAAGGAAGGAATCTATTTTAAAGTGGAGTAGGTATTTGAATTTATGGTTATTATTTTGGCTTAAAGTTAGAAAACTTTTTCTTTTTAATATTTCATTAACATTTTAGTGATCAGATTGATTTCCATAGTATGTAAATTAAAGTAGACACCATCTAGCAGCGAAGTTGGATCGATGTTGATGATTAACACAGGAACAATTCATAGCATGGAATTCAGTCAGCTTTGCTTTGAATACATAAGAATAAAAGATGCGATGCTTGCCAAGAGATTCTTATGGCTGAGACTTGTCACATGGTAATGCTATTCAGAATATAATAATGAATGCCTTTCCACTATAATAATACCTATTCTAATCCTCTCATTTTAAACTGAACATAAATGTAAAGGATATTAAGAATATATTTGAGATGTCAGTGAAATAAAATGTTGTCACAGGATAATGGTCTCCTGCTGCTTCATAAAATACCAAGCCAAAGGCAAGACTTAACATTTTCAGAGTAGAAGACATTAATCCCATGACAGTGTTTTATTGCAGTGATTGTATTTCTGTTATACAAAATGAGCGTGTAGATTTAATCAATTCATTTGATGTATGTTGAGGTAGTAAATTGACAGTGGTTTATCATCATTATGAAATTGTTCTTGAAGGCAGTTTATCAAAGAAAATACAGACGTTTTAGGAAAATTAACTTTCAGGTCGAGGGGAAATAGAGGTTTCTGACTAGCTGGAGGTTGGTTTTCCTTAAGACATTAATAGTTAATATAACAAGAGAAGGACAGTATGATAGACATACTCAAAAAGGTTTGTGTAATAGGCTTGTTAATATTATAGTTCCACACTTCAATTTGCTGACAGGCAAAACATAATAATTAAATATAATTATTTGAGCAAAAAACCACAGTGACATAACAGAAGTTGAACTCAGAATGTTTTACTTAAGTCATTTACAAAACTAGCTTTGTTACTTTGAATAATGATGACTGAAAAACAGTTGATGTCATTAGGTGATAGCATCATCCCATATTTCTAAGAACTGCTATAATACAACAAAGACCCATTGTGCAAGATAGCATAAGGCTTCTTATGGAAGCTTAACCATCTAAGCCAAACCAAGCATTATTCCCAATGGAAAATGAAAACTCATTGCTTGTTTTCTTCTTAGAAAATACATTAATGCCAAAATAGTTGGATGTATTCCATTGAATGTGTTTAGAATATTGTGTTTCATTTTGAAATACCTGTTCCTTAATATCTGAAATAGGCCTCAGGCTTGCTTTGAGAACCTTTTCCAATTTTTTAAATGAAGTCAAACTACTATAGTTAATTTATTCTCAAAGATAGATCCGATTTCACTTACCTTTTTGTTCTGTTTGTTGACTATTTTAAAATAAGTGAATTTTGTATTTCTAAGGCCATCTATGTTATCATCCTCTGTCTCCTGGTGCTTATACAAGGCCCACAAATCTGAAAATTGAAAGCTTCCTCTTCAAAATATAACAAGTAAGGTAACTGAAAAAGCTATTATTTTTTATAAAAATGCAAATCATCACATATGTCCCTCAGGCCATTAAGGAAAAAAATCAGGATGGCCAAAAGTGCAGTAAGAGTGACATCTGGAAAATGCTCGTGGAGTTGAGATACTCTTTCATTACTCTTGTCATACTCTTATCATTAGGTTGTTCATTACATCATAGGCCATCCACTGTCAATTCCTTGTATGAGAAGTAGATCTGGAATCATTACAACAATATTTCTTCTATATTAATCACAAATCCATTTTATGGTAATTTTATTATGAACTCTAGTTTTTATGATCACATACTGCATAGGGCTGCCATCACAAAAGACCACAGACTTGGGGGCAGATCCAGAGGCTACAGGTTCATGATTAAGATGTCAGCAAAGTATGGTTTCTCCTAAAGAGTCTCTCCATGGCTTGCAGGTGGTTGTCTTCTTACTGTGACTTCATATGGACTTCTATGTCTGATGTCTCTTTGTGTGTTCAAATTTTCTCTTCTTATAAGGACACCAGTCAGATTGGAGTAGGGCCCACTGTGTGACCTCTTTTAACCTTATTTACCTCTGCAAAGGCTCTATCTGTAAATTTAGTCACATTGTGAGGTACTTTGGGTTAGGGCTTCAGTATATGAATTTTGGGAGACACAATTCAGTTCATAACACATACTAATAAGATTTCCTTTGAATTTTAGTATTATACAGAAAAAGAAAACTGAAGCATTGAGTGGTGAAATGGTTGCCCAACACTAGCCATAATAATATATGATCTTTTAAAAAACATGAAAAAAATGATTTTGTGTTGAAAGAACTCTGTCATTTTATTCCTCTAAATCTTTGACCACAACCCCAAGTATATCATTGTGCCATAATCTTACATAGGTGATGTATTGCTAGGTGTATAGAATTCCTTCTCTCCTAGGTCTTATCTTTCCTACAAGGAATAAGTTCCTTGAGAAAAGATTATTATACAACAAACCTACCACAGGGCCTGGGTACTCTATAAATATTAGGGAAATAAATGATGGATGGATGGATGAAATAATTTGCAAGTCACTTATAGATTTAGAGCTGTGATTTAGATATTTTATACCTGAGATTATTGCTAATGAGAAAAACTCTCGATTATGACAAAAGACACCTTAGTAATATCATTCTTTAGTGTACATAAAACTAGCTCTTAAAATATGACTGCCAAACAGATTTAAGAAAGATTTTATTACATGGCTACCAGCCAAAACCATTGAGCAGAAAATAGAAAGGAAATAAAATTATACTGTCTTGAAATCCAGGTGGGGTTTTGTACATTCTTTCTCATTAAACATCTATCTTGTTGCCTATCTGAGTTTCAGAGGCAAAGGAAGAGCTATGAACATTTGACATATACTTAGTTCCAAACAGACTGTAGATACTCAGTAGTTTGGGTGCTCAAGCCAGGAGATGTGTTTATTTTATTCACTTTCTGCACCATACTTCTCTGAGCATAAATTTGCCCTCAGTCTTTAGGACTGTTTTACCCATCACCAAGAAACACCTATATCCTAAGTTTAACATGAAAAATTTAAAATATCCAAGCAACAGTCATTATAATTCTACTTCCTAGTGATAACTGCTGATAACATTTGTTAATAAAACATCCCAGCATTCAGGTATACTTAAATATGTGTGTGTATTAAATCCATATACATGTGAAGGTGAGTCTGTTTCTATCTCAGATTCAGCAAGGCTCCAAAAGGATGTATATGCTAAAGTGAACTCTATGCAGGACTTCTTGAGAAATAGCTAAAGGAGAGGTTTGATTACCATTAGCCAACAATCATTACTAAGCACACATTACTGAGCATTCCTTCTTGAAGAGTTTAAGGGAGAGATTTCCTTTGGAGAGGGCAGTGCTCTGTGCTCTGCGTCTGCCCTTTCAGGAGAGAGTCTATCTACTTTACCTCTTGCCATGTAAGAAGCTACGCATAGAAATCTGGGTGGTGTGCTGTGGTGTCATAGTGAGGGGAAGTGGCTCATTTGAAATAGTCAGCAATTTTTGAAATGTGTCGGGCCGGAAGAACACCTGAGTGTTTTTCATGGTCAAGGTGTGGGCCGTCCAGGAGTGAGAGACATTGGTAGTAAACAGAATGGAGGACTTGAAGTCAATAGCTGAGGGGAGAAGTAAGTGGTCAGCTATAGGATACATGTTTCATATTAATGTTGCTGCCCTCTGGGAATCTCCAGGAAACATATTTAAGACATGCCAGGCTCAGAAGGCAGAAGTGTCACATCATGATAGTGCTAGGCAACAGAAATCATTTCTGACCTTCACCTCTTCTCCCCACTTCAGCAACTTCCTTCCCTCCTACCCTGGGAAGGTCAGAAGTCAGGGATAGCAGGCAGAAGAGCTTTAGGAGAAAAAAGAAGTCATTCATGTCCTCTGTCATTAGTACTGTTACCAAGCTAAAGGACAGTAGAAACATTAATCTAAAATGAAGTTTGTCCATTATACATGACTGGATATTTTAATAATTGAAACTAAATTATAACCAAAGTGAGTGAAGAAATATTTTTCTAAAGTGATCATAAACTAGATCTGGTCTGACCTAGATTTCACCCAAGATGCAGGAAAGAACTAGATCCAACTAAAAACCACTTGGAAAGGAGAGCCCAGAGGGGATTAAAGTGTTATCTTGCTTATACACTGTACAATTCTGTTCTTTCAACGTTATGTATACAAATACCCACAAACAAACCAAATAGGACACACTGTTAAACATACACAATGAATTACACACACCATAAGTCTATACACATATAAAATGGGACCCTATTTGACACACTGCTTAAGAGTTTTACAGCTTGCCTTTTTCTCTTAATAATCAAATTTTTTTTTCTGCAGCATCATTTGTAATTACTTCAAAATAACCCTTGAGTAGTTACCCATATTATTTAACTATTTCCCTGTTGTTAGCCATTTATATTATCTTAAGTTTATGCATGTTTAAATTAGTGCTTGCTGCAGTTAATATTCTTATAGTGAAGAAGTAGTGAACGTCTTTCCTTATTACTTAGAATAAGAGTGTGTAAGCATAGGTTTGTAATCAGAGGGATGCACAATTCAGAAAAATTTGGGGGGAACTTCCCTGGTGGCGCAGTGCTTAAGAATCTGCCTGCCAATGCAGGGGACACAGGTTCATGTCCTGGTTTGGGAAGATCCTACGTGCTCCCAGACAACTAAGTCCATGCACCACAACAACTGAGCCTGTGCTCTAGAACCCATGAGCCACAACTACTGAAGCCCGTGTGCCTAGAGCCCATGCTCCGCAGCAAGAGAAGCCACCGCAATGAGAAGCGCACGCGCCGCAACGAAGAGTAGCCCCCGCTGGCTGCAACTAGAGAAAGCCTGTGCACAGCAACGAAAACCCAAGGTGGCCAAAAAAAAATAAATAAGTTAATTAATTTAATTAAAAAATTTTTAATTGAAGTATAGTTGATTTACAGTTTTTCAGGTGTATAGCAAAGTGATTCAGTTATATATATACTTTTTCAGATTCTTTTCCATTATAGGTTATTACAAGATATTGAATATAGTTTTCTGTGCTATACAGTAAATCCTTGTTGTTTATTTTATTTATATATAGTAGTGTGTATCTGTTAATCCCAAACTCCCAGTTTTCTCTCCCCCCGCTTCTCCTTTGGTAACCATAAGTTTGTTTTCTATGTCTGAGTCTGTTTCTGTTTTGTAAATCACTTCATTTGGATCATATTTTAGGTTCCACATATAAATTATATCATATGATACTTGTCTTTGACTTACTTCACTTAGTATGATTATTTCTAGGTCCATCCATGTTGCTGCAAATGGCATTATTTCATTCCTTTTTATGGCTGAGTAATATTCCATTATATATATGTACCACATCTTTTTTTATCCATTCATCTGTTGATGGCCATTTAGGTTGCTTCCATGTCTTGGCTATTGTGAATAGTGCTTCTATGACCACTGGGGTGCATGTGTCTTTTCAAATAAGGGTTTTTGTCTTTTGTGGACATATGCCCAGGAGTGGGATTGCTGGATCATATGGTAACTCTATTTTAATTTTTTAAAGAAACCTCCATAGTCGTTGCACCAGTTTACATTCCCACCAACAGTGTGGGAGGGTTCCCAGAGGGACATATATTTTAATAGTCGTTAAGTACTTCCAAACCACCATTCAGAAGCCTTTACCAATTTATCCTTCCCACCAGTAGTAAATCACATGCCATTTCCCACACTCTCTGCATTATTAACTTTTAATGCACAGCATTATTAACTTTTTTTGCTAGATATTTCCAATATTAAAGTGAAAATGCTGCATAATGATTGATATAATTTGCATATCTCTGGTTACTATTGAGTTGCAGGTGCATTGATTTTGCTAATTGATTTGCCACAATGTTTTTATTTTCTAATTTTATTGGCTACAGCTTCCTGTCTTTTTCTGGCCATTTTTAAAAAAGATAGTCTATATCTTTTCCCAATTGATTCACAATTCTTTTGATATGTGAAGAATTTTAACACTTTGTCCCATATGTTGATATTATATTTCCCTGCTAATCATTTACATCTGACCCTTGAACAATGTGGGGGTAGGGGCACTCACCCTCCTTGAAGTCAAAAATCCTGTATAACTTATAGTCAGCCCTCCCTATACGTGGTTCCTCTGTATCCTTGGTTCTGTAGCTGAGGACTCAACCAACTGCAGAAGCATGTAGTATTGTAGTGTTTACTACTGAAAAAAATCTGTGTATAAGTGGATCCATGCAGTTCAAACCTGTGTTGTTCAAGGGTCAACTGTATATTTAAATTTCTTTCTTCTTGTGTTAGCCATACAAACATTTAATTTTCAATTTTTCTATGGTCAAATGAGTCACCATTATCCTGTATTTTTTTCTGTCTTTGGTATGGTTATATTTAAGTCTTAAGTCTAAATATAATTAAAAATATAACAATAAGGCCCTACTGAATAGCACAGGGAACTATATTCAATATCCTGAGATAAACCATAATGAAAAAGAATATAAAAATGTATATATATGTATAACTGAATCACTTTGCTTTACAGCAGAAATTAATACAACATTGTAAATCAACTATACTTCAATTTAAAAAAGTAAAATTGATTTAATAAAGTAGGCTATTAAAAGAGTAAAATATATATATGTATAAAAAATTGCCAAATATGAACCAAATATCAAAAATAATAGAATATGCAACCCCGTGTACTCAGATTGAAGAGATGTGAGCTCGTTCTGCATTTTATTCTCTTTGTTTATATTCTTATTTTCTCTTTGTCTCTTTTAACATTCTTACACCTCCATCCATTTACCTTCTCTCTTTAGAACTAATGACTATTCTAAATATTTCAGAGTATTATTCATGTCCAAGTGTCTATACTTATTCTAGATATCAATAAGCAATCTGCTTCCTTTGTTTAGGGTTTTTAATTTTTATTAAAAATTTTCTAATATATCTATGTATTTGCAATATGCTTTTTTACTCAACATTGTTTTTGAAATTCAGTTATGTGGGAATTTTTTCCCAACATTATATATTTTAGAACTACCTATGTTGTTGGTTATAGATCTAATTCATTCATTTTAACTGCTGTCTAGTATACAAATATATGACTAAACCTTAGATCATCTCTTCTGTTACAAATAAACAATTAGGTAATTACAACTTTTTTATTTTTCAATTCCAACCAATGTTAGAATGAATTTTCTAGCTCATGTTTCCTCAGGAACATGAGTAAGAGCTTCCCAGAGTAAGAGCTTACCTAGAAAAGGAATTGTTGAGTCATACAAGTGTGAATTTTTAAGCTTTACTAGCTATTGCCAAATTGTTATACAAAGTGATTGTATAATTTATAGAATGATGTGTAAGAATTCATGCTAATCCAAATTTTTGCCAAAACTTAGGGAAAAGAGATTTAAATTTCTTTACCAGTATCTGAAATGGTGTCCCAGTGTTGCTATGATTTGCATTCTCCTACTGTTCCTTCAGTTGTGCAACTCTGAATAGGTTGATCAGCTACTTAGAGTCCTCTTCAGTGAAATACCTGACCATAGCCTGGGTCATTTTTTTCTACTGTTGTTTGAATTCTTTTCATTAATTAGATTTTTTAATTTAAATTCAAAAGTTGCTCAGATATTCCCCAAAATATAAGTTCTGTCATAATTTTTTAGAATAGCTTTTGATGTATTAAAGTTTTTAAGTTTAGTGTATTCAATTTATAATTTTCTTTAACTATTCTGCATTTTTGTATCTTATTCAGAAAATCCTTCCCTATCTCGATATCCTAAGAATATTCTCCCATATCTTCTTGAGAAATTTTCACAGTTTTGTTTATCACATTTTGGTCTTTAACCCATCTAGAATATTTTATTTTTGTGCTCAGTATAATGGATCTAGTTTTATCATTTTTCCTTAGGGAATGCAAATCGTCTTGGCAGCATTTTATTGGATATTCTTTTGCAACAGGTTTGTAATGCTATGTCTGTCATATAGCATACACATATAGTCTCTTTATCTATTCAGTCCTTTGATTTCTGTTTCTTTCCCAGATACTCACTGCTTTAATGATATAGCTTTATAATGAGTCTTTGAGTGTGTAGGGCAAATCCCCTTCTCTAGTTTTTCATGTACAACGTTTTGTCTGTTCTTGATTCTTCACTTCTTTTATGGATCTTAGGATCAATTTGTCCAATCCTACAAATAGTCTTGGTGGAAATTTTACTTGAATTGTAATGGGTTTATCAATCAATTGAGAATATTTGTGATCTCCATGATAAGTCTCCATTTTATTTAGATCTTTCATCCTGCAATGAAATTATATAAATTTCTTAAAACACTCCTTGTTGGATACTGCATAAACTATTGATCACTCTACATTAATATTGTTTG
Source organism: Phocoena phocoena (assembly GCF_963924675.1). Lineage (NCBI taxonomy): Eukaryota > Metazoa > Chordata > Mammalia > Artiodactyla > Phocoenidae > Phocoena > Phocoena phocoena. The sequence continues at coordinate 90,915,507 of NC_089221.1, read as the reverse complement.
CTAGAAAACATTTAAAGTCTCTTAATAGTCTTGATAGACTGTGGATTCTCCTGTTATGTCTAGGTATACATCATATAACCTATAAATGACAATATTATTTATATGCTTATTTCTTTACTTATATCTAGACTAGGAAGTCTAGGTAATCTTGGAAAAAAGTGGTGATTATGAGATCTTTACCTTTTTCTTGAATCAAAAAGAGATTCTTCTAAAGTCTCACTGGTATGTGTATTTTTTGCTGCAGTTTTGGACTGGTATAGTTTCCTAAGTTAAAGAAGTCCCCCTCAATTCACAGTTTGATTAGAGTTTTAAAATGCATTTATCTTGGGACTACATAACTTGACCTTTTTAATATATGGAGATGATCATTTTTTCCTCTAACCTATTAGTGTTATGTTATATTGATAATTTAAAAATTTTTTTATTGAATTATAGTTGATGAACAATATTATATAAGTTACAGATGTACAACATAGTGATTATAATTTTTCAAGGTTATATTCCATACATAGTTATTATAAAATATTGGCTATATTCCCTGTGTTGTCCAGTATATCCTTGTAGCTTATGTATTTTATACATAATAAGTTGTAACTCTTAAGTCCCTACCCCTATCTTGCCTCTCCCCCTTCTCCCTCCCCACTGTTAACCACTAGTTTCTTTTCTGTATCTGTGAGTCTATTTCCTTTTTGTTATATTCATTAGTTTATTTTTTGATTCCACATATAAGTGAAATCATAAAGTATTTGTCTGTCTGACTTATTTCACTTAGCATAATACCTGCCAAGTCCAACCATGTTGTTGCAAATGGCAAAAATTTGTTCCTTTTTGTGGCTGAGTAGTATTCCATTTTGTATATATGTATATATGTATGTATGGGTGTATATGTATATACACACACACATACCACATCTTCTTTTCCATTCATCTGTTGATGGACACCTAGGTTGCTTCTGTATCTTGGCAATTGTAAATAATGGTGCTTTGAACATTGACATCATTTCAAATTAGTGTTTTTGTTTTTTTTAGATATATACCTGGAGTGGCATTGCTGGGTGATATGGTAGTTCTATTTTTAGTTTTTTGAGAAACCTCCATAATGTTTTCCACCAATGGACATTGTCACCAACAGTGTATGAGGGTTTCCTTTCCTCTACATCCTCACCAGCATTTGTTATTTGTGGTCTTTTTGATGATAGCCATTCTGATGGGTGTGGGGTGATATCTCATTGTGGTTTTAATTTGCATTTTTCTGATGATTAATGATATTGAGTTTCTCTTCAAGTGCCTGTTGGCCATATGAATGTTGTCATTGGATAAATGTCTATTCAGTTCTTCTGCCCATTTTTCAATTGGGTTATTTGTTTTTCTGATGTTGAGTTGTATGAGCTGTTTATATATTTTGGATATTGACTTGTTATGGGTCATATAATTTGCAAATATTTTCTCCCATTCAGTAAGTTGTCTTTTCATTTTGTTGATCATTTCCTTTGCTATGCAAAAGCTTTTAAGTTTAATTAGGCCCCTTTGTTTATTTTTGCTTTTATTTCCTTTCCTTTAGGTGACAGAGCCAGAAAAATTGCTACGATTTACATCAAAGAGTGTTCTGCCTATGTTTTGCTCTAGGAGATTTATGGTTTCCAGTCTTAAGTCTTTAATTCATCTTGAGTTTATTGTTGTGTATAGTGTTAGAGAATGTTCTAATTTAATTATTTTACATGTAGCTGTCCATTTATCCCAGCACCAATTATTGAAGACTCTCTTTTCTCCATTGTATATTCTTGTCTCTTTTGTTATATAGTAATTGAACATAAGTGTATGGGTTTATTTCTTGGCTCTCTATTTTGTTCCATTGATCTCTGTATCTGTTCTTGTGCTGGTAGCATATGTTTTGATTACTGAAGCTTTGGAGTATAGTCTGAAGTCAGGGAGCATGATTCCTCTCTGTTCTTCTTTCTCAAGATTATTTTGACAATTCAGGGTCTTTTGTGTTTCCATAAAAATTTTTAAATTATTCTAGTTCTGGGAAAAATGCCCTTGGTATTTCGATCAGGATTACATTGAATCTGTAGAGTGCCTTGGGGAGTGTGGTCATTTTAACAATATTAATTCTCCCAGTCCACCTGTTTATGACATTTTCAATTTCTTTCACCAGTGTCTTATAGTTTTCCGAGTATATGGGTCTTCTACCTCCTTAGGTAGGTTTATTCCTAGGTATTTTATTCTTTTTATGTGATGGTAAATGGGATTGTTTCCTTAATTTCTTTTTCTGATCATTTATAAAAATGCAGCAGATTTCTGTATGTTAATTTTGTATCCTGCAACTTTACTGAATTCATTGATGAGCTCTAGCAGTTTTCTGGTGGCATCTTTAGGATTTTCTATGTATAGTATCATGTCATCTGCAAACAGTGACAGTTTTACTTCTTCCTTTCCACTTTGGATTCCTTTTATTTCTTTTTCTTCTTGCATTCCTGTTGCTAGGACTTCCAAAATTATGTTGAATAAAAGTGGCAAGAGTGGACATCCTTGTCTTATTCCTGATCTTAGAGGAAATACTTTCAGGTTTTCACCATTGAGAATGATGCTAGCTGTACGTTTGTCATATATGGTCTTTAATATGTTGAGGTATGTTCCCTCTGTGCCCACTTTTGGAAGAGTTTTTATCAAAATCAATGTCTAATTTTGTCAAAAGCTTTTTCTGCATCTACTGAGATGATCATATAGTTTTTATACTTCCTTTTATTAATGTGGTGTATCACATTGATTGATTTGCAAATATTAAAAAATCCTCATATACCTGGGATAAATCCCACTTGATCATACTATATAATCCTTTTAATGTGTTGTTGGATTCAGTTTGCTAATATTTTGTTGAGGATATTTGCTTCTGTGTTCATCAGTGATATTGGCCTATAATTTTCTTTTTTATGATAACTTTGATTTTGGTATCAGGGTGATTCTGGCCGCATAGAATGCATTTGGAAGCATTCCTTCTTCTGCAGTTTTTTAAATAGTTTGAGAAAGATAGGTGTTAACTTTTCTCTAAGTGTTTGGTAGAATTCATCTGTGAAGCCATCTGGTCCTAACATTTGTTTGTTGGGAGTTTTTTAGTAGTGATTCAATTTCATTACCAGTAATTGATCTGTTCGTATTTTGTATTTCACCTGGTTCAGTCTTGGGAGAGTGTACATTTCTAAGAATTTGTCCAGTTCTTCTAGGTTGTCCATTTTATTGACATATATATATAGTTTTTCATAGTAGTCTCAGCATCTTTTGTATTTTTGCGGTGTTGGTTGTTTATTTTCCTTTTTCATTTCTGATTTTATTGATTTGGGCCCTGTCCCTTCTTTTCTTGATGAGTCTGGCTAAAGGTTTATCAACTTTGCTTATCTTTTCACAGAATCAGCTTTTAGCTTCATTGAGCTTCTCTATTGTTTTTTTCATCTCTATTTCATTTATTTCCGCTCTGATCTTTATGATATCTTTCCTTCTACTACTTTGGGTTTTGTTTGTTCTTCTTCTCTAGTTCCTTTAGGTGGAAAGTAAAGCTGTTTATTTGAGATTTTTCTAGTTTCCTGATGCAAGATTGTATCATAAACCTTCTTCTTAGAATTGCTTTTGTTGCGTCTCATAGTGTTTGGATAGTCATGTTTTCGTTTTCATTTGTCTCTAGGTGTTTGCTGAGTTCCTCTTTGATTTCTTCTTTGATCCATTGGTTGTCTAGTAGCATATTGTTTAGCCTCCATGTGTTTGTCTTTTTTACAGTTTTTTTCTTGTAGTTAATTTCTAGTCTCATAGTGTTGTGGTCAGAAAAGATGCTTGATATGATTTTAATATTTTAAATTTACTGAGGCTTCATTTGTGGCCCAGCATATGATCTGTCCTGGAGAATGTTCCATGTGCACTTGAATAGAATGTGTATTCTGCTGCTTTCAGATGGAATGATCTATCTATCTATCTATCTATATCAATTAAGTCCATATGGTCTAATGTTTTCTTTATGGCCTGTGTTTCCTTATTGATTTCATGGCCGGATGATCTGTCCATTGATGTAAGTGGGGTGTCACAGTCCCCTACTGGTGTTACTGTTAATTTCTCCCTTTATGTCCGTAATATTTCTTTATGTATTTAGGTGCTTGTATGTTGGGGTGCATATTTACAATTGTTACATCTTCTTCTTGGATTGATCCCTTGATCATAATGTAGTGTCTTTCTTTGTCTCTTGTAATGACTGTACTTTAAAGTCTATTTTGTCTGCTATAAGTACTGCTTCCCCAGCTTTCTTCTGATTTCCATTTGGATGGAATACCTTTTTCCATCCCCTCACTTTTAGTCTGTGTGTGTCTTTAGATCTGAAGTGAGTCTCTTGTCTACAGCATATGTATGGGTCTTATTTTTGTATCTACTTAGCCACTCTATGTCTTGATTGGAGCATTTAGTCTGTTTACATTTAAGGTGATTATTGATATGTATGTCCTTATTGCCATTTTTAAAATTGTTTTGGGGTTGTTTTCTTAAGTCTTTTTTGTTTCTTCTTTTGTTCTCTTCCCTTGTGATTTGGTGACTAGTGTTACACTTGGATTCCTTTTTCTTTTTTGTGCATATATCTAATATAGGTTTTTGGTTTGTGGTTACCATGATGTGTTTATATAGCAATCGATATACATGCCTGATTGTTTTTAAGTTGCTGATTTCTTACTTTCAAATGCATTTTAAAACCCCTGCATTTGTATTCTCCTTCCCTCACAAATACTGTTTTTGATATCATATTTTACATCTAATGGTTTTGTGTATCCCTTAACTGCTTATTGTGGTTATAGATGATTTTACTACTTTTGTCTTCTAACCTTCCTACTAGGTTTGTGCATGGGTGATTTCCTACATTTACTATATGTTTGCCATTGCCAATGAGCTTTCTTGTTTTTGTAATTTTCTTGTTTCTAGTTGTGATCTTTTCTTTTTCACCTAGAGAAGTTACTCTTACATTTGTTGTAAAGATGGTCTGGTGGTGATGAACTCTTTTAGGTTTTACTTGTCTATAAAGCTTTTGATCTCTCCATCAAATCTGAATGAGAGCCTTGCTGGGTAAAGTATTCTTGGTTGTAGTTTTTGTCCCTTTCATCACTTCAGGTATATTGTCCCACTGCCTTGTGGCCTGCAGAGTTTCTGCTGAAAAATCATCTGATAGCTTTATGGGAGTTCCCTTTTATGTTATTTGTTGCCTTTTCCTTGCTGTTTCTAATATTCTCTCTTTATTTTTAATTTGTGTCATTTCAATTACTGTGTGTCTTGGTGTGTTCTTCTTTGGGTTAATCCTGTATGGTCCTCTTTAGGCGTCCTGGACTTGGATTTCTCTTTCCTTTCCCAGGTTGGGGACATTTTCAGCTATTATGTCTTCCAAAATGTTCTCAGCCCCTTTCTCTGTCTCTCTTCTCCTACTGGGACCCCTCTAATGTGAATATTATTGTGCTTGATGTTGTCCCAGAGGTCTCTTAAACTATCCTCATTTCTTTTCAGACTTTTTTCTGTTCAGCAGCAGTGATTTCCACTACATTGTCTTCTAGCTAACTGATCCGTTCCTTTGTAGCATTTACTGTACTATTGAGTCCTTCTAGTGCATTTTTCACTTCATTTATTGTATTCTTCATCTCTGTTTGGTTGTTCTTTATATTTTCTAACTCTTTGTTAAAAACTTCTAAGTTCTCACTCTGTGCATCCATTCTTCTCCCAAGTTCTTTGATCATCTTTACGATCTCTACCCTGAACTCTATCTTGGGTAGTTTGACTACCTCCAGTTTCCTTAGCTCTTCTGGGGTTTTATATTGTTTCTTCATTTGGAACATGTTCCCATGTCATCTCATTTTGCCTAAGTTGCTGTTTTTATTTTTATGTATATGGTAGGTTGTTTACATTTCCTGACCTCGGAAGAGTGAACTTTTGTAGGAGATGTCCTGTGCATCCCAGTAGCACATTCCCCTTTCATCACCTGAACTATATGCCCTAGTGGTTCCCCCTTTGAGGGCTGCTCGGGTCTTTATTTTGTGGCAGACTGTGCGGAAGGTCTGGTAGGTTGGCTCTTCCCCAGTCCATTTGGTTGCTAGGTCCTGCTTCATGCAGAGGCTGCTGGATGCTGATTGGTGGGACTGGGTCACAAGGTGGCTGACTGCAGAACCCCAGGACACCCCAGGGCTAGTACTGGCTCACTACTGGGCAGAGTCAGGGTCCACAAGACTTCAGTGCTGTTGCCCACTCACTGGTGGTGCCTCCTAGTAAGCACGGCTGGTGCCCAGGTGGTCCCAGGGCAGGGTCTGGCCTGCTTGTGGGCTTCCTGGGTCTGCAGGCTGCAGGTCTGTAGCTTTCTTGCCTCTGGTGTCTGACCCCTGGTAGTTGAAGTTGGTCACTAAGCTAGAGCAGGCTCCCTGGAGGGCAGGACAAGGGCCCAAGGGATTCTAGGACTGGTTTCTGCCCAGTGGTTGGTGGAGCTGGTTTCTGGGCCCTCTGGTGGGCATGGCTGTGTCCAGAGGTGGCTGTGGGCTCAGGGAGTCTTAATGCAGCCTGTCTGCTGATGGGTGAGGCAGGTCCCCACACAGTTAATTGCTTGGCCTGAGGTGGCCCAGCACTGGCACCTACAGGCTGTTGAGTGGAGCCAGTTATTGATGCTAATGAGTAGAGGGAGGGTTCCACAATAGCGTCCACCACCACCAGTGTCCATGTGGTAGAGAACACTCCCCAAAATGGCTGCCACCAGTGTCTATGTCCCCAGGGTGAGCTGCAGTTGCCTTCTGCCTCTCCAGGAGACTCTCCAGGTTCAGCAGGTAGGTCTCACCCAGGATCCTATCAAATTACTGCTTCTGTCCTGGGTTCTGTAGCATGGGTGATTTTGTTGTACCTGTAACAATGAAGTCTCTATTTTCCCAGCCCCCTGGCTCTACCAAAATTAAGCCCCTTGGCCTCCAAAGCCAAATGTTCTGGGTGCTCATCTTCTCAGTGCAGGACTCCCAGGCTGGGGGGTCTGATGTGGGGCTCAGAACTCTCACTCCTGTGGGAGAACCTCTGCAATGTAATTATTCTCCAGTTTGTGGGTCTCCCCCTCGGGGGTATGGGACTTGACTATGTTACAGGTCTTCCCCTCCAACCTGTCTCATTGTGGTTCCTTCTTTGTGTCTTTAGTTGTAGAAGATCTTTTCTTGTAGGTTCCAGTTTTTTTCATTGGTGGTTATTCTGCAAATGGTTGTGACTTTAGTGTGCCCATTAGAGGCGGTGAGTGTTTTTGATTTCAGAGTGTTTTTGATTTCTGCTCTTTCTTAGAAAATAACCAGGTCAAAATAATATTTCAAAGAGACACATTTTGGGGTGGCAGATTCTGCTCCCTTAAGTCCCACCTTTGAAATTTTCAGAGCCTAAGGATCTAATGTGATAGATTACTCCTTATCTCTTTGAATGAGTTACTTAGTTCAGTTAAGTGTGTTTTATTTCAGGAGGTGGTAATGGGGCTACACTCTCAAAGTTAGTTCTATACTGTGTGAGAAATCAGGTATTTAATAAGGCATTTCTAAGAAAACAAAAGAGAAACAAAAGTTAATGACTGGAACAAATTATAAACCCAGTGTCTGAGTCCTGAGAGCTGCCATTTGAAAATATTTCTAAATTTCAGGGTCAAAGCATCTTATAGAGTTTGAAATATCTCTGGTGATGTCATTGGGTGTGCAGGTAAGCTTTCTGAGTGGCTCATAGAGCAACAGGAATGAAGATTGTCTAATGATGGGCTATTGTGATCTCTCTTAAGTTTATATCAAGTTGTTCAACTTCAGTTTGCAGGATTCCATAGACAGGGCAGCTTTTATTCTCAATGATTCCAAGTCAGAAGTGGGAGAAAAGCTGGAAATGTTAATTTCAAGAGCTACAGCCAAATATTTGAGGAGACTTGAAGAATTCAGGATCCAGTCCAGTTTGCAGAAAAACAGAACCTCAAAGACAATTAACAGAACTACAATCTGATATCCATAATTGTGTATTAAGTTTCTACTGAAACAGTTTTTTCTCTCTAAAATCACCCTCATTTCTAACAAAGGTAGTCAAGTTGAGACTAATATGTTTGCAAAATAAGGTTAGTTTCATTAAACTTGGCCTGAAAATTTACAGAAGTTCAGCAAGATAGCAAATGACCATTTAGGCCCTTTCGAATCTGCTTTGCTGCCACTTTTTATAAGGAATCTCCAGACTGAACTTTTAAATGCCTCTTGAGGCCAGGAAGCCACACCAAGAACTTGCTATCAGACTCCCCTGTAATACCTAGAGATTTGGGTGAATTCCTCTCTTCTTGAGGTCTCCAAAATATCCTGAGGTTTCTGTACCTGCCAGGAAGTGACTTCCCTTCCTCACCTGTAAGGCTGCTGGTAACCCCATGAGCAAGGTACCAGGCTGTATTTTCAAGGGGCTTTATGGCTCTTTCATAAAGTTAATCTTTGTTTCTTAAAGGTGTCTGGTCATATCTGAGTCTATGCACATTCTCAAATACGACATTCCAGTCAAAGCTTTGGTAATATAACCTGTGTTTCTAGTTGTTTCCTCTAACAAGGAGATCAGATTTTTAGTGAAATTATGTAAATAACTCTACTGCCATGAAAATGAGAATATTCATGAAGAGCTTCCAAATTCTGGAGGGATCAGGTAGAGAGAAAAAGATAAATGTTTCCATTCTGCTTACAAATGTATAATTTACCAAATTGCTGTAAATCATAGTTAGCTTAAGAGGAAAGGTTTCCTTATATCTGGAACACAAAGGTTAAAAGCCAGTAATATTACAGACAAAAATTCATAAAAATTATAATCATATTCATCAGCTCATTCAGTCCTATGTAACTAATTCTTGTTGATCTTGATCTTCTGTTAGCAGTTTTATGAAGCCATCATGTTCTCCACTGGGGTTCTGTAATTTCTTACCCAGTTCAGATCTAAAAATTATCAGAGGCCTGTATTTCAAAAAGTGCTATGAATCTTCTTGAAGAGGAAGCATTTTTGCAAAACCATTAGAGCAAAATAATAGCTCTCTGTAAATGACAAAAGACTTAAGATGACATGGTTAAAGATCTGAATACAAAGCAGTTGACAGGAAATTTGGTTATTTCTGTGGCACACATTTTAAGAAAATAACTAGAATTATGACTGAAAACATTATACCAGAACATATCTGAATTTTAGGAATTTCCTATAATTTCTAGAAGTTTATATTAGTAACATTTACCTATACAATATAACTAAAGAAATTTATCATTACTCATTTGACAATGCTTCCCATGTAATTTAACATACATATTAAACCTAATTAGTTAACATATCTTTAATAAGGAGAGAAAATAAATCTCTTGAAGTGTTTCGGGGACCTTCTAGAAAACACCAAAATTATTTCCACATCAGTAACACTTCATTTAGTATTTGTTTTGGGGGAAGTTTGTCAAATATATCAAGGTTTTAAAACACTTGGTCAAGGAGGATCATAGGTCACTGTGAATCAACACTTAGTTATCCACCCAACCAAAGTGACGAAAGATTTCAAAAGCAAATATAGAAAGTTACAACAGATTACTTAAAAGGTAAAGAAACTTATACACTCTGTTATCAAAGGCAAATCAGTAGTTCAAGAAAACTTTGTCCTCTCAACAGAGAAAACCAAATTCTGGCTTCTCACTGCCTTACTTTTGCTATTAAAATTCATTCGCTCAATTAAATTCATTCCAATCTCTGCCAGCTTGACCATACATAACTCTTTTCTCAATGTTCCTTTTCCACAAACCTTTTATCGCTCCCTTTTTTAAAACTCATTTTAGGACAAAAGTATTTTCTTTTAACAAAATGCATTTCCATTCTTTATTTTTAATATTAATTTTAGTAATTTTAATTACATACATCAATTAGAATTCTTAATCAGAATTCTTAATCCTTAGAAACATTAATTTCTAGTGAAAACTAAGGCATAAGCAATTGTAAACTATTACACCAGTATGTTTTGACTGACAAACTTTATGAATACATATCATAATTTCTAAAAACATACATTTCCTCATAGCACATTTTTTTTCAATGTGGTAAAAGACATATTTCTAATAAACCCAAATATCTTTAGTTTTTCTGTAACAGGAAGACAAAAGTAGGTAAACTTAGACTTGTTTAGCAATTAGTATTTCAGTATTTTATCTTACTTGGAAATGATCTAGACATTCAATGAATTCCCATCATTTAACTTAACTTAGCAAAACTGTAAAGGTTTAAATTACCAAAATATTTTGGAAGGTATTTTTAAGTCTTAGCCCACTTACATCTATCTAAATCATTTGTTACCGAAAAGTATGTTTAGATTACCCATGAAAACTTCAGGAGACATTAGACAAACTGAGCCATCGTCCCAAGCTATTTTTCTTGCTGAAAAATTTTGTTACTGAGATAACATGAACTTATTTGACTTTCAGTAAACCTAGTGATGCCAAAAACTTGGCCTCTGTGCACTGGTGCCAAATCAAATCTCGGAGACAGAGTTTTGGGTGAAGTAGAAAAGAATAGCTTTATTGCTTTGCCAGGCAAAGAGGGACACAGCAGGCTCATGCCCTCAAAAACGGTGTGTCCCAACCCTGTGGGATTTGGTGAGGAGTTTTCTAGCAATGGTTCAAGGGTGGGGTTGCTGATAAGGATCAGGATGTGTGCAGGGCCTGCATTCCTATAATCTGGCCTCAGACAGTCTCCTGATGAGCTTCTGTGGTTCTCAGGGTTATCAAACTGTGACCTTATCTCTGGAATGAAGAATGCTTCCTCAAGTGGTTAACATCTTCCATTTGTTGGGGGTTTTATTTCTGCAGAAAAGCTCAAAGATACTGTTATGGTATGCCTTGAGGCAGAACCAGGACCCTGCCCCAAGGCTGCACTATTGTTTCTTGACTGCTCCTTCCTCGTCTCTTCATCCCCTCCCTTCCCTGATCAGCACATTTGAATCTGCCCTTTGGAACTCAGGAAACGTCATGGAGGCTACAAACAAGAAATGGGGGACACAGTCTGTGCCCAGGAGCCCCACAGGGTCCCGCTCAGTTTCACTAGGTACAATAAAGGAATTTTACTTAATGTTGAAAACTCTAAAGACATATCTATATTAATTAAGCCAATAAACATAAACTAGCTTTAATACTGAATATTTACCCAGATCAAGAATTTCAAGCTACATATTGCCAACAAACACATGAAAGAATGCTCAACATCATTAATCATTAGAGAAATGCAAATCAAAACTACAATGAGATATCATCTCACACTGGTCAGAATGGCCATCATCAAAAAATCTAGAAACAATAAATGCTGGAGAGGGTGTGGAGAAAAGGGAACACTCTTGCACTGCTGGTGGGAATGTGAATTGGTACAGCCACTATGGAGAACAGTATGGAGGTTCCTTAAAAAACTACAAATAGAACTACCATATGACCCAGCAATCCCACTACTGGGCATATACCCTGAGAAAACCATAATTCAAAAAGAGTCATGTACCAAAATGTTCATTGCAGCTCTATTTACAATAGCCAGGACATGGAAGCAACCTAAGTGTCCATCATCGGATGAATGGATAAAGATGTGGCACATATATACAATGGAATATTACTCAGCCATAAAAAGAAATGAAATTGAGTTATTTGTAGTGAGGTGGATGGACCTAGAGTCTGTCATACAGAATGAAGTAAGTCAGAAAGAGAAAGACAAATACCAGATGCTAACACATATATATGGAATCTAAGAAAAAAAAAAGTCGTGAAGAACCTAGGGGTAAGACAGGAATAAAGACACAGACCTACTAGAGAATGGTCTTGAGGATATGGGGAGGGGGAAGGGTAAGCTGTGACAAAGTGAGAGAGTGGCGTGGACATATATACACTACCAAACGTAAAATAGATAGCTAGTGGGAAGCAGCTGCATAGCACAGGGAGATCAGCTCAGTGCTCTGTGACCACCTAGAGGGGTGGGATAGGGAGGGTGGGAGGGAGGGAGATGCAAGAGGGAAGAGATATGGGAACATATATATATGTATAACTGATTCACTTTGTTATAAAGCAGAAACTAACACACCATTGTAAAGCAATTATACTCCAATAAAGATGTAAAAAAAATAAAAATGAGAGAACACTGCACTCCTATCAGAATGGCTAAAAATAAAAAGATTGACGGTATCAAAAAAAAAAAAAAAAAAAGGGTTTCCCTGGTGGCACAGTGGTTGAGAGTCCACCTGCCAATGCAGGGGACATGGGTTTGTGACCTGGTCCAGGAAGATCCCACATGCTGCAGAGCAGCTAGGCCCGTGAGCCATGGCCGCTGAGCCTGCACGTCCGGAGCCTGCGCTCCACAACGGGAGAGGCCACAACAGTGAGAGGCCCGTGTACCGCAAAAAAAAAAAAGAAAAGAATTTCAAGCTGAAAATTATTTGGTTTAGTTTCTATTATATATTTCTGAGTATTTATATATGTGCTTAATTTTCTTTAAGCTAACCAAATAGAGCTCTTTTACAAATTAATTTTGGCAATACCACTTAAAGGTAGAAAATACCACACATCTATAACACATATATTTATAGACACATACAAATACAAACAGAAACCTCATAGCTCCCATTCTAAAATTTAAGCCATGGATCAGGTATGATCATTTAAAACCCACCAGTCACAAAAGAAGTTGGATTCAAACTGGGTTCCCAGCAGATAAAATAAATCAAGGTCAGCTGTTCAGATGGCTAAACCCTTTTTACTAATATTTGTGGAGAAGACACTTAAGATTTATATTTGTCCTTAACAAGTCGAGTTTCAATGACCTTTTCCCCTTTTGTTTTTTCTTTTAAATAAGAAGAAACTCCTGAAATGTGCATTTTAAAGTGATGGCCTAGATAAGAGTTCCTGGAGTAGACCCTGTAGAATATTTGCATCTCAAAGGCAAAGGGAGGGAAATACAAGTTCCTTCTAAAAGGACTTTTGTTCCCTTATAGCCAGATTTTTCTTCGTAATACAAGACTTTTAAGATAAATATGGGAGATTTGGGGAGTGGTTAAAAAAAAAAAAAAAGATTGGTGGGCTTTGAATTGTTTCTGGAGCCACCAATCTGGTCCTGTAAGACAATTTGTAAAGACAAAGAAAGCCTGTTTTTAATTCCCCAAAGATTAGGTTGCCACCTAAATGAAATCAAAGGATTGCCAAACTCATCTACCTATGCTCTTATGGTTTTCTTTCCCTCTTGATACATTTAGCTTGGGGAAAAAGGCCTTAAAAAATTCCTAGCAGACTCCTAATATCAGCTATGTTCATAAGTTCAGTCAGATCATATGGCATCTCAGTTTATTTTCGTATCTATCTACTGTCTCAGCAGGACATCCATTTATAAAAACATTTGAGGATCCTCCCTGAGTTTAAGAAATTATTTTTTTTAATTTAATTTAGACTAATTTAAAATTTTTTAATTTGTATTTTATATCAGAGCATAGTTGATTAACAATGTTGTGTTAGTTTCAGGTGTACAACAGGGTGATTCAGTTATACATGTATCTATTCTTTTTCACATTCTTTTCCCATTTAGGTACAGAATGTTGAGCAGCGTTCCCTGTGCTATACAGTAGGTTCTTATCTAGCAGTGTGTACTTGTCAGTTCCAAACTCCCAATGTAGCCCTACCCTGAACTCTTCCCCCCACTAACCATAAATTCATTCTCTATGTCTGTGAGTTTGTTTTGTAAACTCATTTGTATCATTTTTTCTTTTTATTAGATTCCACATATAAGCAGTATCACATAATATTTGTCTTTCTCTGACTCTTCTCTTAGTATGATAATCTCCAGGTCCATCCATGTTGCTACAAATGGCATTATTTCATTCCTTTTAATGGCTGAGTAATATTCCATTGTATATGTGTACCACATCTTCTTTATCCATTCATCTGTTGATGGACATTTAGGTCGCTTCCATGTCTTGGCTATTGTAAACAGTGCTTCAGTGAACATTGGGGTGGGGGCCTGTATCTTTTCAAACCATGGTTTTCTTTGGTTATATGCCCAGGAGTGGGATTGTTGAATCATCTGGTAGCTCTATTTTTAGTTTCCTAAGGAACCTTCATACAGTTCGCCATAGTGGCTGTACCAATTTACATTCCCACCAACAATGTAGGATGGTTTCTTTTTCTCCACACCCTTTCCAGCATTTATTTTTAGTAGATTTTTTTGATGATGGCCATTCTGATTGGTGTAAGGTGATATCTAATTGTAGTTTTGATTGGCATTTCTCTAATAATTAGTGATGTTGAGCATCTTTTCATGTGCCTCTTGGCCATCTGTATGTCTTCTTTGAAGAAATGTCTATTTAGATCTTCTGCCCATTTTTTGATTAGGTGGTTTGTTTTTTTGATATTGAGCTGCATGTGTTATTTGTAAATTCTGGAGGCTAATCCCTTGGTCAGTCACATCGTTTGCAAATATTTTTTCCCCATTCTCTGGGTTGTCTTTTTGTTTTGTTTATGGTTTCCTTTGCTGTGCAAAAGCTTTTGAGTTCAATTAGGTCCCATTTGTTTATTTTTGTTTTTATTTTCATTACTCTAGGAGACAGCTTGGAAAAGATATTGCTGCGATTAATGTCAAAGAATGTTCTGCCTATGTTTTCCTCTAAGAGTTTTATAGTATCTGGTCTTACATTTAGGTCTTTAATCCATTTTGTGTTTATTTTTATGTATGGTGTTAAGAAATGTTCTAATTTCATTTTTTTACATGTAGCTGTCCAGTTTTCTAAGGACCATTTATTGAACAGACTGTTTTTCCCCCATTGCATAGTCTTGCCTCCTTTGTCATAGATTAGGTGACCACAGGTGCATGGGTTTATCTCTGGGCTTTCTATCCTGTTCCATTGATCTATATTTCTGCTTTTGTGCCGGTACCATACTGTTTTGATGACTGTAGCTTTGTACTATAGTCTGAAGCCCAGGGGCCCGATTCCTCCAGCTTTGTTTTTCTTTCTCAAGATTACTTTGGCTATTCCGGGTCTTTTGTGTTTCCATACAAATTATAATTTTTTTGTTCTAGTTCTGTGAAAAATGCCATTGGTAATTTGACAGGGATTGCATTGAATCTGTAGATTGCCTTGGAAAGCATAGTCTTTTGGAAAATACTGATTCTTTCAATCCAAGAACATGGTATATCCCTCCATCCATTTGTGTCATCTCCAGTTTCTTCCATCAGCTTCTTATAGTTTTCAGAGTAGAGGTCTTTTGTCTCCCTAGGTAAGTTTATTCCTAGGTATTCTTTTGGGTAGTATAGTCATTTTCACAATATTGATTTTTCTAATCCAAGAACATGGTATATCTCTCCATTTATTTTTGTCATCTTTTATTTCTTTCATCAATATCTTATAGTTTTCTGAGTGCACGTCTTTTGCCTCCTTAGGTAGGTTTATTTTTAGGCATTTTATTCTTTTTGATGCAGTGGTAAATGGGATTGTTTCCTTAATTTCTGTTTCTGATCTTTCATTGTTAGTGTATAGGAATGCAAGGGATTTCTGTGTATTAATTTTGTGTCCTTAAACTTTACCATATTCATTGATGAGCTCTAGTAGTTTTCTGGTAGCATCTTTAGGATTTTCTATGTATAGTATCGTCATATCTGCAAACACTGACAGTTTTACTCTTCTTTTCCAATTTGAATTTCATTTTTTTTCCTTTTTCTTCTCTGATTGCTGTAGCTAGGACATCCAAAACTATGTTGAATAAAAGTGGTGAAAGTGGACATCCTTGTCTTATTCCTGATCTTAGAGGGAATGCTTTCAGCTTTACACCATTGAGTATGATTTTAGCTGTAGGTTTGTCATATATGGCCTTTATTATGTTGAGGTATGTTCCCTCTATTTCCACTTGCTGGAGAGTTCTTATCATAAATCAGTGTTGAATTTTGTCAAAAGCCTTTTCTGCTTCTATTGTGATAATCATATGGCTTTTATTCTTCAATTTGTTGATGTGGTGTATTGCACTGATTGATTTGTGTATATTGAAGAATACTTGCATCTCTGGGATAGATCCCACTTGATCATGGTATATGATCCTAGTCCTGCACTTTTGTTTGTTGGTAGTTTTTTAATCACGTTTTCACTTTTAGTACTTTGATTGTTCTGTTCATTTTTCTATTTCTTCTTGGTTCCCTCTTAGGAGATTGTACCTTTCTAGAATTTGTCCAGTTCTTCCAGGTTTGTCCATTTTATTGCATATAGTTGCTTGTAATAGTCTCTTAGGATCTTCTATACTTCTATGTTGTATATTGTAACTTCTCCTTTATTTCTAATTTTATAGATTTGATCCCTGTCCCTTTTATTCTTGATGAGTCTGGCTAAAGTTTTATCAATTTTGTTTATCTTTTCCATGAAACAGCTTTTAGTTTCATTGATCTTTTCTATTTTTTAATTTCTATTTCATTTATTTTTCCTCTGATCTTTATGATTTCTTTCCTTTTACTAACTTTGGGTTTTGTTTGTTCTGTTCCTCTAACTGCATTAGGTGTAAGGTTAAGTTGTTTATTTGTGATTCTTGTTTCCTGTGATAAGATTGTATTGTTATAAACTTCCCTCTTAGAATTGCTTTTGCTGCATCCCATAGGTTTTGGGTCATCATGCTTTCATTTTCATTTGTCTCTGGGTATTTATTGATCACCTCTTTGATTTCTTAAGAAATCCGTTGGTTGTTAGTACCATATTGTTTAGCCTCCATGTGTTTGTGTTTTTTTGCAGTTTTTTTCTTGTAGTTGATTTCTAATCTCATAGTGTTGTGGTTGGAAAAGATGCTTGATATGATTTCAATTTTCTTAAATTTACTGAGGGTTGCTATGTGATCACTTCTGGAGAATGTTCCATGTACACTTGAGAAGAATGTGTATTCTGCTGCTTTTGGAAGGAATGCTTGTAAATATCAATTAAGTCCATCTGGTCAAATGTGTTATTTAAGGCCTGTATTTCCTTATTGATCTTCTATCTGGATGATCTGTCCATTGATGAAAGTGGGGTGTTAAAGTTTCCCACTATTATTCAGTTGCTGTTGATTTCTCCTTTTATGGCTGTTAGTATTTGCTTTATATATTAGGGTGCTCCAGTGTTCAGTGCATATATATTTACAATTGTTATATCTTTTTCTTGGATTGTTCCCTTGATCCTTATGTAGTGTCCTTCTTTGTCTCTTGTAACATTCTTTATTTTAAAATCTATTTTCTCTGATGTGAGTATTGCTATTCCAGTTTTCTTTTGATTTCCATTTGCATGGAATACATTTTTCCATCCCCTCACTTTCAGTCTGTATGTATCCCTACATCTGAAGTGGGTCTCTTCTAGACAGTATGTATAGGTGTCTTGTTTTTGTATCCATTCAGCCAGTCACTGTCTTTTTTTGCAGCATTTAATCCATTTCCATTTAAGGTAGTTATCAATATGTATGTTCCCATTGTCATTTTCTTAATTGCGTTTGATTTGCTTATGAAGGTCTTTTTTTCTTCCCTTCCTCTTTTGTTCTTTTCCCTTGCAAGTTGATGACTAATTTGTGTTGTGTTTGTACTCCGTTTTCTTTTTTGTGTTTGTATATATTGTAAATTTTCAGTTTGCAGTTACCATGAGGTTTTGATATATCATTCTATATATAAAAAGTTGTTTTAATTGCTGATCTTTTAATTTCAAGTGCATTTCCAATATCCTGCATTTGTACTCTCCTCTTCTCACAGTTGCTGGTTTTGATATCATATTTATGTGCAGATGATTTCCTACCTTTATGTTTGCCTTTACAGGTGAGCTTTTCCATTTGTAATTTTCTTGTTTCTAGTAGTGGCCTTTTCTTTTCCTCCTAGAGAAGTTCCTTCAGCATTTGTTGTAAAACTGGTCTGGTGGTGCTGAATTCTCTTAGCTTTTGCTTGTCTGTAAAACTTTTGATTTCTCTGTCGAATTTCAGTGAGAGCCTTGCTGCATAGAGTATTCTTGGTTGTAGTTTCTTCCCTTTAATCACATTAAATATATTGTGCCACTCCCTTCTGGCCTGCAGAGTTTCTGCTGAAAAATCAGCTGATAACCTTATGGGAATTCCTTTGCATATCATTTGTTGCTTTCCCCTTGTTGCTTTTAACATTTTTCCTTTGTCTTTAATTTTTGTCAGTTTGATTACTACGTGTCTCCACATGTTCCTCCTTGGGTTTATTCTTATTGGGACTCTGCACTTCCTGGAGTTGGGTGACTGTTTTCCTTTCCCATGTTAGGGAAGTTTTCAGCTATTAGCTTTTGAAATATTTTCTCAGGTCCTTTCTCTCACTCTCTTCGCCTTCTGGAAGTCCTATTATGCGAATATTAGTGCATTTAATGTTGTTCCCAAAGTCTCTTAGACTGTCTTCATTATTTTTTCATTCTTTTTTTCATTATTCTGTTTCTTAGCAGTGATTTCCACCATTCTGTGTTCCAACTCACTTATCCATTCTTCTGCCTCAGTTACTCTGCTATTGATTCCTTCTAGTGTATTTTTTATTTCAGTTATTTATTGTTCATCTCTGTTTGTTTGTTCTTTAAAGCTTCTACATCTTTGTTTAACATTTCTTTCATCTTCTCGATCTGTGCCTTCATTCTTTATAAATTTATTTATTTATTTATTATTTTATTTTTGGCTGTGTTGGGTCTTCATTGCTGTGTGCAGGATTTCTCTAGTTGCAGCAAGCGGGGGCTACTCTTCATTGTGGTACGCGGGCTTCTCATTGCAGTGGCTTCTCTTGTTGCAGAGCACAGGCTCTAGGCACTCTGGCTTCAGTAGTTCTGGCACGCAGGCTCAGTAGTTGTGGCTCGTGGGCTCTAGTGTGCAGGCTCAGTAGTCGTGGCGCACGGGCTTAGGTGCTCCGCGGCATGTGGGATCTTCCCGGACCAGAGCTTGAACCTGTGTCCCCTGCACTGGCCGGCGGATTCTTAATCACTGCACCACCAGGGAAGCCCTGTGCCTTCATTCTTTTTCCAAGATCTTGGATCATCTTTACTATCATTACTCTGAATTCATTTTTTCAGTAGGTTGCCTATCTCCACCTCACTTAGTTGTTCTTCTGGGGTTTAGTTGTTCTTCTGGGGTTAGTTGTTCTTCTGGGGTTCATCTCAGACATATTCCTCTGCTGTGTCATTCTGTCTAACTTTCTGTGAGTGTGTTTTCCATTCTTCAGGCTGCAGAGTTGTAGTTTTTCTTGCTTCTGCTCTCTGCCCTCTCATGGATGAGGCTAAGAGGCTTGTGCAGGCGTACTGGTAGGAGGGTCTGGTTCCTGCCCAATGGTGGGTGGAACTGGGTCTTGTCCCTCTGGTTGGCAGGGCCATGCTTAGGAAGACTTTTACAGCCTGTCCTGTTGGTTGTTTGGCCTGAGGTGTCCTAGCACTGGAACCCACAGGCTGTTGTGTGGAGCTGGGTCTTGGGGAGGAAATATCAGCCTTCAGGAAGGCTCACATCAATAAGTAATTACCAGAACTGCTGCTGCCAGTGTCTTTGTCCCTGCAGTGAGCCACAGGTGCGCCCCACCTCCACAGGAGACCCTCCAGTACTAGCAGGTATGTCTGTCCCAGGCCCTTATGATGTCACTGCTTTTTTCCCTGGGTCCTATTACACACAAGACCTTGTGTGCACCCTTCAAAAGTGGAGTTTCTGTTTCCCCCAGTCCTGTGGAATTCCTGCAATCAAACCCTGCTGGTCTTCAAAGCCAGATTCTCTGGGGGCTCCTCCTCCATTTCCAGACCCCCAGTCTGAGAAGCCTGACATGGAGCTCAGGACTTTCACTCCTGTGGGAGTACTTCTGTGGTGTAATTATTTTCCAGTTTGTGGGTCACCCACCCAGCAGGTATGGGATTTGGTTTTATCAGAATTGTGCCCCTCCTACCATCTCATTTTGGCTTCTTCTTTGTCTTTGGATGTAGGGTATCTTTTTTGGTGGGTTCCAGCATTTTTTGTGTTGTTGTTGATGGTTGTTCATCAATTAGCTGTGTTTTTGGTGTTTTTGTAAGGAGGCGTGAGCTCACATCCTTCTACGCTGCTATCTTGTTGGCAAAATCCAAGAAAAATTTTAATTAGCATGCTTGATTTGGCCTTCAATGTGAATAGGATTGGTTATAGCCTCAGGTAATCCCATTTCCAAAGGCAGTGGTTTAATAATCTCTTCAGAATGGAAAGGCAATTCAGACAGAGGATTACTAGAATGGGTACCCAAATGAAGGAGGATAGAGTAGAGCAGTAGGAGTTACATTAGTCTTACAGTGTTTTGTCTTAGGTGCCTTTTATATTTTTAATTCTTCATAAGTTTTCCCAACAGATCCTTCAGTGAAGCTATTTTGGAAGTTAAAAGCTGTTTGGTGCTTCTGCCTACCAATTAAAATAGGTGCAATTGTTTAGGATGAGAGTTCTCTCAAAATTTGCCGGTTTAGACATTTGTCCAATTCAGAGGATCCATCATCTGGGTATTGACAAATAGGATCTTATAGCACTCAAATGAGTAAGGTGCCAGAAGGCAAGAGAGTGGAAAGGATGCAACCCTCACAAGGTCTGGAAAGTTCACTCCCAGTGATAGTCTAAGAAAGTAAAGGCTTTCATTGAATGGGCAGAAGCAATGAAGGTTGAGATAAAAAAAGGTCCCTTAAGGACTGGGCCCCTTATGACAAACTGCCCTGAGTTTGGGTTTCTTACAGCCAAACTAAGACCTAAGGGGGATGTGCTGTGAGGATGGGGCTTGTGTGTTGCTTTACAGAGTACCTCATTGCACGGAAATTTTCTTGAGGTTGGTGGGTGATCTAGTGTGATCTAACCTGTTCTGTGACCAAGTTGTCCTTTCATGGGTGCCTTTTTGAGGTGGCAAGTGCCCTAATGGCCGTTAAATGCTAGATCTATGCCCACCAATAGTGCTACTGTGGCTTCCAACATATCCCTTAGGAATAGCTTTTACCTCATGTTATATTAACCCACAGCAAACTGGTCTGCTAAGGCCCACAAACTCACCAGTCTGTGGGGCTGGCTCAGACACAACAGGCTTTTAAGACCTGTGCCTGAATCTTACCCTATGGAATTTCCTTCTATGACAAATGACACAATAGACAGAGACAAGGAAAAATAATAACCATCTCTGGGAGGTAAAGGATCAACAAACCAAGAGCACTCTACTGAATTTCCCAAGAGTTGCTTATTAGTCCAGGAGCTAGCCCTACAAATATTTTCTCCTGCCAATCTAAATTTAGAAAAGGGAAAAAGGACTCTTACTCGTTTCCAACATACCTTGCAGGCACAGATCCCAGAGACAGACATGGTAAGAATTCTCACCTTCTGCTTTTGTCAGATGTCCCTGGATCTCTTAACTGCAGCAGCCTTGGAGCAAGTAGTGTCCAGCCAGTAAAGTTGCATCCCGTTTTCATCGCTAGTTGTAGGGGAGGAAGCAATTTTCCTCTATCCTTCTATGTTCTCCTGGCTGGTCTAAGGATTAAACGACATGAGACAGGAGAAAATCAAATAAAATTTAATAACGTGTACATGAGAGAGACATAGAAAAACTAAGTAACCAACATCTTTTTTTACTTTTTTAGGAGAATCAAATATGTTACCTTTCTTATTATTTTGTTTACTTTTTAAACCAAATTGTTTAAGTGATTTTTTCTTTAGTTTTTTTAGTATTTAAAATATTTTGCTTTAAATTTTTGAAGAACATATTTAAAACAGGTTATTACTTAAGAGGGTTAAGTGTTTAGAATAGTTCCTGCCAAATAATAAATGCTCAATAAATGATAGCTATTTTAACTACCTATTACCTATTCTATTTGCAACTTATACAATTAAAAAATTTAATTGTTTTAATTTTCCTCTCCCAACACTCCTTCCATATATATATATATTTTTTAGGAATAACCTGGCTGTTCAGATTCTGGTCACATTATTAATTTTTTTTGAAATACACTTTTAGAGCAGTTTTAGATTCACAGCAAAATTAAGCAGAAATGGCATTAATTTTTACATAATTTTAATTTTTTCTAAATAATTATTTTAACATTTCTATATTGGTTTTTGCAAGTACATTAAAATTATTTAAAACTAACTTTAGGTTTTATGAATTTTAGTTTTTCACATAGTTCAGTCTGAAGATGGATTGCTGATCCTGAGTCTTTTCTCCTTTTTTATTTTCCACTTTTAAAGTACAGTCCAAATCCTGACTTTTGTGTTCTATAGCTTTCTTAGCTGTAAGATATTTAAAACGTTGTCTCTGGTCTTAAGTACTAATAGTAATTAACAGTCTTCTTTACTTGTAAATCAAATGGAAGGAGAAAAATGAAGAACAAACAAAGGAAGGTCTTTGCTATTTGAAGAAGAAACCTTGCATTTCTCAAATAATACAACTAAATAATATATGTTGGTTTTCCTCTCCATGTCTTCTCCTCAGCAGTACATTCAATTCAGTAGCACTTTTGTGAGCTCTGTGTAAAAGATATACTAGAATACATCCATATTTGTCCATCTCCACTGTTATTCCCAAGTCCAAGTCATCATCATCTTTCATCTTGATAATCAAACCAGACTGTGCTTTACTGTTAACCTAGTATTTTACCTCACTGAGTGAATAATTTACCTATGAGGACACCCTTTATTCTGTGTAGAGAAGTAGAGGGCATCTTGATGTATTATGGATCTGTACAATGATAATAAGCATGTCTCCATCCAAGGGAGATATTCTAATATACCTGTCTCCTGAGTAATGTCCATCTGAATAGTAATTTTTGGAGTTCATGATGGTTCCTGGAACTCCTAGCCTGCATAATTTTCCCAACTCAGAAACCTTATAGCACTTAGATGATGTTCTATAGTTTAGATCTAGAATATGTTTTTTTTTTAAATATGGTTTGTATACCAATAATTTTATTACTTTTATTTATTATTACTCCTCATTGATCAAAGTTCATTTTCCTTCATTATCTCCTTACCCCCTTTTTTTTTTTTTTTTGCGGTACGCGGGCCTCTCACTGTCATGGCCTCTCCCGTTGCGGAGCACAGGCTCCGGACGCGCAGGCTCAGCGGCCGTGGCTCACCGACCCAGCCGCTCTGCGGCATGTGGGATCTTCCCGGACCAGGGCATGAACCCGTGTTCCCTGCATCGGTAGGCAGACTCTCAACCACTGTGCCACCAGGGAAGCCCTCTCCTTACCCTTTTAAGCCAGTGTTTCCCCTTATGTTATATCCAACTCTAGATTGTCAACCTGTTGAGAACTAGGATAATAATATATTTTATTCCTATATTTTATGTGTTAACCTGAAAATAAATTTCAACAAGCCTTCTAATTGACTTATTAATAGGGCTAAAATGGGACTCCTGGGAAAAATGGTTCCTTTAAGGATACAAGTAATTATAATTTGAAGTACTTTATATTATTTTGAAAAAGTAGGAGACATATCACACTGGAGCAAATATGTTTGAAAGAGTGAGCCATTAAATCACGATTTCAGTCTTTACAAGAACGAAAAATATTTTCCCAGTGCTTTTGATTAAACTTAATGGGTGGCAACTCATTTAGGTTAACTTGTCTGGAAAACTAAAATAGTCAATTTGATAGTTAAATATATAGACCCTTGTTCTGACATTAATCAATACTGAATAAGCCAGCATTTTCCTCATTACTCTCCTTCAAATTTAAAGAGATTATAATTTTTAAAATAATTTTCACTTAAAGGTCAATTGTTCAGGTTAAATTCATTAGCAATATATATCATGAGGTAGCTGTAATATAGCACTAATGATACTTTGTTATTGAAAAACTTTAGTTCCAGTTATAGTTCAGTCACTTACTAGGTATGTGCATTTAAGTAGTGGACCTATTTACTCAGAGCCTCAGTTTCTTAATATGAAATTGGAATAATTCTGTCTGCCTTATGGATTCCATACAATAATTAAAGGCAATAGTGCCTATGATGAAAGCATTTATACACTCAACAGCATTTCTAGAGAAAAATAATTCTCTATCTCAAGAGCCAATTTCATTTTAATAATTCCAAATTCTTATTTAGGCTATAAAATGAAAGGTCATGTCCTGAAATGTATTTTCTAAATAAAAACACCTTTCTTCTAACTAAGAAACTTGCTTTCATGTATCCTTTGATGTGCTAACTAGGTCTTCCGACAATCAACAAGATAAAGTAATTTACTTACAACAAAAACTATAACAATAGCCTCTTTCTCTGTTCCAGGTAAGGTTGTTGAAAGAGAGCATGTTAGATTTTATAGACAGGTAATAACTTGGTAAAATGTCGGCATCCTATTATATTTGGATAATTGTTTTACATAGAGTGGATTGGGTGCAGCCAGACTAGATGTGGCCATGGAGACAATGACCTCTTGAACCTCTGTTCTGAGCCTCCTGCCCCATCAGTGGTGAATACTCTTTATAAACAATAGCCTAAATATAACATTTGTTATAACAAAAGATAAAAACACAATCACTGCTTGCTGCAGTTCCAGCCACGAAAAGTGGAGTAATGAAAAGGAGAGAAAGAATGTGGTTGATGGGCTCACATCTGTCACATCTTTCATCTCACACTGGCTTTTGTCTAGATGTTAGGATTACTTATGATCATTGTAACCAGGCCATAAGCAGCCTTTCTGTGGTTTCGCCCACATATGGCCATTAATATAGCCACTCCTGCATTCTTTTGATTAATGTGGCTTATATAATTAGTGTTAACATGGTATATGGTTTTCTGTCCTACTTTTAACCTATTTGTGGTTAGGAGTAAGTTTCTTGTAAACAGCTTGTACCTGAGTCTTTCTTTTTTAGCCAGTCTGTCAATCTTTACCATTGAATTGGGGTGTTCAGACCATGTACGTTGAATATAGTTACTGATATTATTTGGTTTAATTACACAATCTTTCTGTTTGTTTTCTATTTATCCTGTCTGTTCTTTGCTCTTTTTTTGTTCTTTTTGTGCTTACTTTTGAATTAATTAAACATTTCTATGATTGGTTTTATGTCCTTTGTTGGCTTAGTAGCTATTGCTCTTTGTTGTGTTATTTATGTAGTTGCTACATGAATCATAGTATACATCTTTAGCTTAACAGTCAACTTTTCAGTGCTGTTATAACACTTCACATTAGTATAAGAACAATGTACTTCTATTTATCCTGGCTTCTGTGTTATTTTTGTCATGAATTTTACTTCTACGTTGGCTGTAAATCACACACAACACATTATACTTTTTACTGTAAATACTGAATTTACAGTAAAAGAAACAATCACTGTTTGCTGCAGTTCCAGCCATACAGGTGGGATAATGAAAAGAAGCAGAGAATGTGCTAGTGATTTAAATAATATGACAACAAGATTTAACATTTACCCATGCAGCTACAATTTCTGTTACTCTGCATTCCCTTGTATAATCCAGAATTCTCTCTGGCATCCTTTTCCTTTTACCTGAAAAACTTCCTTTTACATTTCTTGTGATGCAAAATATTCAAGCCTGCTGGTAATGAATTCTTTAAAGTGTTTTAAGTTTGAAAAAGTATTTATTTTGCCTTAAATTTTGAAAGATATTTTCTGTGGGTAAAGAAATCTTTATTGATAGGGTTTTGTTTTGGTTTTGTTTTTTGTTTCAATACTTTAAAAATGTTGCTCCACTGTCTTCTGTCTTCCATTATTTTCTGTTTTGCTAATGCTATATAATTACAGGTAAAATTGCTGTCATCATTATCTGTTTCTCTGTACATACTGCATATTTTTTCTTTTAATATTTGTCTCTTTGTCACTGCTCTTCAGTAATTTTATTATGATATGCCTTGGTGAAATTTTATGTTTCTTTGCTTGGGATTTCTTGAGCTTATTGGATTTCTGGATTTGTAGTTTTCAGCAATTTTGGAAAAAATCTGGCCATTATTTCTTTATTTTTTTGTTTCTCCCCTAGTTCCCCTTTTCTCCAGAGACTCCAACAATATGCATATTCAGCCATCTGAAAATTTTCCACAGTGTACTGATGCTGTGTTCATTTTATTTTGTCTTTTTTTCCCTCTGGGTTTCAATTTTAAATTTCTATTGACATATCTTTAAGTTTACTAATCTTTTCTTTCGAAATGTGTATTCTCCCACTAATCCCAGAAAATGACTTTTTCAAATCATTTTACTTTTTACCTCTAGAAGCTTGATTTTATTGCCAAAAAACCAGGCCTCTGTTCATTGGGGCCAAATAGAAACACAGAGACAGAGATCTGGAGGAGTAGAAAGGAGTAGCTTTATTACTTTGCCAGGCAAAGGGGCCACAGCAGGCTAACGCTCTCCAGACTGTGCCCCTCTTCCTGGGAAATAGGAAGGGGTCTTATAGTTTCAGAGTGGAAAATAGGGCTGTGGATAAGGATCAGGGCTGACGTAGTCTTGCATTCTTCTTTCCTCCTGGAGACACTGAGATCATTAGGGCTGGCATCAGGTAGTTCTGGAACAGGTTCTGGTGGTCCTCTAGTTTATCACTCTGTGTCCTTCTTTCTGGAATGAAGGATGCTTACAAAGGAAAGGAGTGTTAAGGACTGTTGTCTTGGAGAAGTAAACATCAGGTGCATAGTACAACTTTTGCTAGAGGATAGTCATTTTCAGAGTACAATTAAGCAAGAAAGAGAGGGGGAAAAAACATCTGTAGGAGACCAATTGAATGGGCGGAAAGAATAAGGGTTGAATAAGTGCTAGCATAATGGAGGTGTCTCAACTAGGTTCTGCTACAGCAAATTGGGTCTTTTTTATACCTTTCAGGTTTCTCTGCAGTAGTTCAGTCTTTCCTGCAGCATCTTGAATATATGGAATATAATTATAATAACTTTCAATGTGTTTGTCCACTAATTCTGTAGTCTCATTATTGGATCAGCTTTGATTGATTTTTCTCCTTATAATGGGATATATTTTCCTTTTTGTTTATATGCCTCATAATTTTTTTTTTTTTTTTTGATGCCAGAAACTGTAAATTTTACCTTGTTGTTAAGTTTTGTTCTGGTACATTGTTAAGTTACTTGGAGTTTGATCCTTTTGGGTCTCAGTTTTTTTTGTTTTTTGTTTTTTGTCTTCGGTACTCAGGCCTCTTACTGTTGTGGCCTCTCCCGTTGTGGAGCACAGGCTCCGGACGCGCAGGCTCAGCGGCCACGGCTCACAGGCCCAGCCGCTCCGCGGCATGTGGGATCTTTGTGGACCGGGGCACGAACCCATGTCCCCTGCATCGGCAGGTGGACTCTCAACCACTGTGCCACCAGGGAAGCCCCTGGGTCTCAGTTTTAAGCTTTGTTAGGCAAGACAAGGGCTGCATTTAACCTGGGGCTTATTTTGTCCCACTACTGAGGCAAAATTCTTCTAAGTGCTCTATCTGATGCTCATGAAATATGAGAGTTTTCCATCTGTCCAGTATGAGCACCAAGGATTGTTTTCTCTAATTTTTTTCCGGTAGTTCTTTTTCCAGTCCCTGATTATACCCTCAAATGTGTGTGCTGCTCAGTACTCACCTAAATGGGGCCTCTGGAGATTTCCAGAGTTTTCTCTCCATTAAGCTCTCTCCTCCCTGGTATCTTGCCCTGCAGACTCTAACAGCTTTGGCCTTCATGGACATCTAGCTCCATCTCCTCAATTCAGCAAACCACTAAGTCATGTCTGGATTCTCCCTCCCTAACCACACGTTGATGATTTTCTGTGGGCAGCAAGTTATGACAGTTGGACCTCATCTGTTTCCTATCTTTGGAGATGACTGTCCATCATAGTTTGATGTGCATGTTTTAAAAACATCTATCTATCTATCCATAGATATACATATACTTTTTTCCTGTTTTAAAAAACAATTTTTCAGACAGGAGCATAGTAAAGGCCCGTTACTTCATCTTGCCTAGAAGCTGTCATGCTTATTAAAAACTACAGTCTATAAAGAGAGGAAGTTTGTGAATGATGCCATGAGTATCAAAATTTTTCTTCTCTATGGATATCAATGGATCCAACCCAGTTATTGAAAAAAGAAGAAAAAAGATAGCTTTTCTTCACTGCACTGTGGGGTCACCTTTGTCATAAATCAAATAACTGATTATACGTGGGTCTTCTTCTGGACTGCATTTTGTTCCGTTAGTCTACTTCAATATCTTTAACTAATATCCTCTTAATTTCTGTAACTGTATAATAAATCTTGATTAAAAGATTTATTCTTCTACTTCAGGATTGCCTTAAAGCTCTTCAGATCCTTTTAATTTTCATACAAACCTTAGCATCAGTTTATGAATGTTGAATATAGGAATTAATTTGAGAATGAGCATAGTATATTCCCGAATTTACTGAGATGTTCCTTAATTTCTGATAATATTCAGTATAGAAGCCTTAAATATTTTTTATTGACATTATTACTAGACATTTGATTTTTTTGATGTTTGTAAATGGTATTTTTTCAAAGTTTCATTTGTTATTTATTTGCTGTTATTATAAAGAAATGGCAGTGCTTTTGTACATTAACTGGGTATACAGCAGCCTAGTTAAATATAGATATTAAGTCTAAACATTAATCTGTGAATATCTTTATCTTCTATGTATAAAAGCCACTGAGAAGGAGTTCCTTGGTGGCCCAGTGGTTAGGACTCGGCGCTTTCACTGCTGTGGGCCCAGGTTCAGTTCCTGGTAGGGGAACTAAGATCCCTCAAGCTGTGAAGTGCAGCCAAAAAAATAAAAAGTCACTGAGGATAATACTGCTTTTTTCCTTTCCTCTGTCCCAGCACTTATGGTTTTTATGTACTTGTCTCTTCTCATTACACTGGCTAGGACCTCCAGTTTATAGTTGAATAGAAGTGATGATAGTGTGCATTTCCTGAATCATTCTCAGTTCCATGGATAAAAGGTTTCAATACATCACCATTAAGTGTAATACTGGCTGCAGGTTTAAAAAAATCATCTTTATCAAGTTAAGAAGTAACTCCTATGCCTAATTTACTAAGATTATTTTTACTGTGAAAGGATCTTGGGTTTTATCAAATATGTTAATGCATGTATCAAAAGAATCATATGGTTTTCTTTTTTCTGTTAAATTGGAAAATTATTCAATACATTGCTTGACTTCTGACCAATCAAACTTGTATATTCCTGATATTATACCCATATGACCATGATATATTATGGTTCTTATATATCACTCAAATAGGTTTGCTAATGTTTCACTGGCATTATTACATCCTTGTTCATAAGGAATATTTTAAATTTTTAGTCTTTATTTTTTACATTAATATTTAAAGTTACATATTTATTTAAGGCAATAATTTGTTACAGGTTCAGTTGTATCTCCCCAAAATTAATATGTTGAAGTCCTAACCCTTAGTACCTCAGAATGTGACCTTATTTAGCAATAGGGATATTGCAGATGGAATTAGGATGAGTTCATACTGGAGTAGAGTGGGCCCCTAATCCAGTATAGCTAATGTTCTTATAAAAAGGGAGAATTTGGACACAGGTATGCACACATGGAGAATGCCATGTGAAGACAAAGGCAGCTATCAGGGTGATGCAGCCAAATCCAAGGAATGCCAAAGATTGCCAGAAAACCACTAGAAGCTTGGAAAGAAGCATGGAACATATTTCTCCCCTGTACCCCTCAGAAGAAAGCAATCCCACTGACACCTTAATCTTGCCTTCTAATCTCCCAAACTGTGAGACAATAAACTTATATCGTTGAAACCACTCAGATGGCTTTTTACAGCAACCCTAGCAAATGAATACAGATCTTATTTGAAGATTTTTATCTTTTGTTTTCACCAGTTTTAATAAGATATGCCTGTGTATTGTTTTCTTTGCAGTTGTCTTATTTTTTGTTTGCAAGCTTTTTGAAATATTTCATGAGGTTTGGAACTGAGGCCTTTCATAGTTTTGAAACCAGGCTGCAAATGCTGCTTTGATTTTCTGGGCTTTCTGTTAGTGCATTAGCTTCCCAGGCTACATGGCTTTGGAATTTGGCAGTACCTCTGGAGAAAAACTGGCTGGATTTTGAAGCTTATCAATTATTCAGTTTTATCTCTCCAGCCTTAGAAGACCACCAAAAGTTCTCCTAGATTTTCTGCCCTCCACCAGTAGGCTTCTACCCAGGCAAAACCTAGATTTTTAGTCTCTACATCTGTGCTCAGATGCCAAATTACCTGAAGAAATAGTATATAGGAAACATCAGGCTGCCTCCCTACGGTCCTCTTCTTTCTTATCCAGTCTTCATTGTTTTAGCAGCACTATGATACCTTTAGCTAGGTGAACGAATTAAGCTTGTTTTCTCCATTTTCATGGTGGGAATATTGTTCTGTCACCCACCTTCTTTAACTGTTTTTCTAGTTATAAACATAATACATATTTTTCATAAAAATTGGGAAAAAGAAATATGCCATCAATTATCCCTATTCCCTTCAACTTTAGATAATCATTATTAGTGCTTTAGTATGTTCCCTTCCAGAGCTATTTTTTGGAGGTAGTTTATCTAGTACAGACAGACACACATACCATACTTTTGTCAACTAAGGTATCACCGTTGCCCTACAAACTTCAAAACCTAGAAATAAGTACATATTAATGGATAAGGAGAGAGATTATACATACCTAAATAACCCCATTCAATCAAGTTATTTAAGTCTACTGAGTGAATAAACTCATCTAAAGTAAGAATGTGTACCTCTTAATCCCCTATCCCTATATTGAGAGGTACAAACTATTAAGTATAAAATAAGCTACAAGGATATATTATACAACATGGGGATTATAGCCAGTATTTTATAATAACTATAAATGGAGTATAATCTTTAAAAATTGTGAATCACTGTATTGTACACCTATAACATATAATATTGTAAATCAACTATACTTCAATTAAAAAAAAGAATGTGTAAATTCAGGAGGCCAATCAGCAGTGGAAGCAGAGAAAAGTGAGCACTGAAGAAATCAACTGCCATCTAGTTTCCTTGGCTCTGATCTTTTGCTCATATACATACTTAAAAAAACATACTCTGTGTGGAATTGCCAAAAGGAGAGATTATGTTGCTAAATTTGTTCTATTTCTAAATCAATATCTTGGCATTCTGTTTTTGCCAAGATATTGGCAAAATTCGGTTTATATGAGCCTATCTGAGAGAGTGATCTGCTTTCCTGCGTTGTTGTAACTTGCTCTGTCTCAGAAGTACTGAGGTAATAAAATTGTGGGAATCCACTAGGGGAGCTATTGGCTTTTCTCAGGCAACGCCCAATCTCTCCACAAATGGCTTTCTATTCAAATAGCAGTATTCACTTAGCAAATAAATATTTTTACTCTATATAATTGAGATTATTTTGTATATATAATTTGTAATCTGCTTTTTTCAGTTATTTCTGTAATGTGAAGTTTTTTCCAACTCATCAGATCCCTCTAGAATGAAAATGTCATGAGAGGAGGGATTTTTCTCTCTTGTTCTTTGCTGCATTGCATTACTAGAGCAGAAGCTGATGCATGGTAGATACTCAGTAAATATTGGGGAAATATGTCAATAAGTGAACTATTATTTTTGTAACCAATAAATAGTATTGTGTACCATATTGCGTATAGGAGTCATAGCTCATTTAATCAATTCTCTATTATTGGTCATTTAGCTAATTTCCAAATGTTTTACTTTTATTAATAGTGCAGTAATGAGTGAATTTGTAGATACATAGTTGGGCACATTTTATTATTTATTTAGTTCAAGTTCCTAAATTAATCGTTGTGTATATGTGTTAAATCTTTGGAATTGTCAGATTGCTAAAGCAAAATTTTAAATGTTTGTTTATGTACCAAAATCTTGAGATGATAGCATTAATAGCAAATTAAAATTGAAATATTCATTAAATAAATGGTACACTAGGGAGGATAAGAAAATAATATTCTGGTACATTCAGACCCCTATACTGAAACAGGACCCATCTAAAATATTAGGCACCCTGACTTCAGTGCTGGTAAAGGGAATGGGCTCCAGACTACCCTTTCATGGATTCTGCCTTATCATATGATGTTAACCACCAATCTTAGACGACACTGATGGAATGGCTTAAGAAGTTGAATGTGACAGCTTTGTCAGGTGGAGGTCCCAGTGACAAATAGAAAGCTGGGCATGACCACAGCTCTGAGGAACTTCCAGTTTGATGCCTCACTGATATATTTTATTAAGACAGCTTCCTAAGCAAGCTGATCTTCTTGACCTGGTTTTTCCTCTCTTTGTTTAATTGCATATTCATTTGACAGTGTGCTAATGCAGTCTCAGAAAGAAAAGACAGCCTTTCACTCTGTATCTACATGAAAATCTTTGGCTTTTGGTAGTGCTTTTTTTGTGTGATTTGTTAGATAGCCTCTATTTTCTTCAGGAAAATTGTCTGTTTGTAAGGATGTACTGACTTAGGGAAGCCTGTCCCAGGCTTTCCAGCGCTTCCTCTGTGAGCATTACCCGGACAGGCGTTAGCATGCTCCGCTTTTGATTTATTGTCTCAAGGTCCTTGGCAAACATTTGGAATTTAGTTATCTTGGAAGCAAGGAATTTTATAGTAGGTTCGTGATATATAAGATACAGTTAGTTCATGGCATATATAAGTTTGACTCCCACGTATTTCCAGATGCTATAGTGATTCGGGTGATCTGTTATTTCTTTTGTTCAGTTATTTTTATATGCAGGGATTTCTCTTGTTATATAAAAATGATGGGTTTTTTTGATGTTTTTAAATATGAGAATTGTATATTCTCTGACTGATGCTTTGTGGTACACCTGAATACATTTGAGCTTAAAGGTCATCCCATATACTGATAGGGCTAGACTCCCAGGCATCCATTTATACTTGCGGCATCCTTCCATTTGCAACCAACTACCAATTAATGGCATTTTGAGCAAACTGGCAGCGGATGTCCAGATCTCAGACTTAGTCTGGTCACTTGATGGCTCACCCAGCCTTGCAGTTTTTCGCTTGCTCTCCTCTGCCTGGCTCCTTTATTCGACATAGTCCCAAGTTGCTGACTCAAGCGATGAGTAGTGAGACAGCCTTGTTTAGTAGAAACAACATTACAAGGCTATAATTCTTGTGTAGCTTTTGTTCATTTTTCACTTGTTTGATAAATACTTATTGAGCATCTACAATTCATCAGGCCCTGTACTCTGCTGAGAGTGATTGAACAGGCAAGTCCCTCCTCTATGGCTCTTTTAATGGGGGAATAAAAATATCCATATTATCATAAGTCAATATGTGGTAAGTTCTAGGAAGAAAGTTCAAATAATGTCCTGAAAAATTAGGCATACTGTGACTTCCTTCCTTATGTAGGGTGGTCAGGAAAGGCTTCTCAGAGGAGGTAACATTTGAGCTAAGGCCTGGATGATGAAAAGAGACAGCCATGTGAGTCCCTGGAGAATGACTATTTCTGATAGCAAGCACACAGGGCCTCAGATGAGGACTGATCAGCCTGGGCTATGTAGGGGCAGAAGCAAGGCCAGAGTGACTGGAGAACACAAAGGCAGGGAGATCAGGTGGGAGGGAAGGACTGTAGAGCAGGTGAAATGCAGCAGTGGAGTAGGAAAGGAGTAGTGGAGTTAGAGAGTTTTGAAGGTAGGACTAACAGTACACACTAATGAACTGGGGATGCAGAAAAGGTGGGGAAGAAAGGTCACAGGAATAAGCTGCATGTGTTTGACCTCAGCAACAGGAAGAATTTTGTCATTTAACTAAAATAAGAATAGTTTGGAATGAGATCAAGGGAAAAGATAGGGCTAAATGGGCAAAAAATAATATACTTGTGACATACAAGGTTTAAGATATCTAATAAACATTCAATTATGATATGCAGAGTAGCGTGTGTGTGTGTGTGTGTGTGAAGTGGCAAAGTAACCTTAAAGATAAAATTTTAAAGTATTTAAAAAATGATTTGAGCAAAAGTAATGATTTATTTGTAACATTTTTGGAATAAATGTTTAGCATCCTAATGCAAGTATTTTGGGGGTTAACTTTTTGTTTTGATACAATTTCAAAAATAAGAAAATCTGCAGGAGTAGCACAAAGGGCACCCATAAACCCTTTTCCCAGAATCACAAATTATTAGCATTTTGCTGTGTTTACTTTATCATTCAGTCCCTATCTATTTATTTACCTATCCATCAATCTATTCACATACATGAGCACTCATATGATGGATGTATGTTGCACATACATATACATTTTTACTAAACTAAATGCATTTGAGAGTGCACTTCTGACATCATGCCCCTTTATCCCTAAATGCTTCAGTGTATTTCCTGAAACAAGAACATTCTCTTATATAAACATAGAACAATTATCAAAATCAGGAAATTAAAACTGATATAACCCTATTTCATAATTTGTAGTTCATATTCAAATCTTTCCAATTGTCCTGATAATTCTTTTATAGCTATTTTTCCCCTAGGTCCAGGATCCAGTCCAGGATCACATGCTGCATTTTGATTGTCATGTCTCTTTTGTCTCATTTAGTCTGGAACCATTCTTTGTTTCTTTATCTTAACTTTTTTACAGACTACAGGAAATTACATTGTGGAAAAACCAAACTCAACCTGAGTTTAATTTTTACTCATGATTAGCTTCAGGTTATTTATCTTCAGCAAGAATAGCACAGAAGTGATGTGTCCTTCTCACTGTATCACATCAAGGATGATATTAATTTATTCTATTATTGGTGATTTTAATTTTCATCTCCTGGTTAAGGGAGTGTCTAATAGATTTCTCTACCAGAGAGTTACTCTACATTCCATTAGTAATTATTTAATTTATGGGAAAACATTTTGATACTATATAAATGTCTTGTTTCCTATGAAACCTTTACCCACTAGTTTTAGTATCCATTGATATTTCTTGCCTAACTACCATGGTTGCAAAATTGTGATTTTCTACCTCTATCATTTCTACTGCATTTATGAGTCAGCATTCCTCCAAAAATGTCTTCCCTCCAACCTTGTTTACTTATTTATTTATTTAATTTTTCATTTACTTATTTGTATTACTATGGTTTCATTTATTATATTTTTTCAAAAAATTTTTTTTCAGTTTTAATCTGTTATTCTCATTACTTACTTGCTCCCACGTATTGCCAATGGGAGCCCTTTCAGTTAGGCTCCTGTATCATTTTGATACATCCCAATTTTTAAAAAATGGTTCCATACTTTCTGGAACAAAATGCTCTCATCTTAGATCTTTCCTGCCCCAATTCTGAATTCAGCTATTTATTCAAGGAAACTTGGTTTCTTTTAGTGGAAAATTGTCTTTAGAAACCATTAAGAAAACAAGGGCTCTTGGTATCTTACCAAGGCAAGTACTTTGAAAAATACTTGGGAGTCCAATTTCATAGCTACTTATTTTTAATATCAATGGCCAGTAGGTATGAGCTGGTAATATTTTTAATTCACTAACATTAGATAAAAAGCAGGACTTATTCCTAAGATTTTAAAATCCTTTGATTCTGTATTTTTAAGATCAAACTCAGTGCCATGTATTTCGAAGTTTTTGCACCTTTTGACCTTAAGAGACGTCAACCTGCTAATGGATCAGAGAATAAAAAGCTTTGGTGCCAATAAGAGTTGGCTATGTAGTCTAAAGAGAGTTCTACTTTGCCTAGCATCAGGAGGCAAGAAATGCTACTGATACACTTGAGAGTAGGAGAAAGTTGATATTTCCAAGGCCATAGCATAAAGCGTGGTCTTTAATATCTATGTTTGCTACAGGGAAGTATGTAAACAAAATAACAAGACTGGAAAAGAAACGTGCCTAGATCAGTTTCTGCAAATGCCATCAAGTGGTTCTGTCTACTCAAAGATGCCTGAAGATCATCCCCCAAATTAATTCTAATTACTCTCACAGAGAGATTCATTTTGATTTGTTGCAAAACATAAGACTGAAAGTAAGAGGGAAAAAATAACTCAGTAGAATATAACTGTAGTGTTTCACATTACATGTAACTTTATGCAAGTCAGTTTAGCAAATGTTTATTTAGAATCTTTTATGTACAAGACTTCTAACCAAGCCAGTACAATAAGGTTATGTTTTAAGATCCAGAGCATGCCATCTCTCCTAACTGTTCCAAACATATAGGAGGGATATAAAAATAGTTTTCAAAATTTATAGTCATACAAAAAAATCAAGAAAAGCATATTCATAAATCAAACCCACAAAAGAAATGAACAGAAGTGAGTGAAGCTCAGCCTGGTAGAGACTTCCATGGGTTCAGTGGCACTGGGGGTGTCAGGAAATAAAAGCATCCCACATAAGTTGGGGGGTCATATCCAGGCTCACTGCCATAACATTGTAATATGAATTGCGAAATGTTACTTTCATGAAGACTTTCTATAGAACTGGCATTATTTCTCCCTTAAAGGTTTGGGAGAATTAATTATCGAATTCATTGGGCTTGGTATTTTCTTTCTTGGAAGAAATTTAACTGTGAATTCAATTCCTTTATATTGATTAGAGTAGTCATATTATACTTATTTCTTTTTGAGTGAACTTTGATAGTTTTTACCTTCAGAGAATTTGCCTGTTGCATCTAACCTGTTGGATTTATGGTCATTACATTGTTTGTAATACTTTATTATTATCTATTTAATGTTGTAGGATCCATAATGATGTTTCCCTTTTCATTCTGATGTTACCAATTTGTATCTTCCATTTTTTTGTTTTAGTTTTTGTTTGGTGAGTCTGATTAGAGGTTTATCATTTTTATTGATCTTTGCAAAGAACACGCATTTGGTTTCCATTTACTCATGCTATTTACACTTTCAATTTCATTGATTATTGTGCCTATACTTATTATACTTTCTTTTACCTCTTAATTTGCTTTTAATTTGGGTTTAATTTGCTTTTCTTTTATCAGTTTCTTAAAGTGAAAGCTTAGCTCATCAATTTGAGACAGTTTTTGCTTTCTGATGTATACATTTAATGTTATACATTTCCCTCTAAGCACTGCTTTAACTGCATTCTACACATTTTTTTGTTTTGTTTTCAACTTAAAATATTTTCTATTTTCCCATGTGACTTCCTCTTTGACTCATGGGTTATTTAGAAGTGTATAGTTTAATTCCAAGTATTTGGAGATTTTCCAGGTATCTTTGTTACTGTTTTCTAATTTAAGGGTTTTTTTAATAGTCTTAGAATAAATTTTTTATGATTTTTATTATTTTAAATATGTTAATTATATAAAGTTGGTTGATAGTGCTGTTGCAGGCTTTGATATCCTTATTGATTTTCTGTCTACTTGTTATAATAATTGCTGAAAGAGAATTGTTGAAGTATCCAAGTATTATGGATACTTCAAGTCCAAATTATGGATTTGTCTATTTCTCTTTTCAGTTCCATTATTTTTTGCTACATGTATTTTCAAGTACAGTTTTTAGCTCCACACACATTCAGGATTGTTTTTTATTCTTAGTGAATCGATTTTTTTCATCATTTTGTAATGTTATTTTTAACCCTGGTAATATTCCTTGTTCTGAAGTCTATGTCACACTGCCTAAGGTGTTTATGTTTTATAACATTGGCCTTTATTTCTTGGCTTATGGAATTAAAACTGAGCCTTGGTTGTTATAAAGTGACATGATAAAAGATTTGAGCAGGCTGACTATGATGAATAGCTCAGATAAGGAAACCAAGGCTTAGTGAGTTCAGACAAGGAAATAGAGGCTCAGATGAGAGGCTCAGATGAGGAAACTGAAGCCCCAAGAGGCTGTATGACATTCAACTGGTTAGTGGCAAAGCCAGGGCTAATATCCTTACTCTGGGTAAACTTTAGTCCCACCCAAACTGAAAGCATTCTGCCAATGAATTTGCCCTGAATGAACTCCTTACAATCTAATATTTCTAAAGTTATACAGTAGAGATACAAAGTCAGGTACCTCATTCCTGAGGTCCTCAGAATGGGGAATCCACTTCTCTTTGGTAAGAAATTATAGGGAACAGCTCACTGTGCTGCAGGAAACTGGATCAAAAGAAGTTGTAAAGTTATTTTCCACATTCTCTTTCTAAGATGAAATTGTTGATAAGGCATAGCATTTTCTTATGACGTCAGTGAAGCAATCACTTTGTGATAGCAATGTGACCCTCAAACTCAGCTCCAGTTTTTGGCACAGTGGCTTCATGGATTAGCTATTACTTTTTGGTTTTCCAGGTGTTTCACTAAAAAGCTGTCTATTAAGCACCTCACAGATTGAAAAGCGTATATGAATGAATTCAGGTACAATACTTTCCATTCTGTTTGAAAATGATCACTGCCCTTTATCACTTTTGCAGGAGAGATTATGGTTGACAAGTGTAGTTGGCATAAAGTCATTAGTAAATTGCTTTTTAATTTGTTCTTCCAATGTTGTCTTTCCTCCAAAACTGATTAATACAGAAAATGAAAACACTAGGCTATACATTGGGAAATTCCTTTGTTGAAATAGCATTTTATCTCCTACCCTTTCTTCCATTTCCTCTTACTCAAAATACTACAGGAATCTTGAGATTTTTATAGCTGTCCCTTTTAAGATACAGTTTCAGAATCTTCTCAGAGAAGATTTGATGGAATCTATTTTCAGTCTCAGTAGGAGAATCCTAATTTACATCTCGTGGGCTGTCATGGCCTAAATTGATCTACACTGACCTGGTTTATTTTAAATCAATTCAAGGATTTTTTCTGTGTGCACACAGAACCAATGACTACCTGTGCTTCAGATACTGCAAAATCAATACCAAGGAAATTTAAGCAATCTGGATGGGTTCTTCAAATAAAAGTGTACTCTATGTTGTACTGTTCAAAATTGAGAGGGGCACTGAGGTGAAACTATGAAGCTGGAAGAGTTTAACCAACCAACTAGTCAAAAATTGCATCAGTTGTCTGTGATGCAAAATACATTTTGTCCCATCTAATGTCTAATAATTACTTTTTTTTTTTACCATCTGAAGTGATTGCCAAAAATCAATTCATTTTATTGTATTTGTACATACAATAAAATGTAACATTTCATTGTATTTCTTTTGATTATATGAAATATTTTTGTGGCAAGATGGACAATTGTTATTTTACTACAGTTGTAAAGGTTGTACCAGGTTATTTCTTAAAACCAAGATTCTGTAGCCAGCTTTACTTTAGAAGTGAGATGTGAAAAAAAAGCAATCTAAAGTGAAATAAGGTCTGTGGTAGCTAGCTGGGCAGGAGTCCGGGAAAAAGTCTGGACCTGCCTAAGAGGCAAGAAAACCATTGTTTCAGGGTGCGTGAGGAGAGGGGATTCAGAGCACCGCCTAAATGAGCTCCAGAGACGGGCACGAGCCGCGGCTATCAGTGCGGACCCCAGAGACAGCATGAAACCCTAAGCCTGCTGCTGAAGCCACCAGGAAGCCTGTGTCAAGCACAGGTCACTATCCACACCTCCCCTCCTGGGAGCCTATGCAGCCCGCCGCTAGTCCAGGGTCCCGTGATCCAGGGACAACTTCCCTGGGAGAACACGTGGCACGCCTCAGGCTGCTGCAATGTCATGCTGGCCTCTGCCGCCGCAGGCTCGCCCCGCATCCGTACCCCTCCCTCTCCCGGCCAGAGTGAGCCAGAGCCCCCTAATCAGCCTCTCCTTTAACCCCGTCCTGTCTGAGCGAAGAACAGATGCACTCAGTTAAAGACGCTCCTTTAACCCCATCCTGTCTGAGTGAAGAACAGGCGACCTACACGCAGAGGCGGGGTCAAATCCAAAGCTGAACCCCAGGAGCTGTGCGAACGAAGAAGAGAAAGGGAAATCTCTCCCAGCAGCCTCAGGAGCAGCAGATTAAATCTCCACAATCAACTTGATGTACGCTGTATCTGTGGAATACCTGAATAGACAATGAATCATCCCAAAATTGAGGTGGTGGACTTTGGAAGCAATGATATATATTTTTTTTTCCTTTTTCTCTTTTTGTGAGTGTGTATGTGTATGCTTCTTTGTGTGATTTTGTCTGTATAGCTTTGCTTTTACCATCTGTCCTAGGGTTCTGTCTGTCCATTTTTGTTGTTGTTTTAGTATAGTTTTTAGCGCTTGTTATCATTGGTGGATTTGTTTTTTGGTTTTGGTTGCTCTTTTCTTTCTTTTTTTTTATTTTTATTACTTTTAATTTTTTTATTTTTAATAATTATTTTTTATTTTAATAACTATTTTATTTTATTTTTTTCTTTCATCTTTTCTCCCTTTTCTTCTGAGCCATTTGGATGACAGGGTCTTGGTGCTCCAGCCGGGTATCAGGCCTGTGCCTCTGAGGTGGGAGAGCTAAGTTCAAGACATTGGTCCACCAGAGACCTCCTGGCTCCACGTAATATCAAACGGCAAAAGATCTCGCCCAGAGATCTCCATCTCAATGCTAAGACCCAGCTCCACTCAATGACCAGCAAGCTACAGTGCTGGACACCCTATGCCAAACAACTAGCAAGACAGGAGCACAACCCCACCCATTAGCACAGAGGTGGCCTAAAATCATAATAAGGTCACAGATACCCCAAAACACACTACCAGACGTGGTCCTACCCACCAGCAAGACAAGATCCAGCCTCATCCTCCAGAACACGGGCACCAGTCCCCTCCACCGGGAAGCCTACACAACCCACTGAACCAGCCTTAGACACTGGGGGCAGACACCAAAAACAACGGGAACTACGAACCTGCAGCCTGAGAAAAGGAGACCCCAAACACAGTAAGTTAAGCAAAATGAGAAGACAGAGAAACACACAGTAATGAAGGAGCAAGATAAAAACCAACCAGACCAAAGGAAGAGGAAATAGGCAGTCTACCTGAAAAAGAACTCAGAGTAATGATAGTAAAGATGATCCAAAATCTTGGAAATAGCATGGAGAAAATATAAGAAACATTTAACAAGGACCCAGAAGAACTAAAGAGCAAACAAACAATGATGAACGACACAATAAATGAAATTAAAAATTCTCTAGAAGGGATCAATAGCAGAATAACTGAAGCAGAAGAACGGATAAGTGACCTGGAAGATAAAACAGTGGAAATAACTACTGCAGAGCAGAATAAAGAAGAAAGAATGAAAAGAATTGAGGACCGTTGAAGAGTCCTCTGGGACAACATTAAACACACTAACATTCGAATTATAGGGATCCCAGAAGAAGAAGAGGAAAAGAAAGGGACTGAGAAAATATTTGAAGAGATTATAGTTGAAAACTTCCCTAATATGGGAAAGGAAATAGTCAATCAAGTCCAGGAAGTGCAGAGAGTCCCATACAGGATAAATACAAGGAGAAATACGCCAAGACACATATTAATCAAACTATCAAAAATTAAATGCAAAGAAAAAATATTAAAAGCAGCAAGGGAAAAACAACAAATAACATACAAGGGAATCCCCATAAGATTAACAGCTGATCTTTCAGCAGAAACTCTGCAAGCCAGAAGGGAGTGGCAGGACATATTTAAAGTGATGAAAGAGAAAAACCTACAACCAATATTATTCTACCCAGCAAGGATCTCATTGAGATTCAAAAGAGAAATTAAAACCTTTACAGACAAGCAAAAGCTAAGAGAATTCAGCACCACCAAACCAGCTTTACAACAAATGCTAAACGTCTCTAGGCAGGAAACACAAGAGAAGGAAAATGGTCTGTGGTAGTTTAATTTGCTAGAACATG
Organism: Phocoena phocoena; assembly: GCF_963924675.1. Taxonomy (NCBI): domain Eukaryota; kingdom Metazoa; phylum Chordata; class Mammalia; order Artiodactyla; family Phocoenidae; genus Phocoena; species Phocoena phocoena. Next base: position 90,873,847 of record NC_089221.1, on the reverse strand, counting down.
CTGTGCTATTTAGCCAGATTCAACAAAAAAACAGTTGGAACTTCTCTCAGTATTTTAGCACTTACTTGTAAACAAATTTTCTCTTAAGTAGACTGCTGAACTATAAAGAGATAATGATTATATATCTCATTGTATTTCAAAAAAGATCTCATACTTGGAAGTATATTACATTATTGGGCTTTTAAAATACCAAATGTGCAATAAATGCTGTTCATTAATACTTATTATTAATAATAAACACTATAAGGAATGTAAAGGGATATAAGAGTTCCTAGAAGGGAAAGAAACTTCATGCTGGAAAAAATTAGGAGATGTTTAATTGATAGGAAGTCACTTAAGTTAGGCCTTAAGGAGGAAATAGATTTTGAACATGGGGAAAAAATTCTATGTGAAAAGAACAGTATAAACAAATCATAGAAGCAGAGAATTATGGGAATTTTTGAAAATAGTGATTAGAAGATTTAGGCACTGAATGAGGAAAAAGTGAAAGATGAGGTAAAAAATATGATTGCTATGGCCAGATAATGGTCACCCTTGCAACCCCCCCAGCTTTCCTTTTTAAACTATGAGGAACCATCACAGTTTTAGGGCTATTGAAACACATCATAAAATACCAGGATTTATTAATAAAAGCAACATCTAAAAAGCATATTTTCAGGGTATATTTAGCTTCAGGAAAATATGCTGTGTTCTGGAGATAAAATAAAGGGGATTATTCCTTGCTCTCAAGGAATTTTGAGTTTAAAGGAAGAGGTAGATGCACAAACAAAAAACATGAATTATAGGTTGACAGATACAGGGTACTAAGGAAGCAGAGGAGAAAATGATATCATAGGGCAACTCTAGTTCCAAAAACAGATAAATCTAGAATTATCAGTGGCTTAACACAGCAAGTATTTATTTCTTGTTCCATCAGAGCCAGATATGGTGGTCCTTTTCAGATGGCCTACTGTGTGGTCATTCAGGACCTACCTAGGTTCTTTCATTTTGTAATTTTACCTTCCTCTAGGTCTTCCAAGTCATTTGTACTAGTGAGGATAATCAAGAGAGAGACACAGTTACCTAACTAGGCTCCAAAGCTTCATATTTACTCCACTGATGAGAACTAATAGAACTGGAAATGTGGTCTAGCTGTGTGTCTGAGACAATACAGTGGATTTTGGTGAATACAGTGCAGTCTCTGACTGAGAACAAAGCTGACTATGGGGTAGAAATGGGGAGGCCCAGGAATGATAGAAATCACTGGTATAGTTGTATTTGGTTGCTTACATCTGGCATTTCTTCTGATCAGTTAGAATGTATCAGTCACCTGCTCTGAGTGGCTAGTGCTCATGTCATTCAGCTGTTAAATATTTTGATTAATTTCCACAATTTACCTACACTTGTGAGGGTAAACAGTGAGGGTGAATCCACGAGATCTACTTTATCAAGGCTGAACAAGCAATAGGTTATAAGATGGACCAAAAGTTCAGAGATTTGGAGGTAATAATTTAGGAGGCTGTTTCAAAGGTACAGGTGCGTGTGTGAAACATGACCAGAGATTATACAGTAAAGATGAAGACCAGGCAGAAAACTGAACATAGCTTCAGGAAGCTATTTGGATGTGAAAAGCAAGAGAGGGAGAAGAGTAAACTAACTAACTAACTAAAGCAAGCCAGAGATGTTGAGTCTAGATAGTTGAGAGGTTGACAGTGCTTTTACCAAAATAGGGAACAAGGAAAAGGGATAAATTTTAGAAGGATTCATTAGATTATTTCCATTTTGAAGGCAAGAATCTGCTTTATAGTCCCAGAATCTGATACAGAGCTGCGCACATGGTAGGTGCTCTGGAGATATTCATTTAATTAATGACAAATGAAAAAAATTACTTCAGTTTTAGATATACTGCACTTTTGGTGTCACTAAGATGTTCAGGTAGAGATGACCACCCAGTAGTTGCAAAGGTGTAAGCAGAGTAAGGAGGTGAAAAAAATCTCCTGGGGAAAGGTAGTAACTAAATCTACATGATTACAGTGAATGGAGTGACAGCAAATAGAGAAAACTTTGGAACAACCCCTTTAGCTACAGGGGAAGAAAATTCAGGGAAGGCAACCACAGGTGGAAGAGGAGAGATGGAAAGAAAAAATGTCTCAGAACAGAGAATTTTAAAATGGGGTAGTTAGGCATATTCTGTGACATGGACTTGTTAAGAACAAAGAACAATCATTTCACTTCACAATTTGAGGTTAAAAATCAGTTATATATTTTATTAATTTTGTAAATGGTTTTCTTTCTTTCATTACTTTTTTCTCTTTAAAAATTTTTTTGGACCTGAAAACACAACAGTATGTATCATGAAATTACAAATTGTCTATGATCACATCTCCTTGAAATTATTGCTGTTAAACTTGGCATAGTTTCTTCAGGTCACTTTAAATATATGGAACTAGTCAGTGGAAAATGCATCAGTTGTCAAATGCACCATTTGGCAATATAAAATTACCTTCGTTGAACTGTTTAATGATTTTTGCCTTAAATTCTACTTTGTCTGAAAATAGGATTGCAACTCCTGATATGTTAATGTTTGGATTTCCCTAACAAATCATTTTTATTCCTTTTCTCTTTTAATTTTAATATCATTTGGTTTCAACAGTCTCTTGTCAGCTACATTAGTTTAATTTTTCCTTTAGCTTCTATAGAACTAAGTGGCATTTACTTTTATTGTTACAATTTGTGTCTTCTACCTTTGTGTTTTATATGCTATGTTTTGAATGACTGTTTTCACTGTTTTTATTTTCTATTTAGAATTTGGTGTTCCTATTTTGATTTACTGCAGTGATTAGGAAGGCATGTATTGTTTTTAATTTTTCTCATGATTACATTCACAGTTCTTAAAAAATGCTATATGTCAAAGACTATCAAAGGCAATAATAAAATATATGTTTTGCATCATATCCTCCTTTTGATCATTTCCCCACTCCATATGAGAGAGGGAGTGTAACACATTTTTACTTCTTTTTGCTCCATTTTCTCATATTTTAAAACTATAATGTATATTTTAAGATCCGTATAATACTATTTAAATTTATTAAATATTTTCTCTTTAAGCAACATTCTAATTTTATCCAACTTTTAAAAAATATTTATTGGAGTATAGTTGTTTTACAATGTCGTGTCAGTTTCTGAAGTCAGGGAGCCTGATTCCTTCAGGTCTGCTTTTTTCCCCCCAGGGTTGCCTTGGCTATTTGGTGTCTTTTGTGTTTCCATACAAATTGTAAAATATTTTATTCTAGTTCTGTGAAAAATGCCTTGGTAATTTGATAGGGATTGCATTGAATCTGTAGATTGCCTTGGGAAGTATAGTCATTTTGACAGTATTGATTCTTCCAATCCAAGAACACGGTATATCTCTCCATCTGTTTGTGTCATCTTTGATTTCTTTCATCAGCATGTTATGGTTTTCAGAGTACAGGGCTTTTGCTTCCTTAGGTAGGTTTATTTTTAGGCATTTTATTCTTTTTGATGCAGTGGTAAATGGGATTGTTTCCTTAATTTCTGTTTCTGATCTTTTCATTGTTAGTGTATAGGAATGTAAGAGATTTCTGTGTATTAATTTTGTATCCTGTAACTTTACCAAATTCATGGATGAGCTCTAGTAGTTTTCTGGTAGCTTCTTTAATATTTTCTATGTATAATATGTCATCCAAAAGCAGTGACAGTTTTACTTCTTTTCCAATTTGGATTCCTTTTATTTCTTTTTCTTCTCTGATTGCCGTAGCTAGGACATCCAAAACTATGTTGCATAAAAGTGGTGAAAGTTGATATCCTTGTCTTGTTCCTGATCTTAGAGAAAAAGTTTTCAGCTTTTCACCATTGAGAATGATGTTAGCTGTGGGTTTGTCATATGTGACCTTTATTATGTTGAGGTAGGTTCCCTCTATGCCTACTTTCTGGAGAGTTTTTATTGTAACTGGGTGTTGAATATTATCAAAAGCATTTTCTGCATCTATTGATGTGATCATATGGTTTTTATTCTTCAGTTTGTTAATGTGGCATACCACACTGATTGATTTGTAGATACTGAAGAATCCTTGCATCCCTGAGATAAATCCCACTTGATCATGGTGTATTTTTTTTAATGTGCTGCTGGATTCAGTTTGCTAGTATCTTGTTGAGTATTTTTTGCGTCTATCTTCATCAGTGATATTGGACTGTAATTTTCTTTTTTTGTGTGGTATCTTTGTCTGTTTTTGGTGTGAGGGTGATGGTGGCCTCATAGAATGAGCTTGGAAGTGTTCCTTCCTCTGCAATCTTTCGGAAGAATTTCAGAAGGATAGGTGTTAGCTCTTCTCTAAATGTTTCATAGAATTCATCTCTGAAGACATCTGGTCCTGGACTTCTGTTTGTTGGAAGTCTTAAGTCACTGTTTGAATTTCAGTATTTCTGATTGGTCTGTTCATATTTTTAAATTTCTTCCTGATTCAGTCTTGGAAGGTTGTACCTTTCTAAGAATTTGTCCATTTCTAGGTTGTCCATTGTTTTGGCATATAGTTGCCTGTAGTAGTCTCTTATGATCCCTTTTATTTCTGTGGTGTCCATTGTAATGTCTTCTTTTTCAGTTCTAATCATTTTATTGACTTGAGCCCTCTCCCTTTTTTTCTTGATGAGTCTGGCTAGAGGTTTATCAGTTTTGTTTATCTCTTTCAAGAACCAGCTTTTAGTTACATTGATCTATTCTGTTGTTTTCTTCATCTATATTTCATTTATTTATGCTCTGAAATTTATGATTACTTTCTACTAACTTTGGGTTTTGTTTGTATTCTTTCTCTAGTTGCTTTAGGTGTAAGGATAGGTTGTTTATTTGAGATTTTTCTTGTTTCCTGAGGTAAGATTGTATTGCTATAAACTTCCCTCTTAGAACTGCTTTTGCTGCATCCCATAGGTTTTGGATCATTGTGTTTTTGTTGTCTTTTGTCTCTAGGTATTTTTAATTTCATTTCTTTAGTGATCCATTGGTTGTCTAGTAACATATTGTTTAGCTTCCATGTGTTTGTTTTTTAGTTTTTTTCTTGTAGATTTCTAATATCATAGCGTTATGGTAGGAAAAGATGCTTGATATCATTTCAATTTTCTTAAATTTACTGAGGCTTGTTTTTTGGCCCAAGGTGTGATCTGTCCTGGAGAATGTTCCATGTACACCTGAGAAGTAAGTGTATTCTGCTGGTTTCAGATGGAATGTTTCAAAATATCAAATAAATCCATTTGGTGTAATGTGTCATTTAAGGCTACGTTTCCTTATTGATTTTCTGTCTGGATGATCTGTCCATTGATATAAGCGGGTTGTTAAAGTCCCCCACTATTATTGCCTTACTGTTGATTTCTCCTTTTATACTGTTAGCATTTGCTTTATATATTGAGGTGCTCCTGTGTTGGGTGCATGTATATTTATAATTGTTATATTTTTTCTTAAATTGATCCCTTGATCATTATATAGTATCCTTCTTTGTGTCTTATAACATTCTTCATTTTAAAGTTGTTTTGACTGATATGAGTATTGCTACTCCAGCTTTCTTTTGATTTCCATTTCCATGGAATACCTTTTTCCATTCCCTCACTTTCAATCTGTATGTGTCCCTAGATCTGAAGTGGATCTCTTGTAGAAAGCATTATATGGGTCTTGTTTCTGTATCCTTCCAGCCAGTGTATTTCTTTTGGTTGGAGGATTTAATCCATTTACATTTAAGGTTAATTATCGATATGTATGTTCTTATTGCAATTTTGTTAATTGTTTTGGATTTGTTTTTGTAGGTCTTTTCTCTTCCCTTCCTCTTTTGTTCACTTCTCTTGTGACTTGATGACTATATTTAGTACTGTGTTTGGATTGTTTTTTTCTTTTTTCTGTCTGTATCTGTTGTAGATTATTGGTTTGCCATTCCCATGAGGTTTTGATATAGCAGTCTATATAAATACAAGATTAAGTTGCTCTTCTCTTAATTCCTGATGCATTTCCAATATCCTGCATTTGTAAATCATAATTTCTGGTTTTGATATCATATTTGTGTGTGGATGATTTCCTACCTTTATGTTTGCCTTTGCTGGTGAGCTTTCCCATTTGTAATTTTCTTGTTTCTAGTTGTGGCCTTTTTTTTTTTCTGCCTAGAGAAGTTCCTTTAGGATTTGTTGTAGAGCTGGTTGGTTGGTGCTGAATTCTCTTAGCTTTTGTTGTCTGTAAAGCTTTTGATACCTCCACCAAATCTGAATGAGTGCCTTGCTGGGTAAGAAAATTCTTGGTTGTAGGTTTTTCCCTTTCATCACTTGAAATATATTGTGTCACTCCCTTCTGGCCTGCAGAATTTCTGCTAAAAAATCAGCTGATAATCTTATGGGGATTCCCTTGTATGTTATGTGTTGCTTTGCCCTTGTTGCTTTTTTTTTTTTTTTTTTTTGCGGTACACAGGCCTCTCACTGTTGTGGCCTCTCCCGTTGTGGAGCACAGGCTCCAGATGCGCAGGCTCAGCGGCCATGGCTCATGGCCCCAGCTGCTCCGCGGCATGTGGGATCTTCCCAGACCAGGGCACGAACCCGTGTACCCTGCATTGGCAGGCGGACTCTCAACCACTGTGCCACCAGGGAAGTCCTGCCCTTGTTGCTTTTAATATTTTTTCTTTGTTTTTAATTTTTGTCAGTTTGATTAATATGTGTCTTGGAGTGTTCCTCCTTCCGTTTATCCTGTATGGGACTCTCTGTGCTTCCTGGACTTGAATGAGTGTTTCCTTTTCCATGTTAGGGAAGTTTTCAGCATATACCTCTTCAAGTATTTTCTCAGGTCCTCTTCTTTTTCTGGGACCCCCTATAATTTGAATGTTGGTGTGTTTAATGTTGTCCCAGAGGTCTCCAAGACTGTCCTCATTTCTTTTCATTGTTTTTTCTTTTTTCTGTTTCATAGCCATGATTTCAGCACTCTGTCTTCCAGCTCACTTATTCGTTCTTCTGCGTCATTTATTCTGCTTTTGATTCCTTCTAGTGTATTTTTCATTTCAGTTATTGTACTGTTTATCTCTGTTCTTTATAGCTTATAGGTCTTTGTTAAACAATTCTTGTATCTTCTCAGTCTGTGCCTCCATTTTTTTCTGAGATCTTGGATTCTCTTTACTATCATTACTCTAAATTCTTTTCAGGTAGGTTGCCTATCTCCACTTCACTTAGTTGTTTTTCTGGGGTTTTATCTTCTTCCTTCATCTGGAACATATTTTTATGCTGTCATTTTGTCTACCTTTCTGTGTTTGTGGTCTCCCTTCCACAGTCTGCAGGATTGTAGCTCCTGTTGCTTCTGGTGTTTGCCCCCTTGTGGGTAAGGTTGGTCCTGGGGCTAGTGCTGGCTTCCTGGTGGGAGGGACTGGTGCCTGCCCACTGGTTGGTGGAGTTGCATCTTGTCCCTCTGTGTGGCAGGGCCATGTCAAGTGGTGTTTTTATAGGTGGCTGTGGGGTCAGAATGACTTTAGGCAGCCTGTCTGCTGATGGGTGGGGCTGTGTTTCCACCCTGTTGATTCTTTGCCCTGAGGCATCTCAGCATTGGAGCCTGCATTGGGTAGGGCCAGGTCTTGGTGCCAAATGGTGACCTCCAGGAGAGCTCATGCTGATCAGTATTACCTGGGGCCTCTTACGCCAGTGTCCTTGCTCCTCCAATGAGCCACAGCCAAGCCTTGCCTCCCAGCAGACCCTCCAAGACCCGCAGGTAGGTCCAGCCCCGGCTCCTATGGAGTTGCTGATTTGCCCTGGGTCGCAATATATGTGAAACCTTGTGTGCACTCTCCAAGAGTGGAGTCTCTGTTTTCCCCAGTCCTGTGGAGCTCCTGCACTCAAGACCTGCTGGTCTTCAAAGCCAAATGCTCTAATGGGGGCAGGGGTCCTCTTCCCAATGCCAGACCCTCAGGCTGGGGAGCCTGACATGGGGTTCAAAACTCTCACTCTTGTGGGAGAACCTCTGTAATAAAATTATTTTCCAGTTTGTGGATCAACCACCCAGTGGATATGGGATTTGATTATGTTGCAAAAGCAACCCTCCTACCGTCTCATTGTGGTTTCTTCTTTGTCTTTAAATATAACATCTTTTTGTTAGGTTCCAGTCTTTGTTTTCAATGGTTGTTCAGCAGTTAGTTGTGATTTTGGTGTTTTCATGTGAGATGGTGAGCTTAAGTACCTCTGCCATCTTGTCCAGAATCCAGGGGCTGCTTTTAGTTTGAATGCTTTCTGCCTCTTTCCTCAGTTTGTGCTGGCCATTATCCCCTTGACATGGGGTGTGCAGGTGTGACAGCCCTTGTGTGCTCCTGGGATGGCAGGGGCAGCACTTGGCACCTGCTTGCAGGTCTTGTAGCAGTGACTGCAGCCAGTGCACTCCTGGGATAGTGGGGACAGAGCTTAGCACCTGCTCTCGGATCTCCTAGGGTGGCTGCAGCCTGCACACCTCTGGGACAGTGGGGGTAGTGCTTGGTGCCTGCTCATGAGTCTTGTAGCAGTGGCAGCAGCTGCAGAGACTTGTGTTTGCCCCCACAGCTCCTTTAGGCAGTGTCCTGTTGTATGAGAGCACTCACACAGAAATTAGCTCTTATGATGCTCCCACCCCTCTTTTCCTGTGCCCCCCAATAATAGCACCTTGCCTCTCTGGTGGGCCTAGACTTCTTCCGAGTACACCCTCAGTTGCCAGAATCCAACCTCTTCAGCCTGTCTCTATGCAGCCAACCCCGGTCTTCTCCCCAGGTCTGACCTCTGAAGCCTGAGCTTCAGCACCCAGCCTGAACTTGCACCAGTGGAGGAACGTCTCAGGCTGGTGAGCACAGGGGGGCAGTGCCAACCTTCTGTGAAGGTTACTCTCCATTTTGCCTTCTACAAACCAGTTGCTGCCCCCTCCTCCTAGGCTCCAAAGCTCCCCCTCCATCCAGGCTGATCTCCCCACTGGTGAGGGGGCTTCCTTGGGTGTGGGAGCCTTTCCTCCTTTACCGTTCCCTCCCTGGGGCATGGGACCCATCCTGATTCCTTTCTTTTTCTTTTTTCTTTTGTCCTACCCAGTTATGTGGAGGTTTTCTTGCCCTTTCAGAAGTCTTCTGCCGGCATTCAGTAGAAGTTCTGTGTGAATTGTTCCACTTTTAGATGTATTTTTAATGTTTTTGTGAGAGAAGGTGAGCTCCATGTCCTACTCCTGCACCATATTGAACTGTTAACTCTCCAACTTTTAAATAAACTTTAAAACAATTATTTAGACTGAAATTTGTGTTTGATTTGATTCAATGTTCACTGCCAGTCCTTGACTAGATGTTAGTTTCTGGAACTACATAACAGATCATTTTCCTCAAAGAGTTTAGAGTCTAATGGCTTCTTCTCAATACTATTACTCATTCTTTTTTGTTTTAAATTAATTTCTATTGGAGTATAGTTGTTTTACAATGTTGTGTTAGTTTCTACTGTACAGCAAAGTGAATCAGCTATATGTATACTTATATCCCCTCTTTTTTTGGATTTCCTTCCCGTTTAGGTCACCACAGAGCATTGAGTAGAGTTTCTTGAGCTATACAGTAGGTTCTTATTATCTATCTATTTTATACATAGTATTAAGAGTGTATATATGTCAATTCCAATATTCCAATTCATCCTACCCACCTCTTTCCCCCCTTGGTGTCCATACGTTTGTTCTCTATGTCTGTGTCTCTATTTCTCCTTTCCAAATAAGATCATCTGTACCATTTTTCTAGATCCCACATATATACATTAATATACGATATTTGTTTTTCTCTTTCTGACTTCAGTCTGTATGACAGTCTCTAGGTTCATCATATCTCTACAAATGACCCAATTTTGTTCCTTTTTATGGCTGAGTAATATTCCATTGTATATATGTACCACATCTTCTTTATCCATTCATCTGTTGATGGACAATTTATGTTGCTTCCATGTCCTAGCTATTGTAAATAGTGCTGTAATGAACATTGTGGTGCATGTGTCTTTTTTAATTATGGTTTTCTCTGGGTATATGCCCAGGAGTAGGATTTCTGGGTCATATGGTAGTTCTATTTTTAGTTTTTTAAAGAACCTCCAACTGTTCTCCATAGTGGCTGTATCAATTTACATTCCCACCCACAGTGCAAGAGGGTTCCCTTTTCTGCACACCCTCTCTAGCATTTATTGTTTGTAGATTTTTTAATGATGGCCATTCTGATTGGTGTGGGGTGATACCTCATTGTAGTTTTGATTTGCATTTCTCTAATAATTAGTGATGTTGAGCATCTTTTCATGTGCCTCTTGGCCATCTGTATGTCTTCTTTGGAGAAATGTCTGTTTAGGTCCTCTGCCTTTTTTTTTTGCGGTACACGGGCCTCTCACTGTTGTGGCCTCTCCCATTGCGGAGCACAGGCTCCTGACGTGCAGGCTTAGTGGCCATGGCTCATGGGCCCAGCCGCTCTGCAGCATGTGGGATCTTCCCGGACCAGGGTACGATCCCATGTCCCCTGCATCCGCAGGTGGACTCTCAACCACTGCGCCACCAGGGAAGCCCATCTCTGCCCATTTTTTGATTGGGTTGTTTTTTTGATATTGAGCTGCTATTACTCATTCTTATTCTCTCTTTTGGTTAAATGCACTACCAAACTTCGATTTACCTCCATTATTAATCTATTAATTTAAGTACTTTATAGATAGTATAAAGTATAGAACATATAAAGGAGGAATTTATTCTTAAAAATCTAAAAATTCTTGGGAGCAAAATTAATTTTTGTCATTTTTACATTGTAGGGGAGAAATCTTAAGGCTGGCTTTACTTACGTTTACTTGTTTTTGTCTCAATATTTGTAGAATTTTGCTTTTATCCCTGTAACTTATTTTTTTGAGTCTCTATTCATTTTCCTTTTTTTAAAAACTACTATATAAAGTCATTTTAGTACAGGTACATTTATCGGCTCTATAATAGTTTTGATTTTTCTGGGTTTTTAAAAAAATTAATAATTCTTGGGTTGAATAACATTTTATTTATTCCTTTTTAGTTATCTCTTCCTTTATTTTTCTCTTAGCTTTGGAAACCTTTTTGAATTGATAATAACCAGTTAGCTGATTAATTACATAACAGTGATTTATTTTTTATAATGTCTATTCCATTTTTTTTTTTTTTTTTTTTTTGCCATACATGGGCCTCTCACTGTTTTGGCCTCTCCCATTGCGGAGCACAGGTTCCGGACGTGCAGGCTCAGCAGCCATGGCTCACGGGCCTAGCTGCTCCATGGCATGTGGGATCTTCCCGGACCGGGGCACAAACCCACATCCCCTGCATCGGCAGGCGGACTCTCAACCACTGCGCCACCAGGGAAGCCCTATTCCATTTTTTTAAACTGCTTTTACCATGTATTGATCTCTTACAATGGCACTTTATATTTTCATACCATTCTTCCTCATCTCACATTTTTTTCTGACTTTCCTTATGATTTTCAGCTTCCATTTTATAGATATTAGATCTTACATCCTATTGAGTGCCAAGTAGTTTTCTGTATCTTCTTTCAGATTCCTGCAGGAAATAATTTAAGTCTATTTTCTTCTGGATATATGGGATGATCTATCATTCTTCTTGCCTTTCAGTAGTTTAGAGATTCTTTTGGAAGTTCTCTTCTACTTGTCATGTATTAAAGAGAGTTCTGTATACAACTGGTGTTTCCCAACAGACAAGATTTACAGATTGTCCTTGTATCCCTCTTTATACATTTGCATGCAAGTGGAAGCCCTTACTAAGATCTATAGCTTGGTGGCACACTGATAACCAGAGTGCCTAGCATGGTTCCCAGTCTCCAATAGGCTTTGATCTAATGTGGCTACGCTGGAATGTGAGGAAATTATTTTCCTATCCATTCTACCTGGATCTCAGATCTCTAAACAGTGCTATTATCCTCAGTCTGTTTGGGAAACAGGGCCCTTCCTAAATCTGCAAGATTCTTCTCCCCCTGCCCCCAACAGAATTTTATTTGTGGTGAGTAACCTTTGTAGAATACAATATAAGCCTGCCCATCAATTTTTAAATTACTTTTTAGGACCTACAGGAGCTAACTGTGTGTATGGAAGAGCTGATGAGGGGAGGGGGAAAGTGGCTCTCTAAGTGCTGCAAAAATCAGTACTTGTATTGTTGGCTGGTAAAGACCTTGGAGCAAATCATTATAGAATGAGGACTGTCTACTTTCATGAGAGCATTTTCCCCATTTCTGTTTGAAGAGTACTGGTGGGTCCTCAATTCCATTTTGAAATCCAGTTCCAGTGACTTCTGTGTCACTAAAGATTGCCTCATAGTAAATATAGATTCTGGGTTATGCTCCACTTTTCAGCATGCTCCCCTGATCAAATCCCAATCAAGAACATATTATAATGGATATGAGTGGGAGTGTTATTATATGGATACTGCAAACCTAACATTAGTGTATTTTAAAAATATGACTAATTTCCAGAATTTGGTCCTTAGCTACTATTAATAACAAATTTCTTGTAATATACCTCACAGTTATGGAAACATGCCAGTATGTTAAGAAATCATATTTGAGAACTACTGGAAAAACACTGGTGGAATCTTAATATTTAGGCATTCTCAGTAGTTTAGCCTCAAGCCTAAAGTCCTATATTATTATGTTCTCTAACCAGAAACAGTTGAGTCATTCAGGAGCAGAAAAGACAGGAAAAAATATGACATCTTATATTTCTCCTTAGCCCACCCCAGATCTGTATAGTTGCTATGGCAATCAGTTGCTCCTCTGGTAAGACAGCTCTTCCAATCGTTCATATTCTCTGCCACTGTTCTGTTTCAATACCTCTTGAAATGGTCCCACATCATTAAGTATTTCTTGTTCAATCTGCACAACTGTCAGAGTAATGCTTTTGAAACAGAATTTTGATCATACTATTTCACTGCTTAAAAGCCTTCAAAGACTGCAAGGATGTTATAATGAATGAAGGTAATGTCTTCATATAGAACAGTCAAATTCAGAGCCCCTATTTTCCATCTCTGTTGTTTCCACTTTCCCTGTTTCCTTCCTCTCCCTGGGAGCCAGAGTGACACACCTCAGGTAGGAGATTGGACAATGTCCCTGTCTAGTATTAAAGAAAAGGCCTATAGATACTGATATTTGGGGGGGCCCAACAGAAATGGCTTCATTTCTCTGCTAGGCAACCCCTAAAAAGGCCTCCAATTACCCCTGCTTCTTGATATTTACACCCTTGCATACTCCCTTTTTTGTTTTTAATTTAGTTTTTATTTTATTTTGTAGTTGATTTACAATGTTGTGTTAGTTTCAGGTGTACAGCAAAGTGATTCAGTTATACATATACACATATCCATTCTTTTTCAGATTCTTTTCCCATCTAGGTTACTACAGAGTATTGAGTAGAATTCCCTGAACTATACATTAGCTATACAGTAGGTCCTTGTTGACTATCTATTTTATATATAGTAAATTATATATGTTAATCCTAACCTCCTAATTTATCCCTCCCTACCAAATTTCCCTTTTTGTAACCATAAGTTTGTTTTTTAAGTCTTTGAGTCTGTTTCTCTTTTGTAAATAAGTTGATATGTATCATTTTTTTAGATTCCACATATAAGTGATATCATAGGATATTTGTCCTTTTCTGACTTACTTCACTTAGTATGATAATCTCTAGGTCCAACCATGTTGCTGCAAATGGCATTATTTCATTAATTTTTTGGCTAAGTAATATTCCAGTGTGTGTGTGTGTGTGTGTGTGTGTGAGTGTGTGAGTGTATACACCACATTTTCTTTATCCACTCATCTGTTGATGCACATTTAGGTGGCTTCCATGTCTTGGCTATTCTAAGTAGTGATGCAGTGAACATTGGGGTGCATGTATCTTTTCAAATTCTGGTTTTCTCCAGATATATGCCCAGGAGTAGGATTGCTCAATCACATGGTAGTTCTATTTTTAGTTCTTTAAGGAACCTCCATACTATTCTCCATAGTATCAATTTACATTCCCACCAACAGTGTAGGAGGGATCCTTTTCTCCACACCCTCTCCAGCCATTTATTGTTTGTAGACATTTTCATGGTGGCCATTCTGACCAGGGTAATGTGATACCTCATTGTAGTTTTGATTTGCATTTCTCTAATAATTAGTGATGTTGAGCATCTTTTCATATGCCTCTTGGCCATCTGTATATCTTCTTTGAAGAAATGTCTGTGTAGATCTTCTGCCCATTTTTTGATTGGGTTGTTTTATTGGTTGTTTGTTTGTTTTGATACAGAGCTGCATGAGCTGTTTGTATATTTTGGAGATTAATCCCTTGTCGGTTGCTTCATTTGCAAATATTTTCTCCAATTCTGTGCGTTGTCTTTTCATTTTTATAGTTTCCTTTGTGGCACAAAAGCTTTTAAGTCTAATTAGGTCCATTTGTTTATTTTTGTTTTTATTTTCATTACTCTACAACGTGGATTCAAAAATATGTTGCTGTGATTTACATCAAAGTGTGTTCTGCATGTTTTCCTCTAAGAGTTTTATGGTATCTGGCCTTACATTTAGGTCTTTAATCCATTTTTATTTTACTTTTTTGTATAGTGTTAGAGAATGTTTTAATATAGCTGTCCAATTTAACATGTAGCTGTCCAATTTTCCCAGCAGCATTTATTGAAGAGACTGTCTTTTCTCCATTGTATATTCTGGCCTCCTTTGTTGTAGATTAATTGACCATAGGTGTGTGACCTTTTTTCTGGGCTTTCTTTCCTGTTCCATTGATCTATATATATATATTTTGTGCCAGTACCATATTGTCTTGATTACTATAGCTTTGTATTATAGTCTGAAGTCAGGGAGCCTGATTCTTCCTGCTCTGTTTTACTTTCTCAGGATTACTTTGGCTATTCAGGGTCTTTTGTGTTTGCATAGAAATTTAAAATTATTTTATTCTAGTTCTATGAAAAATGCCATTGGTAATTTGATAGGGATTGCATTGAATCTGTAGATTGCCTTGGGAAGTATATACATTTTAACAATATTGATTCTTCTAATCCAAGAACATGGTATATCGTTCCATCTGTTTTTGTCATCTTTGACTTCTTTCATCAGCATCTTATAGTATTCAGAGCACAGGTCTTTTGCCTCCTTAGGTAGGTTTATTCCTAGGTAGTTTATTCTTTTTGATGAGATGGCAAATGAGATTGTTTCCTTAATTTCTCTTTCTGATATTTCATTATGTGTATAGGAATGCAAGAAATTTCTGTGTATTAATTTTGTATCCTACAACTTTACCGATTTCATTGATGAGCTATAGTAGTTTTCTGGTAGCTTTTTTATTGTTTTCTATGTATATTATCATATAATCTGCAAACAGTAACAGTTTTACTTCTTTTCCAATTTGGATTGCTATTATTTCTTTTTCTTCTGTGATTGGCATGACTAGGACTTCCAAAATTTGTTGAATGAAAGTGCAACAGTGGACATCCTTGTCTTGTTCCTGATCTTAGAGGAAATACTTCATCTTTCACTGTTGAGTATAATGTTAGTTGTGGGTTTGTCATATATGGCCTTTATTATGTTGAGGTAGGTTCCCTCTATGCCTACTTTCTATAGAGTTTTTATCATAAATGGGTGTTGAATTTTGTTCAAAGCTTTTTCTGCATCTGTTGAGATGATCATATGGTTTTTATTCTTCAGTTTGTTAATGTGGTGTATCATGCTGATTTATATGCAGCTATTGAAAACTCCTTGCATCCCTGAGATATATCCCACTTGATCATGGTGTATGATCCTTTTAATGTGTTGTTGGACTCAGTTTGCTTGTGGTTTGCTGAGGATTTTTGTGTCCATGTTAATTGGTGACATTGGCCTGTAATTTTCTCTTTTGTGATGTCTTTGGTTTTGGTATCAGGGTGATGGTGGCCTCATAGAATGAGTTTGGGATTGTTCCTTCCAATGTAAATTTTTGGAATAGTTTCAGAAGGATAGGGATTAACTCTTCTCTAAATGTTTGATAGAATTCACCTGTGAAGCCATCTGATCCTGGACTTTTGTTTGTTGGAAATTTTTTAATCACAGTTGCAACTTCAGTACTTGTGATTGGTCTGCTCATATTTTATATTTTTTCTTCATTCTGTCTTGGAAGCTTGTACCATTTGTCCATTTCCTCTAGGTTATCCCTTTTATTGGCATATAGTTGCTTTTAGTAGTGTCTTACAATCCTTTCTATTTCTGTGGTGTCCATTATAACTTTTCCTTTTTCATTTCTAATTTTATTGATTTGAGGCCTCTCCCTCCCTTTTTCTTGATGAGTCTGACTAAAGGTTTATCAATTTTGTTTATCTTTTCAAAGAACCAACTTTTATTTTCATTGATCTATTGTTTTCTTTATCTCTATTTCATTTACTTCTGCTCTGACCTTTATGATTGCTTTCCTTCTAACTTTGGTTTTGTTTGTTCTTGCATCTCTAGTTGCTTTAGGTGTAAGTTTAGGTTGTTTATTTGAAATTTTTCTCGTTTCATGAGGTAAGATTGTATTGCTATAAGCTTCCCTCTTAGAACTGCTTTTGCTGCATCCCACAGGTTTTGGATCATTGTGTTTTTGTTGTCATTTGTCACTAGGTATTTTCTGATTTCCTCTTTGATTTCTTCAGTGACCCATTGGTTGTTTAGTAACATATTGTTTAGCTTCCATGTGTTTGTGTTTTTTACAACTCTTTTTCTTGTAGTTTATTTCTAATCTCATGGCGTTGTGGTTGAAGAAGATGATTGATATCATTTAAGTTTTTTTAAATCTACCAAGGCTTGCTTAGTGGCCCAAGGTGTGATCTGTCCTGGAGAATGTTCCATGTACACCTGAGAAGAAAGTGTATTCTGCTGCTTTCAGATGGAATGTTTTATAAATCTCAAATAAGTCCATTTGGTCTAATGTGTCATTTAAGGGCTGTGTTTCCTTATTGATTTTCTGTCTGGATGATCTGTTCATTGATGTAAGTGGGTTATTAAAGTCCCCAACTATTATTGTCTTACTGTTGACTTCTTCCATTATGGCTGTTAGCATTTGCCTTATATTTTGAGGTGCTCCTATGTTGGATGCATATATATTTACAAATGTTATATCTTCTTCTCAGATTGATCCCTTGATCATTATGTAGTGTCCTTCTTCGTCTCTTGTAACGTGCTTTATTTTAAAGTCTGTTTTGTCTGATATGAGTATTGCTACTTCAGCTTTCTTTTGATTTCCACTTTCATGGAATAACTTTTTCCATCCTCTCACTTTCAATCGGTGTGTGTCCCTACATCTGAAGTGGGTGTCTTCTAGGTAGCATATATAGGGGACTTGTTTTTGTATCCATGCAGCGAGTCAGTGTCATTTGGTTGGAGCATTTAATCCTTTCACATTTTAGGTGATCATCAAGATCTGTGTTCTTCTTGCCATTTTGTTAATTGTTTTGAATTTGTTTTTTGCAGGTCTTTTTTCTTCCCTTCCTCTTTTATTCTCTTCTCATGTTTTGATGACTGTAGTATTGTGTTTGGATTGCTTTTTCTTTTTTGTGAGTGTACCTGTTGTAGATTTTTCATTTGCAGTTCCCATAAGGTTTTGATATAGCAGTTATATATATACATATATATATGTATGTGTGTGTATATATATATGTGTGTGTGTGTGTACATATATAATGTTTTAAGTTGCTCATCTCTTAATTTCCAATACATTTCCAATATCCTGCATTTGTATTCTCCTCTTCTCACAATTGCAGGTTTTGATATCATATTTGTGTGTGGATGACTTCCTACCTTTATGTTTGCCTTTACCATTCATAATTTTCTTGTTTCTAGTTGTGTCTTTTTCCCTTCTGCCTAGGCAAGTTCCTTTAGCATTTATTGTAAAGCTCCTTTAGTGTTTATTGTATTGGATGATGCTGAATTCTCTTAGCTTTTGCTTGTCTGGAAAGCTTTTGATTTCTCCATCAAATGTGAATGAGAGCCTTGCTTGGTAAAAGTATTCTTTTTTTTTTTTTTTTGCAGTACATGGGCCTCTCACCGCTGTGGCCTCTCCCGTTGCGGAGCACAGGCTCCGGACGCACAGGCCCAGCAGCCGTGGCTCACGGGCCCAGCTGCTCCGTGGCATGTGGGATCCTCCCGGACCGGGGCACGAACCCGTATCCCCTGCATTGGCAGGAGGACTCTCAACCACTGCGTCACCAGGGAAGCCCGGTAAGAGTATTCTTGATTGTAGTTTTTTCCCATTCCTCACTTGAAATATATTGTGCCACTCCTTTCTGGCCTGCAGGGTTTTGCTGACAAATCAGCTGATAACATTATGGTGATTCCCTTGTATGTTACCTGTTGCTGTGCCATTGTTGCTTTTAATATTTTTTCTTTGTATTTTGATTAATATGTGTCTTGGTGTGTTCCTCCTTGGGTTTATCCTGTATGGAACTCTTGCATGTCCTGGGCTTGAATGTGTGTTTCCTTTCCCATGTTAGGGAACTTTTTCATCTATTATCTCTTCAAATATTTTCTCAGGCTCTTTCTATCTCTCATCTCTTTCTGGGACCCCTATAATGCAAATGTTGTTGAGTTTAATGTTGTCCCAGAGACCGTCCTCATTCTTTGTTCTTTATTCTGTCCCACAGCAGTGATTTCCATCAATCTATTTTCCAGCTAACTTATTTGTTCTTCTGCCTCATTTATTCTGCTATTGATTCCTTCTAGTGTATTTTTCATTTCTGTTATTGTATTGTTCATCTCTGTTTGTTTGTTCTTTAAAGCTTCTAGGTCTTTGTTAAACATTTCTTGTAACCTCTTGGTCTTTGCCTCCATTCTTTTTCTGAGATCTTGGATCATCTTTAGTATCATTACTCTGAATTCTTTTTCATGTAGATTGCCTATCTCCACTTCACTTAGTTGTTCTTCTGGGGTTTTATCTTTTTCCTTCATCTGGAACATATTTCTCTGCCTTCTCACTTTGTCTAACTTTCTGTGTTTGTGGTCTCCTTTCTGCAGGCTGCAGGATTGTAGTTCTTCTTGCTTCTGGTGTCTACCCCCTGGTACATGAGGTTGCTCCAGAGGTTTGTGCAGGCTTCCTGGTGGGCAGGACTGGTGCCTGCCTCTGGTTGGTGGAGTAGCATCTTGTTCCTCTGTTGGGCAGGGCTGTGTCAAATGGTGTGTTTTTAAGTGGCTGTGGGGTCAGGACGACTTTAGGCAGCCTGTATGCTGATGGGTGGGGCTGTGTTTTCACTATGTTGGTTGTTTGGCCTGAGGCATCCCAGCACTGGATCTTGCAAGCTTTTGGTTGGGGCCAGGTCCTGGTGCCAAAATGGTGACCTCCAGGAGAACTTACACTGGTGAATATTTCCTGGGGCTTCTGCCACTATTATCCTTGCCTCCACAGTGAGTCACAGCTGACTTCTGCATTCCCAGGAGACCCTCCAAGACCCTCAGGTCAGTTCAGCCCAGCCTCCTTAGAGTCACTGCTTTGTCCTGGGTCCCAGTGTATGTGAAACATTTTGTGCACTCTCCAAGAGTGGAGTCTTTGTTTCACCCAGTCCTGTGGAGCTCCTGCACTCAAGGTCCGCTGGTCTTCAAAGCCAAATGTCCTGGCAGCGCCTCTTCCCGATGCTAGATCACCAGGCTGGGGAGCCTGATGTGGAGCTCAGAATTCTCCACCTCATTGCTGCTTCTTTTCTTTGGGTGTAGAATATCTTTTTTTGTAGTTTCAAGTCTTTTTTGCCAATGGTTCTTCAGAAGTTAGTTGTGATTTTGGTGTTTTCCTGAGAGGAGGTTAGCTCAAGTCCTTCTGTGAATCTTGTCTCCTGCCTCTTGGTATTTCTCCTTATAATGACTTTAATCCAAAGTCACCCAGTGTGATTGATAGGCAGAATAGTAGCCCTCCAAAGATATCACATTCATGTGCCTGGAATCTGAAAATTTACCTTTGGCTTCCCACCTGGCTGTTGAGGGGCAGACACAACTTCCACAATTCTGGGCAGCCGCAGTGGCAACCAGCTTTCTATATGGAGATGCAGCAGCCACCATTAGAGCCTGTGAGTGTGCCTACTTTTTTTTTTTTTGAGTATGGACTGGACTTTTGATTCACTTCTAAAGAATAGAATATGACAGAAGTGAGGAGATGCCGTTTCCAAGATTGGGCTACAAAAGACAGTGGCTTCTGTCTTAGAGACTCTCAGTCAATAACTAACTCTGAGGGAAATCACCTGTCATGTTGTCCCAATAAGAGTTTTGAGTGGCAAGAAACAAGCAGCAGCAAGGAATGAGGCTCACCAACCATCACATGAATAAGCTTGAAAGTGGATCCTCCACCATTTGAGCTTTGAGATATTTGCAGCCTCTGCCAACATCTTGATCATCAGCCTTTCGAGAGACCCTGATCCAAAGGCCAGGCCCAAATCCCTGACCTAGAAAAACTGAAATGATGAATATCTGTTGTTTTAAGCTGCTTATTTATGGGTAATTTGTTATTCAGTAACAGATAATTAATATAACCTCTACCTAATCACTCCATGGTGAGAGCCATTAATCAATAAGCCCCAACAATCCACCCATAGCTTCCCTTTGCCATTTTACTATTTTGCTTTTCATCATGGATAACTGAGAAAAGGGGCATGAGAAAAATTTGGGAAATTATGGTTATGTTAATTTTCTTGAAAATAATGGTATTTCCATGGGCATAATATATATGTCATAGTGTATCAAATTATTTATTTTAAACATATGCAGCTTATTATTTGCTAATTATACTTCAATAAAGCTATTGAAATATGAATAGAGATATAAGATTAAACCAAATATTTGAAAAAAGACTCTGATATAATAGGGACTGAAATAAATAAAATGTAAAGTCATTCAAAGAATACTGAAACAGGGCAGAAGGTTAGAAGAAAAGTTTAAAAAAAAAACCTATAATAATTATCTTGAGAAATAAATGAAATTTTTTTCATCTGTGAAAAAGGGAAACTATAGAAGAGAATAATATGAGAAAGAGTTCTCAGAAATTAAAAACATAATAATGGAAGCTAAAAACTCAAAAGAAGGTTTTGAAGTTAAAGTTTAAGGGATCTCTGGTAAGTATAATAAAGCAAAGAGAAGAAAAATGGGAACAAGAAGATAAAATTAGAGACACAGTTCTGGAGGTCTAACATTTGAATATAGGGAATTCTGAGTGTGAAGGGGATAAAAAGAAGACAAAAGGGGAGTTTAATTTGAAGAATTAAACACACATTTATACATTTAAGGGGCCCAAGTAGTGCTAAAAAAATAAATTTGAAAACATCTACCATAAGGCATTTTGTATTAGTTATCCATTGCACTGTAATAAGTGACTAAAAAATATAGCAACTAAAAAAAAAACCCATATATTTATTATCTCATAGTTTCATTGAGTCTGGAATCCAGACATAACTTAGCTGGGCTCACTGCTTCAGAGTCTCTCACAAGGCTGTAATCAAAGTGTTAGCCAAGACTAGTGTCTTATGTGAAGGCAAACCAGGGAAGACTCTGCTTCCAAAATTACTCACAAATTAGACAGGATTTAATTCCTTGTGGGTTATTAGACTATAATCTCAACAACTTGCAGGCTTTTGGACATAGAGCATCCTTAGTCACTTGCCTTGTAGACTTCTCCAATATGGCAACATGATTTGTCAAAGCATAAACGCCAAAAAGGCAAAAGAGAGTTTGCCAACAAGGCAGAAGTCACATCTAATCATGGAAGTGATATCCCATTACCTTTGTCATATTCTGTTGGTTAGAAGCAAGTCACTGGGCCAGCACATACTCAAGAATAGAGAAATACACAGGGCATGAGTACTAGGAGGTGGGGACTACTGGGGGCCATTTTGGAAATGTCTACCACACACTTTGTGAAAATTGAAAAGCTAAGGAAAAAGGAAGCTTAAAACTTCCTGTGAAGAAAACTGTTAGCAATCCTAAAACATTTCATGTGTTTCTTTTTTTGTCCAGAAGACTTTCTTGCAGTTAGATGAGTAGTGGTTTTAACCAGGACTGATTTTGCCTCCCAGGAGACCCTGGCAATGTTAACAGCAAAGTAAAATCTAGTCCAAATGTCAATATGGCCAAAGTTTAGAATCCCTAGGTTAGAATCATGGATGTTTCTTTGGCAAGTACCATGAGCAGAAGTGACATGACACTTCTGACCCAAAGCAGTTAAAAACTAGAGTCTTGGGATTCCCTTGTGGCACAGTGGTTGGGGGTCCACCTGCCGATGCAGGGGACACGGGTTCGTGCCCCAGTCCGGGAAGATCCCACATGCTGCGGAGTGGCTGGGCCCGTGCGCCATGGCCGCTGAGCCTGCACGTCCAGAGCCTGTGCTCTGCAACGGGAGAGGCCACAACAGTGAGAGGCTCGTGTACCGCAAAAACAAACAAACAAAAACTAGAGTCTTTCCTCCCAAGTTTTTCTTCCTCTGTCAAAGTGAACTTGAAAGACACATGTTGAGATGGTGGCATTACAATATGGAAAGAGCCTGAATTCCTGGGTCACCAGATGGAGAACTCCTAATGAACTATATCAGATTTTATGTAAGCAAGAAATAAGCATTTGTTTTGTTAATTGTGATTTCAGCATTTGTCTACTGAGAGAATTAGCAATAAACAAATAATACAGTTCCAGAGAGAATAAACAGGCTACACAAATGCCTGGGAATCTGGATGGCATCAGCTGCCACAAATCCAGCATCAGAAACAAGAAGGCAGTGGAGCAATTGCCTCAGTGCACTGAGGTACAATAATATCCACTCTAGAATAATAAGTATCAATTGGTATCTAAATTTATATGGTTTATAACTTTTGGAAAATAGATGAGTTCATATAAAACTTTAACTCTATGCTTTTATTCAATTTGGGTAGAGTTCAGATAACAATAACATATGAATATATCCCTGCCTCAATTTATTAAATGTGAGGGTAGAATAAAGACATTTTCATATTATTTACCTTCTATTCATCATGTCTTCTTAAGAGTCTTCCCCAAATTAAGGAATAAATCAAGAAAAAGAAACAACACTGAGTTCAGAAAACACTGGCCCCAACAGAGAACAGTGACCAGGAATGACAGTAATGCAGCAGATCTAGCAGTTTCCAATTGGTGTAAGAAAACACTTAACTTCAGTTTTGAACATGTTAAATGTATCACTTGCTCTCCATCCAACCTGTGTCCCTGAAAGGGCTCTTTGATACATGTACTCAGTTAAGTTTTAGGAACGCTTATTCTCACTAACACAACACTAACTCATACTCATCCTTCCAGGTTTGTTTTAAAGGTTTTTCTGAAACCATACCTCTGCCTTGGGGTATGTTATGTTTTCTCCTGTCTTGTGAAACCATCTCCAAAAGTTTCAATAAGCTGTCCTTAAAGAAACTTAACCTTCTTTTACTATGTCTTTTGGCATCTTTCAGTCAATCACATCACAATCCTATTGTGATAGCCACACAGATTAAGTGTCTAAAATTAGATTAATGAAAGGACTCCAGACTTTAGTGACTAAATTGATTTAGGAGATTATAGACAAATTGAAATAGAAGATGAATCCACAATGCTAGGGTAGCAGAGGACCATCCCTGGCTCCGGGCTGCAAAATATTGTATCTGGAAATGCAGGAAGAATTGTTTCAGTAAACATGTCCATTTTAACTCAATGGACTGCAAAGAAATTAAAATTCAAAAATCCGTGACTTTGAGCTCCTTAGTTGCTCTGTAAGTTCTATTCAATGTGAAAGTGACATGTGAGACTTTCCAGCATGCACTGTATATGGGAACCGCTCAATCAATAGTCTGGCTGACAAGGAAAAATGAGACTGAAACTGAAGAAGCTGGTGTCTGAGACACATGGGATCATTGGGAATGGCAGAAGCCTAAGGACCCTGGAGACTTCCTTGACTGGCAGTTCTTCATGCCTGGAAGAAATGGGATCACTGCCCAGGCTGAAGATGTTGGAGGGGTGAGAGCAGAACAATTTTTTAACTGTCCCTGAGCAGACAGTATCCATAGGATATTTTAAAATGCAGGAACTACAATACAATAGCAATTAAATAGGTTCCGGATACTTTTTTTTTTTTTTAACATCTTTATTGGGGTATAATTGCTTTACAATGGTGTGTTAGTTTCTGCTTTATAACAAAGTGAATCAGCTATACATATACATATGCTCCAATGTGTCTTCCCTCTTGCGTCTCCCTCCCTCCCACTCTCCCCATCCCACCCCTCCAGGCTGTCCCAAAGCCCCGAGCTAATATCCCTGTGCCTTGCGGCTGCTTCCCCCTAGCTATCTACCTTACTACGTTTGTTAGTGTGTATATGTCCATGACTCTCTCTCGCCCTGTCAAAACTCACCCTTCCCCCACCCATATCCTCAAGTCCGTTCTCCAGTAGGTCTGCGTCTTTATTCCTGTCTTACCCCTAGGTTCTTCATGACATTTTTTTCCCTTAAATTCCATATATGTGTGTTAACATACGGTATTTGTCTTTTTCTTTCTGACTTACTTCACTCTGTATGACAGACTCTAGGTCTATCCATCTTATTACAAATAACTCAATTTCATTTCTTTTTAAGGCTGAGTAATATTCCATTGTGTATATGTGCCACATCTTCTTTATCCATTCGTCCGATGATGGGCGCTTAGGTTCTTTGCATCTCCGGGCTATTGTAAATAGAGCTGCAATGAACATTTTGGTACATGACTCTTTTTGAATTTTGGTTTTCTCAGGGTATATGCCCAGTAGTGGGATTGCTGGGTCATATGGTAATTCTGTTTGTAGTTTTTTTAAGGAACCTCCATACTGTTCTCCATAGTGGCTGAACCAATTCACATTCCCACCAGCAGTGCAAGAGTGTCCCCTTTTCTCCACACCCTCTCCAGCAATTATTGTTTCTAGATTTTTTGATGATGGCCATTCTGACTGGTGTGAGATGATATCTCATTGTAGTTTTGATTTGCATTTCTCTAATGATTAATGATGTTGAGCATTCTTTCATGTGTTTGTTGGCATTCTTTATATCTTCTTTGGAGAAATGTCTGTTTAGGTCTTCTGCCCATTTTTGGACGGGGTTGTTTGTTTTTTTGTTATTGAGCTGCATGAGCTGCTTGTAAATTTTGGAGATTAATCCTTTGTCAGTTGCTTCATTTGCAAATGTTTTCTCCCATTCTAAGGGTTGTCTTTTGGTCTTGATTATGTTTCCTTTGCTGTGCAAAAGCTTTGAAGTTTCATTAGGTCCCATTTGTTTATTTTTGTTTTTATTTCCATTACTCTAGGAGGTGGGTCAGAAAGGATCTTGCTGTGATTTATGTCATAGAGTGTTCTTCCTATGTTTTCCTCTAAGAGTTTGATAGTTTCTGGCCTTACATTTAGGTCTTTAGTCCATTTTGAGCTTATTTTTGTGTATGGTGTTAGGGAGTGATCTAATCTCATACTTTTACATGTACCTGTCCAGTTTTCCCAGCACCATTTATTGAAGAGGCTGTCCTTTCTCCACTGTACATTCCTGCCTCCTTTATCAAAGATAAGGTGTCCATATGTGCATGGGTTTATCTCTGGGCTTTCTATCCTGTTCCACTGATCTATCTTTCTGTTTTTGTGCCAGTGCCATACTGTCTTGATTACTGTTGCTTTGTAGTATAGTCTGAAGTCAGGGAGCCTGATTCCTCCAGCTCCTTTTTTCGTTCTCAAGATTGCTTTGGCTATTCGGGGTCTTTTGTGTTTCCATACAAATTGCAAAATTTTTTGTTCTAGTTCTGTGAAAAATGCCAGTGGTAGTTTGATAGGGATTGCATTGACTCTGTAGATTGCTTTGGGTAGTAGAGTCATTTTCACAATGTTGATTCTTCCCATCCAAGAACATGGTATATCTCTCCATCTATTTGTATCATCTTTAATTTCTTTCATCAGTGTCTTATAATTTTCTGCATACAGGTCTTTCGTATCCTTAGGTAGGTTTATTCCTAGATATTTTATTCTTTTTGTTGCAATGGTAAATGGGAGTGTTTTCTTGATTTCACTTTCAGATTTTTCATCATTAGTATATAGGAATGCCAGAGATTTCTGTGCATTACTTTTGTATCCTGCTACTTTACCAAATTCATTGATTAGCTCTAGTAGTTTTCTGGTAGCATCTTTAGGATTCTCTATGTATGTATCATGTCATCTGCAAACAGTGACAGCTTTACTTCTTCTTGTCCGATTTGGATTCCTTTTATTTCCTTTTCTTCTCTGATTGCTGTGGCTAAAACTTCCAAAACTATGTTCAATAAGAGTGGTGAGAGTGGGCAACCTTGTCTTGTTCCTGATCTTAGTGGAAATGCTTTCTGTTTTTCACCATTGAGGATGATGTTTGCTGTGGGCTTGTCATATATGGCCTTTATTATGTTGAGGAAAGTTCCCTCTATGCCTACTTTCTGGAGGGTTTTTATCATAAATGGGTGTTGAATTTTGTCAAAAGCTTTCTCTGCATCTATTGAGATGATCATATGGTTTTTCTCCTTCAATTTGTTAATATGGTTTATCACATTGATAGATTTGCGTATATTGAAGAATCCTTGCATTCCTGGAATAAACCCCACTTGATCATGGTGTATGATCCTTTTAATGTGCTGTTGGATTCTGTTTGCTAGTATTTTGTTGAGGATTTTTGCATCTATGTTCATCAGTGATATTGGCCTGTAGTTTTCTTTCTTTGTGACATCCTTGTCTGGTTTTGGTATCAAGGTGATGGTGGCCTCGTAGAAGGAATTTGGGAGTGTTCCTCCCTCTGCTATATTTTGGAAGAGTTCGAGAAGGATAGGTGTTAGCTCTTCTCTAAACGTTTGATAGAATTCACCTGTGAAGCCATCTGGTCCTGGGCTTTTGTTTGTTGGAAGGTTTTTAATCACAGTTTCAATTTCAGTGCTTGTGATTGGTCTGTTCATATTTTCTATTTCTTCCTGATTCAGTCTTGGCAGGTTGTGCATTTCTAAGAATTTGTCCATTTCTTCCAGATTGTCCATTTTATTGGCATAGAGTTGCTTGTAGTAATCTCTCATGATTTTTTTTATTTCTGCAGTGTCAGTTGTTACTTCTCCTTTCTCATTTCTAATTCTATTGATTTGAGTCTTCTCTCTTTTTTTCTTGATGAGTCTGGCTAGTGGTTTATCTATTTTGTTTATCTTCTCAAAGAACCAGCTTTTAGTTTTATTGATCTTTGCTATTGTTTCCTTCATTTCTTTTTCATTTATTTCTGATCTGATTTTTATGATTTCTTTCCTTCTGCTAGCTTTGGGGCTTTTTTGTTCTTCTTTCTCTAATTGCTTGAGGTGCAAGGTTAGGTTGTTTATTCGAGATGTTTCCTGCTTCTTAAGGTGGGCTTGTATTGCTATAAACTTCCCCCTTAGAACTGCTTTTGCTGCATCCCATAGGTTTTGGGTCGTTGTGTCTCCATTGTCATTTGTTTCTAGGTATTTTTTTATTTCCTCTTTGATTTCTTCAGTGATCACTTCATTATTAAGTAGTGTATTATTTAGCCTCCATGTGTTTGTATATTTTACAGATCTTTTCCTGTAATTGATATCTAGTCTCATGGCGTTGTGGTCAGAAAAGATACTTGATACAATTTCAATTTTCTTAAATTTACCAAGGCTTGATTTGTGACCCAAGATATGATCTATCCTGGAGAATGTTCCATGAGCACTTGAGAAAAATGTGTATTCTGTTCTTTTTGGATGGAGTGTCCTATAAATATCAATTAAGTCCATCTTGTTTAATGTATCATTTAAAGCTTGTGTTTCCTTATTTATTTTCATTTTGGATGATCTGTCCATGGGTGAAAGTGGGGTGTTAAAGTCCCCTACTATGAATGCGTTACTGTCAATTTCCCCTTTTATGGCTGTTAGTATTTGCCTTATGTATTGAGGTGCTCCTATGTTGGGTGCATAAATATTTACAATTGTTATATCTTCTTCTTGGATCGATCCCTTGATCATTATGTAGTGTCCTTCTTTATCCCTTTTAATAGTCCTTATTTTAAAGTCTATTTTGTCTGATATGAGAATTGCTACTCCAGCTTTCTTTTGGTTTCCATTTGCATGGAATATCTTTTTCCATCCCCTTACTTTCAGTCTGTATGTGTCTCTAGGTCTGAGGTGGGTCTCTTGTAGACAGCATATATAAGGGTCTTGTTTTTGTATCCATTCAGCCAATCTGTGTCTTTTGGTGGGAGCATTTAGTCCATTTACATTTAAGGTAATTATCGATATGTATGTTCCTATTCCCATTTTCTATATTGTTTTGGGTTCATTATTATAGGTCGTTTCCTTCTCTTGTGTTTCTTGTCTAGAGAAGTTCCTTTAGCATTTGTTGTAAAGCTGGTTTGGTGGTGCTGAACTCTCTCAGTTTTGCTTGTCTGTAAAGGTTTTAATTTCTCCATCAAATCTGAATGAGATCCTTGCTGGGTAGAGTAGTCTTGGTTGCAGGTTTTTCTCCTTCATCACTTTCAGTATGTCCTGCCACTCCCTTCTGGCTTGTAGGGTTTCTGCTGAGAGATCAGCTGTTAACCTTATGGGGATTCCCTTGTGTGTTATTTGTTGTTTTTCCCTTGCTGCTTTTAATATGCTTTCTTTGTATTTAATTTTTGATAGTTTGATTAATATGTGTCTTGGCGTATTTCTCCTTGTATTTATCCTGTATGGGACTCTCTGTGCTTCCTGGACTTGATTAACTATTTCCTTTCCCATATTAGGGAAGTTTTCAACTATAATCTCTTCAAATATTTTCTCAGTCCCTTTCTTTTTTTCTTCTTCTTCTGGAACCCCTATAATTCGAATGTTGGTGCGTTTAATGTTGTCCCAGAGCTCTCTGAGACTGTCCTCAGTTCTTTTCATTCTTTTTTCTTTATTCTGCTCTGCAGTAGTTATTTCCACTATTTTATCTTCCAGGTCACTTATCCGTTCTTTTGCCTCAGTTATTCTGCTATTGATCCTATCTAGAGTACTTTTAATTTCAGTTATTGCATTGTTCATCATTGCTTGTTTCATCTTTAGTTCTTGTAGGTCCTCGTTAACTGTTTCTTGCATTTTGTCCATTCTACTTCCAAGATTTCGGATCATCCTTACTATCATTATTCTGAATTCTTTTTCAGGTAGATTGCCTATTTCCTCTTCATTTCTTAGGTCTGGTGGGTTTTTATATTGCTCCTTCATCTGCTGTGTGTTTTTCTGTCTTCTCATTTTGCTTATCTTACTGTGTTTGGGGTCTCCTTTTTGCAGGCTGCACGTTCGTAGTTCCCGTTGTTTTTGATGTCTGTCTCCAGTGGCGAAGGTTGTTTCAGTGGGTTGTGTAGGCTTCCTGGTGGAGGGGACTAGTGCCTGTGTTGTGCTGGATGAGGCTGGATCTTGTCTCTCTAGTGGGCAGGTTCACGTCTGGTGGTGTGTTTTGGGGTGTCTGTGGCCTTGTTATGATTTTAGGCAGCCTCTCTGCTAATGGGTGGGGTTGTGTTCCTGTTTTGCTAGTTGTTTGGCATAGGTTGTCCAGCACTGTGGCTTGCTGGTCGTTGAGTGAAGCTGGGTGCTGGTGTTAAGATGGAGGTCTGTGGGAGATTTCCACTGTTTAATATTATGTGGAGCTGGGAGGTCTCTTGTTGACCAGTGTCCTGAAGTTGGCTCTCCTATCTCAGAGGCAGAGCCCTCCTCCTGGTCTGGAGCACCAAGAGCCTTTCATCCACACAGCTCAGAATAAAAGGGAGAAAAAGTAGAGAGAATTATTAGAAGTATGAGGAAAGAAAGGAGGGAGGGAGGAAGGAAGGAGGGAAAGAAGGAGAAAATGTAGAGAGAATTAGTAGAAGTATTGGGAAAGAAAGAGGGAAAGGAGGAAAGGAAGGAAGAAAGAAGCAAAGAAGGAAAGAAAGGAGGGAGGAAGGAAGGAATGAAGGAGGGAAAGAAGGAGAAAATGTAGAGAGAATTAGTAGAAGTATGAGGAAAGAAAGGAGGAAAGGAAGGAAGAAAGAAGCAAAGAAGGAAAGAAAGGAGGGAGGGAGGGAGGAAGGAAGGAATGAAGGAGGGAAAGAAGGAGAAAATGTAGAGAGAATTAGTAGAAGTATGAGGAAAGAAAGAAGGAAAGGAGGAAAGGAAGGAAGGAAGAAGCAAAGAAGGAAAGAATGGTGGGAGGGAGGGAGGAAGGAAGGAGGGAAAGAAGGAAAAAAGAGAAAGAAAGAAGATACAGTAAAAATAAAATAAAGTATAATATAGTTATTGTACTAAAAAATATTTAGAAAAAGAAAGAAAAAAAAAAAGGAACGGATAGAACCCTAGGACAAATGTTGGAAGCAAAGCTATACAGAGAAAATCTTACACAGAAGCATACACATACACGTTCACAAAGAGAGGCAAAGGGGGAAAAATCATAAATCCTGCTCCCAGAGACCACCTCCTCAACCTGGGGTGATTCGCTGTCTAAAGGAGGGAAGGAAAGAAAGAACGAAGGTAAAGTACAATAAAGTTATTACAATTAAAATTAATTATTAAGAAAAATTTTTTTTTTAAACCATGGACGGATAGAGCCCTAGGACAAATGGTGGAAGCAAGAGTATACAGACAAGATCTCACACAGAAGCATACACGCACACATTCACAAAAAGAGGAAAAGGGAAAAAAAATCACAGATCTTGCTCCTAAATTCCACCTCTTCAATTTGGGATCACTCCCTGTCTATTCAGGTATTCCACAATGCAGGGCACATCAAGTTGATTGTGGAGCTTCAATCCGCCACCTCCGCGGCTGCCTGGAGAGACCTCCCCCTCTCCTCCCTGCTCTCACAGCTCACAGGAGCTCAGCTTTGTACCCGGCCCTGCCCCTGCGCGCAGGTCACTGGAGGGCGTCTGTTTTTTGCTCAGACAGGACGGGGTTAAAGGAGCCGCTGATTCGGGAGCTCCGGCTCACTCAGGCCGGGGGTTGGGGGATAGGGGAAGGAGGGGCACTGCGTGCGGGGCAGGCCTGCGGCGGCAGAGGCCGGCGTGACGTTGCACCAGCCTGAGACCCACCGTGCGTACTCCCGGGGAAGTTGTCCCTGGATCCCGGGAACCTGGCAGTGGCGGCCTGCACAGGCTCCGCGGAAGAGGGGCGCGGAGAGTGACCTGAGCTCGCACACAGCCCCCCTGGTGGCGGCAGCAGCAGCCCCAGCGTCTCCCGCCCGTCTCGGGGGCTCGCGCCCTCAGCCGCGGCTCGCGCCCGTCTCTGGAGTTCCTTTAAGCAGCGCTCTTAAACCCCTCTCCTCGCGCACCAGGAAACAAAGAGGGAAGAAAAAGTCTCTTGCCTCTTCGGCCGGTGCAGGCTTTTCCCTGAACTCCCTCCCGGCTAGTCGTGGCGCACCAACCCCTTCAGGCTATGTTCAAGCCGCCAACCCCAGTCCTCTCCCTGCGCTCCGTCCAAAACCGAAACCCGAGCCTCAGCTCGCAGCCCCGCCCGCCCCGGCGGGTGAGCAGACAAGCCTCTCAGGTTGGTGAGTGCCGGTCGGCACCGATCGTCTGTGCAGGAATCTCCCCGCTTTGCCCTCCGCACCCGTCGCTGTGCACTACTCCGCGGTCCCGAAGCTCCCCCCTCCGCCTCCCGCAGTCTCCGCCCGCGGAGGGGCTTCCTAGTGTGTGGAAACTTTTCCTCCTTCACAGCTCCCTCCCACTGGTGCAGGTGCCGTCCTTATTCTTTTGTCTCTGTTTTTTCTTTTTTTCTTTTGCCCTACCCAGGTACGTGGGGAGTTTCTTGCCTTTTGGGAGCTCTGAGGTCTTCTGCCAGCCTTCAGTAGGTGTTCTGTAGGAGTTGTTCCACGTGTAGATGTATTTCTGGTGTATCCGTGAGGAGGAAGGTGATCTCCACGTCTTACTCTTCCGCCATCTTCCCATGATCGCCCGGATACTTTTTATGTGGGACTAAGTAATGGAAATAGTCAAGTTGAGAACAAACTATTTCTCTACTAACCTACTTTTTAAAAGTAGCCAAGGAAATTTATTTGATGTTAGCGTTTTTTTTTTTTTTTTTTTAACTTTGGACAACTTTCTTTTAAATATCTGTGTTTTAAATCTTATCCCTTATAGGAAGCTGTGATCTTGAGGTTCTGTTATTTGGGCAAACTAATTATGGTTAAAGAAAATAAAAATAATGGTCTAAGCATACTCAGATATAATTTGTTTCCTGAATAATCAACCTTCCCAAATGGACAATTAACAGTATTTAATTGAAATAAAAATTTTCCATTCATGTGCCCAGAAAATTATTTTTAAACCTCCTGTTTTAAAGATGTATGACATTAAATATGACTAGGTAGGGTTCTGAGTGTGAAAGTTATGATTAAATGTCATTCTAAGGATATGATATGTTTAGTTTCCAGAATGAACCATGTTTCCTAAGAATACTGGATTAAAATGGAATGGGGAAAATTCCTACCAAAGTATTAATGGATAGATCTAATTTTGTATGCAATCAAAGTTAGGTTATCGACTTAACTAAGCTGTTATATTAATGATATGTTTTATACAAGCATCATGATAACAACAAAGCAAAAACCTACAGTAGATACCCAAAATATAAAGAGAAGTGAAGCAAAGCATACCAATACAGAATAGCATCAGTTCACAAAGGAAGACAGAAAGAGAGGAGGAAAAGAACAAAGGAAGGATAAAACAGCCAAGAACAACAAAAGATGGAATTAGTACATACCTACCTAACAATACTTGCTTTAAATGTAAAAATGTACTAAATTCTCCTATCAAAAGATTGGAGTAGTTGAGTGGACTAAAAAAAAAGACCCAACTATATGCTGCCTAGAAGAGACTTACTTCAGTTCTAAAGGCATATAGAAACTCAAAATAAAGGGATAGAAAAAGATATTCCATGGAAATGAAATATAAAAGAGAACAACAGTAGCTATATTTACATTTGAAAAAATAGATTTTAAGTCAAAAACTAACAAGAGTCAAAGAAGGTCATTATATAATAACAAAGGGGTCAATTCATTAAGAGGATAAAACTTTTGTAAATATATATGCATCCAACATTGGAGCACCAAAATATATTAAGCAAATACTAAAAGATCTGAAGGGAAAAAATGACAACACAATAATAATAGGAAATTTCAATACCTCACTTTCAACAATGGATAGAACATTCTGGCAGAAACAAAAAGAAACATTGAACTTATTATAATTTATACCAAATGGACTTAATGGATATATATATATATATATATATATATATATATATAAAACATTCCACCCAATAGCAGCAGAATACACATTTTTCTCAAGTGCACATAGAACCTTCTCCAGGATGGATCATATGTTGGGCCACAAAAAAAAAAAACTTAGCAAATTTAAGAGGACTGAAATCACACAGTGTAACTTTTCCAAACACTATGTTATAAAACTAGAAGAAGCTATAACAATTGTAAATATATATGCACCCCAACATAGGAGCACCTAAATACATAAAGCAAAAATTAATGGACATAAAGGGAATAATCAACAGTAACACAATAATAGTAGGGAACTGTGATACCCCACTTACATTAATGGATAGATCATCCAGACAGAAAATCAATAAGGAAACACAGGCTTTAAAGGACACATTAGTCCATACGGACTTCTTAACTGATAATATATAGATCATTCCATCTGAAAACTGAAGAATACACATTCTTTTCAAGTGCACACAGAACATTCTCCAGGATAGATCACATGCTGGGCCACAAAAGAAGACTTGGTAAATTTAGGAAAATTGAAATAATATCAAGCAAGCATCTTCTTCTATCACAATGCTATGAGACTAAAATCAACTACAAGGAATCTGAGGCTGTGGCACCCACAGATTTGGAAGCCAGATTAAGGAACTTGAGCACCCTAGGATTTTGGTATTCTCAGGATCCCTGGAAACAATCCCCATGGATACCAAGTGTCAACTGTATACCCAGAGGCAGAAACCACCCCACACAGCTTGCAGGATCTTGGTTCACGAGCCAGGGGTCAGGCTGAAGCTCCTGCAGTGGGAGCTCCAAGTCTGAACCACTGGACTAACAGAGAAATGCAGAATCCAGGGAATATTCATC
The DNA here is from genome assembly GCF_963924675.1 of Phocoena phocoena. Lineage (NCBI taxonomy): Eukaryota > Metazoa > Chordata > Mammalia > Artiodactyla > Phocoenidae > Phocoena > Phocoena phocoena. The sequence goes on along the minus strand of NC_089221.1, from coordinate 90,839,787 downwards.
AAAGTGAGGTCTCATGGAGGTCCTCTTCTCAGCACCAAGACCCAGCTCTACCCCACAGCCTACAAATGAAGAAGCAAGGTAAAAACCTACAAGAACAAATAAGTGAAGAGGAAATAGGCAATCTACCTGAAAAAGAATTCAGAGTAATGATAGTAAATATGATCCAGAATCTTGGAAATAGAAGGGAGGCACAGATTGAGAAAATACAAGAAATGTTTAACAAAGATCTAGAAGAACTAAAGAACAAACAGAAACAACACAAAAACTGAAATGAAAAATACACTAGAAGGAATCAATAACAGAATAACTGAGGCAGAAAAACAAATAAGTGAGCTGGAAAACAAAATGGTGGAAATAACTGCTGAGGAGCAGAATAAAGAAGAGAGAATGAAAAGAATTGAAGGCAATCTCAGAGACCTCTGGAACAACACTAAACACACCAACATTCTAATTATAGGGGTCCCAGAAGAAGAAGAGAAAAAGAACAGGTCTGAGAAAATATTTGAAGAAATTATACTCAAAAACTTCCCTAACATGGGAAAGGAAATAGTCACCCAAGTCAAGGAAGCACAAAGAGTCCCAAACAGGATAAACCCTAGGAAAAACACACCAAGTCACATATTAATCAAACTAACAAAAATTAAATTCAAAGAAAAAATATTAAAAGCAGCAAGGAAAAAACAAAAAAATGAACTTATGGGGATTCCTTTGTATGTTATCAGCTGATTTTTCAGCAGAAACTCTGCAGGCTAGAAGGAAGTGGCAGGATACTTAAAATGATGAAACAGAAAAACCTACAACCAAGGTTACTCTACCCAGCAAGGATCTCATTCAGGTTCAAGAGAGAAACCAAAAGCTTTTCAGACAAGCAAAAGATAAGAGAATTCAACACCACCAAACCAGCTTTACAACAAATGCTAAAGAAACTTCTTTAGGGGGGAAACACAAGAGAAGGAAAAGACCCACAAAACCAAATCCAAAACAATTACGAAAATGTAATAGGAACATACATATTGATAGTAACCTTGAATGTAAATGGATTAAATGCCCCAACCAAAAGACACAGACTGGCTGACTGGATACAAAAACAAGACCCATATATACACTGTCTACAAGAGACCCACTTCAGACCTGGGGACACATACAGACTGAAAGTGAGGTGATGGGAAAAGATATTCCATGCAAATGGAAATCAAAAGAAAGCTGGAGTAGCAATACTCGTATCAGATAAAATAGACTTTAAAATAAAAACTGTTACAAGAGATAAGGAGGGACACTACATAATGATCAAGGGATCAATCCAAGAAGAAGATATAACAATTGTAAATATTTATGCACCCAACATAGGAGCACCTCAATACATGAGGCAAATGCTAATAACCGTGAAAGGAGAAATCGACAGCAACACAATAATAGTAGGGGACTTAAACAGCCCACTTACACCAATGGACTCATCCAAACAAAATAAATAAGGAAACACAAGCTTTAAATGATACAATAGACCAGAAACATTTAATTGATATTTATAGAACATTCCACCCCAAAGTGGCAGTATACACTTTCTTCTTAAGTGCACATGGAACACTCTCCAGGATAGATCACATCTTGGGTCACAAATCAAGCCTCGGAAATTTTAAGACAATTGAAATATCAAGCATCTTTTCTGACCACAATGCTATGAGATTGGAAATCAATTACAGGAAAAATACTGTAAAAAACACAAATACATGGAGGGTAAACAGTGTGCTACTAAATAACCAAGAGATCACTGAAGAAATCAAAGAAGAAATTTAAAAATACATAAACACAAATGACAATGAAAACATGATGACCCAAAACCTATGGGATGCAGCAAAAGCAGTTCTAAGAGGGAAATTTATAGCAATTGAATCTCACCTCAAGAAACAAGAAAAATCTCAAACTAACCCTACACTTAAAGCAACTAGAGAAAGAAGAAAATAAAACCCCAAAGTCAGTAGAAGGAAAGAAATCATAAAGATCAGAGCAGAAATAAATGAAATAGAAACAAAGAAAACAATAGCAAACATCAATAAATCTAAAAACTGGTTCTTTGAGAAGATAAACAAAATTGATAAACCCTTAGCCAGACTCATCAAGAAAAAAGGTAGAGGATGCAAATCAATAAAATTAGAATTGAAAAAGGAGAAACCACAACTGACACCGCAGAAATACAAAGGATTATAAGAGACTACTACAAATAATTATATGCCAAAAAAATGGACAACCACAAACAAATTCTTGGAATGGTACAATTTTCCGAGACTGAACCAGGAAGAATTAGAAAATATAAACAGACCTATCACAAGTAATGAAATTGAAACTGTAACTAAAAATCTTCCAACAAACAAAAGTCTGGGACCAGATGGCTTCACAGGCGAATTCTATCAAACATTTAGAGAAGAGCTAACACTGATCCTTCTCAAACTCTTCCCAAAAATTGCAGAGGAAGGAACACTCCCAAATTCATTCTACAAAGCCACCATCACCCTGATACCAAAACAAGACAAACACATCAGAAAAAAAGAAAATTATAGACCAATATCACTGATGAACATAGATGCAAAAATCTTAAACAAAATGCTAGCAAACAGAATCCAACAACATATTAAAAGGATCATACACAATGATCAAGTGGGATTTATGCAAGGATTCTTCAGTATATGCAAATGAATCAGTGTGATACACCACATTAACAAATTAAGGAATAAAAACCATATGATCATCGTAATGCAGAAAAAGCTTTTGACAGAATTCAAAACCAATTTGTGATAAAAACTCTCCTGGAAATGGGCATAGAGGGAACCTACCTCAATATAATAAAGGCCATATATGACAAACCCACAGCAAACATCATTCTCAATGGTGAAAAACAATTTCCACTAAGATCAGTAACAAGACAAGGATGTCTACTCTTGCCACTCTTATAGTTTTGGAAGTCCTACCCATAGCAATCAGAGAAGAAAAAGAAGAAAAAAGGGATACAAATTGGAAAAGGAGAAGTAAAACTGTCACTGTTTGCAGATGATGTGATACTATGCATAGTAAATTCTAAAGATGCCACAAGTAAACTACTAGAACGAATCAATGAATTTGGTAAGGTTGCAGGATACAAAATTAATGCACAGAAATCTCTGGCATCCCTACATACCAACAACAAAAGGTCAGAAAGAGAAATTAAGGAAACACTCCCATTTACCACTGCAACAAAAAGAATAAAATACCTAGGAATAAACCTGCCTAAGGAGGCGAAAGACTTGTATGCAGAAAAGTATAAAACACTGATGAAAGAAATCAAAGATGACATAAACAGATGGAGAGATATACCATGTCTTGGGTTGGAAGAATCAACATTGTGAAAATGACTATACTACCCAAAGCAACCTACAGACTCAATGCAATCCCTATCAAACTACCAATGGCATTCTTCACAGAATTAGAGCAAAAAATTTTGCAACTCATATGGAAACACAAAAGACCCTGAATAGCCAAAGTAATCTTGAGAAGGAAAAATGGAGTTTTCAGGCTCCCTGACCTCAAACTATACCACAAAGCTACAGTATTCAAGACAGTATGGTACTGCCACAGAAACAAATATAGATCAATGGTATAGGATAGAATGCCCAGAGATAAACCCACACACATAAGGTCGCCTAATTTACAAAAAAGGAGGCAACAACGCACAGTAGAGAAAAGGCAGCCTGTTCAATAAGTGGTGCTGGGAAAACTGGACAGCTACTTGTAAAAGAATAAAATTAGAACACTATGTAACACCATACACAAACATAAACTCCAAATGGATTAAAGACCTAAATGTAAGACCAGACACTATAAAACTCTTAGAGGAAAACATAGGAAAAACACTCTTTGACATAAACCACAGCAAGATCTTTTTTGACCCACCTCCTAGAGTAATGGAAGTAAAAACAGAAAGAAACTAATGGGACTTAATGAAACTTCAAAGCTTTTGCAGAGCAAAGGAAACCATAAACAAAACAAAAAGGCAACCCTCACAATGGGAGAAAATATTTGCAACAAAGGATTAATCTCCAAAATATACAGACAGCTCATGGAGCTCAATATCAAAAAAACCAAACAATCCAGTTAAAAAATGGGCAGAAGACCTAAATAGACATTTCACCAAGGAAGACATACAGATGGCCAAGAAGCACATGAAATGATGCTCAGCATCACTAATTATTAGAGAAATGCAAATCAAAACTACAGCGAGGTATCACCTCATGCTGGTCAGAATGGCCATTATCAAAAAAGCTAGAAACAATAAATGCTGGAAAGGGTGTGGTGAAAATGGAACCCTCCTGCACTGTTGTTGGGAATGTGAATTGATAAAACCACTATGGAAAATAGTATGGAGATTCCTTTAAAAAATTTAAAAATAGAATTATCATATGACCCAGCAATCCCACTACTGGGCATATACCCTGAAAATACCATAATTCAAAAAGAGACATATACCACAATGTTCATTGCAGCACTATTTACAATAGCCAGGACATGGAACCAACCTAAATATCCATTGAAAGATGAATGGATAAAGAAGATGTGGCACATATATACAATGGAATATTTCTCAACCATGAAAAGAAATGAAATTGATTTATTTGCAGTGAGGTGGATGGACCTAGAGTCTGTCATAAAAATTGAAGTAAGAAAGAGAAAAATACCGTATGTTAATGCATATATATGGAATCTAAAAACAAAAAATGGTACTTATGCAGGGCAGGAATAAAAATGTAGACATTGAGAATGGACTTGAGGACACAGGGTGGGAGGGGAAAGCTGGGGCAAAGTGAGAGTAGCATTGGCGTATGTACACTACCGAATGTAAAATAGTTAGCTAGTGGGAAGCAGCAGCATGGCACAGGGAAATCAGCTTGGTGCCTTGCAATGACCTAGATGGGTGGGATAGGGAGGATGGGAGGGAGGCTCAAGAGGGAGAGCATATGAGGACCTATGTATGCATATCGCTGACTCACTTTGGTGTACAAAAGAAACTAACACAGTATCGTAAAGCAATTATATTCCAATAAAGATCTATTAAAAAAATCAACTACAAGAAAAAGAAATTGTAAAAAACACAAACACATGGAAGCTAAACAATATGCTACTAAACAAGCAATGGATCACTGAAGAAATCAAAAAGAAAATCAAAAAATACCTAGAGACAAATGAAAATGAAAACATGATGATCAAAAGCCTGACATGCAGCAAAAGCAATTCCAAGAGGAAAGTTTATAGCAAAACAAGCTCAGTTAGGAAACAAGAAAAATCTCAAACAACCTAACGTTATACCTAAAGGAACTAGAGAAGGAGTACAAAGCCCAAAGTAGTAGAAGGAAAGAAATCATAAAGATTGGAGAAGAAATAAAAACAAAGAAAATAGCAAAGATAAATAAAACTAAAAGCTGGTTCTTTGAGAAGATAAACAAAATTGATAAACCATTAGCCAGACTCATCCAGAAAAAGAGGGAGAGGATTCAAATCAACAAAATTAGAAATGAAAAAGTAGCTACAACAGATACCGCAGAAATACAAAGCATCCAAAGAGACTATTACAAGCAACTCTATGCCAATAAAATGGACAACCTGGAAGAAATGGACAAATTCTTAGAAAGGTAAAACCTTCCAAGACCGAACCAGGAAGAAACAGAAAATATGAACAGACCAATCAAAAGTAATGAAATTGAAACTGTGATTAAAAATTTTCCAACAAACAAAAGTCCAGGACCAGATAGCTTCACAGGTGAATTCTATCAAACATTTAGAGAAGAGCTAACACCCATGCTTCTCAAACTCTTCCAAAAAGTTGCAGAGGAAGGAACACTCCCAAACTCATTCTATGAGGCCACCACCACCCTGATACCAATACCAGACAAAGATACTACAAAAAAAGAGAATTACAGACCAATATCACTGATGAATATAGATGCAAAAATCCTCAACAAAATACTAGCAAACAGAATCCAACAACACATTAAAAGGATCATACACCACGATCAAGTGGGATTTATCCAAGGGATGCAAGGATTCTTCAATATATGCAAATCAATCAATGTGATACACCAAATTAACAAATTGAAGAATAAAAATCATATGATCATCTCAATAGATGCAGAAAAAGCTTTTGAAAAATTTCACCACCCATTTATAATAAAAACCCTCCAGAAGGTGGGCACAGAGGGAACCTACCTCAACATAATAAAGGCCATATATGACAAACCTACAGCAAACATCATTCTTAATGTTGAAAAACTGAAAGCATTTCCTCTAAGATCAGGAACGAGACAAGGATGTCCACTCATACCACTATTATTCAGCGTAGTTTTGGAAGTCCTAGCCACAGCAGTCAGAGAAGGAAAAGAAATAAAAGGAATACAAATTGGAAAAGAAAAAGTAAAACTGTCACTATTTGCAGATGACATGATACTATACATAGAGAATCCTAAAAATGCCAGGAGAAAACTACTAGAGCTGATCAATGAATTTGATAAAGTTGCAGGATACAAAATTAATGCACAGAAATCTCTTGCATTCCTATACACTAATGATGAAAAATCTGAAAGAGAAATTAAGGAAACACTCCCATTTGCCATTGCAACAAAAAATATTACATACCTAGGAATAAAGCTACCTAGGGAGACAAAAGACGTGTATGCAGAAAACTATAAGACACTGATGAAAGAAATTAAAGATGATACCAACAGATGGAGAGATATACCATGTTCTTGGATTGGAAGAATCAATACTGTGAAAATGACTATACTACCCAAAGCAATCTACAGATTCAATACAATCCCTATCAAATTACCAATGGCATTTTTTACAGAACTAGAACAAATCATCTTAAAATTTGTATGGAGATACAAAAGACCCCAAATAGCTAAAGCAGTCTTGAGGGGAAAAAACAGAGCTGGGGGAATCAGACTCCCTGACTTCAGACTATACTACAAAGCTACAGTAATTAAGACAATATGGTACCGGCACAAAAAGAGAAACAGAGATCAATGGAACAAGATAGAAAGCCCAGAGATAAACCCATGCACCTATGGTCAACTAATCTGTGACAAAAGAGGCAAAGATATACAATGGAGAAAAGTCAGTCTCTTCAGTAATTGGTGCTGGGAAAACTGGACAGCTACATGTAAAAGAATTAAATTAGAACACTCCCTAACACCATACACAAAAATAAACTCAAAATAGTTTCGAGACCTAAATGTTAGACCAGACACTATAAAACTCTTAGAGGAAAACATAGGAAGAACACTCTTTGACATAAATCACAGCAAGGTCTTTTTTGATCCACCTCCTAGAGTGATGGAAATAAAAAGAAAAATAAACAAATGGGACCTAATGAGACTTCAAAGCTTTTTCACAGCAAAGGAAACCATAATCAAGATGAAAAGACATCCCTCAGAATGTGAGAAAATATTTGCAAACAAATTAATGGACAAAGGATTAATCTCCAAAATATATAAATAGCTCATGCAGCTCAATATTAAAGAAACAAACAACCCAATCCAAAAATGGGCAGAAGACCTAAATAGACATTTCTCCAAAGAAGACATACAGATAGCCAAGAAGCACATGAAAAGCTGCTCAACATCACTAATTATTAGAGAAATGCAAATCAAAACTACAATGAGGTATCACCTCACACCAGTTAGAATAGGCATCATCAGAAAATCTACAAACAACAAATGCTAGAGAGGGTGTGGAGAAAAGGGAACCCTCTTGCACTGTTGGTGGGAATGTAAATTGATACAGCCACTATGGGGAACAGTATGGAGGTTCCTAAAAAAACTAAAAATAGAATTACCATTTGGTCCGGCAATCCCACCTCTGGGCATATACTCAGAGAAAACCATAATTCAAAAAGACACATGCACCCCAATGTTCATTGCAGCACTATTTACAATAGCCATGTCATGGAAGCAACCTAAATGCCAATCAACAGATGAATGGATAAAGAAGATATGGTATACATATACAATGGAATATTACTCAGCCCTAAAAAGGAATGAAATTCAGTCATTTGTTGAGACATGGATGGACCTAGAGACTGTCATACAGAGTGAAGTAAGTTAGAAAGAGAAAAACATATCGTATATTAACGCATGTATGTGGAACCTAGAAAAATGGTACAGATGAACCAGTTTGAAGGGCAGAAATTGAGACACAGATGTAGAAAACAAACGTATGGACACCAAGGGGGGAAAAACTGCAGTGGGGCGAGGATTGTGGTGTGTTGAATTGGGTGATTGGGATTGCCATGTATACACTGATGTGCATAACATTGATGACTAATAAGCACCTGCAGTATAAAAAAACAAACAAATATAAAAAACAACTAATACTAAACTGTCTTTGGGTTATTTGTATGGAAATATGTTAATATAAATGTTTCAGACATTACATGAAATTTCTAAAAATCTTATATATTCTGGTATAATGTTATAAGTCATAAAACTCGTTATTACTTTAAAATGTATATATCAGAAATAACTAAATTTCCTTGTCAATTGCATTATTATGAGCTTTCATAAAATCTTTAACCATGGTCATTTTTAAGTCTTTTGTCATTTACAGACAGTTCTGGGTGTACTCTGATGCTTCTGCAAAAGTGTTCCTATAATAGGGTTTCATCTTCAAGGAATTCATGGAAAAGACTGACAAGTACAAGTTTCTGGTAACTGACTATACTGCTGAACTGCATGAATAAGCATCTTCAGAACTCTAATGGAAAACTGATGAATTCATAAAAGTGCTAACAAAAGATCAAGATGAGAAAAAAAATTAATTACATGGGACTGAGTGAACTGATGAGGATGATTATAATTTTTGTGACTTTCTGTTTGAATAAAAAAAAAAATCCCACAAGGACTCAGAGGCCAAAAATATACAAATCAATTTTCACTGCAAAGTAAAGGAGCTGTTACAGTGGAGGATTACTGGACTGAATGTCAATATTATGACATAGTATGAGTGTGTTTTGTGTTTGGTAATTGCAATCATTGTTGCTTTTGTTGTGGTCATCCATTTACAATGCTTGGTGTCAGTTTATTTATCTCTTGTAAAAATAAAATACAGTGTGTGTGTGTGAGAAAAAAATAAAAAGGATCAGACACCATGATCACAAGGGACTTATCCCAGGGATGCAAGAATTTTTTAATATCTGCAAATCAATCAGTGTGGCACACCACATTAACAAACTGAAGAATAGAAACAGTATGATCATCTCAATAAATGCAGGAAAAACTTCTGCCAAATTTCAAAATCCATTTACTTAAAGAATTCTCCAGAGACTGTGCATAAAGGAAGCATACCTCAACATAATAAAGGCCATATATGACAAACCCATAGCTAACATCATACTCAATGGTGAAAAGCTGAAAGCATTTCCTCTAACATCAAGAATAAGACAAGGTTGCCCACTTTTGTTACTTGTATTCAACATGGTATTGGAAGTTCTAGTCACAGTAATCAGAGAATAAAAAAGAAATAAAAGGAATCCACATTGGAAAGCAAAAGTAAAACTGTCACTGTTTTCAGGTGACATGATACTATATATAAAAAATCCTAAAGTTGCCACCAGAAAACTACTAGAGCTCATCAATGAATTTGGTAAAGTTTGCAGGATACAAAATTAATACACAGAAATCTCTTGCATTAATATACACTAACAGACTATCAGAAAGAGAAATTAATGAAACCAACCCATTTACCATCACATCAAAAATCATAAAATAAAATACCTAGGCATAAATTTACCTAAGGAGGTAAAAGACCTGTACTCAGAAAACTGTAAGACACTGCTGAAAGAAATTGAAGACAACACAAAGAGATGGAAAGATAAACCATGTTCTTTGATTGTAAGAATTAATATTGTTACAAGGGCCAAACTACCCAAGGCAGTGTACAGATTCAGTTCAATCCCTATCAAAATACCAAGGGCATTTTTCATAGAACTAGAACAAATAATTTTCAATGTATACAGAAACACAAAAGACCCTGAATAGGTGAAACAATCTTGAGAAAAGAAGAACAGACCTGGAAGAATCATGCTCTCTGACTTCAGTCTATACTACAAAGCTTCAGTAAACAAATCAGTATGGTACTGGCACGAAAGCAGACACATACATTAATGGAACAGAATAGAGAGCCCAGAAATGGTCACACACTTATGGTAAATTAATCTATGACAAAGAGGCATGGATACACAATGGAGAAAAAACAGTCTCTTTAAAAAGTGGTGCTGGGACAAATGGACAGCTACATGTAAAATAATGAAATTAGAACATTCTCTAATACCATATACATAAATAAACTCAAAATGGATTAAAGACCTAAATGTAAATAAATGTAAAGACCTAAATGTAAGACCACAACCCATAAAACTCCTAGAGCAATACATAGGCTGACATTTTTGGGGGGATCTTTCTCTTAAAGCACAGGAAATAAACAAATGTGACCTATTTAAACTTGAGCTTTTGCACAAAAAATGGCAACCATGAACAAAACCGAAAGACATCCTACTGGATGGGAGAAAATATCTCTAAATGGTATGACCAATAAGGGATTAACCTCCAAAATATATAAACAACTCAAGACCAAGAAAACAAACAACTTGATTTTTAAAATGGAAAGGAGATCTGAATAGACATTTTTCCAAAAAGGACATGCAGATAGCCAACAGGCACATGAAAAGCTACTCTACATCATTAATCATATGGAAAATGCAAATCAAGATCACAATGAGCTATCACCTCACACTTGTCAGAATGGCTTTCTTCAAAAAGAACCCATATAACAAACATTGGCAAGGCTGTAGAGAAAAGGGACCTCTTGTACACTGTTATTGGGAATGTAAACTGGCGCAGCCACTGTGGAAAACAGTATGGAGGTTTCTCAAAAAACTAAAAACAGAACTACCATATGACCTAGCAATTCCACTCCTGGGTGTATATCCAAGAAAACAGAAAACAACAAACAAACAAAAACTCAAAGCACTAATTAAAAAACAAACAAACATGCATCCCAATGTTCACTGCAGCATTATTTACAATTGCCAAGATATGGAAGCAACCTAAGTGTTCATCAGCAGATGAATAGATAAAGAAGATGTGGTATATATATGTACAATGGACTACTACTCAGTCATGAAAAAGAATGAAAATTTGCCATTTGCTACATGGATTGACTTGAAGGATCTTATGCTAAGTGAAATAAGTCAGACAGAAAAACTTTATGATATCACTTATATGTGAAATCTAAAAAATACAACAAACTAGTGAATATAACAAAGCAGAAAGAGACTCACAGATATAATGAATTAGTGGTTACCAGTAGGAAGAGAGAAGAGGAAGGGGCAAGATAGGGGTAGTGAACAAAGAGGTATAAACTATTATGTATAAAGTAAGCTACAAGGATTCCAAAAGAGGAAATAGAGCCAATATTTACAATAACTATAAATGGAGTATAACCTTTAAAGTTGTAAATCACTGTATTGTACACCTGTTACTTATATAATGTACATGAAATATACTGCAATAAATTTTTTTATTTAAAAATAAATAAAAATTTTAAAAAACAGACACATTAGAAGGATCATACACCATGATCATGTGGGATTTACCTCTTGAATGCAAGGATGATTCAACATATTTAAATCAATAAATGTGATATAACACATTGATAGAATGAAAGATAGAAACCATATGATTATCTCACTAGATGCAGAAAAAGCATTTGACAAAATTCAAATTTTCACATTTTCATGATAAAAACTCAACAAATTGGGTATAGAAGGGGTATACTTCAAGATAACAAAGGACATAAATGATAAGCCCACAGCTAACATTATACTCAATTACAATTATTTGGAATAAGTTAGGTTTAGAATCAGTGAAAAGTCCTATATCCATGACATTTTTGAGAATCATACATGCATGCTGGACCTCAAAAATGAAAATGAAGTATACTAGAGAAAATGCCAACCAATGAGTCTGTGCGTGTTCAATTTCTCTCATAAAAAAGTGGGATAAGGGATCAAGTCATTCAATTGCTGAACAAGGATATAATTCTGTGGTTTGTTTAAATAATACAGTATCTTCCCCTCATTGGGTAATTCCAAAGATTATTATAGTCTGCCTGAGATAAAAGCAAACAGAGGAACAGAGTGATAAATAATACTAAGTGGCAGGATGAAAATTTGCTTAGAGATCAGAGTCCAGAACCTGCTGAATTGATTAGGTCAGAGTGGGAGATGCAGGATTAAAGAGGTCTGAGACATGGTTATTCATGTGCTCCTGGGGAATACCTTCTAAAGCATGCTCACTCCATATTTTACGTCCTCAGAAGAGCTTGGGGACTTGAAAAACCATAACTCTATAAGGAACAGTATTATCCCTTGTTTTGGTTTTTTTGTGTGTGTTGTTTTTTCTTTTTGTAAGTATCTCTGTATATTTCTTATCCTTGATATATTTTTAAAAAAATGAACACGTCCTAAATGTCTTTTCTTCAGTCTGTAATCATCCTATTGGGACAAAACTATGCATAACTCATTCAGGAAATTTTCTCTTACTCTCAGACTAAGTTAAATTATGTCATCTGCCATGTTTGTCCACCAGAGAACCGTTTTACAGCAATTTTTCCAGTGTACTATAAATGTCTCTTTACATGTCTCCCTCCCATGTGAACTTTGAATTTCTGGACTGCAGTATCTAAGTTAAATTTTTTTCTCTTCTCAGTCCTTATAATAACATTCCTCCTGCAATAAATGTTTGAGCAAATGAATGAATAAAATGTGACCTTATCTGGGTAGCTAAGATAAGGATTTCAAGATGAGATCATCTTGAATTAGGGTGTATCAAAGAGAAATTGCACCAAATTAAACAGGTGAAGAAAACTTTACTCAAGTCTTGCAATAGGGGAGAGAGATTGAACTTAACTCCCCTGAAACAAAAGACAGGAGGTTTTTTGATGCTGATGTGAGCTAGTGGAAAAGTAGTGGAAGATGTTAGAGGAGAGGTTGGTCAATGTGATTAGGTCCTTGTGTTTGCTAATTGCCACCTAAGTTAGATTCCTACTCTTCCACAGAGACTGGAAGATAGGAGCACTATCTTTTGTGATGATTTTATTTTAAAGCGATGGCTCCCAGGTCCTTGAGAAAAGTGTTCCTGGATAATAGAACTGGCAAAAGGCTGGGAGAGGAGAAATAATTTACAATTGCAAGTTTTCTATAGTAAAAGCTCTAAGACAAGGGAGATCAGGTGCCTAGAGTCAGGAAGAAGCCTAAGTTTTAGTCAAGCTTTAGCTTTAGGGAAAGTTAAGGCTGTCTTGGTCACATGGGCCTTAAATCCACAGTGTCCTTGTGTCCTTGTAAGAGACAGAAAAGAAGCAGACATAGAGACATGGAAGGAGAAGGCCATTTGAAGACAGAGGCAAAGATGGGAGTGATGTATCTACAAGCCAAAGAATGCTAAGGATTTCCAACAGCTACTAGAAGCTAAGAGAAGCCTGGAATGCATTCTCCCCAGAGCCTTCAGAGGAACCAACCCTGCCAACACCTTGATTTAGGACTTCTGGCCTCTAGAACTGTGAGAAAATGGATTTCTGGTTTTTAAGACTACCAATTTGTGGTAATTCGTTATGGCACACCAAGGATTGTAATATACCATGTTTCTGGGAAGATTTTTCTCTACTTCCCATTTAATTCCAAACATAAGAATTGTACATCTCATTTAAGCCTCATCTTAATTGTTTTGTCTTCCATTACTTTTTCTCTTATTCTCTTCTCTTTTAGTACCACCTAAAAGTCATGGCTTATCCCTCTGAATTTTTTTGATAATGATAATGACAAGGATAGTATAGCTGAAACTTGTTTAGTATTTGCTCCATCAAAGGTATTTATGTCTTATCCCTTTTTAATTTTTATAAATACATAACAAGGAAGGTACTATTATTTTTTTGTATTAAAAATGGAGACAGCAAGGAACAGAGTGATAAATAATACTAAGTGGCAGGATGAAAATTTGCTTAGAGATCTGAGTCCAGAACCTGTTTCTTAACCATTTTACTACATTTTTCTGTTTATATCATTGAATACTTATCTCTCTTATGTCTCATGTTGTATTATAGTTATTTATACATTTTTCTTTTCCAGTACAAACTATTCAACTGAGATAGCTAGAAATCAGGTGCACAAGCATATCCATCTAATCTTCCCATTTTAAAGGCTTTCTAACATTATGTATATTGTTATGCATGTCTTTATCTTAAACTTTTATAATTCAAGAAGGAATTTGAGGCAACTTGCTTGAACACCTTTAACCTTTAACTAATTTAAAAGTTCTGTCTCATTTATCTTTTCACAGCATTTAGCACAATTCTTTGAATATCACAAGTGCCCAAATTTTGTTGAATGAATATAGTTAACCCAAGTCTCAGCTGCAGATGCCCCCTAACTCCCCAGCATTCTAGAATCATTTTAATATTTCAATAGAATGGCTAGGGCCCCTATTCTACATGCAGTGGGAAGCTTACTGCTCTTCTGCCCCATAATACTTGTGAATCGTATGGGTTAGGAGAGGGCTCCATATATTTTCCCTGGTCACCTGTCACTTGAGTTATTTCCCTTTGAATCCCTGCTATTAGCTCCACTCTAACGACCTACCTCTGGAGATTGTCATCTTCTTGCTCTACTGGGCACTGCTCTGCTGACATAAGAGTGTTGTGTGGTAGACTCTTCTTGATGGCCTGGAATATAAAGGGGATTAAAACATGACAACATTCATTTATTCATTCAGTAATTTACCAAATATACACACATTCATTCAGTGTCTAGTGGCACTGTGTAGGTCACTGTGGAGTCAATGATAAAAAAAACAAAGTCTCCACAATCATGTAGCTCATATTTCTAGTCAGGAAAAAAAAATTTCATACAGGCTCACAGATAAATGTAAAGTTATGATTGAGATAAGTATGATGAAGGAAATGCCCATGGTGGATTGAGAGCTATGGTAGTGGGCTTGAACTGAGAAGCTGAAGAAAAAGTAAGCATTAACCAGCCCTGCAGCAGAGAGAGAGGAGGAGGAGAAGGACATTGGAGAAAGGGGTGGTGACAGCATGTGCAAACAAACAATAGTCAGGTGGAGCAAGGCACATCACAGTAACTGCAAGAAAGCCCATGTGTTAGGAACGCATAGACCTGGGCCCAGAAGGGAGAAAAGTAAGTCTGGAGAAGCCACGCAAGCCACTTAAACAAATGCACAGTTTACTTCATGCTTCCTCAACAAGGAATATAATCTTACTCCTAAAGTTAATGCGGAATTACTGAAGAGTTTGAAGTCAGGGATTGACATGATCCACATTGTATTTTGAAAAAAAAATTCTGGCTACTGTATAGAGACAAGAATAAAAAGGGTAAGATATGGTGGATGCAGGGATTATAAAAAGGGAGGCCTTAATCCAGGTAAGAGATGATGGTTTAGATTAGGAAAATGATGATGGAGATGACGATAAATGGAAGGATTTGAGAAGCGTTTAGTGCAGCATAAAGCAACCTAGTGATATGAGAGAAGCATGTCAAAAAGGGTATAGACAACAACTTGAAAAAAGTGCATATTAGACATTATAGTCTTAAAAACTGATCAGACTTTTTGAATATGGAAATTTTCACCAGCTCTGTCTCTCCTTAAGGCTCTTTCCTAAGAGCTTTTCTTTTAAACCCACTTTCTCTCCTTCAAAACCATATTCTGTATCACCATTTTGTTGCATCACATATTTCTGAGCTCATAATTTCTTCATAATAAATTTAATAATATAATTATGTGGATGGTTTAATACTAAATCTCCACTAGTTTAGGACCCAGCTTTGTACTGCCAACACTTCCATTGAGCTGTTGCTAAATTTTCTGCCACAGTTCCACCCTTATTTGAGAGAAGTATTGAAGTCACATCATTTTTTTTCTTTTTTAATATATCTTAGATCAAATTCTTAGGCTTAGAATTCCACCAGAACTTCCAGGGTCATGGGGCTGTGTACAGCAACAGGCACTTTCATCTCCCTGTTGGGCATAGTCTACTTCAGGCTCCCTTAAGCCTTTCATACTCTAGCCTCTCATTTGCTACTGACCAGCTGTAGTATTTACAGCTCCTAGGAGAAGATTGCCTTTTTATTATTTTCTAGTTCTCATTCTATATGTCATGCCCTATCCTCAGAAATGTCAGTTTTAAGAACCCAAATGGCTTACAGAAACTAAAAGCTAATATGTAGTAGTCTACACAGAGTAGTTTTCTATGTTAACAATATAGAATCAAAAATCTTAATAATGAGGATTTGTAAATCTATATATTCTGGGGAGGAAGACTATCTATACCAATATTGGATCTGTTCTTGTGCTCTTTTGAAGAAAACATTCTTCTATACCAGAAATCCCCTTGTTTGCATATCCAGATTTTTTTACCAAGGCGGACAAAGAGTTGGCAAGAATCATTGACCATCACGTGAGATTGACTTTCTTAAACTAGAAGCAAAAGCTTTGTTCATTAAAGGCATTTTGAATCAGAAAGTGTAGTTCTGGGATGGAAACATTAATACATGGAACTCAAAAGTAGAACCATGATTGAGATTTGCCAAACTGAATTATATCTCACTGTACTATCTATATACCTCAGTGCCTTCATTGGGTTACAGAAAATTTGGCTTTCTGCCATTTACAAAATACTAGCCTTATCCTGTTTCCTGAATTAGTTCAGATTTTTTTGTGACAAGAATCTGATACTGAACACTGAACACTGAATTCTTCTGTAGTGTAGTTTTAACAACAGAATAAAAATCTTTTGACTCAATTTTCAGTGACTATTCTTTACCCCTGAAATATTAGAAAGACTTTCATCATTCTGTTCTTGGTATCAGTTAAATAAGCAGTGACAATACAAGGCCATTTACTTAACATATTTTAATCCACTAAGCTATATATTTTTTTTCTTTTTTTTTTTGCGGTACGCGCGCCTCTCACTGTTGTGGCCTCTCCCGTTGCGGAGCACAGGCTCCGACGCGCAGGCTCAGCGGCCATGGCTCACAGGCCCAGCCGCTCCATGGCATGTAGGATCTTCCCGGACCAGGGCACGAACCCGTGTCCCCTGCATCGGCAGGTGGACTCTCAACCACTGAGCCACCAGGGAAGCCCTCAAATCATTTTATGACTACTTCTTTTTAGGAGTAGAGTTGGAGTAGGAGAGAGAGTACTTATTTTTGTCTTTTCTTTTAATACAATATAGATTCAATCGCATATAGAATGTGTTTAAATTATTTTTATCACCACTTAAGTATTATTTCTCAGATTGTATTTATAGTCCCATGGTTTACATTCCTTTTAATTAGTGATATTTTTAGAAAGAATAAGTGATTATCTCTTTTACTGATCCCATTAAATAGTTATTTATCACATAGTCAATATTTTAGCCACCCTAGCAGTGGCCACAAGTATTGGGGTTTGGAAACTGAATGATACCCTGGAATCACAAAATGAGAACTATAGTATTGTTATTTTATTCACTAATAACATTCATGCTAAACCAGTATATCATATGTACAGGGCATTATAAAAAATTCCTAATGGTTCATAAATTGCAACAACTATAATTTTACCATTCACTTCAACTAACTTATCTGGAATATATTACAAAAGATAGCAGGTTGCCAATGTATATTTACACACATAACGTAGTGTAGTTTTAATAACAGAACAAAAATCTTTTGCCTTATCATTCTTTACCCTTGAAAGTTTCAAAAGACCTTGATCACTTTGTGATTAAACACATTGGCCTAAAGAGACAGAGGACAGTGTTTTGAGTGACAGAGAAGAGGCTAGGAAATGCCTCCTAAAAACCATCGTCTTTTCCTCCTTCCAAGGGTATAAGCAATATCTAAGCAATCACTGCCATCAATCTTTATACAGACGTGTAAAGGAATCCTTTTTGCAAATATGTTTGAGAATGGATAGGATCCAAATTGTTTGATCTGTGGCTAGCCTAATCAAATACTTAGCAGTTTAGTAGTATTGATTTGGGAAGGTTTATGAAAGTTTCTCTGGATATCACATTTTAAAAAGTATTCATCTATATACTATTTCCTTTGACATAGCTATAACTATAGTGCTTTGTACTTATATCTCACACTTTACAAAATGCTCTTACATTAGTTAATTTAATCCTTACAACAACTCTGTAAAACATTTACCAGTAAGAAGAATGTAGCTTTACAATTCAGTTAATTGTCCCAGGTTTTAAAGTTAGTAAATGACTGAGTCTATATATAAAACCAGTTACCTGGACTTCAAATCTACTTCTCAGTTTTTCATAGTTGCTCAACTTCTTGGATTATAATTACTAACCTAAATGGGGGTGGGAAGGTGGAATCTGTAGAACTGACAAGAAACAAAAACACACAGCTACAGTTTTAACTGTACCTGTTGAATTTTATTGAATTTTACCAAGTGTCCCTGATATGCAAGGAATAGGGCAGATACCTAATTGTTCAGCAGACATTAAGGTACTGTACCTTTTACACTGCTGGTACTCTATAGCGTGATGACTGAATCCTGAGTGAATGGGCTGAATAAAGCAGTATGGTGCTTCTATTTCCCATCAACTTCAAGCATATCTGCAACCTCCTAGTTGCCACAATTGATGATAATAATGGGAAATAAAAGTAAAGACAATGATTTATCCAAATTGAATTTGTCATAGTCAACAGAGAAAAAAATGGGAAAAAGAAGTTTACATTTTTCTGGGGCTAACAAAAAGAAGGATTATACCATTATGGTGCATTCCAGCCAAGCCAAATTCTAACAAGGAACTAAAAGAGGAAGAGCTGCTTCCTGGTGGTTAGCAATATGGTACCCCATTACTGCTTTTATACATGCTGTTCAGGAAACCAAAGAATTCTATTTTACTGAGAGTTCTTAAGAATTAATCCTCTGTTGATTTTTCACAATGTAAAGATCAAAGTCGTAAAGTACATAAAGGGTAAATTAGATGTCTTTGTTTATAGGTACTATCATTATTACACCAACTATTACTTTTATGTTATAACATAAAATTGGTGTTTTTTTCAAACAATTGATATTATTACGTAGTTTATTATATGAGAAAAAATTGTATGTCACAGATAGGTATCATAGAATTGTAGACTAAACCAAGGCCTGAATTTTAGCCTATGCTGGAATGTTCTGAAAGTTTTGCCTCAATTTTCTGGATATTTCATGTAAAAATGGCTTCTGAGAAATGACACTTATATGAGTAATAACTGTGTGTAGAAACATTCTCAAGATAAGTGCAGGAAACTTTCCTATTATGTCTTTAAAGCTTAACTGGAAATTTAAAAAGTAGATATGATTTTTTGTTTAATATTTAATCTGAGTGTGTTGACATTTAAAAAATATTTCTTGCCTTTGGAAAGCTGAGTGATGGATTCTGAGGTTTAGTTTTGCTTATGAATATCTGTATATCCCAGATGAAAAATCACAGTCATAATTCCCAGCACTGGTATATAGTAATTTTAAATTAATTGATAGGTTGTTAAGCATAGTCTTGTTGTTTGTGAGTGTGCATGGGCAGAGGGTGACAAAATGATCAATACAGGCTGTGTCTTTAGGAATTTTTAACATTTCATGCTAGGGGTCATTCTGCCCTAAACTTCTTACCTGGCCTGACGAGGTGATTACCACCTCTTTTTGCCACATCTCTCATTAAAGATATTAGAAGGGGAAAAAAATGATTATTTGGTTGATTTACCATCATTACTTCCAACTACTTATTCCTAGTATTCCTGCCTCCAGAGAATAGTATTATTGTCATGAAATAATGTGGTCAATTGAGATGAATTCCTTAGTAGTATTTTTACTGGTCTGTTGCAAAATCAGTCTTTGCCCATTAATTTCATTTTCAGTCTCATAAGTAATAAATAATATCACTATGCCTTTCACTTTAATTTGGTTTTTATTTTGCTTTGGCTTGATTTTTCATTTTAGGATTCCATGCTATCATGTAAATACCAATATTGATGATGAAAGGAAATTCCTTTGGTGTATATAAATGTAAACCATATTATCTCTTTTTTTGGATTGTTGGTTTATTATTATTAAAAATGCTAAGGGAGAATTCTGGTTTTTGTGGGTGTTATACACTTTCTAACAGATGGCTTTTATGTTTTTCCAGTTTGGTAGAGTATAAATTCATGAAGAATATCTGTGAGAAAAACTAAGAGAATAATTGGATATAAGAATCTGCATTTTGAGAAGTTAAACTCATATGTTTTTTTCAAGAAAAATCATATATAAGTGATACTTTCTCTCTGTAACAGTGGCAGGAAGAGCTAAAGATGTGACAAAAGGAAGACACAATATGTGAGGCGGAAGAATGGAAAGATAAAGAGTTAGAGGGAAAAAATCGCTTCCAATAAATTATGAAGAGAAGAGAAGAGAAACTATGCAAGCAAACCAAACCCTATGAGCTTCCTCCTAGGGCTGAAGTAATTTCATTAGAAAAGAAAATGAGACCCCAAAACTGAGGTCCATATGCCAGAAATTCATTGCATGAAAGAGACCAAGATAGCTACAGGCTAGGAAAAATTCCTTAATTAACTGTAAAGCATTTCTTAGAAAGGAGTTTATCCTGGTGCACATTCTTTAATAGTCATATCTTAGTCCCAAATTAACAGTTAGCACTTAGTCACATTTGAGTGAAGTATTTTACTAGATAAATGTTTTCAAGAACATGGCTAGAACTAATTGACTCTTATCTTGTGATCATATACATACTTAATGATTCTCAGAGTATTGATTTTCATTGGACAGTTAGATGAAAACGAATTGCAAATTATTAATGAGTCACAAATAAGAACTATTTCTTGAAAATGGAATGAACATCAACTGATACTCCTATAATAACTATTATACTAATAAAAGAGGTAAGGCCCCCACTTTGGATTTACATTTCATAGTCAATCTATGTCAAGTCAGATCCTCAAGAGACAGATGCTTTATCAGGATGTCAAATTCAAATGGCTTCCAGATCAAAAAGGTCACATAAATTAGTGAAAGGGCTATAGAATACCTACTCCATCTAAAGAAACTTCCCACCACTCCACTACACTCTGCAGTGTGTCCAGTGCTGTAGGATCATCTAGTCTTTCAAGAAGCCACCCTCAATCTTATTAAAAATAAAAGTTGCTAAATTTCAAAATGTTGGCAACCGATTTTTTTAAAAAAATCACACACTTTTGGGTTAAATTTGACATGTGGGCCACAAGTTTGTGACCTATATTATATGAATTTACAGTACCATTCTTTAAGATAACAGTAACGTATGGTAGAAAAATGGAAGCAGGGAAGGGTGTTCCTCTTTTGATTCCCTACAGAGCTGATTCAAATTTATGTTGCTGCTCCCAAACCTTTTGACCCATCCTTGTCTTCTCATGCAGAGAATATGTAAGTTCTCAGAAATAATATCCCCCAATGCACCTTTCCAAATACTTTCATCAATCTTTGCTTTCCTCACATGTGAAAAGAACTCTCTCCCCTAGAAGGCCAGAGAGCCCCTTTTCTCTGAATCTGATCCCATCCAAATTCTTCCTCCATCAACTATTTACTATCCCCCTTTAAGTCCCTCACTTCTATGCAAGGAGGTCTCAATTTTCTACCATCCGTCTATCCACACTACTCAGCGTTACCAAACCCTAACTGCCTTTTAAAGTAATAATCTTTCATATGGGTTGTAAAGAGATGGAATCACTGGTCTGTAAGTTGTGGGGAAAGCACTCTGGAGATCTAACTGCTACTTATAAGAATTTTTAAAAATCCTGCTGTATCACAACCACCTTTTAGAAACCCAATGTCTGCAATAACAGAACTATCCTGGTGTTCTGAGGCAAGGACTAGTCTGCCTTAAAGCTTCTAAACTGCAGACTTAGGTGTTTTGTTTTGTTTTTTTCCTGTTCTGCTTAGTCTGTTCCCACTTGTTCACCTGCTTTCTAACTTCCACAGTTTTCTTAGTATTTCCGATGTGCTTTTATCTGTTCTCTTTATGGATTCACATCTTTATTAAAAAAATAATCCTTTTTCTATCATAGTGGTGGAGATTTGGAAAGGAGCTAAAGAAGAATATATATATATATATATATATATATATATATATATATATATATACACACACATATTCACTTGCAATAAATATATGAAGAATATATAAATTCAAGATTATATATAATAAAGGTATAAAGATTCTGATTAACTAGATAGGTAAATACCTTTATTCTTAAATTATTCTTTAAAATTTTTTAATTCTTAGGTTATTCTTTAAAATTCTTAAAATTTGGCAACACACATCTCATGGATTTCCTCCTGTGTCCTGGGATATCAGCAAAGACTGGGGCTTGTAGCTCTGGGTTCATATTCTAGCTATGCCTCCTGGCAGCTATGAAACACTGAGCACGTTACTGAACCTATTTGAGCTTCAGTTACTCACTTATTAAAAAATTTACAATTTATGTAAAGAGTGGTATCAGTCAGAAGCTAATCAGAAAAACAGAAACATGCCAGTCATTTTAACAGAGAGAATTTAACATAAAGAATTATTTTAAAAGGTGTTAGAGAACTAAGAAAATGAAAAGGGAACATAAAAATAATACAGAAATAGGAGACCACTACCACCTCTAGGGCCAGAGGATCAGAGAGATGAGGGTTGTATAATCAGAATCTAGAATCATGGAGAAAGCACCACACACAGTGGGACTCAGCCCTCTGAGGGGAAGCACTGCCCAGCTCTTGCTAGTACCTCTGATGGGGCATGGTAGGTAGTTTTGAGAGCACAGAAAAAAAAAAAAAGGACACTGGAACAAACTGTCTCTTGCTGAAACCAGGGTGCCAAGAGCAAGACAACAAGAGGAGTCAAGCTCCTTCTTCTTCACCATCCTAGAACTCTTCCTGGAGTGTGCCTGTCTCCAACATCACAGAGCAGAGAGAAGAAGGGTAGGTTTGGAGCTGAAGGACACTAGTTAAATAACTGGAAAAGTGTGTAGCTCAATGCCTAGAATCTATTAGGCCAAGCAATAAAATTATTCATTCTTTTCTACTGCATTTTTTGGTCCTCTTTTCTGCTTTTTCTGTAAGCTTTCCCTTTTAAGTTAATGTAAATGGCTTAAAATGAAACTTTTACTACATTTTATCTTTTTAACTAACCCTTAATTCTTCCGGTAAGTACTTACTTTAACACAATTTCAACTGGTACTCTTTGTAATTTACTCTTAATATTATTTCTGCCTCAACATTAACAAAGGGTTCTATGAGTCTCAGGGTGGGTTGGACACCAGATGGATTTTTTTCAGCTCCTCTCATGTTGTTCAGCCTTAGTCATTTATTTTTCCAGTCTTCCCACTTTAAGTGAGAAAGAAGAAGGAGAATGAGACAGGTACTCCCCTTTACAGCTCCTACAACTCTTATTCATCGTTAAGTGAGTCTACTATTTGGAAGTGTTAACCTATCTCAGGTCAGAATTTCTTTCTATCTAAACCTTATTTCTATGCTACTCTATGCTCTTTGCTGACTTTTATTTTAAAAGAACAAGTCTAGGTTTTTCTACATTCATTTATTATAAATTCTCTAAAGGATTTCTCTTAGCAACCACCAAAATAATTTCTTTATCACACAGACTACTTCATAAACCTATTACCTTATTGAGAATGAAATATTTATAGGAATTTTAGCTAGTTTCACTAGGGTATTAGAAATTAAAAGACATATATTAGGGGAGGAGAGAGAAAAGACAAATAATAAATTCTGAGTAACAGAAACATAAAAATAAGCATTTCTTTAAGTGCATTTAAAAAAGGAAAAACAAAAGATTTACAAGGTTCGTGGAGCATGACAAAAAAAAAGTTTAGGGAAGAAAATATCCAAAACAAATAATTTTGACATCAGTGAGTGGGTGTTTGAGAGAAAGGGGTATGTAGAGGTAATAGGTAATTTAAAAAGTAACTCACAGCAACAATTTCAGAAACTCTATGGTAATGTTTAGCAATTACAATTCAAGTAATTGATTCTTCTTCTCTTACCTGTAAAAATCCTTTCTGGGACATATGACTGTAACTGCCTACTAGTTGATTTTAAATGACTGTTGTAATTTTTTTTTAATTATCAAAAAAATCCAAAGGGGACAGGAATCAGGAGGTTGGAGTAGGAGGATGTGGGGCTCACCTCCACCCACAAACACATAAAAAATACATCTACATGTGGAACAATTCTCACAGAACAACACCTGGAAACTGGCAGAAGAACTGCTGTACAACCAAAGATGCAAGACACATCTCCATGAAACCAGGTAGAACAGAAAAAAAATAAAAAGGGATCAGGACGAGACTGGTGCCCTGGGAGGGATCTGTAAGGGAGAGAAGGTCCACACAGGTAGACCCTCAACCTGGGGAGCATCTTTGCCTGAAGGGAAATCCGCTGGGACAGATAGAGGGGCTGGAGAAGCCTAGACTATTCTCAAGGAGTATGCACATGCAGGGCAGAGAGAGACTGGTGCCTTGCCACACTTCCCAATCCAAAGGGGCAAAACCCCAGTCCCACTTGCTCCACATTGTAGCCTGGCACAAGATCAGGGCAGAGAATCAGTCTAGCTGTGCAGAGTCAGACTGGGGTGCCAGGGGTATGATCCTGGCCAAGCTGTGGAGACCATATTCAGCACACACATGGGGGCAACTGATTGAATGGGGTAGACATTGTCAGCATGTGCACTGGTGGCACAAAAGTACACGAAGCAGCTAAGCTCTGAATCTCAGGCAGACAGGCCCAGGGAGAAGACTCAATCTAGGTGCATGGAGACAGACTGGAGGGCTTGGGGTATAGTCCTCAGGGAAGCATGGAGACCACTGTCAGTGAACACACAGCAAGGAGTGAGTCACAGCAGACACTGCTGGCACATGCACCAGGGGACGCCACAGAAACACAGCTTCTGGATGCTGAGTCTTGCATGGACAGGCCATGGGCAGGAGTATGCAGCTGTTTGTTCCCCAGTGGGAGCACTCCAGCTCTGCCCACTCCACACTGAAGCTTGGAGCCAAATCTGGGGTGGGCAGATTCTGGGAGAGGTCTGCCACAGAGCAAGCCCAGGTCCCAAACAGCAGCACAGCCACCTCAATTCCTGTAGCCACAGCCTAGCACTAGGTCTGGGATAAACACAATGGAGAGAGGGATGCAACCTTGGGCTGCTTCTGGGTGGAACTGTGGACACCTGCAAAGGCGGCATAAATGTTCACTGTGACTATATAGGCCTTGTGCTTCAGTGCACGGCACAGTATGCTCTCAAGGGCAACAGAACCTGAGTGGACCCTTAGTGCTTCTACTTCAATAACTGGGGAGCAGACCTCACCCACAACAGGGCAGTAACAGGCATGGAGCAAAGAAGGCCCTACCCCACTTTCAGTGCCAGATCTGGACACCCAACACCAGCCACATCCCCTATGAAGGGGATAATGGCCAGCACACTGAGGAAAGATGTAGCTAGAATCCATACAAAAACCAGCCTTCAAACCAAAAATACTGGACTCACACAATCTACACAGGGATGCTCCCACATAAACTATCCCTTCGAGACCACAGTAGATAAATGTTTCTCCTAAATTCACAGAGACAGAGAAACTGAAGTCAAGTGAAAAAGCAGAGGAACTACTCCCCATTAAAAGAACAAGAGAAATCCCCTGAAAGAACAAATAATGAAACTGACCTCACCAATCTACTAGACCCTGAATTCAAAAAGGAGGCACTAAAAATGCTAAAGGAATTAAGATTATTGATAGAAATGCAGATCACTGTAACAAGGAATTAGAAACTATAAAGAGGAACCATTCAAAATTAGACAATTCAACTGCTGAGATAAAAACCAATCTAGAAGCAATGAATAGCAGACTAAATGACACAGAAGAAAGAATAAGTGATGTGGAAGACAGAATAATGGAAATCACCTAATCACAACAGCAGACAGGAAGAAAAATGAAAAAAAACAACATACATGATCTAAGGGATAATATAAAACATGCCAACCTACACATAATAGCAATTCCAG
The DNA here is from genome assembly GCF_963924675.1 of Phocoena phocoena. Lineage (NCBI taxonomy): Eukaryota > Metazoa > Chordata > Mammalia > Artiodactyla > Phocoenidae > Phocoena > Phocoena phocoena. The sequence continues at coordinate 90,813,624 of NC_089221.1, read as the reverse complement.
AAGGAGAAGAGAGAGAAAAGGGGATCGAAAATGTATTTGAAGACATTATGGCTGAAAGTCTGACACCTAAAGAAAGGAAACAGATATCCAGGTACAGGAAGCACAGAGGGTCCCAAACAAGATGAACCCAAACAAACCCACACCAAGATATATCACAATTAAAATGGCAAAAGTTAAAAAGACGATTTTAAAAGCAGCAAGAGAAAAACAGAGTCAGTTACAAGCAAACACCCATAAGGCTATATCAGCTGATTTCTCTGCAGAAAATTTGCAGGCTAGAAGGGAGTGGCAAGATATATTCAAAGTCCTGAAAGGGAAAAACTTGCAACCTAGGATACTCTACCCAGCAAGATTATCATTTAGAATAGAAGGAGAGATAAAGAACTGCTCAGAAAAAGCAAAAACCAAAGTAATTCAGCAATACCAAACCTACCCTAAGACAAATACTGAAAGTTCTTCTCTAAATAGAAAAGAAGCAAGAATCTATAGGAAAGGGAAAATCACAATAGGAAAGGATTAAAGATGACTTAAATAGGCCAATAAAAAGATCTAAAAACAATCAAAAATTGTAAAAGCATTTATAACTACAATTAACAAAAGAATAAGCATGAAGATGTAAAATGGGACATCAAAAAAATCACAAAATGTGGGGGAGGGGAGTATAAAAATGTAGAGCTTTTACAATGTGTTTGAACTTGTGTGACTATCAGTTTAAAGCAAGCAGATATAGTTAAGGCTTGACATACTTGAGATCTAGGGTAACCACAAATCAAAAATATACAACATGGGCTTCCCTGGTGGCGCAGTGGTTGAGAGTCCGCCTGCCGATGCAGGGGATGCGGGCTCGTGCCCCAGTCCGGGAAGATCCCACATGCTGCGGAGCCGCTGAACGGCTGGGGCCGTGAGCCATGGCCGCTAAGCCTGTGCGTCCCGAGCCTGTGCTCCGCGACGGGAGAGGCCACAACAGTGAGAGGCCCGCATACCGTAAAAAAAAAAAAAAAAAAAATACAACAGATTCACACAAACCAAAAAGAACTCAAGCATAGTACAAAAGAAAACCATCAAAACACAAAAGGAAAAACAAAAAGAAGAAATTACTACTATATATAGAATAGATAATCGACAAGGACCTACTGTATAGCACAGGGGACTATACTCAAAATTTTGTAATAACCTATAAGGGAAAAGAATCTGAAAAAGAATACATGTGTGTATAAAAAACTGAATCACTTTGTTGTACACCTGAAATTAACACAACATTGTAAATCTACTATACTTCCATTAAAAATAAATAAGTGCTTAATATAAATTAAGAAAAAATAAGAAAAATCTCAAATTAATAATTTAACCTACCACCTAAAAGAATGAGAAAAAGAAAAGCAAACGAAAACCAAATTCAACAGAAGGAAGAAAATAATGAAGATCAGAGAGGAAATAAATAAGAGATCAAAAAAATAGAAGAGATCAATAAAACCAAGAGCTGGTTTTTGAAAATATAAACAAAATTGGTAAAGTTCTAGCCAGGCTCACCAAGAAGAAAAGAGAGAGGACCCAATAAATAAATTAAGAAATGAAAGGAGAAATAACAACTGACACCAGAGAAATACAAAAAATCCTCAGAGAATACTATGAACACTTACACACCACCAAATTGGACAACCTAAAAGAAATGGACAAGTTTCTAGAAACATACAGCCTGCCAAAAATGAGTCAAGAAGAAATAGATAATTTAAACAGACTGATCATTAGAAGTGAAATAGAATCTGTAATAAATTTTTTATTTCTGCAAACATAATCCAGGACTGTATGACTTCACTGGGGAATTCTACCAAACATACAAAGAGTAATTTATACCTATCCTTCTCAAACTATTCCAAAAGATTGAAGAAAAAGGAACACTCCCAAAGTCATTCTATGAAGGCACCATCACCCTAATACCAAAACCAGAAAAATACAGTACAAAAAAGAAAATTACAAGCCAACATCTTTGATGAATATAGATGCAAAATTTTCAACAAAATATAAGCAAACTGAATCCAACAATATATCATTAACCGTGATTAAGTTGGATTCATTTCAGGGTCACAAGGATGGTTCAATGTACACAAATCAATAAGTGTGATACAACACATTAACAAAATGAAAGATAAAAAACCTCATAATCAAGAGATGCAGAAAAAGCATTTGACAAAATTCAACATCCATTCATGATAAAAATTCTCACCAAAATGGGAATAGAGGGAACATATTTCAACATAATAAAAACCTTTCATGACAAACACACAGCCAACATAATACTCAACAGTGAATAGCTGAAATCCTTCCCACTAAATTCATGAACAAGATAAAGATGCCCACTCTTACCACTTCTATTCAACATAGTATTGGAAGTCCTAGCAACAACAATCAGAAAAGAGAAATAACAAGTATCCAAATTGGAAGGAAAGATGTAAAACTGTCACTATTTGCAGATGACCTGTTACTCTATACAGAGAACCCTAAAGTCTTCACATAAAAGATATTAGAACTAATAAATGAATTCAGCAAGGTAGCAGGATACAAGATGAATATACAGAAATCTGTTGCATTTCTTTACGTTAACAATGAAATATCAGAAAGAGAAATTTTAAAAGACAATCCTATTTAAAATCACATTAAAAAATACCTAGGATTGGGCTTCCCTGGTGGTGCAGTGGTTGAGAGTCTGCCTACCGATGTGGGGACACAGGTTCGTGCCCCGGTCCGGGAAGATCCCACATACTGCAGAGCGGCTGGGCCCATGAATCATGGCTGCTGAGCCTGCACGTCTGGAGCCTGTGCTCCGCAATGGGAGAGGCCACAGCAGTGAGAGGCCCGCGTACCGCAAAAAAAAAAAAAAAAAAAAGGAAAAAGAAAAGAAAAAATACCTAGGATTAATCTTAACCCAGGAGGTGAAAGACCTATATGCTGAAAACTATAAAACATCCATTAAGGAATGTAAACATGATTCAAAGAAATTGAAGGATATTCCATGCTCTTGGATGGGAAGAATTAATATTGTTTGCTACCCAAAGCAGTCTACAAATTTAATGCAATCCCTATCAAAATACCCATGACATCTTTCGCAGAACAAGAACAAATAATCCTAAAATTATATGGAATCACAAAGGACCCAGAATTGCCAAAGCAATCCTGAGGAAAAAGAACAAAGCTAGATGCATAATCCTTAAAGACTTCAGACTATACTACAAAGCTACAGTAATCAAAACAGTCTGGTACTGGCACAAAACCATATATATATATACACACATTTATATAGATATACGTTTTATATATATATATATACACACACACACACATACATACACACCAATGAAATAGAATAGAGAGCTCAGAAATAAACCCAGTCACCCCTATGGTCAATTAATCTGTGACATAGGAGGCAAGAATATACAAATGGAGAAAAGACAGTTTCTTCAACAAGTGCTGTTGAGAAAGCTGGACAGCTACATGGAAATCAGTAAAGTTAGAACACTCCCTCATACCACATACAAAAATAAATGCAAAATGGTTTAAAGTCCTAAATTTAAGACATGACACCATAAAAACTCCTAGAAGACAAGATAGGCAAAACATTCTTGGACATAAATCATAGCAATATTTTCTTAGATCAGTCTCCCAAGGCAAAAGAAATAAAAGCAGAAATAAACAAATGGGACCTAATTAAACTTAACAGCTTTTGCACAGCAAAGGAAACAATAAACAAAATGAAAAGACAACCTATAGACTTGGAGAAAATATTTGCAAATGATGCAACCTACAAGGGCTTACTTTCCAATACATACAAACATCTCATACAGCTCAATATCAAAAAAAACTAACAACCCAATCAAAAAATGAGCAGAAGACCTAGCTAGACATTTCCCCAAAGAAGACATACAGTTGGCCAAGAGGCACATGAAAAGATGCTCAACATTGCTAATTATTAGAAAAATGCAAATCAAAACTACAATGAGATATCACCTCACACCAATAAGAATGGTTATCATCAAAAAGTCTACAAACAATAAATGCTGGAGAGGGTGTGGAGAAAAGAGAACCCTCCTACACTGTTGGTGGTAATGTAACTTGGTACAACCACTATGGAGAACAGTATGGAGGTTCCTTAAAAAACTAAAAATAGAGTTACCATATGATCCAGCCATCCCACTCCTGGGCATATATCTGGAGAAAACCATAATTTGAAAAGATACATGCACCCCAATATTCATTACAGAACTATTTACAATAGCCAAGACATGGAAGCAAACTAAATGTCCACCAACAGAAGAGTGGATAAAGAAGATGTGGTATATATATACAATGGAATATTACTCAGCCATTAAAAGAATGAAAAATGCCATTTGCAGCAACATGGATGGACCTAGAGATTGTCATACTGAGTGAAGTAAGTCAGAGAAAGACAAATATCGTATGATATCACTTACATGTGGAATCTAAAAAGAAAATGACACAAATGAACCTATTTACAAAACAAATAGAGTCACAGATGTAGAAAACAAACTTATGGTTACTGGGGGGAAAAGGGGAGGGTGAAAAATTGGGAGATTTGGATTGACATATACACACTACTATATACAAAATAAATAACTAATAAGGACCTACTGTATAGCACAGGAACTCTACTCAGTGCTCTGTAATGACCTATATGGGAAAGGAATCTAAAAAAAAGTGGATATATGTATAACTGATTCACTTTACTGTACACCTGAAACTAACACAACATTGTAAGTCAACTATACTCCAATAAAAATAAAATAAAAAATAATACAAATGAGTCAATATACAAAACAGAAACAGACTCACAGACATAGAAAACAAACTATGGTTACCAAAGGGGAAAGGGAAAGGGGAGGGATAAATTAGGAGTATGGGAATAACAGATACAAACTACTATACATAAAATACTTAAGCAACAAGGATTTACTGTATAGAACTGGGAACTATATTCAATACCTTGCAATAAGCTATAAGGGAAAATAATCTAAAAAATATATGTGTATATATGTATATATATATGTAGATAGATATAAAACTGAATCACTTTGCTGTATACCTGAAACTAACACAGTATTGTAAATCAACTATACTTCAAAAAAATCCAAAGAAAGTTAGTGTATCATCTATAAATTCTTGTATTGCTTAAAACTCCTTAATTAGTAAGTACAGTTCTTTCTTTCCCATATACCATCATATTCATCCCATTTAGTTCATACCACAAGGGTCTATAGCAGGGTTTTATCACAGTAGTGCTTTTAATATTTGGGGCTGGAGAGTTATTTACTATGGGGGTGGGGCATTTTGTGCATTAAAAGCTGTTTGGCAGCACCTCTGGTCTGTAACCACTAGACACCAATAGCAGCCCCATCCCTTGTCCTCTATGAGTCCTGAAAACCAAAAGTACCCCAGGGACAAAATCGTTCCTGGTTAAGAACAAAGGTTCTATACTTTAATTAAACTTGACTTCCCCATTTCAAGGTTAATTTCTTAGCAATTTCTTTCAGGTTGCTTCCAAATTTCGTCCACTACTCACACAATTGGTCACAAAAGCTCTCACTTTTGGTCAGCCAGTGACTCAATTAAAATCACCATGGGTCTCACGAAGCCTCTTTATCCCTCCTTACGTCTCCATTTGCTGAAGTGGCAACATGAACAAGGGCACCCCTGTTTGTTTTTTATGTGATTAATCAATGATATTTACCATGTTCCTTGTGGGATAAAAGCAAAAAATGATAGGAAGTTATGAAAACCTGCTCTGCCAATGCCTATGTAGAAAAGACATATCTAGTAATAAATTCAGCCCACACTGTGCTTCTCAGCCTTAGGCTGGCCACCTGAGACTTAACAGTGTTTGTAAGGCTCCTTTTACTAATTCTAGCCATTTTCTCTGACATGAAGTATGTGTTTGGAAACTTAGAGCAAAAGTCATTTTAAATTATCATCTTCTATAACATAAATTCATATATTTATATAGTTTTGCAAATTTTGTTGATGATTTGGTTACTTTTGAGCTACATGCATTTTTCATAGTGACATAGATTTCAAGGATAATTTGGCTTTAATGTTATTCGAGCTTACTTTTTCCTCCAATCATTCTAGCTAAGGGGCCTATTTACATAATACCTAGTGCCTTGTTATTTTTTTATTCCTGCTTCATTGCAAAGCCAAAAATAAACAAAAAGAAATGCATTTCCAAAGCATTTTTTAGTTGGAAGATCATTGTGGTATCCAAGTTTCTAGCGAAATTTCCCAAGTCAACGCTATTTTGGAAAAGGCAGAGCCTCTTTTATGTATTAATGAACAAGATGGAGGTAAAACATTTTAGAATCGCCAGTGTAACTTTTTGTTTTTTGCGGTACGTGGGCCTCTCACTGTTGTGGCCTCTCCCGTTGCGGAGCACAGGCTCTGGACGCACAGGCTCAGCGGCCATGGCTCACGGGTGCAGCCGCTCCATGGCATGTGGGATCTTCCCAGACCGGGGCACGAACCCGTGTACCTGCATCGGCAGGAGGACTCTCAACCACTGCGCCACCAGGGAAGCCCGCCAGTGTAACTTTTTAAATACATAGTCATCCTATTAGAAATCCAGTGATGCTTTGACCATTTACTTTCAAGTTTCTTTTTAAGGACATTCATAGCTTTATTTCATTGGAAAATTGAAGTTGAACAAGTGCTAAATTCTCAGGAAGACTGATTATAGGTAGCTTCCTGGTAGGCCCACTTCAGCCAAAAGTCAAAGAAAGAGAAATATAAAGCTCAGAAATTGTCTTTCAATTAAGTTAAACAACTGTCAGTCATTCCCCATACCTGGTTGAGGGAGGAGGGTGAAAAGAAAACTAAAACCGTTATTCTTTAATTACCAAATAATTAATGTTTGAAGTTCCTTGAAGAAAAACTTGAAAACCAGTTACAACCCTTGGAGCCAACACAGAGCCCTTGCTCATGAGAATAGGGAGATGATGAGGAATAAAATAGCTCATTAGATGTTACTCCTAGAAGAGATCTTAGAATTAATAATCTAATGCTCTCATTTTACAGATGAGAAAACTGAACACTTGAAATTCAACAAGTTAAACATGAGATATTCATTAGTTCATTCAATACAACTAAACTATGATGTAGTTACAATAATTTCTGTTGAATCATGAGGAAACAGAGACTTTTAGAGGTTAAGTAATGTGCCAAAATGTCATTTGAGTAAAAGATGAGGGTCTGTGGGCTCTTAAGCACCACACTATGGTCCCTCAGAGATTTGGCAAAATAGTGACAATCAGGAATATTACACAGGGCCCCAGCTCTTGGCGTTCTGCAGCCAATACTATGATACCATTCTGAGGCTTCCTCTGTCCAAACATATAATGCCATTTATGAATATACACTAACAATACAGAAGTAAAAATGGAAGTATATAAAGTTGAATTGATAGTGCAGCTTTAGATGAGCTCTCAAAAGAATTGAAAAGTTAAAGTTCTTAAAAAATTTGACAATTCATGAAATGTATGTGAAATCATGATTGTTTTTAGTAATCATTCAAGAGTGTATATAGTAAGATGCTACTCTCTACTCATTCCACTTTACAGTTATGATTATGATGGTTTGATAAGAGTAAATTATGCCTGGGAAATGGAGGTGTAGCCAGTGAGAAAAGTTTTGGTTGTGCCATTTCTGTGTCCTTGCAGAGTTATTCAATTCAGGCAAATGGAGGCTAGTTCCCTATTCCTTGAGTCCATGTCATTGTATTTGTCAACTAGATAGTGTTTGAACCTTGGAGAAAATCAGTTTTCAAAAAGGGTTTTGGTAATAGTTGCAGCTAGATATAAGGCCCCAAAATTCAAAAGGCAAGTCTAGGATTTTAACTCAGCTTTCCAAGCTCCTATTCTTATGTCTGTAACAATTCTACATCAATATAACACACGTAATTTTTAGCACCACCTTACTTTGCAAGAGCACTGATGGTTTTATTAAAAACATGCCACTGGGGGGGAGACCTTCAAGACAGTGGAAGAGTAAGACGTGAAGATCACCTTCCTCCCCACAAATACATCAGAAATACATCTACATGTGGAACACCTCCTACAGAACACCTACTGAACGCTGGCAGAAGACCTCAGACCTCCCAAAAGGCAAGAAACTCCCCACGTACCTGGGTAGGGCAAAAGAAAAAACAGAGACAAAAGGATAAGGACGGGACCTGCACCTCTGGGAGGGAGCTGTGAAGGAGGAAAACTTTCCACACACTAGGAAGCCCCTTCGCAGGTGGAGACTGCAGGTGGTGGGGTGGGGGGGGGGAGCTTCGGAGCTGCAGAGGAGAGTGCAGCAACAGGGGTGCGGAGGGCAAAGCGGAGAGATTCCCACACAGAGGATCGGTGCCGACCAACACTCACCAGCCCAAAAGGCTTGTCTGCTCACGCGCTGGGGTGGGTGGGGGCTGGGAACTGAGGCTCAGGCTGCGGTCGGATCCCAGGGTGAGGACTGAGGGTGGTGTGAAAACAGCCTGAAGGGGCTAATGCGCCACAGCTAGCCAGGAGGGAGTCCGGGAAAAAGTCTGCAGCTGCCGAGCAAGAGACCTTTTCTTGCCTCTTTGTTTTGCGGTGCACAAGGAGAGGGGATTAAGAGCGCTGCTTAAAGGAGCTCCAGAGACGGCACGAACCACGGCTATCAGCACGGACCCCAGAGACTGGCATGAGACGCTAAGGATGCTGCTGCTGCCACCAAGAAGCCTGTGTGCAAGCACAAGTCACTATCCACACCGCTCCTCCCGGGAGCCTGTGCAGCCCGCCACGGCCAGGGTCCCCTGATCCAGGGACCGGTTCCCTGGGAGAACATACGGAATGCCTCAGACTGTTGCAACGTCATGCCAGCCTCTGCCACTGCAGGCTCACCCTGCATTCGGTAGCCCTCCCTCCCCCCCGGCCTGAATGAGCCAGAGCCCCTAATCAGCTGCTCCTTTAACCCCGTCCTGTCTGAGTGCAGAACAGACACCCTCAGGCGACCTACATGCAAAGGCGGGGCCAAATCCAAAGCTGAACCCCAGGAGCTGTGCAAACAAAGAGAAAGGGACATCTCTCCCAGCAGCCTCAAGAGCAGTGGATTAAATCTCCACAATCAACTTGATGTACCCTGCATCTATGGAATACAAGAATAGACAACAAATCATCCCAAACTGAGGCAGTGGATTTTGGGAGCAACGATATATATATTGTTTTCTCTTTTTGTGAGTGTGTATGTGTATGCTTCTTTGTATGATTTTGTCTGTATAGCTTAGCTTTCACCATTTGTCCTAGGGTTCTGTCTGTCTGTTTTTTGGGTTTTGTTTTTAGTATAGCTTTTAGTGCTTGTTATCATTGGTGGATTTGTTTTTTGGTTTGGTTGCTCTCTTTCTTTCTTTTTCATTACTTTTAAAAATTTTTAATAATTATTTTTTACTTTAATAACTTTCTTTCTTTTCTTCCTTTCTTTCTCTTTCTTTCTTTCCTTCTTTCTTTCTTTCTTCCTTCCTTTTTCTTTCTTTCTTTCTTCCTTTCTCTCTCTCTCTCTGTCTCTGTCTGTCTCTCTCTCTCTCTCTTCCTTCCTTCCTTCCTTCCTTTATTTCTTTCTTTTCTCCCTTTTATTCTGACCCGTCTGGAAGAGAGTCTGGTGAGGTGGGAGAGCCGAGTTCAAGACATTGGTCCACCAGAGAACTAGCAGCTCCATGTAAAATCAAATGGTGAAAATCTCCCAGAGATCTCCATCTCAACACCAAGACGCAGCTCCACTAAATGACCAGCAAGATATAGTTTTGGACACCCTATGCCAAATAACTAGCAAGACAGGAAGAACCCCACCCACTAGCAGAAAGGCTGCCTAATATCATAATAAGGTCACAGACACCCCAAAACACACCACCGGATGCAGATCCACCCACCAGAAAGACAACATCCAGCATCATCCACCAAAACACAGGCACTAGTCCCCTTCACAAGGAAGCCTACACAACCCACGGAACCAACTTTAGCCACTGGGGGCAGACACCAAAAACAACGGGAACTACGAACCTGCAGCCGGTGAAAAGGAGACCCCAAACACAGTATGGTAAGCAAAATGAGAAAGCAGAGAAACACACAGCAGATGAAGGAGCAAGTTAAACACCCACCAGACCAAACAAATGAAGAGGAAATAGGCAGTCTACCTGAAAAAGAATTCAGAGTAATGATAGAAAAGATGATCCAAAATCTTCGAAATAGAATGGAGAAAATACAAGAAACGTTTAACAAGGACCTAGAAGAACTAAAGAGCAAACAAACAATGATGAACAACACAATAAATGAAATTAAAAGTTAGAAGGATTAGAAGGAATCAATATCAGAATAACTGAAGCAGAAGAATGGATAAGTGACCTGGAAGATAAAACAGTGGAAATAACTACTGCAGAGCAGAAGAAAGAAGAAAGAATGAAAAGAATTGAGGACCGTCTAAGAGTCCTCTGGGACAACATTAAATGCACTAACATTCGAATTATAGGGGTCCCAGAAGAAGAAGAGGAAAAGAAAGGGACTGAGAAAATATTTGAAGAGATTATAGTTGAAAACTCAAGTCCAGAAAGTGCAGAGAGGCCCATACAGGATAATTACAAGGAGAAACACACCAAGACACATATTAATCAAACTATATCAAAAATTAAATACAAAGAAAAATTATTAAAAGCAGCAAGGGAATAACAACAAATAAGAGACAAGGGAATCCACATAAGGTTAACAACTGATCTTTCAGCAGAAACTCTGCAAGCCAGAAGTGAATGGCAGGACATACTTAAAGTGATGAAAGGGAAAAACCTACAACCAAGATTACTCTACCAAGCAAGGATCTCATTCAGATCTGATGGAGGAATCCAAAGCTTTACAGGCAAAGAAAGCTAAGAGAACTCAGCGCCAACAAATGAGCTTTACAACAAATGCTAAAGGAACTTCTCTAGGCAGGAAGCACAAGAGAAGGAAAAGACCTACAATAAGCAACCCCAAACAATTAAAGTAATGGTAATAGGAATATACATATTGATAATTACCTTAAATGTAAATGGATTAAATGCTCCAACCAAAAGACAAAGACTGGCTGAATGGATACAAAAACAAGACCCATATATATGCTGTTTACAAGAGACTCACCTTAGACCTAGGGACACATACAGACTGAAAGTGAGGGGATGGAAAAAGATATTCCATGCAAATACAAATCAAAAGAAAGCTGGAGTAGCAATTCTCATATTAGGCAAAATGGACTTTAAAACAAAGACTATTACAAGAGACAAAGAAGGACACTACATAATGATCAAGGGATCAACCCAAGAGGAAGATAGAACAATTGTAAGTATTTATGCACCCAACATAGGAGCACCACAATACATAAGGAAAATGGTAACAGCCGTAAAAGGGAACATCGACATTAACACAATAATAGTGTTATTGTGTTAATAATAACACCCCACTTTCACCAATCGACAGATCATCCAAAATGAAAATAAATAAGGAAACACAAGCTTTAAATGACACATTAAACAACATAGACTTAACTGATATTTATAGGACACTCCATCCAAAAACAACAGAATACACTTTCTTTTCAAGTCCTCATGGAACATTCTGCAGGATAGATTATACCCTGGGTCACAAATAAAGCCTTGGTAAATTTAAGAAAATTGTAATCATATCAAGTGTCTTTTCTGACCACAACGCTATGAGACTAGATATCAATTACAGGAAAAAATCTTTAAATGTAAAAACACATGGAGGCTAAACAATACACTACTTAATAACCAAGATATCACTGAGGATATCAAAGAGGAAATCAAAAAGTACCTAGAAATAAATGACAATGAAAACACAATGACTCAAAACCTATGGGATGCAGCAATAGCAATTCTAAGAGGGAAGTTTATAGCAATACAAGCCTACCTTAAGAAACAACTCAAATAAACAACCTAACCTTACACCAAAAGCAATTAGAGAAAGAACAAAAAGCCCCCAATGTTAGCAGAAGGAAAGAAATCATAAAGATCAGATCAGAAATAAATGAAAAAGAAATGAGGGAAACAATAGCAAAGATCAATAAAACTAAAAGCTGGTTCTTTGAGAAGATAAACAAAATTGATAAACCATTAGCCAGACTCATCAAAAAAAAAGGGAGATCACTCAGATCAATAGAATTAGAAATGAAAAGGGAGAAGTAACAACAGACACTGCAGAAATGCAAAGGATCATGAGAGATTATTACAAGCAACTATATGCCAAGAAAATGGGCAACCTGGAAAAAATGGACAAATTCTCAGAAAAGCACAACCCCCTGAGACTGAACCAGATAGAAATAGAAAATATAAACAGACCAATCGGAAACACTGAAATTGAAACTGTGATTAAATATCTTCCAACAAACAAAACCCAGGACCAGATGGCTTCACGGGCAAATTCTATCAAACATTTAGAGAACAGCTAACACCTATTCTTCTCAAACTCTTCAAAAATATAGAAGAGGGAGGAACACTCCCAAACTTATTCTACATGGCTACCATCACCCTGATACCAAAACCAGACAAAGATGTCACAAAGAAAGAAAACTACAGGCCAATATCACTGATGAAGACAGATGCAAAAATTCTCAACAAAATACTAGCAAACTGAATCCAACAGCACATTAAAAGGATCATACACCATGATCAAGTAGGTTTTATCCCAGGAATGCAAGGATTCTTCAACATATGCAAATCAATCAATGTGATATACCACATTAACAAATTGAAGAATAGAAACCATATGATCATCTCAATAGATGCAGAGAAAGCTTTCAACAAAATTCAACACCCATTTAGATAAAAACCCTCCAAAAAGTAGGCATAGAGGGAACTTACCTCAACATAATAAAGGCCATATATGACAAACCCACAGCCAACATCAACCTCAATGGTGAAAAACTGAAACCATTTCCACTAAGATCAGGAACAAGACAAGGTTGCCCACTCTTACCATTATTATTGAACATTGTTCTGGAAGTTTTAGCCACAGCAATCAGAGAAGAGAAAGAAATAAATGGAATCCAAATCGGAAAAGAAGATATAAAGCTGTCACTGTTTGCAGATGGCATGATACTATATATTGAGAATCCTAAAGATGCTACCAGAAAACTACTAGAGCTAATCAATGAATTTGGTAAAGTAGCAGGATACAAAATTAATTCACAGAAATCTCTTGCATTCCTATATACTGATGAAAAATCTGAAAGAGAAATTAAGGAAACATTCCCATTTACCACTGCAACATAAAGAATAAAATACCTAGGAATAAACCTACCTAAGGAGACAAAAGACCTGTATGCAGAAAACTATAAGACATTGATGAAAGAAATCAAAGATGACACAGATGGAGAGATATACCATGTTCTTGACTGGAAGAATCAACATTGTGAAAATAACTATAGTACCCAAAGCAATTTACAGATTCAATGCAATCCCTGTCAAACTACCAGTGGCATTTTTCACAGAACTAGAACAAAAAATTTCACAATTTGTATGGAAACACAAAAGACCCTAAATAGCCAACGAAATCTTGAGAAAGAGAAATGGAGCTGGAGGAATCAGGCTCCCTGAATTCAGACTACACTACAAAGCTACAGTGATCAAGACAGTATGGTACTGGCACAAAAATAGAAATATAGATCAATGGAACACGATAGAAAGCCCAGATAAACCCACGCACATATGGTCACCTTATTTTTGATAAAGGAGGCAAGAATATACAATGGAAAAAACACAGCCTCTTCAATAAGTGGTGCTGGGAAAACTGGACAGATACATGTAGAAGAATGAAATTAGAACACTCCCTAACATGATACACAAAACAAAATGGATTAAAGACCTAAATGTAAGGCCAGACACTATAAAACTCTTAGAGGAAAACATAGGCAGAACACTCTATGACATAAATCACAGCAATATCCTTTTTGACCCACCTCCTAGAGAAATTGAAATAAAAACAAAAATAAACAAATGAGACCTAATGAAGCCTACAAGCTTTTGCACAGCAAAGGAAACCATAAACAAGACGAAAAGACAACCCTCAGAATGGGAGACCATATTTGCAAATGAAGCAACTGACAAAGGATTAATATCCAAATTTATAAGCAGCTCATGCAGCTCAATATCAAAAAAACAAACAACCCAATCCAAAAATGGGCAGAAGACCTAAATAGACATTTCTCCAAAGAAGATATACAGATTGCCAACAAACACATGAAAGAATGCTCAATATCATTAATCATTAGAGAAATGCAAATCAAAACTACAATGAGGTATCACCTCACACCAGTTAGAATGGCCATCATCAAAAAATCTAGAAATAGTAAATGCTGGAGAGTGTGTGGAGAAAAGGGAACCCTCTTGCACTGTTGGTGGGAATGTAAATTGATACAGCCACTATGGAGAACAGTGTGGATGTTCCTTATAAAACTAAAAATAGAACTACCATATGACCCAGCAATCCCACTACTGGGCATATACCCTGAGAAAACCATAATTCAAAAAGAGTCATGTACCAAAATGTTCATTGCAGCTCTATTTACAATAGCCAGGACATGGAAACAACCTAAGTGTCCATCGACAGATGAATGGATAAAGAAGATGTGGCACATATATACAATGGAATATTACCCAGCCATATAAAGAAACGAAATTGAGCTATTTGTAATGAGGTGGATGGACCTAGAGTCTGTCATACAGAGTGAAGTAAGTCAGAAAGAGAAAAACAAATACCGTATGCGAACACATATATAAGGTATCAAAAAAAAAAAAAAAAGGTTCTGAGGAACTTAGGGCCAGGACAGGAATAGAGACACAGATGTACTAGAGGATGGACTTGAGGACATGGGGAAGGGGAAGGGTAAGCTGGGACAAATTAGAGTGGCATGGACATATATACACTACCAAATGTAAAACTGATAGCTAGTGGGAAGCAGCCTTACAGCACAGGGAGATCAGCTCAGTGCTTTTTGACCACCTAGAGGGGTGGGGTAGGGAGCGTGGGAGGGAGGGAGACACAAGAGGGAAGAGATATGGGGATATATTTATATGTATAGCTGATTCACTTTCTTATAAAGCAGAAAGTAACACACCATTGTAAAGCAATTATACTCCAATAAAGATGTTAAAAAAAAAACACAACCCATTTTTACCTGCTGAGTTTCTACTTTATAAGATCATTCAGTACTAATCATTACTTTTATAATTGTGAATATAATCACTGTTACCTTTCTAATATTTGAAGTTTCTCCTTTTCTTGTCAAATTCATATTTTTATTCTTTGCCTCTCTCAAGTGGCCCTTTGTCTGATTTTATTGTTTTTGACATTGCTTCCTGAATTGCAAAAGTTTAAACCAACAAACAAAAATCATAATTCCATTTTCAAGCTAGTATCAGCTTTTCACTAAACTGTCAGTATTTCACAATATATAATTAAATTTTAAGTTCTGAAAAAAAAAAGTAGTGTGTGTTTATCCATAATCCCCTTTATCATAGCTTCTGGGTACACTTCCAATTATAGTAATGAGAGTAAATAATTCCCCCTAATTTGGTCTTAACGCTCAACTGCTGTCACATTAATTGCTACCTTTGTGTAGCTACTGCCTAGTAATACATTTCTAGACAAGACAGACATTTTAACATTCAGATGTTAACTCTGCAAGTTTTTCATTTTTCAGTAATTTACTTTTTTTAGGTGAAAAATTTTTAATTCTGTTGTTAACTTCGTTCTTTATTATAATCTGGGCATATTTTGCCTTAGAGGCATCTCCAGAACTCACATTTTACCCAACGATGTTGAAAAGGTGGTTCCACAATATTTTAACATTTCTAGCTATAAATTATTTTTACATCCCTAAATAATATATTCCTGCCACCACTGCCACCCCCTGGCCACCATGTGAAGCCATAACTTGAAGATGGCTCTCTGCAAATCAGGAAGAGGGCTCTCCCCAGACACCCAATCTGCTGGCACTTTGATTTCTCAGCCTTCAGAACTGTGAAAAATAAATTTCTATTGTTTAAACAACAAAACAAACAAACAAACAAAACATGCCACTGAAAGGTGAAATGGAGTATTAATGCCAAGCTTGTAGATGAAGACTTGTCTGTTCCTCCAGGGATGGCAAAACACCCTTTGGGAATTGAAACAGGTATTTCCTGCTTCACTTGTCTCCTTAGGCTTACTCTGGATAAATGAATAACATGGCAACAATTTTAAAGAAGAAAAGAGTAAGCAGAAATGTCGACTTGGTGATGGTGATGGTGATGGTGACAGTGATGATGATGATAAAAGCCAATGTGTATTGAACGAACCCTTATGCCCTACTCTGGGCTAAATACTGTGTTAATGTTTCTCATTTAATTATTACCTTTTTGAAACTCTGGGTGTATGTACTATTATCTTCTTATAAATGAGGATCTAAGGCTTAAAGAGGCCAATGTACTTGCTTAAAATTGAACAGCTAGTAAGCTTTTTGAACCTGCCTTATCTGACTCCCAGTCATGCCTTCCTGAGCACTGTAAGACAGTAAATATGCAATTATATTAGCATGTTTAGTTAAGACTGAAAATGGTAACAGTCACAAGGATGATGAACAGAACGAGACTAAACTCTTAAGAGCAAAAATTTTGTGTTACTCAATTATGTATTGCTCAGAACTTAAAAGAGTATCTAG
Organism: Phocoena phocoena; assembly: GCF_963924675.1. Lineage (NCBI taxonomy): Eukaryota > Metazoa > Chordata > Mammalia > Artiodactyla > Phocoenidae > Phocoena > Phocoena phocoena. The sequence goes on along the minus strand of NC_089221.1, from coordinate 90,796,869 downwards.
TCCATAGCAAGCTCTCAACATGTGTTTCTGAAATAATTGAATGAATGGATGAATGAATGATATTAAAGAGTGCTTAAGATATTTATATAAAAATATATAGGGTTAGGGTTAGGGTAAAATAAAAATTAAAATTAAACTCTCATTTTTAGAGAAACTTGTCCATTTTGTTGTGCTGTGGTTGTAATGGTGACCCTGCTCTCATGGAGCTTACCATCTGCTCACTGCTTTACATAGCTATTATAAATTCAAAAGGCTTGTATGTCATACATAACATATACAAAATAAAATGTAGTTTAGCCCCATTGTAACTGACATAAAAGCCAGTATTTATAATACTGGAATCAGGGCAGGGGTGGGGAAAGTGCTGCAAGAAAGAAGAATCATCTTGGTCATCTATTAGAAAACAATGCAATTCACAAGTTACCTGAATTCAGGTTTATTAACCGAGTCTGTTATATTTTTTCCTTACATATAAGTTATTCTTGTGAGCATACTGAAGCCTTTAGAAAATGAATTTTTATAAGGATTATAAGTTATGGCATATTTTTTATGTTATACAGATATATTTAATCCTATTCTTCTCTAGCTCTAAATTTTCGTGTGGCTTTCCAATCAAAAGAATCCTAATAAAAAGCAATGGCTAGAGGACACATATAGTAGAATTCCTTGCAAAGTATACGTGCTCCAACATGATCACTAGGTCATGAGACTTATGGCCCTGGAGGAGAGGAAAGGACGGTCTTGAGGAAGAGAGGTTCCAACCCTATTCCAAGCAGAGATTGTGTGGAGAGTAAGAGAGTTAGAAGGAATAGATTTAAGGGTGCTTGATATACTCACCCCTATATCAAGGAATGGAGGTGGTTATAAACATCCAGATAGATAAAGAGCCTGCACACATCAGGTTAGTAGCATTAACTCCTGCACTGCTGGGGAACTGGTAAGTCAGTAAGTTGAAGGGAGAGGTGTTGTATGCAGCCATTTCCAATGACACATGCAATCATGGGGTGGAGATGGGAAGCCAGGTATCTGGAGTTAGCACACTAAGCCCAAATTGCTAGAGAGGATTAAATCAACATCAGAGAACATTAGTACAGAAAGCACACCAGTTCACCCATTCTACAGTAGAAGCCACAGAGGATCCAGAGGACACTGGGAAGATTTAAGGTCCCAGTCTTCCCTTTACGGCCTTACATAGGTCATACCTCTCTCCTCCACATATTCAAACACCATCTTGGAAAAGAGAATCGGGGGTGGGGAGCTATAATGCAAAGCAGTTATCCAAAAGAAACCAGTTAATATTTAAATGCTCTCTTGATTTCCTAGATTTGGATAATTTTTAAACTAAGTTAGACTGAGCTTCATCTTTGCCCTGCCCCAAGATAACCAGTAGAGGAGGTTTATTGAAGATGATCCAATTTATGAAACTTCAGAAACTAACTTTTCTCTTTAAATTAAAATCCTTGCAACACTGATATGAAACAGACATTTCAACACATAGATATAGATGGAGAGATAGACAGTCTAAACAGCTAATTACCAATCTGATATATGCCTTCATTTATTCATTCATTCAACTAACATTTATTGACTTCCTTCTGAGTTCCAGATACTCTTTTAGGCACTGGGGTTATACAAAAGAATCAATGAACATGACAGAAAATATAGCATTCTACATATTAAAAATGTGTGTCTGTGTGCATAAAACCAGTATCAAAATATGATATAGTTTCAGATTGGGATAAGTGACAGATAAAAACAAAGGAGAAAGAGTGATGAGGGAAGGACTGTTTTAGCAAGGGACATTAGGGATGATCCTTCAAGGGATTTCAGCAAAATTGAAATGAAGAGAGAGTGAGGCATCTGAATTCCTGGGGGAAAGAGCATTCCAGGCAGTGTTAATAGCAAATGCAAAATTCCTGGGGTAGTCATTCATGCTTTTTGCTAAATATTTCTGCTTCTTCCCCCTTCCAGGCACATAGCATCACTGTACTTTTGTGGCACAGTTGTGTTGTGGTGGGTCATATGGCAAATTCTGGCCAACGGACTGTGAAAGAAAATGATGTGTGTCATTTCTGGGCTAAAGCATGTAGTAATTGGCTTGAAAATTTACAGTGCTTCTTTTATCCCCCTTCAGAACAATAGTTAACAATGTTCAAGATATTGAGTACTCTCCTTCTTATGGAAACACCAAAACCACAATTAACTGCTGAGCAACCACTGACATTAAAATGTTGGAACCTACCAAAAAAGGTACCCTACATCCAAAGACAAAGAAGCTACAACGAGATGGTAAGAAGGAAAAGAGAAAGAGTAAGTGTCTGAGAAAATACTTAAAGAAATAATAGCTGAAAACTTCCCTAACATGGGAAAGGAAACAGTCACCCACCTCCAGGAAGGACAGAGAGTCTCAGCAGGATAACCCAAGGAGGAACATACCGAGACACATACTAATCAAGCTGACAAAAACTAAAGATAAAGAAAAACTATTAAAAGCAACATGGGAAAAGCAACAAATAACCTACAAGGGAACTTCCATAAAGTTATCTGCTGATTTCTCATCAGAAACTCTGCAGGCCATAAGGTAGTGGCACCATATATTTAAGGTGATGAAAGAGAAGAACGTACAACGAAGAATACTCTACCCAGCAAGGCTCTCATTGAGATTCAATGGAGAAATCAAGAGCTTTACAAACAAACAAAAGCTAAGAGAATTCAGCAGCACCAGACCAGCTGTGCAAGAAATGCTAAAGGAATTTCTCTAGGAAGAAAAGAAAGGGCCACAACTAGAAACAAGAAACTTATGAATGGAAAAGCTCAGCAGTAAAGGCAAACATTAAGGTAGGAAATCATCCAAACACAAACATGATATCAAAACCAGCAATTGTGAGAAGAGGAGAGCACAAATGCAGGATATTGGAAATGCACTTGAAATTAAAAAACCAGCAACTTAAAACAATCTTGTTTATATATAGACTGCTATGTCAAAACCTCATGGTAACCACAAACTGAAAAGCTACAATAGATACACACACAAAAAGAAAAGGGAATCCAAACACAACACTGAAGTTAGTCATCAACTCACAAGGGAAAAGAATAAAAGAGGACGGGAAAAAAAAAGAGCTACAAAAACAAATCCCAAACAATTAACAAAATGGCAAAAAGAACATATATATCAATAATTAAATTAAATGTAAACAGATTAAATGCTCCAACCAAAGGACACAGACTGGCTGAATGGATACAAAAATAAGACCTGTATATGTGCTGCCTACAAGAGACCCCGTTCAGCTCTAGGGACACATATAGACTGAAAGTGAGGGAATGAAAAAAGGTATTCCATGAAAATGGAAATCAAAACAAAGCTGGAGTAGCAATACTCATATCAGGGAAAATAGACTTTAAAATAAAGACTGTTAGAAGAGACAAAGACGGACACTACATAATGATCAAGGGATCAATCCAAGAAGAAGATATAACATTTGTAAATATATATGCATCCAACATAGGAGCACCTCAATATTTAAGGCAAAGACTAAGAGCTGTAAAAGGAGAAGGCAGTACCACAATAATAGTGGGGGACTTTAACACCCCACTTTCATCAATGGACAGATCATCCAGACAGAAAATCAATAAGGAAATACAGGCCTTAAATGACACATTAGACAAGATGGACTTAACTGTTAGTTACAGGTCATTTTGTCTGAAAGCAGCAGAATACACTTTTTTTCTCAAGTGCACATGGAACATTCTCCAGGATAGATCACATGCTGGGCTGCAAAGAGAGCCTCAGTAAATTTAAGAAAACTGAAATCATATCAAGCATCTCCTCCAAGCACAATGATATGAGATTAAAAATCAACTACAAGAAAAAAACTGTAAAAAAACCCCACAAGCACGTGGAGGCTAAACAATATGCCACTAAACAGCCAATGGATCACTGAAGAAATCAGACGAGATAAAAAAATACCTAGAGAAAATGAAAACAAAAGCAAGATGATCCAAAATCTATGGGATGCAGCAAAAGCATTTCTAAGAGGGAAGTTTATAACAATACAATTTTACATCAGGAAACAAGAAAAATCTCAAACAACCTAACCTTATACCTAAAGTAACTAGAGAAAGAAGAACAAACAAACCCCAAAGTTAGTAGAAGAAACAAACTCATAAAAATCAGAGCAGAAATAAATGACATAGAGAAAAAGAAAACAATAGAAAAGATCTATGAAACTAAAAGTTGGTTCTTTGAAAAGATAAATAAAATTGATAAACCTTTAGCAAGACTCATCAAGAAAAAGAGGGAGAGGGCTCACATCTATAAAATTAGAAAGGAAAAAGGAGAAGTTACAACTGAAACCTCAGAAATACAAAGGATCATGAGAGACTACTATAAGCAACTATATGCCAATAAAATGGATATCCTAGAAGAAATGGACAAATTCTTAGAAATGTACACTTCCAAGACTAAACCAGGAGGAAATAAAAAATATGAACAGACCAACCACAAGTACTGAAGTTGAAACTGTGATTTAAAAACTCCCAACAAACAAAAGTCCAAGACCAGATGGCTTCACAGGCAAATTCTATCAAACATTTAGGGAAGAGTTATCACCTATCCTTCTCAAACTATTCCAAAGATTGCAGAGGAAGGAACACTCTCAAACTCATTCTATGAGGCCACTATCAACCTGATGCCAAAACCAGAAAAAGATACCACAGTAAAAGAAAATTACAGGCCAATATCACTGATGAACAAAGACGTAAAAATCCTCAACAAAATACTAGCAAACAGAATCCAACAACACATTAAAAGGATCATACACCATGATCAAGTGGGATTTATCCCAGGGATGCAAGGATTTTTCAATATCTGCAAATCAATCAGTGTTATACAGCACATCAACAGACTGAAGAATAAAAACCATATGATCATCTCAATAGATGCAGAAAAAGCTTTTGACAAATTCAACACCCGTTTATGATAAAAACCTTCCAGAAAGTGGGCAGAGAAGGAACCTACCTCAACATAATAAAGGCCATATATGACAAACGTACAGCTAGCATCATACTCAATGGTGAAAAGCTGAGAGCATTTCCTCTAAGATCAGGAATAAGACAAGGATGTCCACTCTTGCCACTTTTATTTAACATAGTATTGGAAGTTTTAGCCATGGCAATCAGAGAAGAAAAAGAAATAAAAGGAATCCAAATTGGAAAAGAAGAAGTAAAACTGTCACTGTTTGCAGATGACATGATAGTATACATAGAAAATCCTAAAGATGCTATTAGAAAATTCCTAGAGTTCATCAGTGAATTAAGTAAAGTTGCAGGCTACAAATAAATACATAGAAATCTGTTGCATTTCTATACATTAACAACAAAAAACCAGAAAGAGAAATTAAAGAAACAATCCCATTCACCACCATATCAAAAAGAATAAAATACCTAGGAACAAACCTACCTAAGGAGGCAAAAGCCCTGTACTCAGAAAACTATAAGATACTGATGAAAGAAACTGAAGTTAACAGAAACAGATGGATCGATATACCAAGTTCTTGGACTGGAAGGATCAATATTGTCAAAATGACTAATACCCAAGGCATTCTACAGATTCAATATAATCCCTATCAAATTACCATGGCTTTTTTCACAGAACTAGAACCAAATATCTTAAAATTTGTATAGAGACACAAAAGACCTCAAATAACCAAAGCAATCTTGAGAAAGAAAAACGGAGCTGGAGGAATCAGACTCCCTGACTTCCAACTATACTACAAAGCTACAGTCATCGAAACGATATGGTACTGACACTAAAACAGAAATATAGATCAATGGAAGAGGGTAGAAAGCCCAGAAATATACCCTTGCCCTTATGGTCAATTAATCTATGACAAAGGAGGCAAGACTATATAATGGAGAAAAGACAATCTCTTCAATAAAGGGTGCCGAGAAAACTGAACAGCTGCATGTGAAAAAAAAAAGACTGGATACTATAAAACTCTTAGAGGAAAATATAGGCAAAACACTCTATGACATCAATTGCAGCAATATTTTTTTTCAGTCGGTCTCCTAGAGTAATGGAAATAAAAACAAAACAAAATAAATGGGACCTAATTAAACTCAAAAGCTTTTGTACAGCAAAGGAAACCATAAACAAAATGAAAAGACAACCAACAGAATGGGAGAAAATATTTGCAAATGATGCTACTGACAAGGGATCAATCTCCCAAATTTACAAACATCACATGTGGCTCAATATCAAAAAACAAACAATCCAATAAAAAAATGGGCACCAGACCTAACTAGACATTTCTCCAAAGAAGACATAAAGATGGCTAAGAGGCACATGAAAAGATGCTCAACATTGCTAATTATTAGAGAAATGCAAATCAAAACTACAATGAGGTATCACCACACACCTGTCAGAATGGCCATCATCAAAAAATCTAGAAGCAACAAATGATGGAGAGAGTGTGGAGAAGAGGGAACCCTCCTACACTGTTGGTGGGAATGTAAATTGGTTACAGCCACTATGGAGAACAGTATGGAGGTTCCTAAGAAACTAAAAATAGAGCCACCATATGATCCAGCAATCCCACTCCTGGACATATATCCAGAGAAAGTCGTGGTTCAAAAGAATACATGAACCCCAATGCTCACTGCAGCACTGTTTACAATAGCCAAGACATGGGAGCAACCTAAATGTCCATTGATAGATGAATGGATAAAGAAGATGTGGTACATATATACAATGGAACATTACTCAGCCATTAAAAAGTGAAATAATGCCATTTGCAGCAACATGAATGCACCTGGAGACTATCATACTAAGTGAAGTAAGTCAGACAGTGAAAAACAAATATCATATGATATTGCTTATATGCAGAATCTAAAGAAAAATAATACAAATTCACTTATTCGCAAAACAGAAAGACTCACACATTTGGAAAACAAACTTATGGTCACCAAAAGTGAAAGGTGGGGTGAGGGATAAATTGGGAGTTTGGCATTGACATGTACACACAGCTATATTTAAAATAGATAACCAAAGTAACACAACATTGTAAATCAACTACACTCCAATAAAAATTTAAAAAATAGATAACTAACAAGGACCTACTGTATAGCACAGGGAACTCTGCTCAATACTCTGTAATAACCTAAATCGGAAAAGAATTTGAAATAGGATACATGTATATGTATAACTGAATCACTCTGCTGTACACCTGAAACTAACACAACATTGTTAATCAACTATACTCCAATATAAAATAAGAATTAAAATAAAGATGTCAGTCATCAATGGCCAGATGATGGATCCTTTAAAATTGGAAAAACTTCTAATCTGGTAAATTTTAGAGAACTCTCATTATAAACAGCTATTTTATGGGTACCTAAGGAAAGACCAGATCAAAACGTGGATATAAAGAAATATAATGTCTAACCTTAAGAAATCCCTTCATCTAAAACAAATAAACCAAATAAAAACTAAACAAAGAAAAAAAAATACTGAGGCCTCTCTCACCCTTGACTCTCTTAATAAAAATGATGGAACCAAGAAGACAAAGCCTTCAGGTTTTAAGAATTTGAGATTTTTGGAGTTAATTCATTACTACAGAATAACAGCCTATCCTGGTGTGAGAGAAGTCAGTTTAGTCTGTTCAAACAAAAGGAAGCATCTGTGGGGCTGTAGGAGAGTCGATCCCAGAGGGATATGAAGGAAAATAAAATTAGGTAAATTTAGGCCAGATCAGGTAGAATTATGAGAGCCGTGGTTCCAGATTTGGACTTAGTTTACTGAGAGTAATGGGAAACTACTGTAGGGGATGATGAAACAAACACACACACTTAGCCTAATCGGTAATGCTTTGAAACTTATGTTAAAAAATGTAATGATTTCTTTCTTTTGAAGCTGATATTCAGCTTACCAGAAGTTTAATATGCTTTGATTAGAACTTAACAAATTATAAAACTGCGATTTAGGAGCTGAAAGGATCTCAGCTTAATACCTTAGATACTTTATAACATAAAACAAGGATGGATCTAAGTATCTTTCCATTGGAAACATTCAGAAATTTATGGAAAGTATGAAACCGACTTGTTAAAAGTAAAATAAAAAACAAAAACTTCTTAAAGTTTTCTCAGCTGTGTTAAAATTTTATTGGAAAAGGGTGAATTATAATTAAAAATATACATAGCTTTATGCTACAGAAGGACACGCTTCTTGTTATTGTTGTTCTGTTCAAAAGAAAGAGTTTGGCCACTTAATTTTTGCTGTGAAGCTGATACAGCAGCCTTGATTTTTTTTTTTCCTTCTCAATAAGAAGAGCACATATTCGACATGTCAATGGCCATGATTGCTTCAACCCAAGCAGAGATGTGGAAATTGAAATAGGGGCCCAGTGGAGCTCTTACAGTGCATACATGTAGGTGTTTCTGTGGTTTCCATTCACTTTGTAGCTGCCATATCAATGGCAAGGAAAATAGGTTTGATTGGATTTGGCAGCAGTTTTCCTCTAACAATATTTTCAAGAGATGGGATTGTTCAGGGTTGAATTCCCAATTATTTCCTGCTGTAGGAAGAAGTTTAAAACAATGTCTCCAGCATCAAATGTAATTGGTTCTTCTATTGACTTGCGTTTTTAATGTTAAAATTATATTCCTCTGTGGGAAGAATTGACAAATACCATTCTTTCTCATGTATGCACTAATATCCTTGAAAACTGAGTGGGTCTTTTTGACAATTTATTTCTGTGTCTTTGAGATCAAAGCTCTTAAGAGTTCTGAGATCAAAGCACTAAGGAGATGGGACACAAGATGTAACAAGAATAATATTTTGAAAGTATTCAGCTAAATAGATTGTGGATTTTATTCTCCCCCCATATATCACGCTCCTTTATCATCATTTAAATATTATGGTACTCAAAGAGAAGAGGGAACACTCTCTTTTATACCAGCATTATTCACAATTGTAAAAAGGTGGAAGAAACCCAAGTGTCCATTGATGGATGAATGAATAAACAAACTATGGTTTATACATTTAATTGAATAGTATTCAGCATTAAAAAGGAAGGGAATTCTGTCATATGCTACAACATGGACGAACCTTGAGGACATTATGCTAAGTGAATAAGCCAGGCACAAAAGACAAATACTGTATGATTCCACTTATATGAGATTAAAAAGTAATTGGATTCATAGAAACAAAGTAGAATAGCGTTTTGCCAGTGCCTGAGGGGAGGAAGAAATAGGGAGTTGCTGTTTAATGTATACAGAGTTTTAGTTTTGTAAGATGAAAAAATTCCTGAGATTTGTTGAACATCAGTGTGAATATACTTAACACTCCTGAGCTGTACACTTAAAAATGATTGAGATGGTAAATATTATGCTATATGTATTCTACCACTATATATATATTTAAAGAGACGAGATGGTGAATATCATATCAAGAACGAGAAAGAAAGGGGATGTCTCTTACTGATAGAAAAATGAAGAAAGTAGACATTATACCACTGAACCCTGGAAAAGTTGGAAAAGAGAAAGAGAAGCATTGATATGAAGAGAGGTCCTATACATGTGTTCTTGTTTCTTCTCTGGGGATGTGACCTGACATAAACATCCAGGAAGGGTACGGAAAGAGCTAGAAGCATCAGGGCAAACTTCCCTGGGGTAGACAGGAAGGATACAGGCCTTTAGGAAAACAACTCATCCTTTTTATCCACCATGGCACAGGGATGGTATTGCAGCACCTGCAAGGAAATAGCTGGATGGATGAATTGAGTGTGTCCATCTCATTTCTCTTTCTTGTGTGGGACTGGCTAGGGGTGGGAAAAGTTCCTGTAGGCTGAGAAGGTTTCATAAAGGATGCTAAAATGATGTCCCAAGAAACAGTACCTACAGATTTCACCTGAGAGACGCAGAACAGCACCACAATAAAGAAACACTACGCATTCTGAAGCCAGTCTACCTTGTTTTAAATTTCTGGTTTCTCTACCTTCTAGCTGTGTAAATCTCAACAAGTTAATTAACTTCTCTGTACATTAGTTTCACTCCTTAAGATGTAGTAATAAAAATAATACCCACCTCACTTTGTCTTAGGATTTAATGAGTTTGTACACATGAAAATCCTCACACAACACTTGACACACAGTCCTCAAAAATGTCAGTTATTATTATTATAATTATTACAAGTATCATTATTACTGTAAAGGGAATGGAAGGAGAGTGATCAAACCTACATTTGTTAGCACTGCTTAAAGACACTAAGTCACCCCCCCTTCACATGGCAATTCTAAAGCTTCCATCTTTTGCCACCTAAGTGAATATGGGTTAGGGGAAAACAGACGATCAGGTATAAAAAAAAAAATTAAAAGCTAATTTTTTGTACATTGAGTTTAGTGTGAGTAAATTTTTGATTCCACTATTTATGGGGTCCTCGAGTGTTCCTAATCTGTGTACTTGCACCTAATATTTGTGGGATTTGGGTGAAGGCTACAACTAGAGGCCCGTATGCCATCTGCATAAATATTTCAATGATACAAATCAAGCTAACGAACTTAAAAGCTTTTTTAATTTTAATTTTTAATTCTATTTTTATTATATCTTTGGTTTGAAACCTACACACTTACAATGAACTGGAAGGCCAGGCTTGAATTTAGAATTAGCATGCAGTTCCGTGCTAGAACCTGGTGGGGCAGAGAAAGTAGGCCTTGTCCCTTGCTTCTCACCCACCCCCTTCTTTCCCACCATATGTCTCTGACCTGTACTGCAAGAGGCCTAAGGCACATGCATTTTGTCAGCCACATCATCAAGCTCCATCTACATACACCTTTGTAAACAGACACCCCTTGCACACTCCTCAGGCCAAGAGTTATAGACATCAGCTACATGGGCCACCCTCCCAGTACTTGAAGCATGGTATAATTGGGGAAGGGGCCTGGGCTTTAGGTGGACACATCGCTTTAGCACAATCAACTCCTTGCCCCATAGAGAAGACCTTGGCCAGAAGACCAGAGCAGTGTTTGCTCCTGGAGCCTAGAGTAAGAGCTCTTCTTGCCTGCACTGGTGAGTGGCAATGTGCACCAGAAACTGATTCCAAATCCCTCAATTACAACTAGAGAGCAAAATCGTCCAAAGTTAGAGGCCATCCCAAACCTGAAAGAGAAACAGTATACAGTAGGGGCTAAAAGACAGAGGAATGGAAGTGACACATAAGGTTATCTCTAATACCTTTCTTAATATCAGGCATTTTGAAAAGCATGAACCTCTTCCAGAAAGAGAAACCAAACTCCAGCAACAGCAACTCAGGCTGTGAATGTGGTGACTGGAGATGTACCATTTTCCACTGATTCTAAAAACACGTTTATTTTACATTTTAACATCTTGAAATTGGACTGTTTCCTATAATTGATGATACTTTACAATGGCCACCAGCCAAGAAACAGTTGTGACATGGTTGTCAATGCCTGCGCAGGCACAAACTTGATCGTAGCTGTTCACCACCAACCCCTCTTCTCTTGTGTGCGCTGTTGGCTCTGTACAAGTTGCATCGCATTGCTAGTTAAAATGTCTTCAAAAAGATAACACTAGGATTTGGAGCTGAAACAAGTTAGCTTGTGTGCAGGAAGACAGAGAAACAGAACAGCAGGGCATAACTTAGATGTCAGTGAAACAAATGTTCATTATTGGAAGAATACCTACAACTTCAATGTTTGCAAAGTAACAACGAAGTGAATTATGGATCTTAACAGGAAGATAGGCACAAGTAGATGAAATTAGTGTAACATTTTATTATTGAGTTTATTGGTTACCTATTGCTACAATAATGTTGCATAACATCAGTGCAAAACTCAGTGGTTTAAAACAACTCATTTATCATGTGCATGTAGCTGAAGGTCATTTGGGGTTCAGCTGGCCTAAGTGGGAGTTATTTAGATGTCTCTGTTTCTCTGTTTCTGCTCTGTATGTTATGTGATTACATCAGAGTTTATTTATACATTCCCCTATTGATCATTGCTTCCAGTTTGGGCACTAGACATTGTCATACAAGATGTTTTGTGGACAAATATTTTCATTTTTCCAGGTAGACAACTAGTAGTATAATGTCTAGGTTATAGATAAATAGAAGTTGAACTAAACAAAAAAAACTTCCATAGTTGGTGTATCATTTTACACCCACTTCATCAATGTATGAGGGTTCTATTTGCTCCAGATCTTCACCAATATTTGTATGAATGAGTCATCCCACCATCTTTTGGCCTGTAGTGTTTCTGATGAGAAGTCAGCTATCATTCTTAGTTATTCCTTTGTACTTAATGTGTTTTTCTCCCCTCTGCTTTAAGATTGTCTCTTTCTTTTGGGCTTTCAGCAAATTGACTATGATATGCCTAGATATGGCTTTCTTTATTCTACTCAGGACCCGTTGGCATTTGTTAAGCTTTGCAACCTGTGGACTGATATTTTTTGTTAAATTTTTAAACACTTTGGCCATAAAACATGTTTTCTTCCACATAATTTCATTTTTCTCCTTTTAGAACTCCAAATACACATGTATTAGACAGCCTGATAATACCCAGAAGTTGCAGATGCTCTATTTTTTTCCTACCTTTTTTCCCACTGTGTCCTTCATTTGGAAATTTTCCATTGGTATATCTTTAAAATTACTGAGTCTTTCTTTTATACTATCCAACTTATTTTAATGCCCATACAATCAAATTTTGTTTTCAAATATTATACATTTCAATTGTAGAAATTTGATTTTTTTAATTTTCAAATTCCCACTTCTCTCCCCAAATAGTTCATCTCTTTAATATTTTATTCATCTTTTCCATTAGTTTCTTAACATATTTTTCATAGTTAAGTTGTGGAGCTGCTAATTCTAGTATCTGGGAAATTTCTAATTCTGTTTTTATTGATTTTTTTCTCTTGGTAACGAGACATACTTTCCTGCTTCATCACATATCATAATGTTTTATTATATGCTGAATATTGTGTATAAAATAACAATATAAAATTGTTCCAGAGAATGCAAGCCATTGCCCTGTTTGGCAGTTAAGGTGAGGGCACTGGCATTGCGTAGCGCCAAACTGGACTTGTGCTATAGCACAGCTTTAGTTATATTAATTAGTCCTTCCTCAATTTTTCTGTGTCACTACTGTCTTTTTTATCTTGCCCATATTTAAGCCGGGAGAAGGTTAACTTTCAGTTTAAGGTTTTTTGTTTCACTTTTGGATTCAACTTTGGCAGTGCTCTGGGATCTAAGTAACACAAGAATATGTGATTTTTCTCTGCTTATCAGCCTCTCCTCCATGGCTGATTTCTTGATGGTATTTAAGTAGGGCAAACTTATTTAACTACGCAATCTATTTTTTGTTTGGAATCTTTTAGACTTAGATATCTCCTGCCATCTCAGTATCACCTAAGCTCAGATTTTTTTTTTATTCTAACTGCAATGTCATTATAAACATTTTATTAGCTTACAATGGCATTGTATCTTTCTAAAAACCATGTATTATCTGAAATCATAGAGAGGATCCCAACCTCTGCTAGGAAATGTGAGATATACAATTAACACATAAATGTAAAAGGCAAAGACCTTCAAAGGCAACATCAACTGTAAAACTGAGATAGCTCATCAATACAAATTGATTATGTAAATGTAAACACAATTAACTTTTCTTTCTTTTCAATTTTTGTTTTTTTATACAGCACGTTATTATTAGTCAAAAATTGTATACACATCAGTGTATACATGTTAACCCCAATCACCCAGTTCAGCACACCACCATCCCCATCCCCCTGCGGCATTCCCCCCTTGGTGTCCATATATTTGTTCTCTACATCTGTGTCTCAATTTCTGCCCTGCAAATTACTTCATCTGTACCATTTTTCTAGGTTCCACATATATGCACTTTTCTCCTTCTGACTTACTTCACTCTGTATGACAGTCTCTAGATCCAGCCACATCTCAACAAATGACCCAATTTCATTCCTTTTTGTGGCTGAGTAATAGTCCACTGTATATATGTACCACATCTTCTTTATCCATTCAACTGTCGATGGGCATTTAGGTTGCTTCCATGACATGGCTATTGTAAATAGTGCTGCAATGAACATTGGGGTACATGTGTCTTTTTGAATTATGGTTTTCTCTGGGTATATGCCCAGTACTGGGATTGCTGGGTCATATGGTAGTTCTGTTTTTAGTTTTTTAAAGGAACCTCCATACTGTTCTCCATAGTGGCTGTATCAATTTACATTCCCACCAACAGTGCAAGAGGGTTCCCTTTTCTCCACACCCTCTCCAGAATTTGTTGTTTGTAGATTTTCTGATGATGCCCATTCTAACAGGTGTGAGGTGATACCTCATTGTAGTTTTGATTTGCATTTATCTAATAATTAGTGATGCTGAGCAGCTTTTCATGGACTTGTTGGGCATCTGTATGTCTTCTTTGGAGAAATGTCTATTTAGGTCTTCTGCCCATTTTTGGATTGGATGTTTGTTTTTTTAATATTGAGCTGCATGAGCTATTTATATATTTTGGAGACTAATCCTTTGTCCATTGATTCATTTGCAAATATTTTCTCCCATTCTGAGGGTTGTCTTTTCATCTTGTTTATGGTATCCTTTGCTGTGCAAAAGCTTTGAAGTTTGATTAGGTCCCATTTGTTTATTTTTGTTTTTATTTCCATTACTCTGGGGATTGGATCAGAAAAGATCTTGCTGTGATTTATGTCAAAGAGTGTTCTTCCTATGTTTTCCTCTAAGAGTTCTATAGTGTCCAGCCTTACACTGAGATTTTTATTCCATTTTGAGTTTATTTTTGTGTATCGTGTTAGGGAGTGTTCTAATTTCATTCTTTTACATGTAGCTGCCCAGTTTTCCCAGCACCACTTATTGAAGAGACTGTCTTTTCTCCATTGTAAATCCTTGCCTCCTTTGTCATAGATTAGTTGACCATAGGTGTGTGGGTTTATCTCTGGGTTTCTATCTTGTTCCATTGATCTATGCTTCTGTTTCTGTGCCAGTACCATATTGTCTTGATTACTGTAGCTTTGTAGTATAGTCTGAAGTCAGGGAGTCTGATTCCTCCAGCTCTGTTTTTTTCCCTCAAGACTGCTTTGGCTATTCAGGGTCTTTTGTGTTTCATATAAATTTTAAGATTTTTTGTTCTAGTTCCATAAAAAATGCCATTGGTAATTTGATAGGGATTGCATTGTATCTGTAGATTGCTTTAGGTACTATAGTCATTTTCACAATATTGATTCTTGCAATTGAAGAACATGGTATATCTCTCCATATGTTGGTATCATCTTTACTTTCTTTAATCAGTGTCTTATAGCTTTCTGCATACAGGTCTTTTGTCTCCCTAGGTAGGTTTATTCCCAGGTATTTTATTCTTTTTGTTGCAGTGGTCAATGGGAGTGTTTCCTTAATTTCTCTTTCAGATTTTTCATCATTATTGTATAGGAATGCAAGAGATTTCTGTGCATTAATTCTGTATCCTGCAACTTTACCAAATTCACTGATTAGCTCTAGTAGTTTTCTGCTGGCAGTTTTAGGATTCTCTATGTAGAGTATCATGTCATCAGCAAACGTGACAGTTTTACTTCTTCTTTTCCAATTTGTATTCCTTTTATTTATTTTTGCTCTCTGATTGCCATGGCTAGGACTTCCAAAACTATGTTGAATAACAGTGGTGAGAGTGGACATCCTTGTCTTGTTCCTGATCTTAGGGGAAATGCTTTCAGTTTTTCACCGTGGAGAATGATGTTTGCTGTGGGTTTGTCATACATGGCCTTCATTATGTTGAGGTAGGTACACTCTATCCCCACTTTCTGCAGAGTTTTTATCATAAATGGGTGCTGAATTTTGTCAAAAGCTTTTTCTACATCTATTGAGATGATCATATGGTTTTTATTCTTCAATTTATTAATATGGTGTATCACACTGATTGACGTGCGTATATTGAAGAATCCTTGCATCCCTGTGATAAATCCCACTTGATCGCGGTGTACGATCCTTTTAATGTGTTGTTGGATTCTGTTTGCTAGTATCCTGTTGAGGATTTTTGCATCTATATTCATCAATGATATTGGTCTGTAATTTTTTTTTTTAGTAGTATTTTTGTCTGGTGTTGGTATCAGGGTGATGGTGGCTTTGTAGAATGAGTTTGGGAGTGTTCCTTCCTCTGCAACTTTTTGGAAGAGTTTGAGAAGCACGGGTGTTAGCTCTTCTCTAAATGTTTGAAAGAATTCACCTGTGAAGCCATCAGGTCCTGGACTTTTGTTTGTTGGAAGATTTTTAATCACAGTTTCAATTTCAGTACTTGTGATTGGTCTGTTCATACTTTCTATTTCTTCCTGGTTCAGTCCTGGAAGGATGTACTTTTCTAAGAATTTGTCCATTTCTTCCAGGTTGTCCATTTCATAGGCATAGACTTGCTTGTAGAAGTCTCCTATGATGCTTTGGTGTCTCTTGTAACTTCTGCTTTTTCATTTCTAATTTTACTGATTCGAGTCCTCTCCTTCTTTTTCTTGATGTGTCTGGTGAAAGATTTATCAATTTTGTTTATCTTCTCAAAGAACCAGCTTTTAGTTTTATTGATCTTTGCTATTGTTTTCTTTGTTTCCATTTCATTTATTTCTGCTCTGATCTTTATGATTTGTTTCCTTCTACTAACTTTGGGTTTTGTTTGTTCTTTCTCTTACTATAAACTTCCCTCTTAGAACTGCATTTGCCTCATCCCATAGGTTTTGGATCATCATGTTTTCATTGTCATTTGTCTCTAGGTGTTTTTTGATTTCCTCTTTGATTTCTTCAGTGATCTCTTGGTTATTTAATAAAGTATTGTTTAGCCTCCATGTGTTTCTGTTTTTTACTTTTTTTCCCCTGTAATTCATTTCTAATCTCAAAGCATTGTGGTCAGAAAAGATGTTTGATATGATTTCAATTTACTTAAATGTACTGAGGCTTGATTTGTGACCCAAGATGTGATCTACCCTGGAGAATGTTCCATGCACACTTGAGAAGAAAGTGTGATATGTTGCTTTTGGATGGAATGTCCTATAAATATCAATTAAATCTCTCTGGTCTATTGTGTCATTTAAACCTTCTGTTTCCTTATTTATTTTCATTTTGGATGATCTGTCCATTGGTGTAAGTGAGGTGTTAAAGTCCCCCACTATTATTGTGTTACTGTCGATTTCCTCTTTTAGAGCTGTTAGCATTTGCCTTATGTATTGAGGTTCTCCTATGTTGGGTGCAGAAATATTTATAGTTGTTATAACTTCTTCTTGGATTGATCCCTTGATCATTATGTAGTGTTCTTCCTCATCTCTTGTAACAGTCTTTATTTTACAGTCTATTTAATCTGATATGAGTATTGCTACTCCAGCTTTCTTTTGATTTCCATTTGCATGAAGTATCTTTTTCCATCCCCTCACTTTCAGTCTGAATGTGTCCTTAGGTCTGAAGTGGGTCTCTTGTAGACAGCATAGAGATGGGTCTTCTTTTTGTATCCATTCAGTAAGCCTGTGTCTTTTGGTTGGAGCATTTAATGCCGTCACATTTAAGGTAATTATCAATATGTATGTTCCTATGACCATTTTCTTAATTGTTTTGGGTTTTTTTTTTTTTTTTTTTGTGGTACGCGGGCCTCTCACTGTTGCGGCCTCTCCCGTTGTGGAGCACAGGCTCTGGATACGCAGGCTCAGCGGCCATGGCTCATGGGCCTAGCTGCTCTGCACCATGTGGGATCTTCCCGGACTGGGGCACGAACCCATGTCCCCTCAATCGGCAGGCAGACTCTCACTGCAGGCGGACTCTCCCTCTCACACTGCACCACCAGGGAAGCCCTGGGTTTGTTTTTTGTAGTTCCTTTTCTTCTCTTGTGTTTCCCAGTTAGAGAAGTTCCTTTAGCATTTGTTGTAGAACTGGTTTGGTGGTGCTGAATTCTCTTAGCTTTTGCTTGTCTTTAAAGCTTTAGATTTCTCCATCGAATCTGAATGAGATCCTTGAAAACTCAAACATCTTTCTGTGCCCCTGAAGAGTTTATCTATGGCAGGCCCACCTCTCCATTCATCCACATTGAGACAAAGAACCATCCCTCAGGTAGAGAAGTTTATATGGTACTCTGCTCATCTCTGCAGCACTTGTTTTTCTCTGGAATTCAGTTCATCAAGGCTCTATTTTATCTATTAATCCTCATTATCATCTTAGAAAATAATATTTATTTCATCCACTTTGTTGATGATGTTGTTCTTATCATGATTTGGAAGGAAATTTTTGATTATTCTCCATATAAACTGGAAGTAGAAGTCAATTAAATATCTACCTTTGAACTTAAAATTGCATTCCCAGTTTTATATTATTCTTTATAAAAATTACCCCAAATTGAATAAGCCTTATGGCACACATACCTAGCTCTCTCTTAAAATAATTAAAACACTTCATTTAGAGTACAGTTTTTCAAATCAAGGAGACATTAAGATAGACATAAGGTAAATCCTCCCTGGAATCTGCATCAAACATGTTTCCTCACTCCATCATCTAACACCTTCTCTGACACGTTCTATCTCTCTTTTTTTACTCAAGAAACAGAGGTAGAGATAAGGGGAGGAGGTCAGTACAAGACAGAGTAGAGTCAGAAACCAAGGAAGAAGCCATGGTGGAGACAAAGAATTTGGGAGGATAGTAGAGAAATAATTTTGAGGTATATTATAAGTTAAGCCTCTAGCAAATGTAGATGTTGCAGTTAAATTCATGTATTACAGTTTGCTGTATTCCACATTTGAAATTCCAAGACAGCAAGATGGTAGAGGGGAGGGGGAGTGTAGGCAGCCCACAGGGAGTGTGGTAGAAAGAGGGCTGGAGAGAGGAAGGTGAAGTTGTGGTCAAGGTGCAAAATAAGAATGAAACTTGATTGAAAAGTCCTTCACCCAGCCCACAACCCATATCGCTGTTTTGGTCTTGTAACTAATTCTTCCTTGCCTTTCCTGTCTCCCAGTTAGAGGACTTGCTTAAAGGTACAGCCTATAGCCTGTCCCTGATCAACACATTCCCCTCCTCGCACACTTCCCGTCCTCACCCCCCATCCCACTCCACACACAACTGAAAATCAGTTAGGAGATCTCTTCAGCTCTCCCTGACAGGCCCAAGCTGCACACAGAATAGTTTTTTTTAAAGGCTTTTGGGTTATATTAAGAAATAGGGTTTCCTAGAATATACAAAATTCAACTCAGTTTTGAATTCATTAGCTCAAATCCCTATGTGTTCCTATTGTAATTCTTCCCTCCAGCATAAATAATTCCTCTACTTTTAACAAATCTTTGTAGCAGGTCTGCAGCTCACAAGCTTTAGATATCCTCTGATATCAGTTTTAAATCTCCTGAGCTATGAACGGTCCCTGGCAGCTCTCTGCCAAGCAACTGTTTTAGCTTCAGACAATCTATGGAGAGCTGAAACTACAGATCAAAACAAGAATATGGGGCATCATTAGTTATCCCAGAAAATCCTGAGGGGGAAAACGAGTGTTCTATTCCAAGGCCACCATAGATTAGTAGGTTTTGTCTGGCTGAGAGTAATGATAAAGAGAGCCATTCACATTGGGGGAAAACTGTCAAAAAGATTTTAACACTCAGACCTAGTTCTCTACCTTATGGTAGTTTATGTAGACTGTCTAATTCTGCTCACAGTCTAAGAGATTTATTACATAAAATTTTCTCCAGAAGGATTGGTTCAAGATGCTGGAGTAGAAAGACATGCACTCACTCTCTCTTGCCAGAGCACCAGAATCACAACTAATTGCTGAACAATCATTGACAGGAAGACACTGAAACTCACCAAAAAAGATATCCCATATCCAAACACAAAGGAGAAGCCTCAATGAGACAGTAGGAGGGGCACATTCACAATAAAATTAAATCCCATAACCACTGGGTGGGTGACTCACAAACTGGAGAACAATTATACCACAGAAGTCCACCCACTGGACTGAAGGTTCTGAGCCCCACTTCAGGCTTGCCAACCTGGGGGTACGGCAATGGGAGGAGGAATTCCCAGAGAATCAGACTTTGAAGGCTAGCAGGATTTGACTACAGGACTTCGACAGGACTGGGGGAAACAGAGACTACACTCTTGGAAGGTACACACAAAGTAGTGTGCACATCAAAACCCATGGGGAAGGAGCAGTGACCCTATAGGAGACTGAACCAGACCTACCTGTTAGTGTTGGAGGGTCTCCTGCAGAGGTGGGGCATGTCTGTGGATCACCGTGGGGACAAGGACACTGGCAGCAGAAGTTCTAGTAAGTACTACTTGGTATGAGCTCTCCTGAGTCTGCCATTAGCCCCACCCAAGGGACTGTAGGCACCAGTGCTGAGTTGCTTCAGGCCAAACAACCGACAGGGAGGGAACTCAGCCCCACCCATCAGCAGACAAGCAGATTAAAGTTTTACTGAGCTCTGCCCAACAGAGCAACACCCAGCTATACCCAACACCAGTCCCTCCCAACAGGAAGCTTTCAAAAGCCTCTTAGATAGCCTCATCTACCAGAGGGTAGACAGCAGAAGCAAGAAGAACTACAATCCTGCAGCCTGTGGAACAAAAACCATATTCACAGAAAGACAGACAAAATGAAAAGGCAGAGAAGTATGAATGAGATGAAGGAACAAGATAAAACCCCAGGAACACAACTAAATGAAGTGGAGATAGGCAAACTTCCAGGAAAAGAATTCAGAATAATGAGAGTGAAGATGATCCAGGCCCTCAGAAAAAGAAAGGAGGCAAAGACTGAGAAGATGCAAGAAACGTTTAACAAACACCTAGAAGAATTAAAGAACAATCAAACAGAGATGAAAAATACAGTAAGTGAAATGAAAATATTCACAGAAGGAATCAATACAGAATAACTGAGGCAGAGGAACAGATAAGTGAACCTGGAAGGCAGAATGGAGGAATTCACTACCGTGGAACAGAATAAAGAGAAAAGAATGAAAAGAAATGAAGACAGCCTAAGAGACCTCTAGGACAACATTAAACGCACCAACATTCGCATTTAGGGGTCCCAGAAGGAGAAGAGAGAGAAAGGACCTGAGAAAATATTTGAAGAGATTATAGTCGAAAACTTACCTAACTAGAAAGGAAATAGCCCAGGTCCAGGAAGGGCAGAGAGTCCCAGGCAGGATAAACTTAAGGAGAAATATGTTGAGACATATGGTAATCAAACTGACAAACATTAAAGACAAAGAGAAATTATTAAAAGCAACAAGGGAAAACAACAAATAACATACAACAGATCTCCCATAAGGTTAACAGCTGATTTCTCAGCAGAAACTCTACAAGCCAGATGGGAGTGGCAAGATATATTTAAAGTGATGAAAGGGAAGAACCTACAACTAAGATTACTCTATCCAGCAAGGATCTCATTCAGATTCGATGGAGAAATCAAAAGCTTTACAGACAAACAAAAGCTAGGAGAATTCAGCACCACCAAACCAGCTCTACAACAAATGCTAAAAGAACTTCTCTAAGTGGGAAAGCAAGAGAAGAAAAAGACCTAAAAAAAACAAACCCAAAACAATTAAGAAAATGGTCATAGGAACATACATATCGATAATTACCTTAAATGTGATGGCATTAAATGCTCCAACCAAAAGACACAGGCTTGCTGAATGGATATAAATACAAGATCCATCTCTATGCTGTCTACAAGAAACCCATTTCAGACCTATGGAAACATACAGACTGAAGGTGAGGGGATGGAAAAAGATATTCCATGCAAATGGAAATCAAAAGAAAGCTGGAGTAGCAATACTCATATCAGATAAAATAGACTTTAAAAATAAAGACTGTTACAAGAGATAAGGAAGGACACTACGTAATGATCAAGGGATCAATTCAAGAAGAAGTTATAACAATTATAAATGTTTTTGCACCCAACATAGGAGCACCTCAATACATAAGGCAAATGCTAACAGCTATAAAAGAGGAAATCGCTTGTAACACAATAATAGTGGGGGACTTTAAGACCTTGCTTACACCAATGGACAGATCATCCAGACAGAAAACTACTAAGGAAACACAACATTTAAATGACACCTTCGACCAGATAGATTGAATTGATATTTATAGGACATTCCATCTGAAAACAGCAGATTACACTTTCTTCTCAAGTGCGCATGGAACGTTCTCCAGGAAACATAACATCTTGGGTCACAAATCAAGGCTCAGTACATTTAAGAAAACTGAAATCTTATCAAGCATCTTTTCCCACCACAATGCTATCAGATTAAAAATCAATTACAGGGGAAAAAACGTAAAAAACACAAACACATAGAGGCTAAGCAATACGTTACTAAATAACCAAGAGATCACTGAAGAAATCAAAGAGGAACTCAAAAAATACCTAGAGACAAATGACAATGAAAACATGATGATCCAAGACCTATGGGATGTGGCAAATGCAGTTCTAAGAGGGAAGTTTATAGCAATACAACCCTGCCTCAAGAAACAAGAAAAATCTCAAATAAACAATCTAACCTTATACCTTAAGGAACTAGAGAAAAAAGAAAAAACAAAACACAAAGTTAATAGAAGGAAAGAAATCATAAAGATCAGAGCAGAAATAAATGAAATGGAAACAAAGAAAACAATAGCAAAGATCAATAAAACTAAAAGCTGGTTCTTTGAGAAGATAAACAAAATTGATAAATCTTTTGCCAGACACATCAAGAAAAAGAAGGAGAGGACTTGAATCAATAAAATTAGAAATGAAAAAGAAGTTACAAGAGACACCAAAGAAATACAAAGCATCATAGGAGACTACTACAAGCAATTCTATGCCTATAAAATGGACAACCTGGAAGAAATGGACAAATTCTTAAAAAAGTACATCCTTCCAGGACTGAACCAGGAAGAAATAGAAAATATGAACACACCAATCACAAGTAATGCCATTGAAACTGTGATTAAAAATCTTCCAACAAACAAAAGTCCAGGACAAGATGGCTTCACAGGTGAATTCTTTCAAACATGTAGAGAAGAGTTAATACCCATGCTTTCAAACACTTCCAAAAAATTGCAGAGGAAGGAACACTCCCAAACTCATTCTACAAAGCCACCATCACCCTGATACCAAAACCAAAGATATCACAGAAAAAAGAAAATTACAAACCAATATCACTGATGAATGTAGATGCAAAAATCCTCAACAAAATACTAGCAAACAGAATCCAACAATACATTAAAAGGATCATACTCCAATATCAAGTGGGATTTATCCCAGGGATGCAAGGATTCTTCAATATATGCAAATCAATCAATGTGATACATCTTTTTAACAAACTGAAGAATAAAAACCATATGATCATCTCAATAGATGCAGAACAATCTTTTGACAAAATTCAACACCCATTTATGATAAAAACTCTCCAGAAAGTGAGCATAGAGGGAACCTACCTGAACATAATAAAGGCCATATATGACAAACCCACAGCAAACAACATTCTCAATGGTGAAAAACTGAAAGCATTTCCTCTAATATCAGGAAAAGGACATGGATGTCCACTCTCGCCACTATTATTCAACATAGTTTTGGAAGTCTTAGCCACAGCAATCAGAGAAGGGAAAGAAATAAAAGGAATACAAACTGGAAAAGAAGAAGTAAAACTGTCTCTGTTTGCTGATGACATGACACTATACACAGAAAATCCTAAAGATGCCACCAGAAAACTACTAGAGCTAATCAATGAATTTGGTAAATTTGCAGGATACAAAATTAATGCACAGAAATCTCTTGCATTCCTATACACTAATAATGAAAGATCAGAAAGAAAAATTAAGGAAACACTCCCATTTGCCATTTCAACAAAAAGAACAAAATACCTAGGAGTAAACCTACCTAAGGAGGTAATAGACCTGTACTCAGAAAACTATAAAACACTGATGAAAGAAATCATAGATGACAGAAACAGATGGAGAGATATACGACGCTCTTGGATTGGAAGAATCAACACAGTGAAAATGACTATACTACCCAAAGCAATCTACAGATTCAATGTAATCCCTATCAAATTTCCAGTGGCATTTTTCACACAATTAGAACAAAAAATTTTACAATTTGTATGGAAACACAAAAGACCCTAAATAGCCAAAGCAATCTTGAGAAAGAAAAATGGAGCTGGAGAAATCAGGCTCCCTGACTTCAGACTATACTACAGGGCTACAGTAATCAAGATAGTGTGGTACTGGCACAAAAACAGAAATATAGATCAATGGAACAGGATAGAAAGTCCAGAGATAAATGCACGCACCTATGGTCAACTTATCTATGACAAAGGAGGCAATGATATACAATGGAGAAAAGACAGTCTCTTCAATAAGTGGTGCAGGGAAAACTGGACAGCTACACGTAAAAGAAAGAAATCAGAACACTCCCTAACACCATACACACAAAAATACTCAAAATGGATTAAAGACCCAAATATAAGACCAGACACTATAGAACTCTTAGAGGAAAACATAGGAAGAACACTCTTTGACATAAATCACAGCAAGATCTTTTTTGACTCACATCCTAGAGTAATGGAAATAAAAACAAAAATAAAGAAGTGGGACCTAATGAAACTTAAAAGCTTTTGCAAAGCAGAGGAAACCATAAACAAGACGAAAAGAGAACCCTAGAATGGGAGAAAATATTTGCAAATGAATCAATGGACAAAGGATTAATCTCCAAAATATATAAAAAGCTCATGCAGCTCAATATTAAAAAAATAAACAACCCAATCCAAAAATGGGCAGAAGACCTAAATAGACATTTCTCCAAAGAAGACATACAGATGGCTGAGAAGCACATGAAACGCTGCTCAACATCACTAATTATTAGAGAAATGCAAATCAAAAGCACAATGAGGTATCACCTCACACCCATTACAATGGGCATCATCAGAAAATCTACAAACAACAAATTCTGGAGAGGGTGTGGAGAAAAGGGAACCCTCTTGCACTGTTGGTGGCAATGTAAATTGATACAACCACTATGGAGAACACTATGGAGGTTACTTAAAAAATTAGAAATAGAATTACCATATGACCCCTCAATCCCACTACTGGGCATACACCTAGAGAAAACCGTAATTGAAAAAAGACACATGCACCCCAATGTTCATTGCAACACTATTTACGATAGCTAGGTCATGGAAGCAACCTAAATGCCCATCGACAGACGAATGGATAAAGAAGATGTGGTATGTATATACCATGGAATATTGCTCAGCCATAAAAAGGAACGAAATTAGGTCATTTGTAGATATGTGGACAGACCTAGAGACTGTCATACAGAGTGAAGTAAGTCAGAAAGAGAAAATCAAATATTGTATAATAACACATATGTGGAATCTAGAAAAATGGTAAAAGGCTTCCCTGGTGGTGCAGTGGTTCAGAATCCACCTGCCAATGCAGGAGATATTGGTTCAAGCCCTGGTCCAGAAAGATCCCATATGCCACAGAGCAACTAAGTCTGTGTGCCACAACTACTGAGCCTGCGCTCTATAGCCCATGAGCCACAACTACTGAGCCCATGTGCCACAACTACTGAAGCCCCTGTGCCTAGAGCCTGTGCTCTGCAACAAGAGAAGACACTGCAATAAGAAGCCTGCACACCACAACAAAGAGTAGCCACCGCTCTCCACAGCTAGAGAAGAGCCTGTGCGCAGCAATGGAGACCCAATGCAGCCAAAAATAAATAAATGTTTAAAATGGTACCGATGAATTGGTTTGCAAGGCAGAAATAGAGACACAGATGTAGAGAACAAACGTATGGATACCAAGTGGGGGAAGTGAGGGGGTGTGGTGGTGGGATGAATTGGGAGATTGGGATTGACATGTATACACTCATATGTATAAAACAGATAACTAATAAGAACCTGCTGTATAAGAAAATAAATAAAATTAAATTAAATTAAAAAAATACCCTACCCTCTCTCTCATGCCACATTTCCTACTTAATCTGAATTTAGTCAGTCCTGATGTATGTCATACAATGTATGCTTGATAATAATAAACCTTCATGCACTGTTCCCCAAGTCAAAAAAAAATTTTTTTCTCCAGTATTGAAGTACCAAGACTGACCCTTTTCTATTCACACCTATTTCTATTTTCTATTCAAAACCTATGTAAGGAGTCAGGCTGACAGTGTACGTCTTTATATCCATGAAGGCAGTGTGTGGAGAATTTGTCAAAAGCACAAAGTGAGTCATCTTATTTTTCTTTATATCAAAGAACTGCAGAATTTAAAGACATTAGAAGTCATCTGCTAAATTATAGTGAACAGATCCTGTAGTGGGCTGCAACTATTCCATGTGCAGGTTGGGCCTGTCAGGGAGAGCTGAAGAGATCTCTTAACTGATTTTCAGTTGTGTGTGGAGTGGGATGGGAGTGAGGATGGGAAGTGTGGGAGGAGGGGAATGTGTTGATCAGGGACAGGCTGTACCTTTAAGGAAGTCCTCTAACTGGGAGATAGGAAAGGCAAGGAAGAATTAGTTGCAAGACCAAAACAGCAATATGGATTGTGGGCTGGGTGAAGGACTTTTCAATCAAGTTTCGTTCTTATTTTGCACCTTGACCACAACCTCACCTTCCTCTCTCCAGCCCTCTTTCTACCACACTCCCTGTGGGCTGCCTACACTCCCCCACCCCTCCACCATCTTGCCATCCTGGTGTTTCAAATGTGGAACACAGCAAACTATAATACATGAATTTAACTGCAACATCTACATTTGCTAGAGGCTTAACTTATAATATACTTCAAAATTCCTTTTCTTTCTCTACTATACTCCCAAATTCTTTGTCTCCACCATGGCTTCTTCCTTGCTTTCTGACTCTACTCTGCCTTGTACTGACCTCCTCCCCTTATCTCTACCTCTGTTTCTTGAGTAAAAAAGAGAGATAGAAGGTGGCAGAGAAGGTGAAAGATGGTGGAGTGAGAAAACATGTTTGATACAGAGTCCATGTAGGATTTACCTTATGTCTATCTTAATGTCTCCTTGATTTGAAAAACTGCACTCTGAATGAAGTGTTTTAATTCCTTCAGGAGAGATCTAGGTATGTGAGTTGTAAAGCTTATCCAATTTGGGGGAATTTTTATGAAGAATAATATAAAACTGAGAATACAAATTAAGTACAGAATGTGTCAAAAGCACAAAGTGGGTCATCCTATTTTTCTTTTTATCAAAACATGGCACAACTTAAAGACATTAGAAGTTATCTGCTAGCTTATAGTGAACAGATCCTAGAGTGGGCTTTTCTTGTCCTTTTGGCAATCATTCTCTTTTTCTTCTGGTCATAGGCATTTGGACTTTCTTTTGCAAAATTATCTTTCCTCCACTGTTTGTTGTTTTGGTGCAACTGTTAATCAGGGTAGTATACTGACTTCCCTTAGGGACAAGTGTCATTCACTTCGGGCCATCTGGACATCTGAACTTTGAGTCTTGAGTTCATGGATAGAAGAATAAAAATCACAACCTTTTAGAGATGTTACTTGTCATCAGCAGCATGTGGATAAAACTGTCACTCACCCCTGTCATCCAATTCCTCTGAGCTGTAACTGTTCCCACCATGCCAGACCTAGTTCTCTTCAGTCCTCTTAGTAATTATAGTACCTCCTCATACCCTTCTAATAAATTCTCTTTTAGTTAAATTAGCCAGGCTTTGTTTGTATTGTTTACAACCAAAGAAAACCAACTCATACAAGTGCACGAGGTTAGGGAGATGGCAGATGATTTTAAGAGTAATTAGCTACTCTATAATATGCCTCCGCTTTCCTAACAGTACAAACATTATTTTATTATTTAAAGTTCTGAAAGAGCTGTTTAAGTAGAAATTGATACTTTGTGAGACTGCAACAAGATGTAAAAGATTTAGTTAGAAAGGAGTTTCAAGCAGCACCTGTAATCTGTGTGGAGAAAGTGATGGATTAGTAAGGCAAATCTGGTGTTCCTAAATCCAGAAGGGTTTAGAACTGGCATTGCAAACTGAAATATCTGTAGGGAATGAGCAATGATGCAAGTGAGTGAGACATCTGATATACTCTCACTTCCATGAAGGAAAAACCTTGCCCATCTTTCTTTAGCTTCTCCTGTCTTTCTCTTCAGTTTTCACCTCAGATAGAGACACTTGTCCAGAGACATGTTGCTGAACTCTAAGGAAAACACCAATGCCAGTGTAGTGACGAATGGCAACTGAAACTCACCCTCTTTTTCAGAGAAACAATAGGATCATAAAGACTCAGGAAATGGAAAACGTATGCCCTTTACATGGGGCAACGTTCCTGATTTTTTAAAAAGTAGTGAGAATTATCAATATTTTTCTTAAACGTACAATCATCTGTTTATTATATATTGGTAACTAATTTGATTTAAAAAAAACATTGGGTCAGGCCAGGAAAAACAAGTATGCATTCTGATCCTGGGCTATGATAATTGGTATAGATTTGAGGCATGTAAAACACTTATGGAGCACAACATTCAAGCAAACAAAATATTTTTACAAATTAAACTCATAAGCTAGAACAAACCACCACAGTCATGGAATGAATCCCTGGGGGTGGCCTGGTGGATCCCGCAGGGCCCAGCAAGTGATGGAGAATAAGCAGAGAGAGGAAAACTTTTCTGGTGCTGGCAGCTCTGGAGGGAGTTTTGATGCACTTCTCTAGGCCAGACAGGTGAATCACATGTGGGTCAGTAAGTGGTTTGATCATTTCATTGTATATATTAGAAATAATTTTAAAAAATAAATATTGACACTCCAAATTTATGAATTTATTCATTCTAGATCGTGGGATGCCCAAAGCTGAAAAAAGAATGTTGTATCCATGTCAAGTTGCTTTTAGATGACTGCATTTTACTACATGGGCTACCCAGAAAAAGGAACCACTGTTTTGCCAGTGAGCATCTTCAAAGAAAAGAATACGATAGACATCACTGTTCAGATCCATTAGCCAAACTACAGTGGCTTTGGACAGGTAGTTTCCAAAATACATCAGCCTTATTTACACCCAACAGCAGCAACGGACAGTGGGTATTTTTCTACTGTGACACGAGGCTCCCAGATACTAAGGCAGAAAGTGGTTTTTGACATACACTGCTTTGAGGAAAAGGATTGGGCGTGGGAGGTGAAATGATAGAGTAAATTTCTGTATCCTAATAATTATAGAGGAGAAAGAAACAATTTTACTTAGGGACTAGATTAAAATAGTTGAGAAAACAAAATAATACAGCAGGAAATCAACCGGTATGATAAACAGAGATCTTCCCAGAAGGTATATGCCACATAGGTTTAAGTGTGTCTAAGAAAGTAGAAGATTCTGCTAATTCTTGGAAATTTTTGTTCTAATAAATACCACTGTAGTATTTATTGGTTTTAAGTGGCTCATTTCTTGTACCCTAGGCACCCTGTTTGCCCATATTTAAAATAAACCTAATTAATTTAGATTTTGGAAATTTGCAACCTGAAAGTGGAAGAATTTGCTAACTTGACTTTTCCTGCTCATTGATGCACTGAGCAGGATTTGTGTTTTATCTGTTTTTCATCATGATTCACCTGTGTTCCCAAGCTTCTATTACCTAGGTGAAATACACCAGCTCTAGGAGAGTAAATCTGATTTCTTATTAATACAGAAAAATAATGTTATTTATGTGAGCATAATGGCAATATGGAAGGTAATATGTTCATTATCTCATTTAAATTTTAATTCTCATCAAAATGTCAGCTAAATCATGACATGTCACTTCTGCTTTTACATTTGAGAAAACTAAGATACAATGTTAAATTATTGGTTCAATATCACACATTTTATAGGTAGAACAGCTGGAATTTGACCTTATGTCTGCCTGATTCCAAACTGTACAGTTTCTACTCATCTATGCTGACCTGAAGCAGAATGAGTGAGAGTTGACAGATGAGAGGGGAATTGTTCTAAATAGGATAGTCAACATTTAAACATGTATGATAGCACAGGGTTAAAGAAGGCAGGTCACAGGCACATGAAAAATTTTCCCTTTGTAGAGATGCATGCCAGGGACTTGAGGTCAGGATTATTTTGTGTGTGTGTTCCTGCTTCCATCCCCTCAAAATACACAACTTAGTGGTTTTTGCAAAAGGCTCTCTGGTGAATGTGCACTGATCAAACATTAGTGTCACTGAATGTGGGGAGTTTGGGAAGAATAGCCTGACACTTGGATTGGGAGTTCACATATAATTAGGTAGTGGCTTTAGAATATCTAGAAAGAAAAGTCCTAGGAGTAGCCGTCTGGTCAGAGAGAGCAACTAGGGAATTTGTTTTGAATCTGCACTTGCCTGAAAATAACAGTGGTTAATGTGTTGATTCGGACTGATGTAGGGGCTGCTGGAAATCGAGAAGAGCTTGTATGTTTCAGAGCTCACTGTTTCACTCCAGTGACCCAAGAGGAAGAATAATGGGGAGAATCACAGGGCATGAGCGGAGGGGTGGACAGCTGCGAGATGGCTTTCAGATTAGCATCAATGAGTTCAGACTGATACTGGAAGAAGGCTAACGTGGGTATTGTGGGGGACAAGGCCTGGACACACACCTGGCATTATCTTCGGGGATGGTGTGAAGGAGGAAGCAGCAGTGAAGCTGTGGTTAGTTGGCAGTGAGAATCAAACTACTTGAGGGTGGCCTTAGTTACTGAGTCTGACAAAGACTATCATAGAGGTAGATGGCCATCCTGTACAGTGCAGAGAGATCTGAGTAGTGCTGGGGCAAAGAGGCAGAGAAAGGGAATTTGGGCAAAGCATAAGTCAGTCCTGAGGGGATAAAGGAATACCTGTGGGAAATATGTTGTTTTGTTGTTCTAAAGGGGGTTGAGACTGAAGGGACTTAAAGTAACCTTTTCTCTTCTTCATTCCTCATTATTTTCTTAACAAAATCTATTATATTCTCCCATAAACATTTTTTTTAAAGACAGTCAATAAAAATATTTTAGATTTTCTGTGACCTCATTGTCTCCCAAAAGATTAACAATTTCTGTAACTTAAAGAAAAGAAAAAACAACAACAAAACTTATTTTACTGAAGTTTGGAAACAGGCTTGGAGCAAAGTTAACAAAAAGGAGGTGAGATGCTCTGAAGGGTTATTCTCATTTGCATGTCACCACTGCTCAGTATTACAAGAATTCAGCTTTACACCTTGCTCAGGAAGTATCTTTATTCCTGCTGACAGTAGAATTAATGACTGTGCTCAGAAGAAAATCAACTGTCAAAAAAAGTTTAACTCTTTTGTTGTCCTGCTTTTCTTTGTGCTGTGTAAGCTTTTTTTTCCCCCTGGATTAAATGGTGTGTTATTCAGGGCTCCTCATGGCAGACCATGGAAGCTAAAGGGTGTAAGTAGTTCACAGAATCTTTGGAGGGCTAAGGAAACAGTCTTTTTAGCCTGATCCTACAGAAATATACCCTACGTCCACATTGCGTGGTGGACCACAAAGCTGCTGCTGCTTCTGCAACACTGAAGTCACTGTTACTGCTGCTGACACAGAACCATGCAGCTTTTGTTCCTGTTTTTATTATTTATTTATGTACCTATTTATTCATGGTCAGTGAAATAGATAGCTTATATTCTTGCTGTGTCTCCAAACAACAACCCCAGGGACTGTAGCTATTGTTCATTGGAGAATTTCTATGAAATGGAAAGAAATCTCATATCTAAAGGTCTGAAGAGAGATTAAGGAATAATTTTGAATTTCTTAAATGTAACCACGTGGATACATAGATATGGCCTTTTCATTATCTGGACACATTCTGAGACTATCACATCATATATACTTTACAACCTCATTAAGCATATAGCTCACAACCAAACTTAACCAAGGTAACTGGTATGTGGCATGAGGGCTCATGGATTATGAAGTGACCTGTGCAATTCTGGCTGGAGCAAGAAGCAAGGGAGGCTTGTGGACTCTGTGGCACCAGCCATAGCTTCTGCTCATACCCTCAAACCTGCAGGCACCCTGGGCATCTACAAAACTTGCATGCAACCCTCTCACAGATCTTCTGGAGTCCATGACTCAAGGTCAGAAGCCATTGTGTTAGAAGTCAACGTGTCAGTTTCATGTCATAATAATACTGAAATAAGGATTAAGAACAATACACACCTAATTCCCTTTCAAGGAAGAATAAGACTTATTTTTAGAATTCGTTATTCCTTAATACAGTAAAATCCTTTTCTTGAGAGATAAAAGTCAAAATAATTAATATAAATCCAGAAGAAAAAGTACCTTATGAAACAATCCCGAAGATGTTACTCGTTTCAGCCACTTAACCTCAACATCATTAGGGCAAAAGAATGATGACTGACCTATCCTAAACAAAAGCACAGCTATAACTATGGTTTAAATGAAACAGTCTATTTTTAACTGATCATACATTTATAGTGCTTCTTAAGGACTCAGAACATATGGTCTGCATCTTTAAGGAGGGAAATAAGACTAACATACATGAAAATCTTAGCAAAGAAGACAAGAAGTAAATTGCAGTTCACACTGTGAGAGCCAGAGTGATAAGCAACAGGAAAAACTTGACATTATAAGGCATATTCAGGTTGCAAATCAGAGTACAATTCATTGCATTCAGTTTCTCCAAGATTAGCATTTTATCTCTTAGGAAAGCATGTTCCCAAAGCAGTCATTCAGAGATGACTTATTGAATATTTAGACATTACTCTCCTGGTATAAATAAATTTCCAAGGTTGAAAAACAAGGGGTAGAAGGAAAGAGAGTTCAAATGTATGTTACCCTCAATATGGCTGCCATCTTTACAATGACAGTTATCAATTCCCAGAAAACTCATCAAATATCTTCTTCAAGTAGGGACTTTGATCCCAAGTATCATTTATACCCCTCCATAAGTCTCTACCTGATGGACTGACATCAGGAATATTTTGTATATCTGAACAAAGATATATGGTCCTTGTTCAAAGACATAAAACAGGAATGGTATAAATATGGTTCCTTTTGCGGATGGATATTCTTTTGTGCTATATGTCTGTTCCTGCAAGTTTTTGTCTAGTAAAGAGCATGAATTATACTAAAGAAAAACTGACATGACCTCTTGGTTATGCAAAGTCGTCTTTTCATTTTCAATTAATTTTCCACTGATTTAAATGTCTCTGATATTTCTATTTTTGTCACTCTTCTTAAAGGATGTCTCTGTGTTCTATAAGGAAATTTTCATAAGCGCTTATTCTGGCTTCACAGATACACCTATGTCTTATTGCTACTGTAACAAATTACAAAAAATTTAGTGGCTTAAAACAACACAAATTTTGGACTTCCGGAAGGCAGAAGTCCAAAATCCGTCTCAAGGGGCTAGAATCAAGTTGTTGGAAGGACTCCATTCTTTCTAGAGCCTCTGGGGGAAAATCTGTTGTTTTGGCTCTTGACCCTGCATCATTCCTACCTCTCCTTCTATTATCATACCTACATTTTTTTAAAACCCTGACCCTCCTGACTCCTTCTCATGAAGACCCTTGTGATTACATTGGATCCACGTGAATAATCCAGGATAGTCTCTCTATCTCAAGAGCCTTAATGTAATTACATCTGCCAGTTCCCTTTTTCATGTAAGGCAACATATTCATATGGATATCTTAAGGGGGGCAATATTCAGCCTACCACATGGGAACAAACCACCAGCCATTTATGACCTTGGACTTTTTCTTGTAGAAGTTTGTTACATACATTAGCAACAATTTCGACCTTAAGTTTTCAGTGTCAGTATAATATCCATTTTTTTTTTCTACAGAGATTTGTTAATGACTGGGTAATGGCAGCATGTTTTAGATTACACATGAGCTAGAGGCATCTTATCCTAGCAGTAGTGGGTAGATAAAAAAAGGGAAAGGTGAAACAAAAGCGAATAAAAACAAATGAGACCTAATTAAAATTAAAAGTTTTCCGCAGCAAAGGAAACCATCAACAAAACTAAAAGACAATCTATGGAATGGGAGAAAATATTTGCAAATGATGTGACCGACAAGGGGTTAATATCCAAAATACACAAATTGCTCATACGACACAATATAAAAAGAAAAAAAAATCCAATCAAAAAACAGGCAGAAGAGTTGAACAGACATTCTTCCAAAGAAGACATACAGATGGCCAACAGGCACGTGAAAAGATGCTCAACATTGCTAAGTATTACAGAATGTAAATCAAAACCACAATGAGGCATCACCTCACATCTATCAGAATGGCTATCACCAAAAAGTCTACTAAAAACAAATGTTGGGGAGGATGTGGGCAAAAGGGAACCCTCCTACACTGTTGGTGGGAAGGTAAATTGGTGCAGCCACTGAAGAAAACAGTATAGAGTTTCCTTAAAAAACTAAAAAGAGGGCTTCCCTGGTGGCGCAGTGGTTGAGAGTCCGCCTGCCAATGCAGGGGACATGGGTTCGTGCCCCAGTCCGGGAAGATCCCACATGCTGTGGAGCGGCTAGGCCCGTGAGCCGTGGCCGCTGAGCCTGCGCGTCCGGAGCCTGTGCTCTACAACAGGAGAGGCCACAACAGTGAGAGGCCCGCGTAGCGCAAAAAAAAAAAAAAACTAAAAAGAATCACCTTATGATCCAGCAATTCCACTCCCAGGTGTATATCCAGAAAATACAAAAACACTAATTCAAAAAGATACATGCACCCCCAATGTTCATAGCAGCATTATTTACAATAGCTAAGACATGAAAGTAACCCAAAGTGCCCATCAACAGACAATTGGCTTAAGAAGATGTGGCATAGGGGCTTCCCTGGTGGCGCAGTGGTTGAGAATCTGCCTGCCAATGCAGGGGACACAGGTTCGTGCCCCGGTCCGGGAAGATCCCACATGCCGTGGATCGGCTGGGCCCGTGAGCCATGGCCGCTGAGCCTGCGTGTCCGGAGCCTGTGCTGCGCAACGGGAGAGGCCACAGCAGTGAGAGGCCCGCGTACCGCAAAAAAAAAAAAAAAAAAAAAAAAAAAAAAAAAAAGAAGATGTGGCATATATATATATATATAAATAAAATGGAATATTATTCAGCCATTAGTAGCAACGTGGATGGACCTAGAGAACAGTAGGCTTACTGAAGTAAGTTAGAGAAAGACAAATACTGTATGATATCACTTATATGTAGAATCTTACAAATAATACAAATGAATCTATATACAAAACAGAAACTGACTCAGACATAGAAAACAAACTTATGGTTACTAAAGAGGAGAGGGAGGGGAAGAGGGACAAATTGGGGTGTGGGAATAACAGATACAAACTACTATACATAAAATAGATAAGCAACAAGGATTTCCTGTATAGCACAGGGAATTATACCCAATATCTTATAATAACCTATAATGGAATATAATCTGCAAAAAAATCGGAATCGCTGTATATCTGAAACTAAATTAATATTGTAAACCAACTACACTTCAGTTAAAAAAAAAGGAATAGGTAATGATGTTAGCTAAAGCTTGGAAATAGGGTAACTTGAAAATGGTTTTAATAAGATGCTTGGAGATAATTTGTGAATTTCATTTACCAGACTGCACTAGTCCCCTTTTCTGTAAATAATTGACAGTCTGTGGTGAACTATGTTCGCCTGAGGTGACAAGTTACTGAGAGAAGAACAGACTATCAATAATGGTTTTATATTTTAAAACAATAATTTCCTCTTAGTCCAGACAGAAGCAACATGCTGTAAAAATTATATATCATGTAGCAACAGCTGAGAAATCAACATATATCACTAACAATCCTGCTTCTATAAAAGCAAAAAACTTACCATATCTAACAATAATTTTTACTTTAAAAGAGAGAAAAGGCGACACAAAAAGAAACTAACTTATTCTTACAAATGGTTTAACACAGTGAACAAATTGATGTGTAAATTGGCTTTAATGAATCCTTGTGTTAATGTGGTTATTTATTATGAGTTCCATTACATAAATTGGTTGCAAAATTATAACAAATGTTCTTTATTAATCTTACCTTCTCTGTGGCTAGAGAATGACTCAAGGCAATTATCTTTCATGGACTTCAGCATCATTAGTGCTGATGTACTGAGGAGGGCAGACAAATTGTAATAATACACAGACGAGAGAAACATGCCTTTTCTTTGCTTCTTACATGAGAGATGTTTTTCTCAGTATAGTTTTCTTCAACTCCAGTGAAATCCCTCAAGTAGTTAGTTTCTGGTATATTTGCAGTAACAGCAGATGTAAGAAATATCTTACGTATTATGTTCTTTATGGTACAGTATTTGAAATTTAAACAGATGGCATAGATTCTGGTTGTGAGGAACTTAGAGTTTACCCAGGATGGCACCAGTGCTCTCAGGCCACATTTGGCTACATGGCAGGAGCTTCAAGCATTTGCTCTGTGGTCCAGTGACAGATTGCAGAACTGTCTTACTGTTTTCCTCTTTGTCATGGGATATATAAATAACTGGAAGATAGTAGCCTTCTGGGAAAGAAAAGGAACTATTTCTTCCAAGGACACTTTTATGGCCCAACATTCAAACAGAATCAACGAGTTAAAGAGTTATCCCAGGAGATGACCTGGAGCTACCGCTTAGTTATCAGAGGCCATTTTTTCAGTTATGAGTTGTTTTCAGTTCCCTGATTCTCTTTTTCCTCTCCCCTATAGACATATTCTTGCCTTTTCAGCTCTCCTTACATCCCTAAGAGAGGAAAAACCAAAAGGAAAGAAAAGTAATTCATTCTGTTAATTATGTATCTCTGACTGAAGACTGAAGGTGGGATTCAGTGGTGCAGGTGATTATAAATCATGGTTATATAA
Organism: Phocoena phocoena; assembly: GCF_963924675.1. NCBI lineage: Eukaryota > Metazoa > Chordata > Mammalia > Artiodactyla > Phocoenidae > Phocoena > Phocoena phocoena. The sequence goes on along the minus strand of NC_089221.1, from coordinate 90,760,040 downwards.
AAGAGTATAACAAATAGAGGCAGGCAGATTTATAGTCTGGAGAAATCACAGTCAGTTGGTATGCCTGCATTTTTCACTACTGAATATCTATTGAGCACCAGTGATGTGTGAGCCCCTGAGCTAGGTGCTGGGTGCTAAAGGTTGGGGGATGGAGAGGGAGAAAATTCTACTGCACCAGCAGACTTGTACCTGAGAACTTGCCTCATCTTGATGTCAGTTGTTCATCACTGTTGTGAATGCTTATAAAATGTATAAGTTAGAATTAGTTTTAGCAATGAAAGAGAATATCCAGTAAATTAAACAAGTTAGAAGTTATTTTATTTGTTTTTTTTCTCTCTCAGGTGAATATTCATAAAGGTAACCCAGTGCTTGTATGTTTCTTCTATTGGGTTGGCCAAAAAGTTCGTTCAGGGTTTTCCATAAGATGTTACAAAAATCCGAGCGAACTTTTTGGCCAACCCAATATATTGCTGTACTACCGGATGTGTGTCCTCTTTTCCTAAATTCACTTCGTGGTACAAGACGGTTGTATCAGCTCTAGATCCATGCCTGCATTTGAGTGAGCACAACAAGGAACAGGATGGAGAAGAGCACGTTCTCTCCCACTTTAGGAATATTTGTTGGAAGTCCTAGCCATAGGAGAGACCAGGAAATGGAGCCTTGATTCCAACTGCTCACAAGCCCAACTAAATATTGTGTGTTCTGGGACTTTCATTTTCTGCTCAGGAGGTAGAATGATATAAAGAGCATTGCTCCTGCACTTAAAGCAATAACAGCAGCAGCGGTGGTAGAAATGCCCAACAATCTGAATATTCATAACTTTTCTTGAAACCAGCAGAGAACTGATGATCACCAACTAATCTGGAATCTAAGAAAAGCACATCTTAGACGAGTTAGGGCACGAGAACTTGCTTTCCTGGGATAGATACTCTCTGTTACAGGTAAGAATTCAGCTTAATATTTTAATGAATTGCTAAAGGCCAACTTTGGGTTCGCAAAAGAATATGAACCCCTGGACACAAACACAGGAGAACTTGCACCCATCACAGGTTTATCTGCAAAGAATCAGATGCTCACACAAAAGATCAGCAACGATCCTAAAAATGTGTTCCTTAAGTTGCAGGCCTGGAGCGGCAATGGCACTGGAGGGAAGCATAGGTCATTCTCCCCTATATCTTCTATGAAATAAAAGGTTTAAACCATTGGAGGGAGGGAGACAAAACCTGATGCTCTTAGGGCACTGATAAAAACTCACTGATCCTGAGGGAAGGGAACAAAACAAAACCTTTTACATTGGAAAGAGGGATGGAAATATTTGCTGAGACCAGACCTCCAGCTAGGAGTGGGGTAGAATCACCAAGAAAAACCTACCCCGGAGACTCAGGAACACAGTACCTGACTAAGATTAAGACATAAACAAAACAAGAGAAAATGTCACCCCTTCCCCAGGCTAACAAGCATTGAGTAACAAGTAACAGTGGTCTACTACTTGAAGAGGGGCCAGAATTGCAGAGGGAATCTTTTTGAGGCACAGCACAAAGGGAAGACTTAAAATTGAGTGTGGAGCTGACACCGAAGAAAAGCCCTCTGGCAAACCAGCCCACATGTTACATAGAAAGTAATACTAGATGATTCGAAGCCTATCTTATACTGAGAGTGATCATAGCAACAACTCCAAAATCCAGTTAAACTCCTAACAATAGTGACCCCACCACTCCCAACACACAGACACAGACACACACCACACTAAACCTAGCAGGAGAGATGTGTCTATTTCTAGCCCTAAGCATTTTTTTTTTTTTTTACCTCAGACTCTACTGTCCTCCACAAGATGGCCAGCTCCATATCTCAACAAAAAATTATGAGGCATACAAAAATACAAATAAAAACAATACACTCTCAAGAGACAAAGCAACCAACAGAATCAGGTTCAGATATGATACAGATGTTGGAAATATCTAATAAAGAATTTAAAATGAATCTCATCAGTATGGTGAAAGCTCTAGAGGAAAGGTGAACAGCATGGCAGATAGGATCAGTAATTCGGCAGAGATAAAAAATATAAAAAAAAGAACTGCTAGATATGAAAAGCAGAGTCACAAAGAATGGCTTCAATGGGTTCATCAGTAGACTCAATACAGCTGAGGAAATAAACAGTGAACTTGAAGATGAGTCAGTATAAAAATTGCTCAAACTAAAACATAAAGAGAAAAAAGGACAGAGAACTGAACATAAGAAATATTTAAAGAAATACTGAGAATTTTGTAGATGAGAATCTACTAAAATTAATGACATACACAAAATGATAGTTCCAAGAAGTTCAGCTAAGAGGGCAACAAGCAGGATAAATACAAATATAAATTAACAAATAAGGAAGTAGGCAAGCAAACAGAAACACCTAGGCATATAACATTCAAACTGCTAAAAACCAAAGAGAAAATCTTGAAAGTGACCAGAGATAAAAGATTTATTATATACTGAGGGAAAAATATGCATAAAAATTACAGGCTTCTCCTGGGAAGCTATTCAAATCAGAAGGAAATGGAGTGACATTTTTTAGGTGATAAAAGTAAAAAAATCCTGTCAACTCAAACTTCTATATCTGAACTCTATATGAAAACATCTTTCAAAAGCAAAGATGCTTAGAGAATTAATGGCAAGAAGGTCGACACAAAGAAATGTAAAGGAAGTCCTGCAGAGAGAAGGAATATGATATCCAACAAAACTGAGGTTTACACAAAGAAATAAAGTGCCCTGGAAATACAGTAAACGTAGTTAAATATAAAGATTGTTTTGTCTTATTTTTTAATTGGTCATAACAGAGAAATGACTGTCTAAAGCAAAAATAATAACAAGGTATTGTGTGTTTATAGCATATGTAAAAGTAAAATATATGACAATAATAGCACAGAAAATAAAAGGAAGGAATTGACAATATACTGTTGTAAGGGCCTTTTAATTCTGTAAAGTGGTAATAAATTATTTGAGGTACCAATATACTGTAAATTCTAGGGCAACCACCAAAATATTAAAAAAGGGGTATAAACAATAAGCTAATAGTGGTGATAAAACAGGAAAAAATTTGAAACTAAAAAGAAGGTAGAAAAAGAGGGAAAAGAAGAAAGAATAGATGTAACAAATAAAAAACAGATAGATGGGTAGTAGTCTTTAATTCAAACATATCAATAATTATATTAAATGGAAACTGTTTAAAAACACCAATTAAAAGTTTTAAAATGTTACAATGGAGTAAAAAAGCAAGTTACAATTATATGCTATTTATGGTAAATCAATTTTAGTTCTGAAAACATAGGTTAAAAATAAAAACAAAAATGGAAAAAAGATATACCATGTAAATACTAATCAAAAGAAAGCCAAGGTAGCTATATTAATAGCAGCAGAGAACAGAGTATTACCCAGAACAAAAAGATATATTACATAATGACAAAGGAGTGAATACTTTAAGAGGAACTGAATATTTGTATACCTAATAACAAAGCTACAAAATATATGAGGCAAAATGTGATGAAGCTGAAAGGAGAAAAAGAAAAATCCAGAGCTATTGTTCAGTACTTCAACACTTCTCTTTCAGCAGTTGCTACAAGTATGAGGTTGGCCAAAATGATCGTTCGGGCTTTTCCGTTACATCTTATGGAAAAATCCGAACGAACTTTTTGGCCAATACATAGATAGAAAGTCAGTAAGGATATAGGAGATCTGAAGAACACTATCAACCAACTTCACCTAATTGCTATTTCTAGAACATTCCACCCAATTACAGCAGAATACATATTCTTTGCAAGCACACATGGAACATCCCTCAAAATAGACCATGTTCTGAACTGTAAAACAAACCTTAACAAATTTAAAGAAATGAAAGTATTCAAAGCATGTTCTTAGGCCAAAACAGAATTAACTAGAAATCAATAAGAGAAAACTATCCAGAAAATCACAAGATATGTGGAAATTCATCAACTCACCTCTAAAAACTAGGTCTTCCACTGCTATTGAAAGAGAGAGAATGTGATATCAAGGGCAACAAATAGTCTTCTCCAGATACAGTTATAGAAATGCAGTAATTATGTTGACAGAATGACTCCATGTCAGGTCATTGAAATAAAAGTATTTAATGCAGTTGTTAGGGGTTGAATGTTGTATCCCCCCAGATTCATATGTTGAAGTCACCTAATTTGGAGATGGGGTCTTAGGGAGGTAATTAAATTTAGATGAGGTCATGAGTGTGGGGCCCACAGGGTGGGATTAGTGTCCTCATAAAAAGAGGAGGAAAGACCAGAGCTCTCTCTATCTCTTGCCATTATGTGAGAACACAGTGAGAAGGCAGTTGGAAGCAAATCAGGAAGCAGGTTCTCACTAGGAACTGAGTCAGATGGCACTTTGATCTTGGATTTCCAAGCCTCCAGAACTGTGAGAAATAAATGTCTGTTGCTTAAGCCACCCAGCCTATGGTATTTTGTTAAAGCAGCCTGAATTAACTAAGATGGCAGTTCTTATTACCGAGATGAAGGGAACGGCCACTTCAGTTTTATTCAGTCAACCAAATCATGTATGTATATCCTTTTAAAAAGTGCTGGACTTCTTAACCTTGTCTTGTTCTTTCTGCCCATTGGATCATTTATCAAGGTTTTGGCTTCTTAATCTATGCACCACCATAAACAAAATGAAAAGACAACCCACAGAATGGGAGAAAATATTTGCAAAAGAAGTGACTGACAAGAGATTAATCTCCAAAATATACAAACAGTTCATGTGGCTAAATATCAGAAAAACAAATAACCCAATCAAAAAATGGGCAGAAGACCTAACTAGACATTTCTCTAAAGACATACAGATGGCAAAAAGCACATGAAAAGATACTCAACATCACTAATTATCAAAGAAATGCAAATCAAAACTACAATGAGATATCACCTCACACCAGTCAGAATGGCCATCATCAAAAAGTCTACAAACAGTAAATGCTGCAGAGGATGTGGAGAAAAGGGAACCCTCCTCCACTGTTGCTGGGAATGTAAATTGGTACAACCACTACGGAGAACAGTATGGATGTTCCTTAAATCACTAAAAATAGAACTACCGTATGATCCAGCAATCCCACTCGTAGGCATATATCCAGAGAAAACCATAACCTGAAAAGATACGTGCACCCCAATATTCATTGCAACACTATTTACAATAGCCAAGACATGGAAGCAACCTAAATGTCCATCAACAGAGGAATGGATAAAGAAGATATGATACATATATATAGTGGAATATTACTTGGTCATAAAAAAGAATGAAATAATGCCATTTGCAGCAACATGGATGGACGTAGAGATTATCATACTAAGTGAAGTAAGTCAGACAGAGAAAGACAAATATCATGTGATATCACTCATACATGAAATCTAATTTTAAAAAATGATACAGATGAACTTATTTACAAAACAGAAACAGACTTACAGATATCGAAAACAAATTTATGGTTTCCAAAGGGGAAACGTGGTGGGGAGGGATAAATCGGGAGCTTGGGATGAACACACACATGCTACTCTATATAAGATAGATAACCAACAAGGACCTACTGTATTGCACAGGGAACTCTACTTAATATTCTGTGATAACCTATATGAGAAAAGAATCTAAAAAAGAATGAATATATGTATGTGTATAACTGAATCACTTTGCTGTACATATGAAATTAACACAACATTGTAAATCAACTATATGCCAATAAAATTTTTTTAAAATCTATGCACCAATCCTCTGCTTCCCAGCAGAGTGCTGACCCAGCCTTCTTTTGGGAGGCAAGGGATCAGAAGAGCAAGTGAAACATCAGGCTTCCCGAACTCATTCCGTAACACCACCTGGAGAATGACCTCTGCCATTTCTCAATATCAGGAACTCCTCAATCAGAAGAGTCTAAAAGGCTGATGGGTAGAGCAGACAAGCCATTGTGAGGTCTTTACCATTTCCCTAGTTAGGCTAATGACATACATGCCATGTGATGCACATGGAGGAGACACATGACATGCACCAAGCTCAATATATCCTTAAACATGCAAGCTCGACATGTTTCTTTCATCCATCCACCAAGCCCTTCAACATTTGATTTATCACTCTACCCCTGCCCAAACTCCTGTAAACTCCACCTGAGTAATGCCTGTGCTTTTGTGATCATAAGTGCAGTACAATTTGCATACTTTTATCTTGACTTGATGTCTAAATATCTTGATGATCAAGATATGTTCTTCCTCTGACAAAATCCAATTCTTCTAATTCTACTGAATCAATAGATTCTACTTTTATCAAGAAAATACAATATGTACAATATTGCTAATTATGCTTGAGCACATAGTTTTAACTTTTTTCCAAAACCTTTAACCAAATTCATTTCATTATTATTATTTAACCTAAGATCTGAGCATTCTCCATCACACTATATCTCCTTTCCAATTGATGCTGCTGATCATTTATTTGTTATTGAGTAACATCTTTTTTTCCAATTAGATGATAAGCTCTATAAGGGCATGGATAGTCACTTTTTTTTTCCTGCTTATTTTGTTCCCAGCATCTGGGCACATTGGCGCAGTAAATATCAGTTGCATGAATGAATGAATGCAGGATACATCCCACAGATGTTTCTCTCTCTGTCTCTCTTCACACACACACACACACACACACACACACACACACACACACACACACACACGTCATATGGGAGCCTCAGACTTCTCTGCTAATAGACACGTACCAGGCTTTCTCTAGCAGCATTTGACACAGTTATCTCATCATATTCATCAGATACGCCAATGCTTATTGGCCTCAGGGCATACTTATAAGCAATGCAGCCAAAAAATGGCTATCCCTGTCATGATAGTTTATTGCAAAACAGAGGGGATTAAAAAAAGGAAGCATCTAGTGCTACATATACACAAGCTAATAAACAAAAGGTCTAAGGTTCTGTGCCTCATTGTGACAGCAGTGTTTTGAAGACATTCCACTGGTTCTAACTCCTGTCAGAGGCAATGAATGTCTGTGGTGTGTGTGCTGTAACAAAGCTGGGGAGAACTGTGGCCAGTTCTTTGAAACTGTTAACATGCAAACGACAGCTGAATCTTCCCAAGGGTGAGCATTGCCAGTATTCAAATTCTCTGCTTTAGTCAAGGTCATGGCCTTTGTGCTATCACATTACTATCACCAGAGAACATTATTACTAAAATAGCACATGATCAAAACAGTGTATTTTAAGAGGAATTCAGAGTTCTGAGGCCAGCAGAGTAAATGGAAGTTTGCTCATGTTATATATAACCAGGTTCTAATATCCACAGTGTTACTTTGGCTTTCCTGTGTCATACGGGTGAGGTGCTCACAAGGGACTATCTCAATGTTCCCTTGGCCACCTATCACCCATCATTTGGTCCTGTATGCTTCAAAATGTTCCTTAGAGGCAAAAAAAAAAAAAAAAAAAAAAAAAAAGAAGACATGCCAGGGTGTAAAGAGAATGAAAGAGAGATTAATAAAATCTGACATGCTAGATTCTGCTCAGAATCTTCATGCAAGAGATGTGATTTGGGACTGGACGCAACACCAAGCCAAGGTTGATCCATCCCCAGAGAGCGGTAATAAAGGGTTACTCTGCAAAGTGTACGAGGTGGCGGACTGTGATGTATTCCAAACCTTCTCAATTGCAGGGGTTAGAGAAAACACTTTAAACCAAATAAGTAATTATTTCTTCTATTAGGCAGTACTCTCCTGCAGAGGGATGACATCATTAAATCCCTACAGTTTCCATTGTTACTTTCTGATGTTTAACAGAGATACAATGGTCATGAAATGTGGGAGAGGGAAGTAGCAAGGAAAGTGAGGAAGAGACAAAGCGGTTTAAGACATAAAAAGTTCAGTTCGCTATGGGAAAAGTCAGGGAAGAACAGTCATCTTTTATTTCTTAATATTCCCCCAAGGACAGGAGGTAAGATTCTGCACGAGTCAGTCCTTCTCCCTCACAGGGTGGATCCTCCTCTGACAGATATACAAATGTACCAGGATTGCCAGTGTTTTGGGGGGTAGGATTGTCTTAGCAGACACTTATTCTGTACCTGCTATGGATAGGTCTGACTTGCTGTTTACTTCTGTGGGCATTTTATTACGAATTTCACTGTGGCAATGGAAAGGACGAACCTGAGCTTCTTAGCAGTGGTAGTCAATGGCCTGTTTATTTCTAGTGTCACTCATTTCCTGAGCTCCAGTAGAAACATGGTAATCTTGATACCCGTCTGATATTAGCATTTCAAAAAGAGCCTGCTTCTTGCTCAATTTATAGTACATCCAGTCCTTTGAAAGACTTATTTTAATGCAAGGTCATGCAGTATGTTTGTGTGCAATTGATGTTGAATTTCTATGGCAGCTGAGCTTCATTTCAAACTCCAATGCCATTGTTAAAACAAACTCTACTTTTACTTCAGCACAAACTTTGCATCCAGAATTATCAAGTGCCTTGGGTTTGTCTCAAAAGAGAATGTTTTCAAACTCATCATCCTGTGGCCAGGGATGTAAGACTTCTTTGCTCAGCCACATACTGGTTTGGTCTTTGTTGTTGTTAGGAAAAACACATGACCAATCAAACTGTATCTTAACCTCCTGGATGTCTTGAAAATCTTTTTTTTTAATGTTTCTGACGTTGAACACTCTTCTGCTTTGAGATATCTTCCATCACCTCCTTTACAGTTCTCTCCTCCATCAAGATTAAGCTCACGCTACACCCTGACTCATTCAGTATGACAGCAGCCACTCCAAATCACTGCCATCCTTAAAACCCCTCGCTCACCTTCACCGTATAGGCCATCCTCTGCCTCTGCCTGCCCCATCCATATTCTCCATGCACTACCTCAACTACTACTGCCTGGAAGTCTTGGCTTCTATTTATTTTTATTCTCCTTTAAAAAAAACTATTGTCTACATTGTCTCCACGCCCTTTGTATAAGATGCTTCTTCTACGGAAGTAAAAGCCAAGTAGGGCAGTGAAGTAGACTACATGGATTTTTGAAACCTGTGATTGAAAGATGTAGTGACTCTTGCACATAAGTTTAGCGCATGAAGCCAGAAGAAAACTGTCAAAGCCCATCTCAGAGAAGCTTCCAAAAGTCATATTTGTGATGGGTGGCCTAAAAGTTCTTCAAAGCAAGGGAGTTTGACCTTTAGATCCAAGGAGATGTTGAAGTCGGAGAGTATAAAAGGGATAAGATGCAAATCTGACCCAGTAAATGGGAGCTCAAGGAGAATGAGCACAGGAGCTGCGCCACAGTATGCTGCTGGGTTTTCATAAGCACATAGGAGGATATTATCCTAGATTGACTTTTATGGGTATTTCCATTGATTAATGAAGACCATCTGTAAAATGAGTGGCAGTGGAATTTAACCAATCCTTTTCACTTCAATAGAATGTGAGATAAATAAAATCACCCTGGACTGGTGAGTTTAATCTGGATCTGTAAGTATTTAAAGAGAAGGAGAAAGAGGAAGGGGAGGAGGATGAAGAAAAAGAGCATGGCTTTTCCCCCCGCCAGAAGCCAGGGAGGAATACTGTAGGCATATGGAAACAGGAAATATAATTAAATGAACTTTGCACTATGCTATCTAGTCTCTCATGATTCTTTTCTCCCTCTCTCTCTTTCTTTTGAAAGTGATTATTAATTGATTTGCTGATGACATCTTTTGTATTCTACTGGCCTGGGGATCTTGGAGAAAAGGAGAAGGTACAAGACAGCTGAGAGAAAAGGGAAAATGAGGCAGGAGTAAGATGGAACTACTGAAGAATTTTGGGACAGTTGAAGTCTTGCAACCTAATGGTACTTTGCCAGAGTTTTCTTATGAGCATCTTTACTCACTAATAAAAGGCAGAACAGGGCAGGCTTATTGCTTACGATGGTATACATGGGCTACATTCAGGTCTCTGAATAGGGCGAATACTGTGTCTTTTCTGCAGGGACCTTTTCATGAAATTCTGAGGATATGTCTAATGATTCATCAGATGGTTTGCTGCACTCCAAGCCACTCTTGTTTGGGGGCAGGGATTCATATATCTCCTTCTCAGAAGACCAGAATCAGGTTGGTTTGTCCTCAGGTAGCTGTTGACACCTGTATGGTAACCCACCAGGGGACTCTGAAAGAGGCTCCCTCCCACCTGTTCCATCCCAGGGAAGTGCTGGGGTCACAGAAGGCCTCCAGCCAACTGTGTGCTTGATCCTTAGCCCTAAAGAGGGACTAAGCCAGATGCCCTTTCCTTCTGTACAGGGACCTATTTGCCAGTCACCAAATCTAAAGGTTAAAAAAAAAAGAAGCAGTCATTTTCATAACCAGTATTCAATATCTACTTTAATTAAAATGGATATCTAGGGCTTCCCTGGTGGCGCAGTGGTTGAGAATCTACCCGCCAATGCAGGGGACACGGGTTCGAGCCCTGGTCTGGGAAGATCCCACATGCCGCGGAGCGACTAGGCCCATGAGCCACAACTACTGAGCCTGCGCGTCTGGAGCTTGTGCTCCGCAACAAGAGAGGCCGCGACAGTGAGAGGCCCGCGCACCGCGATGAAGAGTGGGCCCCGCTCGCTGCAACTAGAGAAAGCCCTCGCACAGAAACGAAGACCCAACACAGCCATAAGTAAATAAATAAATAAAAATTAAAAAAAAAAAAAATGGATATCTAAATTATTTAAAGGAGGTGGTTCTTTGATCATGAGTGCTTATTTCCAAAGACTGAAGACAGCAGAATTCAGCCTCCCCAAGTTCTAATTAAAGGTGATAGCCTGAATTAGCATGTAACTACTTGCTATGTTTGTCACATCACTAGTAAAAGTAGTTTCAGTGTTCTTTTCTTGCTTAAAGAGATTGCTCCCTCACAAGCAAAGAGCCTCAGCTCTCCCTTCCCAGAAAAGGCTGGTGGATCTTGTTGCAGTCTGGAGGATTCCTAAGGAATACAAATGGTGATAAATTATTTGGAAACAATCTAGAAACCACTTCAAAATTTCCCAAGCATTTAAAAACTCTTTCTCATTCTAATCTTTGCTGAAGACTGATTATTTGAAATTTGATGTCACTCACTTATTTCTAAAACAGCTGAATGGCTCCTGCTAAAGGCACCATTGAAATTTGTAACTTCTTTCCTAATGAACTAGTACTTGAGGATTTAAAAAAGAGAAAAATAGTTAAGATTGATTCAGATTTTTTATTACCCCCCTTATAAGTACAAACAAGGAAATCAGCTATCCCACAGCATGATGTAACCTCATGGGAGCTGTGATTTGACAGGTTACATCCAAGGGAAGATGAGAATTGCAAGAAGGAGGAGTTTCTCTATAAGCCCTTGAAATAGTATTCCATGGTGAGCTGAGGTTCCCAATATATTACAGAAGTACACAAAGGACTCAGGGAACAAGAAGAAGTTTTTTGTCTTCTTTGTATGTTTTTGTGTGGCCCTTGATTCCCACACCCCACAGCCCTAGAGATCAATGATTGTTTACTTCTGCCCATCATTATTCCTCTTCATCTGATAACAGCCTCTACCCCCTGGCCACAGGGGTGTGACCATGAACCAAGTCAGAGTAACATCCTTCTGGACAGAATGGTCAGCATAGGATATGGTATCAAAGTAAGCGAAATTGGAGTGTTCCCTGGGAATGTTTTAAATTGTAGTTGCCAGAAAAGTGCCCATTTCTTTCCAAATGGGCAGCTAAAAGGAAGTGAGCCAAGAATAGCAGAAAGCCATGTTCCTTCTGCTTAGAGGAGCTGAAGATTAAAAAGGCCACAGCGGGGCTTCCCTGGTGGCACAGTGGTTGAGAGTCCGCCTGCCGATGCAGGGGACACAGGTTCGTGCCCCGGACCGGGAGGATCCCACATGCCGCGGAGCGGCTGGGCCCGTGAGCCATGGCCGCTGAGCCTGCGCGTCCGGAGTCTGTGCTCCGCAACGGGAGAGGCCACAACAGTGAGAGGCCCGCTTACCACAAAAAAAAAAAAAAAATCCACAGGGTAGAGACAGATTCATAAATGTATCTGACCTCCTAGTTCCAGATATCCCAATGGCCAGCTGCCCCCTCCTCTTTCTATAGTTCAATTATATGAGCAAATACAGTTCTCTTTCATTTAAGAAAATGTAGTTTTTGTCACTTGCAACCAAAGACTCCTGACCAAAACAATAACTTCAAATAAGAAAGTGGCTCACCCTCCTGCTGTTTTGTATGTGAATTAAGTTTTATTTTGTCTAGCATATCAACTCAGAATGGTATATTGTTGCAAGTGTAATATCTTGGTATTATTCTCTTGCTTAGTGTTTTTGCTGGCTGTCTCTGGAAATGGTGGCTGGGGTAAAGGCTGAGTATGTTTGGGTAGGGCCTGAGTTTTAAGCACCCACTGAGAAAGAAAATCTTTTTGTTCACGTAGCAGACACTGCCAATGCCTTTCCCCTGTCCCTCTGACCTTGCTGTTTTGGTGTGTTCCAGCCTCTTCTAACTGCCAGTATCTACATCTCTGTGCCTAAAGTCTCCCTCAACCACTGCAGAGAGTCGCTCTTGTATACACCCCAGCTGGAAGTTCTAGAGAATTAACATCTTCAGGAACAATGATCAGAAGTTATATAAAACGCTGGAGGTCCCTCATCTCTCAGGTAGCATAACTTGGAGGAATGCTTTGGTCACTTCTCACTGTTTCTCCATAAGATTGGACTCCAGTTGCCCACTCTGGGGGATGACTTAATAGTACATTCTTTATTGTCTTCTTTCCCTTCCATGTGTCTCTTCTCCACTCTCAACCAATGTTTCTGACACTTCCTAAGTAAGCAACTCACACTTGGGTTCCAGTCTTAGAATCTACTTCTAGGAGAATACAACCTAAAACAAGGCTTGAGAAGCAGAAATAAAGAATTTCTAGTCCAGAGAATGTGGTTTGAGATTTTTCAGGATAGGCACCTTGAACTTATTACTCCAAAATCAAGATGTTTTCAGAAGATAAAGGGGTAAGAAATAGTTTTATACCAGAAATAAGCCCTTACTCCTATGGTCAAATGATTTTTGACAAGGGTATCAAGACAATTCAATGGAGAAAGAATAATATTTTTAACAAATGATGTTGGATCTACTAGATATCCATATGAGAAAGGAAGAAAGGAAGGAAGGAAAGAAAATAAATTGCCTCCCTACCACATACCATATACAGAAATTAATACAAAATGGGTCCTAGATGTAAGTGGAAGAGTTAAAACTATAAAAAACTTTAGAAGAAAACATAATTATAAATCTTTGTGATTTTGAATTGAGCAATGGTTTATTAGATATGACACTAAAATCATAAGCAGCAAAATTAAAAATAGATAAATTAGACTTAATCAAAATTTTAAAAAAGGAAAAACTTTTGTGCTTCAAAGAACGCCATCAAGAAAGTGAAGACAGGTCACAGAATGGGAGAAAATATTTGCACATAATATATCTGATAAGACACTTTTATTCAGAGTTTATAAATAATTCTTACAACTCAAAATTTAAAAGATAAATAACCCAACTTAAAAATGGGCAAAGGATTTAATAGATATTTCTCCCAAAAAGATATACAACTATCCAATAAGCACATGAAAAGATGCTCAAAATTGCGCCCCAATGTTCAGAGCAGCATTATTTACAATTGCCAAGATTTGGAAACAACCTAAGTGTTCATTAATAGATGAATGGATAAAGAAGATGTGATACACAGACACAGACACAGACACACACACACACACACACACACACACACACAGAGAGAGAGAGAGAGAGGAATACTACTTAGCCATGAAAAAGAATGAAATTTTGCCATTTGCAACAACATGGCAAATGAGAGTGTTATGCTAAATAAGTCAGACAGAGAAAGACAAACACTGTATGATATCACTTATATGTGGAATCTAAAAAATAAAACAAACCAGTGAATATAACAAAAAGAAAGAGACATAAATACAGAGAACAAACGAGTGGATACTAGTGGGGAGAGGGAAAGAAGGACAGGCAAGATAGGGGTAGGGGATTAAGAAGTATAAACTACTATGTATAAAATAAATAAGCTACAAAGATATATTGTATAACACAGGGAATATAGACAACATTTTATAACTATAAATGGAGAATAACCTTTAAAAATTGTGAACACTATGTTGTACACCTGAAACTTATATAATAGGGTATATCAACTATATCTCAACAAAAATTTCTCAAAATCATTAGTCACTAGGGAAATGCAAATCAAAACCACAATGAGATACCTCTTCATATCCACAAGTATGACTAGAATCAAGATGATGAATGATAAATATGTGGTGAGGATGTGGAGAAAATGAAACCATTATTCATTATTGGTAGAAATGTAAAATGGTACAGTCACCTTAGAAAATGGTTTGTCATTTTCCTCCAAATTTAAACATAGGGTTATATGACCCAGAAATTCCATTTCTAGGTATATACTTAAGAAAATTGTAAATATATGTCCTTGCAAAAACTTGTACACAAGTGTTCATAGCACCATTACCCATAATATCCAAAAAAATGGAAATAATCTGGGCTTCCCTGGTGGCACAGTGATTAACAACCTGCCTGCCAATGCAGGGGACACAGGTTCGATCCCTGGTCCGGGAAGATTCCACATGCTGTGGAGCAACTAAGCCCGTGCGCCACAACAACTGAGCCTGTGCTCTAGAGCCCATGAGCCACAACTACTGTAGCCCATGTGCCTAGAGCCCATGCTCCATAACAAGAGAAGCCACAGCAAAGAGAAGCCCACACACAACAATGAACAGTAGCCCCTGCTTGTCGCAACTAGAGAAAGCCTGCATGCAGCAACAAAGACCCAACACAGACAAAAATAAATAAATAAAATGAATAAATTTATTTTAAAAAATGGAAACAATCTAAATGTCCATCAACTAATAAGTGGATAAACAAAATGTGATCAAGGGAATATTATTTGTTTATATGAAAGGAATGAAGTATTGACATCTGCTACAACATGGATAAACGTTGACAACATACTACGTGAAAGAAGCCAGACACAAAATACACATATTTTATTTTTTTTAAAATACCCATATATATATATATATATATATATATATATATATATATTTTTTTTTTTTTTTAAAGAAGATGTTGGGGGTAGGAGTTTTATTAATTAATTAATTTATTTTTGCTGTGTTGGGTCTTCGTTTCTGTGCGAGGGCTTTCTCTAGTTGTGGCAAGCGGGGGCCACTCTTCATCACGATGCATGGGCCTCTCACTATCGCGGCCTCGCTTCTTGCAGAGCACAGGCTCAGTAGTTGTGGCTCACGGGCCCAGTTGCTCCACGGCATGTGGGATACTCCCAGACCAGGGCTCGAACCCGTGTCCCCTGCATTAGCAGGCAGACTCTCAACCGCTGCACCACCAGGGAAGCCCAAAATACCCATATTTTATGATTCAATTTATGTTAAATGTTCAGAACCGAGTCAGAAAGTATACTAATGGTTGCCAGGGACTGGGGGTAAGGCAAATGGGAGAGACTGCTAATGGGGATGGGATTTCTTTGGCAGATGATGAAAGTATTCTGGAATTAGATAGTGGTGATGATTGCACAACTCTTTAAATAGACTAAAAACCACTGAATTATACATTTTTAAAGGGTAGATTTCATTGTGTGTGAACTATGTATCATCAGAGTTGTTATTAAAAATAAAACAACAACAAAAGCAATAGTTTGGGCTTTACAAGTCCTAGAAGAAAAATTTAAGAGGGGAGGGTTTTTTTCTGTTTTTCTTTTTTTAAATTCATTTGCTTATTTTTTTAAATGGTAAGTTCTTAGGAGGAAAAAAACTGTTGAAACAGAGCTCTGAGAATTTGGAAAGAAATTGTCTAGATAAATGATTAGCTGCTGATCAGATTTTTTTTTTCTTTAAACCAGAGAAGCTACATGAATGGATTAAATTTCCTGGAGAAATTGCAAGGTAATTCCAAGGGAAAGGAGGATCCTAGCTCTGCAGTTATCCTACACAACTAGAGCTAATCTAAGCAAACCTGGCTTCGAATCCTATCACTGCCATTTAGTTTTTATAGACACAATAAAGCTGCTGTTCAACAACCTGGTTTCTCTCAAGGGGTGCACCAGGGAGTGTGATATGGCTGTGACATCCTCTCCATGTTAACAACCTGGATGGCCAGCAGACAAGTGGTCCCGTTCCTCCCTCTCCACTCTATGCGCATTCCTTGCAGAATGTAGACTCCGTTAAAAGAGGAAAAGCTTCTTAGGAAAGAAACGTGGAGGAACTGCTCTGGCCTCCCTACCAGCAGCTCTATTAATGGATGTACCTTGTGCCATACTGTGCAAAATATGTGCTTTCTCTTTTTCAATTAAAACTGATCAGCATGACTAATACCAAAGGGCCTGGTGCTTTAAATCCACTAAGGATTAACATTTGGGTCATGTGGGAGGCTGAAACACAACCACAGAAGCTCTCACACGGAATTGCCCTAGATACTACAGGAAAAGCCCCAGGAAATGGGGTGCAGGGAACTCAGATAAGAAGCCAGTCCACTTCAGTATCTTTGCATGTTTCTAGCTGCTAGTTGTGATGATAGGCTGTTCTCACCTGGAGGACCAGTTATCCTCTATGAATCTCAGGTTGACATGCTATCAATCAAAAGAGGAAGTACAATCCATTGCTGTACTTACTATAATGGCTCAGATGTTAGGGGAGGGGACAGTGACACACGTTCATAAATATAAAATGAAAAGCTCCCTTTTATTTTCTAATGTCCAGCATATGAGAAGAAATTTTGCCCTTTCAGCTACTAGCCATCCCGCTCCAGGGGAAGGCTGATTTACTCATTTTTTTGCTTTTGCTGAGGTTGTGAGTCAGGAGTGAGAGCTGCTATTCTGGCTTTGTCATCTCCTTTAATTTAACTTTGCATGAACTTTCAGACAACAGGAATGAATCTACATATTATTGTATGTTTAAGGAAACTGGAGACTGAATGGCAGGGGCGGCAATGAGAAGGAAGGCATATTAGTTTAATCCATGACTGCACAAAGAAACGCATGGTACAAGGAAATCCTAATTCCTTTAAAGAATGAACCTGAAATAACTCTTCTATGCTATCTCTGAATCTAGAACCCAGGCTGGCCAACTAGGAATACTTTATGAGATTGTATCTTAAGCACATTAATTTATCAACACCCAAAAATGTATATATGACCAAAATTTCTGAGAAATACACTCTTCTTACAGTGTTTAGTTTTGTGCAGTAACTATGTTTCATCACAGCATATTGGTGTTAATTTTATAGGCTGAGTTTCTAATATGACTTGAAGGTGCAATTGTGGTGGCCATATTGCATTGTGTTTTTAGCTGTATATATGACAGTTGCTGGTGAGGGAGAGTTTGGCGAAAGGACTGTTTTCAAGTGATGGGCTTAAGTAAATGAAGGTAGAGATTGTCTTCCTAAGTGTTTTCCAAGCTAGTTTCAGCCTCCCTTTCTATAGAAGCAACTGTAAGGCACAAGTACAAATTCTTCAATCATAAATGCATAATGGGTCGAGTTCCTCCTTGACTGAGTGTGGTCCACTGCATGGCCCGCCGGCACAGAAAGGTAAGTCAGCTCTGGGCTCTATTCAAGTTATTAGCAGCATCTCTGCTGATCTTCTACCATGTCCTCAAAGTGACCTTTCTTGTGACTCACATTTGAAACAACTTATGAAAACTGTTCCACATGTCAAACTTCATTTCATTCAATTTTCTCCTGGTTGAAAATTGACACTAAAGATGTTTTGTCTTTCAGAGCATTTTCCTTTGGGAGCCAAAGGCCTGATGATGTATAATCCTTCCTGAAGGTTTTTATAGCAGGGCTTCACAAAGCAAACATTTTTTCGCCTTATTTTATATCATCCTGACAAACAGAAATGCTGAGCCATTTAATTACAGAGCCTGCCTGACACATCCGGAGAGTCAAATATTCTAGTGGCGTCTAGCTGAAGGGGAAGAATGCACTGAATTCCCAGAGTTACTTGTCAAGACAATGACACCAAGGAAACTAGTAAATAATCTGGCGGGTCCAGCGGTGGATGCTACGATGTGCGAGAGTTGTCCCCAAGGCTCTGTGTCAGCACCATTAGCCCAGAAGCATCTCATCCTGTGATAGTGATACTTTGCTTGAGCTTCAGGCTGAGCAGCCAGGAGATGATGGGGGAGTGGGTCATAGAAACAAAGTTCAAGCCACAGGCCCATATATCATGAGCTGGTTTGGGCTTTACAGAGATTTCCAGATTGAGAGCTTGCACTCTTTTTTTTTTTTTTTTGAGAGCTTGCACTCTTAATTCTCAAATTAACTCACAGAAAGAATCTGCACAGATGCAATTGAATATTCCTCCCTCAAACTCCAAGATGTGATAGACAGTCCCCAGGACCCGGCATGAGTGCACTGAGGTATTATATCCTGTAGTGTTTCAAGGCTCCAACACATAATCAGAATGTGTCAGTTTACTTTTATTTAATGCCCTTTCTTCCCTTTAGAATAGTTAATCCCTGTGATAATTTCCAGTCCATTTTACAGCAATAACTAAAATATGACATTCACTCTTGAACAGTTTTTGATTGCATGCTTTAAATTTTTCTCTTTCTTCTGTCAATCATACAGTAAAAAGAAAAAGAAAAAAAGTACACCTACTATGAGGCAGCCACTAATCTAAGCACTGGGATTGAACAATGGAAAAGAGACAAGGTCACTGCCTTTAAGGAAATCGCATTCAGGCTGAGGGCTGGGAAACAAAATAAATATGTAAAAAGATAAGATTATTTTGGGGTTGTAAATGTTCTGAATAAAATAGTTTACAGAATAGTTACAGTGGTGGGAGACTTTCTCAGGATGGCCAGGGACGTTCACTTTGAAGTGATGATTTCTGACTTGAGATGTGAAGGATGAAAATGATGAAAGGAGGCAGCCTTGAAATATTTGGGTGAAGAATGTTGCAGGACAAAGGGATAACATGTGCAAGTGTCCTAAGACAGAAATGAGGGGAGATGAGCTATGTGGAAAGAAAGGTCAGTGAGGTCAGAACGTAATGAATGAAGAGTACAGTGGACAGAGATGACACTGGGGAGCTTTTCAGAGGTCAGATCATGTAATGCATTGTAGGCATATATTGTGAAAAGGAACAAGTAAAACTGTCTTTATTTACAAACAACGGATCCTGTATGCATAATACTCTAAAGAATTGATCATAAACCCACTAGAGCCCCCAACCAAATTCAAGAAGATATCAAGATATAAGATCAGTGCATATTACATTATATACTAGGAAAGAAAAATCCAAAAGTTCAATTAAGAAAACTACATTCAAAATAACATCAAAAGGATTTAAGTGCTTATGAAAACTTTTAACAGAAAAGTGCAAAACATGTACATTGAAAACTATAAAATACTGCTGAGAGAAAATTTTAAAGATTTATATAAATTGAGAGACATACCATATTAGAGAATAAGAAGACCAAATAGCTCTAGGAAGACAATTCTCCCCAAATTGATCTATAATTCAATTCAATCCCTATCAAAATCCTATCAGGCTTTCTTATAGAAATTAACAAGTTGGTCTTAAAACTTATATGGAAATGCAAAAGACCTGTAATAGGTAAAATAATTTGGAAAAATAATAATTTTGAAGGATATACCACTTGATTTCAGGTAGTGGTGGTATCAGAACAGACACTTACATTAATTAAACAGCATTAAGGGTTAGAAATATATCCTTATGTTTGTGAATAATTAATTTTTGCAAAGGTGCCAAATTCAATGGGAAAAGAATTGTATTTTCAGAAAACTGCTGGAACAACTGGATATCCATATTTTTAAAGTAAGAACTTAAGTGCTTATCTCACACAACACACAAAAGTAAGATCAAATGGATCATAGACCTAAGTGAAAAAGCTGAAACTATACATTTTTAAAACAAAATATTGGAGAAAATCTTTGTGAATTTAGGTTAGACAAATATTTCTTAGTTATGACACTAATTGTAAATTATAAAAGAAATTATTGATAAATTGAATATTAAAAAAACATAAGCACAGTAAAAGACACCACTAAGAAAATGAAAAGGTAAGCCACAGAATGGGAGAAAATATTTTTAAATCACATATTTAGTAAATGTTGTGTTCCTTGTATAAATGTACGAAGATCTCTTACAACTCAATAAAAAATCAACTTTAAAGTGGGAAAAAATTTACATACAAATGGAGAGCAATCACATGAAAGATTTCTCAATACTTTTAGACATTTGGGAAATGAAAATTAAAACCACAATGAGACAACACTATACAGTCACTAGAATGGCCATAAACCAAAAGACAGACAATCACAAGCACTGGGGGAGCATGTGAAAAAACCAGAAGATTCATCCATTGCTGGTGGAAATACAAATTGGTAAAGCCACTTTGGAAAACAGGTAGGCAGTTTTTTAAATTGTTAAACATACACATATCATGTGATCCAGTAATTTCACTCCTGAGTATTTACACAAGAGAAAAGAAAACATATGATCACATCAAGATTTTGTCACCAATGTTTATAGCAGCATTTTTCATAATAACTCAAAAATGAAAACAATTCAAATACCTATGAATTGGTGAATGGATAAACAAAATGTAGACTATTCAAACAATGGATTACTATTCAGCAAAAGATCAAATTACTAATCCATGCAATAACATGAACGTGCCTCAAAAACACTATGCTATAGCACAGGGAGATCAGCTCGGTGCTTTGTGACCGCCTGGAGGGGTGGGATAGGGAGAGTGGGAGGGAGGGAGGCACAAGAGGGAAGAGATATGGGGACATACGTGTAAGTATAGCTGATTCACTTTGTTATAAAGCAGAAACTAACACATCATTGTAAAGCAATTATACTTCAATAAAGATGTTTAAAAAAAACCAAAAAATACTATGCTAAATGAAAGAAGCCATATACAAAAGACTACATATAGTATGATTCCACTTACATGAAATTTCTATAAAAGGCCAGTCTATAGATACAGAAAGCTGATTAGTAATTGTCTGGGGCTGGAGGCAGGAGCAGAAATTGATCAAAAACATGCACGAGGGAACTTTTTAGGGTGAGAGAAATGTTCTAAAACAGGATTGTGGTGATAATTACACAACTATGTAAATTTACTAAAATTTGTCTAACTGTACATTCATAATAGGCAAATTCTGTGACATGTCAATTATACCTCTATGAAGCTGTTTAAAAAATCACAATGGTATTATCACCTGAAGTTATAATTATAACCTAAATGTTAAGGATTAATTAAATTATTTTCATCAATTTTAGTTTCATTTTCCAAGATTAAATCCCAATTAAACACTTTGTCCCTATTCACTATGATGTTGATGCCCTTGCTATATATGGTTTCACCTTAAGTGGCCTTTTTCAGCACCAATTATCCTCAAATAATCAAGAAGTTTTATATGTATATATTACTTCATAGTGTGCTACACCCATTAGGAATATTTTAAAATACAAGTAACATGAAACCCAATTTTCAGCACTGTAAGATTAGGCTTTTTTGTTGGTTTGTTTCACACATCAGGAAGTCTGGAAGTAGGTGGCTACTGGTAGGTTCAGTGGCTCAACATGAAAAGAGACCAGACACTTG
Source organism: Phocoena phocoena (assembly GCF_963924675.1). Lineage (NCBI taxonomy): Eukaryota > Metazoa > Chordata > Mammalia > Artiodactyla > Phocoenidae > Phocoena > Phocoena phocoena. The sequence continues at coordinate 90,738,349 of NC_089221.1, read as the reverse complement.
CCTCAGCTTCGGGTACCACCATGCGAGTGTTTAAAATAGCAATAAGAGGGGAGAGAGAAACACAAGAAGGAAAGAATAACTTCCCCAGGTAACTCCACTAAACTTTCGGGTACATTTAATTAATCAGATTTGGATAACTTAACCACATCTGCTATGGAGGAGGCTGAGAACGATGATACAGTTTCCCAGACTGTAATGAAAATGGAAATGGAGGAGAAGATTCAAAATGCATCAGCCTAGGTAATAAACAGTGACTATCACCTGTATCTGTAATGTCATTTGGAGAATATTAAAATAGGAGCTAACTGGGTGAGGATCAGCTCCCAGGATATAGGATGCTATTGGTAATTCATATAAGAAATGAAATAGGAACAAACATGTAAAAGAACCTCCCTTTGTATCATCTCTGCCTTCAGGAATACGATTACATGAGGAAACCAAAGCCACAATGTTAGTATAGCACTATAATTTTATACTGAGGAATTTGTAGTCCAGAAAGTGACATAATTTGCCTAAAGCCTCCCACAAAAAACTAGCACAGCATGAAGACCCACCCACGTGTTTTGAATCCCAGTTTAGTGCTCTTACTTTCACACTGCAAGAGCTCTGTTCCTTGTTAATCTCTGATTGGTTTTTTTTTTTTTTTTTTTTTTGCGGCTCCGGATGCGCAGGCTCAGCGTCCATGGCTCATGGGCCCAGCCGCTCCGCGGCATGTGGGATCTTCCCGGACCGGGGCACGAACCCGTGTCCCCTGCATCAGCAGGCGGACTCTCAACCACTGCGCCACCAGGGAAGCCCATCTGATTGTTTTTATCTTGTCTTTTACTCCTAGACTATAAGGGAATGACTTTTTTCTACCCTTTTTCAGCTCCCCTAGTTTTATCCATAGTTTGGAACACGAATATCCTCAGCAAATATTTAGCTGAGTAATCATATCATAAAGATAACAAGAACCCTCAATGATTTAATGAAATGTATGAAAGAAAGGTATCATAGCTATGTTCAATTTTTATATGGAAAATTTCCATGACCTACTGGATGGTGTTCACTGAGAAAATTCAAGTCCTGAGGCATCTACTTTAAAGACCTTGCTCACTAATGTTCCTGGGATGGATTTATTTAGAAGTACCATTTTTTTTTAACATCTTTATTGGAGTATAATTGCTTTACAATGGTGTGTTAGCTGCTGCTGTATAACAAAGTGAATCAGCTATACATATACATATATTCCCATATCTCCTCCCTCTTGCGTCTCCCTCCCTCCCACCCTCCCTATCCCACCCCTCTAGGTGGTCACAAAGCACTAAGCTGATCTCCCTGTGCCATGTGGCTGCTTCCCACACTCCCATTTACCACTGCAACAAAAAGAATAAAATATCTAGGAATAAACCTACGTAAGGAGACAAAAGACCTGTATGCAGAAAATTATAAGACACTGATGAAAGAAATTAAAGATGATACAAATAGATGGAGAGATATACCATGTTCTTGGATTGGAAGAATCAACATTGTGAAAATGACTCTACTACCCAAAGCAATCTACAGATTCAATGCAATCCCTATCAAACTACCACTGGCATTTTTCACAGAACTAGAACAAAAAATTTTGCAATTTGTATGGAAACACAAAAGACCATAAATAGCCAAAGCAATCTTGAGAAAGAGAAATGGAGCTGGAGGAATCAGGCTCCCTGACTTCAGACTATACTACAAAGCTACAGAAATCAAGACAGTATGGTACTGGCACAAAAACAGAAAGATAGATCAATGGAACAGGATAGAAAGCCCAGAGATAAACCCATGCACATATGGTCACCTTATCTTTGATAAAGGAGGCAAGAATATACAGTGGAGAAAAGACAGCCTCTTCAATAAGTGGTGCTGGGAAAACTGGACAGGTACATGTAAAAGTATGAGATTAGAACACTCCCTAACACCGTACACAAAAATAAGTTCAAAATGGATTAAAGATCTAAATGCAAGGCCAGAAACTATCAAACTCTTAGAAGTACCATTTTTTCTGTGAGTTCTCATAGGTATTGCTGAGATTCCCTAGAAGTCTCCTGGTAATTGCCATTGTAGAGATTTCCTTCAGGAAATCCGTTTGCAGAGCACTTTCTTTTTTCTGACCTAACTTGCTTTTCTTGTTCAGAGCAGCCTAAAGTTCAGAGCAAAGAAGCCACTCTGTTTTTGTGCAATGAATATGAGTGAATCAGTCAGGCAAGTTAGCCTACATAAAATAAAATGTCTTCACCCTTTTAGTCCCTGTGGTCTTGATATAGCCATGCAACATGGCACCTGGAACTGAAGAGTGTTTCAGTCAAATGATAGAACACTGGTCTTGGAGTTTTGGAATGAAAGAATGAGCAATGAAAGCCAAGGCCCATGAGCCTGGTTTTAAAGAGTGTTCATACCTGGGAGAACGTAGGAGCAGTGCTTACATTTACAGACAATACTTTAACCAGTTCCCAAGTCTAGTGCAGCAATTTAGTGAGAGAGAAATCTGGTGGGTAAAGTATAGCTAAAGAATAAACATTTCAGTGCCAAGCCAGCACATTTGAAACATTGCAAGTCAAATGATCCTCCTATCTTTGTTTCAGAATTCAAACATCTGCATTACCTCTCAATGAAATACTTCCTACTAACAGCAATAACTTCATAAGTTTCATAAGATAATTACTCAAATCTCATAACCATTGGAAACAATGTAACTGGTTTAGGTTCAGAAACACTTGAGAGGTATCAATATCCCATACAAATCATTCAACTTCTTTATTGCTGTAAAGCATCGCAGATCTGTAATTATATAGTATCATTAATCTCAACATTAAAAATGTCATTTCCATACTAAAGATAAAAATACAAAGAAAGATCGGGCTTACAGAAGCAGAAGACAAATTAGTACCTCAAAATAACAATCCATATTTCTATCTGAATACTAACTCAATCACTGGAATCATCAGTTGTACTGAGGAAACTAAACATTCAATATATCCCTATGAGCTGAGCACGTTCTTGAAGGAGCATCAGACTTAAAAAAAAAAAAAAAAAGGAATATACAGAGATGACACACAGAAACTTTCTGAACGTCAGGGCTAGGACTGCTTTAATCTGGGGGTAATAAAACACTTCTTGAACTTATTGTTTTCCATGTTATGTAAGTGATCCATTGACAGATTCTTGTATTCATAACTAAAAGTCATCAGTTAACTGATAAAGTATGAACTCCCAGCGGGCACTCTCAAGCTTTCAGAAAATACTAAAAAGCCACTGTATTGATTTTTCCCTTGGCTCAGAGAATTATTCCCAGGATCATTTATTACCTCCTACTGACCACTTCTGGGTCAGAATACAGGCCTTATATACTTCAGGTCTTTTATCTTGATAACCACCCTTCCCCTTCTTGCCTTAATTCTTGCAGACATAGTAAGCCAGGTTTATACTGTCAAATTTGCGTATTACTCATAAACTTTACTGGCTATTGGTACTACGGTTTCTCTCAAACTCCTTAAACTCCAGGAAATACTAAATCATCTAGTGTTTTCTTTACCCAGATTCCCTATCTCTATTCCCTTCCAAGCTTTGGGGAAATTTTCCTCCCCCACTTTCTGTGGCCATGATGGAACTTTCCATTATTTTTCTCCTCTCTTGGTCAAGAACATCATAGGACAATGACTGGTACACTGGTAGAATTATTTCCCAATATTTTATCTATGGTATTAGAAAGTAGAATTTGCTTTCTCTTTTCCACTGGATCATGAACTGTAAATATGTGTTACCAGAGCTGGGACAATCTGACTATATATCGAGTGTTTGGGATGACATGGAGCAATTGGAACATTTATGCACTACTGATGGTAAATGGTACAACTGCTTTGGAAAATATTTTTTAGTTTCGTAAAAAGTTAAACATATTCCTACAATATGATGCAGACATTCTATTCCTGGGTATTTACTCAAGAGAAATAAAAGCATATGTGCACATAAAAACTTGTATACAAATATTCATAAGATCTTTACTTGTAACAACCCAAAACTAGAAACAATCCAAATGTCCATAAACTGGTGAATGGATGAATTGTGATACACATACACACAGACAGACACACACACACACACACACACACACACACACACACTCAACTACTACTCAGCAATAAAAAGACCTAATAATATACAAATGGATAAATCTAAACTAATTATCCTGAGTGAAAGAAGTCAGATATAAGACAGTACATATTGTATGACTACATTTTCACACAATTCTAGAAAATTCCAGTTATATATTCTATACTTTACAAATGAACAGCCAAACTTTGTCCATGATGAAAGTCAAACTAGGCTGGAGAAACAGGTCTGTAGATAGTTGTGCAAGTGACCAGATAAGAAAGGTCAGTAACAGTAGAGGTGCATCATTCATTTGAATGGGAAGCAGAGGGGCTTGAGCTCTCAACCCCTCCTGGAGAATGGCAGGAATACCTGATATCATATCTTAAAAGCAATGTAGCAGGGACAAAGGCACTGCAAGGTAGTATTAGGATTGGTCTCTTTGGAGGAAGTTAGTCACTGCAAATTGACTAATATAATCTCTAGTGCTCTAAAGGCAGGTGGGAAGCAGGAAGCCCACACACTTGGGGTCAGCCAGGCAGGGGGAATGTTGAAAGTTTTGAGAGTTCTTTTGTTTGAGAACCTAGGCTTGTTCATGTTCCTTTGCTAACGAGTGAGTGTTTTAATGGGCATTTAATCACTTGCTGTGAGCTTTAAGTAATCTCTTGCAGAAGAACGATAAAAATCATACTAACATGTCTAAGAGACCAAGCAGTGACACTTATTTTGGTGCTGCCCATTGGTTCAGTTTCTCAGTGTGTGAGTTGCATGGGAGAAACTTTTTTCCAAGACAAATACTCAGAAAAGTTGCATTAACTCATTCAGACTTCCAGAACACCTTACAGACTAAGGAAAATACTTGAAGAAATAGTGGGCTTGGGGCCCTAAAGAAGTTTCCAGATAGGGGACAAATGTCACACTAGATAAGATGTTAAGCACTTTTGGAAGCAAATCTTTTCACCTCCACCTCTGAAACATACCCCAAATCTATCCATTCTCTTCACCTTCCAAGCCCCTTCAGATCCTACTGGCTGAGTGGCAACTGGTTAAGCTGATTTCACTTCTGTCCACTAGCATCCATTAGCACAAAGAAACCAGAGAGGATTTCCTCGCTTACAACATTCAAATGGCTTCTCAATACATCTGGAATAAAATCTAAATTTCTTATCAGGACTTATGATGCCCCAAACCACTGGACCCTACTTTACACACCATCTCAGCCCTTACCATTCTTCTCTGTGCTAACTCTACACCAGCCACACTGGGCTTCTATCTGTTCTTTGATTATACCAAGTTCCTACAGGAGGGCCTGCTGTTCCCAGGAACTGGAACAATTTTTCTCATATCCTCAAGTAGCTGATTCCTACTTACAAATCAGCATTCAACTCAAAAATATTTGTTCTTGCAGAAGCCTTTCCTGAGCAGTCAGCGTATAGTACCTTCTATCACACTGATTGTGTTATTGTTTTCATAGCACCTATCACTATCTGAGACTGACCTTTATTTGTTTACTTATTTTTTGCCTGTTGCCCCCACTAGAATCAAGCTGTCTGAGAACACGGATCTTGTCTGTTTTAATTGTCACTGCATCACCAGTGTCTACAACAGCATCTAGCACATGATAGATATTCACTAATTACAGAATAAATAAATAAATGAAAAGCAGAAGTAAGAATGAATCCCAGTTGCATTTATCATTACCTGGCAGTCCACTTGATGCAGAAATAGGATTAACCTATTTGCAGCCTCCTATGAAGAATGATTGCTCCTGACCCCCAGTGTCAAATCACTAATGACACTTAACAGATTTTCCAAAATCAAGTATTTCAGTGCATACCATTAGGCTGATCCTGTGCTTTTCATCAAGTTCAACTATTGGCTTACCATAATTAAATATCAGAGCTGAAAGAGATCTTAGATACACATTTTGAAATGTAACATTAACAACAACAAAAATAACAATAGGTAACGCTTACTGAGTGTATACCATGTTCCAGTCACTGTTCTAAGTGCTTTATATGCATCACCATATTTAATTCTCATTACAGCTTTACAAAGCAGGTACTAATGTTATACTCATTTACAGATGAGAAAACCAATTCAGTAACTTGTCCATGGCCACACAGCTAATAAGATTCAGAACATAGCTGGTGTATGCATAGCACTCAATTTGCAAACTCATTCTTCCACCCAAACAACAGACATCGTATTCATTTTCTGAGCCAAAGTGTGGCCTCCCAACTTTTATAAGCACAGTGCTCCAGGCAGGACCTGCCGACAGGGCAGTATTGGTACCCAGAGAAAACTTCAGCTATTCTAATCTTAGAGATGATCTGTTCCAACCTTCTTGTTGTACAGATAAAGAAATAAATGTCCAGCCAAGTTAAGTAATTTTTCTGAGGTCACATAGTGGCAGGATGGAACCTGATGAGTCACTCTACTCCTCACAAAGCTCTACAAGTAGTCATGCAGGAATGGTAAACATTAGAGCAAGAGTATTGATTTGGGGGTTAGAAAGAGTCACACTTAATGTGAAAAGATGACTCTGACCTGGTATGGTGGGCTGTTCAACTAAAAATGCCTAGAATCCTCCTAGCCACTAAACGGACCCTACTGCAGATATCTCAGACTCAAGTGACTTTCTCTTGTTTTGACTCATACACAGGAAAATAGCACCACTGAGAAAAGTATACAAATGTTTACTGAACACTACATGCCCAGTGCCCTACTAGGTGGTGGTATGAGCTCAAATGAAAGCAGGTGAGATGAAAATTGGTCCCTGATCTCCTGCAAGGCAAAGCAGAGTGGTTTTCTCCTGCCAAGCAGAGAAGATAAATGCAGTGAATAGGAAGCAGGGATATTATCCTTCTAGGAACTGGTAATGGCCTTCAGACACACAGGCAGCTGTGCATAAAGTTTCCACATGAATTGTTTAAAAACTACTTAGGGTGTATCTTCTTTTCCTCATTTGTTCCTTTATTTGCAATTCTCCTGTTACCTTTTGGAAATCATTAAGAGAAAGGAGCAAATCAAAGTGGGCAGGCTTTATCTGAGTTCAGTTACAGAGTCAGCAAGATGAGCATAAATGCGTTTGGGGTGGAGCTTGTCTGGTACAGAGGGCGAAGTTTGCTTCTCCTCAGCCACATCACCTAGTGCAGCCCACTCCTACCTGCCAAGGCCTTAAGATGTGACCCCTGATGGATTCTAGGAGTCTGACCTGCAATATCTGCTGATTCTACAATGGCAAAGGAAAATTAAATACCTGCTAAAGCTCTAGAGACCAGGAAGCTTTTTCTGCTTACCTTGTGCTTTATCTCCAAAAGTAACTGTAGGGGCTTCCCTGGTGGCGCAGTGGTTGAGAGTCCGCCTGCCGATGCAGGGGACGTGGGTTCGTTCCCCGGTCTGGGAAGATCCCACATGCTGTAGAGCGGCTGGGTCCGTGAGCCATGGCTGTTGGGCCTGTGTGTCTGGAGCCTGTGCTCTGCAACGGGAGAGGCCACAACAGTGAGAGGCCCGTGTACTGCAAAAAAAAAAAAAAAAAAAAAGTAACTGTAGAGGAAAATCTTAGCCTAATTTGTTGAATTAGGATGAATTCATAGATTGGTTGTGTCTTCATAGAAGCCACCATTAAACCAAAAAGCCCGTGTAGTATGTCTGAATTCCAGAACGTTTTTTTGTTTTTTTGCAAACTATCCCCTCTGCAGCAAATGGCCACATAGCTGTAGAGCACCAGCTTAAAATAAATCCCCGTCGAAGTGGATTTCCCTATTCTCTTAAAACAGAGGGGAATAAAATGAAGTCTGAAAAAAATGTTGCAACTATCTGACTCCAATGACGAGAAGAGGAAGCCCAGATTGCCTCATTTTTCTTTTTTTTTTTTTTAACTGAGACCTGTTTTTCAAATTTAAAGCAAGTTGCCAAGTTTGACAGAATGGCATCTTGCCTTATCCCTGCCAAGGTTTCTAACCCACAGCAGCGTGAGTCACAAGGCAGACAGGAGGAGGACAAAACTTATCTTTCCTTTGTAACTTGGAAAACCAAAACTCAGAGCCAGAGTACTTGGAATTTTTAAACTGGGAGCCTTGTGCTGGCTGTCATGACTACCCAGTGTCTTCTTGAGCCTGAGACCTTTTCTTCATTCATTTAACAAGCATTTTCTGAACAGCTACTATGTGCATTTGGCATTGCATCTGGCCCCCAAGGATGCAGAAGTGAATGAATAAATCATGGCATTTGGCCTTGAGGAGCTCAAAATTTGGTAAAGAGAAGGACCTAAAAACAACTAATTACAATATATTGTGATAAATGCACTGAAGAAATATGCTCTTCTAATACAAGATGCTTTGGGAACATAGATTAAAAAGCTGCTAATTCTGCAGGCTGAGCATATTTGTTTTTGAATATGGCAGAGAGACTTGGAATCTTTCACAAGAAAAACACTTCTGTATCAAAATTGTTAATATCATTAGTTAGGAGTAATAAGGAGCCCTCAGTAGATGTTAGTTTATTATTATTGACTTGTACTGGTGACCAAACACTATGCTAATAGTTAAGTTCTCACATTTTACCCATGAGGAAATTGAGGCTAAGAATTTAATAAGGACTTAAACTTGTCTTCACATTAAATTTCTTCGGGGGAATTCAAGCCATTCAAACTTTGAAAATACGCAAAGGAATTAACTTCTGCCATCATCATGAAAAAGAAGAGCTAAGACAAACTGAAGAAGAACAGAGTACAAGAGTCTGCTGCTGCCCACCCAGAGGGCATAAAAAGAGGCTGAGGACAGGGTCAAGAATTTCCATCAGCCCTAACACCAGCTACTCTGCAGGTACTGGAAAGCTTATGGCACGTAAACCTATCCCAACTGCTTCTCCCAGAATCAGTCTGAAGAGAAGAAGACAAGGCAGAAATGGAAAAAGACGTGGAATGAGTGGCCAGATTCCTTCAACTGTCATGATCTGGTTTCTCAAAGATTTGTGCGAGGGCATCCTGGTTCCGCCTCTCAGCTAAACTAGCCATGTCAAAGGTTGACTACTTACAGCACAAGTTCCATGGTACTTGAGCCATCAATGCAGGAGTCAGCTGTGGTTGTTAAATAAACAAAGATACCTTGGATGGTCATCCCAAGGCCCAATATGTCAGTCAGATAAGTGGGGTGCATTCAAGGAACTGATGAGAAAGCAAAACTGAAATTTCTTGTCTTGAAATTTCTAAGTCTTGTCCATTTTCTCTCCAGAATCTCTTGGATTCTTTGAGAAGCATCTTCCACTGTGACCTGGATATTTTGTCATTTTGATATTGAAATGTTCTCTTCTGTGATTTAGGATGAGCATTACAGAGTCTAAATTTTCAGTCACATGTTAAAGAAATCATTTAAAAAATTCCAAAGAGATAATGGCATTGAAACCAGTTGTTTCAAGGAGCAGTATGTAAGTGCTGGATTCAGAATGGCCCTGGTAGTCAGAGGCCTGTTCTGCCATTATCCAGCTGTGTTACCCTGGTAGTTGTTTTAACTCCTTTGTTCCTTAACTTCCTTAACTATGAAATTTGGTATTTGGACTAGATTAATGTTCCCCAAATACAATTTCATGGGACAGTTGCACATGGGTAATTTAAGCAATTCCCAAGCTATATTGGGTGTTTGGAGGTGAGTCCCAAGATTCTATATTTTTTTTACAAAAGGTAGAATGTGCAGCTAGTTTGGAAAACCATGAGGTTTCTTTCACCTTTGTCAAACAATGGTTCAATGAGGTGGACAAGCATGAAAAAGAACCTAAAAATAAATAGGTAAATTCACATTTTTCAAAGTGTTAAGTCTGCATTAAAGCATAAAAAGCAGCAAACACTTGCATAGAATGTCATGCTCTTACTACCAAGCAAAACTATCTTCACTTAATCACAAATGGATACTTCTCTAATAACTTGTAGTCATGACAGTTAGATTTTAGATGCTTTTTCATTTTAAATGAGGTATTAATAGCTAAAATATTACTTTATTTTTTGCTCACAGCCAAACAAAAGGCAAACCCAGTGATTGAGAGCAAGCAATTAAGTGGGGGCTTGTGATGAAGGTAGTTTTATAAAGCCAAAGGCGTTCCCAACCAATGAAGCAGGTGCCTTGATCAGCAAGCATAGTTAAAAAAGAAAACTGAATTCTTTGAAAACAGTTTGGAAGGGAACTTGGAAACCATATCCAAACAATGCTCTGGGGCTGACATTTCAAAAACGTATTTGCTCTTTATTCTAATCACTGTGGTACTTTCATTAAAGTGAAGGCATGACATATGGAACAGAAGATATTCAGTGAGATGAAGGAGTAGTCAGATGCAAATGGTTGGAAAAGACCCAGAGATTACAATCTGGTTCACCTTACACATCCAATCTCAGCTCCATAAAGACTCGGAAGAGCTGTCATTTATGGAGAGCCTCTGGTAGAACAGGCACTGCATAGCTTTCCATAATCCTCAAAGACACTCTAAGTGAAGAAGATAAACCTTATCTTTTCTGCATGCTTTCACTATGTGTTTAAAATCTATAGTATTTACACACATTGTCAACCAATCAAAACTATCAACAATAAGCAACTCGTGCATGAAATGGTCTTTGTACACTGAAATCACAAATAACTGATAATGAGTTATTTTACATTCTAGAGCAAACTCATCATGTGTTGATGAATGCCATAGACTAGAACATACAAAGGCTCAAAGCAGAAAGCTGGTGGGAGGAGATGGACTAAACAGATTACTTTTGTCTTTATGCCAACAGCTTCTTTTCCAGGAGAGGAAACAAACCCCCTTAAGTGGATCATTGATCCCACACAATACAAATCAAAACCAGAAAAAAAAATGCGTAATATCAATCCATCAAGAACTAATATGGAATCAGTCACTGATGTCTGGGCCTCACTGGCAGAGCATCAGAGCCTACTGTACGTGTCCTGTCCCCAGCAGATGAATCCTGGTTCTACTGGAGTCCTTGTGTCTGTACCCTATCCTTCATCCTCCAGGGACAGTAGCCTGGGGGTTACTATAGCACAGGATGGTCCTACAGAACAGGAGCTAGGGCTGGTTGCAAGTAACAGGAATGTAATTTTCTCAGGAACATGCCCCCTGCCTTGCCCCACAGCCTAGTACAAGACCCTTCTTTGGTGAACCCTCCCCTCAGGAGAGAGCCAGAATGGAGGAGCCTTGGGGCTAGGCTTTGCCCACCTCTGAAACCGAAACTGAAGCCTTTCCTGAAGGTGTGGCTCTGGCACCAAGCGTGATCCTCGGTGCCATCAGGGCAGTGGGAGCATGCCACCTCCTCTGACAAGGCTGTGGAAGCTGCACACTGGAGCAGCCCGCAGCCTGCCAGTCTCTGATGCCAGTTCCTTTTATTTCCATGAAGCTACTTAATGAGACTCTTCATGCATAAAATTAATTTTTGCCCTCTTCTATCAGCTTTTACCACTAAAGGATTTACTTACAATTTTGTCAGATTTTATTTATACATGCAATAAAGGGGACTCGAACCATAATGAAGGATTTTGTGGATAATGATGGGAGATACAAAGGGAAGCTGAGAGCGGGCGGCCATCCAGGACCCCTTTGGATGTCAGGATGCATTATGCATGAGATACCCCCTCTCCCAACGCAGAAACATACACATGGCCCTGCCTTCCTAGAGCGATACCTCAAGTCAGATCCTAATTTGTTGCTGGGGGAGTGGAGGAGAAGCAGGGCTATTAATAAACAGTGCAGATAATTAGGCTTTAAGGGAATTTGGTTGTTTTTGCAAACATTAGACTTGCTCTCAAACCCTTCACAAATGTGTCCTGAGCCACTGCTTGGCAGCCAGCGGGTTCCTGCATTGATTGCTCCCTGGGAAGCTGTCTGGAGCTGGAAAAGGAGCAGAGCTGGACAACATGCTCCTTGATCTCTGAGCATGACCTTGTTCACTGAACATAATCCCCCAAGCTCAGGCTCTGTGCCAGGCACTGTGCGGACAGGATGTCACCTAATCTCCCAAACAGCTGGTAGGGTGGCTATTGTCATTCCCACTTTAAAGATAAGGAAACTAAGGTCCAGAGAGTTTCCATACCTGCCTAAGGTCACGTACTAGTGTTTGTGGAATTCTCCTGGCCTCCACCTCTGTTTGGGTAAAGGGAAAGTTGCTCTTTTTTCCCCACTCCATTCTCAGCCGTAAGCACTCATAGCACAGGCTAGAAAGTTCAGTCCAGTGTGTTTAGAACAAGGACTAGATGGGGGGCAAGAAACCTGGCTTCTAGTTCTACTCCCATTTTTATTACTAAATGCAGTGTGACCTTGAGCAAATCACTACACTTCTCTGGCCGTTACATTCTTCTTTTGAAAAACAAGATTATCTCAGGGAGCCTGTGCAGTTCTGGCATTCTTATTCTGGGACACGTCTCTCCACAGAGCTGACAACAGAGTGTGTGCAAAGTGCATGTGTTAACTCAGACAGAGACTGAGCTCAGTTTTTAGACTAAAACACTTGGACCGATGCCACTGCACCGAGTTGGGATGGTCTCCGGATTTCCAAAGCTGGGAGTGACTGCCAAACTGCCGTAGAACATCAGAGACTTTTTTCTTACTCACCCTTCTCTTGTCAACACTAGAGATGAAGAATCAGAAAGACGAGCAAAATGAAAGTTGTGTCAGATGGCTAACGGCTAGCAATTGGAGATGAAGAGCACAGTGGTACAGTTTAGCCCTTTCCAGGATGGGAACCTTGCCATGGAGTCCCAGAGGCTAGATGGGGACTTCATTTTCTGGAAAATTTGACTCTCTTGGCATCTCATATTTCCAATACGGAAAAGATGTAACTGGCCATTTGAATCACAGGGAGGAATTTCTGCAACACAGTGTGACCTCCCCTATCCTGTGTTCTGTCTTTGACACTGCGACAGAAGGGCCAGAGCCACAAAACTTCATCTATTCAACAAGTACTTGCTGAGATTCTACTGTGCTCTAAGCTCATGCTAGGTGTCAAGGATAAAAAGAAAAGGAAGACACAACACTTTCCCCGAACGTGCTCACTGTCTAGTGAGAACTATGGCAAAGAGGGTATTGCAGGTGTTTGGAGGATGGTCATCTAGCTAAGGAGGAGGGGGTCACAGGGCAAGGTATGCATTGGAGTTAAGGCAGGAAAACAAAGGTAATTCCAAAGAAGACAGGTGTTTGAGCTGAATCTTGAAGGATGAGTAGAGACTAGCCAGGCAGTTGCACAAGGGGAAGGTGTTCCAGAAGAGAGAACAGGAGATGCCTCTTCATTGATCATGCCATGCCTAATGGGAGAAAGCAGTGTTTAAACAGACTCAGGACGTTCTTCCCTTAGTGGGGTTTGCAGGAACTGCAATGTGGAATGTCTGGGTCTCTAATATACATAGCGTTTCCCTTTCTAAATGGGCAGCTGTTTTCCCTCTCCTTCCTAGGAAACTGACTGTGAAATCTCTTTCTAGCAATCTCACTGTGAATATTCTTCAATGAGAAAGGATGAAGCAATGTTCTATTTCTAAAAGGTAAAGAGGAAGAAAGGATGGGAGAGACGGAAGAAACAGGTCCAGTGAAGCCTCAATCACACCCAGATGCTCCATAGACTGAGGTACCAGGTTCAGTAAAGCCAAACATCAATTCCCAAAGAAAGACTCAAGGGTGGAGAAAGCAGAGAAGTAGCTTATCATGGCAGCAATATTCTCTAAGCAACTAGTAGCCCCGACATTGAGTCAGCAGTGGAAACAGAAAACGTAAGGAGGATAGAAAAGGCATCTTCGCTCCCTTTTGAATTGTTAAGAAATAAACATAAGAGACAGGAAGGAAATTGGTGGCTATGAGCTAGTGGCTAGACCTGAGTAAAAGCAGGTTGACCTTGCTATGGTAGCTTGAGAAGTGTTTCCCATGTATTTTGGTGAGGGCCGGAAGAAACTGAGCATCACTGACACCCAGACTAGAGGTGGCACCAAAGGTGTGGAATGTGGGAGAAGGCACGTGGCTTCCCTCTTTTAGGTCCATGTTCAGCCACAAAATGTTAATTGAGCAGATAGGGGAGGGTAAGGAGGTGCAGTATAGCGTCTAGACTTACAATCAAAGCTACAAGTTTGGAAGAAGTATTTTGTGTTTCCTCACTGACAAATAGCATCTTTATTTTCCCCTCCATGAACTGTCTTATTACAAGGGTAGAAGCAGGGGTGATGAATGAGGTGGGGACTTGTAAAAGAGACTTGATGGAAATAAGAATAACAAAGCATTGTGCAATTTCTTGTGACTCACATGCAGAGAGAAAATGTTTTCATGGAAGAAAGCCAGAGGAGGGCCTCACGGGAAGTATTGCGAGCTTTACTTTTGCAATCCCATTATTACTTTAATAGTTTTTTCTGATTGCTAAAGTGATGGAGGGTCTTTGTATAATATTTAGAAAGTACACAACAGCACACAAATGAAAATAAAAACCACTCACTATCTTAAAGAAAAGCATTATTAACATTTCAACTCTTACAGATCAAATAATTTTTTAAGAGAAAAACAAGAAAGAAAGCAGTGGCAAAAAGCTATGAGAACTTTGAGGGAATTCCCTGGCAGTTTAGGGGTTAGGATTCCTCACTTCCAATGCCAGAGTCTGGGTTCGATCCCTGGTGGGGAAACGAGGATACCGCAAACCACGCAGTACAGCAAAAAAATAAAAGAAAAGAAAAATTTTTTTAAAAAGCTATAAGAACTTTGAACTCTAAGTAGATGGCAAATAATTTAGAGACATAAAGCATTATCTCTATTAGTAAATATGTATTGAAACACATAAGTTCTTATTAGAAACTCCATTGCTAAAAATAATTGAGACAATGTTATTTTGATATGGTGGTCATTTACATCAAAATATTGACATAGCTTTATGATCAACTGTTATACACAGTGGAAGTCCTTACCATCATATCCCTGAGCCTCACTCTCCTTTATTCCATCCATTACGCTTTCCCTTTTTGATAGTCCAATGTTGATGTAAATGACACTGACTTGGCAAGGCTCAGGGATAACTTGAATATCAAGGAAGGAATGAGGGTGACTGCCAAGAATGATTTTTAGGCCAGATCAAAACTTTAAATAAATACTATTCTCTGCACCCCTCTTACACATGTAAAAATGAGCAGAACTAGAAAGCCTCTCTTCTGAGTCTTAATAGGACAGATTTTTTCTTGGTGGCTTCCATTCCCCGCTCTTCCACTCAAGTTGAGGATGCTGTTGCCTATTGATAAGATAGGCTACCTCCCCGCTACCATAATGGTCTGCACATGGTAACACAGGTTGTTTTCCACCTGGCCCTAGTCCAGGCAACACTTCACCTGCCCATTCATAGGTTGACAACTGGATTAAGCCAAGCCCAGATCTGGGCCCTGGGTTGTTTATGGAAAATCCAGAGAGAAATATTGCCATTGCTTCCCCTCATTGGCACAAATTCTAACCAGCTCTACCTTCATCAGACTCCATGTTCTCAGAGGATTTCCTGGTAGCAATGTTACTATACTCCAGTGAAGGACTGGGAAACCACAGTGACTCCATAGTTCCTGGAGAGAGGTAAGTACAGTTGTTCTTAGGAAAGAGCCCTGCTGTCCGCCACTCTATCACCCGAAGATCGTTGTCTGTAATGTGGGTTCACTAGTAGGAAGCTTGTAAGGGAGACCCAACAATGTAATATAAGAAGGTTACCAAGAAGTTCAAGGGATTCTCTTTTATGAGGACACCAGTTTTACAGATTTCTAGCTTATGGCATAGGGAAATCAGAGCCAAATTTCCAGCCAAAGTTGGGACAAAAATTTCTTAACTATTCAGGATTCACACTGTGCTGAAGTATTTATCTCACTACATTTGCTCATTTGTTAATTCATTTATTCATATATACCCACCTATTAATTCATTTAATAAGTATTTATTGATCATATAACATGACAATATCCTGCTAGCTACCAAAATGAATAAGGAAAATTGCTTTCAAAAAAAAGCTCAAAATTTAATAGAGAAAACTATTATGTATCAATAATAGCAATAATAATAACAACACTCATTGAACACTTACTATATGTAAAGCATTATTCAAGTGTTTTGTGTGATTTAACTCATCCAATCCTCATAACAAGCCCATAAGGTATGTAATATTATTATTACCATTTTAGAGATCAGAAAACTGCGGCACATAGAGGTTGACTTGCCCAAGATCACCCAGATAAAATAGGGAGGCCTCTAGAGCCAATGTCTTGTTATTATGCAGTGTGAAGTAAGTTCTTTGGGCACATAGGGAGGAATCATTCTTTACTAAATCAACGTCCATGCTTTGTCTCAAGGACTGAGACGAGAACTCTGTGCAACAGAACCACACCCTTAATCACCACAGACTTAACTCCCACAAGCCATGTTGAGTATATTCAGGTCTGTGTGTGGAAGGCAAGAAGGCATGATTCCATGCTTGATATTGGGAACAGATGTGTCCTCAAATGACTCTGACTCAGAATTCTGCTTGCCAAGGGAATGAGTCTGAATTGTTTGTCCAACGAACAGGTAATATGCTTAAGAAGAAAGCAAGTGTATTAGAAGAAGCTTTCTTCCAAATCATTGCTGGGGATTTGAAATCTTTGGCAGAGTGATTCCAAAGAATGAACCAGCCAAAGAGCCATGTTTTATGGTGCACCCAACCCAAACAGGACATTATCTTGCTTACTGCTTTAAGTCACAGCTAGCCTTAAGGAATGAAAGGAATTTAAAGAAAAAAGTTTTGTGATATCAAGTTTTCTAATTCAGAAGCCCAGCTCAAAAATTTCAAAAACAATCCAGATAATTCATGGTTAGGCACTGGGGATATCAGATAAAATTGATATTTCCTACAAGGAAGGCAATGTTTTGGGGGCTTTCTTCTGCTTCTTCTTTCTCTTTAATAGAAAACTTCCTTTTGTAGCTTAAGTCTTGATTCATTTTTCTTCCATTTTTTCTTTCAGGACCTTAAAATACCATCAGTCTACCTGTTCTACTTTCAGCAAAATGCAAATAGGATATATATTTAGAATAACTTAGTAAATAATTTATAGCCTGAACAGTAAATTATTTACTTACTCCAGGCATACATATTTAGAATATGAACATAAATATTTTATAGTCTGTGCCACGGCTAACGAAAAATTAAATCAGCCTGCGCACATATTCTCTACATCATCAATGACCTGTGAGCAATCTCACACCATCGTGGACTTCATGTTATTGTACTTGCAGTATTTTCCAAAACATTGAGCCTTTGAAGCCTGTTATAGTTTCTTCTCCTCCATACACTACCTTCTTGCTCTCACTTGCTCCTTTCCTCTTTCTTGACCTTTCTCTAATCTGTTAAGAGTCTGGTTAGTCCTTTACCGATCAGCATATATTTATTCAGCACTGACCATATTTAACGCTTGCTAAGAATTGTAGATGAATTCGAGGAATTAACCTAGGGCCTTCCTAGGAGTTTGTATTCTGGCTAAGTTACATATATACACTGCAAACAAGCAAGCAAACAAACAAAAAAAATGACAGAACACATTAAGTAATTGCTATGAATACTTTTCAAAAGTGATAGCCTTTGAACAAACTACATGGATGCGATTTGGCTACTGTGGGAAGTTGTAGACACTGAGAATATATATGGGGAAGAATTTGTGACCTCTGAATAAAACAGTTTCTTCTGAATTTTAGAGCTACTCCAAAAACCTTACAGCACTTACCGTCCAGCAGAAACTGGCATTATTATGCTCAAAAAATAGAATACAACTACAGAAAGGGAAAATTACAGTGATTGAAGCGCAGGAATAGAATCTTTTGGAATTAAATATTTATTATTAAATATTGGACTGTAAAGCACAGGACAGAAACAGAAAAAAACCTTGAAATTATGTAAAACCATAAAAATTAGGGACAAATTGAATATAAGCTTATTTTACAAATCCTTGATATATTAGGACAGCTTTATGAAGGCTCTCCTCTTTGAAACCTGGGCAAAGTCAATATTAGGATAATGCATAGACATTTCCTGAGTAGTTCGTACCTTCTAAGTGTTTGACATACATTGTTTAATGCAATCCTCACAATAGCCTTACAAGATAACTGCTATTAGTATCATTTTATAGTTGAGGAAATTGAGACTTGAGAGTTTTTAAAAAACAAAACAAACAGACAAAAAAAACAAAGTAGAGAAAGCCAGTAAATGACAGACATGAATATGTGGCTAATTTTTACACTTCTCACCTGTTTTTGAAAAAATTGAGCCCTCAGCCTTTGTTAGGTGGAAATGTCCTTAAATGTTTATTACTTCAAGCTTATTCATTGTGCTATGAAAATTTTTTATATTCTTACATATTTATTTTGTCTGCTTGATCTTTCAGTTCCTGTGACAGGTATGTTAAAAGTCTCTCTCAATTAAAGTGTGGACTTGAATATTTCTCTTGAATATTTTCTCTTAAAATTCTGTCACTTTGGGGTTTAAAAATATGAAATGGCATTAGTAAGTTTATAAAAAATTTAAACTGTTATATATTCCTGGTGAATTAACTCTTCTATCATTATGAAGTGACACTCTTTATCTCTCTTAATAACATTTTTATTATAGGCTATTTTTTCTGAATTTAATATGACTATCTAAACTGTCTTTTGTGTTTTTATATTATACTCAGCTCTTTTAAATGCTTTTAATGGGAAATGTATTCCCATTATTTAGCTTACCATGCTGCAAATTCAGAATGCTGTGATTTTATTTATTTATTTTTATTATAATATGGTCACTTGGATTACTTTTTATCAGTATTTTTCTGATATTTTCTTTCCAATCTTCTTACTTTAATACTATCCCAATCAAGATGTTGCAGAATATTTTCTAGTTTGGGTGATCATCATCTATAACCTATGACTCTGAGGTTAACGTGGCAAGAAATGTTTCCAGTGACTATAAATACACATACATAGGCACAACCTGTTTTCTCTTTCCAGTGGCTGAAGAATATGTCTTTTTCATATTTTATTTATGGAGATTTCTACTGTTTTCTCTCTACTAAACTTAAAACATCTTAAACTACTCTGTTAAATTTAGAATAATCTCTTCAAGATCCCTAAGAAGTAAGTCATTGATGCCAAAATAAAAACAAAATTTTGAGCCAAGCAAACAGAGCCAGCCAAAAAAAGAATCAAAGTGAATGGAACTGCCAGAGAAGAGCTTGTCCACTCTCTACTATCACTCTTTGCCTTCCTGTGCTGGCACCATAAAGACAGGTCCTTGCCAAGTAGGTCTCCATTTGGTCCAGAATTAGAACTCAACCTGGCGCTGCCAAGACTTTCCAGCATAGAGATCTTGAGCCATCATTTCCCACCTCCCTTTTCTTTAACATAATTGCCTCCCTTAGTCGTTCCGTATTTAGTTTGTTTCCTATATGAAATGGAAAACAACAGCAGCCTCACCAGGATGTTGAAGGAACTGTTAAAAAAAAATTACACAGTTTCTGGAAATAGCAGAGAACAAATTACTAGCTTACAAAGTGATTTGGAATCAAATCGGTATCACTCCTGATCCCCCTTTGAAGGGTTAGATTACTGAGACTCCAAATCCTCAGGACTCATTTTGAAAACACCTAGCATACTTTCTAGTTCCTCTTCCATCTTAGACTAATGCTTACCAGGTTGGCAAGCATGTACAAATACGCAGACATATACATTCATTCCAGTGCATGTGCGCGCGTGCACATGCACACACACACACATGCATATTCCACCAACTATAGTAAACACTGTGGCAGGGATATAATTGTGTTATCATTGAAACATTAAGACTAAAAAGGAAAATGCTATTGAGTTCTGGATAGAAATATTTTAGACTTTGAATAGGACTAGTTTTCCTTGCAATCGATCTTCTACTTTTTTACTAGGCAAAAAGAATCTGTATGTAGCTGTATTAATTAAATGAATACAAATGCAGTTGCCTATTTTATCTAGAGAGAATTAAAGTGATTTGGGAGGATAGTAATAGCCTGTTGTCTCCCATGGATCCAGATGAAAGAAAACAGATCTTAGGCTGACCACCTAAAAAGGAACAATTCTCCACGGAATCAAGTTTTAGGCTGGCTTATTTCTAAACCAAGGAATTCAGCACATAATCTCTTAATAAATGGGCATTATGTACTCTGATTGCAGATAATAATCCCCGTGGATAGGGTTGAAAATTCTGTTAGCCAAAGAGAGAAAGAGGAAAGGATGTTGCCATCCTGAGAACTTTTGATTATAAAAGTCATCTAGGGCTTCCCTGGTGGCGCAGTGGTTGAGAGTCCGCCTGCCGATGAAAGACATATGGGTTCATTCCCGGGTCTGGGAAGATCCTACATGCCGCGGAGCGGCTGGGCCCGTGAGCCATGGCCGCTGAGCCTGCGCGTCCGGAGCCTGTGCTCCGCAACGGGAGAGGCCACAACAGTGAGAGGCCCGTGTACCGCAAAAAAAAAAAAAAAAAAGTCATCTAGATTAAAGCAAATTCTGAACAAAAATTTTGGGGCTTCTACAATGACATAGACAAAACTTTCTGAATGGACTATTTACAATGGACCCTGGCACTCTACTTAGTACAAATGTTTATCAAACTTAAAGCAAGTTATATATTTAAAATAAAGCACTATAAATTAGAATTATGTGGAGTTGAAAATTGATTTTCTCATTAAAATAAAGTGGCATAATGAGAGTTAATATTTCCGAACAAATGTTTGCCACAGCTTTATCAAAATTACCATTAATATTCTATTTTACCAACTCTATGTAGTATGCCTAAAGAAGATGAAGTTTTCTAATGGGCATGTAAATCAAAATCACAAGATGACTCAGTAGTCAACTTCCTCAAATTTAATTTACGAGAATATAGTATACCATGTAACGTTTTCCTCATTCCTCAGAGTTTTTTTATTTTTACTGCCTCCAATCAGAAACCATCAGAGTCCTTAATCAGGATCAATGAAGGAATCTATGGTGGGGGATTTTCATAGTCAATTTAAGAAGACGTATGGCTGCACTGAGTCATTCTAGAAGCTGTTCCAGGATTGCCTGTTCTTATTCTGACTTATTTTTTTCACTGTACACTTACATATAGCAAATATAAGCACTGGGGATAAAGTTACTGGTCATTTTGCTGCCTTGGAAACAAAAATTTTATGCTTTCCTCAGTTGATATTTTATCATTATTAACAGTGATGATTTACATTTCAATGAAAGATAAATCTCTCTTTAAGTATATAACTCATTATTTTACCTTAATTGTTTTATTCGAAGAAAAGCCACAATCAAAGGATTCCACTCATGCAGACAAATCATGTCTGTCTGCTTTTCACGGTTTACCTCTGAGTCTTGCAATAAGAGGCCGCAATATTCACTAGAGCTCTACTGTACTTTTTAGTCATTTTAACAGGACCTGTTACTATGAAGAAATGGCACTTTTTCATAAAAATATGTGAAAATTATATAGCCAAATCATACAGTGCTATTATATTCAATTATCATTCTTTAGAAGAGATAACAACATGCATAAACAAAAACATTGTCCTAAATTGTGAGGTTTTTTTTAATTTATTTTTTTATACAGCAGATTCTTATTAGCCACATAGCAGTGTATACATGTCAATCTCAATCTCCCAATTCATCACACCACCACCTCTACCACCTTGCCGCTTTCCCCACTTGGTGTCCATACGTTTGTTCTCTACATCTGTGTCTCATTTTCTGCCCTGCAAACCGGTTCATTTCTACCATGTTTCTAGGTTCCACATATATGTGTTAATATACGATATTTGTTTTTCTCTTTCTTACTTCATTCTGTATGACAGTCTCCAGATCCATCCATGTTTCTACAAATGACACAATTTCGTTCCTTTTTATGGCTGAGTAATATTCCACTGTATATATGTACCACAACTTCTTTATCCATTCGTCTGTCGATGGACATTTAGCTTCCATGACCTGGCTATTGTAAATAGTGCTGCAGTGAACACTGGGGTACATGTGTCTTTTTTTTTTTTTTTTTTGGCAGTACGCGGGCCTCTTGCTGTTGTGGCCTCTCCCGTTGTGGAGCACAGGCTCCGGATGCGCAGGCTCAGCGGCCATGGCTCATGGGCCCAGCTGCTCCGCGGCATGTGGGATCTTCCTGGACCAGGGCATGAACCCGCGTCACCTGCATCAGCAGGCGGACTCTCAACCACTGTGCCACGAGGGAAGTCCACATGTGCCTTTTTGAATTATGGTTTTCTCTGGGTATATGCCCAGTAGTGGCATTGCTGGATCATATGGTAATTCTATTTTTAGTTTTTTTAAGGAACCTCCATACTGTTTTCCATAGTGGCTGTATCAATTTACATTCCCACCAACAGTACAAGAGGGTTCCCTTTTCTCCACACCCTCTCCAGCATTTGTTGTTTGTAGATTTTCTGATGATGCCCATTCTAACTGGTGTGAGGTGATACCTCATTGTAGTTTTGATTTGCATTTCTCTAGTAATTAGTGATACTGAGCAGCTTTTCATGTGCTTCTTGGCCATGTGTGTCTTCTCTGGAGAAATGTCTATTTAGGTCTTCTGCCCATTTTTGGATTGGGTTGTCCGTTTTTTTAATATTGAGCTGAATGAGCTGTTTATATATTTTGGAGATTAATCCTTTGTCCATTGATTTGTTTGCGAATATTTTCTCCCATTATGAGGGTTGTCTTTTCATCGTGTCTATGGTTTCCTTTGCTGTGCAAAAGCTTTGAAGTTTCATTAGCTCCCATTTGTTTGTTTTTGGTTTTATTTCCATTTCTCTAGGAGGTGGATAAAAAAGATCTTGCTGTGATTTATGTCAAAGAGTGTTCTTCCTATGTTTTCCTCTAAGAGTTCTATAGTGTCCAGTCTTACATTTAGGTCTCTAATCCATTTTGAGTTTATTTTTGTGTATGGTGTTAGGGAGTGTTCCCATTTCATTATTTTACATGTAGCTGTCCAGTTTTCACAGCACCAGTTATTGAAGAGACTGTCTTTTCTCTATTCCATATCCTTGCCTCCTCTGTCATAGATTGGTCGCCCATAGGTGCGTGGGTTTATCTCTGGGCTTCCTATCTTGTTCCATTGATCTATATTTCTGTTTTTGAGCAAGTACCATATTGTCTTGATTACTGTAGCTTTGTAGTAGTGTCTGAAGTCAGGGAGCCTGATTCCTCCAGCTTCATTTTTGTCCCTCAAGATTGCTTTGTCTATTCGGGGTCTTTTGTGTCTCCATACAAGTTTTAAGATTTTTTGTTCTAGTTCCGTAAAAAATGCCATTAGTAATTTGATAGGGATTGCACTGAATATGTAGATTGCTTTGGGTACTATAGTCACTTTCACAATATTGATTTTTCCACTACAAGAACATGGTATATCTCTCCATCTGTTGTCATCATCTTTAATTTCTTTCATCTGTGTCTTATAGTTTTCTGCATACAGGTCTTTTGTCTCCCTAGGTAGGCTTATTCCTAGGTACTTTATTCTTTTTGCTGCAATGGTAAATGGGAGTGTTTCCTTAATTTCTCTTTCTGATTTTTCATCATTAGTGTATAGGAATGCAAGAGATTTCTGCGCATTAATTTTGTATCCTGCAACTTTACCAAATTCATTGATTAGCTCTACTAGTTTTCTGGTGGCATCTTTAGGATTCTCTATGTATAGTATCATGTCATCTGCAAACAGTGGCAGTTTTACTTCTTCTTTTCCAATTTGTATTCATTTTATTTCTTTTTCTTCTCTGATTGCTGTGGCTAGGACTTCCAAACCTATGTGGAATAATAGTGGCGAGAGTGGACGTTTTTGTCTTGTTCCTGATCTTAGAAGAAATGCTTTCAGTTTTTCACCATTGAGAATGATGTTTGCTCTGGGTTTGTCATATGTGGCCTTTATTATGTTGAGGTAGGTACCCTCTTTGCCCTCTTTCTGCAGAGTTTTTATCATAAATGGGGGTTGAATTTTGTCAAAAGATTTTTCTGCATCTATTGAGATGATCATATGGTTTTTATTCTTCAATTTGTTAATATGGTGTATCACATTGATTGACTTGCGTATATTGAAGAATCCTTGCATCTCTGTGATAAATCCCGCTTGATCGTGGTGTACGATCCTTTTAATGTGTTGTTGGATTCTGTTTGCTAGTATTCTGTTGAGGATTTTTGCATCTATATTCATCAGTGATATTGGTCTGTAATTTTCTTTTTTTGTAGTATCTTTGTCTGCTGTTGGTATCAGGGTGATGGTGGCCTCATAGAATGAGTTTGGGAGTGTTCCTTCCTCCACAATTTTTTTGGAAGAGTTTGAGAAGGATGGGTGTTATCTCTTCTCTAAATGTTTGGTAGAATTCACCTGTGAAGCCATCTGGTCCTGGACTTTTGTTTGTTGGAAAATTTTTTATCACAGTTTCAATTTCATTACTTGTGATTAGTATGTTCATATTTTCTATTTCTTCCTGGTTCAGCCTTGGAAGGTTATACCTTTCTAAGAATTTGGCCATTTCTTCCAGGTTGTCCATTTTATTGGCATAGAGTTGCTTGTAGTAGTCTCTTAGGATGCTTTGTATTTCTGTGGTGTCTGATGTAAGTTCTCCTTTTTCATTTCTAATTTTGTTGATTGGAGTCCTCTCCCTCTTTTTCTTGATGCATCTGGCTAATGGTTTATCAATTTTGTTTATCTTCTCAAAGAACCAGCTTTTAGTTTTATTGATCTTTGCTATTGTTTTCTTTGTTTCTATTTCATTTATTTCTGCTCTGATCTTTATGATTTCTTTCCTTCTGCTAACTTTGGGTTTTGTTTGTTCTGCTTTCTCTAGTTCCTTTAGGTGTAAGGTTACATTGTTTATTTGATATTTTTCTTGTTTCTTCAGTTAGGCTTGTATAGCTATAAACTTCCCTCTTAGAACTGCATCTGCCGCATCCCACAGGTTTTGGATCGTCGTGTTTTCATTGTCAATTGTCTCTAGGAAGTTTTTTATTTCCTCTTTGATTTCTTCAGTGATCTCTTGGCTTTTAGTAACGTATTGTTTAGCTTCCATGTGTTTGTCTTTTTGTTTTTGTCCCTGTAATTCATTTCTAATCTCATAGCATTGTGGTCAGAAAAGATGCTTGATATGATTTCAATTTTCTTAAATTTACTGAGGCTTGCTTTGTGACCCAAGATGTGATCTATCCTGGAGAATGCTCCATGCAGATTTGAGAAGAAAGTGTAATCTGCTGTTTCGGGATGGAATGCCCTATACATATCAATTAAATCTATCTGGTCTATTGTGTCATTTAAAGCTTCTGTTTCCTTATTTATTTTCATTTTGGATGATCTGTCCATTGGTGTGAGGTGTTAAAGTCCCCCACTATTACTGTGTTACTGTCGATTTCCCCTTTTAGAGCTGTTAGCCATTCCCTTATGTATTGAGGTGCTCCTATGTTGGGTGCATATATATTTATAATTGTTATGTGTTCTTCTTGGATTGATCCCTTGATCATTATGTAGTGTCCCTCTTTGTCTCTTGCAACCTTCTTTATTTTAAAGTCTATTTTATCTGATATGAATATTGTTACTCCAGCTTTCTTTTGATTTCCATTTGCATGGAATATCTTTTTCCATCTCCTCACTTTCAGTCTGTATGTGTCCCTAGGTCTGAAGTGGGTCTCTTGTAGACAGCATATATATGGGTCTTGTTTTTGTATCCATTCAGCAAGCCTGTGTCTTTTGGTTGGAGCATTTAATCCATTCACGTTTAAGGTAGTTATCGATAATGTATGTTCCTATGACCATTTTCTTAATTGTTTTGGGTTTGTTTTTGTAGGTCCTTTTCTTCTCTTCTGTTTCCCACTTAGAGAAGTTCCTTTAGCATTTGTTGTAGAAGTGGTTTGATGGTGCTGAATTCTCTTAGCTTTTGCTTGTCTGTAAAGCTTTTGATTGCTCCATGGAATCTGAATGATATCCTTGCTGGGTAGAGTAATCTTGGTTGTAGGTTCTTCCCTTTCATCACTTTAAGTATATCATGCCACTCACTTCTGGCTTGTAGAGTTTCTGCTGAGAAATCAGTGTTAACCTTATGGGAGTTCCCTTGTATGTTTTTTGTCATTTTTCCCTTTCTGCTTTTAATAATTTTTCTTTGTGTTTAATTTTTGCCAATTTGATTCCTATTACTACTACTACTACTATAGTAGCACACTACTATTACTATTACAATTTAATACTATTACTATTACTATTACTATTACCTGGCATGTTTCTCCTTGGGTTTATGCTGTATGGGACTCTCTGAGCTTCCTGGACTTGGGTGGCTATTTCCTTTCCCATGTTAGGGAAGTTTTCCACTATAATCTCTTCAAGTATTTTCTCGGGTCCTTTGTCTCTCTCTTCTCCTTCTGGAACCCCTATAATGCAAATGTTCTTGTGTTTAATGTTGTCCCAGAGGTCTCTTAAGCTGTCTTCATTTCTTTTCATTTTTTTTTCTTTATTCTGTTCTGCAGCAGTGAATTCCCGCATTCTGTTTTCCAGGTCACTTGTCCATTCCTCTGCCTCAGTTATTCTGCTATTGATTCCTTCTAGTGTAGTTTTCATTTCAGTTATTGTATTGTTCATCTCTGTTTGTTTGTTCTTTAATTCTTCTAGTTCCTTGTTAAACATTTCTTGCATCTTCTCAATCTTTGCCTCCATTCCTTTTCTGAGGACCTGGATCATCTTCACTATCATTATTCTGAACTCTTTTTCTGGAAGGTTGCCTATTTCCATTTCATTTAGTTGTTTTTCTGGGGTTTTATCTTGTCCCTTCATCTGGTACATAGCCCTCTGCCTTTTCTTCTTGTCTATCTTTCTGTGAATGTGGTTTTTGTTCCACAGGCTGCAGGATTGTAGTTCTTCTTGCTTCTACTGTCTGCCCTCTGGTGGATGAGGCTATCTAAGAGGCTTATGCAAGTTTCCTGATGGGAGGGACTGGTGGTGGGTAAAGCTGACTGTTTGCTCTGGTGGGCAGAGCTCAGTAAAATTTTAATCCTCCTGCCTATTGATGGGTGTGGCTGGGTTCCCTCCCTTTTGGTGGTTTGGCCTGAGGCAACCCAACACTGGCGCCTTCCTGGGCTCTTTGTTGTGGCTAATGGCAGACTCTGGGAGGGCTCATGCCAAGGAGTACTTCCTAGAACTTCTGCTGCCAGTGTCCTTGTCCCCACGGTGAGCCACAGCCACACCCCACCTCTGCAGGAGACCCCCCAACACTAGCAGGTAGGTCTGGTTTAGTTTCCCCTGTGGTCACTGCTCCTTCCCCTGGGTCCTGATGCACACACTACTTTGTGCCCTCCAAGAGTGGAGTCTCTGTTTCCCCTAGTTCTGTCGAAGTCCTGCAATCAAATCCCAGTAGGCTTCAAAGTCTGATTCTCTAGGAATTCCTTCTCCCATTGCTGGACCTCCAGGTTGGGAAGCCCTGTGCAGCAACGAATACCCAACGCAACCAAAAATAAATAAAATTAAATCTTTTGACTTCTGAGATGACTCACTCACATGGTTGTAGGTAGGAAGCCTCAGTTCCTTGCCACATGGATCTCTCCATAGGGTTGCTTGAGTGTCCTCATGACATGGCAGCTCACTTACCCTAGGATGAGTGATCCGGCCCACGGTCCCCAGGACTGTCGTGGCTTCTGCTGCTTGGGGCCCCTCCAGAGCTGGCAGCCCCAGTGAGGCCACCCTCCCCTCAGGGTCCTAGGCAGTTCGGTGATGGTGGAGGGAAGAGACCCCGAGCCAGGAGTTCTAGCTCTGTGGAAACGCGGGCTCCATTCCGAGAAGTTTTAATTCAACTTCCATGATTGCTTCATGTAAGATTTTGCCCGTGAACCTTAATATTTCTTACCCCTAATTTCCTCATCTTTGAAGTGAGGAATAGAAGTGGATGATGTCTAAGGTCCCCTCTAATTCTAGAATGTTGTGATTCTAAGTCCCATTTATTCAAATAATTTTTCCATTATTAAAATACTTGTATGATTCTCTCTGTGGGGCTGCACTTGGAGAACCAGATTCCCCTTTAGAAAATACCATATTCTTTTCCTTGACACACTTTCTGCTCCTAGGCTGCTGAAGTTGTGTTTTCTTCCCCATGGCTTCAACCAACAGCCTCTTACTGTGTGTTAACCACAACAGGAGCCCATGAGCAGGGTGGTCGATAGAAAGTGTCAACCTGGGACACTGGCCATTGAGCTATGCTGCAGAGGGTGCTGGCTTCATGCCTGCACTTCCCACCCTCCTAGTCTAAATGCTGTGAGGTAGGGACTGTGTAGAGTGGAAAGAGCATTGAATCCACATCAGAAGGCTGGTGTTTCAAGTACTGGCTCTGTCACTTACTAGCTTGTATGAGCTTCAGGAAATGTGTTTAACCCTTATGAATCACAGTTTTCTCCTTTGTAAAATGAAGGCTGTTGTGAGAATTGATGAGATAATGTGAAAGTTCCTGGCACAGTGTCTGTTACACTGTGGGTGCCCATCAAACATTAGTTGAATCTGGATCTGACATTGGCACCATTGACTGAACAACCGAACCATGAGCACTGCTCTTAGGGAAGGACTGTGTGTATTTGTTAAATTCCTACACTGCAACTGCTGCCCATGACTGATGTTAGAGTTCACAGGGATTTGCAACAGGAGTCCCATAAAACAATAATCTATTTCTCAGTGAGACTCACACAGAGATTGATCTCCTCTTTGGGATTTGTTGACAGAGAGGATGCAATAAACATTGGTTAAGCAATCGCCTTGTTTAAGATCATCTGCCATATCCAAGTCTGCTGCTTGTACTTAAAAATGTATAAAGATTTTTCAGTTCGGAATCTGTAAGGGAGAAGGACCAGGCTTCTGAAATAAGTTAAGAGGTTTTACTAATAGACTGTTCTCTCCTTTGGAGAATATTTGCTGATTAGCATCTGTCAAAGGAGGCAGAGCTCAGGACAAGAGCCAAAAAAGTAGGGGTATGGCCAAGCGATGGTGTTTGTCAATATCAGTTGATCTTCTGGTCAGACATCAATGAATTTAAATTCCAAACTTGAGTTTTGAGCTTAGAGCTGACAATCCCATTCCTCTGTACTTATTTTTGTGTCTCATGGGGTACAACCATAAAGCAGAAGGTAGAGCAGCATGGACAGCTGGCTAAGCACTTGCTGCTTGAATGGGAAGAGTTATTTTCCTAGTTAAAGAGAGCATAACTGAGGCTAGGCAGAGCTCGGTGCTTGGAAGCTGAAGAGTGTTGTATTGGCCTCCTATGGCTGCTGTAATAAATTACCACAAACTTGGTGGCCTAAACCAACACAGATTTATTATCTTACAGTTCTCAAAGTTAGGATTCCAACACGGATCTCACTGGGATAAGATCAATGTGTTGGCTGGGCTCTTTCCTTCTAGAGGCTCTAAGGGAGAATCCACTTTCTTGCTTTTTCTAGCTCCTAGAGGCTGCTGGCTTTCCTTGGCTCTTGGCCCCCTTCTATCTGCAAAGTCAGCAATGGCCACTTGAGTCTTTCTTACATGCTGTCACTCTGACACTGACTCTTCTGCCTACCTCTTCCACATTTAAAGGACCTTTGTCATTATATCAGGCTTACTAGAGTAATCTAGGATAATCTCTTCATTTTAAAATCAGCTGATTAGCAACCTTAATTCCATCTGTAACCTTAATTCCCCCTTATCATGCAACGTAACGTAGTCACAGATTTTTGGGGATTAGGACATGGACATCTTGGTGCAGGGGGTGGTCATTCTGCCTACCAAAGATGTGTCATGTTGGTGGGCACAAAACAGGGTCTGTGTGTAGTGCCTTTTAAAATATGCAGTAGTTTCTGGGAAGTTACAAGTTTAAACTGATCCCTGAATGTGGAGATTAAATAACAAAAGATAGAGGGATATAGACTTCCAGCTAGTATTATAAGGCTATATTGAAGAGAAGGTTCACATCCTTCAATACAATGATTACACTTTAGAAATCCAGTCGAACTGTGACAGTAGTAAAGATTCATGAAGAAAATATTCAGCAGAGTGCTACTGGAAACAGACAGGATGTCCAACAGCGGGAGATTATTTAAAAGTATCATGACACCATTCATATGACTGCTTATTATACATTCATAAGGTGCCATTTTTGGGAAAGAAGTTCTGAGTGAATCCATTTTAACTCTCCCCATGTTTCTCTCTAGTTTCTCTTGCCTTGATCCAGTATTCATTAACTTAACTACTAAATGCTAGTCTCTGTATTAGGTGATAGAATACAGTACTAAACATTCTAGATCAAGTTTTTACGGAGCTTACAGTTAAACACTAAAGATAGATGCTGCACAGGTAACCATAAGTATGATGAATATTTCAAAAGAGGTGGTGAGAGATACTTGAGGAGAAAACAGAATGGAAATCTGTCTACCTTGCAGCCTCCCAAAACATAGAAACCTTATCTGCTGGCTAAGCCCAACTACCGTAACCTTACTAGGACTTAAATCACCACTGCCTGCAGGTAGTACATTAGCAGAGTTTGATGCTTTAGAATCTAAAACAATCCTAAAGGCATCACTTTTCTCTACTTTGTTCTTCATTCTATTGATACTTTATGACCCCTGACCATTTCCTTTCTAATTTTTCACCTGCTTTCAATAAATGTTATCTCATTGTACTTTATATAGCCTACAGTCTACTTTAAAATATTTCTGGAACAAGATGAGATAAACCAATCAATATTTCAAAATAATAAGGACCCATACCCACCAGATTAATGTGTTATTGGCAAATGGGCTTAAGACTATCAGTATATGACCCTGAGCAATTTGTCCTTTGTTCTTCACCCTTTGCTTCTCCTTCCATCTCTTTCCAAAGCAGACAGGCATCCAGTTCTTTGTCTGGGATGTGGAAGTTTGCCCTACAAATCTTCCCCTAGGTCCTTGACTTCTCCATGATTTTTTCTTTCAGAGGAATGCCTAAATATGGACTTCTCTTCCTCTTCTTCAGAGTGACTGAGATTAGATTTGCCTGACTTTTCTTGCATATTTCAGGTAGTCTCTAAACATCACAATGCTTGGCATAGCATGAGTTCTAAATGAAGGTCAGCCTATTTTCTTTCACTTTGTTGAGGCATGCAGAGGAGACACTTCCATGGGACCAGTGGGTGAAATGGTTACCATGAACCCCAGCAGCTGCAGCAACTGCAGAATCCTGGGGTTTGTTTTGACAAGATCTACAGATTCCATCATTATTTACTCTCTCATATGGGAGATCCCTTGGACTATACCACCTCCAAAGTCTATCCAACTCTCCTCTCCTACATCTGAAAAAACTTTTAATGACACAGAAATATGTTTACCACATAATATTTCATTAAAGAAAGAGAACTACAAACCACATAGAGCCCAATTTTCAGCAGGGGCATCTCTGCCCAAAACCTCCTTAAAATTAATTCATAGGAACCTTTTCCTGCATTTCCCCATACTATATACCATGATGATTGAAACCCAGATCTCAAAACCTCTTTAAATTTCCCCCAAAGCATTCATCCACTCAAGAAAACATTGGAGAAGTAGGAAGAAGGCACACGATGCAAACCATTTTTGGTCAAATTCAGGATATTTTGGTCAGATCCTAAGAGCAATGGAAAATCACTGAAATATTTCACTCACGATGATATTTGATATGTATTTTGGAAATATCACTCTGGTTACATGTGAAGATATGCTTTTGAGAACCAGAATGGGATAACATAGGAGGTTAATGTTATAGTCCAGGTAGACTCTGATGGTGGCTTAGACGAGGGTAGTAGTAATAGCAAAGGAAAGAAAGAAATTTAACATCTTAAGACAATAACATTGGCAGAGGTTGATGATGGATGGGGGGATGAGGAATGAGGGAGAAAGAGGTGTCTAGGATGACTGCCAAGTTTCTAGCTTGGTAACTATATTGATTGTGTGCTAGTGCCTTCACAAATCCTTTAAGAGACTCAGGAAAACAAAGCCTTTACAACTAATTGGATCTATCATTCCTGCAGGAGAGTAAGGATTCTAATTAGATTTTTCTGTCTTTACATATATGTACACAATAAAATCCCAATTATTCGAAATATGTGTATATATGTTCATTTGTATATATGTGTACTCATACATATATGTACATAATACAAATGTATATGTAGGTATATGTACATATATACACACACATACATGGAAAGAGTTTAAATAGGATTATGACAATATGATGACAGTAGTGACAAAGAATGTTGTGGTTTTAAGTCATTATATTTTCTTCTTTTATTTATATTTTTTATTTATTTTCCAGAATTTCTATAATGAATAGAAATTATTTCTAGAATCAGAAAAACAACAAAATATGTAAATTTATCTTTTAAAGTTATTCTTTAAAAGGAAATGGCTTCTCTATGGCCATTTGCCCACATTCTTGTACTTCACCTCTTGGTGATTATAGCATATTTGTACATGTCAAAGATTTTCAGTTATAGTAAAATTTATCAAAGATGTAACACTTCTGCATTAGTCTTTGTTACCACTGTAACAAATTGCCAGAAATGTAGCAGCTTAAACAGTACACATTTATAATCTTACAGTTCTAGAGGTCTCACTGGGTATGTGCAAAGCTGTGTTCCTTTCTGGAACACAGAAATACATTTACTTGCCTTTTCCAGATTTTAGAGGCCACTTGCATTCCTTGGATCATAGCCTCTTTCTTTCATCTTCAAAGCTAGCAAAATAACATTTCTCTGATTCTTCATCTATTGTCACAACTCTCTCTGATCCAACCAGAAAGGTTTCTGCTTTAAGGACTCGTGATTAGATTGGATCCACCCAGATAATCAGGATAATCTCCCCATCTCAAGGTCCTCAACCTTAAGTATATCTGCAATGTCCCTTTTGCCATGTTAAGTAGTATATTCACAAATTCTGGATATAGGGATGTGGACATCTTTGGACAACTAGTATTTTCCCTACCACAACTTCAAAGGAATAAACCATTTCTGATAACGTACTTCTTGACTTAACTGTTTCTCAGTTGCTATGTAATTATTGAACATAGGATTTGTAAAGATGTATGTAAATAGCACTGCACGCAATGAGGAAAGATTTCTTCTAATCCTAATTGCCCAAATCCCAGTGTTTAGCTGCCAACCATATTTCTTCCTCCTAATGTATTCACTGATTGAGGTCTTTATCCTCTGAGAATGGCATTTTTTGACTAACCATCTCAGATAACTCAAGGCTCTGAGTTTGACTGCTTGGGAGAATTTCTTTTCCATTTTGGATTTTCCTATATTAGAAAGGATCACCATATGATGCCAGAAACCACCAAATGTAGGAGAATTCAAAGCATAAGAGAAATTTGAGACTCAAGTCTCTCGTACCCCAGAAAAGAGAGCTTTAATAAACAAACAAACAAACAAACAAACAAATAAAATCAGTGTATCCTGAATTGAAGTTGGAAGTTGCCTCAACATTTATCTGAGGGAGGTTGGAAGGGCTTCCAGGCTCTTTCCTGTGCAATCCTTTATAAGTGGGTTAAAATGAACCTTTCAGAGGTGAAGAGCTAGACCATTAAAAACCACTTCCTCCGGTAGGATCTTATTTTCAATCCAATTGCAATAATTTTATCAGCGTGCCAATGAACACAGGTGCTGCCAGAGTCCATGTCTTGCTGTACTTTTCTGTGTCACAGACAGATTTCCCTGTAACTAATCCCACACTGGCCAGTACCCCTCTTTTACGGTTTTGGCATTTTTCAATATGAATTTAGAAAAATCAAAACTCGCTCTCACTCCCTCATTTTCCCATTTGTAAAATGGTGTGACCATTTCCTGCTCTCTGACATAATCTGCTCTGTCTAAAAGCCAGGCTCTTAATGAGGTAGCTGGCTCAGTCTCCCCCATAATCAGAGTGTGAGGAAAGCTTGCTGACAAACTAGCATTTCAATCTGATGGTTAATTCTCTCAGGGAAGCTGTAGCCGTGCAGTAGGGAGAAGCATCTACCCCATTAATGAGTCAAGCAGAGAAGGTCAGATTTTCTAGCCCCTGAGTAATATTAAAGCCATTTCCAGTTAAGTGTGCTTTTCACTGATGTGTCTTATCTAATTTCCTTGAAAATCCATGATTTATGGAAATGGTGGTACCTTCTTCCTCCATCTCCTTCTCAAAATGATTCCCCCATGCAGATGTTAAATTCTGAAAGGCAGCTGCTACCAGCAGCCCAAGAAACAGAGCCATATGGAATATTGAGAAATAAGAAGAACTGGAAGAGTGCCAAGCATCTTGACTTGTTGCTTTACTTCATGTTTTACCACCCCAGATGTTGGTTTCATTCTGAGTCAGACCTTGGTAAGTAAGTTCCAATTACAGAGAGATGATTATTTTCCTAATATGACAGGCTAACCAGGCAGACCAAAAATAAGCTGCTGAAATGTACCAGGGTCATATGCAAAGTCTTAGCTTCTAGCCAAAAAATAAATTTCAACTATACAAGTTTCTGTGCTCCTCCAATTTCCTCTTCCATCAAGCCTGCTACTCTTGCAGATTTCAATGTGGTGGTGAATAGTTACATCTTAATCTCATTGTTTGAGCCAAAAATCTAGTAGTCATCATTATTTCTCTTTTTCTCATTCCTTATACAAAATTCATCAGCAAATCCTTCTGGTTATACCTAAAAATATATCCCAAATCCAGCCTGTTTACAAAAACAATACGAAATGGAAATCATTGATAAATTCAGCTGTGCCTTTCTCCTATGGTTCAGAGCTGATGATATAAAAAGCTGTTATTCCCTGATAGTTAATGGGGATAAAGAGATCTCAAAATAATAGAAGTCAGATAATGATATTTATCCATCATAAGCAAGGTAGACACAATTATTTAAATGAGAGGCATCCAGGGTAACCTAACACAGAGGTGTATGGAATGTAGAATTCTAGGAGCAAAAGAGATGGTGGTAGCCAAGAAGTTTATAGTTTAATTTATACATTCAAAATAAAAGAAAAGTGGAAGATTAGGAAGCTGAAAGCAGTCACCTCAATAAAAACTCATGATCCATTGTCCAAATTCTAGATGTGAGCCCATTTTTAGACCCAGAACCCACTGGGTGAAGAAGAGGATTGGTCCTTGGAAGAAGGACTGTGTAACACCACAGTAACGACTATGATTTACCAAATTCTTCCCCAAAGGAATCAATGACCATTTACTTTGCTAATTGTAGATGCTATGGACTGAATGTTAGTGTTTGCCCCCAATTAATATACTGATACCCTATCCCCCAATGTGATGGTATTAGGAGATGGGAAGGTAATTAGAATTAGATGATATCATAAAATTGGAGCCGTCATGAGTGGTATTAGTGCTCTATGAGGGTCACCAGGCAGCTTGTTCCTTCCTTCTGCTACCAGGTGAAGAGACAGTGAAAAGGTGTCCATGTGAAACCTGGAGGAGGGCTCTCACCAGAACTGGATCATACTGGCACCCTCATCTCAGACTTCCAGCCTCCAAAACTGTAAAAGACAAATTTCTTTGTGTATAAGCCACCCAGTTTACGGTATTTTGCTATAGCAGCCCAAACTAAGATAATACATTAGTGAAAGAAAATGTTCAATACAGGTTCAACAGGTATCAAGTTGACATTTATACCTGGGGACTCAAAGTGTCATTATAGCCCTCCTGTTAGAGTGGGTTTTGTGGAGTAAGGAAGTAAATGGAGTCTTGGGTGGGGACAGCTCACAGTGGGTACAGTAGATCCATAAACCCTTCCAGTGGTCATTTCCCAAGTCCCTGAATGTAAAATGGCATACTTCGTAGTTGATGGCTTGCTGTAATTTTCCCCTAGCCAGCAGGGTGAGAGCTATCATGAGGAAAGGCTAATTGGAAGCCTCTGAAACTACCCGCCACCACACATCCCCCACCAAGATAGTTAAGTTGGAAACAGTGCATATGGGGTGAATGGAAGAAATTAAGGCCACTCTTAATGGCCCATAGATGGCCCGAGTGGTGACCACATCAAATATCCTTTTACGTCACCAGTGTGACCTACATAAGAAACACCCTGGAGGATGACAGCATACAATGTCAAATTCGCCCAAGTTATAACCTCAGTTGCTGCTGCTGTATCAGCTGTGGTGTCTAGTAGAGCAAATCGGCATGGCTTCAGGTAGCTGGTATATGATCTCTGATATGGCAAATGAGATATTTTCCATCCCAATCAGAAGGGAGGGCCTAAAGAAGTTTGCATTCATGTGAGATTTACAAAAGTATACGCCTACAGTCTCACCTTAGCCTGTTAATTCTCTTGCCCTCCGCACAATATAATTCTCAGGGATCTACACTATTTGGACATCCAGCAGCAAATTACATTGGTCCATATATCTATGACATCACATTAATCAAACTGAATGAGTAAGAATTGGCAAAATGTTGAAGGCCTTAGTAAGACACATATGCTCCAGATGGTAGGA
Organism: Phocoena phocoena; assembly: GCF_963924675.1. Lineage (NCBI taxonomy): Eukaryota > Metazoa > Chordata > Mammalia > Artiodactyla > Phocoenidae > Phocoena > Phocoena phocoena. The sequence continues at coordinate 90,701,759 of NC_089221.1, read as the reverse complement.
GATAAACCTGACAAAGTTACAGTCCTGTCACATCAGTTACCTTTTTAGGGGTTCATTAACAAGGGACATACCAGTACTTCACCATCCAAAGTAGAAGACAAATTTTTGCATTTAAAGACTCATTACTGGTTGGCTTCTTTAGGTTCTGGAGCCAGTGTATTTCACTCTTAGGAATACTTCTCTGATCATTTTTGAGAGGTGCAGATGGCTGCCAGCTTTAGGGTCCAGGCCACGAAAGGCTTCTGATGTAGGTCCTGGCTATATGGTCAGTAGCCCTGCTGCTCTGCTTATGCAGCTTGGTAGATCCAGTGGCATTTGAGGCAACTATGGTAGAAAATGCCCTTTGATAACATGACAAGCCCCAGTAGCAGAATCACAACACAAAACCTGAGTGTTTGGAGAAAGGTTATGCCAGGGTCTTGCTCTTTGAAAAATAGCTTTCGGCATGTTAGCCAGTCCTGGGGGAAGCAGAGCAACGTCATGAGACATAAGTGACTCATGCAGCCAGATTAACTATCGTGAGCTGGTGTCTCTCAGATCCACCAAGTCATACATTTGGGTGGGCCCAACAGTGATTCATCATAAGATGGAAAAAACACATTTGAAAACTGGTGTGAACAAGGCCAGAGGGCAGAAGTTGGCTGCATAGGCAGGTATTAAAAATCCCTATGACATTTACCACTGGAACACTCTCTATCCCTCTCCTCACATGGCTGCATAGGAGCCCTTACGTACGACCAGCTAAGAAAGGGGCAGGGGGTGGGGGGGGCTGAATCCATGTAAGACTGATTCATGGATAGGTTAGCTGCATATGTTGGTACGAGCCAAAAATGAATTGCTGCTGCACTATTGCCCTACTGTGGTATGTTGCTAAAAGATATTGGTCAGAAGAAATCCTCCCAACAGGGGCAAGGCTTCAAAGAGTGAGCATGGTCACCCACTTTATATACAGATAGAAAAGTAGCCTGATATAATAATATACATTAACTCATTGACAGTGGTGAATGGCTTGGTTTGTTAATTTGGGAACAGGATAGAGAAAGATTGAAAGATTGTAACAAGAAAATCTGAAAAGAGGCATGCGAATATACCTATGGAAATAGGCACAAAGGTGAAAACCTTCCTATTGCATGTGGATGACCACCAGATTTTATCCACTATGGAAGAGAGTGAGTCAGACAGAATGATTTAGCCAGTTGACTTTCACCTATATCCATTACCAGCTGCTTCAGTACCTATACCATAGGTATGTTAATGCAGTCACTTTGGTGTCAGGAATGTAGGCTACACATGCAACTCCCACTCACAAAGGCCGATCTAGTTTCTGCCACTGCTAAATGTCCAACCTGCCAAAAACAAAGACTAATGCTGTATCCCTGATACAGCATTATCCCTCAAGAAGCCAGTCACCAGTGGCAAGTTTATAGCATTGAGTCTCTTTCATTCTGGAGGAATCACTTGAAGAGTCAGCGTTTCATCTTGACTAAAATTGACATATATTCTGGTTATAGAGTTACCTTTTCTGTCCACAGGGTCTTAGCTAGCTAGCTTATCTGAGGACTTACCGAGTTTTGATTCACTGACGCAAAATCCTGTATAACACAGCATCTGCCTAAGGGTCCTGCTTTACAGCAAAAGAAGTATGTCAGTGGGCATATAACTATGGTAGCACTAATCCTATCATGTATATCAGCCCTCAGAAGCTGCCAGTATGACAGAGAAATCAAATGGCCTTTTGAAGACACAGTTGAAGTGCCACCTTGGTTATGATACCCTGAGATACCCAGCCATCAGAACAGAATGTATGCCCTGAATCAGCTGCCATTATAAAGTACTGTGTCCTCAGTATGTGAAATTCACAGGTCCAGGAACCAAGAGATGGAAGTAATAGGACTACTTAGCGTTATTCCCAGTGACCTACTTGGAAATTTTTGATATTTTTCCCCACGATTCTAAGCTTTGTATCTCGGCTCCTAGTCTCAAGAGGAAATACTTTTATCAGGAGACACAGAAAGAGACAAGTTAAACTTTAAGCTATGTGTGTCACCAGATTATTTCAGGTTCCTCGTGTAGAGAGACAAATAAGCAAGGGAGAGTTAACATCCTGTCAGGGCAACTGACCCTAATCATAAGGATGAGGTAGGTTATCTGTTTCACAGTTGGGGGAAGGGAAGAACACCTGGACATCCAGGTGATTCATGGGAGCATCTCTTTTTACTCCTTGCCCAATTTGATCAGTAAAGAGACAACTGCAACAAACGTGTCCTGAAAAGGCAAGGTTGACTAGGGGCTCCAACCTTTCAGAGATGACTATTTGAGTCATTTTATCAAATAATCAACCCAGACCTGCAGAGATGACAGCTGAGGGTGGGGAGAATCTAAATTGAGCAATATAGGACAAAAAATGAGTATGAATTGCATCCTGAGATGAGTATCAGTGGCAGAAGGCTGTATAGTTCATGCCATTCAACTTCTTCCCTTTAGCTCCCCAGGAACTGAAACCAACCAGAATCCTGGAAATGTTGTTCCCTGATGGGATGAAAATTTTATATGAAGCCAGCAGATCTGAGTATCACAATAAGTGGATGCTAATAACTCTTGTTGGTTGCCATCTCAGACCCCCTGAAACACTCCTTCCACAGCTGCCAAGGCTGTTGGCAGCCAAGGGCCCATAGATTAGTTCCTTCCTGGAAACTGGCCTCAGTTGATGGTAGTGGCATTTACCTCCTCCCCAGGAGCCAGCTACATCCAATAATTGGTCGATGTCAAGGTATAAAGGCCCAGTCCTCTTGGCTCAATTTAGGCCCATTCTGCAAGGTCTCAGAGTTCCAGAGCTCACTGTGGAGCAGGCTGAGGGCTGTGCTGTATCTGCATTGCACTTCCACATTTCCTCTGCCTAAGAGCTTCCCTCGGTACCTCACTCTTATTGTTCCCAAAAGCACCCACCACTAAACAGTTTACAAGTGAAACCCTGAGTCACGGTCTGTTTTCTAGGGCACCTAACTTAAATACATTTTATTACATTGTTAGTTAGTTGCTCCATACCCAAATTAAAGAGGTCATGAAAGCACAGGATCTGTACTCATAAGAACACAGCTTGGACAATGGTCTGGGTCTCATGTTTTAAGAGTATCTGACAAATTCGAGTGCATAGGTTGATGAAATATCTAGAAAAGTATCAGATAACGGTAGTTCAGGAGTTGAGAGTTTTAAACATAGTACATTAGAACTAGTTAGATCAAGATAGTAATCTTCAGATACTTGAAAGACTAACATATGATAGAAGAATTAGGGATTTTTTATGACACTCCAGAACATGGATCCAAGATCAATGAATAAAAATTACAGAGTGGGTTTCAACTCAATATGAAAAAGACTATAGTGTCTAGTAAATAAAAGCTTTCCAACAAATGAACGAGCTGCTTTGAAAGAGAATGAGTTCCTTGAACTGAAGGTAAGTAAAGAAGCTGCATGATCACCTTCATGGATGTTATCAGCGTAGTTTTTAACATCATAAACTAAATGAACTTTGAGGCATACATTAGTTTTCTATTGCTCTGTAATAAGTTACCACAAAAGTAGCAGCTTAAATCAACACAAATTTATTATCTCACAGTTTTCATGAGTCAGGAGTCTGGGTATGAGTTAGGTAGGTCTCACCAGGTTAAAAGAATGGAGTCAACTAGTTCTGGGGTCTCATCTGATGCCTGGGGTTCTCTTCCAAATGCATTCAGGCTATTAGCAGAATTCAGTTCCTTGCAGTTCTTGGACTATGTTCTCATCTTCTTGCTGGTTATTGGCCAGGAGTGACTCTAAGTTATTACAGGCTACTCTTAAGTCCCTGCCCTGTGACTCACTTTAGGCCCTCTCACATTCTCATGCTTCATATTCCCTTTCAGGAAGGGCCTAGGACCTTTTAAGGCTAACTTGATTAGGTCGGTCCCATCCAGATCATTTCATTTTTGATTATCTCAAAGCCAACTAATTCATAACCTCATCATGGGAATGATATCCCATTATGTTTACAGTTTCTGTCCACACTCAGGGGAGAGAATTACACAAGGCATGTATACAAGGAGGGCTGGAATCCTGGGGGCCATCTCAGAATTCTGTCTACTCCAATGTGTTTTCTAGCTACAAAGTCCAGATTTCAAGTCACATGACCATCCACAGATTCTCACTAAATTAAAGGTCTTCTGGGTTAACAAAGTGTGCCTCCTGGGGCTGCTTCTATAGTCTGGCATTAGCCTCAGTACTGACTGAGACAACCTGACCATCTCCAGATGAGTGATGCTTCAGAGGTTCCTGGGGAGGCTGGAGTGGGGTCTGAATCTGTAAAGCAACATCCATAGCTCTCCAAACTTCCGTAACTGCCTCAGAAACATCACTGATCTGGAGACAACTTAGAATCACCAAAATATAGAATTTGGTGCTTAGATTTCTGAGCACCAAAATGAACAGTTACTGAGCACCCAGAAGTATCTGGCACTAGTAGACACACATTTCTGGAAACAGACCAGAAATTTTCAGTGGTGAGACACAAAAAGGTCCAATTCTCATTTTTTTCTTTCTCTCAGTTCTCAGCTTTTCATCTGGACACTAAGAGGGTTAGTATTTTGTGCAGAATTATATCAGTAGCTCAACTGAGATCCCCCTGAAGAGAGGAAGGACAGAGTTAATGGGCAGGAGTTTGGAGATGGAAAGCCATACATGCTAAGAATCTGGCTGAAAACACCTCCAGGCCCTGAAGGAGCTGTTGCAGGGACAATTATCTGTCACCCACAATGGGCCAGCCTAATCTATTCTCATTGTGTGTGGCTGCTACCTCCTGTGACTATGCCCCTCCAAATCAAACTGAAAAAATCCTCATTTGGCTTCACTAAGGTGAGGACCTGGGAGAAATGTTGGCCCTCCTGACATTTTGGCTTCCAGTTCCTGTATCATTGGCCCTGAGAGAACTGAGCTGAGCAAAGAGATCTTTATCTTTGCTCAGTGAGCTGCTCTTTTCATGCTTGAGCAGGAAACAAACAACCTTTTTAAGGAAGAGTATACTGTTGGGCAGACCCAAAACAATGAGCTATGCTTTGTTTAGAAATTCTAAGGATATATCCGTCACACAGAATTACGACCAGATGAACACTGATCTACTCTAATATTCAACAGAATCACAGTGTGTTATTTTCTCAGATAAGCAATGAACATATTTGAGCTATGCTTTTTGATCTTGCCTTGAAACTTACACCCACAGAATTTGAAATATACTCTACACTTACTTCTTTTTTATTCTTCAGGCATGTATGTTTGTGCGTAAAAGTCTGCATGTATGTGATTGTTCTGATAAAAAAAATCATTATAGAAAATACAGAAAAGATTAAAGAAAAACTAATAAAAGTTACCCATGCTTTCTCCGTTTAGAGATAACCATTCTTAATGTTTTGTTATATCCATCACATCGTTGAGATATTTCATATGTATCATGCCTGCTGTTTGGTAGACTGATTTTTTTTAATATAAAAGTATCATGCATGAGATTGACAGACAGCAGGGACCATAAACTCCCAAAACCTCAAAGCAGCTACTCTTGTTATTACTATTAGCCTTTAGCTTTATGCTTCTTTGTAGAATCCCATCCTCAGGGAATTTCACCATATCTGATAGACAACAAGGGGCTACGTCAGTCCCTCCGGTTTAGGATTAGACTAACAGTTTTCTTGTTCCCTTTCTCCTGGACCCCTACACTCACCATGTACTTTTTTTTTTTTTTTTCCTACCATGTACTTTTAAGAGAGAGAATCTAGAGAGACAAGAGTTTCAAGAGCAAGTGTGAAAATTCAAAGAAGCCTTCTATGTAGACACTAGAATTACTGCCTCTTTCTTTGGCCATACCCAAAACTTCAGCCTCCAGCAGAATGGCCAGTGGGCTAGTAGCGGCCTTGTCCTATGGGTAGAGAAGAATCTTTGTACACATACCCCCTTTCACCTCAAGAGTTGACATGTGCCATTTTAGGTGAGCATTTTCTCAATTAATGAATGTTTGAAGGCTTGCTTTTTCAGGGTACAGTGTCCCACTGTTTGGATGTACCACAATTTAATCTACTGTGTTGGAGTGTTTCCACTTTTTTTTCTTTATATATAAGGCTATGATAAATGTCTATGTACATTAGTCTTTAAAAATGTTTCCCCCATCATTTCAGAAGACGATCTAACAATTTTGTTGCATTCTGACAACTGACAACAAATTTTTTTCTTATGTAAACTGTTAAAAATACAATGCATTGTTCTAAATGACCTAAACAGAATTGTTTCTGGTGTTTAGAGAAAATTTAAAATGGAAAGAGTACATAGAGAACTAATGTTTGGGAACCTCTTGGTACCAATCATAAACAAGCCTTTTACAGAGAAGATATTAACTAGTAACTATTCAAAGTTGTTGGGAAAAAAGAAGCTTTTATGCTTTGGGCTTAAATATATGTATATATACTCAAACCAGTAAATGGATTATTAGTTAAAATGAACATAAATAATGGATACCAAATGAGAATAGGTCAGTGACATTAGAAGGTCAGTAAGATACGCTTTATTATCCATTCAAACTTTTTGTAATCATTAAATAATTTTAAGTACCTAGTTGCTTTGACTCCCTAAAAAGTACCAATGGTTAAAATAGAGAAACCTGTACTTTCCTCTTTTTGGTGATCTTCCTTTGCTCCTTTTCAGAGTTCAGCATCATTCTTTGGTGTCCTAAGTAAAGAGTTTAGAAACTCAAAGTCTTCACCCCTTCCCAAGTGGAAATAGATACTGCTTACACTTGGGGGAAGGGGGAAGGAGACTATGTACCAATGAAGAAACAGGAGTAAGAAAAGGCATATATAGCCTCAGAAGAATGTTCTAACCAATCAAAAGCTAGATTTATATACTTAATAATGTAGTAGGAATCCTAAGTTTTCTGTCTATCTATGGTTCATCTGTTTATCTATCCACCTATCCATTCACCTACCCATCCAAGCATATATCCCTTGCCTATATCCCAAAGAATTTGAAGTGGTTCACTTGCCGGCTGTTACAGAAACTGTCTTGGTGAGAATTCATGAATACCAATCTTTCTACTAGAGCACTGATCCTGACCAATATTTTTGAATCAAGTTCGAGAATAACAATGACAGTCTCATGTAATCCTTCTATTTTTAAAATAAGTTATCTTTAAAAATACTGTTTGAAGAGAAGAGGGAGAAAGATAGTGCAGAATACCTTCTACTTCCTCTCACACTATGAACATTTACTTTTGACTCCCATATCTCAGATTTTCTTTTTTTCAGCAGACGAGATGCTGAGTATTTTGCTCCTCTCTAGTTCATCTTAAGGATCATGCATTAAGAAGTATTGGAAGGGTAGGGTCTAGTGTAAAGCACTGAATCATCAGCATTATTGCTTAAGGGCTTAAGATGTTTGAGTCTTCAGACACATCACTCATTTCTTGTGCCTGTATTTCCCCATCTATAGAATAAGATGAATATGTCTTATCTTCCTTTAGAGTGTACCCATCCTGAGTCACTTGCTAGCATCAGTAAACTGCCTCTCAAGAAAGGGGTGTTTAGAAGAGTTATCCTAATTTTTAAAGGCCAAATGAAAAATGGATTGGCTGAACTAAAAGAATAAATTTTTATAGCATCAGGAATAGCAAAAGGGCAGCACAGGGGCAGAGAGTTTTGGGAGGATTCTAGAAAGGAGAAACAGTAGAACCTTGGAGAAGAGAGTTCTGGCTCTGAGACTTCTCCAAGGCAGCCTTTTCTCTGGACTCTTCTCCCCATCTGGGCAAGACACGCTACAGCTAGCCCCTCTTTTGATTTCGCTCCTCAGGCCTAGTTTCTACAGGAAACCAGTCAAAACATATTCAAGCTACAGTGTGAATGTCACCCTAAGAAGAAACTTTGGAAATAGACTTGCCTGTTTCTTAAACAGGTGGGTAAATTACACTCTCAAGAGCATGTCAAATAACCTCTCAGCGCTATTGGGAGTGGGAGAACAGAGCAGGAGGTGGTTTCATATATAGGTATATCTATAGCCAAACACTGGAAATAGAAAATACATATCCAAGTGATTATTAGTATGGTTAAACCTCATCATAACAGACTCCACAGACATGAAATTTCCTTAAAATAAGCATTCCTTGCTAGCTCTTCCTTTCCTGCAGCTTTTCAATATTACACCCACAGTGCTATAGGGTACTGTCTAAAAATACTGCAGCATATGTTTATGTAAAAATACTGCACCGTGAAGATAATAAGGGAGGACTCCCTTGAAAAGCACCATGGGATAGTGAAAAGAGAGCTGGGCTCAAAACAGAGAGATTTTGGCTTCTACTTTTGATTCTATTTGTGAGTAAGTCTGAAGATGTGACCAAGTCAAATGACTTTCTAAGCCTTGATTTTTTTTGTCAATAAGAATTTTTTGAACAGCACGCTATCTAAAGCTCTTCTAGCTCTACTGTCATATGAGTCTATGATAGGTGATAGTGAAGGTTCTTTCTGGCACTATGATACATGAAGTCTTGCTTATATTTTCTACTTTATAAATTCCTTTCTTAAAATTATTAAATTAGAAAGTCACTTATTGGGGACATCCAAAAATAGCACTGGAGTAAATGCATAAAAATAAGCAAACACATCCATTTATATTTCTTGAAATATCAATTTAAATTTTAAATTGAAGAAAGCTTTTTTTCATTTAAATGGAAGACAAATCTCAGGCAAGAGGATACCTCCAACTATGAAAGGGCAGATAGAAGAACACTATTGAGACAAAGAAAGTAGCCTTAGGGAAATTTTTTTCTGATTATCAATTTATTAAAACCCAGTGGTCTCAGAAAGGTGCAATTTTATCCCAGAGAACATTTGGCAATATTTGGAGCCATTTTTGGTTGTCACAACTGGTGAGAACTATTGGCATCTAGTGGGTAGAGGCCAGGGTTGATGCTAATCATCCTACAAGGCACAGAACAGCCCCCTATAACATAAAATTATCCAGGATAAAATGTCAACACTGCCAAGGCTGACAAACCCTGATATGATGTTCTCAAGACTACTAACCGTATTATACCGAGCTTGAAATACTCAAGCTGACATTGAGAGCAGTAGCTTCACCACAAAATGTTTATTTTAGTTTTGCCTAGAGAGAAACCACCCTCTCAGATGAAATTCCCTAAAGGAATTAGGCAAAAATATTACTTTTGTGAATGCAGGCATTTATTCCTGTATTCTGTGTTATAATCCAGCAAACTCAGCTATTTTGTGTTTCCTATATCACTATTTCATAAGTTGATTTCTAAATATTCCTTTTCAATCTCTAGCAAAAAAAGCACCAAATATTAGTTATAGTCATACTGAAAAATATTACAATCCAGGAACCTAGTCAGATTTTCAGGCACTCCGGAGCCCTATCAAATCAGAAGGTATTAATGGAGAGCCAGGCTGTGGTTTCAAGTACCCCATCTTCAAACTAGTTGTGTTCTCTGTGTCTGATAGACTTTCGTGATAGACATCAGTCTTCTCTATCTTTCAAATAAACACTGATAGCTGACATTTACAAAGGAGAAAATGACTAGTCAACAATTAAAAAGGGAGTTTCTAAAATCTCCTGAAATAAAGACAGGGGACTATTTGACCAGAAATCAAATGTCTAATGTTACTCATTCCTCCTTTCAAACCTATTGTCCTCTATTAATTACGGTGTGAGGGCTTGTATGCAAAGATTTACACTATCAATTTATTACTTTCTTATACATGCATGCCACTTTCCTAACAGATGCAGTCTATTCCTTCACCCTCTTGAAATTTAGCTGGTCTGGGATTTCTTTGACTGGTAAAATACAGCAGAAATGATGTTGTGCCAGGCTGAGTCTGAATCTTTAGGAAGACTAGTGGTTTCTGCTTTCTCCCTCTTAGAACCCAGCCCCCATGCTCAGAGGATGCCCAAGCAGCTACACAGAGAAGTTCATGTGAACAAGAATCAAGGCTTCTAACCAACAGCCCTAGCTGACCTACCAGCTGACATCAAACAATTTGTTCACCATATGAGTAAGCCAGCTTATAAATGAATCTATCAGCATCATTTGGGCCAACTGACATAGCACAGAATAGAAGCAAACTGACCACACCTAATCCTGTCCAATTACAAGCTCATGAGCAAATAATTGTTTTATTTTTACTTTTTTTGAGCATTATTGAGGTAAAATTTCCAAAAATTGCATATATTAAAGGATGTTTTAATATATGTATACATTGTGAAATAATTACCACAACCAAGATAATTAATATCATCACCTTATATAGTTATCTGTTTCCCCCCTGCCCCTTTGGTGAGAACATTTAAGATCTATTCTCTTAGAGAAACTAAAAAAAAAAAAAAAAATCCCATTTAAAATTATATCCAAAAAAAAAAAAATCCTAGGAATAAACTTAACCAAGGAGGTGAAAGACCTATATGCTGAAAACTATAAAACATTGATAAAGGAAAGTGAAGAGGATTTAAAGAGATGGAAAGATATCCCATGCTCTTAGATGGGAAAAATTAATATTGTTAAAATGTTCATACTACCCAAAGCAATCTACAGATTTAATGTGATCCCTATCAAAATACCCATGACATCTTTCACAGAACTAGAACAAATAATCCTAAAATTTATATGGAACCACAAAAGACCTAGAACTGCCAAAGCAATCCTGAGGAAAAAGAACAAAGTTGGAGGAGTACCCCTTCCAGATTTCAAAGTATACTACAAAGCTACAGTAATCAAAACAGCATGGTATTTGCACAAAAACAGACATACAGATCAATGGAACAGAATAGAGAGCCCAGATATAAACCCACACACCTACAGTAAATTAATCTATGACAAAGGGGGCAAGAATATACAGTGAGGAAAAACAGTCTCTTGAGCAAGTGGTGTTGAGAAAGCTGGCCAGCTACATGTAAATCAATGAAATTGGAACAGTCACTCACACCATATACAAAAATAAACTCAAAGTGGCTTAAAGACTTAAATATAAGACATGACACCATAAAACTTCTAGAAGAGTACATAAGCAAAACATTGTCGGATGTAAATCATAGCAATATTTTCTTAGATCTATCTTCTGAAGCAAAAGAAATAAAAGCAAAAAATAAACAAATGGTATCTAATCACACTTAAAATCTTCTACACAGCAAAGGAAACCGTCAACAAAACGAAGAAACAACCTATGGAATGGGAGAAAATATTTGCAAATGATGCAACCAACAAGGGGTCAATATCCAAAATATACAAACAGTTCCTACAACTCAATATCACAGAAACAAACAACATAATCAAAAAAAAAAAAAAAAAATGGGCAGAAGACCTAAATAGGCATTCCTCCAAAGAAGATATCCAGATGGCCAACAGGCACATGAAAAGATGCTCGACATTGCTAACTATTAGAGAAATGCAAATCAAAACCACAATGAGGTATCATCTCATACCAGTCAGAATGGCCATCATCAAAAAGTCTACAAATATTGATAATAAATACTGGAGAGGGTGTGGAGAAAAGGAAACCATCCTACACTGTTGGTGGGAATGTAAAGGTGCAGCCACTAGGGAAAACAGTATGGAGGTTCCTTAAAAAACTAAAAGTAGAGCTACCACATGATCCAGCAATACCACTCTATCTTTTTCATCTGAAAAAGATGAAAACACTAATTCAAATAGGTACATGCACCCCCATGTTCATAGCAGCACTATTTACAATAGCCAAGACATAGAAACACCCAAATGCTCAACAACAGATGATTGGCTTAAGAAGTTCATATACATATACAATGGAATATTACTCAGCCATAAAAAAGAACAAAAAATTGCCATTTGCAGCAACATGGATGGACCTAGACAATATTTGTTTTCTTGCTATTGAGTTACTTGAGAACCTTATATATTTTGGATATTAACCCCTCATCAGCTACATGGTTTGCAAATATTTCCTCTTATTTTATCTGTTTTTCATTCTACATAACTAAGTTTTGGAATAGGTTTTATGCAGCAATCAAGTACCAAAACATACATCAAAGTCTGAATTAAAAAAAAAAGATTCCTATTAATAACCCTTGTTAACATCATGTAAAGTATAATTTTATTTCTATGAATAGCAGCTGTCCTACGATTTATTATCTTTCTTATAAACTGGACTCTTTGGGAGCTTTGAGATGTTCAAATATACAAACAATGCCAATTTCATAATCTACTGATGAGATAAGTACATGGCTTCTGCTAGGAAGCACGTACATGTAGTTTTCGGTAGTATTCCAGGACCAAAATATTTCACACTCAGTTTTAGGTCCTTTCTGTGGTGGCATAGGCAAAACAAGGGCATGGCACTATGTGAATTGGGAAGGAATCCTTTACTTTACTTAACAAAGGAGTAAAGCTGAATGCACATCCTGTTGAAACGCACAACTAGAAAAAAGTTGGTGTCGGGATGTAACGTAAAGCCACTTAAATTTCTCTTGGTAGTAGGTAGTCATCATTGCTATTTTCTGCTACTTTTAATTTCATGCTCACCACCCCTAAGCCAGTAAGCATTTAATCAGATGTCTCCAAATATCAGTCAATGCTTTATATGTTAAGCACAACATAAGGAGCCTATGTTAGAGTGAAAGCACCAAGAAATTTGGGAAGTGTTTCCTTTTTTCATTTTGTAAGAACATTAATAATTTTTACAAATTCTAGTTGGTTATCCTGATGTCCTTTAAAGTAGGATTTAAACTGGTAAAGTCTTACTTTATCAGGAACTAGAGTCAAATCTGACTGCTACAGATCTGACTGCTCTAATTTTTATCAAATGCAAACCAAGTCTAGAGACCAGAGGTCTTAGACTAGAGCAGCAGTCCCCAACCTTTTTGGCACCAGGGACCAGTTTAGTGGAAGACAATTTTTCCACGGCGGAGGAGGGGATGGTTCAGGCAGTAATGTGAGCGATGGGGAGCGGCAGATGAAGCTTCGCTTGCTCACCTGCCGCTCACCTCCTGCTCTGCGGACCAGTTTCTAACAGGCCACGGACCGGTACTGGTCGAAGACCTGGTCCACGGCCCGGGGGTTGGGGAACCCTGGCCTAGAGTCCTGTTTATCTACATCTGAAACTCCTACACTTCAGAAAAGATAAAATATTCAATGAAAATATCTGGAGTAGACTTTTAATATAAACATGGAAATTGCATTTGTTTTTTGAATCACAGCTTCTTGAATATGGAAGGCACAGGGAAAATTACAAAGTAGGTGGCTTATGGCAGGAAAATGCATTCTACTTTCTAATGGCATTGGCTGGAGCCACCGAAGTGTTGAGCAGCAACTATTTCTGTTGATTCCTTTGTGGCCTCTGTGTGTGACCTGGTAGTTATTTGAACAGATGAAAACAGATAAGTTTCAATTCCACCCAGCTGAAGGAAGGCATTCGCGAGGAATGTAACCAGACTTTTATTTCAGGGACAAGAACTTGGTGTTACACAACGCTTTGTGAAGTGTGGTTGCTACAACAGTTGGAGTTGTTTGAAGGGAAATGTAGTGACTTCCAAAGGCAACTGAGAGAGAAGTCAGCAGAATGGATCACTGGCGTAGTTTGGACAAACGACAATTTCTGCTAAACCAGTCAGCGTGGAAGGGGGATTGCAATGAAATGGGTCATTTAAATGTACCTCATTCTACATGGACTAATCTCATTTTACATGCCTTCCATAGATTCGTTATGTGTACATCACTGGAATGTAATTAAACCACAAATAAGGTGGCCACTCAATGTCATTTTGTAAATTAAAATCATATACATTATAAATAACTAGAATAAATATTGTGCCTATTTGGTACTTGACAGAGCAGTTAGCATATGACACTATGCACGTGTGCATTTGCATTTCTGTGTATATTTTGTGAGAAAGCCAATTTCTCTTGTTTTTTGTTTTTATTGTAGTAAGAACATTTTATTGTAGCAAGTAACATGAGATCTACTCTGTTACCAATTTTCTCAGTAACAATAAATACAGTATTGTTAACTATAAGCTGATTGCTCTTTTTTTGAACATTAACTGGATATTTAATATTAAGGAATAACTTCAAGTATCACGGAGTCATGATTATATTATAATATATAATACAGTATATATAACAATATTATATTATTGTTAAAGGATCCTTATCTTTTAGAGATACTGAAATATTTATAGATAAAAAATGATATCTTGGATCTACTTGAAAATAATTAAGGGTAGGGAGGAAGTGGGCAATGTTGTACAGCAGGGCCAGAAATGATGGCGCAGACCAAATCTGGCATACCACATGGTTTTTTGCTTTTTAAAAAAATATATATTTATTTATTTATTTATTTATTTGGCTGCATTGGGTCTTTTTAACATCTTTATTGGAGTGTAATTGCTTTACATCGTTGTGTTAGTTGCTGCTGTATAACAAAGTGAATCTAAGCTGATTGTTCTTTTAATTGTTTTTTTCACATCATCATAACCAGCAGAATACAAAAGTTCCATAAAATCAGGAAAACCACCTCTTCTATGGCTAAATTTGGCATAATACCATCTGGGATGAGGCCACGAACACAACTGGTACTAACCAGGTATAGGAGGATCACGATGTTGGTGAGGAAAAGAGTTCAGTGTCCCACCTAGTGAGTGAGCGAATACTGCTGGGGACAGTGGAGTATGAACTCTAGGAGCGTGGACTCTGACCCGAGTTTAAGCCCCAGCCCTGCCACCTTAGGAGCTGCGTGCCCTTGTGCAACTTCACTTCTCTGGGCCATTGTCTCCTTGTCTATCAAACAGATATATGATTAAATGAGAAGACACATGTGTGAAGAATATTAACATATAAATAATTAAAGCCTCTTCCCCTCCTTTACCCACCAAAGACAGTGTATGAGTCAAGACAGGTTAGGTTTTCTATGATACAAAACAACCTCCAACTCTCACAGAGCCCTTTCATAAGTTCTCTGCAGACATGTGCTCTGCGGACAAGTTCCTGAGAAGCTGTCCCCCAGGTGTTAGCCCAACATCAGCTCTTTTGATCTTATGACACCTTGATATCAACACATGCTTCCACGATACCCAGCAGCAGAACACAAGGCTAGAGCGTCAAGTACCAGTGGTGATGTGAGGACAGAGGCAGAGATTGGAGGGACATGTGTGCTACCCAAGGAAAGCTGAAGATTGCCCAGAGCCACCAGGAGCTGAAATGGCAAGGAAGGATACATGAGCAACATGGCTCTGCTGACACATTAATTTCAGACTTGTGCCCTTTAGAACTGTGAGAGAATAGATGTCTGCTGTTGCAAGTCACACAGTCTGTGGTAAATGTGTTGCAGCAGCTTTAAGAAACTAATAGAGATTTGAAGGCCAGTATCTCTGGCAACCTCCCAATACTTCTCTCTTTCTGTCAAGATGGGTGTCACATCTCCAGATATCATGTCTATGTGCAAGAAAAAATAATAAAGAATGTCTCAAATACCCTTTGTCCCTTTAATTAGGAAAGTTAAAATTCTCAATTAAGTGAATCTCTCTAGCAGGCTTCCCTTATCTCTTCCTTAGCTGGGTCAGTAATAATGAGATGTTACGAGTTCAAACAAACTAAGAAAGTGAAGGAAACAATGCCTATGATTGGCTTAGATCTATCAGGCTTCGTTGTTTGGGAAAAGCATATTGCTCTCCCAAACAACATCTGTCTTCTATGAAGCAGGAGAGAAGAGGATAATGAATATTGGATAGGAATAAAGTGTCATCCAAATCAGTGTTAGCTATTATTACGGATCTAAAACTTGTGGGTCTTAAGTAAGATATTAGAAGAAGAATTTGGGGTTCAGGACTTCCCAAGTAGCATACCAGAGTACATTAGTTTGCCACACATGGGGTATAGGCTGTCGCTGCTCCCCCAGAGACCAGGGCTGGTAACCTCTAGCATCAAATACTTCATCTAATTACCCTAGTGGTACATTTAAATATAATCACGTTTTGTGTGTTGCATTGTGTAGAAAGGCTTGGGATCATTTTTAATTGCTAGAGGGTGGCAGGGACTTCATCTAAACTCTTGGGAAAATCATAACACAGTCTAGAGCATAAAGAAAGAAGATAAAAGGAATAGAAGAGTCAAAATACAAGAAGGAATAAAGTCCCCTGACCCTTTCACGCCTTCTGTGGTATATTTTCATACTCATAACTCCGATGAATTATGCCTCCAA
Organism: Phocoena phocoena; assembly: GCF_963924675.1. Classification (NCBI taxonomy): domain Eukaryota; kingdom Metazoa; phylum Chordata; class Mammalia; order Artiodactyla; family Phocoenidae; genus Phocoena; species Phocoena phocoena. The sequence continues at coordinate 90,685,515 of NC_089221.1, read as the reverse complement.
GTATCCTAAGCCCTGCACATCCTCTTTTCACCTTGACTCTATGCCTGATAATGTGATTTGCTTTGGTCTTTGGGGCATCAAGAAACAAAGGCTTGGAAAGTGCTTGGGAATTGGGGTTCATATTCTTGGAATACTGTCACTACCATGTTAAGAAACTTTGGCTGGGGACATATAACTCAGCCAAGGGCCAGCACCAACCTTCAGATATGTGAGTGAGACCATCTCAGACCAGCAGTCACTGTTGAGCCACCAGGTGACTGTAGCCTAGACACAGGTAGCAGAAGAACCCCTCAGCTAAACCAGCCCAACTGCAGAACTGTGATCAAACATTTGGCTGCCATTTTAGGAGACTAAGTGTGTGTAATAGATAGTACGAGGTCATTGATATTTCTCTCCAAACTCATCTCCTTCCATTTTCCCTTCCCTCATTCCATGTCTGCCTAAGGTCTTCTTGCTCTTCCCTGAACATGACAGGCTTATTTCTGCCTCAGGTCCTTTGATTGGGTGTTGCCTCCACCTGGGAAGCTTCAATTGCTTCACGGTTCACTTCCTCATTGCATTCAAGACTCTGATCCACTCTGATCTCCTCAGGGAGGCCTTTGTTCACCACCATTTCTGATATATAACAGACCAGTCCCTGTATGTTCCCTCTCCACTTCCTTTTTCTACTTTATTTTTTCTCGAGATCTTATTTTGAAAACATATGATGTATTTCTTGGATTACGAGATTATTTTCTGTCTCCTCCACAAGAATGTAAACTCCAGGAGGACAAAACCATGTCTACCTTGTTAATAGCTCTATCAGCTGCGGCTAGACTAGTTCTGGCATATGGTGGGCACCTTACTAACGTCTTTTGAATGAATTAATAAATAAATGAAATTTATTAAGTGTGAATTTGGGCACAACCAGAGGGAATGAGAAGGTGATATTCAGAGCAAGGACTCATAGATTCCTTAATTGGAAATGTATTCCTAATAATTTTCATATAAGTGCAATTTTTACCCTTTGATTTATTTTAACTGACATATTGAATTTTAAACTCTTGTTTAGTGCAGAGCTCTTATAGTATAATACTTTTATTTAATTCTAATTAAATATTTAGTTACGTGTTTGCTATAATTTGTACATAAAATTCTAAATAAAGGCTACTATTTTAAATGTACTTTTTTCTTCATGTGGTTATATATATTCTTCCTAACAAACTATCTCACTGCCACTATTTTATAACTTCTTGAATGTAAAATTTCCAAGTAATTATGAAATTATACTTTACTTGTGTTGTGAAAGCTTCATAATTCTCCGCAGTCCTCTCAGTCTTGTTCAACAAACATCTTTAATAATTACATATAATAATTCACTATTTCCGTATATGAAAGTCACATACCTGAAAATCCTTACTCTCCTGAAAGAACATGAAATGACAACCTGTGAGAACTCACTGTACATATCAAACCATCTGTGGGTTAAATCCCATGCACTTCTACAAACATAATCTCATTGACAGCTGTTTTATCTTTAATGTGAACAGCAGTCTAACAATTTTATTATCTAGATCTCTAATCCCTAGCAGATTCTAAACAGAAAACTGTAGTTCAAGAGAGTTTGGGGGGTTCTTCTGGAAAAAGGCAGATTGGCAAATGCACCCTGCTCTGTCCTAGGTCCTTTAAATTGATTGTGTCCATTCACACAAACTTATCCTTTGTTCTTAAATGACCAGCCAATGTCATCAACAGTCACTTACATTTAACCAGGCTACCTCAGTTCACTGACTCTTGTATCTTCACTGGTTCTGTCCATCCTGATACCCATCTCCTGTTGCCCTGGTGCCTCTAACAGTCTTATGGATTGACCGTTACATCTCCCCCCGCCCCTCTCTTTCTCTCTCTCTGTCTTTTTCTCAAACACACACACCTACACCCACACCATTTTGGTGCTTCCTTTCCTTGTACAGTCACTAGGACTGCAGATAAGAGAAAGCCCCATCTCTGGTTTTAGTTTCTCAGGACCCACAGCAGTCAGCATACTTTTTCCCTCTCTTTCCAGTAGGGGACAACAGATTACAACAGAGAGAAAGAGTTGATGGGCAAACAGGGAGAAAGGAGTCCATGAACACTTAAAAAACAACAACAGAAAAAAGTGAAGAAAACGTGTGTGATACACACACATATATATTTTTATATCTATCATGTATATGTGTATATACATACATAGATCCATATATACGACATGAGCTGGGTTTTATTTTACAGTTTTTTGTGTCTGCTCTCACCACCGACCTTGTCATACCTCACAGCAACCTGGAACCACTCAGCGTAGGGACAAACGAATCGGTATAATATGCATATTGACCAGCACTAATGGTGTGCATGTGTCACAGCAAGCATGTGGCTTCTTTTTTAAAAAAAACAAACAAACCAGAGCAATTGTTATAGGTCAACTCAAGTTAGTGTCATCATTTACTGACTTAACTTGTCAACAACAACATGCACTGAGTGGTTTGGTCCATATGAGACCTCTTCTGAAGACATGAAATGTTATTGTCCAACTTACCAGCATGCTCTGCAAGGGCAGAGACTAACTTATACGTGGCATCCAGCATAACATACAAATACTAGAAAACATACCAGGGAAAGATCACATGACATGAGCTCAGCCCAATTATTGGTTCGTGAACACTGTTCGCAAGTTGTAGCCTGTCATTCCACAAAAGTGAGATGGTTCCAAGCATCCGCTTGAGCAAATAAGAATGTTATGCTTTCACAGTACAATTTAAGGGTGTGACAGAACTGCTACGAGATCCATGTTTAAGGACATGGACTCTTAAATTCAATAGGAAAAAAAGGGAACAGTTTAGAGAAGAGATAAGAAGAAACATTTGACATGTTATCAAGGTATGAAGTAACATTTCTCTCCTAAAGTGTAAGTCAGTGAAAAGAATAAAAGAAGGTAATGAAATATGTAATCTCCATTAGGAAGGTTTCTACCATAAGCAGTTAAACATGAAAAAAATTTTGATGTTCAAAAATTCAATTATCTTAAGCTGACTAAATTAAACATCATTGTGACTTGTCATGGTTTCTTAAATGGACAAAGGACAAAATGAAGCACACTATGGACCCTTCATTATAGGACGAAAAATTTGGCTAAAAATCAGTTCAGGCACCTTTACACATTTACTCACTTTCCACCCTATGTTACCACCTATTCCCCTTCCCCCAACCCCAACACACACTCAGCTCTTTTCTGTTTTCCTAACTTTGTCCCATTTATTCCCTTCTTTCACCTTCCTCCAAGGCTCTGTACTTTGCAAACTCACTTTTCTTCTTCTTCTGAATTTCACCTCTTTTTTTACAAATAATAGTAACAATCATTTATTGAACACTTACTAGTTACTCAGATGTTTGCATTCAATGGCCCATTTGATGTTCATAACACCAAGAGGTGGACACTTTATTGTGTACATTTCACAGATGAGAAAATTAAGGCTTAGAAGGATGAAATAGTTCACTTAAAATAATACAGTTACTAAGTAGCAGAACCAAGATTTGAACCCAACACCATCAAATTCCAAAGCTCCTGGTCTTCACCACTCTGCTTTAAAGGCAAATTTCTTGCCATATTATGGCAGCGAATTAAATCAAACCAAGGCAAAACTATTGAGCATGTAAGTGTAAGACACCATTCTAGACAAGAAGGGCAAAGGTAGAGGATGCAGGAGAAATTCCCTTTGTGCTTGTCAGGATTCTGTCAGGAGATGGAAACCACATGGGTTACTTTATCAGAGAGAATATCATATAAACAGTGTATAGAATAGTGAACTAGCTCTTGAAGAACCGAAAAATCATAATAAAATAAATGTCTGAGTATCACAAATGTAGTAGTAGGACACATATTCTGCCCCTAGAACTGAAGGATCAGAGGAAAACGTTTAGAATTTTTAAAACTTAGAATTTTGAAGATGGGGACCCACAGATTTGCCACTCAGACCTCTGAGGAGGGGTCAGCCAGCAGATGCTAGTGTCTCAACTCAGAGAAAGGCTGTGTGAGGCTGGTGACCAGACTTCTGCCAAGGGAAGCTTGGCTGACGGGAGCTGGATCTCTGCGAGGACACAATGCCACTGGTTCTGGGAAAGTGCAAATGTAAATCAAGTGCTCCTGCTAGAATGACCCACCACAGCTAAGATGCAGAAGTGTTCCTGGGGTGACACTGACAAGAACATGAAGGAAGCAGTAAGGTAAGTGCACCTTCGTCCTTTTCCAGGCTTCCATCTCCCTCCAGTTTCCTTCCTGGCAGAGCCTAACAGAGAGGTGGTAGGGCAAAGCAGATCCTTGACTGTAGAGTCTCAGCACAAGGTAGAACATGAAAGGGGACATTTGAAGCTGAGATAGAGGCTTACTAATTAGTACACCCTTGCGGCTTACACTCTAGCAGAATGACCTAAGCAAACTATTATGTAAGGTATCACATAATTGCTAGGACACATAAAAGATGAGAGGGTATGAATCTTATCCCATAACCTAGGGTGTAGGAGATATTAAATGTATTCTTTACGAGTACATTTAAATCCAATTCTGAGTTCTATTGCAGTCCTTATTGCAGCTCTCCCTTCCCCTAGGGTTCTGCAAATGTCATCTGCCCTGCCACAGCACACACAAGATTTGCACTGGTTTCTCCTGAGAGGCCCATTTTCTCCTTCTTCCCTCTGAAGCATAACCATCATTCCTTCAAAGAAATTATGCTGTTACAAAAGGGACAGAAACAACCTTTAGGTGGCTTCTGCTTTGGGCTCTACGAAAACATCCTGAAGTGGGAAAATACTAAGAGGCTGCCTACCTGCTTGGAAAAAACTTCAGAAAATCAAACAAAAATTATTATCTAGAACACGGTCCTGTCACACAAATACAATGCCTATGGGTATAGAACAATTTAATAATATTCTAATAAATGGGAGTGGAAAACGGCAAATGTGCCTGTTTTAAAGCACGTCCCACTTTGTACCTACTGTGAGCTGTCCTGAGTATATCAGTTCCTGAGAAATAGGCACTGAACCTAGAATATTCCTCCTGCTGTGCCAGGAAAAAAGAGCATATGAGAAAACTTCCTTCATGATTTAAGTTCCATTGATATGATCTACCTGTCCAATTGTAAATATTACTGAGAAAAGAGTAACAGTTCATAAGAAGAAACGAAATTGAGTTATTTGTAGTGACGTGGATGGACCTAGAGACTGTCATACAGAGTGAAGTAAGTCAGAAATAGAAAAACAAATACTGTATGCTAACACATATATATGGAATCTAAAAAACAAAACAAAACAAAAGGTCATGAAGAACCTAGGGGCAAGACAAGAATAAAGACGCAGACCTACTAGAGAATGGACTTGAGGATATGGGGAGGGGGAAGGGTAAGCTGGGACAAAGTGAGAGAGTGGTACGGACATATATACACTACCAAATGTAAAATAGACAGCTAGTGGGAAGCAGCCGCATAGCACAGGGAGATCAGCTCGGTGCTTTGTGACCACCTAGAGGGGTGGGATAGGGAGGGTGGGAAGGAGGGAGACACAAGAGGGAGGAGATATGGGGATATATGTATATGTACAGCTGATTCACTTTGTTATAAAGCAGAAACTAACACACCATTGTAAAGCAATTATACTCCAATAAAGATGTTAAAAAGAAAAAAGTAACAGTTATTTTTTGTTTTAATCATCATTACGATTTTTAAGATGTATAAATCACTCGTTTCACTAGGGTGAACATTCCCAAATGACAGTATAATTGGTGTCCATGAAAATATTTCCAATTCCCTGCTGTTTTCCTCAAAGCAGAACAGAGGCAGCCTGAAACTCAACTTAATTTCCAGTGCTAATTTCAAGGTCCTTGGAGATAATGAACATGTTATTTGATTTATATATTAAACGCTATTTACCAACATGATTTGTGCTCCGAGATGCTGGGTGCATCCTAGAGTACACCAGTGTTAGAGCGTTACCTCGAGAGCCTCTCTTTAGGAAGGGCCTTGTGAAAGCAGGCTTATGATCTGCAAAACAGTTCCAGGGACACCTATTAAGGGCAGGTGTGAGGACTTGTAGCAGTGCTGTGAACACCGAGAAATCACTTTCCAAGGAACTTGCCGTGGCTTCGAATGTCTGACGGTGCCATCTCAAGTGCTGAATGAGATGTTAAAGTGTCTGTGCTTTGGGTTTGGTCTCTGCCAGAGATGACTTACGTTGCACCCCATAGAAAACCGGGCATAATAATAATAAAATGGCTCTACCACAGTGCTAGGAAATGGGACCATACAGCACTATCAGAAATAAAACCACAGTCCATATACCTCGGGACTTTTTTAGCACATAGCAAACAAGGGTGAGATCATAGTCCGAAGAGGTGGCATTTTCTACCTAGCTTTCAAATTTTGAAACATCTCCTCCCAGAATCGTAACAAACCCCCAAGTAAAAAGGAGGGTACGTGACACATCTCTGCTTATTGTGTTGCTCACTAGATTGTCAAACCCGTTTCATCTATTACACATATTACTTCGAGATACTTCACAACAGCGGGTGCTTATAAAACAGTATACCCATGAAAATGATTTTCTTCAGTTTATCCTGACATAATAGAGAACTTAACCATTCAAAACACCAGCCTATTTCTTTGGTGTATTTGTGCAATCCAGAAGAAAATGAATGATGCTGCAAGACTTCTCAAACAATTACGCACAAAGATTTTATTTAGTCTTCTTGATAACAAGCAAATGCATGATGGGAGCAACCTCTGAATCTTCTCTTCATTCGTTTTTTTCCTAATAGAAGAACAGTGCTCCTTGTAAGAAGGTTTCTCCTTCCTACCATCCCTCAGCGGCACCCAGGAAAAATAGTAAATTAAAGTTTGTGGCCATGCATCACTATGATCTTTCCAACCTCACTGAGGCAGAGAGATTTATGTGATGAAAGCAATAGCTTTTTGCAACCTGTCTTACGCTGTGCACTGTCTGCTCAGTAAGATATGTCTTTCTTTCATCCTCCATGTTAGGTAGCCTCTAAAGGTCACAAAAGCTAAATCCAGATATAATGACATCCAGTAACATTTCTATTGCCAAGAGACTACTAGCTGACTTTAATGCAATGCATTTATTAATGCAGAGTAGAATTTCTTTTGGCATTTATGATACTCCTATGCATAGACTCAAATCACTTTATGTTTGCTCTAAAGAATAAGCTATTCTGAACTGAGAGAAAAATGAAGGTGTTAATGATCATCATCATTATCACAAGGCTGGGCTGGATTTTCCTGCTGTTTTAGTTTGGGCAAGAAATTTCAGAAGAAATTTACTCAATAGATGACTTTGTTTTACTCCTAAGAGCTAAACCCTATGTGTAGATAAAAAATATTTATTCCCATGGAAGTGGATATTACCTTACATAAAAATCTAAATTAAATTCTCAACAGAGCTATTAGTCTAGGTGCTCATTAACCTGTAGGAGCTCAGAAATCCCAAGAACTGAAAGTCTGTTTCAGTCATCCCACTGGCACTAGGAATAACAAGAACGGTGTTGGAATCCTCTCCCAAAGCATTAAGAAGAAAAGGGAGAAGTTGTCTTCCTTGATGTTGCTACTTTCCCGCCATTCTGAACCCAGTAATTTCTCTTGCTCTCTGTGCAATCCAACCTCTTTAGAGAGACGGGCCCTGGTAGCTGAGTTCTCACAAAGACTAAAATTAACTGTAATCACCTTTGTATAGTATATTATTTGAAATCCCATAATGGCACAATGTTAATGGAAAACCTTCTTCTCTCCTTTTTTCATAAGGCCACAGACCAAATAAAAATTAAAAACAACCCATTTCCTTTTCCAATGGGAATTCTTTAATAATAAAATGAAAAGATTCCAGCCTTGCTTTGCTGCAGCAGCTCCCACGCCTACCTAATTAATGACACTGTAAAGCTCTGGTAGTTGCACTCTGCAGATAACACATTAAAGTGTAGCTCTGGGTGAGAAATAACTTGACATCAAAGTCTCTCAAGAAAAACACATTCATTAGACATGAACACAACAAGAGAGGAAAGCTCAAGCTTGCCCTCGAAAGAAACATGAAGTGTCAAGATTCTGAGGTCACACTGAATCCTAGAAAGCCAAGGCAAACCTTCTATATTTGATAATGCTGCTTTAGTGTGAAGAGGCTGAGCATTTATGGAATTATGTCACATTTAACCTGAATCACAGGGTATGGTCTCAACTGAATACTCATGCTTAAGTTCCAACCCATCAAGTCCCCTGAGGAAAAATGAAAATGGTGATATCTGCTAATGATGCAACTTTTAGTCCTGCCAGGAAGGAAATAGGTAATGCAACAAACATTTCTCTGAGAAGAAAGAGAAGCCATTTAAATAATTTTGAGCTTCTCAGGGATCTGTGAAATAAGACACAGTGAGAAGAATGAATTTGCTATTTCCTCAACTTGGTATAAAGGAGGAAAGGGGACTCAGAGCCAAGGATCCTAGCTGTCATTTCCATTTATACCTCTGGCTCATTAAAACATCCAACTCATTTTCCTTGTCTTGGTTTCCATTGATTAAATTGTAAAATGTGTCTTTCTGTGGTAGTTCCCAAGTCACTCAGTCCTTCCAAGAGGCCCACGTAGCCCTATTCTGACCATCATTAAGCCCCTAAATAGTAAGTAGAAAACCAAAATATAAAACAGGTGTTTTAGCTTAAGTGAGACCTACTGGGGTTGGAGAATAGTTCATTCGGGTTTTTCAGTAACAGCTTATGGAAAAACCCAGATGAACTTTTTGGCCAACCCAATATGTTTCTCAGGTCTCCCTTCCTTGTATGGTTCACGTTAGTGTTGCCACAGAAGAATTTGCACTCGCTGTGGAGGTGGGGTGTAGTAGCGGCCATTAAGCTCATGCGGAGTCTCTAAAACTCATGCCTTCTGCTGCTGATTTGATGGTTCACCTCACTGCATCAGACAGCAGCAACTTGGGACTGTAGCCCTTCAACTGCTACATAATCTTTCTTTTTTTTTTTTCAGGTACCTGTGCAACTCTGCAGCAAAGGGCCCCAGATCTTTCTGCAGATCATCCCCATCATCGAGGTTAGATATAGGGAGAGACTCATGCGAGTTCCAGTTTGTCCTTATGGATTCCATTCGCCCTGCAGATTCCAGTCTGTCCCTGCTTTACATCTAGCTTTTCCTTCCCACTGCTTGTCCTGGGGACCAACAGTGATTATACCCACTCCCAGTTGCAGAAGCAAGAACCTTCCTTAGTGCTGTGGTTTCTATGTTTATGTCCCCCAACCCCACATCGATATGTTGAAATCCTAATGGCCAAAGCTGTTGGTAATAGGAGGCCAGGTCTTTGGGAAGTGATGAGGTCATGAGGGCTCCCATTAGGTCATTTAGTGCCATTGTAAAAGAAGCCCAGAGAGAAGCCTTGCCATGTGAGGGCACAGCGAAAAGCTACTGGCTATGAACCAGGAAGAGGGCCCTCAGCAGAATAAAATCATGCTGGTGCCTTGATCTCGGACTTCCCAGCCTCCAGAACTGTGAGAAATAAATATGTTTTTGTAGGCACCTATTCTGTGGGATTTTGTCATAGCAGTGTGAACAAACTAAGACTCTTTGACTTCTTTCCCTTCGTGTCCCCTAGTGACTTCTCTGATCCTTTAACCATCCCTGCCAGACTTACTTCCCCAACTTTTCTCACAGTATTGTAATGTCTAACTCTATAATGAATCACTTATTTTAGGTCTTTCATTCCCTGATCAAACCCATCTCACAATTGTGTGAGTCAGGAACTTGGGCAGAGCTCAGCTAGATGATTCTTACGTCCTCGAGTGCTGATCGGGTCACTGGGTGGTATTCAGCTGATAGTTGGACTAGTCTTCAGGGCCCAAAACAGCTTCCATCACATGAATGGCACCTTGGCAGGGGCATCTGGAAAGCTGAACTACACTCACCCCCTTTACATCACCATGCAGTCTCTTCCACGGGATACATGAACTTCTTACAAGGATGCTCGGGGCCTCAAGGGAGCAGGAAGCTGCCAGTCCTCTTGGCATAACATCATACCCACTGTACCTCATTGGTCAAAGCAGTCACAAACCAGATGGTTGAAGGGGAAAAGAAAGAGACCCAATCTCTTGATGGGAGGGATGCCAAAGAATTTTCAGTCATCTTAAATCCACCACAAGACCAAATTGGCCTTGTTTAAGCATTACATCTAGTTTGATTAGAATTAGGCCCTTCCCTCATATTTCTTCCTCACCCCTTTTTCTTCCTTTTCCCACATTTATTTACTTACCTACTCATTTATAGTTATTTCATGTGGTACTTTGAGATTGCCAAATCCTTTCAGGTGGCCATCTTCTACTTCCCAAACAAGATGATAAGTTTGGGAACAGGACTGGTTTCTCTCCTATACCTGTCTCCTATCCCCAAGTGTCCCCAAATCTGTGGCCTCTGGGAAGTTCAGAGATAGGAAACCTAGTCTATGGGAGGCCTAGCGGTCAAACATGGTAGAGTCTCAGTGGCCAAGGAACTGGAAGCAAAGTGTAGTGTTAGACATGAAGTGAATGTCCTACCATGATAATTGAGTGACACCGAGACAGTCAATGGCACCCTCTTACACATCAATCTACACCTCCTTTTATGTAGCTAAGAGTGTGGAAAAAGACTTCTCTCACTCTCGTTAAAAGCTTTGGATAGGGCTTCCCTGGTGGCACAGTGGTTGAGAGTCCGCCTGCCGATGCAGGGGACACGGGTTCGTGCCCCTGTCCAGGAGGATCCCACATGCCGCAGAGCGGCTGGGTCCGCGAGCCATGGCCACTGAGCCTGCGCGTCCGGAGCCTGTGCTCCGCGGCGGGAGAGGCTGCAGCAGTGAGAGGCCGCGTACCGCAAAAAAAAAAAAAAAAAAAAAAAGCTTTGGATAATTTTTAAATTAATATTTACCATGAGTCTGAGTTTAAAGGCAATGAGAAAAGAAGCTTTTTAAAAAAATCTTTTGATTCTGATATCATTTTAAACTTACATAAAATTTGCAAAAATAGTACAGAGCTCCTGTGTACCCTTTAACCTGCTTCCTCAAATAACATTTTACATAACTATAATAAAATGATCAAAATCAGGAAGCTGTCTTTGGTGCAAATCTATTAACTAAACTACAGACCTTATTCAGATTTCACTTGTTTTTATATGTTCTTTTATGAAATAAAATAAAGGTTAGATTTATGAAACATCATCACATGTATAGATTCACGTAACTACGACCATAATCAGGATACAGGACTGTTTCATTTACCCAAAGAAACTTCCCCATGATACCCTTTTATGGTCACACTCTCCTTCACCCCTGTGGAAGACAAGCCACTCTACAGTGGAGCAGTGGGAAAAGGATAACAGCCAAATAAAGTTCCATTCAGAAAAGGGAAGCATGAGAAACATCACAGACATTAATCCATGAGGTAACTCTACAGGGTGAGTTTTCTGAGGTCCCTCCACCTAGCAGTGAAACAACTTCTTTAATTAGACCCTAATTCTGCTTTTGGAGAATGTCACAGAATGTTTTCTGCAGGAAGCAGACTCTAACAGAGATTGCACCAGGAGGTTTACTAGAACATGCTCTTGGGAACACCACCTGTGGAGAAAAGCTAAGGAATAGGACTGAGAAGATGAAGAGGGACAGTCTTATTGAAAGCTTCAGCCTCCCAGTGGGGGATCCAAAAGATGGGATGTGAGAACTGGGACTTTTATTCTCACACAGAACTGTCACTAGACCTCAGAAGGTGTCATGACCTTGGGTAAGGCGACTGAGGGCTGTCATCCAATAGCACTCCCAACATCAGGGGTAACGAGTCTTATGATTTGGAATGGAGGGCAAAATGGATCATCCCTACAATCCCCATATGAGAGAAATTGTCTTTTAGACCTGGGGTTGCTGGACCATGAGGGCCCTGAAAATCTTATAAAGAGCACAGTGCACTCTCCAGGTAATTCTGGGCTTTGAGCAGGATGGGGTAACTATTTCAGACTTATGGAAAGGAAAGCGGATTATGTCCACATAGAAAAAGATTTAATAAAGTAAAGATGTCACTTTTCTTACAGTTCTACTAAAGATTAAGTGAAAGTACTAACAGTTGTCAGTGAAGTACTTCATGAAATTTGACAAGCTTCTTATAAATGGATATAGAATAAAAATGGCCCCAAATAACCAAGACAATCCTGAATACGAACAAGATAAAACAGCTCTGCTTTCTAAATATAATGATTTTTAAAAACTTATTAGGATTATAACATAGCATTAGTGCAGAGGCAGATAAAGACTAATGAACCAGAATATATAGGCCTGAATCAGACCCATGCATATACTGAAACATAATATATGATGGATCAGGGTGGAAAGAATAAACCCTTTGATAAATGGAACTGGGGAAAGAATCAGTCATCTAAAATTAGATTAGACTTAAATGAGAAAAGCATAGCTTTAAGGACTTTCAGAAGAAATATAAAATAATATCTTTATAAACTAAGAGTCAAAAGAATTTCCTAAAGTATATAACCCATAAAATAAATAACTGATTGAATACACTAAAATTATGAACTTCTGGTTATCAAAATATACCACAATGAAAATGGAAGCTCAATAAAAACAATAAGAAAAAGAAAACCTGGTAGAAAAATGGTCAAAGCAAATGAGTGAATGTGGATCAATAAGAATGCACATAGACTGCTGGTAGAAGTATTAATTAATAAAACAATATAAAAGATTATTTGGTATCATCTTACAAAGTTTAATTTTGGCTTCACTTGCATGAAAACTATAGAAAACTCATGTCATAATGTTCAGGTTTCTGACAGGCAAATGTTTTTAATAGTGACAAACTGGAAAAAAAATCTACATGTGTGTAGGCAGAGGATGGGTAAATTGAGGTGGACTCATACAATGGAATGTCACTCAGGAGTGAAAATAAGTGTGTTATAGCTACAGGTTTCAATTTGGATATATATCAGATGCAAAATGTTGAATTAAAAAAAAAGCAAGATTTAGAAGAATCCACATATATAATTTACATAAATTTTAAAACAATATATTCCTTAGATATATATTTAAATGAGTTACAACTATAAAAATAGTGAGACAAGGCTAAACATGAAAATCATAATAGCAGTTAGTCCATAAGGCATTTGTGGGAATATAAAGAAGGGATACCTGAACTCACTGTAGTAGGGTAAGGTGAAAACTCACCCAGGAAAGAATCCCTGAAGACAAAAACACTTGAGGTGATTTTTGAAGAAATAAGATGTGCAAATGATGGGTACAGGGAGAAGAAAGGAAGGAACTAGGGTAAACAGCAAGGAAGTGAAAGGGAGATCAGGTAACAGAGGAAAAGTGCTGAGAATTTCACCCACTGTGATGGGAGGTGGGTGCAGTTATGCTGGTAAATATTTAACAAAAGGTCTCTAGGGGGAAAAATGTGTATATACACAATATATGGATATCTATATACACATATAATATATACATATGTAAGTTTATTGTAAAGTTTAATATGAATGATGTGTAGCCCACAATTTACAAATAACAATAATATTAAATACTCTTTATTGCTAATTCCTTACAGCCAAGAGATTCTCAAAAATTTTGCTGGGGGAAGGGGATCAAGATGGCTGAGTAGGAGGATGTGGAGCTCACCACCCCCCCACCCTGACAAACACATCAAAATATATTTATGTGTGAAACAATTCTCACAGAAAACCAACTGGAAACTGGCAGAAGATATCCTATGCAACCAATGCTGCAAGAAAGATCTCCACATAACTGGGTAGGGCAGGAAAAGAAAGTGGGGTGGCACCAGGACAGGACCGATGCCCCCGGGAGGAATCTGTAAGGGAATGAGACCCTCGCCCTGGTAAGCCCCCTTGAGTGTGGGAAATCTTCTGGAACAGAGGGGCTGGAGAAGCCTAGAATCTCCTCAAGAGGAGTGCACGTGCGCTGGCTTGCTAACAATCAGGGCAGAAAGAGACCTTTGTTGGTGGCTGCAGCCTTGCCACATTTCCTAACCAGATGTTTGGTCTAGCTGTGCAGAAACAGACCAGGGCACCTGGGGTGTGATCCAGGCTAAACTGTGATGACCATTGTCAGCGCATGCACAGGGATGATGGGTCTAGCCAGGCAGATACTGTCAGCGCATGTACTGGGTGGCACCACAAGAGTGTGTAACAGTGAAGCACTTTATTTCAGACAGACAGGCCCTGGAAGAGGACTCGATATAGCTAAGTATTAATATTGTTAAAATGTTAAAATTAAAGGAACAAATAATCCTAAATTTTATATGGAACCACAAAAGGCCCAGAAATGCCAAACAATCCTGAGGGAAAAGAACAAAGCTAGAGGCATAACCTTTCCAGACTCCAGAATATACTACAAGGCTACAGTAATCAAAACAGCATGGTATTGGCACAAAAACAGACATATAGATCAGTGGAATGGAATAGAGAACCCAGATATAAACCCACACACCTACAGTAAATTAATCTATGACAAAGGGGGCAAGAATATGCAGTGGGGAAAAGACAGTTTCTTCAAGTGCTGCTGGGAAAGCTGGACAGCTACATGTAAATCAATGAAATTAGAACACTCACTCACACCATATCCAAAATTAACTCAAATTGGTTTAAAGACCTAAATATAAGGTCTTTTATGACCTTATAAAACTTCTAGAAGAGAACAGAGACAAAACATTCTTGGACATAAATTGTAGCAATATTTTCTTAGATTAGTCTTCCAAGTAGAAAGAAATAAAAGCAAAAATAAATAAATGGGACTTAATCAAACTTAACAGCTTTTGGACAGCAAAGGAAACCATCAATAAAATGAACAAACAACCTATGGAATGGGAGAAAATATTTGCAAACAATGTGACTGACAAGGGGTTAAATATCCAAAATATACAAACAACTCATGCAACTCAATATCAAAAAATCAAACAATTCAATCAAAAAATGGGCAGAATAGACATTTCTCCAAAGAAGACATACAGATGGCCAACATACACATGAAAAGATGCTCAACATTGCTGATTATTAGAGAAATGCAAATCAAAACCACAATGAGGTATGTCACACAGGCTAGAATGGCTACCAGCAAAAAGTCTACATATAATAAATACTGGAGGGCTTCCCTGGTGGCGCAGTGGTTGAGAGTCCGCCAGCCGATGCAGGGGACACGGGTTCGTGCCCTGGTCCGGGAAGATCCCACATGCCGCAGAGCGGCTGGGCCCGTGAGCCATGGCCGCTGAGCCTGTGCTCCGCAACGGGAGAGGCCATGGCAGTGAGAGGCCCGCGTACCACAAAAAAAAAAAATTAAAAATAAATAAATAAATAAATGCTGGAGAGGGTGTGGAGAAAAGGGTACCTTCCTTCACTCTTGGTGGGACTGCAAATTGGTAGAACCACTATGGAAAAGAGTATGGAGGTTCCATAAAAAACTAAAACTAGATCCAGCAATCCCACTCCCGGGCATATATCCAGAAAAGACAAAAACTCTAATTTGAATAGATACGTGCACTCCAATATTCATAGCGGCACTATTTATAATAGCCAAAACATGGAAACAGTGCAAGTGCCCATCAACAGATGATTGGCTTAAGAAGATGTGCCATATATATATATATATATATATACGCACACACATACATACATACACGTATACAGAACTATATTCAATATCTTATAATAACCTATAATGGTAATAATGTGCAAAAAATATGTATAACTGAATCACTTTTTTGTACCCTGAAAATAATACAGTATTGTAAATCAACTATACTTCAATAAAAAAACTTTTACTGAATTCTTATATGCTTGAGCAACCTATAGTTTCAATTTAACCATGATTTGACAATGAGAGTAGCATCCCAATCCACTAACTTTACCTAATATATTTATTGCCACTAAATTTGATGTGTGACTTACTTTTAAACTATTTTTCGTCCTTATACAAATTTGATTTATTAAACAGAAAAGTCTTTTGGCTTCAGCATTACCGTATTTCAAACTTCACTCTTTCATCAGTGAGGCAAACAACTTCTTTGCTGAATTAGATGATCGTGTTTAATACTGGAAGAATATTTCCTCAAATAAAGGTGCTATCCTATCCACTATGTAAAGGCTGTAAGCATAAGATACTTTTAAATTTAATCTGAATTATTAACATTTTCTTAAGTCCAGACAATCAACTGAACAATAAATCATCCCCTGATCTGTAGCATTGCCTATTGCCAGACTGAACATACTCCCATATTGGCTGATTTCAAGTTACCAATGTAAAGTCAATGAATGTGAATTTGGGGAAATATACACAGTAGCACACTGTTCTATGGTGCTTCCACCACGCAGATACTTTAGAGATTAGTCACCTCAAGAATTGAGTTAAGGAACAAAGTGGTAGCATAATTTTAAAACGGATGGGTTTTCAGTATTTATCTTTAATCTTAAAGTAGTAGTTAACCTTTAAATAGTAGGTTTAAACATTTTAAAATAGTAGGTTTGTATAATTTAGTTTTTAATAATGGCTGTGTTTAACAACCAGCTTTCAAAATTCCTGAAAATTTGGCAATTGGCTCTTCTGGTCTAGAACTAGTCCTCTCCAGCCCACCAGTTGGAGGATGATCTGAGTGACAGTGAACAGGTGGGAGCAGAAGCAGTCCAGCACCCTGTGGTAGAGCTTGCTGGTACCCCCGGGGAAAACAATGGTACTACAATTTTCTTGCGCTTGGATACGGTCATGTGCACTGAGTTCTGGCTAACAGAATATGAGTGCGGGTGCAGTGCATCACCTTCAGGCCTACCTGATGGCCCTCCCCACCCACCTCTCTCCCCAAATGAGATGTTAGCTCTCTTTTCTCATCTGCTAGCTTAATGGAGAAGACTCAGTGGTCCCAAAAGACAGACACAAGAAGCAAGGAACCTGGTTCCCTAATAGTCCTGTAGAACAGAATCACCTCTCACTTGACCCCTCCACCTACCCACTCATTCACGTGCTGACCAGAATAGCCCCGAGATGAGCAAGAAAAACATTTTACTTTGTTAAATTACAGACATTTCATGACTTGGCTGTCACAGAAACTAGTGTTTTTTACCTCAACAAATACAAAACCAGCGCAGAGTTTCCGCTGTGTTTTGTATCTATCTTCTTTGCTTCTCTATCACATCTTTAGGCTTAGGCTCCAGTTTGGAGAATGTATTGAAGATTGGGGGCCAGAGCAATGGATCTTACTAAACAAGCCCCCACAGAGTGAAAATTATATTGAAAAACATATTATATGTCAAACCCACCTGGAGTTTGACAGCCTTTTTTTAGGATAAACAGCTTCCAAGCCTGGGGATATGAAATTCCTTAGGGCCATGAGAGAGGAAGTGGAAATCTTAGATACCACAGGAAGGAAAGCATGTCCTTCAACAATAACATGTCAAGTTTTTATACTTGAATAGTGACACTAAAGGAAGTAGCAAATAAGAGCAGGATAAAGAAATTAATTTTTAGAAAATCAGCCTTCCACAAAAAAACATTGACCAGTCTTGCAGGGGAGAGTTGTCCCTGCAGGACAGCCTAGGGGCACTAGTCCAAATTCAAATAATTTCTTCTCCTTCCTCTTTCACCTCTCCAAGTAGATGTAGCACAGCCATATGACCTTTGAGTTATGTGTGAGACATTATTCCTCTCTACTTGCGGTGTCTTTATTTCTTGATTTTTTTTTTTCCTTTTACTGGGACTGCTTCCACATACCTTGAACAATATTATCTTTCACAGTCTGGGATCTCCCCTTTTTTTATCTTTTAGTAGGATCCTTTTAAATGTTTCCTGGCTTGAGTTCTTTCTCTGTTTTTGCTGACCCTCTGCTTCATGGAAAGATAGGCACATCTCTCCCGAGCCTTACCTTGTTAGTGATGGCCAAACACAAACACACAGATGTGTCACTCTTTTATCTTCAACTATGGTGCCAGGCCCTTCAGTATCAGAACTTTTCCTGTGTTCTCTGAGCTCGCTTTTATTTTTTCTTTTTTGAGAATAAGAGGTAGGTTCTTTGAAAATAATCTGAAATTGAAATTAGTTCAAAGATTATTTTATGATATATTTAGATCCCAATTAACGGAGAGATATGAAATATTTAAAGTGCTTCTTTCAAAACATAAGCCTCCTTTCACAGATGCATAAAATGCTAAATAAATATCTTTCCCCATAACAGATTGCTCAGCAAAAATTACTGTAATAATGCCATCTAATCAAGTCCTGCAGAGTATCTTAAAACTTGCTATCAGGTTTCCTATTTTCAACACTTTTCTACCATCGATGCTGTGTATCTGTGCTTTTTCATCTGTATTATTTAAATACAATAAAAATCAAAAGCCCACCATTCCATATCATAGAAGAATAATATAAAGAAATTCCAATATATAAGACCCAGATGCAATTATTTTGGGACCCAACCTTCTATGGATTTTAAGGAAGAGGAACTATGAAGATGATCCATTATTTATGGCATCTATTACCTATTCATCACTTTTCTGGTAATTGTGCCTCAGGTCCTCTCTGAGCCATCACCCTTCCCCCACGGTTAGCTCCCATGCTTGGGAAAGGCTTGGCTGTTGACTCCAGAGTTATTATGTGCCTTAGGTCACATTCACTCAGCGGATTTCCCTGAGTGATTGCTACAGAGAACCGGCAAGTAACCTAATCAGAGGTGGTGAGAAATGAGGTGGCTATTTCTGGAACTTGTATTAGTTTCTATATAGCTATTTCTTTAACGTAGGTCTCTCACTCAGGCTCCCTGGGATCATCTTCTATATACACTACGTGCACATTCTTGCCTTAGTCCTTACTTTGGGGAGCATGGGGGAGCCTGGGGACAGCAGGCTAACATACCTATCATAGTCCATCTTCCTCAGGGCAGCCACATTTAGCTTTTGAAATCAATTCATCCCTGGCTAAAAACATTCCAGTGGCTTTATTTTACTACAAAATAAAAATTAAAACTCCTTTTTTTTTTTTTTTTTTTTTTTGCGGTACGCGGGCCTCTCACTGTTGTGGCCACTCCCGTTGTGGAGCATAGGCTCCGGACGCGCAGGCTCAGCGGCCATGGCTCACGGGCCCAGCCGCTCTGCGGCATGTGGGATCCTCCCGGACAGGGGCACGAACCCGTGTCCCCTGCATCGGCAGGCAGACTCTCAACCACTGCGCCACCAGGGGAGCCCTAAAACTCCTTTTTGTGGTGGTCTGCAGGAATCCACAAAATGTGACCCTGCCACCTCTGACCTTATCTTTTTCCAAACCTCCTCATTTACAGTTCTAGCCACACCAGCCTTCTTTTTGCCCCTAGAATAGGTCAAGCCCATTTTTGTCTCAGGACGTTTGCACCTGCTGTTTATTCTGCTTTAAACAATCTTTCTCAGGATGTTTTCATGGCTGTTTTCTCATTTAGGCCTGAAGTCAAAAAACACCTTCCAAAAGTCCCTACCCCACCACCTTGCCCAGCTCACCTTATCACCAATTCTCTATCACACTTCTATGCTTAATGCTGTTTGCAAATATCTAAACTTGTTTCACTAAGATTCTCTCTTTCCCTCTAGACTGCCAGCTGAGAATAAAGTGCAGAACTGTTGTAGTATCTTATGGAAATGAGGAGGAAACCTGGAGGAGAATGGCACCAACAGGAAGAGTACAGAGAATTGACACAGAGGAGAAACCAATCCTGGTGCTGTTGGTGGCTTAAACAGGATCCAAAGCCACCCTAGTTCTGCTCTTCTCAGTTAAATTATATATTAAATCTCTTAATAGGTTTGAATTGTGTTTTCTGTCACTTGAATTTAACAGATAGTATGAACTCCATGGAAAAATCAGTGGGGATATCATTTAAAGACCAAAAAAGCACAGGATGCTCCTTGGAGAAATTGTTTTAAGTGTCTTAAAAGAATCATACTAGAGAAAAGGGTAGCAAAGCTAATAAGACTTGAAGATAATTGTCAAACAAAAATTTTATTTGGTATTTTGACATAAATTACAAAGGGTGTTGTGTAGTGCCCTTCCCTCGAGGTACTCTAAAAGAGTGTGTTACCTGTTTGAGGCGGCTGAATTGGCATCAATCTGATGGTAGGGAGGATCTAAATGATCTCAGACTCCTTTAGACCCTGTGATACAAACAAAACAGGGAAAATGAAAGTTGTTGATAAAATAGTAGGCATTTTTAGGGTAACACGATGTAATTAGCCTAAGCAAGGAAACATACTTGGAGCATGAAGTTAAAAAAAAAAAAAAAGAGTAATAAAGCAAGGCTATTAATTAGAGAGGGCAAACTAATGTCACATGATGGTGACTAGTCCAAGATGCCAGCAGGATATGCCGTGAGGGCCTCAGTATCACTTAGGTATATTCAGAAAGTCCTTTTCTGTCATAAATGATCTCAACATTTTTAACATCTGATATTTGGAACCAAATGTCATTTCAATAACAGATCGAATAATTATTACAACAACAATAATAACAATGTTTTGGAGCAGTCTCCATATGTCAAGCACTGTTCTAAATACCGAACATTTAGTATCTGCTTTAATCTATCAACAAAACAATGAAGTAAGTACTATTAATTTCTCCAGTTTATAAATGAAGTCACTTAAACAGAGAGGGCATTTATTCTTTTGCTGGATGGAATGTCAGAGACCCAAGAAAGGATAACTAAGATAAGATGCATAAACTACAAAATATAAAATCAACTGAAGAATTTAATAGCCAGCAAATTTGGTCTTTACCAAATTTAGCTCTGATCATTTTTTGGACCTCAGCTGTTGAGAGTATGTTCTTGAAGTTTAATATTATGAGCAAATCAGATAAAATCTGAAACTCTCTAGTTTTTCATAGAACTGGAATGTGGTAATTTATATTCAGCATAAGGCAAAAACTCTCAAAGTCAGAGAAGAGGCTGATGAAGCTGGGCTACTTGAGGAGACCAAATGGCAAGGAATACAATAAGGCCAGATTGTGTATGACAGAGGAAATGACAATATGCTAGTTAGGAAATAAAAATAGGGAAGTCCAAAGAACTTAATGCATGCAAAGGTTTTTTTCCCCTGCAAAAGAAGTCAATTTGAAAAGCTTCAGGGAAAATACAAGTTCTGTGTTGAGATAAGGTTCTAGATGAATGAAGAGCTTAAAATACTTTCAACTTGACATGGCTTGGCTTCAAGGTCTAGCGGTTCATTATGAAGTATAGAAGATGTAACTAAAAGCACAACTCTTACCATGACCCAAGAGAGACCTAAAATGGTGAGGAAATAGGTTTGATTGCAAACGTGAGTGCCATGCTCGCTAGCTTCCTCTGTTTCAAAGGGAAAACCCTTTTCCTCTTAAACTTTTACACTCCCTCATGCACATGACATCTTTTGTAACAATAGCATAATTCTACAGGGACAACTCTCTACCCAAGGGGGCAGATCCCAAGGACAATACAGAAGAGGAACCCCAGGTGTGCACACCAATGAGTCTCCGGCTGGAACGGTAACTCAGGGACGCTCATTCCATCTACTTCTCTTAGCTTTTAGCCTATGTTGTCCTACATATACCCCAGCGTTCAACAAGAGGTAGTGGGAAATAAGGTTTGACTAAAAAAAAAATCTAATTTCCAAGAAACATTTTCAGAATAAAACAGTAAATAACTGTCTTTCTGGTTGGCTGGTTGCAACAGTGCTCTGGAAAAAGAAAATGGTGTGAGGCCACTTGAGATGTTCCTTACTT
Organism: Phocoena phocoena; assembly: GCF_963924675.1. Taxonomy (NCBI): domain Eukaryota; kingdom Metazoa; phylum Chordata; class Mammalia; order Artiodactyla; family Phocoenidae; genus Phocoena; species Phocoena phocoena. The sequence continues at coordinate 90,663,719 of NC_089221.1, read as the reverse complement.
CTATTACTGAGATTCAAAACAGTATGAACTTCCAGATCTCTCCACTGAGTCATTCACTCATAGGCCTAAGGCTCTGGAAACTTGGGTTGGGTTCTTTCCTTCTTTCAGACAGATAAGGGTGTAGAGGTCTGCAGAAACTATGGGGCCTTACAAAAGCCTCAGTGGGAAGGACAGCCCAAAGCAGAGACCGTTAGAATCTTGAACTCTCCAGTTCTCAGCTTGGGGATCCCAGGAACACATGATCCATCATTTTCACTAGTGCTTTTTTATTCCTGTCTTCCTATATTTTCAGTTTATTGTGATGAACACTGATAACCACCTATGAAATACCATAGTACAAGCACAGTACATCCATTTGAAATACTGTGATATGACTCCAATCTGTCTGACTCCTTTTCTCGCCGTCTTCTGCTAACACACCTGGTGAAACTCTGAAGGTGCAGCTGGAGTCCTGCTTTTAGTCTTTTTTAAACATCAATTGGAAGCTGCAACTCAAAGCAATGTGACCCGAGGCTCTTCTGTGAATTAAATGGCCAGGTTTCAAAAACACGCACATGGCATTTGAATGAAGTTCAGGGCAGCTGGTCAGAGAAAGGAATTGAACAAAAGAAGGGCAAACTTAAACTCACTAAAAGAGCAGGCATACCAACAACAAAAGCAGGCAGACAATGGCACCGAGGTCAGGCGGAGCTTCCCAGGCCTCTGACAGAGCTAGGGCTCCCGAGAGTTTGGCAACAGTGTAACTAATTAGGGAGCTCAGGATATCAAGTGTCAAAGCACTATTTGGTCTCCCAGGCATGACTTGGACAGTTTCATAGCTGTCACCTTTTCTGGGGACACCTTGAAACTTTCTGGGTCAACTTGAAGCCAATCTCCTTCAGCAATTCAGTGGCACTTCTAGAGATGGCTCATGTGACCCTTTTCTTGAAAGGTGCCCTAGGGTTAGAACAGAAATTCTGCCCCACCGACCGTTCCTTTCAATTAGTAATAAAGCAGCCTGGACCAACTTCTATAGGGCTCCATAACATTCAAACCACTATTTTTTTCCCATGAGGGTCTATTTTGTACCCAGGACTGCACAAGTTGCTGTCACTAAAAATTTAGAAGTAATTCACAGCACCCCTGTAATTTACAATCTTTTTTTTGGACACAAGATTTACAAACCTGAAACAATGCTATAACAATACAATATTGTCCTGAAAACCAACTTAGCCTTAATTATATTCTGTGTTAAATAGAGTTGGTCTCATATATCCTCTCAGAATATGAAATCCTAGAGTGCAGGTCCATGTCATCTGTATCCCCCAGAGCATGGTAGCATTGAAGCTGAGCACTGCAGGTCTGCAATGAATAATGGATGGTTTGTAGGATTAATCAATTGGGAACCTAAAATGCCTGTGTTTCTTCATGGGTTAGGTCCCCCGGTAGCCCTAGAGGTAGCACTGGGTGGAAAATGGCAGTAGCTTATACAAAGAACTTCATTCTGGGTTGCAAAAGGAAGTTTATCTTGTTTTTGCCTTCCTGTTTTGAAATCTGCAGGATGGCTTCCCCTCATGCCTAGGTGCTATCTGGTAAGGAAGTGTTCCAGTAGGGAGTTGCTTGGCAATATTCCTGGCCTACAGTTATCAGCATTTGGCCCATGTCACAAGCATTCTCCTGCTGGATTCATCTGTCAGGAGGACAGATAGGAAAGCACCTTGTAGCACAGAGAGTATGTTCGATGGCACCACACCTGTGTGTTGCATGCATGGGCACACACACACAAATGACACAGGAAAGTACAAGACAATTGTATCAAACAGCAATTAGCTCAAAGAGAGTTTGTCATTTTTCCTCTGGCAGAATTGGGGGCAAGGGTGGAGGGAGTGCAATAGCCCCTCTCTCAGAACTCTTAGAAGAAAGTCGGTTGGCCACACGATATAACACATGTATTGGTCAGTTGGAGGAAAGAATCTCCCCACTTTCTGAACTTTATTGTAAAGGGAAATGCGTACTAAAACTATGCACAAGTTTTGTCAACTCTAGTTGCATTTTACAGACTGCTTTTGCTAGTCCTATCCAAAGAAAATAATGGGACTCAATCATTCATCCATCTAACCAATAGTTAATACCTACCCTCTGTATGCTAGGCACTAATTCTAGAAGCTGAGGATATAGTGTTGAACAAAAGACCCCTGTCCTCAAGGAGACTATAACTAGTTATAGTTTTAGTCATTAGTTATATCATTATATACCATTAGTCATATCATTATAACCAGTGGTGTAACTAGTATATATCATTATAATTAGTGATTTCAGAGAATAAAAGCACTTTCTCTGAAGGAAATTAACACTGTGGGATGATATTGGAGGAAGATATTTAAGGAGGTTGCCCAGAGCAATCCTGGATGAGGAGGTAACGTTTGCACTGAGAGCTGAATTATAAGAATGGGAGAACATTCCTGGCAGAGAGAAGAGCAAACACAAAGGCTGTCACTTTTCTTTATTTACTTGTGAGACGAGCAGCCTGATCCCTGACCCAGACAGTCTTCCACAGCGATAAAACTGTGTGTTAGCATGGCCTCCATTCAGAGGGGTTATCCTTTCAGCTGGCCCAAAGGAATGAGGGCAGAGGACAGGGACCCAGCAGAGAGACTATTTCTCAGCTTCCAAGGAAAAGAGAAAACATCAGAAGAGGAAGAATCACAACAGGCCAGGGCATATCTCTTACTCATCCTTGTAGTAATGGTCCCTGCAGTCCTGAGATAATGAAAATTACCTTCAAGCATCCAGGAGGCAAAGGCCAATCAGTGACAGAGTATTAGATGCTTTTATTGGTCATAGAACACAGCCCACCACGGGAATCACAGCATGGCCTGGGCCAAGTTCAACACAAAGAGATGGCCTCTCATGTTCCAAGTTGAAATTAACTTTTCTTCCAGTTTTCTCCCTCATTGTAACCTCCCATATAGGTGTGACAGAAGGAAGAAGACAGAGAGGCAGCTTGCCCCTGGGGCTCTAACTCTCTGACCTGACAAGTTTCTGATCCTTCCATATACTTGTGAGCTCATATAAACTTCAATGTCATGGTTAAAAACAAAGAGTTCTGGAGTCAGGCTGCCTGGATCCAAACCCTGGCTACACTTCTGGCTGAGTGACCTAGAATAGGTTACATCATCTCTCCAAGCTTGGCTTTCCTCATCTGTAAAATATAACCTCATAGAGTGGCTGAGAGGATTAAAAGAGATCATTCATGTAAAGTCAGAACACATGTACTACATAGCACACAATATGCACTTGATCAAAGCCAGCAGCCATAGCAGTAAGGAGAAGAGAAAGACAGACAAGTCAGTATCATAGTAATACACACAGGCTCGGTACCCAGTACCCATTCATAAGCATCAAGAACACTTGGCTTCAGACATGGAAGCAACTTAAGCATCCATTGACAGATGAATAGATAAAGAAGGTGTGGTATATACATACAATGGGATATTAGTCAGTCATAAAATGAATGAAATAATGCCATTTGCAGCAACATGGATGGACCTAAAGTTTATCATAATGAGTGAAGTGAGTCAGACAGAGAAAGACAAATATTATGTGCTATCGCTTACGTGAAATCTAAAAACTAATACAAATGAATCTATATGCAAAACAGAAACAAACTCACAGACATAGAAAACAATCTTATGGTTACCAAAGGGGAAATGGACAGGGAGAGGGATCAATTAGGAGTATGGGATTAACAAATACACACCACTATGTAAAAAAGGATTTACTGTATAGCATGGGGAACTGTATTCAATATCTTGTAATAATCCATAATGGAAAATAATCTGAAAAAATATATATGTATAACTGAATGACTTTGCTGTACACCTGAAACTAACATAATATTGTAAACAAACTATACTTCAATTATAAAAAAAGAATGCGTGTGTTTACTGGACATGTTGTCCCCTAAAACCAACCTCAAAAACCCTAAATTAGAGAAAGTGAGAAAAAAGTGTAATTTTCCCTTTTTATACTTTCAGCCATAGTTTTAGAATACTCTAATAGGGCTCAAGGACTGAAAGTACATTTGTTTCAAATAAATATTAAAACAATTGCAAGAATTAGAGAAAAGAAAAGCTATTTTGCAGATGTCTGGCCATTCATCGTCATCCTACTTTTGGATTGCACCCGGCCAGTGAAGGGAAGATGGAGCCCAATCTGAAAGATGGGTTCCCTATGAGGTCATTGCTGATTCTATTGCAATAGTAGACCTCCAGGAGATTATTAATTTTTCAACAATAAGCCTGAAAGGAAAAGAAGCACTAATCTAGCTCTCCCTGGCTGCTTGTAAACATTCATTATTTTATGCCCATCTGTTCTCCCTTTCTATTAGGCTAAATTTCTTTCCAAAGCCAGAGACCAGGCCTACTCTTTGTATGATGCCAACAGCAAGGCTGATTTGTATGGTAGTGATATTCATCTGATGTCACTCACCTGTACTTCTTTAGAATGGGGGATCTGGTGAATGTCTCACACCCATGAAATATTACATTGCTAATCTTTGTTTTCCAGTAGTCTGGCATCATTTCTGGAACATTGGTTTCCACTGAAGTTTGTTTAAGGGAAAATTTAAAATAGAAGAAGATATGTAATGATGTTAAGAGCTACCATAGAAATCTAATAACAATAGGAGAAATTTAATAACAATAGGAGAAAAGTAAACCCAGTATGTTAGCACATGCTGACATACTGTAGTTAATATAAGATTAAAAATAATATTCCAACTGGAGATGAAAGGGCTAATAAGAGTTTATTTCTCATACACATAAGAAAAGAAGCATGGAAGTCACCAGGCCTGGGCTGGAACGATAGCTCCATGGTCACCAGAGACTCAGGCTCTTTTTGCTATTATTAGGATCCAGCCCTCATCATCATAGTCCAAAAAGGCTGCTGGAGTTCCAGCTATCACAGCCACATTTTTGCATCAGTATAAGAAGAGTAGAAGAGAAGAAAGAGACTTCCCAGGATTTCTACGCAACACGTTTGCATACCTTTCATTAGCAAGAACTTAATCACCTGAGTCAGCTAAATGCAAAGAAGAGTGTTGCCCATTGCCCATTTACTGGCTTCATAACAATAGGGACCAGTATGTTTGGCAACAGGATCATAACGATAATAACTCTAAATATAAAAATGTTTAGAAGCTTCCAGAGGATTTCACATGTGCCCGTGTTTTGAGAAGGGAGGAAGGAGGGCAGAAGAGGGAGCTGGCTCTTGGAAACCTGCAGCTTAAGGTAGCAAGAGGAGCACCCAGCTCATCTGGAGCCTGTTCTGACGAAAACAGATGCACTTATGGACATAGTGAGGTAGAATATATTAAAGGTAAATAGACAATCTTTAAATGGTCACTGTTGGTGTTTTCTAGTACAGTTTATCACAGAGAAACAGAAAGAGATTCAAGCAGAAAGCTCAGGTCCAAGTGAAGATTCAGTTGTTAGCTTGTGTTCTGAATCTCTTTGAACTTGAGTATGATCGAGAGGGTGAAAAGGCGAAAGACCCTAACCCTGGTGCAATGCCAAAGGGGACAGGCAGAGCCCAGGGCTGCCTCTTTCCCTGCCTATATTTGGGGTCTGTCGTGGATTGTCTTGGGCCCCTCATTCTGGATCAGTCCCTTCCCAGACCTTCCGTAGCCCTGAATATTGTGACACTGTCATTTTTACAATAATTTTCAGCCAATGCTTGCTGTTGAATGACTGAGAAATGGCCATCACTGTAAATACACCACCACCTGCCCCCATACTCTCACACACTTCTTATCTCAGAGCAAACAGGTTCCTGGGAATTAATCTGTCAAGTATTTTGAAAGAAGACTCCAAAGCCTGGTAACAAGGCTTCTCTTTCCCCAGTGAATATTCATTCCACTGGCAGCTATAACTGGGAGACAAGTATCACATAGATCCTCCTAATTTCTGGCAAGGAAAGGAGGGGAGTCTAAGACAACCAACAGCTGCGGAAGATGGCACCAGACTGAGGCTGTCCTAGAAATCTCTGTCCTCAGGGAAAATAACCCTGAGGCAGAGAACAGCAGTGCTATTGTGAGGAAAATCATTTACTGAACGGTTGGACCCAGCTACAGGCCCAAAGTAAGAATAGATGAGGGCTTCCCTGGTGGCGCAGTGGTTGAGAGTCTACCTGCCGATGCAGGGGACGCGGGTTTGTGCCCCGGTCCGGGAAGATCCCACATGCTGCGGAGCGGCTGGGGCCAGGAGCCATGGCCGCTGAGCCTGCGCGTCCAGAGCCTGTGCTCCGCAACGGGAGAGGCCACAACAGTGAGAGGCCCACGTACCGCAAAAAAAAAAAAAAAAAAAAAAGAATTATAACATGTTGTCTTTAAGGTAAACTGACGTTTATTACTTTGGAAATATTAGACCTATACTATAGCATAAAATTTATGCTGCTAATTTCCAATTTCGAAGTGCTCATCTTCATAGTGATGCTGCAGATACAAAATAAATGACCTTAATCAAAGAGGAACTTTCAAAGAGAGAAAAGCAAAGAGCAAGATCAGGAATCTTAAAGAGCCGCCATCTTTGAGGATCAGGGAAGGAGAGGCAAGAAAGCCAAAACAATACGGGGGAATAAGGAATAGAAAAAGGATAAGAGAAATAGAAGAGTTCAGAAAGTATCATGTCATAGAAACCAAGGAAACAAGTGTATAGAAGAAACAGATTTCAAAGAGTCAAATAGTGCAGTTAAGGAGAATCGTATTTTATAAGACAGAGGACTATACTGGTGACTTTCAAGAGAGAAGTCTCAATATAGTTATGAGGATGAAAATCAGACTCCAGAGGTTAAAGTAAGTGGTAGATGGATAAGAAGCAAAGCACTGGGTCACAGCTAAGTAGTAAAAAGAAGAAAGTTTGGATGCTAGTTGGAAAAACTAAGATCTTTTTGTTTTCCAATAATAAGGGAAAATATGTTGAGAACCTGAAGCATTAACCCTGGAGCCAGTACACACAGGGGCTCCTATACAGATTACTAATGTGTACATAAAAAGTGTATGGTTCCGTAAGAATATTCTGTTTCTCTACCATATTTGGTCCCATCTCTGATACACAGCATTCATAATGGGGGAGCTCTAGCCCAGGGATTTCCAGCCTTTTGATTAGTAGAGAAGGGTGGTGTTCTCAGCCTGCTTGCCAGTCCAAGGCCCTGTAGCTTGTTACTATGTGAAGAGATTTTATTGTGGGCCTAGACACAACTACAGATGACTAGTTAGTCTTGGTGTCTTAATCATTTCAGGCTGTTATAACAAGTTATCACAGACTGGGTGGCTTAAACAGCAATTTATCTCTCACAGTTCTGGAGGCTGGGAAGTCGGACGTCAAGGTGCCAGTATATCTGGTGCCCTGACTGAAGAAAGCCATCTTCTCACTGTATCCTCACTTGGCAGAGAGAGCAGAAAGGAAGCAAGCTTTCTTGTGTCTCTTCTTATAAAAGCGCTAATCCCATTCATGAGGACCTACCCTCCTGACTTCATTACCTTTCAAAGGCCCTACTTCCTAATACCACCACACTGGAAGTTAGGATTTCAACATATTGGTTTTGGGGATGAGAAAAACATTCAGTCCATAGCACTTAGCAACATGAGTCAGAGTTTCTGGGGATTCAAGGAAGGATGCTGATGCTGTTAAAACAGTTCAGTTGTCACTCTTGCAGGTGGTGCAGAACATTATGTGAGAGAGTTGTTGCTTTGTCTAATGGGTTTCCCTGTGATAGGTAGCTGTTTCCAAATGGTGATCATTTGCTAGCTCTTGACAACCCCCAGCTATTTGCTCTGAGGCTATCGGGCATATATCTTTGTCTTAATTAACCTTTTTGTGTACATACATCTTTTTTCCAGCTATGGCCAACAAATGCACTTGGAAGAAGGTAACGTATCTTTCTATCCCTGCATTTCTGCACCCCTTAAATCTATCTGCTTCTTTAAAGCAGGTCCACACCTGATCAACAGCTTAGTAGATTTATTCCAGTTCCTGCCTCTGATCATTTCCTGTTCTTAACTTCTGTATCCATTTCTCCTCTGTAGTTGTCCTGAGGGAAGACCTCCTCTCACCTCCACATCTTTCACCTGGCAATTGAACTCTTGGTTCTTCCACTTTATGTTTTCACTTCATCTCTCCCAGTAACCATCCTAAATCTGCTCTCCCTGGAAAAACTCTCAATGATATCTCTGTCCTCCAGGGCCCAGAGCAGTCTGAGGGGCAAGGGACAATTAAAAGCAGAGATCAAGTGTTTTCAATTACACGTTTGCTTTTGGCTATAATGGAAACAGCCAGCATATTAGTTCTGCGTGTGCACGTGGAGAATCTTTTAACCAAATGAGCAAACACAGCAACTACACTCAAAACACTATAAATTGGCATCAGAAATAAGTGAAAATAACTAAGTATAAAAAGTATATCTGATCCAGTGTTAGATAAAACTTCACCTGAACCATGCGATCTCTTCAAACATGTTATATTTAATTTCACATCAGAGAGTAGATCGAGGAACCTATGATATCAGTAGCAGAGATGATCTGTTAAATGTTCTCAGGATATTTGAAAAGTTAAAAGGTATTCAGATTCCTATTTCAAGTCATGGCTTAGAACAGAGTAAGCTACGTTACTGCCCATACTCAAACATTGCTTAGGATGTTAATTTTATCTCCCCAAATTGTCAATGTCATATAATGATGTGAGGCCCCAGTTTGTCTTGGGAGGGCAATGGGAAGTGGGGGGACTGCCCAGGACACTGCTGCCCTGACCACATGGCATTAGGGAGAGGCTGATACCCTTGGTGTGGCCAAAGAGAGAAATGCAGTTTTCATAGTTCTTTCTCTTTCACACATACACATTCTCAAAAGATTCGTTACTATGCATGTGCTTCTGCTCTCCTTCTGAAAAGCTACATCATGAAAAAAGATTTATACATTTTAAAATGTCTGTGCACGGAGTGAGCCCTGTGTGCATCCTCTGGCTTTTGACATTGCTCTTTCTCTGAACCTTGAAAAGCCTGCATGAGCCAGACCGCTTGCCGTTTGCCCTTAGACGCTCCGGCCCTGGCTGGTAGAGGCAGCCAATGTGTGCAATTGGTTAATAACTATTGCACAGCCCAATGAGGCTGAAGAATAAAGGTGTCCCATGTGAACTTTCTTCCCCACATCTGAGGCTCTGAGGAAGTGCTTTTCAGAGTCTAGGCGGTCCAAGGAGAGTGCTGTGTGGGCCTGCCATGTTCCTCTGGCTGCAGGAGTGACCTGAATGAAGTGATTGTGCCAAACGCTTGGCATCCCCTTGGACCAGTATGTAAGGTCTGTGCTTATTCCCAAGGCCAGACTCACCACAGCTAAAGTGACCTCTCCCAAAGCTTAATTCAGTCCATTATGGGGTGGGCCCTGTGAGCTGATACCCACTGAGAAAGAGAGACAAAGAGAAAGTGTGGTCTGAGAGAGTGGGCACTTAAAGGAAAGGAGCCAGGGAGCAAGACAGACATGCCACTAAGGGTTGCTCTCCAGGACCTTCAAAGAAAGGGTTAGAACTAAGCTTGAAGATTCGTAGAGCTGTGCTGTGGGCAACTGAGGTCTGAATGTGTGCAGACCAGCTAATGCAAAAGCAAAGAGCACAGCTGGACCTGGGAGCAGCACCCCATGGCTGTTACTGAAACGTTTGCAGGGAAATGTCAGCTGCACCTGCAAGCATAATTGAAAGGGTGGAGATGATAGCGGCATCTTATTTTTACTAACATAAATGAACACCGGGCTTTCAAACAGGGTGGGAATAGCAAGTATTAATCATATCTCTAATATGGTGGCTTGTGGCATTGGGGGGTGTGTGTGTGTGTTACCAAATAACAGTTGCTGCATTCTTTAGGGAAGCATTCATAAATTAGAAGTTTGGAACAGAAAAATATTATCAGTGGGCAGGGAGTCTGGAAAAAATATTAAAATGAGGAAGGAGCTGGCGGCTACATTGAGCCGTGCTGGGAGCTATAAATATGGAGAGCAGAGGCAACCTCCTAAATGGCATCCTTCCCAAGCAGGCAGGCAGGCAGGCAGAGTGTGAACACGTGTCTGCTCCCAGCAGGCCTGCACAGTAACCTCTCTCTCCATGGCTGTGCACACTATCATAGAGCTGATCTCTCTAAGATGGACATGCTCAAATTTGAGTGTTCAAAAGATCACATGGGAACTTACACAAATGCAGACTCTGAGTCCTGCCCACCCCCATCAGAGAACTGATTCAGTACCTGTGCGATGGGACTCAGAAATGTGAATTTTTAAAGCTCCTCTAAACTTTAAGAAACACTCTTCTAGACAGTATTGAGGCCGATGCTGGATGAAATTAAATGATAAATGTTTCCCTTCAGAGATCTTACTATTTTCTCTCTTGAGGGCAATCTATTTACTGTCAGCTCCCATGGACCATCATCCACATATAAAAAGTGGTTCAGGAAATTAGCAGCTGATAGACATTTACATCTTGGATTAAATTTAAGTCAACATACTATCTTAGGATCAATGTTGGGCACATAAATCACAATAAATGTTGATGCATAAAGTGAAACTGTTTAAAGAAAATAAACATACACCAAGGGATCCATAAAAGAAGATCAGATTCCTCTATATGGAATCATTAGTACCTTTGCCTCATTATTGGGCTGGGGACTGTCTTGGCCCATGGAGAAACTGGCCTCCATAAAACCCTACCACAGTGATTTTCCATCTATCCAGCTCTAGGCCACATGCGAAGCCTGCTTTTTTCCAAATTAAAGCAGGTTTTTATGCCTGTAGCCACCAAAGGAAAACAATAAATATTAATTAACACCCTTTCCATTCTGTCTTCATTTGTTAGAAATCTAACTAAATTTAAGTAGAAGGGGAGCCTTGCTATTGTGGTCAATGTCACTGTGCTTTAGAACAGCCTGGTGGTTGGACTAGGTAAGGAGGCTAGCAAGATGAAATGACCTTTAATTTATCTAATTGGAAAAAAGAAAATATTTGTTGAGAAAGTAGTGGTTACTGGATCCAAAGAAAAATGTCCTCAGTACTCCTGAGATGGCTTCTTTGTTGTTTTCAAGAAAGTAAATAATGATTATTATATAAGTTAATATTTACTGAGCACATAATATGTATGTGCTGGCCACTGTGTTAAAAAGTTATGTAAATTTTCTCTTTTAATTTTCAAAATTATTCAATGAGTATGTTACTTTTAATATTCTAACTTTACAGATGAGAAAGATAATTGGAGGTTTTTTTGGAGAGTGTCATTCCACTGATTTATAAGAAGTTGTACGTAACAGAGTTCACCAGGGCCCAAATCTCCCTTATAAAATAAGCAAGGCAAAAAAAGTTTGAGAATCAGATAGCTTAGATTACAACTAATGCAAAGCAGAGCAAGGACTCAAACACTGGTATGGTGATGCCAAAACTCATGTTCTTAAGGAGTGCCCTATATCGACTCTTATGTTGTTTCACTGTTTGGATAAATCAACAATGGGGGATATTATAGTTCATACGTTAAGCACATACATAGATCATTTTTTTAAAAGTCTCTTACTGTGTATATTTGGCGCAACTACCATCAGATAAATAGATAACTGCTGCATTTCTTTGAAGTGGAAATTTTCTTAAAGTTGGGGCATATGAGGGAGTCAATAAACTATTGTTTGATTTGTCCTTAAAATTGTGAATCATGGGTTCAGGGAATTAGAAGCCACATTGGCCATCTTCTTATAGGACCCTGGATCCAACCAGGAATTCCGTCTGTAACATCCCCAGTGGAAAATCCTAGTAGCTCAGGCAACAGACACTCCTTTTCTTAGTAATGCTTCAAGATCCAAATCAAGAGGTAGTTCCTGCACGAGGATCTCCCTGATGGATGAGTCAGAATTTCTTTTAATGATTTTAATCAGACTGTAGCTTACCTGAGATGATCATGTTATTTTTTTCTCTCTTTCTCTTATTTTCTTTCTAGCTTCACTGAGCTATAACTGACATATAACATTGTATAAGTTTAGGTGTACATTATGATGATTTGACAAGTGCATATTTTGTGGTGAGAACTTTTAAGATCTAATCTCTTAGCAACTTTCAAGTAAACAATACAGTATTGTTAGCTGTAGTCACCATCCTGCACATTAGATCCCCAGTTGGCTGAGCTCCACGTTCACGTGGGAACACTGGGTGGGCTCCCTGCTCAGGCAGGTTTGCTGACTATGTTCTGCTGTTAGGTGAGGCTAGCAGCTCACCTAACTGGGCTCTGTAATCACCTCTAGCCTGGTGGGGTTGCAGGCTATGTTCCCTAGCAGGGTGGTGGCTGTATTCCATGATTGTACAGGGCTGTAGGCTGTGCTCCACAATTGCTCCTGGTCTGGTAGGACCTCAGACTGTGCTCCCAGGCGATGGTGCCGCCAGCTATGCTCTGCATTTAAGTGGGACCACAGGCTGTGGCTGAAGTTGGGGAGGGGGTAACAGCCTGGGCTTCACTCTCAGGAAGGCTGTTGGCTGTGCTCCACTTTTGGGCAAGGTCACCAGCCAGGCTCTCTGTTTGGATAGGGCCCCCAGCTGTGTCCCACATTTGAGTGGGGCTGAAGACTGTTACACAGTCATTCGGGGTCTCTGTCTGAGCTCTGTGGTCTGATGGGGCTGCAGGCTGTACTCTGTAATTGGGTGGCAAGGCAGTAAACGTTTTTCAGCATTAAAGAAAGACTATATGCCCAACTTCACTGTTGTGTGGGCTTGAGTGAACAGAAGAATTCACTGGTGAAGCCATATGCATCATTGAAAAGTAATTTTTTTTAAATACCAGATTTCCATTCCATTAACAGAACAAGATTATTCAGATTTTCTATTTCTGTTAGCATTGTGATTGGAAATTTTTCACAGGTATTGTCCATTTTATTCAAATTCTTGAATATTTTGCCTAAAGTTTATAACATTTCCTTTGTTTGTAAAATAAAATCTGTAGCTCACTTTCTCTCTCTCTTTCCCATCCTTACTTCCATCCTTAATCATGCCTGATGATTAAAAGTTTATCAATTTCAGTAATCTTGAAAAAAAATTTGTCTTTGTTGATTTTCTCGTGTATTTTTTTCTGTATCAGTTATTTCTGCCCTTACTGTATTCTTTATTCTATTTTCCATAGTTTTGATTTGCTTTTCTTTCTCTCATTTCTTGAAAGGAAAGGTGAATATATTTATTTTTATCTTTCCTATTTTCTTTAAATATATTTAAGCTAAGAATTTTCCTGCAAACACTGATTTAGATTTATTCCAAAAGTTTTGGTACTCTAATATACTTTGTCATTCCATATAAAATATTTTCTGATTTCCACTTTGATTGCTTTTTACCCATAGATGATTTAAAAATTTGTTAAGTTCAGTGAACATAGGGTTTTCCTCATTATGTTTTTGTTTTTGGTCCCTGGATAAATCTCAGTGTAGTCATAGAAGAAACTGAATAATTTTAATTTTTTTTTAAGTTTTTTTTTTTTTTGATGTGGACCATTTTTAAAGTCTTTATTGAATTTGTTACAATATTGCTTCTGTTTTGTGTTTTTGGTTTTTTTGGCCCCGAGGCATGTGGGATCTTAGGTCCCCCACCAGGGATCGAATCCATACCCCCTGCTTTGGAAGGCAAAGTCTTAACCACTGGACCGTCAGGGAAGTCCCCTGAATACTTTTAATTATTTGAACTTTTTGAGGCTTTCTTTTTGGTCCAGAATATAATTAGTTTTGGCATGTGCACATGAAAACGATTTGAATTTTATTAGGGCTGATTTCAGTGTTCTATATATGTTGTTCAGATCTCCCATACCATTACTGAGATTTGTCTGTTTATTAAATCAACTTTAATTAAATGAATTTTCTGCATGTCATTTTAGTTCTGCTTTGTGTATTTGTTCATTTTTGCTTTATCCATTTTGTAACCGTGCTATTGAATACATATAAATATTGGGATATATTTCTGTTAGATTAACCTTCTTATTATGATAAAATATCCTTGCTTCTTGCTATTTGTTATCTCTCAGTACAGCTATTTTCTTTCGGTTGGTGTTTGTAAGGTAAAATATTTTTCCAACCTTTAACTCTAAAATTTTCTATGTTATTATAGGTAATGTGTGTCTCTGGTCAGCAGCAAAAAGAGTTTTTAATTGTTACTCAGTCTTTCTTAGATTTTTATTGGAGTATTTAGCCCATTTATATTTAAAGTAATCTCTAAAAAAAATTAAAGTAATCTCTAATAATAGTTGGGTTCATATCTACCATCTTATTATTCATTTTCCATTTTTCCCATTTGTTCACTTTTCCCCCATTATTGACTTCTTTGGGGTTAGTCATATATATTGAATATAAATATATATGTATATATAAATATATATATATACTTCTACATTTTCTTAACTTTAGTCATATATTCTTATACTCTTCTGTTAGCAGTAACCATAGATGCTACAAAAATACTCTTGAGTTATATAGTTCAATTCAGTTTATTACATTTACCACTTTGTAGTATTGTTATTTCCTCAAGACTTTTAAACACCTAACTTTTATTGTTGTTATACATTTTAGTTCTACATATAAATGCAACTCCACAATCAATATTCATACATAATGAATATGCATATATTAATATATCTATCAATATATTTAACATATATTTATCTTTTATCCTTTCTGCTATTTTTTATTCACTCCTACATTTCTCTGTTTCTGTTTGTGATAATCATTCTGCCTTATAAATTCTAAGTCTTTTTTTCTTTAACTGCAGGCTTACTGAAGAAAAGTTCTCTCAGTCTTTGTCTAAAAACATTGTGCTATTCTGAAGTATATTCTTTCAGCATACATAATTCTAGTTTGGCAGTTATTTTCATTTAGCATTTTAAACATATTATTCCACTGCTTCTGGCTTCCATTGTGTTTGTAAAGATGTCAGTTAACAATCTAACTTTATTTTCTTTGAAAGTAATGGGACTTTCTTCTCTGAATGCTTGTAAGATTATTTTTTTCTTTTTAGTTTTTGTTTTGTTTTATCAGGTTAATTGTGTATGCACAGTTATTTTTCCTACTTTGGATTTGCTAAATTCTTGAATATTTGGGTTGATGACGTTTTTAAATTTTGAAAATTTTTAATCATTATCTTATTAAATATTACTGCTGTACTATTCTGTGTTCTCCTTTTAGGACTCCTTTTACACATATGGTATATACTATATATTTTAAAGTAAATTACATATGTCTTTTGTCCTCTGTTCTGTTCTTTCCATTTCTTTTCCTCTGTGTGTCAATTTGGATGTTTTCTATTGACCTGCTTTAAACTAACTAATTCTGTGTTCTATTGTATCCAGAGAGTTTCAGGTTTGTTTTTGTTGTTGTTGTTTAGTTCTAGGATGATTATGTGATTTTTTTAAGATACGTTTTATGTATTGGGTCCTTTCCTCTAATTTCTTTAATATATTGTTTGTATTGAGTTGGCCAAAAAGTTCATTTGGGTTTTTCCATAACATCTCTGGAAAACCCCAAATGAACTTTTTGGCCAAACCAATAGTTATTTAAAATACTTTGTGTGCTAACTCTGTTACCGTGATCATCAGAGGACTGACATGTATTTTCTGGCTCTTCTCTTAATCATTGGTCATATTACCTTGCCTCTTCATGGGGCTATTAATTTCTTTTTTTTCTTTTTTTTTTTTTGTGGTATGCGGGCCTCTCACTGTTGTGGCCTCTCCCATTGCAGAGCACAGGCTCCGGATGTGCAGGCTCAGCGGCCATGGCTCATGGGCCCAGCCGCTCCACGGCATGTGGAATCCCCCGAGACTGGGGCACGAACCCATGTACCCTGCTTTGGCAGGTGGACTGTCAACCACTGCACCACCAGGGAAGCCCCCTGCTATTAATTTTTAATTGTATGCTAGATATAATGAATAGACTTATCATAGATTATTCAAGATACACAAATCAATGAATGTTACACACCACATTAACAAAAGAAAAGATAAAACCATAGGATCATCTCAATAAATGGAAAAAAAGAATTTGATAAAATTGAATATCCATTCATGATAAAAACTCTCACCAAGGACTTCCCTGGCAGTCCAGTGGTTAAGACTCTGCACTTCCAAGGCAGGGGGTGCAGGTTCAATCCCTGATTGGGGAACTAAGATCCCACAAGCTGTGAAGCATGGCCAAAAAATTTTTTTTAAAACTCTCACCAATGTGGGTACAGAGGGAATACACCTCAACGTAATAAAAGCCATTTATGACAAACCCACAGCCAACATAATACTCAATGGTAAAAAACTGAGAGACTTCCTGCTAAATTCAGGAAGAAGACAAGGATGCTCACTTTCATCACTTCTATTCAACACAGTATTGGAAGTCCTAGCCACAGCAATCAGATAAGAAAAAGAAATAAAATGTATCCAAATTGGAAGGGAAGAGGTAAAATTGTCATTAATTGCAGAAGACATGATACTCTCTGTAGAGACCTCTAAAGACTCCACACAAAATCTATTATAACTAATTAGTGAATTCAGCAAGGCAGCAGGATACAAGATTAATATACAGAAATATGTTGCATTTCTTTACACTAATGATGAAATATCAGAAAGAGAAAGTAAAATAAATAAATAAATAAAATAACACTCCCATTTAAAATCACATCAAAAAAAATAACTAGGAATAAACTTAGCCAAGGAGGTAAAAGACCTATACAAAAACTATAGAACATTGATAAAGGAAACTGAAAACTGAAGACGAGTCAAAGAAATGGAAAAATATCCCATGCTCTTGGATTAGAAGAATTAATACTGCTAAAATGGCTGTACTACCCCCAAAGCAATCCACAGATTTAATGTGATCCCTATCAAAATACTTGGATATTTTTCACAGAACTAGAAGAAATAATCCTAAAATTTATATGGAACCACAAAGACCCAGAATTGCCAAAGCAATCCTGAGGGAACAGAGCAAAGCTGGAGGCATAACCCTTCCAGACTTCAGACAATATTACAAAGCTACAGTAATCAAAACAGCATGGTATTGGCACAAAAACAGCTATACAGATCAGTGGAACAGAATAGAGAGCCCAGAAATAAACCCACATACCTATGGTCAATTAATTTATGACAAAGGAGACAAGAATACACAATGGAGAAAAGACAATCTCTTCAACAAGTAGTGTTGGGAAAGCTGGACAGCTACATGTAAATTGATGAAATTAGAACACTCCTTCACACCATATACAAAAATAAACTCAGAATGGTTCAAACACCTAAATATACAACATGATACCATAAAAATCCTAGAAAAGAACATAGGCAAAACATTCTTGGACATAAATCACAGCTATATTTTCTTAGGTCAGACTTTCAAGGCAAAAGAAATAAAAGCAAAAATAAATAAATTCAACCTAATCACACTTAAAAGCTTCTGCACAGCAAAGGAAACCATCAACAAAATGAAAAAATAACCTATGGAATGGAAGAAAATATTTGCAAATGCTGCGACTGACAAGGGGTTAATATCCAAAATATACAAACAGCTCATGCAACTCAATATCCAAAAAACAAGCAACTGAATAAAAAAAAATGGACAGAAGACCTAAATAGACATTTCTCCAAAAAAGATATCCAGATGGCCAACAGGCACATGAAAAGATAATCAACATATCTAATTATTAGAGAAATGCAGATCAAAACCACAATGAGGTATCATCTCATACTGGTCAGAATGGCCATCAACAAAATGTCTACAAACAATAAACGCTGGAGAGGGTGTGGAGAAAAGGAAACCCTCTTGCACTGTTGATGGCAATGTAAATTGGTGCCAATCACTATGGAAAATAGTATGGAAGTTCCTTTTAAAACTAAAAATAGAGCTACCATATGAACCAGCAATTCCACTCCTGGGCACATATCCAGAAAAGATGAAAACTCTAATTGGAAAAGATACATGTACCCCAATGTTCATAACAGCACTATTTATGATAGCCAAGAAATGGAAACAATCCAAGTGCCCATCAACAGATGATTGGTTTAAGAAGAAGTTATATATATATAAGGGAATATTACTCAGCCATAAAAAAGAATGAAATATTGCTATTTACAGCAACATGGATGGACTTAGAGAATATCATACTAAGTGAAGTAAGTCAGAGAAAGACAAATATTATATGATATCGCTTATATGTGGAATCTAAATAAAATACAAATGAATCTATATATCAATACAAAAG
Source organism: Phocoena phocoena (assembly GCF_963924675.1). NCBI lineage: Eukaryota > Metazoa > Chordata > Mammalia > Artiodactyla > Phocoenidae > Phocoena > Phocoena phocoena. The sequence continues at coordinate 90,645,469 of NC_089221.1, read as the reverse complement.
AAAAATAGACTCACAGACATAGAAAACAAATTTATGCCTACCTAAGGTGAATAGGGAGGAGGGGTAAATTAGGACTAGGGGATTAACAGGTACAAACTACTATACATAAAATAGATGAGCAACAAGGATTTACTGTGTAGCATGGGGAACTATATTCAATATCTTGTAATAACTTATAGCGGAAAATAATCTGAATATACATAACTGAATGACTTTGCCGTACACCTGAAACTAACACAATATTTTAAATCAACTATATTTCAATAAAAAAAAGAATCATAGAGGGTGCAGATCATTTTATCTTTCACCATAGAGTGTTCTCTCCACAATTAAGCAAACATAGTGAAATATGATCATCTTAACCCATTTAGAAATCTATTAGGGACAAAACTAGATTTAAATATTTCTAATATTCAGTCCATTTCTGATTTTCACTGCTCCAAGGGCATAAACCGCTCAGATTTTTAAATAGAACCCTGACAGGCTTCTGCCTACTGAGACCCAGAACAGTAAATGGTTTCCACCTCTGCTCTTTGTAAGTTTCAGTCAATATATCCAGCCCCCGAGCAAATGTTTTGAGCTCCTGACAGATGTTGATGAAAGCTCTCTCACTGGCAGATCTTAGCTCCTAAGCACCAAGAAACTCTAGATACTTTCCTCTGTATTTTAGAAGCTTTTAGCTTAGCTCCCCTGCAGCTCCAGAACTTGTCTGGGAAAAACAAATGTCTGAGTCCCTTCAAGTTTCCAAATTGTCACATCAGCCCCATTAAACTGCTAAAAGCTTAGGTGGTTACTCTTACCCCCAGCAGAGCCCTGCTGCATCAGCAAGACTAGTCCTTGAGTCATGCCCCAAATTGGCAGATGACTCAGGTTGAAAAATGACTGGAGGTAGTCAGCTTACTTCTCCCCTCTCAGAAGTTATGGTTTACCTCATCTCTGTTCCTGCTACAGCTCTCTCATGCAATCAGAAATTACGAATTTCACAATTTATCTATTTATTTCAAGTTGTTGCAGTGGGAACATTACCCCGTTAGCATCTACTGCATCTTACTTAGAAGCAGACATCTACTATACTCTATCTAGAAGCAGAAAAACCCAAGTTAGGAATCTTTTGGTTGCAAGTAGCAAGCAACCCAACGCAAACTGGTTTAAGGAAAAGGAAATTATTTTTTCACCTAACTGAAAAGTTCATGTATTAGGCTGGCTTCAGCTACCAGCAATCTAGGAATTTTTTAAAAATCTCATTGGCTATAGTCAGTTATGTGCCCATTCCCATCTCATTCATCACCCAAACTAAATGGCCTTAGATTGGGGGATGTATGATTCCTCAGAGCAAAATCTGCATCATGTTGTTAGAAAAAAATAAGTAGCTTGTGGGCAGTGAGAGCAATTGCCCACTATGCCCGACCAGTCCAGCTGTCATTCATCTGTCTTCTCAATTGCCATAGTTTCTACAAGCTATTTAAGCACTGAAATGCATTGTTTTGACTTGTGTGTTGCTCAGATTAAGCTAAAACCTTGTTCTCAGTACTCTTTTGATATCCAAAGCACAAAAATTCATGCTGGGCTGCTAACAGATGCTTAATAAATACTTGTGCCTTGGTTAGTCCTGGGGTAGGTTACCTGACTGCATCTCACACTGCAGTTCAGCAACTGAAGAAGGATTATTTTCTGTTTTCAACTCTAATCATGTGCTAATAAGCACTGTCAGAAGAAAGCACTTTAAACTAAGATGTGGGTTATTGTTTTATATTTTATACAATATCCTTTTGAAGAAAAACTAAATGTGAAAACGGGTTGAGGATGCCTAGCTAATCCCTGAGCCATTTCACTGTTGTGGAATATTGGCTTCGGCATGCCCGCATTTGCTGTGACATCACACATTCCAATTTTCCACCTTCCAGGCAGGCAATTATGGGAAAGACTTCAGTGCTGCTCTCTAAGAGACTACACTATGGGCTGAATAGAACTATGTCAGAAAGGCAGCCCCATTTCCTCCCAACTACTTGATGTGTTTCTCCCAACAAAGGACATGGTTTTGAATTCTTCCTTTCACCTGCTTGCCGTCGGAAATCGCATAAAAGAGTCTATGCTTTGAGCCTGAGCTTGAAACGAGAAACTGACTTAGTCAGTGGAGGGTTGGGATTAGCAGCTCATGCTACTTCCAGTATGTGTGCAGATCTCACAGTGGCTGTGTTAACTAAAGCCATCTGAAAGAGGAAAACCTAAGGGAATTAATAAATTAGAGCAAATGCACAGTGAGATGATAAAGAGCACAGTCACCGGAGTCAGAATCTTGGCCCTGCCGCTGGGTGGTCCCGGTCCTCAGACTCCTAATTTGCATCATAGAGCTATTATGATTAATTGGAATAATGCATGTGAAGTGCTTAGCATGATGTCAGACATAAACAATAACAAATAGTCATTATTGATATTTTTATTGAATTACACAGGAAACTTTACGGATAGCACCACCAACTATCACCACGGTAATGAGCTAGCACGGCAACAGCTACAGATAAGTGCTACAGATAAGCAGAAAAGGCTTAAGGATTAGGCTTTTTGAAATGAGTCCATATATACTTTTTCTGCACATTAAAATGCCCAAACAAATTATTTTGAATGCCTGCAGACCCGAGGCAGAGGTTAACATTACAAGTTAACAGCATTAAGACAGGGGGAAAATTAGGAGTACATTCCTCTAAGTACCTGTGTTGCTCAGGAGTAATACAGATGCCAAAATCTCCTAAAACTGCAGCATACAAACTCTTATATTACATGCTATTTTTCCCCAAAAAAAAAAAATAGGAAGAAACTATGTGGAAGGACTTGTATTTTATTTACTTATATACCCTGCATCTATTGTTAATCCATAATTCATCCTAGACTGAAAGCAGTTAGTATCCAAGCTCAATCTATTTTCTCTGTTCCAAGTTTTGACTTCTTTCTTCTTTCCCTGTTGTGAATCTCATCCATAAAAGCATTCTGTTCACCTAGTTATCACAGATACATATTCATTTGTGACTGATTTGTGACATATATAGTACATGCCAGGCCCTATGCCACAGACATAAGAATATAGGTCCTGCTCACAATCCACTTGAGGTGAAGGTAAGGAAATAATGCTTTAACACAATGAGAGAAATGTGCACTGACTGTGAGAAACTAATGGATTCTGAGTCTTAAATGATGGATGAGAGTCAGGCAGACATGTCAAGAAGTGAGGATATTGGCATGCCCAAATGTACAGAGGTAAGAAAGAGCTCAGCATGGAAAGAAACTAAAAACCATTTGATGTTACTCAAATAGGAAGTTCAAAGTAGTCAGTGGCAAAGGAATTCTGGAGAAGTAGACGAAGGCAAAATAGCGAGGCACCTCTCTTTCGCTTTAATAACTTTGAGCTCTTTTCTGTACATAGTGGGGAGTCACTGAAGGTCTTGAAGCAAGAAGTGGTCAGATTTCACATATTAGATAGATTACAGAGTGGAGGAGGTCATCCAAGTCTCTGGCCAGAGGCAACAAGATCAGATATGAACCTGTTCCAATAATCCAGGCTAGAAACCTGAGGACCTGAATGCAGGCAGTGGTAGTAGACAGAGAGGAGACTAGGCAAAGATATGTTTAGGGAAGATGAAACTTGAAGTCTTTCCAAAAGAATCTTTTTTTGGGAAAAAAAAATGAGGAAAATACTTAAAAGTGAAAGAAAGATAAAGTATAAAAATATAGAAACCAATAAGTCTACATACTATGTATCCTAAGGTAGTTAAGTTATGCCAGCCTTATATTTTACCAGACACTTAAGCCTCAGAAAATTTCCTGGCCTCTATCCTATCTCCCTTTGATCCTGGGACAGACTTGGGATGGCACTGCAGCTAGCAATGGAGGCTCCTCCATTTTTCTCCTCTAAGAATCATGGATCAGGTCTTTAGGCCTTAAATCATGAAGCCATTGCTATGCATCTTCCCTGTCTCCTACAACTGACAGTCAGGATCCTAGGCCCTGAGCCCTCGAAAGAGAAAGTTCCTTCCTTATCTGCTTCCCAATACCTTTTCTTGGACTTTAGGCCATTCTTCTTCATTTTTATATTTACTTCCAGCACCTGGCCTGATACCTTTCTTCAAAGTAGAACTTCTCAGAATTCCAATCAGAGAAGTTCTTCTTTGAACCCTGACCAATATCTTTTTATTCAGCACTGTTTAAGAGAAGCACAGTAAATGGTAGGCAGACAAGTTATACTCTTCAGTGGCAAGTGTTTCGTTCACCTATGGTCCTAAACCAAGGTCCCACAGACTATGGCCCACAGGCCAAATCTGGTCCACTATCTGTTTTAATAAAGTCTTATTGGAACACAGCCACTCTCATTCATTCAAACATTTTCTCAGTTGCATGTGTACTACTGTGGCAGAGTTAAGTAGTTGTCCCCACGAGTTGAGAACATGTGTTCCAGAACCTTAAAATATTTACCACATGGCCCTTTACAGAGAAAGTTGGTTGACCCGTTTGCTAAACCATTATTAAGACTGATTTTTCTCTGTAGTTACATTTATTCTATAGTAAATGCCCATCTGCTTAGAGTCTTTGGAACTCTCCCCAACTCCCTACTACAGCTGCTATGTTCCAACCTCAGTGCCTGTTTCCCACGTGAGGACAGTCTTCAGCTTCACCACCTCCTCGCCCCATAATCCATCCTAGTGACCATCCAGAATTCTATTAATAAATTCTACAAATTTTCACACAAAATTGTTTTTTATATATGGTATCAATTTTAAAAATTTGCCTGGCAGCATGACATGGAGGAGTACTGAGTGGTTAGACCTCTACGAAATGGTGCAATTAGTTTTTCTCCTTTGTTTCCTTTTCTATAAGTCATATCAGCAGAGCAAAAGACATGGGAGAGGAAGCAAAGCTGAAATACTTCAAGTATCCATATTCCAGAAAATCAACTCATAGTAACTAAAATTTAGCTGAACCATTTTTCAAGGCATATAAAATGTCCTTGATTTCCTGTAATGTAGTAAGATAATTTACATCTGCTTTTACTTAAAGAAGTATTTTGTTAAGAGACAATATCATTTGATAATTCAGGACAAGGACTCTTGTTCTACATTTGTTAAATCCTACCTTCATCATTCATTCACTTATATCACTTCTTTGTACTTCAGTCTTTTCACCTGTAAAATAGGAATAATACTACTGTTTATCTAATGGTGTTTTATGAGATAATATTTGCAAAATATTTAGAACAATATTGTACGATAAATGCTGTTTGTTATTGTATTTATTTTTCTTTCCTGCATTTTGTTTGTCGCTGTTCTCAAAATGATGAGTATTTCCATTTAGAAGAGAGCTTAGCTAGATTCTGGCTGAATTTTTCCTTATTTTCTCCTTGCTAGGCAGGCCTCTCTCACACTGCTTCCCTCTGATTTTGCTTGCTACACCAGCCACACCAGACCCTCTCCTAACCCCTTCACACTTACCGATCACAAGCAAAGTTCGTACTCTTGGCAACTGATCCCACCAAGAGTGGAGACGGAGAAGCCAAGACCTCAAAACAGTGGCTACTTGTGCACTTTTCCAATGCCCACTCCCCCCACCCCATGAGGTAGGGAACTGTGTCTTTCTTGTTCTAATCTCTGTACCAAACCCATAGAATGATGTCTCATAGAAGGTGCCATGAATATTCATGGAAGGATGAAACAAACTGCACAGAGAAGCAGAGGCCAGTGAGGGAGAGAAGGATGAGGACTGAGTGCTGAGCCTTCACCAGTAGCTGTTCTTCTGGCCTCATGGTCAATGATCAATATGGAAAATGACTACACCAGAGGGACATGGATTGCTGAAAGCATCAGCAAAAGTTGAAGGTAGCAATTAAGCAAAAGGCAGGGGAATGCATTCTGGGAAGAATGGTTTGAGGCCAATTTTGGGTACTAACTCCAGATATATACATATGCATATATGTGTGTATATATATACACACACACATATGTATTTATGTATATCTGTGTGTATATATATATATATACATGTATATATATATATAAAGTAATTAGATGAGAAACACAGGTATTACCTTTAAGTTTAAGTAAATAAGTACCACTTATTCCTAATTTGTCTGGTAATGTTCCCACTCTTCTGGTGTTTGGTAATCCATTTGTGTTGCTAACCACTTATTTGCTATTATTATCTCAACATAAGTCTATCAAGTACATATTTGATACCACACATTCTGCCACAGATGGGGCAACTTTTAAAAAATGAGTAGCACATTGTTCTTGCTCCTGTTCTGAAGGAATGCCACTTGAAAGATAGAGATACTCAAAATGACAAATAATTCAACATGGTAAGTGCTAATCGGGGCAAGGAAGAAAGGCATTGGAGAACAGAGGAGAGAATAATTCTGCTCTCCTGCAAAGGAGACATCTATGACCACTTTAGAAATAGGAGATATTTCAGTTGAACTCTGAAGTTGAAACTTGCCAGGCAGTGAAAGAGTGAAGGAGTATGTCAGATAGATGTGGCTCTGTCTTGAGTACTGTTCCTGTCAAGATCCAGTGCCAAGGTAAGAGCTGTGTTGGCTGCACATACATCAGTGTGCCCAGAGCCCAGCGTGTGAGATGACAAATTATGGGTCGAACCAGCTATTAATCACTCATGCCAAACAAAAGAGAAGGCTGTCTACAAGTTTCTGCAAGGTGAACCCTCACTTCATTACCTAAACCAAGATTATTTTATGCTGTGTTTTGCTTCCTTCAGGATTTCCTTCTGGAACATGGTTTTTATTTTTTCCTTCTGGGACATTTTTTTAAAGAAATCTTGCTTATCAGATTAGTTGTAACTTTTAAGAAGCTTCTCCCTCTCATGTTTTTCATCACGCAGCTATCTTTCAACATCCTGAGCGTCGAAGTTCTAGGGATTGTCGGCAGAACAAATTGATTTCCTTTATTATATGAAATTTGACCTCTATTTTCTGCCATATTAGATTGGTATTTGATGTGGTTTTCCATTTTTAAAAGCACCAATATGGTAAAAAGAAACTATCAGTATCTGATATGCTAAATGCCAATTCTGGGAATTGACTGCCTAGAGGCTAACTTGGAAATAGTTGTCTTTGTTTACCCACTGCAACTCCCTCAATTGAGAAATTATCTCATTATATTGCTCATCTAGGTTAGAGTCCAGAGAGCAGGCCCCTAAAATGATTAAGTTGCAAAGTAATTCCATTTTAGCCCAGAACATTTGCATTTGCCCACATCAGCACACCATGGTGCTGCCCTTCCTGCTTTTCCGGCAGGTAATCTGTTCTACTCAGGCAGACCACAAGGCCAAAGTACCACCTACTTGTCGTTCTAGGGCCCTCAGGATCTACCCTAGTCTGGATTTCACTGAGCTTAAGTGATTTGTTCTTAAATTAAAATGAGTGGTGAGATAACGTCCTTGACTGGATTCCTTATTTGGTAGTGCTAATATGTACTAGACTTTGATCAACTTTTTATGCAAGAGAAGCTTCAAAATCAATAGTAGATTCAGGATAGAGTAAAACTAATTGTGTAGGTATAAATGACACATGTTAATATCAAGCACATTTCTAAATACAGCATTCAACTCTTTTATTTATGTGTCGTACATGAAAGGGATTTGCAACAGGATTGTCTTGCTCATTCACTGAATCATTTATTTATTTACTATTTACTAAATCAATATCTGAGGAAAGCCACCCTACCAAGAATTCTTTGCTTTCTCCTCTGCACTCTCATAGCTCTCTGCAAGTCACTTATAATACTATTTATTTTTAATAGACATATTTTAATAGATGTATTTTAATAGATAACCCCTAAATATCTCTAATCTTAAGGAAATAATATGCTGAGAATTTTTTTTGTGATGCTAAGAAGATTTTTGTGCAATTATTTTTACTACAACATTATTTGTAGTTAAAAATGTAGAAACAACCTAAATATTCAGCAATAGAGGATTTGTTAAATAAATGATGGCACGTGTACAGTAAAGTGCTATAAAACCATCTCAATGCTTATGTGAAGTTTATAATGATGGCAAAATATGTTTTACGATGTCAGTAGAAAAAAATGAAATACAAAACTTTATTGCTATTCCTAATTCAAGTTATACTTAAATATTCATGAATAAATTATTAACTGATATGTTAATAGTGATCCTTTCTGAATTAGAAAATTAAGAATATTGTCTGTTACTTTCTTATATATGTGTATCATAAGTATATATAACTTTCACGATTAGAAAACAAAACCAAAAAGGGTTTTTTTTTCTTTTTTCTTTTTTTTAGTATTATAATTACATTATATATGTCATGCTGTGTTGTCTCTGTAAAGGAATCAGAAGGAAAAAAATTTTAAATAGTCTGGTTCTCTTGGAGCTTACAATTTAAAGAGGGATACTAAAGAGACAAATGTGATAAAGAAAAAGGAACAATATGAAAGAGGAATAAAATTGAAACTGAGAAATTGTTCTCTGCAGGCTACTACCACTGGAAGAGTTAAGAAATATGGATTTAGTGGGGATTCAGAAGCAGGGAATGTTGCATGGAGACAGACTTAGATGGATTTGAATGGGTAGAAAAAAGGGAGAGACAAGATAGTCCACCGTCATGTGGAGTAAGTCCATGTTTTACCTTTGGTTTTAGACATCTTCATTAGGGGAGGGTTTATATTACATAGTCAGGGTTCAGTTAGAAAAAGAAAAGCCGTTCTATGTATTTAAAACAGAAAAGAATACAGTAGTACAGGAAACTAAGAGCTTACAAATTATGGAATGGATTGGACAGAGTCAGAAACTCACTTCCAGAGGCTAAGAACATGCAGAAAACCAGCAGCACTTCATAGTTCTTCCACACACCTGTGGCAGGTGAATAGCAAACAAAAACAGAGACCATTAAAAAACTCATCTCTGTAAAACCCATAGTCTAGTGTCTGAGTAAGAATAAAATAGCTTCTGCCTCTCCTCTTTCTAAATCTTGCATTGTGTGACTACTAGGCAAAAGGTCACTCTATCTAAAACACAGGTGTCAAAGTGGTCTAGAAAATATAGTTCCAAGGCTTGTAGCCTCTGCCACACAGGAAAAAGCAGAAAAAGCATAAGAATGAGTGCTGAGTCCCTAACTCCCTCCCCAGACATTTATCATAGATAGTTCCATAAATCATTGAAAGCCAGGGTAAGAGGCTTAGCCTTAAAAACAATAGGGTTCTTTAAGCAGATGAGAAAAAAATACCATGCTGGAAAAGTAAATTGGTTAAGGAAAACTATCTTACTGTGGCAAATATGTTTCGAGTTGCTTCATCAGTACAGAGTATCATGAAAAACACAAACAACCGCAAAGAACTAAAGGGAAATCAAAAGTGCGGTCAGGGGCTTCCCTGGTGGCGCGGTGGTTGGGAGTCCGCCTGCCGATGCAGGGGACACGGGTTCGTTCCCCGGTCCAGGAGGACCCCACATGCCGCGGAGCGGCTGGGCCCATGAGCCATGGCCACTGGGCTTGCGCGTCCGGAGCCTGTGCTCCGCAGTGGGGGAGGCCACAGCAGTGAGAGGCCCGCGTACCCCCCCCAAAAAAAAAAAAAAAAAAAACCAAAAGTGTGGTCAAAGTTACATGGGGTCGAGTTAAGGGCCATGTGCCCAAACCTCACTATGGGTCTGGTCTGGAGTTGTTTTCCGTGCATCACACAACCACCCTGACCCTTTTAACCCACCTATTTGCTTAAAAAATAAACTCAGTTAAAAAAAAAAGCATTGAATCCAACTGGTTTTTAAACTGTTGTTCTGGTTGCACCATGTAAACCCAATTTAACAGTTTCTACAGTCAACTCTGGTCAAATGAGAAATGTCATACTCATGCACACCAGTCTCCCATGGTGATTCTTTCACTCAAATACTATTTTCATATCATCCCATGTCTGGTTTTCAGTATTTCTCCCAATGTGGTTTAGGAAAATTACATTTTAGATTTCTAATGCATTACGAATAGAATGAATTTAATATAAACTCCCACTTGCTGAAAGATCGTTTCTATTTGGAAACAAAGAAATTTCAAACAGACAGAAAGAAATGAAACACTTAAACTCTCCCCCCTTTTGGTTATGGGTGGAGTGAGGTAACTTTTTCAAATTTTATTTTATTTATTTTTATTTTATTTTTGGCTGCGTTGGGTCTTCATTGCTGCACACAGGCTTTCTCTGGTTGCAGTGAGCAGGGGCTACTCTTCGTTGCGTTGCACGGGCTTCTCATTGTGGTGGCTTCTCTTGTGCAGAGCATGGGCCCTAGGCGCACAGGCTTCAGTAGTTGTGGCACATGGGCTCAGCAGTTGTGGCTCACGGGCTCTAGAGTACAGGCTCAGTAGTTGTGGCGCACGGGCTTAGCTGCTTTGCGGCATATGGGATCTTCCCGCATCAGGGCTCGAACCCATGTCCCTGCACTGGCAGATGGATTCTTAACAACTGTGCCACCAGGGAAGCCCGAGGTAACTCTTTATAAGGGAGAAAGTCGTGTAGGATTTTGAACAATTTACCCTTCTCTCCTACTATCCTGTCTTTACAACATACTTGTCTGTAAATTCTTTGGATGCAGATGGTGTGCTTTAGGTTTCCCAACACTACTGACCTCAGACACTTGCCTACAAGCTTTTGTTTGATGCATAAATCTACTCTAATAGCCTCCATATCACTGCTGCTATGTTATGAGTCCACAATGAGACTTAAAAAGATGGAAGTTTCTTAGTCTGGAATTTTATTATTTTATAAGGTACTCAACAGCAGCGTTAAATGCAGTGGATGAGGAAAAGGAATAGGAAGAGATCAAAAAAGGAATGAAGGATGATGAAAGGAAAGTAAGTATGATGTAAAACTTTTACCAAGAGCTTGAACAATATCTTACCCAAAGGAATTATAATAAGAGCTGAGACGAAACATAGAATTGGGCAAAATGAAGTCATATACAGTTCTGACTAGATTCCATTAAAAAATATCTGTGTTTGGGCTTCCCTGGTGGCACAGTGGTTAAGAGTCTGCCTGCCAATGCAGGGGACACAGATTCGAGCCCTGGTCCAGGAAAATCCCCCATGCCTTGGAGCAACTAAGCCCATGCACCACAACTACCAAGCCTGTGCTTTAGAGCCCGCAAGCCACAACTACTGAAGGCCGCGCACCTAGAGCCCATCCTCCACAACAAGAGAAGCCACCGCAATGAGAAGCCCGTGCCCTGCGACGAAGAGTAGCCCCCGCTCACCACAACTAGAGAAAGCCTGCACGCAACAACAAAGACCCAATGCAGCCAAAAATGAATAAATAAAAAATTTAAAAATTAAAAAATTTTTTAAATTTAAGAAATTGAAAAAAAAAGATCTGTGTTTCACATGCCCATACTCAGAAAGCAAGGCTGAGACTATAGAAAATTTATAGGCCATCTCCTAAAGTTGTTTTTGAAGACATTCCGAATCATGACAAATCTCTTGAGTGGAAGTAAATAGACAATTCTATACGAAAAGTCATGATAAATGGATAGTGTTCTCTGTGATCTATAATTTCCTGATTTTTAATAAAAGTGTCCATATTATTGTCATTAATATATGTCTTATGACCTTATCTACTCAGCTCATCTATCAGAAACTACAATTAAAGTGGCACTTCTGCTACCTTTGGAGAAAGCCTTTCAAGTCAATTTTCCTTGGATCAGCCTTCAACATAAATTTTGACTCTTGTGGAGAAATTCAGTACCATGTATGCAGGCCCATAAAATAGGAAAGGCTATCCTTATCAAGGAAGTGGGGCGCTGCATATTTATGCACAATGCCCTATGTAAATCAGGAAACCACAAAACTAAAGGCATTAAAAACTCCAGGTCTTTCTACAGAACACTGTGGTTGGTGCATTTTTATCTGAAAAAAAGTTAAAGCTGAGACTCAAATTCTTCTGCATTGCAGCAATGCTTTTGCCTTAATAAAGATCTGGGGCCAGAAAGAACTGCCATCAATTCACAACATATTTTTCTTTCCCAAACTACATTTCTCTTATAAATATCCCTGGAAAACAACCTTAAGAATCCAATAAACCCTGAATCACTTTGCCAGTGACCTTATTTCTGGTTGAATGTTCTCATCAGCATCCTGGAGGAAAAACTGAAATTTGTGATATTTTGATGAGCCATGCAGATGAAACCTGTGATTTAGAACTGAGGGTTCTGAGAGACTTTCTAAACAGAGAACAGAGCTTCTGTACCCAGAATCCTCTAAAATGTCCACCTGTGCGCTCTTGTCACTCTGTTCCTTTTTGGTCACCAACACGGACTGGAGAGAACTTTGTGGTAACACTATAATTAAACACCAGGCTTAGGTTTCAATGCACCAGGATGGTTTTTATTCCCCTTTCTGTGACCCTCCCCCGACTACTTTTCCACCCCATGGGGCAGCAGCTTTGCAAAGCCCGCCTTTATTGTCCACTTGGGTTGTATTTTTATCTGATTGGGAAAGACATACACCCGCAGAGGCTTTGCTTTTTATCCTCTCCTGTATTTCAAAGATTGTTTCTCCCTCAGTCCCGACACCAGCAATCCTTTGTGGTTTTTCTTGGACCTCAAAGGCTTAACGGTCTGGCACAGAACTTGAATCTTTGGAAATATACCCCAACTACCTCTAACAGCAGCTTCAGATAAGTTCAGGGAGCAGCCACTCAGAAAAGCAAAAGTGGTGCCCGTGGTTAAATGTTCCAGGGAGCTTTTTGTCTTTAAAATCAAGTGAATATATTAAAAGATGGTTTTAAAACCTGCAGCACTCACCCAGATAGCACAGAGATGTTTCTAGATTCGCTGTGGGTTGGGTAAGAAGATGAAACCAAGTTTAAAAGTTAATTAGTTAGCTCTCTTCCTGAATGTTTGGTGGTCCCTTCCCTGGGGAAGAGGGGGGCGGGAAGAGCATGACTGGGGAGAGGAACTCGTATGAAGCTAGTTATTTGGAAGTCGGGTAATATTAAAAGACTAGTTACCTCACAGGGGCACAGATATAATGACAATCAATGCACTTAAGCAGTTATGATGAAAGGAGGCCTCCTATTATTCTAATTAAGGCTCTCATTTGATACTTTTTTTAAACTTCAAATGAATTAAGCTACTATCTAAAATCCTTGCAGGTTAGTATCTTGCTCATTTCTTTGTCATGGATTATCTCTTAGGGAAGGCCTGACGTGAGAGGGAGAGAGGGAAAGAGGGAGAGAGGGAGAAAACTAACATTTATATGTTATCTGTGTGCCAAAAACTGTCTTTAACACTTTACAAATATTAACTTATTTAATCCTCATAACACTGTGCAGAATATTATTATTCTTCCCATTTAAGTATTCTTTATTTGGCTCCCAAATAAGGAAACTCAGGTACAGAAAGGCAATTAACTTGCCCAAGACTGCATAGCTGGTCAGTGGCAGAGCTGGGATTCCAACCCAGGCAATCTGACCTCAGAGTCTGAGCACTCCATCAGCTAGACTTCTGATAGAAACTTAAGGCTCTATTTCTAAGGCCTGCTGAAATCTAACACACACACACACACACACACACACACACACACACACACACACACACACACACACCCCTCCCAAACCTCAACTACTTAACACAACAGATGTCAGCTTCTCAATCATTCTGTGTCCCACGCAGATTGTTAGGGCAGCTCTGCTCCTGTACCCACTCAGGGACTCAGGCTGATGGAGGCTTCCTCTTAAGATATGCTCCCACAAAAACCACTCCAGTGGGAAGGGAAGGTGGCAAGTCACACCGTGGCTCTTAAAGTTACATATATCACTCCCACTCACAGTGCACTTGTCAGTGTAAGTCATACGGCCACGTGCAATTTGAAGAGGACTGAGAAATGCAATCCTACTATGTTTCCTCGAGTAGGGGTGATATATTGGATGGAATTAGAGACTGGATATAATGGGATACCTGGGATGAACAGCTCTAATGACTACCTGAACACCTCTATGGGACCCACCCAGATCTCTTGTCTCAACAGTTCCCCTCTAGTCCTTTCTTTCCTTTACCGTATTTTTAAATCTCCAGGGGAAGACCCACTCTCCTTAAACTTTTGGCTCTCTAGTACAGATTTATTGAAAATATTTTTGTCCATGTTACCTTAAAGTCCAAGGATTTTTAAACCTACAATTCAGAAAGAGACTTAAAATTGATGGGCTTTCTGCTCTGCATTTCTTCCCTGTGGCGATGTGTGTAGGCTGTTATCCGCTTGAAAGGGAGGAGGAATGTCAGTTAACATTTTGAAAATATTACTCTATCACAATGCTACTAGATGGTACTAAAATCTTAGCGTTCAAATCACCTTTCAGCTCATTAAATTCAATCTCAGCTGGAAATTTATGAATCTCTGCTCCTTCTTAATCTCTCTTCCCCTCCAGAAGTTACGTGCACCTTCTGCTCCCCACCTTCCACTGGCATCACTGTCAGGATCCGAGCTCTTAACATTCAGTTCTGAGGGGCAAGGGTAGGCCCTTCAGAGCCTATACATCACTGATGGAGGCTTTAGCAACTTCGAAGTGAAATTTTCTATGGCAGAAAACGAGCATTTCTCATGTTAGTAGTGATGGTCTTCTTCAGAATGTCCTAATCCTATTTTCTAGCAGAATTTTTATCCCTTTCCTCCATATGGCCAAGAGACCCCCTCCCAGGAGGAATGAGGTAACGATAAGCCTGCAGCCTACCACTGTGTCAAAGGACTTGGCATGTCCCAAGAACATGATCAACTGCCCTCCACAGCCACTGCTGGTCTCATCTCTCTAACACTAACACCTTTCTGACCCATGAATTAAGTAACTGAATCGTGGCCACTGTCTGACTCTAATATCTAAGTAGTATTACCTAGCTTAGTAGTTTTAAATATGCCTAGGTCAGTAGTTTTAAAATACAAGGATGCTTTTCAAGATAAAAATATAGTTGAAAAAAGATATACAGATGGCAAACAAGCATATGAAAGATTCTCCATATCATATGTCATCAGGGAAATGAAAATTAAAACAATGAGATATAACTATATACCTACTAGAATGGCCAAAATCCAGAACACTAGACAAGCCCAAATTCTAGTGAAGATGTAGAGCAACAGAACTCTCATTCATTGCTGATGAGAATGGAAAATGGTACAGACATTTTGGAAGACAGTTTGGTGGTTTCTAACAAAACTAAATATACTCTTCCCATAAGATCCTGCAGTTATGCTTTTTGGTATTTATCCAAAGGAACTGAAAATTCACGTTCACAAAAACCTGTACACAGACGTTTACAGCAGATTATTCATAATTGCCAAAACTTGGAAGCAACCAATATGTCTTCAGTAGGTGGATAGATAAATAAACTGTGTTGCATCCAGACAATGGAATATTATTCAGTGCTAAAAAGAAATGAGCTATCAAGACATAGAAAGAGATGGAAGAAACTTAAATGCATATTACTAAGTGAAAGAAGCCAATATAGAAAGGATCTCATGATTTACATCATGTCCAAATGCAGATCTTTGCAACTACTCTTAATCTGGAGATCTATGTACTAAACAATATAGGATAGCTGACCCCTACACACCTAAACACAAAGTGAATACAGTCTTTATATGACATTAACAATGTTCCAGCTCCCAGAGTCCAATTCATTCAAAGTTAAGAATGTTGTTTTTTTGTCATCATTTGTGCAATAGTACCTAAATAAAATAAACAAGCTGAGCTCCATAAAACTCTTAGTTTCTTTTATACTACTTTTGTTTACATCTGAATTTGTCCTGATTGTATTGTTTGTTGCTATATGACTTAATAGAACTAAGTGTATTTGATAATGTCTGACCATTTTTACTAGAAGGGCAATGGGCTATAAACTAGAGAAGTAGCATTACCAGTTACCACTTGCTCTGAGGCCCCCAAAACAGAGACTTCCTAGGAAGACTAATAAAGGTCGTGAGAGCTGGTATAGAGGATGCTTTTGGTACTAAGCTACAGAACAAAAACTAAAACTTCAAAAATTGACATGGATTCTAAATTTCTGGAGAGTAGTTGTGTTTATAAGGACTTCGTTAGACTTCTAAAACTCTGTTTTAACATAAATTTCTTTTAAGAGGAAAGAAAGTGTATAGCACAATAGCTCCATGGTATAGTTATGTTTAATAGAAGTGCTGTTTTTTATGTTAGTTGTGGTTTATTTATTCTTTTCATTCACTGTGGTAGCTCTCTGTAAGAATTTTAGAGTTATTTCCCAGTTACCCAATGAAGCTTTGTTCATCCTTTGGTTTTTTTCTTATTGCTTCCTAATACATTTTCTAGCAGTGAGAATGGGAAAATCTCTTGGAAAAAGAAGACAAAAGCAAGCAGAACTAATTTATCTTCAATAATTATTGTCAAGGAATTGTATAAGAGAGCCAATAACTCCTGTTAAATTTTCTGGGTCTCAATCTGGAATTATTTTCTTGAAAATCTGAAATCCACACAAATTTTCCTGAACCCTGGCATTGCAATACTGCATGGTAGAGAAAACAAGCCATTCTTCTGTATCAGTCATTCATTTTCTGATGCATGTCTTAGATTGGAATAAAGTGAGTCTCTTTTGTTCCAGAATTACAAGGAGCTCTGCTAATGAGAATGAAACATTCTAGAGTTACATGAAGAGTTGATGACTTTAGAACACTGACAATTAAGGTAATGGTCCAAAAAAAAAAACCCACCAACCTCTGGACTTTAAAAAAAATCTAGGCTAATCAACAAAAATATATCTCAAAACATGTTGAATAAAAAATATATTACAGAGAAAAATATATACCATGTGATATAATTTAATTTTCAAAACACATAAAGCTACATACTATTTGTGAATACATGTATATGGAGATATATATACCAGTTTCAGCAGGGCAGTTGTCTCTGAGGGGAGCACACAGTGGTTCGGAGAAGCATTAAGAAATGGCTTCAACTGAATCTGCAACATTTTATTTGGTGAGTATAATGGACGTTTGCAATATTATTCTTTATACTTCTCTATATGCCTCATGTATTTTATGTTAAAAAATTTACAAAGATTCAGAATGCTTTCCAAATAATCTGTCAACCCTGATATAAGGAGCTGGCACTGGATGCAGACTAGCATAGACCCTAAAAGAAAAGTTCACAAAAAGGAACAAAAGAAGAATGATGGGGGGGAAATGGGTAAGAATGAAGAGAAAGTGAATCCCGTTAGCCTCACCCTCTATAGGTTTCATCAATTTCTCAGAGTCTTAGCCCACACGCACCCCAAAATCAGAGCACAAAACAAGAAGATACGTGCAATTATTTAACTTAACTATTTCCTTATTTATTCTCGATTGTCTTACCCTTAATTAGCACTTGATTTGATCAGCAGTTGATCTAATTTGCTTGCCTGGCAAGGTGACCCAGACCTTCAATCCTGAGGCTTCAGAGTCCTCAGGTGCTTTACCTTGGGACTACTGCTGCTACAATTTTCAATGTGTGATTAACACTGAGTTTAAAGGTATCGAAAGATGACTTGGTGACTTTCCTGGATTTTAGACCTACTTCTTTCTGTCCTCATTTGTGTAGTGGTAACCCTAGATCCTCACTGGGACATAATGATAAAGCTCATTGAAATTACCAGTAGGGTAATTCCTTTTTTACTGGTTCAATAGCACAAGGATCCCAAAATGTTCAAGTGGGAGTCATAGCTTCAGGCTTAGTGAATCCACTACTGTATCCCTTTGTCAAAGCATTACTTCACCAGCCCTGAGAATGAAGACTTTTAATTTAGCAGATCCTAAGTGCATAGATGAACAACAAATTCCCCAAGCGAGTCACCGGAAGAGACAGTGACAGAGCCAATCCTACTTCCACACATAGTTCCCAAATCTATGTAGTTTAGCTATTGCATACATAGTAAAAAATATTCAATGTACAAACTGCATCCTTGAGGACAGGTCCTGTACCTTTTAGGGTGTGATACTCAAGCTGGTTCCTTAACTGAGCTCTTAATAAGCCATTCTATCATCCTATTAGGCAAGTTTTTTCCACATGATGTAGATAAGGCAGTAACAGGGGACCCCATGGGTGGTCATGCAGCCATAGTCATACCTCCTTTATGAGAAAAAGTATCCTGTGGTCTGAGGCAAAGTTATGCAGATAAGATGTTGGTAACTCAGGCATTCAAAGCCCTCAAAGAATAGTGTTGGCAAAGGCACTGCAGATAGAGAAAGCAAACCCATATATGAAATATGGGATGTGGATCGACAATTCCAGGGTTGAATGGGTCTGGTATAATCATCCTTCCCCTAAGTAGATACCTGGTCTTTCTGAGGGATGATATTAAATCAAGGGCTTAGTGTCGATCTCTGCTGGCAGGAGGGCAGTCAGATATCATCAGCTTTAGTGACAGGCAGCCATTATCACTACTCTGTTCACAGGCCCATTGTCTAAGTACTAGGATAACCAAGGAAAAAGACTGGCTAATATCCACAAGATGAGGCGTCTTATGCAGCTGATATTTAGTGACTCCTCTGAGGTACATGCTAGTAGGACATAAGGCACAAATATTTTCACTATTTCTGCCCATTCCACATGGGCAGAAAGTCTATCCACATGTCTCTTCCTTAGACTTGTTTCTGGTTGTCTAATCTTGCTCTTACAATATTCCTGAATAACCAAACTGTTTACCATGGCACAGAAGTCTATGTATAACCATAGCTTAACACAGTTCTTTATTTATACAGCATGAACATCCAAGTACCTGGCTTGCAGCTCTGCCCACTGGGAAGATTTATTAACTTTTCTTCACGACCACCTGTGAGAAAGTTTAATGCAGTGATGATTCACTCTTGCCTAGTAGTTACATATTGAACTCTGTTGGTTGTCGAAGGAAACCACACAGAAACCATAAATGTTTTTTGAGACAGGTGATGTGGAAATTTGAACCACCTGTTCATGCAATTAATAGTGCCTCCTGACTCTGCTTGAATATTTCTATCACTCAACAGGGATTCTTTTTCACATGGTATACTGGGGGATGCTCTCAGGAAAAGGAGGGTGGTGGTAAAAGATATGTTTAGCTTTTTAACTCCAGTGCATCAGAACATGACCTTATTTGGAAATAAGGTCTTCGTAAATATAGTCAAGTTAAGATGAGACCATTAGGCTCTTATGCAATATGGCCCATGTCCTTATAAAACAGGGCAACTAGGACACAGAGACATACAGGCTCACAGAGAGAATGCCATGTGAAGATGAAGGCAGAGATCAGGTGATTCATCAACAAACCAAAAAACACCAAAGATTGCCAGTAAGCCAAGAGAAGCTAGGACAGAGACAAGGAATGAATTCTTCCTCACAACCTTTAAAAGGAGCCAACCCTTCCACCACCTTATCTCAGACTTCTAGCCACCAAAACTGTGAAACAATACATTCTGTTGTTTAAGCCACCCAGCTTGTAATGCTTTGTTATGGCAATCCTAGCGAGTTAATACAGAGCATGAGGGAAATTTGGGGTGTGGTAAAAATATTCCTTCTTTTAATTAGTATGGGGATCCAGTGAGCTAAAAACTCACTGAACTCCATACTTAAAATAGGTTCATTTTGTTGAATATAAATATTATTCTTCAATAAAGTTGGTTTTAACAGGTAAAATTAATGGAATAGTTAATATTTCAAAGATATGATGGCTCTTAGTCAATTTTTGCTTTTCAGGCCTGTAGGCTACTTCATGCCAGTTACTACTCTGATGACTAATTAAAAATTAACTCTGTTACTGTAAGAATGTAGGATGACGACTGCATAATGAGTCAGGGAAGTTTGTCTGGAACTCTGATTCACTGGGTGCCTGTTGGTGTTTCCATGTAAAGTAACAATTCAAGCAAAGCAGATACAAAAATACCTCCCTCCATTCCCCATCAGTTCTTCATACACAAACACTGCAAATACACAGAATTCTGGGTAACTACATTTAATTTTTTTAAAAATCTGCAGGAGCCAGATTGCTGTTCATGAAGTTTGGGATGAGGTTTGAGGGAGGTAATAAGAGAAAGCTAGGACAAAGGAGGAACTAGAAAAGACAGTCCTTAATTAAAGGCTGGGGTTTTATATCTATCCAAAGTCAGGTGTTGTAGGGCTTCTTTGAATACAGTAGGAAATGAGATATAGTCTTCTTATATAAAACTGGGAATGCAGATAACACTGTCCTGCCCCTGAACCTGGACCAAAAACGTATCTTTCTACCACTCAGATATGATAGCAATTGCTAAATTATTCTTTATAAATTTTGGTACTTATGAATTTCTAAAAAATGCTGGTGGAATAGTGATTCTAAATTCTAGTTGGAGGGATTAATAAGTTTAGTTTGGGACATATTGAGTTTATGGAGTGTGTGGGACATCTAAATGTCCAGCAAGCTTACCTAGAGCAACTTAAAGAAAAGCGTAGCCTAAAGATATGCATTGGGAGCCATGGAGGAAAGGGCTGGAGCTAGATGATACCACTAAAGAAGAATATGTAAAATTGGAAGGACATTGGGCAAAAGTCAGAAGCATGGGCTTCACTAGTACTTGAAAAATTGGGAGGAGCATAAACAGTCACAGACAGAGGAAGGCAACTGGAAGAAGTACAAGACCAAGCCCACAGAGCAGGCAAGCATGCACAAGAGAAGCCTGGAAGCTGCAAATTGGAAAATGTTCACTGGAATTGGCGATTAGATGTTAGTTCATAATGTTCAAAAGCAGTTTTCAAAGAGTGTGGGAGGCTAAAAGCAAATCACAGCAAATTTAGGAGTAAAAGGTAAATAATACAGTTAATATTATAGGAAGAGAGGAGTAAAGACAGAGTAAGAAATTACATGAGATGAGAGTTTATACAGTGTCCGGTAGGAAACAGTGTCAAGATAGGTAGTTTGAGAATGGGATACGTTTGAGTCTCCTAAAAGATGAGGAAAATGAGCCAGTACAGAAGATAATTTCATGATGTGGGAGAGGGAAATGTTAGTAAATGGAACGTCTGTATGGATGAGGAAGGAGATGGATTTAAGGGAACTGATGAAGAAATAAGCTTGGATAAGAAGAGAGGTCCTTATTTTTAAGAACTGGATGAAAATCTGTCAGATGGATATAAGTACAAGTAAACATCTTGGTAGGGAGGTGAAAGGTTATCTAAAAGAGAATGTGTATCGAGTCCTTGCGATAATTAAAGATACTTGAAAGTCATCGATCCCAAAGGAATGCTTTGCATGACAAAAGTCTATTTCTTTGATAAGATAGTCATATTACTTCAGCCATGCTAAATCCAGTACATTTAGAAAATGACTGTACATAAAAACATATTCACAAAATAAGTCTCATGGGTAAAATTAACTTTGTCACTAAAAAGTCCACATAGGAATATAAAACATGATTTTCTAAGTATATCTTTCCCAAAGGGACCTACCTTGATAGAAGATAAAGTGTTGGATCACAGTGAGTCATGTAGCCTCTATATTACAAAGGTTGCTCTTACAAAATAATATCCTTTCTCTGGTTAAATATATTAGATAAGGGGGATGTTGTCTATGCCAAGAAGCATTGTAGTTGCATGTTAGTGGGTGTATGCATGTGTGGAAGAAAGACAGTGGTTGGCAGAAAGCCCTATCCTACTGCATTTCTATGTTTCTTACTGCTTGGATCACAGCAAAGAGACCCAGCTACAATCTCAGCCACTGCCACAGAAATGGATTCTCCATTAACTCTTCAAAGACCTAACTGAACTCTGTTTCTTGAACTCCTTTTTCTTTAGGTCAGATACCTAGTTACACCCCCTTTGTTAGACCATTCCTCTAATCCCTCCGATAGAGAATGGAGGCTTCCTTATTTGCCCACAAACAGTTAAATATTTTTGCCTATTAATGCAGAAATCATGCAGATTAAACTATATGCCATAAAGGGCAATGAAAAACAAGTTATAATGGTTGTTTCTTTGTATTGGCAAATAGCATTTTTAGTTAGTAAAAACATGTTTCCTGACCCCCGCCTTTACCTAGTATGTGACAATTTGACAAGTAGTGTCAGTAAATCAGGCAGTTTACTGACCTGATTACAATGTTGAGGCCATCAATTATACTGTTATGTCTTTTACTCAGATGGATTGTATCAACATATCATGGGGAAAAGTGTTAGCAGCTAATGTAAAATAAATGTGTTGGCAGGTTAAATATTTGGTTCTTCAGTGAAACGCCCTCTCCTGTTGTTATGATGGTCTGTAACAATCAACAATTTAGTTGGGGATTTTGGGAAGCTCTCGTAGCCTAATAAGAATGATACATTGTTGTAGGTCTGGAGTTTTCTCTTTTTCTCTTTTTTTTTTTTACATCTTTATTGGAGTATAATTGCTTTACAATGGTGTGTTAGTTTCTGCTTTATAACAAAGTGAATCAGCTATACATATACATATATCCCCATATCTCTTCCCTCTTGCGTCTCCCTCCTACCCTCCCTATCCCACCCCTCTAGATGGTCACAAAGCACCGAGCTGATCTCCCTGTGCTATACAGCAACTTCCCACTAGCTATGTATTTTACATTTGGTAGTGTATATATGTCAATGCCACTCTCTCACTTCCTCCCAGGTTACCCTTCCCCCTCTCCTTGTCCTCACAATTTCATACCACTTTCTGTACCTCCATACATCCCAAAGTAGTAGTTAATTCATCCTGGACAGTTTCCTATAACCCGCTGTTTTGAAGGAATCACGTATGAAGCAAGTCTCCTGTCCAAGAGTTAATGCCTTACTGCCCCACCTGCCACGGAGGGCTGTGAGTCTGAGATATGGTGCCCAGACCAAAAGGGATTATATGAGCAGACATTCTTCAGAAATAATGACTTATGAGTGCCTGTCTCATTTCCCTTTCCCTGGTGATATCCCCACAAAGACCAGTTAGAAAGGATTCAACAACTTGCAGGAAACAGAATTTGAGTTCTGAAACATCCAAAGATGAGTGAATGCCCCTTTTTTCTTCTCTGGAGCATTTCTAATTACAATTTTCCTACCACAGCCTAGATGATGAGTGAGATGAACTCTAAAAATAGTATCTTCTGAGCTACTTCTCTGTCTTGTGAGGTCCCCAAAGCAAAGCTACTGAATGATTTGCAGCTTATTGTAACCAGAATCTTCACAGATGTGGAACTATTGTTTTTTTTTTTAATCCTGGAAGGTGCCAGATGGATGATGTTTATGGCTGGGGTCTTGATTTGGGATCACGGTAAGAAGGAGGCTAAAGTGGTGGTGAGTCCGTCAGCCTCTGCCTTCCATAAAAGCATTGGAAAGCAGTTTTCTCAGTTTGAGCTGAGCAATATCGGCATTCTATATTATATGGCCACCTTCCTGGGGGCCAAACAGACTTACCAGTTGAGATAATTAGGGCAGATCCAACATCTCTGCCTCCGGGGCAGCGAAGCCTCCAATGTTTTATCCAAAACTTAGAAGGAAGTCACCAGTTCTATTGTGCTTCCTACATATCATCATTTATAAAATTGAACCATTTTATTATCCTATTTCCTGGCCTATTATTTATGGGGTATTTATTTCAGAAACAAAATATGGGGGCATCAAAGGAGAGGAGAAGGATCTTGTTTCCTTCCCTGTCCTAACTATCAATTTAAGTCTTGGCTTTACCATTCCTGAAACATTTAAATGAGTGTGATATTTACATCCATGTTCACTGTTCATTCTTTCTACCACTCTCAGGAACTAGCAAACTGTTAATCGCCTGGTAAGTTCCAAACAAGAATGACACGAAACAGAATTTCTAGAAAGTGACGGAACGTTCTAGCAGTTTCTGGTGAGGTGGCTAATTATTTTTTAGGGATGGTTTTAAGAATAGACCTGCTACTAACAACATTAAGGCTGGATGGGACATCAACTTCAACTAGAAGAAAACAGTACTCGTGAAACTGTTAATTAATTAAGAAATCTTCTCACATCAAGACAGTTAAAAAAAAAACTAATATTCTCCTACTGATAGAAATGCAACTTCTCCCTCTTGCACAAGAGGGAGGAGATATGGGGATATATGTATATGTATAGCTGATTCACTTTGTTATAAAGCAGAAACTAACACACCATTGTAAAGCAATTATACTCCAATAAAGATGTTAAAAAAAAAAGAAAGAAATGCAACTCCTCAGAGCATATGAATGTTTCCTATAGAACATCTTGTACTAGCTTAGCAAGGCTATATATAGCTTTACACTCTGCTGGGTGTGCTGAGCTGTCTTCAGTCACTGTGGATAGGGTACCTTCTCTCCTCTCTTCACCCCACTAGTTTAAAAACAAACAAAGAAAGTAAACAAACAAAAGCAATGCTCTCCTCACCTACTTTACTGGTGATTAAATTTTCCTTCATAGGACATCAACATTTCATTTCCCATTTAAAAAGATACCCAATCCAATACCTTTGCAAGGTAGACATCAGGACCTTACCTGAGATCTGGTTTTCATAGGCCAGGAGACATAAGGGTAACTCTTTTGGAAGGATGGATGCCAGACTGTGGTGAAAATGAGAAAGAAACAGGAAGTTAAAGAATATTTAAGACAGAGTTTGGGCATCCCTCAAAGTAACCCAGGGCCAGATTTCACACCGAGAGTGACTTGTTAGAGAAATTCTTGGAGCCTAGGCATTGTGGTCAAACACACTTTGGTTGAAATCCCATCTTTGTTGTACTGATCTATAAAACTTTAGGCAAATCTTCTAATGTCTCTAAACCTCATTTTCCTCTTCTATAGAGCACATGTCAGCTACCTGGCCATTAATGGGTATTTCAGTAAATGATACCCACCATAGATACATCACTGTGTCAGAGATGCATAGAGACCCAGAGAAATATTCAGGTGAGAGACATTGACTATTCATTAGAAAATAGCATAGAATCTCATACTGAGTGAAGTAAGACAGAGAAAGACAAGTATATGATGTTTCTTATATGAGGAATCTAAAAAAAAAGCTACCAATGAACTTATCTACAAAACAGAAATAAAATTACAGTTGTAGAAAATAAACTTATGGTTACTGGAGCGGGAAGCAGAAAGAGGGATAAATTGGAAGACTGGGATTGACACATACACACTACTATATATAGAATAGGTAACTAATAAGGCCCTACTGTATAGCACAGGGAACTCTACTCAATACTCTGTAATGGCCTATATGGGAAAATAATCTAAAAAAGAGTGGATATATGTATTTGTATAACAGATTCACTTTGCTGTATACCTGAAAATAACTCGTTATAAATCAGTTATACCCCAATAAAAAATTGAAAAAAAGAAAAAAAAATGAATTATACATAGAAACAGAGATTTTTTTCCCCTAAGAATCCTTAAAAACTTTTTGAACAGTTATTAAAATATTAAACTGGTTAAAATATTCTCTGACAGTGATTATGTGAAGAAGATGGTTCGCTCAGGCAACCCTGTGCAGAGGTATAAAACAGGGTATTTTGCTTCTGGACAGCTTAATCAAGATTATCTTAACCATCCCCTCAGCCTGATTAAACAGGGCTTCTTCCTGACTCTAGGTCCTGACTTCCCTTTTCTTAGAGCATTTATTTTAGAAAACTTGTCATTGTAAATCCTTTCTCTGCCCCCTTTGAATTGTATGTAAATCTTCTCCCAGACTCTTGTCAGTTTTACAACCCAGGAAATGCTTTTCTCAAGGACCTAGGAATCATTTTGAAAAGTAAACACTGAAGGATAAAGTGTCCCACTCTCCCAGTTTCTGTGGAGGGTAGGTTGAACTTCCATGGGTGCCAATTAGCAAACACAGGTTGACTAATCACAGGGAAAAAAATGTGCAAACTCAGGAACAACTAAATGCGCTCACAAACCCTGGTGATCAACCTGCTCTCTCACATCATCCAGTACTTATCCACTAGCTCACCCTCAGGGTTTAAAACCCTCTGCCGTTTGTTCCAGTGAGGCTGAGGATCCAGACTTGCTCTGGGCTCTCTACCTCATTGCTGGGAATAATATCAGAATAAAATCAACTTCTGTCTGCTCATCTTATCTTGTGCCCATTTTTTTTTTTTTTTTTTTTTTGTAATAAGCTCCACTCTGGTTTGGGAGCCTCCCTCTTGGCCCTGAGTGTTCCTGTCAACATCTAGTCTGGTACAGTTTCGAAAACCTTCAAGGGGTAATGAATTGCAGGCTGCTGAAACTTGCAATGGAAGGGAATTCCATCTACATTTGGAGCCCTTTAACGTACAAGAATGTCTATCCCCTAATATCTTCCTCTTGTGAGTCTACCTTCTGCTGGCCTCCAGGGGTGAATTGGCGTAGCAAAGTGTAGTGGTAATGGTCTCATATTTGTTCCTAGTATGCATGGCCTTTTGCAATGTGACTTTGCCACCTCTCCTGTCAAGAGATGCAGTCTTCTTCTCCAACTCTTGAATCTGAGTATGGTCTTATGCCTTGCTTCAGTTAATTGGACACTAGCCAATATGCCAGAAGCAGAATCTTCAAAAGTGTGCAGTGGGGCTTGCCCTTTCTTGCATGCTATGGGACCCATACCGCCTCCAAATAATGAGAAGCCATGGGAAGAGATCCCAGCCATCACAGCTTCTCCGGCTGAGTTCCCAAGCATCTTAGTGAGGCCATTCTAGTGTGATCTATTACATCCCAAAACATCTAGCCAGCCTACAGAATCATGATACATATCTGAGTTGCACTTTTTAAAAAATATAGTAAAAGCTGGTAACATTAGGATGTTACATTTACTAAGAAAGCATGAATGAGTTCCCAACCATGAGAAATGATGAGAAGTTAGCTGGAGAAGGAGGGGTATCCAAGAAAACATTCCCTCATATGGTGAGCTTCAAACCTGAAATGTTAGCTGGAATTTAAAAGAAAATTTTTTAAGTTAATTCAGAATCTCATAGAAAATCAATCTCTCTGTAAGACTAAAAATATCTCAGCTTTGAACACTTTTTTCATTCTTATTAGACTTGAGAGCATGCCCATTGATCTAGCAAGAGCAATTTGCTAATAATTAGGCTGGCAAGGCAGGCTTGAGATTATTACCAAAAGGGTGGGTGAGAGGCCCCTTTAGTTCATAAAAGTCACAGGCCTAGAGAGAGAAAAGATGAAGAAACAGCAGCAACCAAAAATGCCTCTCTTCCCTAAAATTCAGGTGAGATTAAACTCTATCACAGAAAAAAGTCATCCCATGCAGTGTTCAATGCCGTCTGCAGAGAAGAAATGGTCTTTAAGTTCCCCTCCCAAGAGATCCTACAAACTCTTACATTCCTTTTACACTACACTTACCTCTCCTCCTCCTCTTCCTTTTTTTTTCTTCTTCTTCTTCTCCTTCCTCACTTCCATGAATATAAACAATATGCACTTGTCCATATCTCCCATTAGACCTGAAGTTCACTGAGTGCAGGGTCTGTGCTTAATTCATGTTTTTATCTCCTTCAATACAAGGTACAGAGAAGGTGCTCAATAAATGTGTGCTACATAAATGAATGGAAGAGGACAAGTTCTATGTAATACAGGGAGTAATATCCAGATAACTCTGTTCCTGTTCCTAAGGCCTGAACAGGGAGCTTGGCAAACAGCGGCCACCTTTCTTCGTATGAATTAAAGTTTATATTACGGAAAGCTGCGATAATGCATGAAAATGTGTCATATTTTTTCGTGAGGGCACCTGAAATTCCTCCAGAAATCATGACATGATACATCTATAATAAGTCTGTTTGAGTGAATTCCTTTGAGTAAATTCCAGATAGTATTTGCTATTTGTATTCCTTCTTTCCGTTTGGGAGAACAAAAGCCTCAGCAGGGGACAGACTTCATGATGTCCCAAGACAAAACTTTCTGAGAGAGCACATGCCTAACAAGCTACAACCCGAGGTAAATATTTTTTGGAAGCTCAAACTAATTAAAAACAGTATTGCTTGCTTTCAATTGGTTAATAGGGTGAGATTATTTTTACTGTTTCAGTTTGCTTATACCCCTAAAAAGAAAAAAAAAAACTACCCCTTTCCTTATAAAATATTTATTGTTTTATATTTTAAAAGAAAGAACCAAATGAACTCTATTTTGAAAGGCACATTAAAAATGTAAGCACAAAGCACAGGGCACATTTCACAGAATATAGGAACAGCTACAATTTTTTTTCATCTACCAGAAGAAATCAAACGAAGCCAGTTTGCCTCTGGGGTTTTAAACATCATTACAATTCATCTTAATAATGAAGTTAAAATTAACTAAAAAAATACAAAATGGGGAAAAAAATCCCTCACATCACTTACTGGGTTTATTCATGGGAAAATGGATAAAAATAATATCCTGTGGGTATGGTTAAGAAAAAAATCAAAATAACCAATATATAGGTGAACCATGAGTGAACCACACCTTAGGCATTTTGTGTTTATGGAAATATAAACTAATGCATAATACACACACTTTATACCCGTATGTAAACATATGTTCAGAATACACACATATACACCCAACAAAAAATAAATGCAACCAAGAGAGCTTTAAATTATATTCAAAAATACTACACTCAAGATGATCTACTTACCATGGAATTCTGTTTCTGATATCGCATATAACTAACCACAGGAACTCAGTTCTGCTTCATGTAAGCTTCTCAGTTGTCATTGTGGAATCTTTCTGTTGAGGACTGAAAAGACAGATGAAAAGGTCAAAAAGGTGCATCTCCACTCCAAAGGGCCCTCAAATGTCTCCATGAGCACTCCTGCTTTGACTTCCATCCTCCCCCTCTGAGAGAAAGAACAAAACAGGTGCTTGTTCCTTGGAAATGGATAGGGGATTTGTTTTTTAACCAAATAAATCCTTTCCAGAAAACTAAAGCTGTCACATTGAGGATATAATGATGGTAACAATAATGAATTACAGAGCCAGGTTACACACTAGAAGATGCAGTGTTCACTTGGCTATCAGATGGGAACTCGGTTTACTGATTCATACTCTTCTGTGGTACAGTTCAGAATTCAATCATTTCTCTTCAAACTAGCAAATTACAATATTTTGGTTTTCATTGAAAAAAAAAAACCTGTAAGTTTCCTGAGGAGGTATGCAAAGTTAACAAATTACAGGAATGAACCTATTGATTTTTTGTGTATGATTTGCTTTTTTTTTTTTTTTTGGTTGTTTGCTGTTATTGTTGAAAGTGGGAGAGATAATTGACTTAATATTTCTTAATATTAAGCTTAGTATTTCTTCAGTGTTTTGGAGAAACCAAACATAAAGAGCAAAGTATATTAGGAAAGAGAGAAAGCCCAAAGTCTCATGGAGTTTTTGCCTTTTCAAGTAAACAATTCCAGAAAGGTTGAGGATGAAATCAAGACTCTTTGTTCCTAACACAGAAGGATCATTCTCTGTCTGTCTCTCTCTCTCAATAACCATCACCTCTAATTAATCTGAGTTTTCACTCTGTCATTCTGATTCCTTTAAATATTTAGTCTTTTTTCATACTACAAATGCAGAATAATAATGATGTGTCAAAAAGTCACAATTAACACATTATTTGTTCCAAGATTTTACCATTGGTGACCTGGTTATATGGTTAATTCTAAGTATGGTTTGAGGAAACACTCCAAAATTTACATGCTACCTGTATAACTGAGTAATATATGTAAAGAAAATAATACATGCACAGAAAATTTTCCCACAAAGTATTTATTTACATAATAAAAACAGAGAGGACAACAGGTGGAGAAATTAGCATGAATGGGGGGCTTGATATCTAAGTAAAGATTTTAAATGATTTAATACCACTTCTCCATTGAAAAGATAAGGAATTATAGCAGGTGAGCAGTTCAGAATATACATGATGGAAATCTATGGAATCACAGAGTTCTAACATACATACGTAATGGTTTAGATGTCACCCCCAAGTTAAGAATAAAAAAGGTGCTTTGTATCACTCAACTGGTTATTTCATAGAACACAGTATATTCATTATATTTTCCTGTACAAGGCAGTTTAGCACCGTGGTATATGCATAGGCTCTGAATTCATACCGCTTGTATCCAGATCGCAGTTATTCACTTGCTATCTGTCTGATTTTGCACAAATTTATATTGCTTTCTGACATCAGTTTCATTTGTAAAATGGAGATAATTCTATCCATTAGTGTCCAATCAGGAGATAGGAATTACATAGTAATGTGAAGGGGAAAAGTTTAAAATAAAGGATTGACCATAGCAGGGTGTTGGCGTTAGGAAGGAATGAGGCACAAGCATGAGGACTCTAAAGAACATAGGAATAGCAGATACAAGGAACAGATTTCAGGGTGAGACTGAACACCCAAGGAAGCAGCTGCGCCAGGGCTGAGATCCAGACCTCAATAGAGAGGACACATCCATGGCTTGCTGGATGACAGAGAAGTCACTGTGGTTTCTTACTAGTCTAACTTGCTGAAAATCCAGCACCTGCAATTTAGCAACAACTTACTTTCTAGGGTTCCAAGGAAAGCTGTTCATGAGGAGGTGTCTCAAGAAAACACTCCACTATAAAGGTGCACAAGGGGAGAGCCAGGGGAACCTGAGGGCCATCACTTGCTAGAGAAGCTGGACATGCTTCAGCAACCTACCTACTGAACACACTGAAATCAGAAATCACCTCCTAAAGCCTCATAAAGGTTGTACCTCCTCATACTATCATACTGAGCACTAGGATGTCAACATATAAATTTGGGGGGGGACACATTCAGATCACAGCAGGCACCAATTTGTTTTCACTACTTTTTAAAACTCTGAAATAATAGTCCTAAAGATCACCTCACCTCCGTGAATGGAATGAATAAGACTGTCACCTCCTTGAGGAGAAGAATGATGTCTTCGTTTAACTGGGTGCAATAAATCCTTGCTGTACTGTTGCAGAATGCAAGAGTTGGTGCAAAAAAGAAAATTTGGCTAATACAATCTTCAATCCAAAAGAGCCTTCAAAATCCATGCATTGAATTACTCTGTCCCACATCTCCAGTAATGAATGCATGATACTAAAGAGAGTGTACAGGTATTTAGCAATAACTAATAACGTCCCAGAGAACTCAGTACTTGGAGAACTCTTGTGTAGTACATAAGTCTCTTCGCTTACAGGGAACTTTTCCTCTCCTCCAATAGGTAACCATCCCTCCTCACTCTTGGTTCTTGACTTCCCTTCTTATTTATATGAAAGAAAGGGCACAATCAGAAGAAAAAGACTTATTTTCCCAGCATTACATCTAAGAACCCACAGACTCTGTACCCACAGACTCTGTTTACCTACTATTTCAACTTTTGTCCTGTCCATGCCCATTTTCAAAGGTCAGGTCCTCAAAATGTGCACTGGACCACACTCTCTCACCTATTCAAGGAATGTATCTCCTCTTCCTCCCACATCATAATTCCTACTCTCTTTACAGAGAGTAAAGTATGATATAATATATCATATAATATAATATTTCCTATAATATATTATTTCCTATAATATTTCCTATTTTTAAAGTCTCTCTGCTGCCCTCATACTTTTTATCAGCCGCTCCCCTTTACAGCAAGAATCCCTGAAAGAGTTGTAGGTATGCTCCAATTTTCTCTTTAACATTTTGATCCCACCACTACTGTGAAATTCCTTTAGTTGTAGTCACAATGACTGCATCTTGCTAAATCCAATGATCACTTCTGCCTCGATTTGTCTGGTCCTCCAGTACAATAATAATTGACAAAGTGAACATATTTTCCTTCTTGAAAAACTTTCTTCACTCAGCTTTAAAAATATCAAATTCATATGGAAATTTCCCCATTCACTGATTATATTTGCTGACTCCTCTTTCTCTTAATGTTACAGTGCCCTAACCCTTACTCTTAAAATGGTTATTTCCTATCAAAATAATCTTATCCAATTTGACTGTATATACTGATGATGCCCACGTGTGTAACAACATCACTTACTTCTTCTCTTAGTTTCAGACTCATTTATACAGCTACCTCCTTGGTATTTAAATATTTGGTAGGAAGTTCAAAAAGAGAATTCTTGATTTCTCACGCCTAAAACACAAATCTGCCCATCCCCATGTCTCTCTCATCTCAAAACTTGGCACTACCCTTTAACCACTTTCTAATGCCAACAGGATAACCTTTGATTTTTCTCTTTTCTTATCATCCCATATCTAATCTATCAGCAAGATAGGGTCATCTTGACCCTATCTGCAAAGCATATCCTGAGCACAACAGCTTCTCACCACCTCTACTTTTATCTCTCTAGTCCCAGGAGCCATCATTTTCTGGCTGTACTATTTTAATAGTCATCTAACTGGACTACCAGCTCCTGCTTTTTCCTTCCACAGTTTCGTGTCCCTATGAAAGCTAACATGAACTTTTCAAAGTTACCTCGTGCTCCATAGCAAAGAATAGCTAGTTTGAAAATCTAGTTTTTCTTCTTCTTGCCTTCACAACTGGAGTACATGTTACAGTTTCCCTTGCAGTTAGGTTTAGTTGTTAATGCCTTTTTAGTCAATGAAATATAAAGAGAAGTGATATTTACCACTGCCAAGCCTAAACCCCAAACCCTTCTATATATGATTCCCATGCTCTTTTTCCTTCTTCTAGCTTGATACAGTAAGCATGCAACTTGCCTCCATATGAATTTTGTAGGGAACAGGTAAGAGTAAATTCCTTGTATAACTGATTCACTTTGTTATAAAGCAGAAACTAACACACCATTGTAAAGCAATCATACCCCAATAAAGATGTTAAAAAAAAAAAAAGAGTAAATTCTTATGTCCTTAACATTCTCATAGTCATCCTGGATGCAGGGTATGGCACCATCAGGACTGGAACAGTACTATATTTTCCCTTTATCCACAGAGCTGTGACATCTAGGAACACAAGCATTAAGGCTCTCCCCCTGAGAAACTGTCATGTATTGGATGACTGGCTCCACCTCTTTCTTCCTTCATAAAAATAATATAAAGAAAAAATAGAAAGTCAGAGTTATTTTGCTCTTGATGCTTATAACCTTACCAGATTTGTAAGGAAACTTTAGGGGGAGATGTAGTATGGAAAACTCAGCTTTTGTTTCAGATATATTGATAAGGTTTGGTCTGGTTGTGCACTTCCAAAACACTTTGTACCACTAAGTAATATTTGAGAGCTACAAGTAAAAATTCTTGATTCAAAGTGTTTCCGTCTTTCTATGTTAGAATATTCCAAAGATGAAAATCAATCTCTACTCTAGAAACAGAAAATGATATCAAAAATTGAATTAAATAGGAAAGTAGTGACAAATTTTCACTTTGAAATAAACGTGTGAGACTAGCTGACAACAGGAGAGCAAGTTCAGATTCTCACTCCTCTAGTGGTATGGTCTAATAGGCATTTAGCTAGCTGAATAGGGCAGGAAAAGAGGGTCTTCAGCCTACACCTGAGAATGCACTGAAGTCACTAAAATTATCATCGAAGACTTGAGGTTTCCTATCAAATTTGGGGATTTTTTTTTCTTTCAAGGTGATCAGCCTAGACAAATAAAAAATTTTGTCTCAAATGGCCCAAAGGCTAAGTACTGGAAACTAAAAATAATCTCTGATAACATGAATATAAACTATCAAAATTGCTATGTCTGCACAAAACTTGGAGGTTCTCATTTCTCACAATCAAGTATCCATTGGAGATTTTAAATCATTTTCATTTTGCTGTTACCAAGAAGAATAAAGTAATACCTGTGTCTTCAAGTAAACCACCAGACAGCTACTTAGGTTTAGAAAACATAATGTTACATCACCACAGTGCAGGAGTAATACCTACGCTTCAGTGCCTAGAGGAAAAAGAGTACTACAGCAAAACATAAAAGTAAATTACTTTTGATTTTTCACTTTTGATTTTTCGTTTGGTATTGGGATTTTTACTCTTTACACAATTCATTACACATGTAACCAAAGGGGGAGAAAGCATTAACTATATGGGTGTTTTAGATGTGCTGTAGAATTTATGCAGCTACAATGGACTTAGTAAATTAGACACTAAAAGTTAAACTTTTTCCTCAAGAAAACTGTGAACATCAATCTTAATCCAGATCCACGAAAACGAAAGGAAGGAAAGTTAGGCATTAAGGTCTATTTGAATACATTCTATCTGCAGGGTGAAAAGCAAGGATAGAAAGAATATTTTATCTAATAAAAGATTAATGTGAGAACAGTTCTCTGAGTGATAACCGCATTGCTTCCTCTCAGAGCTAATTATGCCTTTGAATCACATTCAAACAAAGATACAAAGTTACCTTCAGCAAATACTTATTTTAATTGTTTAATAGTGAATATTTTTTTGAGATGATTGAGTTATTTCTCTGAGAGATATACAATCCATCTGTCCTCAGTGGAATACTGAAGATGAACAATGTTATTCCTTCGGAAGAAGGATTTGGAATATTGTAACTACTGACATCAGACTGTTTTTGTCAAGAGAGAATTTTAAATTAAACTTATTTTGGCCATTAAATTATTCTATGGAGTTTTTGAATGGACCAAACTCAGGAATTAATCCACAACTGTGGTCAGTATCTTCACATAGAAAGATATGAGGTCTTCTGTAACCTAATTTCTATACACCCATACAGAGCAGTGAGAAGCTAGGGCTGAGATTGTCTTATCATCCAATCTCACTTGGAACTCCAAGAAAATACATATACATATTAGTATCTCTTATAAGAGAGACTGATATCTTCTAACTGCTCAGTGGTAGAAGTGGCAGAAATGATGGCAGTGGGTTATCCGGCAGGGTGGAGTACTTTGTTACTGAAATTGTCTAGAATTTATGGTACACAGTGATAATAAATTATAACCCAACTTTTAGTAGGTATTATTATTTTAAATTTCTCCTCAGGCACTGCACCCCTCACGGGTGCATATAGGGCAGACCACTCCACCACCACTACCTGGGTATATCATTTAGTGTAACTACTTGATGCTCATTATCATATCGAATTCTCTCAGCCAGGGAAAGGAAACTCAGAGGGCAAGTAAACTGCCTCACACAGTTACTCAACTAGTTAAACAAACTACTACAGTTACCAACTATTTAAACAAGTTACTCAACTTATTCGACTAGAAACTGGCAGAGCCACGATTAACACCAATCAAAACCAAGAGCTTCCTAATGCCAAAGCCTGTATATTAACCATTAGTTAAGCTGTTCAAATGAGTCACTTGAATCTCCCAACTCTCATCTCCTTCTTCATTCCTTAAACGTCACTTTCCCAGTATGGAAGTACTCAGTCTGACACAAAACTAACCAAAATGACATTTGCACCCTAACTTTCCTAGTGATGCGGGAAATGTTTTCTTATATGAGTCCTGCTGTAGGAAAGAGCCATGCATGTGAGACAGGGAGTATATTGGCCTTTCCTCCTCTGCCAAGGACAGAGCAGAGAGAGGAGAGTGAGTCTGCAGGAATAGTGTACATATCATCAAACTCCTACCGTACCATGAAGCGTGCATCCTCCCTTAATTTGAGGAAGGTGTAGACCCCTCATCACCTATCTCAGACTAAGTTTACTCTCCCTGAAGTCAAAAAAACTTTATAGGAAGTAACATATCGGATAAAAGTGTACAGTGGATTTTCTACTTCCCTTATTGTCTACTGATTTCAAAATTAAATTAATTAGAACATTTTCATACCACAACAATGATGAGATTAAATAACCCACGTTTTAAGAAACGTACTTATGAAGACTTCTATAATCTCTTCATCAGGCTGTAAACTAACCAGAGCACTCCCAAGTGGGTAGTTTACCTAAAAGGGAACAGATGTGTCCTCACAGCCAATACTGTGGGAAGGACATGAGGAATAAAGTCTTAGACCGAGGTGGAGAGAAACCTGCTCCTTTCTCAGGGAATGGGGTTATCTGGACTCCTAGATGTGAAAGTACGTGGTGCACTTACCGTGATGGTTAGTGAACTGCTGCAGTCACAGAGAGCCATGCAGCGATGAGACAGGAAATTAGCTCTCTGAGGTCCCTAGCTCAGGCCTGGGCCTAAGTCCGTGCAATAGTTGGACTCAGTTAATATACCACGCAGTTAATTAGGCCAAGACGCTGACCACAGACAATCCTCTCTGTAGCTTGCGTCATTATCACTGATATGAGAGTCAGGATGTTGCACCTTCACATCCTCAGTTAGATTTCCCTAGTGTTTCTCAGTTGAGACCTTCCCCCACAGTACTTCCCTACCTGATAACCGGCTTTAACACGTGTTTCTGATCCTGAGTACCCGAGAGACAGTCAACAAGTCATACTTTTCTACACTATAAGCTGCAGAAGATTCCCTTTCAAAAACTGGAGACCTATACAACCCCTCCGGAAATATAGTTGACAGTCTCTATCAAAATAAATAAATAAACACAACCTATGATACCATAATCCCACTCCTAGCTACACAGTCAAAAGAAATGTGCACTTATGTTCACCAAAAGACCTTCACACTAATGCTCATAGCAACACTATTTGCAATAGCCAAAAGCTATTGGAAACAATCCAAATAGAATGGCTATATAAAAGGTGTTATATAAAAATAATGGATTACTATACAGAAATAAGAATGAACAAACTACAGCGTGCAATAACATGGGTGAGTCCCACGAATATACGCAGAAAAAGTAAATAAATGAAGGCAGACACAAAATAGTATATTGCATGATTTCATTCTTATAACGTATAAATACAGCAAAAGTAATTTATGATGTTAGAAATCATGACAGTGGTTACCGTGATGGAGAGGGATAAATAATGATGAGATGGGAGCATAAAAAGGATTTCCTGATGTGCTGGTAATACTCTCTTTATTGAGAGATAGGTCTTTTTACATGAGTTTGTTCAGTTTGTGAACATTCATGGAACTAAATGTTTAAGAGATGTAAACTTTTCTTAATATTACTGTATAGTGCTATAATACCTGAATTTTAAAAGTATACTTCAAACTAACACAACATTATAAGTCAACTATACCCCAATAAAAATTTTAAATAAATAAAAAGTATACTTATAAGTGATAAAAACAATTGAGTCTTTAAAAACCCGGAACTCTGCCTTGCTCTTGCCAATATCCTTCTCCCCATCCCAGGCCTCACCACCTTTTGCTTTTGGAGTCATGAAAAGACTGATGGACAAATCCTCTGGAGTGAGTCTTGCTAGCCTCCCTGAACTGATAAATACTGCCCTTTGCCAAACTCAAATCAACAGCTGGAATCAGGATTGTCTCACTTTTATTACTGTAAAATGTCAAATTCCATGGAGACCACATCTTGCTTTCTCAGCTGAAAGCCTAACGTCAGGTCAACGTCCCTCCATCCTTCTTCTTTCCATTTATTCACACAGTTCTTATTAAATTATCCTTTAATAATTTCACCTATGTTGGGCATTATGCTCAACTATGGGGATAAATGAATTCATGGTCCATATAACCTTCCTCTGCCTCACTTCATTCCTGTAGCTTCATAAGCTTCCCCTCAAACTAATCCACCTGATATGGCAAGGCATCTCTGTCCACCATAGTTCATGACAGGTAATCACAGAGATGCAGATGGACCATGGCTGTCATAGTGACTGAATCATTCAGTCAATCTATTCTGAAAGAGGTAAGAAGGTATGTGAATTAAATGAGTCCATCACATGATTCTAGTGTATGTAAATACAATTTTCTTAAAAAAGAGTTAGAACCAGAAATGTACTTTTATTGTCTGCTTGTAATTTATTTTTTCTTGTTTGGGAACCTAAATGCCTAAGCAGTTTTAAAATGTTTTTTCCTCTCATTCCCATGAATTAGGGAGTCCAGTTAAGTGGAATGTGGACTCCAGGAAGCATGTTTTTAAGGCCTAAAAAAAAGGAGTCCATAACATTTTTCTGTGAATTTATCCACTTCATTAATTAACAACTTATTGAGTTTAATAATGTCAAGTAATAATACAGCCCATTAACTATGATTTCAGTTTTTCAGAATAACACACATAGCTATAAATATACCAACCTTTTGGGTAAAACTCATGAAAATTGTATAATATTACCATGTTGCCAGTTTCATTCCCAATAAATTTAACAATTGAAAACTCTAAAAATACTTTATATTTGTTGGAATAT
The DNA here is from genome assembly GCF_963924675.1 of Phocoena phocoena. Lineage (NCBI taxonomy): Eukaryota > Metazoa > Chordata > Mammalia > Artiodactyla > Phocoenidae > Phocoena > Phocoena phocoena. The sequence goes on along the minus strand of NC_089221.1, from coordinate 90,607,350 downwards.
AGATTTGGACAATATTTGACATATCAACACCTAATGGGAACTGTAAATATCCTTTTGAACTTATCACTTTTCAGGCCAGTCTTAGTAATGACTCCCACTTATATTATAATTTTAGCACAAAAGAATAACCAGACTCTTAAGGTTACAGATTACCTACACTTGTTCTCAAAGAAGTTTTGACATTTCCAGTTATATACGCATTCACTGATACACTTCTGCTCTTTGCTCAGAAAAGATACATTTCCAGACATATAACCCACAGATGACAAATATTTTACTTTACCTCCAATCTGATCTTTATTTTAAATTCCCTTTAATTAGTTTCAGGAATTTTTAGGCAACCTTACAAACAAATGGTCCCCTCCCCTTCCTTCCCTTTCCCTTTCCTTTCCACAAACATTTACTGAGTGCTTCCTATTTTTCAAACATAGGTGATACAAAGACAAATAAGACTCTCTGATCTCTACCACTATAAAATTTCCACCAATCTACCAATTTCAAAACACGAGTTCCCTTAGCATTCTGGAACTTGACTGACTTTAGTTTCTAATGAGTAATCTAAGCTTCTTTTAAAATCCAGCTTTGCAACAGATTTTGCCTGTTCTTACATGCTGCAAGTGAAACAAAGGGTAAGTATTCCTCCATCATCTCCTTTCTTAACAATATCTCTTTGACCACCACCCTCTCATCCACTCACCCATGGACTTTCATGGCCAGGTTGGTGAGGTGATTTCACTAGGAATCCCAAACTATTGGAAAAAGCTATACATCCTCCCAGAATCCCCAGAGTAATTTTTGTGCCGAGATTCTTTGGACAATTATATCTCACAGATGAGGATTTGGGATAAAAAGCAAGGCACAGAAAACTAACAGTGACAATGTGATGAACCATACTACCTGCATCTTACTTTGGTTCTCCTCTACTTAGTCCTAGAACGTCTATGGGTATCTGTTGTTTTAGAGATATAGTGATGAGAGAAATAGCCTCCAATTTCTTAGTAACTATAAAATCATGAATAAATATGTTATAACTATCCCATCTGATTTTTCCCAATCAATTTTCAACTTGATTTCATTTCAGGGTTAATACTCAGGGTCATTTTATATGCAGAAAATGTTCCTGAACTGAATTTGTTGCCTCTCAGCCTCTCAACAGGCTTACTACTCCTGGATCAGAATTTTAATCGTGCTAACATTGAGGGCTACAATTTTTTTCTGGTTAGGGGGCTGGCAATTAACACTAATAATATGTGAGTTGTGGCACAGCCTTAAATTCTTTCAGTTGATTGATAGCTGCTTAAAGGAAAATACAGTGGTGATATATTTTTTTCTCTTTTTGCTTAAACAACAGACATTTATTTTGTCACAGCTCTGCAGGATAGAAATCTAAGATCAAGGTGTCAGCAGGAATGGTTCCTCCTAAGGCCTGTATCCTTGGCTTGTAGATGACCATCTCTTCCGTATACCTTCACATGGTCTTCCCTCTGTGTATGTCTGTGTCCTAATCTCTTTTTTTTTTTCAAATTGAAGGATAATTGACATGTAACATTAGTTTTAGGTGTACAACATGATTCAATATTGGTATGTACTGCAAAATGATCACCACAATAAATCTAGCTAACATTCGTCACCATATATAGTTACAAAATTTTTTTCTTGTGATGAGAACTTTTAAGATATCCTGTCTTAGCAACTTTCAAATATGCAATACAATATCATTAACTGTCATCGCCTTGCTGTACATTATACCTATAGGACTTATTTTTTAACTGGATGTTTGTATCTGGTGATCACCTTCATCCATTTCACCAACTCCTTCCATCCTCCATTCCATACTTCTGGCAACCACCAATCTGTTTTTTGTTTTTAAGTTCATTTTTGTTTGTATTTTTGTTTCAGATTCCACATATAAGTAAGATCATACAGTATCTCTGTCTGACTTGTTTCACTTAGCATAATACCTTCAATGTCCATCATGTTGTCACAAACGGCAAGATTTCATTCTTTTTTTAATAGCTGAATAATATTCCATTGTGTATAAATACCACATCTTCTTTATCCACTCATCCATCAACGGACACTCAGCTTGTTTGTATATCTTGGCTATTTTAAATAACGCTGCAATGAACATGGGGATGCAGATATATTTTTGAGTTGGTGTTTTCTTTTTTTCAGATAAATACCCAGAGTGGAACTGCCAGATCATATGGTAGTTCTATTTTTAACTTTTTGAGGAATCTCCATATTGTTTTCCACAGTGGCTATACCAGTTTACATTCCCAGCATCACTGCACAAAAGTTCCATTTTCTCCACATCCTCACCAGTACTTGTTATCCCTTGTCTTTTTGATAGTAGCCACTTAACAGATGTGAGTTCATAGCTCATTGTGGTCTTGATATACATTTCCCTGATGATTAGTGATGCTGAACACCTTTTTATGTACCTGTTGGCCATTTGTGTTGCTTCTTTGGAAAAATGTCCATTCAGGTCCTTTGCCCATTTTTTAACCAGACTATTTTTTTGGTTTTTTGATATTAAGTTGTATAAGTTCCTTGTGTATTTTGGATATTAACCCCTTGTCAGATACATGGTTTGCAATGGATGTATTAACTAACCTTACTGTGGTAATCATTTCTCAATATATACATATATCAAATCATAATGTTGTACAACTTAAACTCATATAATATTATATGTCAATTATATCTCGATAAAGCTGGAGAAAAAGAGAAAGGAAATAGGAGTATAGAACAAGCAGGACAAATTGAATGCACTTAAAAAGTGGTAGACGTAGATTTCAATATAAATAGCAATTATATTACATATAAATGAAATAAGTGCTTCAATTATAAGAAAAATATGATCAGACTACATAAAGAAAATTATAACCCTATGCTATTACAAGAGATGTCTAAAATAAAAAGATACAGAAACCTCGAAAAGGAAAAAAAGACCCTATAAATGCTAATCAAAGGAAAACTGATAGAGCTAGATTAATATCAGAGAAACTAGACTATTAAGAGAAAGCATTATCAGTGATACAGAGAAAGGTTTCAAAATAATAAATTCAATTCACCAGGAAACTATTTATATCTATATAATATTATGTCTTCAAAATATGCAAGGCAAGAATTATCAGAACTAATAAAATATGATCTAAATAAATGGAGAGAGAAAATGTTTCACAGATTGAAATACTCAGTATTGTAAAGCTGATGATTTTTTCCAAACTGATTTTAAGAATTAATGCACTCATAATCAAAATCCCAACAAGTATTTTCTGGAACTTCACAAGTGGATTTTAAATTTTATGTAGAAATGCAACCATTATCTGTAAATAAATTTTTTTCAATCCCATATTTTATTTATACATCCATGTTTTAATTTACTGATTTTAATGTTCAGAATGATATTGAAGAGAAGGAGCTCTGCTTGACCTCCTTGTCTTGATACTGATCTCAGAGGAATCAATATCATTAAACTGATGCTTTAAAAAACTTTTTTTAAAATCAGAATTAAGGGAGTTCTCTTATAGTCATTGTTTTCTACATTTTTCTATAATGAATATACAATATATGTTTTTCAAAAGTGTTTTCTACATCTGTTTAGATTATATATGGGTTTTCTTTTTTATTCTGTTACTGCGATGAATTACACTGACTGGCTTTCATATATATGTATCAACCTTGTTTTCCTAAAATAAAGCCACACAGTCATGGCATACTATCATTTTTATGTATTGCTTGATGTGACTTGATAATATGTCATTTTAAAAGTTTTACATCCATGTTTATGGGTGAGATTGACCTACAATTTTTCTTTTAATGTCCCTGTCAGGTGTTAATATTAAGATCTGCTAACTTTATAAACTGAGTTGGCAAGTATTTCCTGCTCCTTCCCCCTTTATTTTGTGTCTCAGAGTTTTATTTTTCCTTTTTTTTTTTTTTTGGAATTGTTGTTTCTTAAATATATAGTAGAAGAAAGGTATGGTAAAATATCCCACTGTGACTATGATTTGTCTATTTTTCATTTTAGTTTTGTCAATATTGGTTTTATGCAACATATACATTTAGAATTATTACCCCTTACTAATAAAGTTAATATATATCATTATAAAATAACCCGACTTGTCTTTAATAATGTTCCTTGCCTTTGTCTAATTAATCTAGCAAGATAAGCTTTCTTGTTAGCATTTGTATTATATTTCTACCCTCTTTGCTTTCAAATGTTCCATGTCTTATATTTTATGTGCATCACTTGTAAGAAGCATACAGCTGTTGTCTCTTAATGTAGTCTCGCAATCTTTATTTTCTGGTAGCATCAGGTAGTTCATTTACATATAATACCATGACTGATATATTTGCAATTAAATCTACATCTTACTAACTTTTTTCTATTTGTCTTGCCTATACTCTGTTCCTTTTTCTCTCCTTCCTTGTCTAATTTTGGATCAACTGATTATCTTTTAGCATTCCATTTTCCTCTCCATTAACTCAGTAGTTGACCATCATTTACTCCTCTGTCAGTGATTTCACTAGATTAAAACATTCCTCCTATCTTTACCAAGTCTAATGTTCCTTGCTACTCTCCCTCTTTTTCCATGTCAATTCAGGAACCATACAACTACAGTATTTCTTCCGTCTCTTGACCTACATGTTATTCTTGTTATGTATTTTAATTCTATATCTATTTTGAATGACAGATGACTTGATTTCACTGCTTTATATAGTAATATTAATGGATTTACCCTCATAGCTACAATAAAAAAGGCCACATATGATAAACCTACAGCTCACTTAATACTCAACAGTGAAAAGTTGAAAACACTTCCTCTAAGATCAGCAAAAGAGATTGGTTCAAGATGGTGGAATGGAAGGACATGCACTCACTCCCTCTTGCGAGAGCATCCGATTCACAACAAACTGCTGAAAAATCATCGAAAGGAAGACACTAGAACTCATCAAAAAAGATACCGTACATCCAAATACAGAGGAGAAACCACAGTGAGACAGGAGGAGGGGGGCAATCACAATAAAATCAAATGCCATAACTGCTAGTGGGTGACTCACAAACTGGAGAACACATACCACAGAAGTCCACCCACTGGAGTGAAGGTTCTGAGCCTCATGTCAGGCTTCCCAACCTGGGGGTCAGGCAACGGGAGGAAGAATTCCTAGAGAATCAGATTTTGAAGGCTAGCAGGATTTGACTACAGGACTTTGACAGGAAGGGGGAAACAGACACTCCGCTCTTGGAGAGCGCACACAAAGTAGTGTGAGCATCAGGACCCAGGGGAAGGAGCAGTGACCCCATAGGACACTGAATCAGACCCACCTGCTAGTGTTGGAGGGTCACCTGCAGAGGCGGGGGGTGGCTGTGGCTCACTGTGGGGACAAGGACACTGGCAGCAGAAGTTGTGGGAAGTAGTCCTTGACTTGAGCATTCCCAGACTCCGCCATTAACCCCACCAAAGAGCAGGGTAGACTCCAGTGTTGGGTCGCCTCAGGTCAAACAACCAACAAGTAGGGAACCCAGCCACACCCATCAGTAGAAAAGAAGATTAAAGTTTTACTGAGCTCTGCTCACCAGAGCAACACCCAGCTCTACCAACCACCAGTCCTTCCCATCAAGAAATCTGCACAAGACCCTTAGATAGGCTCATTGACCAGAGGGCAGACAGCAGAAGCCAGAAGAACTACAATCCTGCAGACTGTGGGACAAAAACCACATTCAAAGAAAGAGAGACAAGGTGAAAAGGCAGAGAGCTATGTCCCAGATGAAGGAACAAGATAAAACCCCAGAAAACCAACTAAATGAAGTAGAGATAGGCATCCTTCCAGAAAAAGAATTCAGAATAATGATAGTGAAGATGATCCAGGACCTCAGAAAAAGAATGGAGGCAAAGATCAAGAAGATGCAAGAAATGTTTAAAAAAGACCTAGAAGAATTAAAGAACAAACAAACACAGATGAACAATACAATAATAGAAATGAAATATACACTAGAAGGAATCAATAGCTGAATAATTAAAGCAAGAGAATGGAGAAGTGACCTGGAAGACAAAATGGTGGAATTCACTGCCACAGAAGAGAATAAAGAAAAAAGAATGAAAAGAAATGAAGACAGCCTAAGAGACCTCTGGGACAACATTAAACACAACAACATTAGCATTATAGGGGTCCCAAAAGGAGACTGGAGGGAGGAAGGACCTGAGAAAATACTTGAAGAGATTATAGTCAAAAACCTCCCTAACATGGGAGAGGATATAGCCACCCAAGACCAGGAAGCACAGAGAGTACAAGGCAGGATAAACCCAAGGAGAAACATGCTGAGACACATAATCAAATTGACAAAAATTAAAGACACAGAAAAATTATTCAAAGCAACAAGGGAAATATGACAACATACAAGAGAACTCCCATAGGTTAACAGCTGATTTCTGAGAAGAAACTCTACAAGCCAGAAGGGAGTGGCATGATATACTTAAAGTGATGAAAGGGAAGAACCTACAACCAAGGTTACTCTACCTGGCAGGATCTCATTCAGATTCGATGGAGAAATCAAAAGCTTTACAGACAAGCAAAAGTTAAGAAAATTCAGCACCACCAAACCAGCTCTACAACAAATGCTAAAGAAACTTCTCTAAGTGGGAAACACAAGAGAAGAAAATGGCCTACAAAAACAAACCCAAAACAATTAAGAAAATGTCAGAGGAACATGCATATGGATAATTACCTTAAACGTGAATGGATTAAATGCTCCAACCAAAAGACACAGGCTTGCTGAATGGATACAAAAACAAGACCCATATATATGCTGTCTACAAGAGACCCACTTCAGACCTAGGGACACATACACACTGAAAGTGAGGAGATGGAAAAAGATATTCCATGCAAATGGAAATCAAAAGAAAGCTGGAGTAGCAATACTCATATCAGATAAAATAGACTTTAAAATAAAGAATGCTACAAGAGACAAGGAAGGACACTACATAATGATCAAGGGATCAAGCCAAGAAGAAGATATAACAATTATAAATATATATGCACCCAACATAGGAGCACCTCAATACATAAGGCAACTGCTAACAGCTATAAAAGAGGAAATTGACAGTAACACAATGATAGTGGGGGACAGTAACACCTCACTTACACCAATGGACAGATCATTAAAACAGAAAGTTAATGAGGAAAGAAAAGCTTTAAATGACACAACAGGCCAGACAGATTGAATTGATATTTATAGGACATTCCACCCAAAAAGAGCAGATGACACTTCTCAAGTGCACAGGAAAATTCTCCAGGATAGATCACATCTTGGGTCACATATTAAGCCTTGGTACATTTAAGTAAACTGAAATAATATCAAACATCTTTTCCAACCACAACACTATGTGATTAAAAATTGATTATAGGGGAAAAAAATGTTAAAAACACAAACACATGGAGGCTAAACAATAAGAGAGTAAATAATCAAGAGAACACTGAGAAAATCAAAGAAGAAATTAAAAAATATCTAGAGACATATGCCAATGAAAATATGATGATCCAAAGCCTATGGGATGCACCAAAAGCAGTTCTAAGAGGGAAGTTTATAGCAATACAATCCTACTTCAAGAAACAAGAAGTCTCAAGTACACAATCTAACATTACACCTAAGGAACTAGAGAAAGAAGACCAAACAAAATCCAAAGTTAGTAGAAGGAAAGAAATCATAAAGGTCAGAGCAGAAATAAATGAAATAGAAACAAAGTAAACAATAGCAAAGATCAATAAGGCTAAAAGTTGGTTCTCTGAGAAGATAAACAAAATTGATAAACCATTAGCCAGACTCATCAAGAAAAAGAGGGAGAGACTCAAATCAATAAAACTAGAAGTGAAAAAGGAGAAGTTACCACAGACACTGCAGAAATACAAAGCATCCTAAGACACTACTACAAGCAACTCTATGCCAATAAAATGGACAACCTGGAAGAAATGCACAAATTCTTAGAAAGGCATAACCTTCCAAGACTGAACCAGGGAGAAATAGAAAATATGACGACACCAGTCACAAGTAATTAAATTGAAACTGTGATTAAAAATCTTCCAACAAACAAAAGTCCAGGACCAGATGGCTTCACAGGTGAATTCTATCAAACATTTAGAGAAGAGCTAACACCCATCCTTCTCAAACTCCTCCAAAAAATTGCAGAGGAAGGAAGACTCCCAACCTCATTCTATGAGGCCACCATCAGCCTGATACAAAAACAAAGACACTACAAAAAAAGAAAACTACACACCAATATCACTGATGAATATAGATGCAAAAATCCTCAACAGAATACTAGCAAACTAAACCCAACAACACATTAAAAGGATCATACACCATGATTAGGTGGGAATTATCCCAGGGATGAAAGAATTCTTTAATATAGGCAAATCAATATGTGATACACCATATTAACAAACTGAAGAATAAAAACAATATGATCATCTCAATAGACACAGAAAAAGCTTTTGACAAATTTCTACACCCATTTATGATAAAAATTCTCCAGAAAGTAGGCATAGAGGCAACCTACCTCAACATAATAAAGGCAATATGTGACAAACCCACAGCAAATATCATTCTCAATAGTGAAAAAGTAAAAGCATTTCCTCTATGATCAGCAACAAGACAAGGATGTTCACTCTCGCCACTATTATTCAACATAGTTCTGGAAGTCCTAGTCACAGCAATCTGAGAAGAAAAAGAAATAAAGGGAATCCAAGTTGGAAAAGAAGAAGTAAAACTGTCACTGTTTGCAGATGACGTGATATTATACATAGAGAATCCTAAAGATGTCACCAGAAAACTACTAGAGCTAATCAATGAATTTGGTAAAGTTGCAGGATACAAAATTAATGCACAGAAATCTCTTGCATTCCTACACACTAAAAATGAAAGATCAGAAAGAGAAATTAAGGAAACAATCCCATTCAACACTGCAACAAAAAGAATAAAATACCTATGAATAAACGTACGTAAGGAGGTAAAAGACGTGTACTCTGAAAACTATAAGACACTGATGAGAGAAATCAAAGATGACACAAACAGATGGAGAGATATTCCACATGCTTGTATTGGAAGAATCAATACTGTGAAAATGATTACACTCCCCAAAACAATCTACAGATTCAATGCAATCTCTATCAAATTACTAATGGCATTTTTTACAGAACTAGAACAGAAAATCCTAATATTTGAATGGAGACACAAAAAACCCCAAATAGCCAAAGCAGTCTTGAGGGAAAAAGACGGAGCTGGAGGAATCAGACTCCCTGACTTCAGACTATACTGCAAAGCTACAGTAATCAAGACAGTGTGGTACTGGCACAAGAACAGAAATACAGATCAACGGAACAGGATAGAAATCCCAGAGATAAACCCATGCACCTATGGTCAACTAATCTATGACAAAGGAGGCAAGGATACACAGTGTAGACAAGACAGTCTCTTCAATAAGTGTGCTGGGAAAACTGGACAGCTACATGTAAAACAATGAAATTAGAACACCATACACAAAAATAAACTTGAAATGGATTAGAGGCCTTAATATAAGACAGAACACTATAAAACTCTTAGAGGAAAACATAGGAAGAACACTTTGACATAAATCACAGCAAGATCTTTTTTGATCCACATCCTAGAGTAATGGACATAAAAACAAAAATAAATAAATGGGACCTAATGAAACTTAAAAGGTTTTGCAAAGCAAAGGAAACTACACACAAGACAAAAAGACAACTCTCAGAATGGTAGAAAATATTTGCAAACAGACAAGGGATTAATCTCCGAAATATATAAACAGCTCATGCAGCTCAATATTAAAAAAACAAACAAACAACCCAATCATAAAATGAGCAGAAGACCTAACTATACATTTCTCCAAAGAAGACATACAGATGGCCAAGAGGCACATGAAAAGATGCTCAACATCACTAATTATTAGAGAAATGCAAATCAAAACTACAATGAGGGGCTTCCCTGGTGACGCAGTGGTTGAGAGTCTGCCTGCCGATGCAAGGGACACAGGTTCGGGCCCCAGTCCAGGATGATCCCACATGCCATGGAGTGGATGGGCCCGTGAGCCATGGCCGCTGAGCCTGCGTGCCTGGAGCCTGTGCTCCACAATGGGAGAGGCAACAACAGTGAGAGGCCCGCATACCGCAGAAAACAAACAAACAAACAAAAAAACTACAATGAGGTATCACCTCATACCGTTTAGAATGGGCATCATCAAAAATTCTACAAACAACAAATGCTGAGGAGGGTGTGGAGAAAAGGGAACCTTCATGCACTGTTGGTGGGAATGTAAATTGATACAACCACTATTGGAAACAGTATGGAAGTTTTTAAAAACTAGAAACAGAATTACCATATGACCCAGCTATCCCAATACTGGGCATATACCCAGAGAAAACCATAATTGAAAAAAGACACTTGCAACCCAATGTGCATTGCAGCACTATTTACAATAGCAGGTCATGGAAGCAACCTAAATGCTGACTGACAGTCGAATGGATAAAGAAGATGTGGGACAAATATACAATGAAATATTACTCAGCCATTAAAAGGAACGAAATTGGGTAATTTGAAGAGACGTGGATGGATCTAGAGACTGTCATACAGAGTGAAGTAAGTTAGAAAGAGAAAAAGAAATATCGTATATTAACGCATTTATAGGGAAATTAGAAAAATAGTACATTTGAACTGGTTTCCAGAGCAGAAATAGAGACACAGATATAGAGAACAAATGTATGGACACCAAGGGGGGAAAGTGGTGGGGCGGTGGTGGTGTGATGAACTGGGATATTGGGATTGACATATATATACTAATATGTATAAAGTGTATAACTAAAAAGAAGCTGCTGTATAAAAATGAAAAAACAGATCAGCCACAAGACAAGGATAACTACTCTCACCACTTTTATTCAACACTGTATTGGAATGCCTAGCCAGAGCAATCAGACAAGAAAAAGAAATAAAACGAATCAAAATTGGAAACGAAGAAGTAAAACTGTCACTGTTTGCAGATGACATGATACTACTGATATATAAAGGAAATCCTAAAGACACTGCCACAAAAAACTATTAGAAGAAATGAATTCAGTAAAGTTCCAGGATAAAAAATTAATATAACAGAAATCTTGCATTTCTGTATATTAACAATGAACAGTCAGAAAGAGAAATGAAGAAAACAATCTTATTTAAAATTACAATAGCTTTTTTTCGAGGAGGAACCAAGAGGGCAAAATACAAGGACGTGTTCTCACTCTCTCTTGCGAGAACATCAGAATCACAACTAGCTGCTGGACAATCATTGACAGGAAGACCCTGGAACTCACCAAAAAAGATAGCCCCATCAAAAGACAAAGGAGAAGCCAAAATGAGATGGTAGGAGGGGCACAATCACAGTAAAATCAAATCCCATAACTGGTGGGTGGGTGACTCACAGACTGGCAAACACTTATACCACAGAAGTCCACCCACTGGAGTGAAGGTTCTGAGCCCCACGTTAGGCTTCCCAACCTGGGGGTCTGGCAACGGGATGAGGAATTCCTACAGAATCAGACTTTGAAGCCTGGTGGAAATTGATTGAAGGACTTCGACAGGACTGGGGGAAACAAAGACTCCACTCTTGGAGGGCACACACAAAGTAGTGTGTGCATCAGGACCAAGGGGGAAGGGCAGCGACCCTGGGGTAGACTGAATCAGACCTAGCTGCTAGTGTTGCAGGGTCTCCTCCAGAGGCGGGGGGTGGCTCTGTTTCACCGTGGGGACAAGGACACTGGCAGCAGAAGTTCTGGGAAGCACTCCTTGGCGTGAGCCCTCCCAGAGTCTGTCATTAGCCCCACCAAAGAACCCAGTTAGGCACCAGTGTTGGGTTGTCTCAGGCCAAACAACCAACAGGTAGGGAACCCAGCCCCAGCCATCAACAGTGAAGTGGATTAAAGTTTTGCTGAGCTCTGCCCACCAGAGCAACAGTCAGCTCTAACCACAAACAGTCCCTCAAATCAAGTCTCTTAGATAGCCTATACATCAGAGGGAAGACAGCAGAAGCAAGAAGAACTACAACCCTGCAGCCTGTGGAACAAAAACCACATTCACAGAAAGATAGACAAGATGAAAAGGCAGAGGGCTATATACGAGCTAAAGGAACAAGATAAAGCCCCAGAAAAACAATTAAATGAAGTAGAGATAGGCATCCTTCCAGAAAAAGAATTCAGAATAATGATAGTGAAGATGATCCAGGACCTCGGAAAAAGAATGGAGGCAAAGATCGAGAAGATGTAAGAAATGTTTAACAAAGACCTGGAAGAAATAAAGAAAAAACAGAGATTAACAATACAATAACTGAAATGAAAACTACACTAGAAGGAATCAATAGCTGAATAACTGAGGCAGAAGAACGGATAAGTGACCTGGAAAACAGAATGATGGAATTCACTGCTGTGGAACAGAATAAAGAAAAAAGAATGAAAATAAATGAAGACAGCCTAAGAGACCTCTGGGACAACATTAAAGGCAACAATATTCACATTATAGATGTCCCAGAAGGAGAAGAGAGAGAGAAAGGACCAGAGAAAATATATGAAGAGATTCAAGTAGAAAACTTCCCTAACATAGGAAAGGAAATAGCCACACAAATCCAGGAAGCACAGTGAGTCCCATACAGTAAAAACTCAAGGAGAACATGCCAAGACACATAGTAATCACATTGGCAAAAGTTAAAGAGAAAGAAAAATTACTGAAAGCAGCAAGGGAATAAAGACAAATAACATACAAGGGAACTCCCATAAGGTTAACAGCTGATTTCTCAGCAGAAACTCTACAAGCCAGAAGGGAGTGGCATGATATACTTAAAGTGATGAAAGCGAAGAACCTACAACCAAGGTTACTCTACTTGGCAAGGATCCCATTCAGGTTTGATGGAGAAATCAAAAGGTTTACAGACAAGCAAAAGTTAAGAAAATTCAGCACCACCAAACCAGCTCTACAACAAATGCTAAAGAAACTTCTCTAAGTGGGAAACACAAGAGAAGAAAATGGCCTACAAAAACAAACCCAAAACAATTAAGAAAATGTCAGAGGACATGCATATGGATAATTACCTTAAACGTGAATGGATTAAATGCTCCAACCAAAAGACACAGGCTTGCTGAATGGATACAAAAACAAGACCCATATATATGCTGTCTACAAGAGACCCACTTCAGACCTAGGGACACATACACACTGAAAGTGAGGAGATGGAAAAAGATATTCCATGCAAATGGAAATCAAAAGAAAGCTGGAGTAGCAATACTCATATCAGATAAAATAGACTTTAAAATAAAGAATGCTACAAGAGACAAGGAAGGACACTACATAATGATCAAGGGATCAAGCCAAGAAGAAGATATAACAATTATAAATATATATGCACCCAACATAGGAGCACCTCAATACATAAGGCAACTGCTAACAGCTATAAAAGAGGAAATTGACAGTAACACAATGATAGTTGGGGCCATTAAAACCTCACTTACACCAATGACAGATCATCCAAAATGAAAATAAACAAGGAAACAGAAACTTTAAATGACACAATAGACCAGATAGATTTAATTGATATTTATAAGACATTCCATCCAAAAACAGCAGATTACACTCCCTTCTCAAGTGCACATGGAACATTCTCAAGGATAGATCACATCTTGGGTCACCCATCAAGCCTCAGTAAACTTAGGAAAATTGAAATAATATCAAGCATCTTTTCAAACCAGAACACTATGAGATTAGAAATGAATTACAGGGAGTAAAACGTAAAAAACACAAACACATGGAGGCTAAACAATACGTTACTAAATAACCAAGAGATCAGTGAAGAAATCAAGGAGGAAATCAAAAAATATCTAGAGACAAATGACAATGAAAGCACAATGATCCAAAACCTAGGGTATGCAGCAAAGGCAGTTCTAAGAGGGAAGTTTCTAGCAATACAATCATACCTCAAGAAACAAGAAAACTCTCAAGTAAACAATCTAACCTTATGCCTAAAGGAACTAGAGAAAGAAAAATAAACAAAACCCAAAGTTAGCAGAAGGAAAGAAATCATAAAGATCAGAGCAAAAATAAATGAAATAGAAACAAAGAAAACAATACCAGAGATCAATAAAAGTAAAAGCTGACTCTTTGAGATGAGAAACAAAATTGATAAACCATTAGTCAGACTCATCAAGAAAAAGAGGGAGAAGACTCAAATCAATAATATTAGAAATCAAGAACAAGAAGTTACAACAGACAAGACAGAAATACAAAGCATCCTAAGAGACTACTACAAGCAACTCTATGCCAATAATATGGACAACCTGGAAGAAATGGACACATTCTTAGAAAGATATAACGTTCCAAGACTGAACCAGGAAGAAACAGAAAATATGAACAGATGAGTCACAAGTAATGAAATTGAAACTATGATTTAAAATCTTCCAACAAACAAAAGTCCAGGACCAGATGGCTTCACAGGTGAATTCTATCAAACATTTAGAGAAGAGCTAACACCCATGCTTCTCAAACTCTTCCAAAAATTTGCAGAGGAAAGAACACTCCCAAACTTATTTTATGAGGCCACCACCACTCTGATAAAAAAAACAGACAAAGATACTACAAAAAAAAAAAGAAAGAATATTACAGACCAATATCACTGATGAATGTAAATGCTAGAATCCTTCACAAAATACTAGCAAACAGAATCCAACAACACATTACAGGATCATATGCCACGATCAAGTGGGATTTATCCCAGGGATGCAAAGAGTCTTCAATATATGCAAATAAATCAATGTGATACACCATATTAACAAATTGAAGAATAAAAACCATATGATCACCTCAATAGATGCAGAAAAAGCTTTTGACAAAATACAACACCCAGTTTTGATAAATTCTCTCCAGAAAGTGGGCATAGAGGGAACGTATCTCAACATAATAAAGGCCATACATGACAAACCAATGGCAAACATCATTCTCAATGGTGAAAAATTATAAGCAGTTCCTCTAAGATCAGGCACAACATAAGGATGTCCACTCTCAGCACTATTATTCAACATAGTTTTGGAAGTGCTAGCCACGGTAATAAGAGAAGAAAAAGAAATAAAAGGAATACGAATTGGAAAAGAAGAAGTAAAACTGTCACTGTTTGCAGATGACGTGATATTATACATAGAGAATCCTAAAGATGTCACCAGAAAACTACTAGAGCTAATCAATGAATTTGGTAATGTTGCAGGATTCAAAATTAATGCACAGAATCTCTTGCATTCCTATACACTAATGATGAAAAATCTGAAAGACATATTATGGCAACACTCCCATTTACCATTGCAACAAAAAGAATAAAATATCTAGGAATAAACTTATGTAGGGAGACAAAAGACCTGTATGCAGAAAAGTATAAGACACTTATGAAAGAAATTAAAGATGATAACAACAGATGGAGAGATATAAAATGTTCTTGGATTGGAAGAATCAATACTGTGAAAATGACTATACTACGCAAAGCAGTCTATAGATTCAATGCAATCCCTATCAAATTACCAATAGCATTTTTTACAGAACTAGAACAAATCATCTTAAAATTTGTATGGAGACACAAAAGATCCCGAATAGCCAAAGCAGTCTTGAGGGAAAAAAACAGAGCTGGAGGAATTAGACTCCCTGACTTCAGACTATACTACAAAGCTACAGTAATCAATACAATATGGTACTGGCACAAAAACAGAAGCATAGATTAATGGAACAAGATAGAAAGCCCAGAGGTAAACCCACGCACCTATGGTCCACTAATCTATGACAAAGGAGGCAAAGATATTCAATGGAGAAAAGACAGTCTCTTCAATAAGTGGTGCTGGAAAAACTGGACAGCTACATGTAAAAGAAGGAAATTAGAACACTCCCTAACACCATACACAAAAATAAAGTGAAATGGATTAGAGACCTATATGTAAGACCAGACACTATAAAACTCTTAGAGGAAAACATAGGAAGAACACTCTGACATAAATCACAGCAAGGTATTTTTTGATCCACCTCCTATAGTCATGGAAATAAAACCAAAAATAAACAAATGGGACCTAATGAAACTTCAAAGCTTTTGCACAGCAAAGGAAACCATAAACAAGACGAAAAGACAACCCTCAGAATGGGAGAAAAAATTTGCGAACAAATCAAAGGACAAAGGATTAATCTCCAAAATATATAAACAGCTCATGCAGCTCAAAATTAAAGAAACAAACAAACAAATCCAAAAATGGGCAGAAGACCTACATAGACATTTCTCCAAAGAAGACATACAGATGGCCAAGAAGCACATGAAAAGCTGCTCAACATCACTAATTATTAGCGAAATGCAAATCAAAACTACAATGAGATATCACCTCACACCAGTTAGAATGGGCATCATCAGAAAACCTACACACAACAAATGCTGGAGAGGGTTTGGAGAAAAGGGAACCCTCTTGCACTGTTGGTGGGAATGTAAATTGATACAGCCACTATGGAGAACAGTATGGAGGTTCCTTAAAAAACTAAAAATAGAATTACCATGTGACCCAGCAATCCCTCTACTGGGCATATACCCAGAAAAAACCATAATTCAAAAAGACACATGCACCCTAATGTTCATTGAAGCACTATTTACAATAGCCAGGTCATGGAAGCAACCTAAATGCCCATCAACAGACGAATGTATAAAGAAGATATGGGGGGGCGGGAAGATGGCGGAAGAGTAAGACGTGGAGATCGCCTTCCTCCTCACGGATACACCAGAAATACATATACACGTGGAACAACTCCTACCGAACACCTACTGAAGGCTGGCAGAAGACCTCAGAGCTCCCAAAGGGCAAGAAACTCCCCACGTACCTGGGTAGGGCAAAAGAAAAAAGAAAAAACAGAGACAAAAGAATAAGGACGGCACCTGCACCAGTGGGAGGGAGCTGTAAAGGAGGAAAAGTTTCCACACACTAGGAAGCCCCTCCGCGGGCGGAGACTGCGGGAGGCGGAGGGGGGAGCTTCGGGACCGCGGAGTGGAGCACAGCGACGGGTGCGGAGGGCAAAGCGGGGGGATTCCTGCACAGACGATCGGTGCCGACCAGCACTCACCAACCCGAGAGGCTTGTCTGCTTACCCGCCGGGGCGGGCGGGGCTGCGAGCTGAGGCTCGGGTTTCGGTTTTGGACGGAGCGCGGGGAGAGGACTGGGGTTGGCGGCTTGAGCATAGCCTGGAGGGGTTGGTGCGCCACGACTAGCCGGGAGGGAGTTCGGGGAAAAGCCTGCACCGGCCGAAGAGGCAAGAGACTTTTTCTTCCCTCTTTGTTTCCTGGCGCGCGAGGAGAGGGGTTTAAGAGCGCTGCTTAAAGGAACTCCAGAGAAGGGCGCGAGCCGCGGCTAAAAAGCGCAAACCCCAGAGACGGGCGCGAGCCTCGGCTGAGGGCGCGAGCCCCCGAGACGGGCGCGAGCCGCGGCGGGAAGCGCGAGCCCCCGAGACGGGCGCGAGCCGCGGCGGGAAGCGCGAGCCCCAGAGACGGGCGCGAGCCGCGGCTGAAACTGCGGACCCCAGAGACGGGCGGGAGACGCTGGGGCTGCTGCTGCCGCCACCAGGGGGGCTGTGTGCGAGCACAGGTCACTCTCCGCGCCCCTCTTCCGCGGAGCCTGTGCAGGCCGCCACTGCCGGGTTCCCGGGATCTGGGGACAGCTTCCCGCACGGCGGGTCTCAGGCTGGTGCAGCGTCACGCCGGCCTCTGCCGCAGCGTCACGCCGCCTCTGCCGCCGCAGGCCCGCCCCGCACGCAGTGCCCCGCCTTCCCCCATCTCCCAACCCCCGGCCTGAGTGAGCCGGAGCTCCCGAATCAGCGGCTCCTTTAACCCCGTCCTGTCTGAGCAAAAAAAACAGACGCCCTCCAGCGATCAGCGCGCAGGGGCAGGGCCGGGTACAAAGCTGAGCTCCTGTGAGCTGTGAGAGCAGGGAGGAGAGGGGGAGGTCTCTCCCGGCAGCCGCGGAGGCGGCGGATTGAAGCTCCACAATCAACTTGATGTGCCCTGCATTGTGGAATACCTGAATAGACAGGGAGTGAGCCCAAATTGAAGAGGGGGAATTTAGGAGCGAGATCGGTGATTTTTTTCCCTTTTCCTCTTTTTGTGAATGTGGGCATGTATGCTTCTGTGTGAGATCTTGTCTGTATACTCTTGTTTCCACCATTTGTCCTAGGGCTCTATCCGTCCATGGGTTTTTTTTTTTTTTTAAAAAAAAAAAAAAAAAATTTTTTTTAATAATTAATTTTAATTGTAATAACTTTATTGAACTTTACCTTCGTTCTTTCTTTCTTTCTTTCCTTCCTTCCTTCCCTCCTTTAGACAACTAATCACCCCAAATTGAGGAGGTGGTCTCTGGGAGCAGGATTTATGATTTTTCCCCCTTTGCCTCTCTTTGTGAACGTGTAGGTGTATGCTTCTGTGTAAGATTTTCTCTGTATAGCTTTGCTCCCAATAGTTGTCCTAGGGCTCTATCCTTCCATGGTTTTTTAAAAAAAAAAAAATTTTTTTTTCTTTCTTAATAATTAATTTTAATTGCAATAACTTTATTGTACTTTACCTTCGTTCTTTCTTTCTTTCTTTCCTTCCTTCCTTCCCTCCTTTAGACAGCAAATCACCCCAGGTTGAGGAGGTGGTCTCTGGGAGCAGGATTTAGGATTTTTCCCCCTTTGCCTCTCTTTGTGAACGTGTATGTGTATGCTTCTGTGTAAGATTTTCTCTGTATAGCTTTGCTTCCAACATTTGTCCTAGGGCTCTATCCGTCCATGGTTTTTTTTTAAAAAAAAAAAAAATTATTTTTCTTTCTTAATAATTAATTTTAATTGCAATAACTTTATTGTACTTTACCTTCGTTCTTTCTTTCTTTCTTTCCTTCCTTCCTTCCCTCCTTTAGACAGCAAATCCCCCCAGGTTGAGGAGGTGGTCTCTGGGAGCAGGATTTAGGATTTTTCCCCCTTTGCCTCTCTTTGTGAACGTGTATGTGTATGCTTCTGTGTAAGATTTTCTCTGTATAGCTTTGCTTCCAACATTTGTCCTAGGGCTCTATCCGTCCATGTTTTTTTTTTAAAAAAAAAAAAATTTTTTTTTCTTAATACTTAATTTTAATTGTAATAACTTTATTGTACTTTACCTTCGTTCTTTCTTTCTTTCCTTCCTTCCTTCCCTCCTTTAGACAGCGAATCACCCCAGGTTGAGGAGGTGGTCTCTGGGAGCAGGATTTATGATTTTTCCCACTTTGCCTCTCTTTGTGAACACGTATGTGTATGCTTCTGTGTAAGATTTTCTCTGTATAGCTTTGTTTCCAGCATTTGTCCTAGGGTTCTATCTGTTCTTTTTTTTTTTTTTTTTTTTTTTTTTCTTTTTCTTTTTTTTTTTGTTCTAAATATTTTTTAGTACAATAACTATATTATACTTTATTTTATTTTTACTGTATCTTCTTTCTTTCTGTCTTTTTTCCTTCTTTCCTTCCTTCCTTCCTCCCTTCCTCCCTCCCTCCCTCCCTCCTTTCTTTCCTTCTTTGCTCCTTTCTTCCTTCCTTCCTTTCCTCCTTTCCTCCTTTCCTTCTTTCTTTCCTCAAACTTCTACTAATTCTCTCTACATTTTCTCCTTCTTTCCCTCCTACCTTCCTTCCTTCCTCCCTCCCTCCCTCCTTTCTTTCCTTCTTTGCTTCTTTCTTCCTTCCTTCCTTTCCTCCTTTCCTTCTCTCTTCCCTCAAACTTCTACTAATTCTCTCTACATTTTCTCCTTCTTTCCCTCCTTCTTTCCTTCCTTCCTCCCTCCCTCCCTCCCTCCTTTCTTTCCTTCTTTGCTTCTTTCTTCCTTCCTTCCTTTCCTCCTTTCCCTCTTTCTTTCCTCAAACTTCTAATAATTCTCTCTACATTTTCCCCTTCTTTCCCTCCTTCCTTCCTTCCTTCCTCCCTCCCTCCCTCCTTTCTTTCCTTCTTTGCTTCTTTCTTCCTTCCTTCCTTTCCTCCTTTCCTTCTTTCTTTCCTCATACTTCTAATAATTCTCTCTACTTTTCCTCCCTTTTATTCTGAGCCGTGTGGATGAAAGGCTCTTGGTGCTCCAGCCCAGGAGGCAGGGCTCTGCCTCTGAGGTAGGAGAGCCAACTTCAGGAAACTGATCAACAAGAGACCTCCCAGCTCCACATAATATTAAACGGTGGACATCTCCCAGAGACCTCCATCTTAACACCAGCACCCAGCTTCACTCAACGACCAGCAAGCCACAGTGCTGGACAACCTATGCCAAACAACTAGCAAAACAGGAACACAACCCCACCCATTAGCAGAGAGGCTGCCTAAAATCATAACAAGGCCACAGACACCCCAAAACACACCACCAGACGTGAATCTGCCCACTAGAGAGACAAGACCGAGCCTCATCCAGCACAACACAGGCACTAGTCCCCTCCACCAGGAAGCCTACACAACCCGCTGAAACAACCTTAGCCACTGGAGACAGACATCAAAAACAACAGGAACTACGAGCGTGCAGCCTGCAAAAAGGAGACCGCAAACACAGTAAGATAAGCAAAATGAGAAGACAGAAAAACACACAGCAGATGAAGGAGCAAGATAAAAACCCACCAGACCTAACAAATGAAGAGGAAATAGGCAATCTACCTGAAAAAGAATTCAGAATAATGATAGTAAGGATGATCCGAAATCTTGGAAGTAGAATAGACAAAATGCAAGAAACAGTTAACAAGGACCTAGAAGACATAAAGATGAAACAAGCAACGATGAACAACGCAATAAATGAAATTAAAAGTACTCTAGATAGGATCAATAGCAGAATAACTGAGGCAGAAGAACGGATAAGTGACCTGGAAGATAAAGTAGTGGAAATAACTACTGCAGAGCAGAATAAAGAAAAAAGAATGAAAAGAACTGAGGACAGTCTCAGAGAGCTCTGGGACAACATTAAACGCACCAACATTCGAATTATAGGGGTTCCAGAAGAAGAAGAAAAAAAGAAAGGGACTGAGAAAATATTTGAAGAGATTATAGTTGAAAACTTCCCTAATATGGGAAAGGAAATAGTTAATCAAGTCCAGGAAGCACAGAGAGTCCCATACAGGATAAATACAAGGAGAAATACGCCAAGACACATATTAATCAAACTATCAAAAATTAAATACAAAGAAAGCATATTAAAAGCAGCAAGGGAAAAACAACAAATAACACACAAGGGAATCCCCATAAGGTTAACAGCTGATCTCTCAGCAGAAACCCTACAAGCCAGAAGGGAGTGGCAGGACATACTGAAAGTGATGAAGGAGAAAAACCTGCAACCAAGACTACTCTACCCAGCAAGGATCTCATTCAGATTTGATGGAGAAATTAAAACCTTTACAGACAAGCAAAAGCTGAGAGAGTTCAGCACCACCAAACCAGCTTTACAACAAATGCTAAAGGAACTCCTCTAGATAAGAAATGCAAAAGAAGGAAACGACCTATAATAACGAACCCAAAACAATATAGAAAATGGGAATAGGAACATACATATCGATAATTACCTTAAATGTAAATGGACTAAATGCTCCCACCAAAAGACACAGATTGGCTGAATGGATACAAAAACAAGACCCTTATATATGCTGTCTACAAGAGACCCACCTCAGACCTAGAGACACATACAGACTGAAAGTAAGGGGATGGAAAAAGATATTCCATGCAAATGGAAACCAAAAGAAAGCTGGAGTAGCAATTCTCATATCAGACAAAATAGACTTTAAAATAAGGACTATTAAAAGGGATAAAGAAGGACACTACATAATGATCAAGGGATCGATCCAAGAAGAAGATATAACAATTGTAAATATTTATGCACCCAACATAGGAGCACCTCAATACGTAAGGCAAATACTAACAGCCATAAAAGGGGAAATAGACAGTAACACATTCATAGTAGGGGACTTTAACACCCCACTTTCACCCATGGACAGATCATCCAAAATGAAAATAAATAAGGAAACACAAGCTTTAAATGATACATTAAACAAGATGGACTTAATTGATATTTATAGGACACTCCATCCAAAAACAACAGATTACACATTTTTCTCAAGTGCTCATGGAACATTCTCCAGGATAGATCATATCTTGGGTCACAAATCAAGCCTTGGTAAATTTAAGAAAATTGAAATTGTATCAAGTATCTTTTCTGACCACAACGCCATGAGACTAGATATCAATTACAGGAAAAGATCTGTAAAATATACAAGCACATGGAGGCTAAACAATACACTACTTAATAATGAAGTGATCACTGAAGAAATTAAAGAGGAAATAAAAAAATACCTAGAAACAAATGACAATGGAGACACAACGACCCAAAACCTATGGGATGCAGCAAAAGCAGTTCTAAGGGGGAAGTTTATAGCAATACAAGCCCACCTTAAGAAGCAGGAAACATCTCGAATAAACAACCTAACCTTGCACCTCAAGCAATTAGAGAAAGAAGAACAAAAAAGCCCCAAAGCTAGCAGAAGGAAAGAAATCATAAAAATCAGATCAGAAATAAATGAAAAAGAAATGAAGGAAACGATAGCAAAGATCAATAAAACTAAAAGCTGGTTCTTTGAGAAGATAAACAAAATAGATAAACCACTAGCTAGACTCATCAAGAAAAAAAGGGAGAAGACTCAAATCAATAGAATTAGAAATGAGAAAGGAGAAGTAAGAACTGACACTGCAGAAATAAAAAAAATCATGAGAGATTACTACAAGCAACTCTATGCCAATAAAATGGACAATCTGGAAGAAATGGACAAATTCTTAGAAATGCACAACCTGCCAAGACTGAATCAGGAAGAAATAGAAAATATGAACAGACCAATCACAAGCACTGAAATTGAAAGTGTGATTAAAAATCTTCCAACAAACAAAAGCCCAGGACCAGATGGCTTCACAGGTGAATTCTATCAAACGTTTAGAGAAGAGCTAACACCTATCCTTCTCGAACTCTTCCAAAATATAGCAGAGGGAGGAACACTCCCAAATTCCTTCTACGAGGCCACCATCACCTTGATACCAAAACCAGACAAGGATGTCACAAAGAAAGAAAACTACAGGCCAATATCACTGATGAACATAGATGCAAAAATCCTCAACAAAATACTAGCAAACAGAATCCAACAGCACATTAAAAGGATCATACACCATGATCAAGTGGGGTTTATTCCAGGAATGCAAGGATTCTTCAATATACGCAAATCTATCAATGTGATAAACCATATTAACAAATTGAAGGAGAAAAACCATATGATCATCTCAATAGATGCAGAGAAAGCTTTTGACAAAATTCAACACCCATTTATGATAAAAACCCTCCAGAAAGTGGGCATAGAGGGAACTTTCCTCAACATAATAAAGGCCATATATGACAAGCCCACAGCAAACATCATCCTCAATGGTGAAAAACTGAAAGCATTTCCACTAAGATCAGGAACAAGACAAGGTTGCCCACTCTCACCACTCTTATTCAACATAGTTTTGGAAGTTTTAGCCACAGCAATCAGAGAAGAAAAGGAAATAAAAGGAATCCACATCGGAAAAGAAGAAGTAAAGCTGTCACTGTTTGCAGATGACATGATACTATACATAGAGAATCCTAAAGATGCTACCAGAAAACTACTAGAGCTAATCAATGAATTTGGTAAAGTAGCAGGATACAAAATTAATGCACAGAAATCTCTGGCATTCCTATATACTAATGATGAAAAATCTGAAAGTGAAATAAAGAAAACACTCCCATTTACCATTGCAACAAAACGAATAAAATATCTAGGAATAAACCTACCTAAGGATACGAAAGACCTGTATGCAGAAAATTATAAGACACTGATGAAAGAAATTAAAGATGATACAAATAGATGGAGAGATATACCATGTTCTTGGATGGGAAGAATCAACATTGTGAAAATGACTCTACTACCCAAAGCAATCTACAGATTCAATGCAATCCCTATTAAACTACCACTGGCATTTTTCACAGAACTAGAACAAAAAATTTCGCAATTTGTATGGAAACACAAAAGACCCCGAATAGCCAAAGCAATTTTGAGAACGAAAAAAGGAGCTGGAGGAATCAGGCTCCCTGACTTCAGACTATACTACAAAGCAACAGTAATCAAGACAGTATGGTACTGGCACAAAAACAGAAAGATAGATCAGTGGAACAGGATAGAAAGCCCAGAGATAAACCCATGCACATATGGACACCTTATCTTTGATAAAGGAGGCAGGAATGTACAGTGGAGAAAGGACAGCCTCTTCAATAAATGGTGCTGGGAAAACTGGACAGGTACATGTAAAAGTATGAGATTAGATCACTCCCTAACACCATACACAAAAATAAGCTCAAAATGGATTAAAGACCTAAATGTAAGGCCAGAAACTATCAAACTCTTAGAGGAAAACATAGGAAGAACACTCTATGACATAAATCACAGCAAGATCCTTTCTGACCCACCTCCTAGAGTAATGGAAATAAAAACAAAAATAAACAAATGGGACCTAATGAAACTTCAAAGCTTTTGCACAGCAAAGGAAACCATAATCAAGACCAAAAGACAACCCTCAGAATGGGAGAAAACATTTGCAAATGAAGCAACTGACAAAGGATTAATCTCCAAAATTTACAAGCAGCTCATGCAGCTCAATAACAAAAAAACAAACAACCCCATCCAAAAATGGGCAGAAGACCTAAACAGACATTTCTCCAAAGAAGATATACAGAATGCCAACAAACACATGAAAGAATGCTCAACCTCATTAATCATTAGAGAAATGCAAATCAAAACTACAATGAGATATCATCTCACACCAGTCAGAATGGCCATCATCAAAAAATCTAGAAACAATAAATGCTGGAGAGGGTGTGGAGAAAAGGGGACACTCTTGCACTGCTGGTGGGAATGTGAATTGGTTCAGCCACTATGGAGAACAGTATGGAGGTTCCTTAAAAAACTACAAATAGAATTACCATATGACCCAGCAATCCCACTACTGGGCATATACCCTGAGAAAACCAAAATTCAAAAGTAGTCATGTACCAAAATGTTCATTGCAGCTCTATTTACAATAGCCCGGAGATGGAAAGAACCTAAGCGCCCATCATCGGACGAATGGATAAAGAAGATGTGGCACATATACACAATGGAATATTACTCAGCCTTAAAAAGAAATGAAATTGAGATATTTGTAATGAGATGGATAGACCTAGAGTCTGTCATACAGAGTGAAGTAAGTCAGAAAGACAAAGACAGATACCGTATGCTAACACATATATATGGAATTTGAGGGGAAAAAATGTCATGAAGAACCTAGGGATAAGACAGGAATGGAGGCGCAGACCTACTGGAGAGCGGACTTGGGGATATGGGGAGGGGGAAGGGTGAGTTTTGACAGGGCGAGAGAGAGTCATGGACATATACACACTAACAAACGTGGTGGGGTGGATAGCTGGGGGGAAGCAGCCGCAAGGCACAGGGATATTAGCTTGGGGCTTTGGGACAGCCTGGAGGGGTGGGAGGGGGAGAGTGGGAGGGAGGGAGATGCAGGAGGGAAGACACATGGGAGCACATGTATATGTATAGCTGATTCACTTTGTTATAAATCAGAAACTAACACACCATTGTAAAGCAATTATACCCCAATAAAGATGTTAAAAAAAAAAAAAAAGAAGATATGGTACATATATACAATGGAATATTACTCAGCCATAAAAAGGAACGAAATTGAGTCATTTGTTGAGACATGAATGGATCTAGAGACTGTCATACAGAGTGAAGT
Source organism: Phocoena phocoena (assembly GCF_963924675.1). Lineage (NCBI taxonomy): Eukaryota > Metazoa > Chordata > Mammalia > Artiodactyla > Phocoenidae > Phocoena > Phocoena phocoena. Next base: position 90,581,453 of record NC_089221.1, on the reverse strand, counting down.
AAGTCAGAAAGAGGAAAACAAATATCGTATATTAACGCATGTATGTGGAACCTAGAAAAATGGTACACGTGAACTGGTTTGCAGGGCAGGAGTTGAGACACAGATGTAGAGAACAGACGTATGGACACAAAGAGAGGAAAACCGCGGTGGGGTGGGGATGGTGGTGTGCTGAATTGGGTGATTGGGATTGACATGTATACACTGATGTGTATAAAATTGATGACTAATAAGAATCTGCAGTATAAAAAACAAAACAACTAATACTAAGCTTTATTTGGGTTATTTGTATGGAAATATGTTAATATAAATGTTTTAGACATTATATGCAATTTCTAAAAATCTTATATGTTCTGGTATAATGTTATAAGTCATAATTCTAGTTATTAGTTTAAAATGTATATCTCAGAAATAACTAAATTTCCTTGTCAATTGCATTATTATGAACTTTCATCAAATATTTAACTGTGATCATTTTTAAGTCTTTTGTCATTTACAGACAGTTCTGGGTGTACTCTTAGGCTCTTGCAAAAATATTCCTATAAAAGGGTTTGATCTTCAAGGAATTCATGGAAAAGACTCTGACAAGTACAGATTTCTGGTGACTGACTATACTGCTGAACCGAATGGAAAAGCATTTTCAGAACTCTAATGGAAAACTGATGAATTCATAAAAGTGCTAACAAAAGCTCAAGATAAAACAAAATTAATTACATGGGACTGAGTGAACTGATGAGGATGATTATAAGTTTTGAGAGTTTGTGTTTGAATAAATAAATAAATAAATAATAAAATTACAACAAATAGGCTTCCCTGGTGGTGCAGTGGTTAAGAATCTGACTACCAATGCAGGAGACACAGGTTTGATCCCTGGTCCAGGAAGATCCCACATGCAGCGGAGCAACTAAGCCCATTCACTACAACTACTGAGCCTGCGCTCTAGAGCCTGTGAGCCACAACTACTGAGCCTAAGTACTGCAACTAATGAAGCCTCACACCAAGAGCCCATGCCCCACAACAAGAGAAGCCACTGCAGTGAGAGGCCTGTGCACCACAACAAAGAGTAATCCCCGCTCGCTGCAACTAGAGAAAGCCTGCACACAGCAACAAAGACCCAGCACAGCCAAAAATAAATAAATAAATAAATATATTTTTAAGATTACAACAAAAAGAATAAAATACATAGTAATACATCTAATAAAGATGTAAAAGACTTGCAATCTGAAAAGTATAAGATATTGATTAAAGAAGTTAAAAATGACACAAACAAGTAGAAAGCTACATCATGATGGTGGATTGAAAAAAATTAATAATGTGAAAATGACCATACTACTCAAGGCAATCTACAGATTCAATGCAATCCCAATGGCATTTTTTCACAGAGCTAGAACAAATAATTCTAAAATTTGTATGAAAACACAAAAGACTTCAAACAACCAAAGGAATCTTGAGAGAAAAGAACAGAGCTAGAGGTATCACATTGCCTGATTTCAAGCTAAACTACAAAGCTACAGTAATCAACCAGTATGATACTGTCACAAAAACATAGATCAACGGAACAGAGTAGAGAGTCCAGAAATAAAACTACATTTACATGGTCAACTTATCTATGACAAAGGAAGCAAGAATACACAATGGGGAAAAGACAACCTCTTCAGTAAATGTTTCTGGGAAAACCGGACAACTACATGCGAAATAATCAATCTAGACTACTTTCTCACACCATATACAAAAAGAAACTCAAAATGGAAAAAAGTTAAAACCTGAAACCATAAAGTTCCTAGAAAAAACATGGGCTGTATGTTCTTTGACATCAGTTTTAGCAATATTTTTTTGAATCTGTCTCCTCAAGCAAGGGAAACAAAAGCAAAAATATACAAATAGGACTATGTCAAACTAAAAAGTTTTTGCACAGTGATGGAAACTATCAACAAAATGTAAAGGCCACCTACTTAATAGGAGAAGATATTTGCAAATGATATATCTGATAAGGAGTTAATGTCAAAAATATACAAAGAACTCATATGACCCAACATCAAAAGAACAAACAACCTGATTAAAAAATAGGCAGGGGACCTAAATAGACATTTTTCCAAAGAAGATATCCAGATGACCAAGAGACAAATGAAAAAATTCTCAACATCACTAATTAGAAGAGAAATGCAGATCAAAACCACAATGATGGGGCTTCCCTGGTGGCGCAGTGGTTGAGAGTCCGCCTGCCGATGCAGGGGACACGGGTTCGTGCTCCGGTCCGGGAAGATCCCACATGCCGTGTAGCGGCTGGGCCCGTGAGCCACGGCCGCTGAGCCTGCGCGTCTGGAGCCTATGCTCCGCAACGGGAGAGGCCAGAACAGTGAGAGGCCCGCGTACGGCAAAAAAAAAAAAAAAAAAAAAAAACCACAATGATATTACCTCACACCTGTCAGAATGGCTATTATTAAGAAGACAACAAATAACTAGTGTTGGCAAAGATGTACAGAAAAGAGAATTCTCATACACTGTTGGTGGGATTATAAATTTGTGATGCTACTATGGAAAACAGTATGGAGGTTCCTCAAAAAATTAAAAATAGAACTGCCACACAATCCAACAATTTCACTGCTGGATATTTACTGAAAGAAAAGAAAAACACTAATTAAAAATATGCATCCCCATGTTCATTGCAGCATTATTTACAGTAGCCAAGACATGAAAGCAACCTAAATGTCCATCAATAGATGAATGGATAAGGATGGTGTGATATATACACACACACACACACACCCCCCCACACACACACAGGAATAGTACTCAGCCATAAAAAAAAAAGATGAAATCTTGCCTTTTGCAACATGAATGGATCTAGAGGGTATTATGCTAAGCAAAATAAGTCAGAAAGAGAAAGATAAATACTGTATGATTTCACTTATATGTGGAATCTAAAAAATAAATGAACAAAGAAAACAAAATGAAAATGGACTCATAGATACAGAGTGCAAATGGGTGGTTGCCAGAGGAAAACAGGAGGAGGTGCAAAATAGTAGAAGGGGATTAAGAGGTACATACCTCCAGTTATAAAATAAAATGAAATAAAATAAAGAAAAAGCCATGGGGATGTAATATACAGCATAAAAAATATGGTTGATAATACTGTAATAACTTAATAACAATATGTATGGGGACATATTGTTACTAAACTTATTGTGGTGATCATTTTGTAATGTATGCAAATAACAAATCACTATGGAGTACACCTGAAACTAATATAATATTGCAAATAACTGTATTTCAATTTTAAAAATAGCAAAAAAATGAAAAAGACATCCTGTGGCATTCAGCATTGGGAATATGTGATTATGCAAGAAAAAGTTTAAAAACAAAAACGAAAGGGAAAGAGAGAAGAAAACAATTAAGAAAGAAAGAAAGAGAGAAAGGAAAAAAGACATTGAAATGTACAAAGCCAATAGTAGTAGGTGGGAAATTCTCTGATTCATCAGACATGTAAAATCATAAATGGAAGATTAGATTCTAAATGATGCTTAATAAAAACAAAAAGTTTCTCTTATCAGGAATACATTTAATAATGGAGCATTATAAATAAACAATATATCCATTTCTCTTTATGGGAATTGTGAAATAAAATGTATCAGAATTTTTGTGCTTGTAAAGTATAAACATGCAGTAGTTCTATAAACATCAATTTTATTTGTGTGTGATGTTTTATGCATCTCAGTAGAAAAGATATTTTAGAGTATTTGATGCATATTTTCCTGATAATATCTAGTGGTCTAAATGAAATGGTAAAAATTGGCCCCAAAAAGCAATGCAGAAATATTTAAAGAAGGATTAGAGATATGCTTAATAGTTATTTAATTAAAATATATAATTTGGATTTGGGGATATTTGTGGGGATTTTTGGCTTTCTTAGAAGCATTTTCTTGTTATTTTTTAATTCCAATAAATATTTACTTTTAAACCTAACTTTGTATACAAAATTTGAATTCCTTCTTTTAAAAGAAGGACCAAGGTTAATGAGTTCCAAGTTCCACACACCCTGAACACAAACCCTCCTTTTATTGGTTTATTCAGTGTTAATAAATACTCTGCTTTTGTTTGAACATAAATGTCTTTAACTCTGCATTTTTGAAAAAGATGTATTGGGTTTGAATTCTAGGTTTTGAATTATTTTTAACCCTTTGAAGATATTTCTCTTTTTTTTTCTGGTTGGTTTCCTTTCTTTTTTTTTTTTTTTTTGCTGCACAGCATGTGGGATCCTAGTTCCCCAACCAGGGATCAAACCTATGTCCCCTGCTTTGGAAGTGCAGCATCTTAACCACTGGACCACCAGGGAATTCCCTGGCCTCCATTCTTTCTGTTGAAGTCAGCTGAAATTCCAATTGTTACATCTTTTTAGATAAACTTTTTTTTCTGGCTGTTTTAAGTCTTTTCCTTTTTCGTTAGATTTAGCAGTTTTACTATGCTATGACATGTCCTATTTATTGTTCATAGTATCTTGAATCTGTGGCTTGGTGTCTTTCATCTTTTATAGAAAATTCCAAACAGTTTTTTCTTTCCTATTTTTCCTGCCTCCATTCTCTTCTCTCTCTGGAACCTTAGAAGTATAAACCTATATTAGAATTTCTTTCATGATATTTTCTGTATTTTCCCTCTTTCTGCCTCTGCATGCTTCATTCTGGACACTTCCTTCTGAAATACCTTCCAATTCAACATTGTCCATTCAACTCTGAATATTTTTAACTCATCCCTTAAATTCCTAAATTTAGATGTTATATTTTTTCAATTACAGAAGTTTTGTAATTTGTTGCCTTTTATGTCTCCAGCCCTCTTTCAAAATTACCACACTTTACTTATTTCCTTAAACATGTTGAACAGAGTTATTTTAAAATCTGTATCTGATTTTTCTATTATTTGTATCACCTATGATTCTATGCACCACCTAGGTTATACTATGTTGTTACTCTTTGGTTTTGGCCACATTTTCTTCTCCTCTTGTATGTTAGGGTATTTTCTGTAGAATGTCACCCACTATATATACAAAAATAGTGGAGACAATTTGAGGCTTAGGGTTATGTTATTTTTTTCATGAAGAAATTAATTTTTCCCGTGGCACAATGCTAGTGGCACTAGCAAGTCAAAAAAGAAAAATAAATTAAATCTTTCAAAGAAAAGAAGGATTCAAAACAAGTCTCCGCCCCTGAGAGGACAAGGTTGTTTACAGCTTACTTTTACCCTCAAGGTATAAATGTTCAGAGTTCTAACCTATGGAGTTGACCAAGGTCTCACCATCTTGGAAGGCCCTGAAGTCCAATTTTATAATACAAGCCTCATGAGCCTGTCAAAAACTCTGCTTAAATGAAAATGAAATGAGAGATACAAAGAAGAATGGGAGAAATAAAAATGTCCCTACTCAAGGACTACAAGCTGTGTAGAAAAGCCCAAAGAATCCATAAGAAACTCTTAACAAAATCATAAGATAAAAGGTCAGCACACAAAAATCAATCATATATACTAGATGTACAACTGGAAAGAAAAGAAAAGCAACACTATGTATAGTTGCAACAAAAATTAAATATTATTACTATAAACCTAACAAAACATGTACAGGAGCTCTATACTGAAATAGTTAAAATACTGATAAAAGAAGTAAAAGACAACCTAGATAAATAAAGAGACATACCAGAATCATGGGTGAGAAGATTCAACATAATAAAGAGGTCAAAAATTCCCAAATTCACCTATAGATTTAATGGAGTACCAATAAAAATCTCAGAATAATGTTTTATAGATATGAACAAACTGATTCTAAAAGTTATATGAAAGGGCAAAGAAAATGGAATAGCTAAAACAATTTTGAAAAAGAAAACAGTGGGAGGAAGTGAATTTAACACTTACCAAAGACAGTGTAGTATTGATAAAGGGAAAGCACACAAATCAATGGAAAGGAAGAGAAAGTCCAGAAATATTTCCACACAAATATGGCAGTTTGATTTTTCACAAAGATACAAAAAATGTAATGATTAATTATAGTGTTTTCAATAAATGGTATTGGAGCAATTGTATATCAATGTGCATGAAAGATTGTGAACTTTGACCTGAACATCTCATTTTATACAAAAACTAATTCAAAATAGATTACAGATCTGAATATAAACATAAAATTGTAAAACTTTTAGAAGAAAACAGGAAATATATTTATGACCTAGAGTTGGTTAAGAGCCCATAGACATTATACTAAAAGCAAGACCCATAAAGGAAAAAAATTTTTTTAATTAGACTTCATCAAAGTTAAAAATTTTGCTACGACAGGTACTGTTAAGAGAATGGAAAAACAAACCACAGACTGAGAGAAAACATATACAAATCATGTATAAGATAAAGGACTTGTTACTAAAATATATAAAGAACTCTTCCTTCCCTACCATGAGGTGGAATGAGCAAAGGAGAAAGAATACGAATAATACTATTTGGGTCTCCTCCTCAAGGAAGAAGTGTTTGCTGCCAACATTCTCTAGTTTTTTCTTCTCTTAATCATTGAGTTTAATCATTAAGCCTGTGGCCAGCTGGGGCTGGGACTTTTGCATTCAGGGGAGAAGAGCAAGCGATCAGGGCAGAGACCTGCTCCCACTTTCACAAGACCACTGTCCTAAGATGACCACCATCACTGCTCTTTTGTGTATTATCCTAGGACATCTTGTAGACAGTTCAGACTTGGCTCTGGCATATTCTGAAATTGATCAGAAAGGAGCATTAATTAAATCAATTCCACTCTGTACTCAAGAATGAAAATAAACTCATTCTCTTCTCTATTGTGGTTCTCAAGTTACATCCAGCAACATTACCTAAAACAGCACATCATAAATCCTGCAATGAAATTAAATGATAACATCAGGATACTCCAATAATAAAGTGCCAACATAGAGATGCACCAAAATTGAATATAAACCCCTACCTATTATCAAATGCCCAGAGAGAAAAGATCAGAGATTAAATACCCTTGCAAATATAAGTCCAAAAACATTCAAGTCCAAAGGAATTGAACTTCAAAATGAAATTTTCTTGCTCTTGAAAGTTAAAAGCTCAAAAAGTCCTAAGAGCCTCCTCCCTACTTTTCATTCTGCTCAGTCTCAGTCAGAGGCATTCTCAGTGCCTAGGTGCAATTACATATCACCTTGCATATTCCAGGCAAGATTATGTGCTCAAAACAGCACTTCGTTTACCAGACCATACAGAGATACAAGATTATCTGAATAAAGAAGATGGGTGGAGAAAGATGTTGGTCACTTGTGAACAAACTCAACTGAGAAAAATCTTGCATCAAACAGTTAATTTTGTCACTATGCCTTTACCATTATCTGGAGGAGGAGAAGGCATCTATCTATGCATATTGCCTCATTTCCCAAAGAGTGGCATTTGAGATATACTTGCCTTCTAAAGATTTTAGAATTTGCAGTGGTGGCCTGAGGTATGTACGTTTGGTAAAGCCCAAGCACCTTTACTGTAGCACAGAGTAGAAAATTCTCACAGGCACTCTCCATGGCACATCAGAGTTCTAGAAACATTGTGCTTGTGTTACTTAGGCTAGGTTGCTTCCATCAAGAGACCATCGAGTCAGTGGGAGATACAGTGAGGTTTACAGGTACAAAGAAGTTCCTAAGCATGTGGGCTGAGAACAGCCTTATTTAAAACAAAACCTAAATGTCTTCTCTTTTGTATCAGATCCCTTTAAGCTGCACAAACGTTCCTAAACTTTTCTCCAAACCACCTTCTCCAAGATGAAGCTCCTAAAGGACAAGTTGATTTTCTCTTTATTAATATCTACTTTGTTTCCCTGAGTCTTGTTGTTATTTTAGAATCAGTTACATTGGGAAGGGGCCTGCAGTGAAAGCAGCCAGGAGTGAGGCCGGCAGAGTGCAGTCCTCGTGCCTCCCTAAGTACATTTAACCAAATTCCATCTGGGGTCACAGATGCATATATTTTGCAGTCTGAAGTCTCACCTTCCTTAATTGCTCTGCTTTACCACTGTCTTAGAATTTATGCTGTCCTTTTTGTTTTGCTAGCTTAATATGTTCAATTTCTCCTAATGAAAAATAATATATATTTTTCCTCCATTATAATACATTTTCATTCTGATCAAGACTATATAATATTACCAAGTGAAAAGAAATAAGGATTTAAAAACTTGTAGAAGCCATCCATTTTAATAAAAATATCACAAATTTTAATATTATATACATGTAACTATGTTATATATACACACACACACATATATATATATATTTAGTATTTTTTTTCTAATTCAAAAAAATTGGTGACTAATTTGTGTTTCAAAATTGTATTCATGGGCTTCCCTGGTGGCGCAGTGGTTGAGAGTCCGCCTGCCGATGCGTGGGACACGGGTTCGTGCCCCGGTCGGGGAGGATACCACATGCCGCGGAGCAGCTGGGCCCGTGAGCCGTGGCTGCTGAGCCTGCACATCCGGAGCCTGTGCTCCACAACGGGAGAGGCCACAACAGTGAGAGGCCCGCGTACCGCAAAAAAAAAAAAAAAAAAAATTGTATTCACTTCTGTGTTAAACTGTAATAAGCCAGTTAAAGAAATCCATAGAATCAGGTTGTAAACATTTTGACCTATTATAAGTCCTACAGTGTATTATCCTATTATAATTTTATCAAAATAGAATTCCAGTTTTCTTAATAATAAAAATATATTTTGGCTCTGTATGCCTCTTTACAAAGATGTCTTATGTATACAAATACTCTTAAGCCTTAGAATGACTCTATGAGCTAGTGTATTACTGTTCGCATTTTATAAATGAGTAAACTGGGATTCAGGGGTAGATTTTCCACACTCTGAATATTTAATATGTGGCCAATTCTGGACTTGAAAACAAGTCTGATGACTCTTAGTTCTTTTCTTTTCTGGCAACAGTAGTAAGACTTGGAGGATTTTAGGGAATCATCATTATCAGTGAATTATTTAGCTAATACCTTAATAATGCTGTATAACAAATCACCAGCTGAGGGCTTCTCAATCTCCACAAATTGACATTTGTGCTAGATAATCTTTGTTGTGGTACCCGTTCTCTTTACGGTAAGATGTTTAGTAGCATTAAAGGCTTCTACGCCCTAGAGCCATCTGTGGTAGACAGAATAATAGCTGCCCAAATACGTCTACATCCTAATCCCCAGAACCTATAAATATGTTACCTTTGCAAGATATGATGAAAGTGATGCGATGTTGCTCTCAGGATCATCTTTCATTTTATAATATTCATCTTAACAGACTCGGGGGGAGAGATTCTTCTACTGGCCTTGAAAAGTAAGTAGCCAAATGTTGAACTGCCCATAGACTGGGTCACAAAGTAAGGAACCTCATATGACATCTAGGACCTGAGATCACTCTCCAGATGACAGCCAACAATAAGCCAAATAAGTTTGGAAGCAGATTCTTCCCTAACTGAGCCTCCAGATGAGAACACATCCTGACAATACATTGCAGCCTTGTTGAGATGGCAGAGAACCAACATAAGCAATGCCTACAAATAATAAATGTGTGTTGTTTTAATTCATGAAGTTTGTGGTAATTTGTTATGCAACATCGAAAACTAACACACCACGACCATGAATGAGACACGCCTTAAAGCTATCAATGGTAGTTCTGGCAGGGAAAGCAACTCAGTGTCCAGAGTAAGTATCTATTCCAATGAGAACAATGTACTGCCCTTTCCATGATATAAATGGTCCTGTACAGCCAGCTGACCGGCTGTCCTGGAGAACAGTGCCCTAACAGGGGCTCAGTGTTAGTCTGCTGTTGACAGGCTACACACTCAGCAGTGGCTGAAGCCCAATTAACCTTGGTCAGTGGAAACCCATATTGCTGAGTCTAAGGATAACCTCTAACCTTAACAATATGGACACTGTGTGAGCCCACTGGGCAAGGATGGGTGGTTGAGGAAGGGGGCCTGACTGATATCCTTAGGACAGATCATGTGGCTTTACACAAAAACAGTGATTTTATTATCTCTTACTGTTGCTTTTTGTCAGGAATCTGGTAAGAACTTTGCTTCTTATTTGGGGTCTCTCATGGGGTTTCAGTCAATGTCAGCCAGGGCTCTATTCATCTGAAGGTTTGACTGGGTCTGTAGTGCCCACTTCAAAGATGGCTCACTCATGTAGCTGGCAAATTTGAGTCCTGACTCTGACCCTTAGTACCCATATTATTTGGGGACAGTTGCTCAAATTCTGTGAGCTCCAGTCTGCTTGGCTATCAAATAGAGATAGTAATATTGAATGTGTAAGGTTGATTTGAGAATCAATGATCACATGTCAAAGCACCTGGCAAAACTTATACTCACCAAAGGACACTGTTCTATCATAGAGGAGAGAAATGGGAGCTAATATTGGAAGTATGACTAGGAGTTTGTTCTGGGGGAAGAAAATGATTTAAAAGGCCAAATTTAAACAATTATCAGAAGGGGCCTCAAACATAAGAACCCAGACGGTCCCAGGAAGCATTCTCTATCCCCCCACCCTTATCTCCTCAGAGTGCTTCCAGCCCCATTTCCATTCTAATGAAATACAGCACAATGGTCTAGCAGGAAGGGCTCAGCACAAAGGTCTGTCCATGCTTCCCAAGGGGTCAGTCTCCTTTCCCAAAGATATACCAGAAATTTCTACATAGCTTTTTGCTCTACCTCGCTCACTACTAGTGAAGTCCATGGTAAGGCATGCCTACCCCACGTAGAACTTACTGTTTCCAGTTAAACTGTTATACCTGTTGCCCCTCGTGCTCTCCTATCTCTGTCCCTTTGCTCATGCTGTTTCTTCCATCTTGAAACCCTCCCGTTCTTTTCTTGCTAGAAAATCTATACTTGCTTCAGGGTCCATATCAAACATCACTTCATCTTTAGAGTTTTCCCTGAGAGATTTCTCTTTCTTTGGATACCTCTTAGCATATTATGCCTATATCAAAGTCTTCTCAATGAAAAAAAATGTTGCCTGCCATATCAGTAAACAAAGGATGTTGCCACCATCAAGCCATCACATTACACCCACCCCCGACAGTGAGCCCTAAAGGAACTCAGGATAGAAACAGGATGCCCACCATCTAGCAGTCAGCTGCTGCAGCCACCCCTAATGACAGTGCATCCTGAGAAGACTCAGGATGAGAAAGCACAGAATACTGGCCCCAGATAGCTCAGGTGCATATCAAAGGAATGACTTCAGTGAGCCCAGACTCTTGCATCTTCCCATACACAGAAAAGCACTAAATTCCTTAACTTGAGATATCTGGTTTTCCTTATTTTTTTTCTTTATTTTTTTAACATCTTTATTGGAGTATATAATTAACAGTAATCTTTTGAAGTTCCGACTACCTAGTCTTTGTTGCAAAAACTCCTATTTCTCCTGGCTCCTCCCTTACCTCTTCTAAGCAGTCTCTCAGAGCTATCTGAGACGCTGTGTCCTGGGCTTAAGTCCTCAGTTTTGTCTACCAAATAAAACATGAAAAGATGCTCAACAGCACTAATTATTAGAGAAATGCAAATCAAAACTACAATGAGGTATCACCTCACACCAGTTAGAATGGGCATCGTCAGAAAATCTACAAACAATAAATGCTGGAGAGGGTGTGGAGAAAAGGGAATGCTCTTGCACTGTTGGTGGGAATGTAAATCGATACAGCCACTGTGGAGAACAGTATGGAGGTTCCTTAAAAAACTAAAAATAGAATTACCATATGACCCAGCAATCCCACTAGTGGGCATATACCCTGAGAAAACCATAATTCAAAAGGACACGTGTACCCCAATGTTCACTGTAGCACTATTAACAATACCCAGGTCATGGAAACAACCTAAATGTCCATCGACAGATGAACGGATAAAGATGTGGTATATATACTGAATGGAATATTACTCAGCCATAAAAAGAAATGAAACTGGGTCATTTGTAGAGATGTGGATGGACCTAGAGTCTGTCATACAGAGTGAAGTAAGTCAGAAAGAGAAAAAATACCGTATATTAACACATATATGTGGAATCTGGAAAAATGGTACAGATGAACCTATCTGTAGGGCAGGAATAGAAAGGCAGATGTAGAGAACAGATGTGTGGACACGGCGGGGGGAAGGGGAGGGTGGGATGAATTGGGAGACTAGGTTTGACGTATATACACTACCATATGTAAAATAAATAGCTAGTGGGAACCTGCTGTATAGCACAGGGAACTCAGCTCAGTGCTCTGTGAAGGCCTAGATGGCTGAGATGGGGTAGGGGTAGGTCCAAGAGGGAGGGGATATATGTATACATATAGCTGATTCACTTCATTGTACAGGAGAAACTAACACAACATTGCAAAGCAATTATACTCCAATAAAAAAATAAAAACATAATCCTCAGCTTTCAGGGTGTGTGTTTTCTTTTCAGTTGACAATCTTATCTCCCATTAGTCTAGAAGCTCCCTGAGGTGGTGACTATGTCTTTCATATTCTCCACAATTTCCTGCACAGCATGTTCTTCCTAATATATGTTCGAAATTTTATTTTGCATATTAGACTTTATTTCAAGAATTAATTCACATCTTTGCAGTAAACTGACATTCATCTTCAGTGTGAAAACCACAATGCTAAATATTTGCATTCCCATGAATGGGAAAAACTTTTTTTCTCTTTTTCTTGTCTTTGAAACATTTTTTTTTCCTTTTTGTGTTAGAACCAAGAATGCATATTTAGTTTTCTGACTCTATTTAATGCCTAAAGCATTTTAGTAGAATCACAATAGTCCTGGAAGGAACTTTAAAGGGTGAAGTAAGGTACTCTCTTATTTCTTTTTTTTCTTTTCTTTTTGCGGTAAGTGGGCCTCTCACTGTTGTGGCCTCTCCCGTTGCGGAGCACAGGCTCCGGACACTCAGGCTCAGTGACCATGGCTCATGGGCCCAGCCGCTCCGCGGCATGTGGGATCTTCCCGGACCGGGACACGAACCCATGTCCCCCGCATCGGCAGGCGGGCTCTCAACCACTGCACCACGAGGGAAGCCCCCGGTACTCTCTTATTTCTAAATGAGACTATAATTAACTCTCCCTAGAAAAGTGAATACATTTAGTATCTTAAGAATTTGCTTTAGAAAAGAACTGGATTAGAAGGTAAGGTAGAGTAGGAAAACTCAGTCTTTCATCCCTGATTACCCCTCTCCTGTTCCAACAGTTCCTGTCTTTATAGTGATCATCTCTGTGAGGCCTTTTGTTGTTCTCAAGAAGAATATGCTTGGGTAGAATACAGATTTTTTTCTGATAATTGTGGTTGCTATTTCCCCCCTTCAAATTCAGAGAATGGCATTCCCTTTACAGTCTTTAAAATAGTCCCCATGGACCAGCACATTTGTCTCTAATAAGCATCAACTAGTAGGCTGCAGCAATTTTTCATTTGAGGTAAAGTCACTGCATAGAACAACCACTGAGGCAAAGCAAAATGTTAGAATGTGAGGACCTTAGGGCTTTAAGAGGTCTTCTGATTCATTCCTCTAACTTCATGTATGAACACACAATCCATCACAAGGGAGACTCCTATGTTTCAAGATTTCAGGGGAAAAATCAAATCTCCATTGTTAACTGATTTCTAACTTCATTGGGTTATATGCCACAAGTCACTATGCTGTTTTCTGGTGGTAATGGTGGTGGTATGGTTTAATTTGCCTTACTTAAGTTAGATTTCTTTTGTTCCTTGCCAATCTCTTGTTTAAATTATTTAATTAATCTTCAGCATTTATTTCCTGATTCAAGTCCATGATATCAATACTTGCTCAGAAATCATGCTTGTCCACTCTTTAACTATCTGGTTAACGCCTTCTGATCTGCCTCTATATTGTCCTCACCCCCTCTTTGGGTACTACCAGAAGGCATAGTAAGTCAATACATAAGTGTGGGTGAATTTGCTACTATACTTTTCTCCTTGTAAGTAATTCCAGCTTCATACTTTTACTGCATGTATCCTACCTGCTAATGTTCGCATCACAGATTTGTCAAAGTCTGGTCATGCTTCAAACTAGATTCAGATGTTACGATCTCAAGTGAATTAATTGCTCCCTCTCCTGTGTTCCAGTTGCTCTTCATAGTTACCCCTATTAGATTACATATATTTTATTCTTATTTTTAGACATATATCTGTTTCTTATACCTATTAAAATATCAACAGTCAAGATAGCAACTGGGAAAATACCTGTTTAGGTTAAATGCTTAATTAATGTGAAAAAAACAAAGGATGCAAGAAAGAAAGAAAATTCATTTAGAACTGGAAGAGATCACAAAGATTATCAAGTTTAACCATATTTTACGAACAGGAAAAGTCAGACCATAAGAAATTAGGTGAGCCAAAGCCAGATGCCTAGTGAGAGCCTGTTGCAGACATTTTGAATCTGGGGGCACCAAGTACTTATTTCCCAGTTTATTTGGTAAGAGCACTCTGACTTTAGATCCTTGCCCTTACAGAACTTTTACTTGAACTCTTAAGGGAAGAGGAGATTTTCTATCTGCGAGTCTTGAGCCTGGGAAGATTAAGGACAGGAGCTATTGGCAGCCAATGTGTCACCATTTGGAATGTGAGAATAAAGCCAACACTGAGCAGACAAAAGCTTGAAGAGAGATTGGGTGCGCTGATGCTTCTTTAATCCCTGCATCAAGACAGTCTTGTAGAACAGATACTTTTCCTTTTTTACTTAAGTTTGACTTGGGCTTTCTGACTTGGGTCCTAACTAAAATCATGAAGGGTTTGAACTAAGGTACAAGTCTTCTAATGCTTAACATGTACTCTTTTCATTACCTCAGTATTGCCTGCTCCCCTCCCCAATACCTCTTTCCTTTTCCTTTATCGATCAAACAACAAATCTTCTCTAGCAATTGTGCCCTCAGGTAGGAAGCTTCCAACTTTTAAAGACAACCTTGGTATCTTTGCATGGCCCTGCACCTGATGGATGGAAGGATTACCTCACCATCCCTATGTAGCTAGATCCGTATTTATCCACTGCCAAAACATGTTTGCTATTTAAGAAATAAAAGTACAACCTCCAATATTCCCAGAGCCTTCAATCTCATTTCAAATGTGTTCCAGTTTCTATTTATTCAGAGTTGAAAACTAGAGCCCCAGGGAACGCTGAGTTCTGGTACATACATATGTATGATCTTATCAATGCAGAGGCAGAAATTCTATGCATCCAGAAAGCCCTGAGTCAGAGGTGGTTCCTAGATATTGTTGGAATTGATTTCCTCAGGTTGTTAAGGTGACTTTTGTGACCTTACCACTATAGCAGAAAGGGTCACATTCGCTCAATGACTGATCTAGTGGCCATGTGGAAACACAGATAAAACTTTTGTCTTCCCTGGCTAGGATGGTAACAGCTAACCTAAACCAGAGAGACATCCCACATCCAGAAATCAGCACTGCACTCTGACATACAGTTAATATTTTACAAATAAAATACAACTAAGTCTGCTAAAGTTTTCTGCTTAGCCTGGGAGAAACTTGCAACCATTGAAGACGAGAGATGTGAGAAGCAATTTACATCATGGCAGTTTAAGATTCAAAAATATTTTACACCATAAGGTATACGCAGAATATTCATTCCAACATTGTAGGAGCAAGTGAATCAAAAGAGCCTAAGTTCCCACCAGTAGGAAGCTGGTTAAGTAAATTATGATACATACCTCCATGCACTTCTATAGAGATATTAAAATGAAGAAGACTGACCTCTATGTCCTAATATGAAATTGTCTCTAAGACACCTTTTTTTTTGTTTTTTCTGGGGTAGGAGGCTTTATTCTTTTGGCAGATCCTGTCAGTCATTATAGATATTGCTGCACTGTTAATAAAAAATATATGCTTCTCTGAAGAAAAGGAAATGAAAGGGATCCAAATCGGAAAAAAAGAAGTAAAGCTGTCACTGCTTGCAGATGACATGATACTATACATAGAGAATCCTAAAGATGCTACCAGAAAACTTCTAGAGCTAATCAATGAATTTGGTAAAGTTGCAGGATACAAAATTAATGCACAAAAATCTCTGGCATTCCTATACACTAATGATGAAAAATCTGAAAGTGAAACCAAGAAAACACTCCCATTTACCATTGCAACAAAAAGAATAAAATATCTAGGAATAAACCTACCTAAGGAGACGAAAGACTTGTATGCAGAAAAATATAAGACACTGATGAAAGAAATTAAAGATGATACAAATAGATGGAGAGATACACCATGTTCTTGGATTGGAAGAATCAACATTGTGAAAATGACTCTAGTACCCAAAGCAATCTACAGATTCAATGCAATCCCTATCAAACTACCACTGGCATTTTTCACAGAACTAGAGCAAAAAATTTCACAATTTGTATGGAAACACAAAAGACCCCGAATAGCCAAAGCAATCTTGAGAATGAAAAACGGAGCTGGAGGAATCAGGCTCCCTGACTTCAAACTATACTACAAAGCTACAGTAATCAAGACAGTATGGTACTGGCACAAAAACAGAAAGATAGATCAATGGAACAGGATAGAAAGCCCAGAGATAAACCCACACACATATGGTCAGCTTATCTTTGATAAAGAAGGCAGGAATGTACAGTGGAGAAAGGACAGCCTCTTCAATAAGTGGTGCTGGGAAAACTGGACAGGTACATGTAAAAGTATGAGCTTAGATCACTCCCTAACACCAGACACAAAAATAAGCTCAAAATGGATTAAAGACCTAAATTTAAGGCCAGAAGCCATCAAACTCTTAGAGGAAAACATAGGCAGAACACTCTACAACATAAATCACAGCAAGATCCTTTTTGACCCACCTCCTAGGGAAATGGAAATAAAAACAAAAATAAACAAATGGGACCTAATGAAACTTCAAAGCTTTTGCCCAGTGAAGGAAACCATAAACAAGACGAAAAGACAACCCTCAGAATGGGAGAAAATATTTGCAAATGAAGCAGCTGACAAAAGATTAATCTCCAAAACTTATAAGCAGCTCATGCAGCTCAATAACAAAAAAACAAACAACCCAATCCAAAAATGGGCAGAAGACCTAAATATATACTTCTCCAAAGAAGATATACAGACTGACAACAAACACATGAAAGAATGCTCAACATCATTAATCATTAAAGAAATGCAGATCAAAATTACAATGAGATATCATCTCACACTGGTCAGAATGGCCATCATCAAAAAATCTAGAAACAATAAATGCTGAGGAGGGTGTGGAGAAAAGGGAACACTCTTGCACTGCTGGTGGGAATGTGAATTGGTACAGTCACTATGGAGAACAGTATGGAGGTTCCTTAAAAAACTAAAAATAGAACTACCATATGACCCAGCAGTCCCACTACTGGGCATATACCCTGAGAAAACCATAATTCAAAAAGAGTCATGTACCAAAATGTTCATTGCAGCTCTATTTACAATAGCCCAGAGTGGAAACAACCTAAGTGCCCATCATTGGACGAATGGATAAAGAAGATGTGGCACATATATACAATTGAATATTACTCAGCCATAAAAAGAAATGAAATTGAGCTATTTGTAATGAGGTGGATAGACCTAGAGTCTGTAATACAGAGTGAAGTAAGTCAGAAAGAGAAAGACAAATACCATATGCTAACACATATATATGGAATTTAAGGGAAAAAAATGTCATGAGGAACCTAGGGGTAAGACAGGAATAAAGACACAGACCTACTAGAGAATGGACTTGAGGATATGGGGAGGGGGAAGGGTGAGCTGTGACAAAGCGAGAGAGAGGCATGGACATATATACACTACCAAACGTAAGGTAGATAGCTAGTGGGAAGTAGCCGCATAGCACAGGGAGATCAGCTCGGTGCTTTGTGACTGCCTGGAGGGGTGGGATAGGGAGGGTGGAGGGAGGAAGATGCAAGAGGGAAGAGATATGGGAACATATGTATATGTATAACTGATTCACTTTGTTATAAAGCAGAAACTAACACACCATTGTAAAGCAATTATACCCCAATAAAGATGTTAAAAAAAAAAAAAAATATATATATATATATATATGCTTCTCTGTAAAGCATTAAAAAAAAAATCCAAGGATGAGATAACTGAGGTCTCAGCTCAAGTATCTCCAAATACGTTGTTGTCCATTCCCTGACCTTTCCGTGTGTTATTTCTTCGTTGTTTTCCAGATCAATGCCATTCTCTGTGAGCTTCTGTGGTGCAAGCTTTTTTGTAGGGTCGGATTTCTTCAGAGCCAAACCCTGGGATCCACATGTTCCACTGGTGTTCTAGATGCAGCTGGACATCTTTCACCTCCAGGGTGCTGGACTTGCGATGCCGAGCAAGCTGGCAGGCTGCTGTCACCACGCTCTCGATAAAATTATCAGCAATCTGCAGTAGCATCTCCTCCACATCTTCATCCAATTGCTCATCAGAATCCACTTCTCTTACTAAGTCTTGTAACTTCTCCTTGGTCAATACCTGATTGTTTTCAGGACTGAGACACTCTACCGTCCCAGTAGCGCCTGGGATATTTACCACTGTAGGGCTACTGGCCATGGAGCCTTGTGGAGGGGTGCTAGCTGGTTCCGGTTTTAATGATGAGAAACTGGACAGGTTGACTGGGGCTGAGGGGCCAAACTGGTTCATAATCTAATGCCCTTTGGACTTCAGCTCATAGAGCTTATCGAGATCTTGTTTCGTTTTGGAGCTATGAGGACCAAGTCCAAAGGCAGCAGCATCTATCTCCCCATGGTATGCAGAGACTGCCCCAGTGAAGCGCTCATCTCAGCGGCCAGTCCGACTGCTCGGCCCTCCCCAAGTAAGACATTTTTTTTTTTTTTTTTTTTCTCTTGCAGTACGCGGGCCTCTCACTGTTGTGGTCTCTCCCGTTGTGGAGCACAGGCTCCGGACGCGCAGGCTCAGCGGCCGTGGCTCACGGGCCCAGCCGCTCCGCAGCATGTGGGATCTTCCCGGACCGGGGCACGAACCCATGTCCCCTGCATCGGTAGGAGGACTCTCAACTACTGCGCCACCAGGGAAACCCAAGACATCTTTTTAAGTGAAGAAAAGCAAGGAGCAGGAGAGTGTGAATAGGAAGCAACTATTCATGTTAAAAGAAGGAAGTCAGAGCTCTGTGAAGGTGCCCATGCATAAATACATCAACACACACACACACATCGATATGCAGAGAATATCATCTCTGGAAGGATCCACAAGAAATTGCCATCAGAGCTAGCCTCAGGGAAGGGGAACTGGAGTGCTGGTGGGCAGGGTTGGAAGGGAGAATAATTTTTCAATATATTTCCTGCTGTGCCATTTGAATTTGTGTTACCACATCTTCACATTGCCTATTAAAAAGAAAAATAAAGAGTATTCCAAGGTCTGACTTTGGTTTAGAGTTCAAAAATGAAAACATTAAGATTTTATATTCCTTTTTTCCCTTTAGGCAAAAGCAGGGCCCTTCAATCTTTGTTACCTTTTGAACAAATAGGCTATAGTACTTTTAGACTTTCTCCCTGGAGTCCAAAGCTCACAGTGTTAAAGTAACCAGGGAAATAGGGAAGAGATGGAGTCCAGGTTCTGTGTCCTAAATGTGTTTCAGTCATGGAGAAACAATCTTTTCTCCTAATACTGCTATTTATACCAGTAGGAGCATGCACTGAGGTAATTCCTTCTTTTCTGCTAGATTAAAGAAAGAGGGCCTGTTTTCTTTCTTTCTCTCTCTTTTGCAGAAGGATCTGTTGTTCTTTTGCTCAAAGTGAACATGCCGCAAGCGGGGGCTACTCTTCGTTGAGGTGTGCGTGCCTCTCACTACTGTGGCTTCTCTCGTGACGGAGCACAGTATCCAGGGGCGTGGGCTTCAGTAGTTGTGGCACACGGGCTCAGTAGTTGTGGCTCGTGGGCTCTAGAGAGCAGGCTCAGCAGTTGCGGTGCACAGGCCCAGTTGCTCGGCAGCATGTGGGATCTTCCTGGACCAGGGATCGAACCCGTGTCCCTTGCACTGGCAGGTGGACTCTCAACCACTGTGCCACCAGGGAAGTCCCTGGATAGTGGTATTTTTTTCTCCCCATCCCTCCACCTCCTCTGAGGTTCTTAATGGTGCCAGCCTGGGACTGTGGCTCTGAAACATCTAGCCT
Organism: Phocoena phocoena; assembly: GCF_963924675.1. NCBI lineage: Eukaryota > Metazoa > Chordata > Mammalia > Artiodactyla > Phocoenidae > Phocoena > Phocoena phocoena. Next base: position 90,561,322 of record NC_089221.1, on the reverse strand, counting down.
GAGTTCACTCCCAGGTATGTGGAACTAGATCAGAAGAGTGAAATGAAGGACTAAGCCTAAGACTTTGTGGCTTGTGAATCTGTTTGCTTAAGCTCCAGGCTCTCATCCCAAAGCTGTTCCTTAGGCACAGAACTTAACTAACTGGTGTCAGTTCCAAACAGACTCTAGCAGGTAACAAAATGGTCTAAGTAGAAATGGATTTGCGTGGCTCCTCTCTATTTCCTCTCCTCCTTTTTCTATCATCTCCTAATACTGTAGCACTCCAAATGATGGCAATAGATGAAGTTCCACTGTGGCCTAGTTAGTGCTTTAAAGAGGGCTGAGAGAGGGTAAATACAGTTCAAGTTGAACACTTTCCCAAAAGATATGTAGTTTGGGGGAAGTTCATTTCCAACAGTTGTGTCAGAGATGATTTCCACTTAATATATGGGGAAGGAAACCAAGATTCAAGACTAGAAGGTGTATCTGTCAAGCTTAATAAGAAGGTGACAGCAGGACAGCCCCTTACACACTCTATCTTTGTCGGCACCACACCTCAGGCATCAGATGTGAGAAGAGACATCCTGTTGTACACAATGAATATTAGGATTTCAGATCAAGAGAGTGGTAAGATTTCCTTGTCTCCAGATCACTAGTTCTCAAATCAGCCTTCATGTCCATTTCATATGCCTGATCCCTTCCCCTAGAAACTCTGCTTGGGTGGTATTGAGGGTAGCCTGGGAATCTTATCTCTATAGGATTCTGCAATGCAGCTGTGGCTAACTGCGGATACTCAGGGCCTGGGACCAGCTTGATGCCACCTCCCTGACTAAAAGGACAGATCAGAAAAACCTGGTAATTTATCAGCCTCTGTACTGATGAGCACTTTTCTGAGTGCAATACATTCTCATCACAGCCCTACAGGGTTAGCAAGACAGGATATTCATCTCCATTTTTCAGATGTGGAAACTGAAAATCCAAGAGATCTGCCAAAGGTAAGATGCACGTTAAGTTAAAGGCAGATCTGGAATTCCAAACAAACCCTCTGAGGCCACTACAGTCTTCACTATAGCATTGCAGCTCCAGGCTTCAGGTTCCCAGTGAACAGCCTGGGAGGTGGCAACTGTTTTACTTCCTAGAACCAAAGGAAAAAGCGTGAAACCCAGGCTATAGCTAAAAGGTACAGCCACTTAATTGCATAGATAAGGAAACTGAAGCACAGTGATTTGCCCAAGGTTACATAGCCAGTCAGTGGCAAGAAGAATAAGCAACAGTGGGATTACAGTTAACACAGACCAAAAACAGAGCAAGATGCACGGGAACTGTATATCTTCTGCTTGGGGTTTCAACGATGTCAAGTGATTACTGCATAGAGAGCTGCTGTGTATTTGGAAGACTGCCCAATGCATTGAGAAATGGACCATGGCAAGGGGTAGGCATACACATCACTGAGGTCACCTTGCATGGTCTTTATGAGTGTGCCAGCCAGTCTGTGCCCCTGTGTGTGTATGTGTGCATGTGTGTGTGTTGGTTAGTTGCCAAGGGCATGCTCAAGCCAGCAGTAGCCTATATACATTTGGCAAAGGTAAAGAACAAAAAAATCTCCCCAGAAAGTGTTAGCCTAATTATATAGCCAGTCTGTTTCTTACCTGGAGGGAAATGCAGTCTTCACAATCCCTGGCAATTGTGATAATCATTCATGATACAGGAGTGTGGGGGGAGAGGTCCGCCCCCCCCGCCCATTCTATCTCATTTCTCTAACCCTCTAGCATAGCTAGAGATTAATCCAACTCCTATAAAACAGAAACAAACTTCAAATCCACGTCAGAGCCCACGGGAGAGAATGATTTACAAAGTGCCAGCAGAACATTGGTGTAAACAAGACAATGCACGTAAATTCCCAGCAAGTCAATTAACATTCAGTTATTCTGAACAGGACCTGACCTTGATGCTTGAGGATCTGAACAGAAGGCAACCTGCAGCTTAAAGGAAAATGGCACCTCTTCCACTCAAACTGGCAGGTCTCTAGGGTTCAAAGGCTCAAGAAGAACTCTTCCTCAAAAGGACACACAAAAGTACAAAAACTGCCTCAGCACAACTCTTGTATTTCAGAACCGATATCTTTTTGCCTTTGAGCCCACAAACACTTTGATGGGCTTTGATCTAAATATCTGAAGGATCTAAGTGTAATGCTGCATTCCAGATGCGTCTCTCCTTTCAAGACCTTTGAGGGTTAAAAAGTCTCAAAATGAAGAACTGCACATGTTTCTTTGTATATTTCTTCAATTGCTAATTCAAAGAAGAGGGTTTACTTGTAATTGCTCTGCTTATTAGCATTATCTGTGCTTTCTGGGGATGCTTTTCCTTGAACTTTGGGAAATAATCAACCATAGTCTTTCACAGTGCTTTGCAACTCCAGGCACCCAGAAAAGGTGCGTGACCCATTTGAGTCCATGGGAACAGAGCTGTTCAAACTCTAATGCACACCTGAGTCTCCTGGGACCTTGTAAAGGGAGATTCTGATTCAGTAGGTCTGGAAGGAAACCTGAGATTCTGCCTGCCTTATGAGCTTCCAGGTGGCACTGATGCTGTGGTCCAAGGACCACACTGTGTGGCTCTGCCCCAGAGCAAGTGTCTGAGGAGTTCCTTCCACAGAACACGCAGTTCTTTGAAAAGGGGTCCTTCTCTCATTACAAGACTCAGCCATTTGTAACACGAGATGTTACTAAATAGTATTACAGATCAGGGGCCTCAGACTTGTTCGAATCAGGTACCCTAGACATACAGGTTAGAGGAATTCCCCCAACATCAATTCTTTGGTGCCCATGGCCCCCTTTTGGAGACAGGTGTTCTGAGGTTTGTTGTGTGTTGTTTGCAGACTTCATAGTTGTCCACACTAGGTAAATTTGATGGAGATAAACCAAATTCCTGTGGCATTAATGGCCCATACTTCTGTTAGACTACCACTTGATAAAGAAAACACATATAAAAACAGCAGATGTGTACTATTCCTCCTCTCAGTGGTTGCAGAATCAACTGGCTGGATCCTGGGTGTACGCAAAGTAGATTCTTCATTAGAGACAGACAAGGCAGCTGGCTGCTGGGGAGAAATCTGATTGTTTGGTACCAAAGCAATGTTCTGCATAGAGTCCTTCTCTAGTGTGCTCAACAGACACTGTCCAGCCAGCACTTTGTCTCATTTCCGGGCTTTCTTTCTCCAACAGACACACACACACACACACACACACACACAATTTCCTAGGCAATTACCCTGGAATCATTTAGAAGACTCTGTGGTCCCATCTGTCTCTACCGTCTACTTCTCATGCCTTCCCAGGATTCCAGGCCAATAATGACAATAAATAAAAATAACAGCAATAATAATAACCACTGTTTTAATCCTCATTACAAACATTTGACATAGGTACTACTATTATTCTCATTCTATGGATGAGGCCTCCTGGGCACAGAGAGGATACGTTTAAGCAATTTGCCCAAGGTCACGCATCTAATACCAGGGGTACAAACACAAATACCCTGGCACCAGTGTCCATGATCTTAACTACTACATGATACTTGTCCATAGCCTTTAAATCATTTTACCGAAAAAAGAGAGAAAAAGTCTTATTATCCTCTTTATCTTTTACAGTGGATGGCTCATTAAAACCAGAGCCAAAATAATTAGCAACCAAATAAATTGGTTTCCTTTCCAAGAGAGCGTTTTCAAATACTCCCCTGAGGTGAGGGAAAATATTTGCATTCTGTCCCTGTTGGCGGGGTGTGTGCAGTGAAGTGCATTCTTTTAGAATGGGTGGATCCTTTTAAGGAAGCACGTAAGAAGAAAAACAAGACAAATGTTGCCACAGTAAAATATATTGATTCTTCTTATCCCCTTATATTTGAATAAGTTCTATCCTCTCACAGGGCCTTCAGGTTGTACTGTCTTTGTGAAACTTCATTGATACCAACCCCTGTCCCTTCTCATTTTCTTAACAACTGTGGCCAATATTATTAGACTCTCTCTGCATGTCGTTTGAGTATACGCATCATATGTTTTTCTTTGTTTTACATATATTATGATCTCTTCCACTTGATTCTAAGAATTCTGGTTTAAACACTTATTCCTTTATTGGGCAAATATTGCCACTGTCCTTCTGTAACACAGGGTAACATAGCTATGGTGATTAGCTTAGGTGGTTAGCGCATCAGTTTAGCTGTACTCTCCTCTATGCAGCTTAGATATCTGTACCATGACAGAGTTACCCTTGACAACTCGAAGCCCAGCTAAACATCTCATTCCAATGCATGATGGTCATAAGGATACTGGGCAAGTGATGTAGGCTAGAACAGAGCAAATTTAGGAATTGTAGTGCTGAGAAAACAAACTCAGAGTTCAGGCTCCATGGATAAAGGCTCAGGAGGGTCACCTCTGTATATGAAGGGCAACATTTATTGGTAAAGTTTTGATTTAGGCAGTGAAGAAATCTTGCCCTTGAGGCAGAATCAGAATCCCAAGAGGACACAATTAGCAAGTGGCAGAGCCAGGATTGAAACCCAAGCAGCCCAACTCCACAGCCATCACTTTCAACCACCATGTTCTACTGCCCACTTGGTAAAAAAAGAAAAAATTTAATGAATCCTCCCACCCATAAAACAAAGCCCAGTCTTCAGAGTCTTCTATGTAATTTCTTCCAGCTGTGATCTCAATCTACATTCTGAATTTTTTTTTTTTTTTTTTTTTTTTTTTTCAGTACGCGGGCCTCTCACTGCTGTGGCCTCTCCCGCTGTGGAGCACAGGCTCCGGACACGCAGGCTCAGCGGCCATGGCTCACCGGCCCAGCCGCTCCGCGGCCTGTGGGATCTTCCCAGACCGGGGCATGAACCCGTGTCCCCTGCATCAGCAGGCAGACTCTCAACCACTGCGCCACCAGGGAAGCCCTCTAAATTTTTTTCACTTAGTTTTATACACTCTAGAGTGGTGGTTTTCTACCTTGGTTGCACATTAGATTTATCTGGGGAACTTGGGAAAATCCTGATGCCCAGGCTGTGCTTCAGAACAAGTTCATCAGAATCTCAGGGGTGCGGCACTACAAGCAGTATTTTCAAAAAATTCTTATAATTCCACATGCAGCTGAGTTTAATAACCTGTGCTTTATAATTTAACCAAACTGACTACATATAATTTTCTACCTCCACCTCTTTGTTCATGTTATTCCCCACTATTTAGAGTATTCCATCCCCATTCACATTTTAGGATTATTTTTCTACTTCTGTGAAAAATGTCACTGGAATTTTAATAGGAATTGCGTTGAATCTGCAGGTAGTATTGTCCTATGGACATTTTAATAATACTAATTCTTCCAAGCCATGAACATGGGATATCATTCCATTTATTTGTGTCAGTGGGAAAAGGATAGTCTCTTCAGTAAATGGTGTTGGGAAATCTGAATATCCACATGCAAAAGAATGAAATTGAACTCATCATACAACATACACAAAAATTAATTCAAAATGAATTAAAAACTTAAACATAAGAATTAAAACTGAAAAACACCTAGTAAAAAACATAGAGGAAAATCTTCCTGACATATGTCTTGGCAATGATTTTTTGGCTATGACACTGAAAGTACAGGTAACAAAAGCAAAAATAAACAAGTGAGACTACATCACACCAAAGTTTCTGCACAGCAAAGGAAACCATCAACAAAACGAAAAGGCAACCTATGGAATGGGAGAAAATATTTGCAAACCGTATATTCAATAGAGGGGTAATATCCAAAATATATAAGGAACTCATACAACTCAAGAACAAAAACGACAGATAGCCTGATTTTAAAATGGACAAAGAAATTGAATAAACATTTTTCCAAAGAAGGCATACAACGTGGAATCTAAAAAAATGTCACAAATGAACTTATTTACAAAACAGAAATAGACTCACAGACACAGAAAATAAACTTATGCTTACCAAAGGGGAAGGGGGGTGGGGAAGGGAGGGATAAATTACGAGTTTGGGATTAACAGGTACACACTACTATATATAAGATAGATAAATAACAAGGACCTAGTGTATAGCACAGGGAACTATATTCAATGTCTTGTAATAACCTGTAATGGAAAAGAATCTGAAAAAGAATGTATATATATGACTGAATCACCTTGCTGCACATCTGAAACTAACACAACATGGTAAATCAACTACACAATTTAAAAAGTGAGTGAATGAATAAATAAATAAAAGAAGGCATACAAATGTCCAAGATGAAAAGGTGCTCAACATCACTAATAATCAGGGAAATGGAAATCAAAACCACAATGAGATATCTCCTTATACCTGTTAGGATGGCTATTATCAAAAAGTCAAAAATTAGCAAGTGTTGGTCAGGATGTGGAGAAATTGTAACTCTGTTGGTGAGACTGTAAATTGGTATAGCGACTATGAAAAAAACAGAGCTTCCTCAAAACGTTAAGAATATAACTACCATATGATCAGCAGTCTTACTTCTGTGTATATATCCAAAGAAGATGAAATCAGTATCTTGAAGAAATATCTGTACTCCCATGTTCTTGCAGTATTATTCACAATAGCCAAGATATGGAAACAACCTCAATGTCCATCGGTGGATAAAGAAAATGTGGTATACATATACAATGCAACAATTCAGCCATAAAAAGAAAATCCTGCCACTTGCAACAACATGAACTAAGCTAGAGGACATTACACTAAGTGAAATAAACCAGACAAAGAAAGACAAATACTGTGTGATCGCATCTGTGTGTGAAATCTAAAAAAGCCAAACTCATAGAAATATACAACGGTGATCACCAGGGGCTGGAGACTGGAGGAAATGGGAGGATATTGGTCAAAGGGTACAAATTTTCAGTTATAAGATGAATAAGTTCTGGAGATCTAATGTACATCATGGAGACCACAGTTTATAATGTATTGTACACTTGAAATTTGCTAAGAGAGTAGATCTTAGGTGTTCTCACCACAAGAAAAAGAAGGTAAATAGGATAGGTTAATTAGCTTGATTGGGGGAATCATTTCACAATGTATGCCTATATTAAACATCACATTGAACACCTTAAATATATATAACATTTATTTTTCAATCATACATCATTAACACTGGAGGGAAAAAAAAACCTGTGGGCTTTATCCTTAGAACAATGGAACCCCTTAGACGGTTTTAAGCAGTGGTGTGATGTGGATTAGAATTGCATTTTGTTATGATGATGAGGCTGGGGTATGGGAAAAGAATTTGAGAACAAGTTAGGATAGAAGCAGAAGACCAAATGGGAGGCTAGAGGCTATGACAGAGTGTAGTGAAGAGGAGATGACGACACGGATCCCCAAAGCAGCCATGGGATAAAAAGAAGATGTTAACATTGACAAGTTTTTATGAGGATGAATCAGTAAAGGATTACTGAAGGGTATTTGACCTAGTTTAATGTGAAATTGCCAAGAGACATAACGTGATGCACATTTATCCTTGTTTCACAATTCTTGGAGTAAGGTAGCCCCAACAAATGAGTCATCAATTGCAGTTCACCTTTGTAAACAAAGAGTTTGAAGATATTTAGACTGAATATGAACATACCTTGCCCATTTTATCAATAAAAACAGTCCATGCTTCTAAAATTCAAGATGATGAAGTAAAGAAGAAAAGTATTATTCTCCCTCAAGTGCAAAACCAAATCTCACTTAAATAGGGATTTATGACTTCCCCCCCCCATTGGAAAGGAGCAGCTTTTGAAAATTTGATTTTAGTCAGCTAAAAATGTCATTGCCAAAGACTCCCAAACATGGTTCTCCTTGGGGAAAAAAAATAAAACAAAAGCAAATAAGTGACTTACTGAAGAGATGTAAAATGTATTTTACAACCCATTCTCTCACCCAGTGTCAACACTCTGTTGATTTGGGGGGTACAAAGTAGACCTTAAATGTGCCATAGAGAGAGTAGAATTTATAATGCCCTAAGTCTCTGATACCTAAAGGAGTTTGAAAATGAGAATGCACTGCACTTTTAAAAGCAGAGGCAGAGTACTTAAATGCCACTTTTTCAGTAGCACCCAGAGGTTTTGAGAATTAACCACCTCCAAAAATATATTATGTGTTCTCTGAAGGAAAATTAAAACACAAATCAAAATTGTTGGGAAAAACATTAGTGCCCTCCAGCTGCTGAGGGTTTGCACATATGTGCTGTGTTCATAGTCCCTGCATGCCTAAGGCCAGTGACCCAGAAACATTTCAGCACAAGCCAGCATACAAGGGGAAGGCCAGAGGGTCACCTTCCTGGAGTGGTATCAAAATCTCCTCCCTTCAAGCCCTCTCTCTCTAGCAGCTCCCTCGCTCCCTGCCTACACAGAGAGGTTAGAGATTTTTCTGTTTCTCTGAAAGCTCAGTTCTCCCTTTCTTCTCATACTTACCAACATGGCAGCTTTGTTGTTAGTTACCAGGCTGCCTGTCATACACCAAAGACTGTGTTGGGAGCGAGTGTGATTTGGTTCAAAGGTAGAGTAAGTAAACACATGGCCTTTTGTAAATAATTTAAATTCCGAAGTTGACTAGAGAAAGAGCCAGGTATATACCCTCCTTGGAGTTGTATAATACACAGTAACATAACTGCTGTGTAATACACATTACAATAAATTGTCATCAGAGCATAATGCTGATGTAAGCAACTTCTGATTCTCTCCACCCTTTGCCATCACTATTATATAATTTTACCCTCAAACTCAATATTTACAGATCCATCCATTCAGCTAACATATACTGGAGCCATACTATGTATAAGACACTGTACTGGATTCAGTGAGAAAATTCAAGATGAATAAGACCCAAACTTTTAAGAAAGGAGCTTACAGTATAGTGTAGAGGCTAAATCCCTTGACTTCTGGAGGGAAAACAATCTGAGTTTAAATATCAAGTCTGGTTGTTAAGCCTGGGCAAGTTTAGTAATCTCTCTGAACTCTGGTTTCCTTGTCGGTAAAATGAAGATAGTAATAAAATATGTCATGTAGGGTAGGCATGAGGAGGAAGAGACTTGGAGCCACAGAGCCCAGCACAGAGAATGGACAAGTCAAATTGATCTGCTGTCAGGATCACCAGTTCAGTAGGAGCCAAGGGTAGTCTGGAAATGTTGTCTGGGATAAGAGTATGCATGGCCTTGAATGTCAGGCAAAGAAATGTGGACTTCTAGGGTATCCCTAGAAGTTTTTTGTGTGTGGGAATAGAGACGTGGATAAACCTATACTTCAAATGTATAACTTCATATGCAATGTGACAGAGGAACTGGAAAGAGGCCAGAAGCAAAGAAGTCAGTTAAAGGGCAAGTAAAGGGCCAAAGCACAGGCCAGACCACAATGGATGCCCTCAATGTAATCACGAAAAAAGTGAGATAAACCCAAATGAAGAGACAGTCTACAAAATAATTGGCTTATACTCTTCAAAAGTGTCAAGGTCATAAAAGATAAGGCAAGATTCAGGTGGTGTCACAGATTATTGAGAGTCAAGGATTCATGACAACTAAATGCAATGTGGATCCTGGAACAGATCAAGGACATTCACGGGAAAACTGGTGAAATTCAAATAAAGACTACAGTTCAGTTAATAATGCTGTGCTGATGTTAATTTTGATAAATGTGTCATGGTTAGGCAAGATGTCAATGTTAGGGAAGCTGAGTGAAGGGATAAGAACTTTCTGTATTATTTATGTAACTTTTTTCAAATAAAAGGGTAGGGTTATTTTATTTTATTTTATTTTTTTAAGTCTAGGCAAGAGAAGATAAGGGTCTGAACCTAGGTAGGGGTTCTGAGAACGGGGAGAAGAGGAAGCAGAACTGCTAAGAGTTGGATACTGACTAGGCTTGGTAGGGTGATGGAGGAATCACTGAAAATCTGATTCAAGCCTCAGTGACTGAGAAATTAGCAGAGTTATTATCTTAAGGAAGTCCTGGGAAGAAATAAGTTTTAAAGGAGGGGTAATGAGTTCTATCTTGCACATGTTGAGTTGTGGATGTTGAGAGTTTTACTGTAGATGTTGATAGGAAATGATATGAAAGACAAGGGGGACAGGTGGGGTTAGAGTTATAGACTTGGTCTATATACATCCAATACACAGGTAATAGTTGGAAATATGGGAGTGAATACACTTACCAAAGGAGCAGGGAAAAGGATGAAGACAGACACGTTTTATTTTTAGGAAATATCCACATTTAAGGGGAAGAGGAAAAAGAGAGGGACCACATTAGAGCTCCATTTCTTTCATTAGGAGAAAGCTGGTTTCTAAAAATGTAATAGATTTGGAGTAAAATGAGGTTTTGGAAGACATCAGTTTGTACCTCCATAATGGAGGTAATTAGTGATAGGAACTAAACAAGATTAGTGATAGGAACTAAACAAGAAGAAAAGAGAAAATCAAGGATCATATGCGAGTGTTTTCAAATAAAGACCTATGTTAACGAATTGATCCAGCTTGGGATTTGAAATCTCAGTAGCATGTTGTAAAAGAATTTATCTGTGTTTTTTACCATTAACCTTGAAAAGTAAAGCCCCATCTCCCCAAACATCCTCGTTTCCGGTAGAATTCCACTAACCGTTTAGAAGAATAAGAGATTGCAAAATGAGATGAGCTCGGATAGTCTGACTGTCATGCATTTTAGGAAAATCTGCTCAAGAATAGTAAGATGTTTTAAGTTTTCCTAAGAGTTCCCCCCACACATATTTTAAACATGTTTGCCCATATTTAAGCCTCACAAATCATAAGTTTATACTTCAGTGAGCCTGTTTTGAAAACAAATGGCCTCCAGTTTTCCAGCTTCCTGATGTAGCTGGAGAGTAGCCTCTCTATAAACCCTCCCTTTTTAGAGAGTTGCTCCTCTTCCAATTTTAAGTGGTTCTTAAGGCTCTTGTCATGTTCCCTTAGCCCTTGACCCCTGGGCCTCAGTGTGGTCAGCCAGAGCTCTTCCTTGGGATTTAAAACGGCAACTGAGGAAGTTATTTAGACTCTGTGGCGATGAAAGCTGAGAGCTGCAAGGCTTGAAACTTGGAAACTTTTAGCAGCCATGTTCTCTGCGAGTCTGTACTTAAAAATAATAATAAAGCCAAAATACAGATTAAAGCTGGGATGTGAAATGACCCAAAGGCGTTCTGATGTCATGTGATTACCCAGTTCCAGCTGTTGCTGAAGCACAGAAGTATCACTGCCCCCTCTCAACTCTACACGTGAGCACATTATCTACTTCAAGAACCTTCCAACAAACTCCCCTTTTTTGCCCAAGATAGTTAGAAGTGGATTTCTGTCAGTTGCAACTGTAAGAGTCGAGACTAATACTAAGGATTATGCCTGGCTAAGAGGACTCTGCTCTGGGTTATTCTTTTTAAACCATTTCTAATGAGTCCTTGTACCCTAGGATAGGATTTGTTTGTTCAATTTGAACTCTTAAAGGCAGGGGCTTCCCTCCTTTCCTTCCTTCTTTCCTTTCTTTCTTGGTTGGTACTGGGGTCAAATACATCCTCTGGTATCTAAACTAGATATGGAATTCTGGACCTATGAAAGCATCTCTCTATCTCCAACATGACTCTGCATGTGGGATTTGGTTTTCAGAAGAAACAGTCTTATTTTTAAAGACAAAGAAAAAACATGATTTGTGGTATAGCAAAAAACAAAAGTTTTTGCGCCAACCAAAATTGGATGTGAATCTCTCCTCTGCCACACACTAACTTTGTGACCTTGACTAAAGTGCTTAAACTTTCTGAACTTCTAATAAAAACGTGCACTGAACAGTTTCCAATGTGCCAGGCATTGTGCGAAGCAATTCACAGGCTCTGCTTACAAGGCAGCTACTGTTATCCCCATCTTATAGATGAGGAAACTGAGGTTTAGAAAAGTTGTCACTTGCCAACAGACACTGCACAGCAGACTCAGTGTTATACTTAACCACCAGGTGACATTATATGACAATGTCTGTCTCATGAGAATGGTGTAAAACTTAAGAAGATATTGTAGGTACTGTGCCTGGCATTCCAAATGTGGCAGTAGCAATTATGATTTATTCCCAAGAACCAAGTCTATGTTTTTCTCTTTTCCTTTTTCATATGTTCAACTCTGTAGGAATCAAATATTGATTCTTTTGAAAAACCTGCAACAGAATCAGGTGTTACTTGGGCAGGGTATTTTTGCTGTTGTGTTGTTTTAACATTCACATCAAGAAACAATAGTCAAATTAACCCTTCTGTAGACAGTATCTACCCACTAAAAGTGGGTTAACCAGCAGGGTCACTAGCTAACTACTGTACAGCCCATGGGTTGGGTACTGACCTTCTCTATTCAGAAAGACCACAGGAGCCAGAAAAGCGAGGTGGACGAGGCCCAACTGGCTGCTCAAGGAATTTATTCCCAGCTTCCCCGAGTTATTCTCACACTGCCTCCTATCTTACCTCTTCATGCCTTTGGGTTGTCACTCCAGGCCCTGTTCACTTGAGCCCAGAGAACCCAGGGCTTGCAATGGAAACAGACTTCTTTCCACAGCTAACCAAATGAGTAAAGGAAGATATGGTATGTGCTCATGTAGTTAGGCAGTTTGTCTCTTTGAAGACATGAACAAATTAAATGACCAAATTCGCTTGTCCGTTATAGACTAAATTGTACCTTCTTCTTTCCTATCTTGCACAGGATTTTTCCCCTCAGGTGTGCCCCTGGTATATGTGAAAATTAAAAACTTTCTTTCCGACACTCAATATCAAACACTTTCTCTCTGTGCTCAGATCTTTGGGACGAGGTTTCACTCTGTTACCTGATTTCACACACAGAAGTTGTCCACATTTCCCTTTCTAAAGAAATGAAGGGAAAATGTAATTATACGTTCTGTCATATCACCTGCAGTACAACATTAGCTCACTATAACTGTCGCATAGGCGCCATTACATTTCAGTGGTGACCACAGAGATGACAGGGCAAAAATGTCCCTCATTCTTCTTGCCCTTTAAAAAATGACTTGTCATGAAGAGGTTATTTTTCTAGTAAAATAATTCATCTCTTTTTCAACTTTTCTATGTCAAGTGGATCACTGTCATTTGACAATGACATTTTTTGGCCAATCCACTATGGACTCAGACAAACTAGTTAAATAAAAATTAATTGAAGAAATAGAAATTATTTTTATTATATAGTACTACTGCTTATTCTATAGGCAATTCTAATGAAAGCCTGAAACATAAATTCAGATTTCTGACCCCACCTGACATTATCAATAGTTGTGTTTACATGAGTGTATCTGTGTTTGTATCAGACAACGTATTCAGTGTCTGAGACAGAACAGTCGACTGAAATACTGTTATTAGGTTTAGGGAATGAGACTCAGTTTCTTCATTTATGAAACTGGGTGATAATGTCTTTATAGATTTAATATCAAGATTAGATTTAGTATCATAGATACATCCCAAGGCATTCAGTATTTAGCGAACATTAGCTCTTGTTATATGGCATATGTCTATGTGTAATACTACCTAGACATACACACACTCACTAAATCATCTAAAGGATATACTCAGAGATTTAAATGTGGAACTACTGACTCAGCCAAACCCCAGAAAATTATTCAAGGTCATTCAAGAGATGCTTCAGTGTCATCACCTTCTGCAAATAGCAGTCCCCTTGGAAGGTAGTGGTGAAATTCACTGAGGCTTCAATGACTTTGGGTGCGTGACTTTGAGAAGCAAATAAGAGAAGCAGAGACACTTGCCAACTTTATTTTGCTTATCTCTAGTCAGAACAAACAGTGCTATTCATTTTGAGTGACCCTACACAGTTCTTTGCATTTGGGTTGTGCTTGTGTAGCCATTAAATCGACTCTCTAGGAACAAATGGGAAAACAAATCAGCAACTGGCTATGCTTCTGTCAGTTTCTATCAGTTTCAGCTGGCACTGTCTTTCCATTTTTGGTCTCCAAGAGAACATGTGACCCACTGGGCAGATAACTAATTTGAGAGTCACAGCAGGTAATTTCACTTTTCAGTATTTCCTCCAAATTTGCTCCTACAAGAGTGCCATGGGTAATGGGATGAGTTTTTAAATCAAAAAGACTGAAATTGGAATCCCAGGTGGACATCTCATGGACCGAGTAACTTTAGACAAGTTATACAACTTTCTGAATGCCACTTTCCTTAGCGGAAATATTTTCTACCACAAAAGCTTGTTCTTACAATTTCATGTTCACGTGTGCAATGCACCCATTGCAGGCCTGGCAAATGGCAGCCAGTTGTTAACAGCTATTTCTTACCAGCTACTATTAGCATTTCATCTATTCTATGACACTGTGCTAGGTAACTGCTGTATCTAGTAATATTCTGACCTAACAGAACAAAAGCATGGAAAGGTAAATGTCCTCAGAAAGGAACACTGATTACATTTATTAATCAAAGATTGTGTTCACACAGCTATTGAAAACTCAAGATTTTTGCATGCTCTAAAGCCATCTATATTTCATATAGTGAGCAAAATATTCAGCAAATGTTATATTTAGATTTTACTAATAAGAGGACTTTTTACACATCTGCTTTGCTTACATGATATTGAAACATAGCTAATAATTTCAGAAAAGGTAGATTGTAATTAAGGATCAATTTTCATGTCTTTAATATAGGAGTAGTAGTGCTTACCTAATAGGGTTGTTTTGAAACTTAAGATAATGTCCAGAAAGTGCTAAATAAAATTTAAAGCATACTATAAGTTGTGAGCTCTTCTACTATTAAGTCAAAAACGGTCATTCTTTGTAATAGCAAAGTACCCAATTTAGTAATTTGCTAATTGTTCTTCCAAATTACATTGATTATTTATGCATGACATTTTAAGTAGTTAAAATAGATCTCACAACAATAAACATTCCTAAACCGGTAAAATGTAGCAAAACACTTTCCCGTATTCCAGAGGACATCCTAGTTTCTAAAAAGTCAAAATAAAGTTATACAATGAACAAAAATAGCTAGATTTGTAAAAAGTAGATCAGTGGCTGGTGGTAAATCAGATTCTTTTGTTTTGCAGTATTTATAGTACAGTGTGTTGAGCAATCACTTCTTATACAAAGCCCCAGATGCCTGATGAAATGTGCAAACAAGATTCCGTCTGCTTTGAAGCAGTTAGAGACTTTTGCACAACCGTTTGGTCTGTCCCTTTGGTCATAAAGTTTGTCAACTTTCAGCTTGTACGTGTAATCTGATTTCTAAAATCTGCCAATTTAATCAAATACATCCCCATATCTACTCAAATTACCAGGAGCAATACTTTTAATTATAAAAGATTTATTCCCTGGACCCATTTGAAAATGTGATGAAAGCTATGGGTCTTCTCTGCATGTACACACACATACAGACAATTTTGAAGCCTGCTTCAGGAATCAGCCAGCCAACATAGTAGAGATTAAGCACCCCTAATACAGAAGAAGTAGGTGTGTGCTCGGGAGCTCGGGAAGGCAAATGGTGAGTTCCATCTATATCACATTCGTCTCTATATACCTAGTGACTAGCACAGTGGCTTGCCAAGGTAGGTTCTCAGTAAATATTGGATCAATAAAAGAATGTGTGAAAAATAAAGTATAAAGAATAGGTAGAGGACAGTAGAAGAGCCTTGATTCTCTATTTTGTAAAAGTATAACCAAATTCTCCCTTAAAAAATATTCATTCCCAGGGCTTCCCTGGTGGCGCAGTGGTTGAGGGTCCGCCTGCCGATGCAGGGGACGCGGGTTCGTGCCCTGATCTGGGAAGATTCCACATGCCGCGGAGCGGCTGGGCCCGTGAGCCATGGCCGCTGACCCTGCGCCTCCAGAGCCTGTGCTCCGCAATGGGAGAGGCCACAACAGTGAGAGGCCGGGTACCACAAAAAAAAAAAAAAAAAAAAATCATTTCCTATGCAGTAGGCATTCTCTTAAACTCTACTGACACTCTTTTGGCACTGCCGCCTTACTCTAGGGGCCTGGAAGAGTTAACACAGTTTCACAGCAAAGAAAGAACTTGTGTCTGGGATGTATGAGACTCTAGAGATCACGGGTTTTCCTTGGTTGAGCAGAGTGACGTGTCGATTCTTGACTCATTCACAAGTAACACTCTCGTTTGCTGGGCAGTGACATCACAGCCATTTACTGCAAATCGCAGAGGACTGAACATGCTTTCTGCTCCCTAGGACTGTCTGACAGCTCCTGGTACGTGTATAGAGGAAATCACTCACTAACTCACCATCCTCCCTTTGGGGCAGGGACATTTTCTGAGATGATATTTTAGCCACCTTGGTTGTTACATCTATCTAATTGTTTGTCTGTTTATAGCAACCAGCCCTGGCATCTGTGTCAGCTTTTCCTATTCCTCTGACACCATTGGTATTCCAAGGAAACCCCAAAACCCCAGAGAAGATGTAAACAGGCTCTTGTTTACGAATTTGTACTGTGTACAGCTGTGAACGTGAGGAGAAAGTACAAAACAAAGATGTCTCTGGAAAGCAGAAGAGAAAGTAAAATTTCCCCAGAGATTATCCACCATGGCAGCTTCTCCTTCACCACTCTTCACCCTTCCCCTCATTTCCAACACAAAAGTACATCATATTTCTAACTTTCCCAATACCTTTGGCTACCAGAAGTTACAATGACAAATCAAGCAAACAGCAGTAGATATAAATAAGGCTGCAATTTGTCCTGATTATTTAAATTGTAGGTGTCAATTCTATGCAAGAGTAGCAATATTCCTTTCATACCCTCAAAATTCCATGAGAAGGACTTAACAAAAGTCTAACAGGTATAAACCACAAGTTGACAACTTTTGTGATCAAACGTTCAAAGCAGAAACAACTTCTCCCTCTTGTTGATTCTTCATATTCCTTTTTTCTCTTTTGCGAATACTCAAAGTCATTAAGTTTTCTCCAGGTATTAATACCTACCCATCTGATGGTGTTTAAAATGGGATAGGACTAAAAATGCTTGTCTTTTCCTCTCTCTATGGAATCTCTACCACCACCTAACTCCAAAATGGCGCTAGGCTAAGAAAATAAGCAAGCCAAAAGACTGCGTCAATTGTCATTTTCCCTTTCATTTAAGATGCAATTTAACAGCTGAAGGTGAAAACTGAGAAGAATGAGAAATTATTTTTATTCAGTACTTTGTAGCAGCAAAACAATGTTAGGCAGCTGCCTCAAGGAGACACAGCAAGCTTATTTATTGTGAGAGGCAGTACAAAGACTGCTGGGAAAAAAAATAGCAAAACCTGTGTGTTCCTCCAGCCTCTTAGACTGTTATGATTTTAATGTGATAATATTCCCTTCCCTCCAAATGTTCACATACACATTCTTGTGTGGATTCAGTACACAATGTCACTAAATGGGATTGCACCTGGTAGCCCAGTTCACAGGGTCTAGAGGGTTAATTTTATTCTCTTTCACTTAAAAACAGAATTAGATATCATATTATTATTCTAACAATGACAGTTCTGAAGCTCCTTGGGCCTGGGTGTCACTGCCAGCCTTAAAGGGACAGGCTGCAAATGACCTTCACTTGGGTCAGTCTCCAGAACATCTATTTTCAAGGTGCTCCCTCAGGTTTATCAGCCTTTATTCACTAGTGTCCTTGACATAGAAAGCGGGCTATATAACCCTGACCTCTCTATGAAGATAGAAGGGATTCCGTCAATAAATCTCATCACACATAAATACCTGAGGATGTCCCAACAGACCACCTGAAGATCAAGTTCTGAATTTCAAAGATATGCTTCCTGATTCTATAATGACAGAGCTGATGGTGATATCACGGAAGGCTTCTGGGGAGCAAGGAGGAACTTAAGTAAAAAGGTACACTCCTGGTTATAAAACAACGCTGATTGCAGCTGTGCAATGTGAACTTCGAAGACAAAAAAAGAGACACTTTACAAGAGCACAGCCTCCTGCTTTCATATTTGGCATGTCCAGAGAAACAAATTTAAAAGATATTAGATCATTCAAAGATATTCAGGGAAAGCAGGCGGTTTATAAAAGACTTATCTAACTTCACCCAGCTAGTGATGAACATTTATTTACTAAACAAACCTATTATACTGAATGGCTACTAAGTAATAGACACTGTATTAAACACTAAGCATATAGAAATAAAGATCAAAATCCAGACCTCAACAGATCTATAAAAAAAAGTAGATCAATGGTTGCCTAGATTCGGGAGAACAAAAGTGTGTCATGGGGAGTGAAAATAGTGACTGTTAAGTAAACTGGTATAAAGCTTCTTTGGGGCATAATGAAAATGTTCTAAAATTAAGGTGATAGACGTAGAAACATCTATCTATCTGGTTTATCTATATATAAACCAAAAGCCATTGAATTGTACATCCTAAACATGTGAACATTACAGTATATAAATTGTATCTCAATAAAGCTATTTTTTATTCACTAAAAAAATCTAGACCTCAAAAGTTCAGTATATAATTTGAAAGACAGACGAATAGATGCAAAATTACAATCCAAAGTTCACCAAATTTGTCAAAGCTTCTGTGAAATCATCTCCATCGACTGACTAAATAAATTGTCTATATCCTTAAAGATAGGATATACTGAACTAAATGATTTATGGAAAAACCTTGCTAATGAGGAAAAATGAATACACCAAGCTTCTTCTGATACCATACCATTCAAAGAATAGAGGATATTCTGAGAAAAGCACAAGATTCTAATCACATTCCTGGTACTACTTCAACATTTTGGCCAAGTCTTTAAATATTTCTGGCTTTGTTTTTTTAGCCCTTAAATTATTATAAAATATTTCTAAAGTATTAGCTGCTACTAAAATAATATGTGTATTAAAGTTGTGTTATGACAAAATGTTCCGCATCTTAAACTTTTACTGTGTGAAATTTAATCCTTTGATGATTCAAATGTTTAGTTATCACTATAATGTCAACATGTAGATAAATGGCGGTAAATGCACACTGAGATTTTGGTTCATTTTGTTTATCACTGCGTTGTGGTGCTAAGCAACTGCATCAGTCAGGGACTCAAGAAACACACAACATATTCACATCGGGACGTGCCAAGGAAGGTCAAAACGCTATTTACATAGCTGCTGGTCAGTGCAGAAGAACTACAAAGGATAGCGCAATAATGAGAAGAGAGAGGGGTTACCAGAACCCACAAGAACTGAGGTGTATAAAAGAGGCCTCTCCCAGTCAAGGGACACAAACAGTCTTAAGCAATCCTACAGGGACTCCCAATGACCAAACCTAACTGGAATCCATAGCCTTCTGAGGCAGAGACCAGGATGGAGAATGATGAAGAGGATCTGGATAGCAATCAGAAGATAGCTAGCATGGTCAACCTATTTTTACCCTCCAGTATCTCTTATCCTTTATCCAGATGAAAAGTGCGTCAGCTATGGAAAAGTGGGATGGTTCCTCAAAAGTTAAGAATGGGACTACCATATGATCTAGCAATCTCACTTCTGGTTTTATCGCCAAAGGAACTGAAATCAGTATCTCAAAGAGATATCTGCACACCCATATTCACTGAAGCATTATTCACAATAGGCAAGATATGGAAACAAGATAAAGGAAACTTAAATATCCTTTTATGGAAGGATGGATAAGGAAAATTCCATAATACTGGAATACTATTCAGACTTTAAAAAGAGGGAAGTCCTACCATTTGCAACAACATGGGTAAAGCTGGAGAGCATTATGTTAAGTGAAATAAGCCAGACAGAGAAAGACCAATACTGTATGGTATCAACTATATGTGGAATCTTAAAATTAAAAAAAAAAAATTTTAAAGCAATTTCATAGAAACAGAGAATAGAATAGTAGTTGCCAGGGACTGGGGAATGGGAAAATTGGGTGATGTAGGTCAAAGGGTATAAATTATCAGTTACTGGAAGAATTAGTTCTGAGGTTCTAATATGCATGGTGACTATAGTTAATAATATTTGTATACTTGAAATTTGCTGAGAGTACCTATTAAGCATTCTCACCACACACAAAAAACAGGGTTTATTATGTGAAGTGATAGATGTGTTAATTAACTTGATTTTGGTAATCAATCAGTGTATACGTATATTGAATCACCACAATGGAGACTTTAAATATACATGTAAATACTTGTCAATTATTCCTTAATGAAGTTTTAATTTTTTTAAAAAATAGCATGTCCCCAATACAGAGGTTACACAAGGTCTCATTAGTTAATGCATTAGAAAAGGCTCATGTCAATTTAATCAACTCCCACAGAAACCTAAAATGAAAATCACCATTCGTGTTCATCATATGAGAAAGAAGAGAAAAATATGGGAGAAAAATATAATTATAGAACAAAACATCACTGCTGTAGCTAGTCATAATAATCTTCTACCACCCTGTCCCATGTTCCTAAAATCTCCACTAAGACTTCAGCTAGACAAATACTTTACCTAATGGTGTGGCCCAAACTTTTATTTCTACAAAATCTAAGACTTTAGTGGTCTTATCTTAATTGGGTTTCTGCAGTTTTCCATTGACCAGAACTACTGAGTATAGACTATTGACTACACAAGTAAGAAATTCTCCACTCAAACCCCTGGGTCCCCTGCTACTCTTCACTCTCACTGAGTAGCAGAAATCATATTTCTTCCTGGTAATTGGGACAAACACCTCAGATAAAACAGTGACCCTCTTCTCTGCCACAAGGAACTCAAAATGTCCAGAGTGCCTAGTACAGCAGAACAATGACTGCTTTCTGATAAAATGATTCCTCCTTTTTACCCTAAGTCCTCCAAAACCACCAAGGCCAAAATTGTAGATACGGGGAGCAATTGTTTCCCAAGTGGATTGTTAAGAGTAATAGTGAGAGAGGTCACTCTCATCTCCACATTTTGGTACCAGGAGCTATGGAGTCTGGCTAACAGAGATACTAATGCATGAGAAACTAGCTCAGAGTGATGTTTGTTCATGATATCTACCACACCCTATCATGTAGCACCGCGATCTCACAAGGTGTTTCCTAGCTAGAAACATAACTGAACTTTCAGAAGACTATACCAGCACTCTATTAAGCCAAGCACTTCTCAGTGATAAAACACACTGAGACCATGGGAGTGTGCCTGTGTTTCTGTACTTACTCTGCTGTAAAATGTGTCCTCTGGCCAGAGGGGATATCATGAGGTATACTACAGGAATGAAGAAAATACTCCTCAGATACATGAATGGGGGGCTGAGCATTTCTGAAATATTAATTGTAGCCCTGTAAGGACTAAAAGCTATGCCCTCCCCATCTAGAGACTGGTCAAATATGACTAGCACACCACCAGGTAGCTGGCTGGTCCTCCCTTGAAAATGGTGCCTTATCAGGAGTTCAGTGTTGGTCTATGTCGTCAGTAGTTTGCACAGTTAGGAGTGGCAGTAGCCATTTGAGGGAAAGACCACAAGTTTGAATCTATGTATAGCTTCTATCCCTGCTACTCTAGATACTTTGTACTTGGACTCGCTGGAATAGAAGTAGGTGGTTCTGGAAAAAATGGCATCCACAGGAAAGAACATCTTCATCTCTGCACTGGATGTCCTCTGATGGGTATTACGTGGAACCTGAGTATCTTCACATGCTGTACCCATTCTAAGAGATCCATGCATACACCTCTCTTTCAGTCATACTTAAAACCAATTTTTCAACTTTGTCCCTGACCAGTGAGCCGGCCCTTTAGCTACAGCCCGTGAATCACTGCATTTTAGTCTGTCTTTCTTTCCACACAAAATATACAACCAGATGTTCTAGGAAAAGTTCTGCTCACATGGAAGATTCCTGTTCACCAATGTCTTTCAGGCCTTCCTGAGTAAGACAGTAGTGCAGCAGCCAAACTCTTCTTGCTGGTACTGACATACTATACAGATAAATCTGTAAAGTGGGCTTGTGATTTTTCTCCTCAATCCACAAGTCAGGAAACCAATATGGAAGTTTTATTTCCAATTACTAAGCATGCTATATGTTTTACAACTGGAAAAATTAACCTGAGTATGGGTTCATGTTCTTACTGGACACACCTTGAGACAGACACTATCCAGGACTCCCTATAATCTGAGCTCTATAAGGTCCTACAATGACTTGTGAATGAGAGAGCTATTTTGAGTTTCTGGGTACTATTTTAAGTTCAGAGCCACCACTCAGTAAACCCCAGAAAAGCTGAGTTCCGTTCTCTGCCATGCACAGTCCCCCTGGTAAATGGCTTCTGGAACAGTTGGAAAATGCTTGTGGGTTTGTTACACAGTCATTCCTCAGAGGGACCTTACCTCCCCTTTACTCAAAGGAATCTGGGGCTGTGCACTGACTTAGGAAATGGATAATTTCCACTTAGAGTAATTCAAGTTTGTTTTCTTCCCAGCCAAACTAAAATTTGGTTTTGCCTATGTATTTCAAGAAGGATTTTACTACGCTACCCACCTATTTCAATTCTAAGGAGCCACTGCCAGAAATTCCTGCAGGTCAGAAATCCTCTAATAACCATTTTAAACATGATTTTATTGTAGTAATTGCATCACCACCTGTTCTCTACAACTCCATATGATATTATTCCCATTGAGATAAAAAAACTCAATGTCACTGAAATTTCCCTACGTTATATCTGGTCTACAGAGAACTGGCAATTCAGGGGTCTTCAAGGATGGTGGTGTGCTCCTTACCAATGATTTCTTAATGCTTCAATGAAGAGAGTGACCTCCATGTAATCCCCGAGTGTACGACTGGGAGTGGCTGAGCAGGTACACATACAGCTGATTCACTTCATTTTACAGCAGAAACTAACACAACACTGTAAAGCAACTATACTCCAATTTAAAAAAAAAAATCCATTCCAACATTCCCATTTCCTACAGCTTCAGACTCCTACCTCTTCAGAATGCTGGAACGAGGAGTGCTAGCATTTTAACCTTATTAACTATAAGCCAACTTTGGGTGCAGCTTTAGGTCAGCCAATTCAGCAAACTATATATGTCTCTACCAAGTGTTTTAACCAAAACATTATATTCTGAATTCCAAATTAGTACACTCAGTTCCACAAATTCAGCTTCCTCTGATTCTGTTTCATCAGTTTTGCTCAAACACCCGAAGAATCCACTCCTTGCTTACTTCCCAAGCTTACCTTCCAGGTTACCAATGATAGAGAATGGCAAAATCATTTGCTCTTTTTTTAGAAGTGTATTTCCTTTTTAAATATTCAACTTTTCAATTTTGATATAACTTCAAAAAATGCATTAAGGTTGCATGAATGATGTAAAGAACTCTGATATAACTTTTACCCAGACTCAACAGGTGTTAACCTCTTACCTTATTTATGTATGATTTTGTTTCTCTTTCTCTTTGTGGACACAAACTCATACACATTTTTCTCTGAATCATTTGCCATTTGAGAGGAAATTGCAGACATCATGCACGTTACCCCAAAATACTTCAATATGTATTTTCCAAGAACAAGGACATTCTCTTACATAAGCACAATACATTATTAAAATCAGGAAATCCAATTTGGATGCAATATTGTTATATAACTCACTACCTGTATTTGAGATTTGCCCACTTGTCCCAATAACGTCCTCTACAGATACTTTTCCCCAGATAATGAAATATATTTATTGTTGATAAGTAAACTTGTCTTTCTTTATTATTGTGGTGAGAGCACTTATGAACTACTCTCTTAAATTCTGAAGTGCCAGGTAAGTACTGATAACTATAGACATAATGTTATACAGCAGATCTCTAGAACTTATTCAATTTGGAAAACTCAAACTTTATATTCATTGAGCAGTTCCTCCCCATTTTCCCCTCCTTTCAGCCCTTGGCAACCACAATTCTACACTGTTTCTATGACTTGGACTATTTTAGGTAATTCGTGTAAGTGGAATCATGCAGTGTTTGTCCCTCTGTGACCAGTTTACTCCACTAAGTGTAATGTCCTCCACGTTCATCCATGTTGTCACCTATGGCAGGATTTCCTTCCTTTTTACGCTGAATAATATTGCATTGCATATTCATACCACATTTTCTTTATCAGTTCATCTATCAGTGAACATTTAGATTGTTTCTATATCTTGGCTATTGTGAATAATTTTGCAAAAAACATGGGAGTGTAGATACCTCTGAGAGCCTGATTTCAACATATAGTCAGAAGCAGGATTGCTAGGGTAGCTCTATTTTTAATTTTTTGAGGAATTTCCATACCGTTTTCCATAGTGGCTGCACCATTTTACATTTCCACCAACAGTATACAAGGGTTCCAATTTCTTTACATCCTCACCAACACTTGCTGTCTTGTTAGTTATCCTAACATCCTAGCTGTGCGGTGATATCTCATTGTGGTTTTGATTTGTGTTTCCCTGATGATTAGTGATGTTGAGCATCTCCTCATATACCTATTGGTCATTTGTGTGTCTTCTTTGGAGAAATGTCTGTTCAAGTCCTTTGCCCATTTTTTAATCAGATTACTTGTTTTTTAGCTATTGAGCTGTAGGAGTTCCTTAAACATTTTGGGTATTAACCCTTTATCAGATATATGGTTTACAAATATTTTCTCCCTTTTTACAGGTTGCCTTTTCAGTCAGCTGATTATTTCCTTTGCTATGCAGAAGCATTTCAGCTTGACATACCCCGCTTGTCTATTTTTGTATTTGTTGCCTGTACTTTTGGTTTTATAACCAAGAAATAACTGCCCATACCAATGTTATGAAGTTTTCCCCTATGTTTTCTTCTAGGAATTTACAGTTTTACTTCTTATTTTTAAGTCTTTAATCCATTTTGACTTGATTCTTTTGTAAGGTGTAAGATAAGTGTCCACTTTCTTTCTTCTCATGTGGATATTCAGTTTTCCCAATGCCATTTTTTGAAGAGACAGTCCTTCCTCCATTATGTATTCTTGGCACCCTTGTTGAAGATCTGCTGACCATATATGCATGGGTTTATTTCTGGACTCTCTATTCTGTTGCACTAGTCTATATGTTTGTTTTTATGCCTCCATCTTTGTTCTTTCTCAAGATTGCTTTTGTTATGAGGACTTTTTGTGTTTCCATATAAGTTTTAGAACTGTTTTTTCTTTTTATATAAAAAAAAAACCATCACTGGAATTTTCATAGAGACTGCGTTGAAGCTCTAGATCACTTTGGGTAGTGTGGACATTTTAACACCTTGAAGTCTTTCAATCTATGAACATAGGATGTCTTTCTACTTATTTGTGTCTTCTTTAACTTTTTTCATCAATGCTTTGTAGTTTTCAATGTACAAGTCTCTTACCTCCTTGGTTAATTTTACTCCTAAGTATTTTATTCTTTTTGGTGCTATTGCAGATGAAATTTCTTTATTTCTTTTTGTATAGTTCATTGTTATTGTATAAAAACACAACTGATTTTTGTATGATACAAAATCTACTGAATTCTAACAGTTTTTATTTTTGTGGAGTCTCTAGGGTTTTCTATGTATAAGATCATGTCATCTTCAAACAGAGATAATTTTACTTCTTCCTTTCTGATTTGGATGTCTTTTTAATTTTTTTTCCTTGCCTAATTGTTCTGGCTAGGACTTCAGGTACTATGTTTAACAGAAGTGGCGAGAGTGAGCATCATTGCCTCTTCCTGATGTTACTGGAAAACTTTAGAACTTTCCACCATTAAGTATAATGTTTGTTGTGGGATTTTCATATATGGACTTAATTATATTGAGGTAAATTCCTTCTATACCTAATTTCTTCTATACCTAGTTTTTATCATGAAAAATGTGTTACATTTTATCAAATGCTTTTTCTGCATCTATTGAGATGACCCTGTGATCTTTATTCTTCATTCTATTTTTTCCTTCATTATATTAATGTGATGTATTACATTAATTGATTTGTATACTGAGCCATACTTGCAGCCCAGAATTAAGTCTCACTTGGTCATGGTGTATGATCCTTTTAATGTGCTGTTGAATTCAGTTTGCTAGCATTCTGTTCAGGATTTTTGCAGCTATGTTCATTAGGGATATTAGTCTATAGCTTTCTTTTCTTGTAATATCTTTGTCTGACTTTGATATTAGGGTAATATTAACCAATATTAACAAATTGGTTAACCTAGAAGAAATTCATTAATTCCTAGAAACATGCAACCTACCAAGACTGAATCATGACGAAATAGAAAACCTGAACAGATCAATAACAAATAAGGAGATTGAATCAATAATAGAAAACCTCTCAACAAAGCAAAACCCAGGACCAGATGGCTTCACTGGTGAATTCTACCATTTTACAACCCTTCTTAAATTCCTCCAAAAAATTTAAGAAAAGGGACCACTTCCAAACTCATTTTATAAGGTCATTTATTTTCACAATGTATAGGCTTTGTGGGGGCACGGGGGAGCAGTCCTAGGCAATGTTGGTACCTAAATCTCTTCATGGGCCACAAGGCAATACACTGAGGTAGATGCTAAAGAAGACAGACATCAGGACTTCCTGGTGGCGCAGTGGTTAAGAATCCTCCTGCCAATGCAGGGGACATGGGTTCGAGCCCTGGGCCAGAAAGATCCCACATGCCGCGGAGCAACTAAGCCTATGCATCACAACTACTGAGCCTGCTTGCCACAACTACTGAAGCCTGTGCACCTATAGCCCGTGTTCCACACAAGAGAAGCCACCCTGGTGAGAAGCACGTGCACCACAACGAAGAGTAGCCCCCGTTTGCCGCAACTAGAGAAAGCCCATGCATAGCAATGAAGACCCAATGCAGCCAAAAATAAATAAGTAAAATAACTTAAAAAAAAAAAAAAGAAGATAGACATCAACTTCTGAGGGAACTCTAGCACTGTCTCAAGTGCAATCTGCAAACCTTTAAGCAGAGGAGGGCTAGTTTCCTCAGATGGGGGAGGGGTAAGAACAGGCTCCCTCTTCCATCAAGAGAGGTTCAGGGAAATTCAGAAGTAAAAATTTCTCAGCTTGTTCATGTCTAATCCCATTCAACTTCTCAGGCTCTCACCTCATCTCCACCAATCCCCTTACTTTAGTATAGGAGACTTGACAGTGCTGTGTGTTTAATTAGCATGGCAATTCATCATCCGGTACAGTCAGAACCCAGGCTTAGTTGAGAGACACAGTAGCCCAAAGTTCATTCACAAGGAAGGGACCAAGCGATATGATCTCACTCTCCTCCTTCCTCTGACCTCCTATGGAAATTCCCTTTTGTCAAAACACAACCAGAAACCAGGGAAAAAGAGAAGCCTGTTGATACAGTTCATTCAGGCCAGCCTCCTGGACAGAGAGCAGAGTGGAGGAGGGTAAGAAATGGGTCTGGAACAGGAAACAACAGATGTTCTACACAGCACCAAAAACCCAACTCTAGCTAACCTACAAAAGGTGAAGATTTTGAAAAATATCCTCTGGGACATTAGAGAACTAGACTCAGAAAGGGAAGAAATAGAGACACAGATGTAGAGAACAAACGTATGGACACCAAGGGGGGAAAGCGGGAGGGGCGTGGTGGTGGGATGAATTGGGAGATTGGGATTGACATGTATACACTAATATGTGTAACATAGATAACTAATGAGAGCCTGCTGTATAAAAAAATAAAATTCAAAAAAAGAAAAACGAAATGAAATCAAGACTAGAAATAGAAACTATAGTAACAATCCAGTGAGGATGAACTACGTCACTTTGCTCTGAATTCAAATTCTAGAGTGGGACTAGAGGTTTAGCATGTGCCAAATTTAGTCGAGGAGGACAGGACCTCTAGTTCAGTACCATCAGATTATACTCAATGGGCAAGAAGTGATATTCCAAATGAAAGCATAAGAAAAATATGCCAGACTGCCATAAAACAGTAATTGCCTACTTTAAGTGTGGAGGGATCCCCTGGTGGACACCAAAGGCAGTCTATGGCTGCACACCAGGGAAGGTCTGCCATTTGCAATGTAGCTGCTCCAACCACACAAGCAAATGGAAATGGAATAGTAAGCAACAGTTTGAAAGTCTAGTCAAGCTGGGATTATTTGGATGCTCTCCCCATACTGAACATCCGTGGTGCTTCAGGTAATCTCTCATATGTTTCTCACTTCCACCTCGGATTATTTCAGTTTAAGAATGTGTCACATCATTCCTACTCAACCACACTGCTTGTGAGGCAGGATCCAGAGGGATTTGTTTTTATATCCCCCTTGCACCTAGCTTAATGCCTTAAGCATGAAGCTCAATAAATACCAATTGAACAGATAAATGAATGAATGAAAAAAGCAACCTCTTGAGCCATCCAAAAAATATTAAGTTTGATTTAGTTTAAAAGGCAAGTACATTTTACTATGTCTTCCCATCCTTTACTCATGATATATATGCTATGTTTTTAAAGTGAGAACTTGCTTAGAAATAATCCAGTCCAGAAAATAAGTGAAAGAAGGCTTCAGTGTGGACTCCTATAGCAGGTGGAGACTCTGACTGAAGTGGCCATTTCATTTCTACTGTCTCTGGGAACCTAGGGAAAATCCTTGGTGCAAGCTTCCTTTTCTCTTACCAGATCTCTCTATAGGATTTCTCAAAGGAGCAAAAGCTCTTTGATTTTTTTCTTCTGCTGAGAAAATCACTCTATGTGAGTCTTCTATCAGTGTTTATATTTTTAAAAAATCAGTTTTAGCTTATCTAAAAACAAGTTAGAATTAGCTAAAGTTATGATTCAATTGGTGACCCACAGCATCTTCTGGTTGAATTTTAAATGACCAGAGTTTAAAAATAGTCTTTTAATGGGACAAAAGCAGCTTTATTCCCATCCTAAACTACTCAACCACTATAATATCTCAAACAAAATTTTTAAAAATAAAATAAAAAGGAAAAGAGAACGCATGGGTGACCTACAAAAAAAGTTCATTGAGTTTAAAACACATTGCACTGGTCACTTTTTGCATATAAACACTAGCTGTGCCCTTTGGTATCTTGCCATTATGTACATTTTGCCATGGTATGCCACTTTGTATATACATAGGCTAGCTGTGCCATTTGGTATCTTAAAGGAAGGCTTACCTAAGTAAAACACTAAAATTCTTATATATATATATATATATATATATATATATGTGTGTGTGTGTGTGTGTGTGTGTGTGTGTGTGTACACACACACCCAACACCTAAACAAATAATTTTGAAAGAGGAGATAGAAGCCCACAGAGTTAGTCAAAAACATTTGATTCACTAATAATAATAGAAAATAAAATTGAAACAGTAAGGCAACATTTTGGCTATTAGGCAAAGAATTTTTTAAATAATATAAAAGAAAAAAGTAATTGCTAATACTGGCAAAGATTCAATAAAGTAGGAACCCTCAGACACTTCCAGTTGGAGTACAGATTATAGTTTGACTTTAGGTATCAAGAGCCTTAAAATATCAATATCCTCTGACCCATTTAATCTCTTTGGGGGATTCACCCTGGGAAATGATTCTAAATGCCTATGATATAATTTGTAAGCAGGTATTCATTTTGCCAAGCCTCTCCTTCATTAAAATTTTATAAAAGGCCAAATTTGGTTGACATCTCCCTTGTGTGCCTTTCACCTCCTCACTGACTCCCATTCCCTTCCCTCAAGTTCTCAGTGTCTTCTAATTCTTATTCCTTGGCTGTCCCCTTCCCCTTACTAAGGCATAAGCTATAGCCTAGGAGAGAGAGGTGTTAGACTGAGAAGAGAATAGACGTGGCTAACTTCTCTGAAATGACACTCAATTCTCTAATCCCACAATAGCTACTGTGTGTACTTAACTCAAAGTCTTGCTCGTACTGGGCCTTGTCAGGCTCACACTTGGCATATAGAAAGAAATCACTGATGGAAAACAGGGGATGTGAAAATGATTTCCAAGGAACAAGGAATAAAGTAGACCAGGGGGAAATCAGGTACACACACAAACAAAATCCCTGAACATAATTTCACCCGGAGCATTAAAACCATGCCCACTGGCACCTAATTGCCTTATCCATTTGTGCAGACTATCATTTCCAAAGTTACTTTCTTGACTGAGTATATGTGTGCTGCCTTTGTCCCTACAAAGACTGGAGAAGATTGAAAAAGGAGGATGTAATCTGAGGTTGGCCTTTGGGTTTTAACAAAAAGGCGAAAGGGCAGTGTTTTGTAGCAATTCAAGGAAAAGTAAAAATTTATTCCTACAGCCAGAAGCCTAACATTCACTATGGGAATGTATTGGTAGAAGTAGGGGTGCTGACTGAGATTGTTTGGCGTGTCTACACAGACCCACACCTGGTATTTGCAGGGTGCAGGGCAACACTAGAGAGAGGCCCCAGCTCACAGGACGCCTGCCCTCCCATTCTCCCACTCATCACATGGTGAGGGACCACACAAGCATACCTGGGACACGCAACCCAGAAATCTAAGCCTTACCCACACACCCCTGAAACAACTGTCCCTTGTCCTCGGACTTAGAGGAATCTGGTAAAAATGCACACAAAATCAATGGAACTGGATTTGGAACCAACTGATATCAGGTTGTGGTAGCTTGAGTGCTATAAGGGGAGAGTGGGTTTTAAGTGGACATGTCCCCTTGGTCCCCAGTGCACTACTCTCCCTGTGGGGAGTGAAGCAACCAGAAGAAGACTAGAGAGGTTGCTACAAAAGCACTGAGCCTAAGGCAAGAGTCACAGCAGTGGAGCTCTACAAAGGTCTTAGATTTACTGTACACTCATTCATTCTGAGTGTGGAAGAAAATGCCCCTACCCTCGTCTTGATGACCCATAGTTATTAATTTCTTTCCATTCCTTCATACTGATGGTTATGACAATATGTTGGCAAGTTATTCAATATGGTAACTGGTGTCCTATTTGGGGTTTGATCTTGAAGGTTTTATTGGATTTTCTCACATATAAAACTAAAAGGATTATCATTCTACCTATAAATAACAGGCCAAGCTAATGACAGAAGAGAAGGAATCATTGCCTTTAGGCCATGTACCAGAAAGACATCAGGAAGAGGGGCAGGTAGGAGGGGCGATTTTCAACACCATTAGTTTGTTATAAATAAGTGTCTACCCTGGAGACATTAGTGTTATGTGGAAATCATGGCCACATGTTTTCCTGGGTTCTGAGGACCCTGTATACTTTATAGCACAGTCAGGGAAAGCATAGATACACACATCCAGAAAATACGCTGAGAAAAACTGAATATACATCCCTTTGATATACAGGGGTATTCCACTACCCCCAGTAAATGTGTTAAATTGCTGCACTGGGAGGTCTGCCAGTTCTCAGATAGCTGGGACATGTCTGATGCTCCCTGAGCCACAAATTTCTCTTGCCTCTGTTAGAGTTTTCTCCCACAAGTAGAGCTGTGGTATGATATAGATTTAACTAAGCGTAGTTCGGGCTTCCCTGGTGGCGCAGTGGTTGAGAGTCCGCCTGCCGATGCAGGGGACACGGGTTCGTGCCCCAGTCTGGGAGGATCCCACATGCCGCGAAGCGGCTGGGCCCGTGAGCCATGGCCGCTGAGCCTGTGCGTCCGGAGCCTGTGTTCTGCAACAGGAGAGGCCACAACAGAGAGAGGCCCGCGTACCGCAAAAATAATAATAATAAATAAAATAAATAAATAAGCATAGTTCTTTTACTGTGTCGTGATGAGTCATTGACACACGGGAAATACACAGTGATTAGACTGGACCAACAATTCAGACAACCTTTCTCTTGATAACTGGTCTCTAACTTTACTTCTTAATAATAATCTATAATGCCTAGTCTTTTTTTTTTTTAATACTACCAGCCATGAGCACTTTATCCTTGAACCTAATTTTACACTAAATGGTGTTCTGGAGACGAAGCCCTTTCTGATGGCCGGCCCAAGCCTCCTTGCCTTTAATTCATCATGTAGCATTGCACTTCAAGTTCAAACTTGGGGCTGGATTCCCAAGTACCATTCTGTTTCTACACTCGAAGCATGCAGTTATGGCTGGATTTGCACAGCGGTCACACAGTGGCTGCAGGGGCTTGCAAAATGTAATCAGGGAGTAATG
This sequence comes from Phocoena phocoena, assembly GCF_963924675.1. Classification (NCBI taxonomy): domain Eukaryota; kingdom Metazoa; phylum Chordata; class Mammalia; order Artiodactyla; family Phocoenidae; genus Phocoena; species Phocoena phocoena. The sequence goes on along the minus strand of NC_089221.1, from coordinate 90,529,356 downwards.
TTGTGTGTCAGCACACAAAACAGTGAGGTCCCTGGGGCCAGGTGCTACATAAATACAAGGCATTAGAATACTTTGACCTGTAGGGGTGGATGGTACTTTGATACATCCCCATTATACTGTATCGTGACAGGCCTCTGCACAACAGCACAAGACAATCAGCAGCTGAGTTTATCTTGCTACATAAACTCAGTGGGATGCAATGTTACCTGTGTTGCAAGCTGCCTTTCATAGAAGCCATGATTATATCCATCTCTTATTAATTTCCTTTTGCACAACTGAAAATATGCAGTTCCAACTGCCTCTCTTTATTAAATAGATCCTGATAAGCTTCAAATGATCCATAAACTCTTCTGTGCTTTCTCTGAATAAATGAACATTTAACAAGAAACAATTGCAGTCAGATTCTTCTACAGATTAGACCTTATTAGCTCAAGAGCTGAGTCTTGACCGTGTTCACTTTAAATACGGGGGCATTAAGAGATCTCCTTAAGAACAGAATATGTAAAGCAGAAGCATCTAAGTGATCTAGCTGAGTATCATATTCCTCACCTACATAATAGCTAGATGATAGGGATCTTGGTGTAACTCCAACCAATACTGAATCTGTAATAACAGAAACACCATAACACTATCTCCTATAAATGAAATTTCAGATGATAGTGGTATACAAGTTATTTTTCTTTAGTTATTCATCTTAAAGCCTTGTGAATTTTTAAAGGACAAAAATCCTGGCTTATTCATGTTTGCAGAAAATGTACTAGACTAGCCTTTTAATATATGCTGACTACCATCAACAGAAACTGTTTAGAGCCCATCACCATCTTCATCAAATACCTTGGCAAGGGAAGAAAGGGTAGGTGAATGCTTTACCCAGCATTCCATAATTACCCAATGTAGAGCCAGCATGGGGATCAGAATTACAATCAATCAGACTGTGGGAAGAACAATAATGGGACCTATAGCAAGATCTGTATTACACTCCTTCTTTATTCTTTCTGCCTCTCATCTGTGGGTGCACAAGCGCACTTTTAAACACGGTGCATATTCCAGCTGGAGACTAGAACGCAACTAGAGTCACACCTTCAACCAGAATTTTAGGAAGAATGAGTTACACAGTCAGCTGATAGAGTTATAAGCTACTCTAATTCAAAGGTCAATGTGAACGTGTGAACTCAGAGACTTATCATTCAACATCAATAACAAGATAATCCATTTTTTAGGAAGAGGTAGAAATATGGGCATTAACAGGGACAGAGAACCTCCAGGGAAGCATTTTGGAAGTATGCCATGAGGTTTAGCAATGGTAGGTAGGTGATTTTTTTCCCTTGGGACCCAACAGTAAGCCCCATATAAATGTGCCCTTCAAAAAGTCCCCTTAATTTAAAATGTTAGCTCCCACCAGATAGCAAAGCTTTGAGATGAAATCTAATTACCTACACCTTTCTTTAAATGAATGGAATTCATAATAAACGACTCCAATAGCAGATGAAACATGACTGAAAAGCTACACTTTCCAGAAAGTTATCCTGACTAAAAGTTCAATGTTCCTTCTTTAATCAGAAAGCTGACCCACCAGATAAATGTGTTAGCTTTCAACATGACCCTGCATTATTACATTTTGCCCAAACTCAGGGAATTAAATGGAAAGAAAGGAAGAATAGATTGATTTTACTTTGTTTTCAGCTGAATTGACTTATTTGTCAGATTGCTTTGAATAAAAATTGACATGTTATAATTTAGACTTTATCTGAAATACAGAAAGTTTATTTGTCGTCAAAATGGATTTTAGTTCTTGGGTTGGCAATGGCTTACATTCATTAGATCAGCAATTTTTATTTGCTGTGCAGTTTGTCAGATAACGATTGCTAAAAATGATAACAATGGTGAAACAGCACTGTTTGAGTATTTAGCCATGGGTAGTTTAAAGCATTAAACCTAGGAGTTACACTTACATTAGATTCTACAAAAGTTATATATGCCAGGGGTGGCCAGTGGGAGAAAAAGATACGTATGTCTAACCGTTAAAATAAAACCATAGAAATGCTAAACATGAAGTAATTGAGCCATATAAAGATTAAGTGGCGGGGCTTCCCTGGTGGCGCAGTGGTTGGGAGTCCGCCTGCCGATGCAGGGGACACGGGTTCGTGCCCCGGTCCGGGAGGATCCCACATGCCGCGGAGCGGCTGGGCCCGTGAGCCATGGCCGCTGGGCCTGCGCGTCCAGAGCCTGTGCTCCTCAACGGGAGAGGCCACGACAGAGAGAGGCCCGTGTACAGCAAAAAAAAAAAAAAAAAAAGATTAAGTGGCTTTTTTCAGAATCACATCACAAGTTAATAATACAAGCAGGAATAGGATCTAATCTTCTAGGTACTAGACTAGGTCAAGGGGTTTATCCATGGAATATATAGTCAATAAATATTCCTTTTTCAAAATTAATTTTTATTGGAGTAGAGTTGCTTTACAATGTTGTGTTAGCTTCTACTGCACAGCAAAATGAATCAGCCAGACATATACATATATCCCCTCCCTTTTGGATTTCCCTCCCATTTAGGACACCACAGTGCATTAAGTAGAGTTCCCTGTGCTATACAGTGTGTTCCCATCAGTTGTCTATTTTATACACAGTATCAATATTGTATATGTGTCAATCCCACTCTCCCAATTCCTTCCACCCCACCCCTTTCCCCCTTGGTATCCATACGTTTGTTCTCTACATCTATGTCTCTATTTCTGCTTGGCAAATGAGGTCAGCCTCTTCAATAAGTGGTGCTGGGAAAACTGGACAGCTACATGTAGAAGAATGAAACTAGAACAAGCCCTAACACCGTACACAAAAATAAACACAAAATGGATTAAAGACCTAAATGTAAGTCCAGACACTATAAAACTCTTAGAGGAAAACATAAGCAGAACACTCTTTGACATAAATCGCAGCAAGATCTTTTTTGACCCACCTTGTAGAGTAATGTAAATAAAAAACAAAAATAAACAAATGGGACCTAATGAAACTTAAAAGCTTTTGCACAGCAAAGGAAACCATAAACAAAATGAAAAGACAACCCTCAGAATGGGAGAAAATATTTGCAAATGAAGCAACTGACAAACGATTAATCTCCAAAACATACAAGCAGCTCATGCAGCTCAATATCAAAAAAACAAACAACCCAATCCAAAAATGGGCAGATGACCTAAATATATATTTCTCCAAAGAAGACATACAGATGACCAAGAGACACATGAAAAGTTTCTCAACATCACTAATCATTAGAGAAATGAAAGTCAAAACTACAATAAGGTATCACCTCACACCGGTCAGAATGGCCATCATCAGAAAATCTACAAACAATAAATGCTGGAGAGGGTGTGGAGAAAAGGGAATCCTTTTGCACTATTGGTGGGAATGTAAATTGATACAGCCACTATGGAAAACAGCATGGAGGTTCCTTAAAAAACTAAAAATAGAACTACCATATGACCCAGCAATCCCACTACTGGGCATATACCCAGAGAAAACCATAAATCAAAAAGACACATGCACCCCAACGTTCATAGCAGCACTATTTACAATAGCTAGGATATGGAAGCAACCTAAATGTCTATCAGTAGAGGAATGGATAAAGAAGATGTGGTACATATATATAATGGAATATTACTCACCATAAAATGGAACGAAATTGGGTCATTTGCAGAGATGTGGATGGACCTAGAGAGTGTCATACAGAGTGAAGTAAGTCAAAAAAGAGAAAAACAAATATCATATATTAATGCATATATGTGGAATCTAGAAAAATAAATATTCTTTGAATGAATGAATGACATGCAATGCCTTTCAAATAAATCCTTGCCCTGCCATTAGGGATTTAAATTTTAGTGTCCTAAATCAAAAGCAGAAATTATTACCTATACTAAAGATTAGATAGATAGATAGACAGACAAATAGATAGATAGTAAAAAGGGAGGTTCAGGGAAAGAGAAAGAGAGGGAGGGAGGGAGGGACAGTGAAAAGATCAATGGTTGTCAGGGGTTAGGGGAGGGGCAGGGAGGGATGAACAGGCAGTGAAAATATTCTGTATGATGCCATAACAATGGATATATGTCATTATGCATTTGTCCAAACCCAAAAAATATACACCAAGAGTGAAACCTAAGGTAAACTATAGACTTCGGGTAACTATGCTGTGTCAGTGTAGGCTCATAAGGTGTAACAAAGGTCCCACTCTGGTGGGGCATGTTGATAACAGGGAGGCTGTGCATGTGTAGGGCAGGGGGTATATGGGAACTCTCCATACCTTCCCCTCGGTTTTGCTGTGAACATCTCTAAACAAATTAAATCTTAAAATACTGCCATTTACAGCAACGTGGATGTGCCTAGAGAAGATTACGCTTAGTGAAATAAGTCACACAGAGAAAGACAAATACTATATGATATCACTTATATGTGGAATCTAAAAAATAATACAAACGAATGTATATGCAAAGCAGAAAGAGACTCACAGACGTAGAAAATAAACTTGTGGTTACCAAAAGGGAGAGGGGTGGGGAGGGACAAAGTAGGGGTGTGGATTAACAGATAAAACTACTAGTTTTAAAATAGATATGCTACAAGGATTTACTGTATAGCACAAGAAATTACACCCTCGTAAAACCTATAATGAAATATAATCTCCCAAAATACTGCATCACTATGCTGTACACCTAAAACTAACACAATATTGTAAATCAACAATACTTCAATAAAAAACAAACCTGGTGGCTGAAGATTAGCAAAGAGGGGTGCATGGCTGCAGGTAAGAGTGTAGAATCAAAGGTGGCCATGAACTAGACATCCACTTCCTCCCAATTCCAGGATGTTTTTCAAGCCCCAGAGGTAGATTGGGAGCTGAAGAGAAGAAAAAGAAAGGATCAGAACCTTGAAATACCTTAGTGCACACTCTGAATTGACTGAGAACCAGAGTGGGGGAATTAAGATACAATTTAAGCTCAATTATAGGAAATAAAGAAAATTAAACTTTGAACATTTGTTTATTGCCTGTCAAATTTATGTCTGCTGTACCCAGCAAACAAAAATGGTTGTACTTTGCCATTAGTGGGTTAGAGGCTCAGGCTCATACACATCTTCCATGGCAAGTTTTCTCAACCTGCGTGCTATCGGTATTGTAGGCCGATAATTCTTGGTTACGAGAGCTATCTCATACACTGTAGTGTTTAGCGACATCTGTGGCCTCTACCCACTAGATGCCAGTAGCAAACACATTCCCCAGACATGACCAAAATGTCCTCTGGGAATGAGAGTAGGAAACTGCCCCTTGTTGAGAACCACTGTTCCAGAATATCCCCAGCAACGCTGAGAAAGAAACCACAGAACTCCATGGAGCAGCTTATGAACAACAGATATAGCCGATTTCTCATTCACAAATGTGGAGTTGAAGCCAAGGTAAGTAAATTGACTTTTATTCCGCCTCAATGTAAGTTAAGGAAAGAGCCAGGATTAGGACACAGATTTTCTGAGACTAAATTCTGCACTTGGCCTTCCTAGAATTTGAAATATCTTCAGAAAGCTAGCAGAGAACCTGACACATAGTAGCAGTTCTGCTTACAAAGAAAGAAGGGTTTAGCTATTTGGGCCATGCCATGTCACTGGACATTTTGGGACCAGTGAAGAACAATGACCCAAGCCTTACAGCATGTGGCAAAGACAATTGTAGAAGTCACCCTGCACCTTGCAGGACTGATTCTAACACTCACCTGCACATCTATGAATCCAAAGTCAATGCAGAAAAATATCACTGGCCAATTTTTGTCTCAGTGCTGATAGTCATGCTGTATTTCAAGGCTTTGAAGATGGTAAACATGGGATGACATTTTATATTTCCCAGGGCTTGTGGATGATGGAACTGTTGAAACAGTCACGTGTTTCCCCTGTGTTAGGTCCAGTCTCCACTATGCAACACAAAGCTCCCCCCTAATAGTCGTTATCTGAACAGCACACCTTGAACCTTACTCAAATGTGCTCATGTACTATTACTGCCAGTGTGTTGTCATATTTCTCCAACAAAGTTGTAGGTGGCTCTAAAACTGCTAACAGTATTTTTCTGCTCCTTTTATGTTTTCTATTACGTCTACCTGGCACAGTACTGGGCACAAAATAGCAGATGCTCAGATTTGAAAACTGCTAACCATAATTCTATAGAAATGTCTTTAATTTGTTCAGAAACTGGGTGCCCTAAAGTCCATAGTCTTTCTCCCACAGAAAGGCCAAAAGCTGTGATTCTATTTCCCATCCTTATTTATTAATGTGTAGCTGGATGGCACATTATCTGACATCAGAAGCCCGTGGCAACTTTCCAATCTGTGCTTCTAATAGAGATAAATGTCGAGCAGAGGTGGCAAACTAGCTGATAGCCCACCAAAGGCAGCCCTAGGGTAAGTTCTGTTTGGCCGTTTATTAAAGGCTGCACAGTGAATGCATCACTACTTGTGCTCAGTGAATACAAGCAGCTTGGCACCAAGCCCACTTCAGAGTTACTTAACTTCTCTGTGCCTCTGTTTCCTTATCTGAAAAATGGAAATAATAGGAGTTCCTACTAATGAGGTTGTTATGAAGATTAAATTAATACACATAAAGTTCTCAAACACACAGCACAAATCAGCTTCTCCATAAATATTAGCTATCATCATCATCACCATTATCATCACAAAGTCTATTGGAAGGGATCATACCATGAAACACTTGCCTATCAGCCTTTCCAAGGACTAAAGAGTCCTTGAAACCATTTAGCAACCAAATAACCAAACACATAGGCTTAAAATATAAATTAATTAAAATGCTAAACTCTTACAGATGAAGATTGTCATAGAATTACTCATCACTCAAAATATTAAAAAAAATTATATTTTAGTATTAAATGACGGTATTAAATGATATGAAAAGCCTTTATTCTTCCTAAGTCTCTTTGTTAACTCCAACTCAATTCTGCAGGGTCTCAAGAGACACACTTCCATTACAAGATACCTTAAATTAACCCCAGGCCTCAGCTACCCCTGGTACCCTAGAGCTCCTCTGAAAGACAGAGAACAGCACGATTTTCTTATCTATTTTTAGGAGGAGGTGATGTATACCTAGACAAAAGACTGTAACCATTAAAAAATTATTAAAATATGCATAGTCCCAGCCTTCCTTCCCTCCTGCTAGAGAAAGTTCTGTGGCTTCTCCCACTCCTCTGCCCTCTAAGCAGAGGAGCAAGGATAGTTCCTGCAGAACTCTAGCAATGGTTAAGAGGCAGAACCGGAAAAACAATCAAAGAATAGAGGCTTTGCATCAAAAATATATATTCCCAATTTTTTTTTTAAAGGACTGAATGGCAACCGAACAAAAAGGAGAGGTGAGGGCTTCCCTGGTAGCGCAGTGGTCGAGAGTCCGCCTGCCGATGCAGGGGACACGGGTTTGTGCCCCCGTCCGGGAAGATCCCACACGCCATGGAGCGGCTGGGCCCGTGAGCCATGGCCGCTGAGCCTGCGGGTCCGGAGCCGCCTGTGCTCCGCAACGGGAGAGGCCACAACAGTGAGAGGCCCGCGTAACGCAAAAAAAAAAAAAAAAAGGAGAGGTGATTTTGAAGAAGAAAAGAAAACCTGGTTGCTCGTGTGTGCTTGCTGTTGGGGTATAATTCAGTTGGAAGATGAGATTTAATGATGGAGAGTTTGGGGGTAACAGCAGCCATTCACGCAGCGGCTGTTACAATGATAGACACTGGGAAAGATTTCTAATGTGTGTATGTGTGTATTAACATACAGCTCTCTCTCCTTCCATTTCCCATGTGATCTTTCCTTAAGAAAAGTAAATTAAAAAATTTTTTCCAATGTGGTTTTCTTTCAGACCATTTGCCTTTAAATCAACACCTAGAAAAATACCTAGGCCACGTAAGACTTTTCATGACGGGTTATACAAAATATCACACAGTGGTCAGGGAGGAGTTACATTTGAATTGTAAAAATATCCAGGAGTACATATTTAATCAGATTTCAAAGAAGGTGGCATTGTGACTGATATTGAAATTATAGGGGATGATTCTTTTGGAAATGGTTGCTTGGTTGCTGCACTGAAGTTTCTGACAAAGCACAATAGGAACTCTGGGAACCACTGGAGAAGGACTGACATGGCTTCAACCAAAACCCTGGAGGGAAGCTCCAGAGAAGTCTCTGCGCCTAACGGTTCCATTTGTGCTTTCATAGGAGGCCGTGGCAGCAGCAGCTTTATTAGCAGATCCAGCCAGTGCAGCTCCATGGGCTAGAGCCCAGCTGCTTTCTCCCTCCTCTGAAGTGCAATACAAATTAATTTGCCAAAACATCCAAGAGCCCTCTTTGTACTAAATGATGCATGATTAAAAAAACACACACTGGCTACGTTTGCCCTGGCCAGATTCATTATCGTGATTTGCTGAACGTTTATGAGCCCACCACTATTTTTGGGTGGCAACAGCTCCCTGAAAGCCAAGAGGATGCTGGAAATGCACCATGCTGCCGCTTCTGGAAGGCAAAGCTTCAGATTTATTTGTTGCCATTTTCAAACACAATATTTCAAAGCCCTCTAAAGGCTTGGGAGCGCAGGCTTCCCTAACAACACTATCAATCCTAAACCCCACAGATGCCATGGTCTCAAGTGATCTAGAAGATAATAATAATAGTACCATAAAGTAGCAGCTAAATATCAGCCAATAGAAAAGATTTTGAACACACACACATACACACACACACACACACAGAGAAAGACTATGTAAGAGATTAGTCACAGCTTATAAAACATTGATGACTTTTGGTTACTGTGCTTTACTCCTGCAAATGGGAGAAATTCATGCATAACCTATACAGTGGGATGCCTTTAGAGTAAATGAAAGCAGCTGAATAATACAGTTTCATTCGACTTTGAGACTCCTTTCATCTTACATAACTATCAGGCAAAAAGCATTGCTGCTCATACCCCTTGGGTTGATTAAGTTGTAAAACGAGGCCTGTCGTGTGTGTCCCTCAGAAATTCTCAAGAGAGGGATTCACTGTATCTCTGCCAGTCCCCAGAAAGCTAAAGTCTGGATAGGGACAGACATTGCTCAAGCAATTCCTCCTGACATAAGCATCTCAGGCTCCCATTTTCGGGAAGACTGAGATGCCCTTGTTTTCTTACCTGCACCCTTGTCTGCTTTCTGAAAGCAAATGCCATAGCAGGCTTTTACTCGGGAGGCCATGGAAGTCTCCGCTGTAATTAAAAAGTACAATGCCAAAGTTAGCTCTGCCTCTAGCAAGACAGAGGCTGTGTTAGTCAAAGATCTTTGTCTCCTTCCTTATAGATCATCAAATTTTTTTTTAAAAAATGCAAATATGAAAAACCGCTACAAGGCAGAACAAGAACTGTGTTGAAGAAAAGTCAATAAAACAATTTGCTCTTCAAGGGAGCGGCAGAGGTAATTTCCGCTTTGATCCTCTGTATCTGCATCCTGGTTTGTACTTGATTTATTCAACTTCTGAGGAGGAATCTCTGCATTCAACTTTTTGATTAAAGCCTGTTTTGTTGGTTGAGGGCAAAAGCTTTCAACTATCCTCATGAAGAATGCTGTTATTGTATTCAAAAGAAGAAGTTGCCCCTAAGCCCTGGGATAGGAAGAATATATGGGTGTATTAATTCATAGGGATGACATGAACTCCTTATAAATCACTTGAACCTGTGAGTCAGGGAGTACATTACAAGTCAAATGAAAACTGCACAGAAGCCAAAATGCATGGCTTTATGCAAAGTTATTCACAGAGTTCTAAGCATTTTTCTTGCCAATTAGACAGCTCTATATTTAAAGAATTTTATAATCAATTCAACTTGCAATTTATAAAAGAGGAAACTGAGGCCCACACACAGTAATTTACCCAAAATTATCCAATTTACCCAAACTTACCTGCTAGTGGTAGAGCCAGCTTTGCCTCCTAACTCCCAGCCATTCATTCTTTCACCATGAGACGGCAGTAGAGAGCTCTTTAAAATCACTGCATGCTGAGGCCATGGACAAAATGTCAAAACATCAAGATGATGTGGTCTAGTGATTTAAAAATGAAATCAATCATCTGTATGTTTAAGAGGCATAATGCCAAATAACCAACTGACTAAATGTTTAAAGCTTGGCCGTCACCTAAGTCTTTGTACACTGCTAGGGTAGTTTTAACGAATTGAAGTTTCCCTGTATTAAATGGGGCTCCTCTTGTCCTTTTGGGCTCCTTCCTTCTCAATAGTTCAAAAGAGTCTGTGTCTCCAAAAAGTGAAAAATCATTGCCTTTTTCATGATTGCTAATAAGGTTAATTACCAACATCTTATGGTTGAAACTAGGAAAACTTTACATATTGTAGGATTTCTTGGGGAAGGAGGAAACTGCTGACTTGCAGTATCATATTCTACATCAGTGATTACCTCTAGGTGACTCATTATTCTAAGTACATTTACGTAGTAAAAAGCATGTGTTGTGTGATTAGCTGTAACAGAGATGTTTCACGTAGAGCAGGTTGGTGGTCAGAGAACTCATGAGAAAGAGAAACTCTCAGAAGCTTCTTGGGAGTAGGGGAATCACAAAGGTTTCAGAATGGACCCTAACCAGCAAAGGAAAAGCATCTGAGGAAAGTGAGAAAGATGATGGTGATAACAAGCAAGAAGAAGCAAGCTATGCCACCACTTATGGCCTTAATGGTGTAGTGCTGTATACCTACCTACCGTCAGCAAAATTTATCAACCCCAGAGATTTGGAGAATCAAGCCCAAGTACCAGGAAGGCATGCCTTTGGGTGGGGGGCAGGGGTAGCACAGAAAGGGCGCTCTCTTATTTAGCCCTGATAGACTAGATGTACGTAGCAGAAGTTCTAGAATTTGGCAGAATATTGCAAGGAAGCTTTGCTAGATTAATTAATATTGCTTATGTTCATTAAACTTAAGGCTGTGTTAAAAGTGTTTTTCAGATATTTCCAAGAGGGCTGGCAGAGAAGAGACCTTCCAATTTCTAGCTCTTTTTGTTTTCACAGTGAATTTTTAGACTTTGACCACTTCAATCAAATGAAATTTCACTGCAGCTTCCTCCCAGCCTCCTGGGGGTAAGGAGTCTTAGTATTTGTACGTAGTAAAACATACTGTGAAATTAGAAAACAAAAGAAATACAGTTGACCCTTGAACAACAAAGAGGGTTAGGAACACTGACCCCCAGCACAGTTGAAAATCCGCCTATAACTTTTGACTCCCCCAAACTTAACTACTAACAGCCTTACCGATAACATAGTCGATTAACACATATGTTTTATGTTATATGTCTTATATACTGTATTCTTATAATAAACTAAGCTAGATTTAAAATGTTAAGAAAATCATAGGAGAAAATATATTTACAGCACTGTACTGTGTTTATTGATAACATAAGTTTATATCGTCAGTTCACAAGATGAATTGTCTGTCAGTACCTATATCAATATTGTCTTATATGATACAAAACACTGCAGGTGTTATACATATAACTAACACTAGACATCAAAAACGAAAAGATAATGTGAAACAGAAATTCATATTTACTTACAGGTTAAATGATTCATGGATTGATAACAAAGAAGCAGCAACATGATTGCTTTACAGTAGCCTAGTATAATCAATAGGATTGCTTCATGGTAGCCTAGCCTATATGCTAATGAATAAATCATTATAAAATTTTTATGACATACAGTATTACAGTCACATTCATAATACAGTATTAAAAACATTGCTATTTTTTTAAAAAAACCACTTACCTGTGATGATAAGCTGATATGCAGATTCTCCAATTATAAGAGAAAAGCATACTGTACAGTAATGTAATTCTTTAAAAGCAAAACTACAAAAACCATAAGAAAACTAACATATTATTAATTTTATGTTAAATATCACTCACTTTATGCCTATGTAAAAATAGGCTATCCACTTTAATACAAATCTCACACATGATGTTCTTCTGCATGTATATCTTTGTATGTACTGAAAAAATCTACATATAAGTGGACCTGCACAGTTCAAACCCATGTTGTTCAAGGGTCAACTGTACTATGGAAATATACGTGCAGGGTATGAAAGATAAACACTACCCTCAATACGAGTGAGCACTCACAAATCAATAAGAAAAAATAAAACGCAGTGCAGTCTTTCTGAGTTGAACACTTTTTCACCTTTGGAATTCTTAAATTAGTTGTCTGTGTAAGGGTATATAAAAATTTAAAAGAAGAGGTTTAATTCTCCCTGTTGAAAATAAAGGATGAGAGTACCTCTCTTCCTTTTCTTAGACCATTCACTTTAGATAACGTAATTTTAAGTGCTTTCTCCTCCTTTTGCAATGTATATAAAGCCTTTTAAAAATTAGATAGACTTTTTGTCATCTTGATAACCCCAAAATGCCTTTGTCAAGAACCTGGGAGCTATCTCTTTGAAATGCAAACATCAGGAGAGATAGCACCCCTGTCTGCCAGTTTCTGTGGGAAGGTAGGGACATAACTTGGGTGGGCACTTCCTTCCAAGTTGTCCGAAAGCTATGAGAAGTTTGTTTTTCTTCGGGATAAAGCTAATGAGCTAACATAGATGGTTTCCCCAATTACCAGGTAAAGTTAGGATGAACTGGGTGTGACAAATGGTGCTGTCAAGTTCTCTTATTTGAGGACTAGTTATGGTTTTTCTTGAAAACATGTATATAATGAGTGTAACGGTAGTACAGGGTATAGCAAAGTGGACAGTCTAATTACCACTGTAAATCTGGGAAGTAGGTAAGAATACCATTTCCTCTATAAAATAATAGTAAAAGTAATAACCCCCACACACACACTGGTAAACATCCTAACAATTTGCAGTGGATTTTATAGCCCTCATTTCATTTGATTTGGGAAACAATTGTATGCGGAAAGGAGGATAGGTGTGATTATCCCACACCAGAGATATGGAAACCAAGGCTCTTAGGACTTATAACTTGCACAACACCTGGCAAGCAGTAAAAAAAAAGACACTAAGACTCTGACCTTTTGATTCTCATTCTGGCACCTCTTCATTTCCTCACACATAACAATGGAGAAAATGATAGCCACAAAGCCTTTTTCCAAATGATTGCTGCTCACAGTTTCAACCAAGGGACTGACTCAATCCTACCTTGACTTTCAGAGGCTCCTTGTCTGTGGCCTAGACCTGCTTAGTCTTCACTTGCATCTGACTGACATGAAGATGACGTGAATTTGCCACATGGGATTCCTGATGCCTCCTCTCATTTAGTTGCCCCTGTCCTCCAGTTAGAACTCATAGGTGTGATGGCATCACAAACAGACAGCATATACTCTTCTTAGTGTCTCCTTTTCCTAGTTAAGAAAGAAGGGGGAAATGTTATAAGCAGAGATTCTTAAAATACACAAGAAGGTGGGATCTAAAGAGTGTGGAAAAAAGAAGTCAATTTCAGTACTCTTACAAGGAGGTGAGAGGTTAGTTGGAAAAACAGGGTATGTATTTGTATTCATTCAATAAACATTCACTGAGCACTTTTTGTGTACCAGGCATCAGTTGTGCAATAATGAATAGGATGTGGACCCTACCTCTGGGACTTCATAATAGAGTGAGATAGTGAAGCAAATGAATAATTAATATAACTCCATTTTATAAGTGCTTCAATAACAACATCAACTATTAATAATCATCCAACTAGAAATAGCATATTCATCCAAATAGAAATGAATAGAAAGCTTCACAAAATTCTACAATCAGGGCTTCCCTGGTGGCGCAGTGGTTGAGAGTCCGCCTGCCAATGCAGGGGACACGGGTTCATGCCCCGGTCTGGGAAGATCCCACATGCCGAGGAGCGGCTGCGCCCATGAGCCATGGCCGCTGAGCCTGTGCGTCCGGAGCCTGTTGCTCCGCAACGGGAGAGGCCACAACAGTGAGAGGCCTGCGTACTGCAAAAAAAAAAAAAAAAAATTCTACAATCAAATAATAAATGTGCCCAAGATAAACACTTCTAAAAGTGAGAAAAGTAAATAAACAAAGCAATTATTTATTTTGGACTTAATAGAGGGGCCTGAAAAATATTGAGAGTTAAATCCTTTAAAGCTACCATGTTCATACCATAAGCCAGACCCTGGGCTGTGCTGTGAATGCAAAAATTGAATAAAACAAAAGGAAGCAGACATGTAAACTCACCATTATAGAAGGTGTGATAAGTGCTATGACAGAGCAAACTAAATAATGCTATAAGAACAGAGAAGAGAATTTAAATAAAACAGAGAAGTCAAGAGGAATTCCCAGGATGTATGATTCTTAAACTGAGTTTAAAGGGTGAAAAGGAGTTTCCTAGTTGTTAGGGACTGAATGTTTGTGTCTCCTCAAAATCCGTACGTTGAAACCCTATTCCCCCACGTGATGGCATCAGGAAGTGAGGCTCTGGGGAAGTAATTAGGTTTAGATGAGGTCATAAAGGTGGAGCTCCTATAATAGGGGATTAGTATCCTTATAAGAAGAGGAAGAGAGACCAGAGTTTGTTCCCTCTCCCTCTCCCTCTTCCTCTCTCTCTGCCTAAGTGCACAAAAAGAAAAGGTCATGTGAACACACAGTGAGATGGCTGCTCTCTGCAAGCCAGGAAGAAAGCTTTCACCAAGAACGGAGTATGTCGGCCCCTTGATCTTGGACTTTCCAGTTTCCAGAACTGTGAGAAATAAATGTCTGCTGTTGAAGCCACTCAGTCTATGGTATTTTGTTAGGACAGCCCAAGCTGACTAAGAAACCAGGTTAAAATGAAGAAAAGAAACCATTTAGAAAGGAAAAAAAAATAGGAAGTGAAGAAATCACAGATGCTCAAGATAGCATGCCAGGTTTGAGTACTAAAAGAAGGTTGTCATGATTAAGGGTGGGCATGTATATGGCTTAGTGCAAGAAGAGGAAGCTTCAGAAACAGGAAGCTCAGGAAAGCCTTAAATGCTAAAGTGGGCCCTTCATGCTGAAAGCTACTGAAGGATTTTAAACAAAATAGGATTTATTCAGAATTGCATCTTAGCCTACTCTAGAGGAGGGCTACAGGATGGAGGCAAGGAAGAAGTTAAGTGGGAAATGGAGTGGACGCATCTTCTTTGCTTTAGGGACTACTCTTCCCCAATTTTATAATCCTGGTCAAGCCTCATGGCTCAGGTGGGCTGATGGGTCCTCCCCCAGCCCTAGGGATGGACAAGTGGCTTCCTCTGGGGCCAGTTAGAATACTCTTTCACCGACATTTAGGACAGGGCTCAACATACAAGATATGCTTAAAAACATTATTGAATATTATTAGAAATCGCATTGAAGAAGTGATCCAAGGAGTTCCTGGACTCTTAAGGCTTCGGAGTTGTAGTTCATGGCACTATAATAAGCAGCACTGTAACAGGAAAAGGTAAGGAGGCAGGTGTCACCATTCAGTCTTCAAATTAGCATTTATTAAGTGCACTCTGCACGCCAAGTGCAAAAGGAGGTGCTGGAATCGGGTTGACAGAAATATAAATACGAATAAAACACAGTTCTTGGCCTTAAGTATGCTACTTTTAACAAGGGGAAGCCTTTATTATTCAAGATCAAAAAAGTTAAACACATAAAATGGTACAAATAAAGGAATATGGTCATCCAGAAAAACAACAGGTAAATTGTAATGGTCGCTGCAGGAATCAGGAAAAACTGTGAAGAAGGGATAGTTTTTGAGTTGAGCCTGGGATGGATGAAATTGGGACAGGTGGAGATGGGGACAAAATTAGCATTCAATCGAGTCAAGGAGGATGAGATTAGGGTCATTAACTTGAATCCCAAGATGGCAGAAAAGAAAGAATTGCACAAGACATTAAAATTACTTAGGAAAAGGAAGCAAGCAGAGGTAGTGGGAGACAATAGTGCAATCACTTGAAGCACTCAAATGGTAAGAATCAGAATCAGCTGATGGTTCAGAAGGAGCTCTGGAAAGCAAGGAGACTTGTACATGGAGGGAGAGAGGGAGGGAGGGAAGCAGAGTTTCTACAAAAAGAGGAAAAAGATGAGGAAGGCACCAGATGAAGGACTGCCTCTCCACAGTACAAGCAGGGTCCCGCAAGCCATGGCAGAAGAGCAGGCACAGGAGAGAGTAAGTGGAGGAGCCTGTATGCTGGTCACATCAGGATCCATGTAAGCCTCAGGCTGAAGATGACAGGCGCGCGCAAATTGTTGGCAGAATGCGAATGAGGTCAGCAGAGGCTTGCAGAGTGGAGCAAAGACACCTCAACCAAAAGGGAGAGTTTGACTTACAGAAAGACAGTCATTCATCTTCTCATTCCTGCTGGATCCCTCCACCACTTTGGTTGCTCAGTCCACAATTCCTCTTTGCACTAGTAAGCAATCACATACACAGTGAGGTAGGATTTAGACTTTCCTTGCTGTGTTTCTTTTACCCTGAGGTTAGCTTTCACGTATTGGAAGTTAAGCTTACTGCCATGTTGTAACTGTTGTAACTGTCAATGGCAGAAGGTCCTTGGCATAGTGAGCTTCTGCAGGCAGCAGTTGTCATCCATGGGCTTCCCTAGCTCCTAACTCACCCTTGAGCTGCCCGACCTTACCACCCTCATCCTTTTCAGATGGAACCATTTTCGTCTTCCATAAAGCACAACAGCTGGTATTCCAGTCTAAACCTCCCAGCTTAAAATCCTACCTGGCTGGTATTTTGCAACACTGACAAACTCCTGCAGAAAATAAGGAATGAGACACCGAGGGAAGGAAAGTAACATGGTGTTCCTGCTAAGCACACGGATACACTGCTATTTCATTTTATCTGAATCTTACTAAATGCTGCAGCAAGAATTATGGAATAAAACTAGGGTAGGAAATGTTGGGGGAAAAGAAATGTTGAAAAAGAAAATGTTGGGGGAAAATGGGGAAAGAAATGGGGAGTATAAGATCAAATCCTACCCTGTTTAGAGGAATGAAATGAAAAGGAGGAGAAGAGAGGAATGAGACTTAAACCTACACAGCTTCCCTCCCTGTAGGGAAGTGGTATGTGGTACCTAAGGCATGATCTGAAGTTGAGGCCTTATGAAGATGTGGGAGAAGACCAGGTTAGTCCAAGCCACAGAGCCTCTAAGAGAGTCTATAATGGTGTTTTTCTCAAAGGGCATAAGAACAGGCAGTTGCCTCGGTAACCCAAGGGGTAGCCAAAGAGGCACCAATTACAGTTGTGTAAATGTGTCAATGACCCAGTTGGCAGAGCGAGCCTGAAGGAAGAAATGAATAAAAAGTAGAGTAGCAGGGGAGCAGAAAAGGCATTTTGTTACTGCTGTTTTCTGGGTCACTCATGACTGGGCACTTTAGATATTCTTACTCTCTTAGAAAACATACCGCAGTGACTCACCGGATGCCATAAGCAGTGCAGAGAGGAAATGTGCTTCCATTCTTGCCATGCTGTTGACATAATGAATTCAAAATGCGAAGTTTCGCCATCGTTGCTTGATGAAAGGTGATGTCACGGCAGTTGAGTAAATCCAGTTTTCTTTAAAAGGCATATTTATGAATTTGATAGTGCTACGTTAACAGTCCCCTCAAAATATTTCTAAATCTGCATATATTTATTTTTGTGTCCTAATTGATTGATTAGCATTTGTCTTCTCAAGTTAGAGTATTTTGTGTGTTTTTTAAATTATTGCTACATTTCCTCATAACTGGGCCAAAAACCCTAATTTGGGAATTATTCCCAATAATCTCTACTGATTATGGGATATTAGCGAACAGGGCAGGATGAGAAGCTTTTATCTATTTTCCTCACATAAATGAGGACAGAAACAAAAATGAGAAGTTCGAGCCAAGCAATTGCCCAGGGAGCCAATCCAATTTCTTTTATAATTTTAATCACACAAGTAATACGAGAAATATTCTTCTCATAAAAATTTCAGTAATACAAAGCAAAAGTCTCCAGTTACCACAATACCCAATCCCATTTCACTCTTTGGAAGCATTCACTATTGTTAGTTTGGTGCTTACCCTGCAAAACTTTTTCTGTGTTTATACATATATATATATATATATATATATTATATATATAAATGTTATTTAATCTATGTGACGCTATATGCTTTCTTCGTTAATATATCTTTGAGATATGGTTAAGTCAAAACATACTAATCTACTTCTTCCTTTTTAACTGCTACGTATCATTTGTACTCAGGTAACACTAGCTACTTTAACAAATAAATCCCCAAATGTCAGTGGCTTGATATAGTAGAAGTTTATGTCTTATTCACCAATTGGTCCAATGAGAGTGATGCAGAGTGACAGGTTGTTTTCCTCCATTCAGGAACCTAAGCGCCTTCCATCTGGTTGCCAGCCACGTCCTAGGGTCTTCTGATTATATTCACCCTATAAGTGGAAGAGCATGGAGAAGGTACACGTACTTGTTAAAAAACATAACCTGGAAGTGACCCATATTCCTTCCACTAATACCACACCACTAACTTCAAGGCAGATTTGGAAATTGCTAATTTAACTCTTCTGCCACTGATAGGTTTTCTCTAGCTTTTGTTCTCACAAGCAGTGCTGCAATGAATGACTTTGGCCTGCCTTTGTAAGTACATGGACACATATTTCTCTAGGGTAGAAAAAAGAGGTATAGAAATGATGGCTCAAAGAACGTGCACAGTTCTTGTCTAAATGGAGACTGACAGATTGCTTTCCAGAAAAGACTATCTCAATGCATACTCCACCAACAGTGTATTATTTCCCTACATGCCACTACTACTATCTGTATCAATCATTTACATTCCACCAATATGATAAATAAACATATCTAATTGCTCTAATTACATTTCCAAGATTTCACAATTATGTCGAGCATCTGTGAATATGTGTATTGGCTATTTATATGATTGCATCTATGAATGGATTAGTCATAACTTTTGCCAATATTCTGTTTGGTTGTAGGTAAAACAAAATGTTCAAATGGAGCTAACACAGCGCAGTTTTGACTGGGGCCATTAGACAAGAGCTCAACCTCATTTACATCATAAAGTGAGTTGTGAGAAAGCAAAAGCAGGGACTTTCAAAATAGGTAGCTGAGGACCAATTTGGGGATGTAGCTGAACACCCACCTCCAATCCACAAAAGAACTTGGAGAGGCTGACAAAGAGTGGAA
This sequence comes from Phocoena phocoena, assembly GCF_963924675.1. Lineage (NCBI taxonomy): Eukaryota > Metazoa > Chordata > Mammalia > Artiodactyla > Phocoenidae > Phocoena > Phocoena phocoena. The sequence goes on along the minus strand of NC_089221.1, from coordinate 90,510,191 downwards.
ATACTAGAAGGAATAGAAGGGAATTTTGAGGAAGGTTTAAGAGAGGTGTAAGAATAAGAGATATGTTTCTCTTGCTCAAAAACAGTGAAATGGGCTTTAAAGATGCCCTCCCCTAACCTAAGCCAAATCTTAACCCTTGTCTCGAGCTTGGGGCAAAGGAGCCCGCAATCAACCTCAATCACTCCTGAGAAACCTAAAGGGAAGTTGCTGTGGGGAGCCAGCCACTTTGCAGGCAGAAGAGAAGGAGGTCCCTCCTTAGAGTTTCATGGAACAAAGCATAGATGTGATTTCCCTGGACCAGGAGTGTTCCATGCAAAGGGGAGAGTTGGCTTGAAGCTATCTTAAATCCTGTTCCACAGGCCACTGGCAGGGGTCAAGGAATCCTAGCAGAGAGAAGCTGGAAGTACATTACTATACGGCTCGAGGCTGAGGAAGGAATAAGAAATAACTTGCCTAAAGAACTCATTTGCCATTATCAAGGTGAACTGCCAGAGAGCATATCTCAGTGATGGGCTGGGAGGTCTCCAAAAACTCCACGAACGGAGTGTACTCCACACTGTGCTGATGCCAACACACGACAATATCAGTAAGCAAGAACATATGTATATGCCCCTTTCCCTCCCAGTCTCTCCCTAATTCCAACCCCGGAGGAGCCACAGTATCCTAGGAAGTGGAAGAAAAAGAGGAAAGCACAGCTTGAGAGTATTGGAGCTATGGGAAGGTTTACCCACATACTAACTCCTGTGTAACTCCTGTGTAGGTTCCTGAAGTTTATACTTTCTACATCATCCAGGTTAAAAACCTCAAGGACAGTGGCAAGGTGAGACCAGGAGAACAAAGCAGGATGCTCTTCCAAAGTTGCCAAATCAAGTTTTAGCACTAAATTTGTACCAAACTGCAGTGTTCATGAAGATAGAGCGGTACTAAGGAGAGGAGACACACACGTGTCAGTTTGCAACAATGAGGAGGGATGTGAAAGAAACAAAGAGCAGCCGCTCCTCTCAGAGAGGGAGAGGGTCACATGCTCTGTGGGCTTCTCGGGGAGGCTCCTTCTGCCCAGTCTACTTCCAGGTCCTCTGAAAAAAAAGAGAAAAAGAACTTACCATAAACAACCAAAGGGATATGAGTTTCCAAGAAAGTATGATATTGTTAATTATCTGAATTCAATGGACACACGGTGTCTGCCTACATTTGATATCCTTTCAGCTTGATTTAGTGTGCTTTTTAAGGTGCTAGTATATTTAAACTGCTTAGAAATGGGAATGCTCAATAAATGATATTATCATCATTATTATTGTTATTAAAAATAATCAGATTCTGTATGAACAAAAACTATCTGGTAGACAATTTTGGTCAATGTGCCTATAGTCACTGAATTGCAATGCAAGTTTCTATTTCATTAAAAATTGTCATTGTTGTAGTCTCCTGGAAAGATGTGTGTATGTGTGTGTGTGCATGTATAAAATTTCAAATGACTGCTGAAATAACCCAGATGAACCCATATTATCAAAACAGAACCTATAATTCTGCAAGGTAGAGAATTGCTGCATTACTGTGAGAGCCAGGTGTTGATGTTAACAGTATACCTCAAAGTCACCTATTCTTTCCTAGTAATTGTGTGTTTAAAATAGCCATGAAAGAATGGATATAGAGTAAAGCAAGCTGGAGAGAGCTTTACTATGGGTAATGAGAAGCCAAGGCATAATAAACTCAGGTAGGGAGAAGTGATTCAAAACAAGAAGTCTGTGCAAAAACAGACTTGGGTGTAATCGGTGACTGACAGTCTCCAGCTAATCATGAGTTTTCAGCAATTGACGGCAGCAAAACCCAACGCTATCCAGAGTCACCGGTCCCCAGGGAGACATCTGGACAAAGAGGCCTGGCAAGGCTGCCTGCTCCAGTGGAGGCAACTTAGAGCAAATGATGGGCAGTGCCGGGAATGGAAAGCCTGGTAGATGTGCCATCACGGACTCGTGTGGATTTGTTGTTTCACTTTGCTTGCCGAAACTGGTCAGAAAAAAACCCTGGAATGCTCAAAGCCTTCCTGGTAATTGAGATCAGTTTATCTAAATGAAGGGGGAAATGGCACTGATTTATTTAGTACTATCTGTTTTAAGAAAAGTAGTAATAATTAGCATAGTCACCTCTTCTTGGCAATTCAGAAAAATTTCTGAGATGCCAGAAACTCAAGTTCTTAGAAACAGGGCTTCCTAGAAATGTCAGATATAGGAAACTAAATGTCTCCCACTTACCTCTAGAAGGTGAGTATTGTGGGAAGAGAGAAGGGACAAAGGTACCAGCCACAACTAGATCAAAGTCTAGCAGACCTCACTAGCAGGCACATAGTAGGTACTCCCTTAATATTAATGTTAACCGTTTGACCCGTAAAGGCTTTATTTTCTTAATATTTTATATCCGTCAGCATAAACTTGCTATCAGACAATTAAGAGGTGGTGGTTAATCTCTCAGAGTCTGCAGACAGAGACATTGAGTATTCTTACTCAGTGAACAGGCAGGCCATCACAAGAGACCCTGTATTTTCCAATCTACAATCTCGATATGTACAGAAAGATTCACTTGCCTTCTTCTGTATGGGCTAGAATAGAATTCTGCCCAGTTAGAGGCCCAGCAAAAGCAAGACTGAGGGGGCAGAAGGTGTGGGTAATGGAGGAAAAGCACCTGGAGAACTTTGGGCATGGTTCAGAGGTGATCAGACAAGGTGGCACAATCTCTTTGTCCTTTCTACAGGCTCACCTATACTGCACTGTGTTATCAAGGATAGACAAGATGTTTAGCATGGCAGTGCTATATGATAACAACACCCATCTCATAATATACAGCATAAGGTTTGTGAGTGTTTAACAAATATTTTTTTGAAAAAAGAAGGAAGAAAGAAAGGAAAGGAGGGAAGAAAAGATGTAGGGAGGGAGTGAGGAATGGAGGGAGTTGTGGAGAAAAAGAAGAAAGAAGGATTACATTGCCTTTGAAATCATCTAGTGCTGCTCTCTCATTTTGCAGATGAGTTAACTGAGACCCTAGGAAGTTGGCCAAAGAGAGAGCAGAGTGGTGCCCAGGTCACTGCTGTGCAACTCCGATCTGGCTCTCACTCTCGCTCTCCCCCCTGTGAGGACACAGCAGTGAGAAGGCAGTTGTCCATAAGCTATGAAGAAAACTCTCATCAGAACCCAACCATGATGGCTCCCCAATTTGTACTTCTAGCCCCCGGAACTGTGAGAAAATAAATTTCTGTTGTTTAAGGCCCCATGTATGACATTTTTGTGGCATCCCAAGCTAAGACACACGCATATGTGGAATTCAACCCTACACAAACCACAACAGTCTTTTTTCTTCATTTCCCATCTGGAATACCTTTTCTCATATCCATCCTCCTCCCTACCACATGCCCGCAAACACACTCTGTTACAATTATACACATTCTCCTTGGCCCTCTTTGCATTTCATCACCTTCTGAAACTTCCCAGATCCTGTCCCAGTCAGAATGAATCTGCCATATCTCGACCTACCTAAAATCCAAGATATTATAGAATTGTTGCCTCTTATTAGATTTTCAGGCTATTCAGAAACATGTCTTACTACAGCCCTCACTAGGCTTTCAGCTCCCAGAGGGAAAGGGTCTGGGTCCCACTCATCTTTCGTGACTTGTTTCGCCTAGCATCATGTCTGACCCCAGGCAACTTCTCAATAAATATCTGCTGAATTAAATGGAACCAATGATTGAGCACTTATTCAGTCCATAGATGAGCTTCTTCCCAGCCAGAAAAGAGACTAGCAGGTCCCAAAAGAGTTAGTATGCAGACTTTCCTCCTCTAAGATTTAAGAAACTGCCTGCAGATTTCACCAGCCTTCCAAGCATCAGGAAACCGATGACAACAAATGGTGTTCAAAGGGCCAGGTCATGGGGGGTGGGAACGCACACACTGTGGAGGCACCAATGGCTGGTCCACCGGTGCAGTGGCCACAGGAGCTTATCAAAGCCGCCTCCACATGTACCCCCCCTGCCCCCACCCCCACCCCCCCATGGAGCCAGTTCAGCCTCTGGCAGAGGGCAGCCTGTTGATTTCTGTCCTCACTCCTAGAGTGATGTCCATGTCTGTCAATAAGGAGAGGAAGGGTGAATTATTTCAGTGCTGGGCTGCAAGGCATAGAGAGGAACAAAGAGCCACTTGTACTCCTGCAAGATAAGGGAGGAAGAGGAATGGCGAAGCAAGAATAAGAGGCTGGCAAGCCAGGGGTGCACAAATGAGCTGAGCTCCAACTGTGCAGGGAAGGAAGATGGAGAATGACACGCTGCATGTGGAATGCACCGTTCATTTTAATTCCCAGAGGCAGATGGAACTATCCAGTATTAAAATGTGAGGTGGGCATAACATCACTAGCCTTGCAATATATACTTTAACATGCTGGCTAAGAATTAGAACGCTGAACTGAATTATAATCTCAGAAACACTCTAATTGGTGCTTCTAGTGAGGTGCTGTGATACATGATAAAACTCTTCCCGTCAGTATGTTGCCTTGTCTTCTTATTCCTACCCCTACCTCCACCATCCTTCTCCCCTTCCCTCCTGTGAGGCCTCCATTCCTCCTAGAACAGCCAACTCAGTTAATGTAGCAGAACAGATGAAAGTCTTGAGAAAGATGCTGGGAACCCTGGGGTAGAAAGATTGAATAGACAAGGAGAGAAAAAGAAGAGAAACAATCAAAGTTAATCTAAGGCCTGAGAAAACTACTTTGACATTCTCATTCCTGCATTATCTTTGCCTGGCAGCTGCACCTGGTCACCTACTTTCATCCCTGACATAAACAGTCCATATCTGCAATTACCAATGCCCAGGGAGCCAGCATTAGTATGCTGCATACGGTCTGAGAAAAGGTGTAATGCTGGGCTTCCTCCTGCCTTGGAAGTCCCTAGCAGACAGGCCCAGGAACAAAGGGAAAAGAGATACAGAAAAATCGAGCCTCTGTTGGAGGCCAGAACCCATATCTGATGCATTGGGATGAGATGGCTGTGTCAGAATCAAAGTGGAGGTGAAGAGAGGAGGAGACAATATATAGCTGGTGGCTGAGACTGATTTTTTAAAAATTGGTCTTAAAGAATTAACAACAGGGCTTCCCTGGTGGCGCAGTGGTTGAGAGTCCACCTGCCGATGCAGGGGACGCGGGTTTGTGCCTGGGTCTGGGAGGATCCCACATGCCGCGGAGCGGCTGGGCCCGTGAGCCATGGCCGCTGAGCCTGCGTGTCCGGAGCCTGTGCTCTGCAACGGGAGAGGCCACAACAGTGAGAGGCCCGCTTACCACAAAACAAAACAAAACAAAACAAAAAAAAGAATTAACAACAATAAGACCTTTGGGCTAACTTTAGGGGTAAGTAAAATGGTAATAACGGGGAAGGGAAGCCAAGCATATGGGGACAAAAAAGGGACAATTGCAAAGGAAAAACTATTTAATATTCTCTCCCCTTTACTCTCATATTATCTATCAGCTGATATTTTGTCATCACTTCTTGGCCTAGTTAAAATCTCATGCCATTACACTGTGCATAGAAGAGTCCAATGTATCCCACCCAGACAGACGTCAGTCTTAATAAAATCAAGCTCTCTAAACATCTCAGCTTTACGCAGTAACTAAGTCTAATAGGAGGGTGGGAAACTTTTAAGTCACCCAATGAGAAAATGATATGAAAGAAAATTGGTAAGAAATATATCAGAACTTAAATGTCCAATAATAGGGGCTGGCTAAAATCAATCGTAAAATATACATTTACTAGAATACTATTCAACCAGTACTTTAGCTCTATAGTTTTGAGCTAGTGATATATTTTCACAAAACACAAGCTTCATAAGGAAGCTGTTATAGTGTGAGAGTTGCTGAAACTTATAAAACAAGATTTTGTTAATAGTAGGTAGCAGCGTTTCTGGCTAGGATGGGAAAAAGTCAGTCCTTGCGTCTATATCATGTGTTGCACAAACACACAAACACTGACTGGCTACTTAAAGCAATTAACCCTAATTCCACACTGAGGACGAGAGTCCTGGCTCTGGTAAGCTTTGGGAGATTCTACAGAGAGTCCTAGTTTGCTCTTGCAATATCTACTTTCCCTCTTTCCTTACTAAATGAAACTTCATTTGTTCTAGTGCAGTAATGTGTCCTGCTAAAAAAAAAAAAAAATTAAAAAGAAATAAAAACTCTTCCCACCTCCCTGGCACATAAGCTGTCTCTAGACAATGAGATCTAAGTGAAAGGCACTGGACAGGACCTCCAGGAAAGCTCTGTGGAAAGGAGCTGTCAGTTGGTGTGTATTTTTTGCCCAAGTGTAATGCTGAAGTGGAGTAGTCATCTTGTGACCACGAGGCAGCAAGCATAAGGTCAAAATCCCCACACTAAGGGTGACAGAGTGGGAACACAAGGAGCATCTGGCCCTCAGCTGGCACTGGGAACCACAGTACCTATTCTGAGCCATCTGTCTCCAGACTTCTTGTCACCTACAAACAAAGAGAATAAGAGAAAAAATCTTCTTCGAGTTTTCTCTGACTTGCATCCAAGTCTGTTTCTAGTTTTATAGGAGATATCCAACAAAAACTGGGAGAAGTAAAATCCTCCTCTGCTTTCTTCCCAAGCCCCAACAAGAGAAGCTAAATGAAAGTTTGTTGGTTGGTTGTTAGCATACTGGGTTGAATACTGTCCCCCCGCCAAATTTTTGCCCACCTGTGAACCTGACCTTATTAGGAAATAGGGTTTTTGCAGATGTAATCAAGTGAAGGTGAAGTCACACAGGATTTGACTGGTGTTCTTATAAGAAGAGCGAAGTTTGGACACGAAGACATATAGGGGAGCATGCCACGTGAAAACAGGTAGAGAGTGGAATAATAAACCTACAAAACAAGAAATGCTCAAGGATGGCTGGTAAGTACCAGAAGTTAGGACAGAGGCATGGAACAGATCCCTCCTCAGAGCCTCCAGAAGGAACCAACCCTACCAACACCTTGATTTTGGACATCTAGCCTCCAGGACTGTTAGAGAATAAATTTCTATTGTTTTGAGCCACTGAGTCTGTGGCACTAGGAAACTAATACAATTGGTTGGTCCCCTATTTGCAAAGATATATTTGTGTACACCATGTTTCTAGAATGGAAAATTGAGGAATATTAAGAAAACGGAATTATCATCCTTATCCCTATGAGGTAGGTCAGATTCAAGACTCCCTGGAAAATTTTAACTGTTTATTCTGTCTTCTCTCTTATGGATGTGACCAAGAACAGGAAAGAATCTCAGTTTTGCATTTAAAAGTAGAGGCACTAGAGCAATTCTCTGAATGAGACAGCTCTGAATTTTTGGTGATAAGTTAAACAAACACAGAAATTACATAATATGAATAATCTAAATGAACAATCTATAGTACATTGCTTGTTGAGTACCCAAATTACATGTCTGAATAGAACTTAAATTGTACTAAGGGGGGGAGCTTTGAAGATGGCGGAGGAGTAAGACGTGGAGATCACCTTCTTCCCCACAGATACATCAAAAATACATCTACATGTGGAACAACTCCTACAGAACACCTACTGAACGTTGGCAGAAGAACTCAGACTTCCAAAAAGGCAAGAAAATCTTCATGTAACTGGGTGGGGCAAAAGAAAAAAGAAAAAAAAGAGGCAAAGGATTCGGGATGGGACCTGTGCCTCTGGAAGGGAGCTGTGAAGGAGGAAATGTTTCCACACACTAGGAAGCCCCCTCACTGGGGGCGATGGTGGGGAGCTTTGGAGCCTCAGGGGAGAGGGCAGCAACAGGGCTGTGGAAGGCACAGTGGAGTGAATCCCACATAGAGGATCAGTGCTGACCAGCATTCCACAGCCTGAGACTATTGCCTGCCCTCCTGGGCAGGTGGGGGCTGGGTGCTGAGGCTCAGGCTTAGACCCCAGGGAGAGGACTGCGGTTGGTGGCTGGAAGACAGCCTGAGGGGGCTAGTGCACCACAGCTGAGGGAGTACTGGAAGAAGCCTGGGCCTGCCAGAGAGGCAAGGGACCACTGTTGTGAGGTGCATGAGGAGAGAGGCAGGCCTGCCATAGGAGCTTCTTTCTCCATGTGCTCACAGACAGCAGGGGACCACCTACACAAGCTCCAACGGCGGGCATAAGCCACAGCTGCTATCTCGGACCCCAGAGGTGGGCACGACAGCTACCACTGTCACCGCTGCCACCAAGGGTCCTATAAGCAAGCTCAGGTCACTACCCACACCTTCCAGGGAGCCTGTGCCTTCCGCCACTGCCAAGGGTCCTGCAATCTGGGGCCAAATTCCCCAGGAGAGCGCACAGCGCACCTGAGGCTGTTGCAAATTCCTGACAGCCTCTGCCGCCGCAGGCACTCCCCATACATCCCAATTGTGACTGCCATATCCCTCCCTCTGCCTGGCCTGAGTGAGCAAGTGAGCCCAAATCGGCCACTGCTTTCTCCCCGTCTTACTGGGACAGGGAACAGACACCTGAGGGCGGCCCACATACAGAGATGAGGCCAAAACCAAAGCTGAACTCCAGTGACGGTGCAACCAAAGAAGAGGAACAGAAATCTCGCTGTGCAGCCACAGGAAGAGCAGATTAAAACCCTCCAATTGGTTTGGTAAAACCTGCATCTGTGGAATATCTGAAGAGATAACAAGTGTTCCCAAAATTAAGGCTGTGGACTTTGGGAGCAACTGTGGACTTTGGGGCGAGTACACACAGAAGTCAGGCGAGGTCAGAGTCTGAACTGGTCCCACAGGGCCCACAACAGGGCCACAGACCTACCTAGAGTTTGCTTTCTGTTTACCATTTGTTTTTGGTGTTTCGTTTTGTTACTTATTTTAGTGTTGGTTTTCATTTTGAGGTTTACTTGTTAGGTTGCTCCCTTCATTTTTGTTTTCTCTTTGTGTGTTTTTGTCTGTTTCATTTTGCTTTCACCATTCGTCTTGGGGTTTCATTTCTGTTTGTTTTGTTTCTTTTCTTCTGTGCCGTGTGGCTTCCAGGGTCTTGGTGCTCTGGACGGGGTTGGGTATGAGTCTCTGAAGTGGGAGAGCCGAGTCCAGGACACTGGACAACCAGAGAGCTCCCAGGGACAGGGAATATTAATCAGTGAGAGTTTCCCAGAGGTCTCCATCTCAACACCAAAACCCAGCTCCACCCATTAGCAGACAGGCTGCCTAAAGTCATACTAAGCACAGAGATACCGCAAAACACACCACCAGACGTGACCCTGCCCATTAGAGGGACAAGATCCAGCTCCACCCACCAAAACGCAGGCAATGGTACCCCCCACTGAGAAGCCTACACAGTCACTGGACCAACGTTGCCCACTAGGGGCAGACAATAGAAGGAACAGGAACTATGACACTGCAGCCTGTGGAAAGGAGACCCCAAACACAGTATGTTAAGCAAAATGAGAAGACAGAGAAACACACAGCAGATGAAGGAGCAAGGTAAAAACCCACCAGACCAAATGAGGAAATAGGCAGTCTACCTGAAAAAGAATTCACAGTAAGGATAGTAAAGATGATCCAAAATCTTGGAAATACAATGGAGAAAATACAAGAAACATTTAACAAGGACCTACAACAACTAAAGAGCAAACCAACAATGATGAACAACACAATAAATGAAATTTAAAATTCTCTAGACAGAATCAATAGCAGAATAACTGAGGCAGAAGAATAGATAAGTGACCTGGAAGATAAAATAGTGGAAATAACTACTGCAGAGCAGAATAAAGAAAAAAGAATGAAAAGAATTGAGGACAGTCTTAGAGACTTCTGGGAAAACATTAAACACACCAACACTCAAATTATAGGGGTCCCAGAAGGAGAAAAAGAAAGGGACTGAAAAAATATTTGAAAAGATTATAGTTGACAACTTCCCTAATATGGGAAAGGAAATAGTTAATCAAGTCCAGGAAGCACAGAGAGTCCCATACAGGATAAATCCAAGGAGAAACATGTCAAGACACAAATTAATCAAACTATCAAAAATTAAATACAAAGAAGAAAGTTTAAAAGCAGCAAGGGAAAAACAACAAATAATATCCAAGGGAATTCCCATAAGGTTAACAGCTGATCTTTCAGCAGAAACTCTGCAAGCCAGAAGGGAGTAACAGGACACATTTAAAGTGATGAAAGGGAAAAACCTATAACCAAGATTACTCTACCCAGCAAGGATCTCACTCAGATTGGACAGAGAAATTAAAACGTTACAGACAAGCAAAAGCTAAGCAAATTCAGCACCACTAAACCAGCTTTACAACAAATGCTAAAGGAACTTCTCTAGGCAGGAAACACAAGAGAAGGAAAAGACCTACAATAACAAACCCAAAAAAATTAAGAAAATGGTAATAGGACCATACATATCGATAATTACCTGAAATGTAAATGGATTAAATGCTCCAACTAAAAGACATAGACTGGCTGAATGGATACATAAACAAGACCCATATATATGCTCTCTACAAGAGACCCACTTCAGACCTAGGGACACATACAGACTGAAAGTGAGGGGATGGAAAAAGTTACTCCATGCAAATGGAAATCAAAAGAAAGCTGGAGTAGCAATTCTCCTATCAGACAAAATAGACTTAAAACAAAGACTATTACAAGAGACAAAGAAGGATAGTATATAATGACCAAGGGATCAATCCAAGAAGATATAACAATTGTAAATAATTATGCAGCGAACATAGAAGCACCTCAATACATAAGGCAAATGCTAACAGCCATAAAAGGGGAAATCGACTGTAACACAATCATAGTAGGGGATTTTAACACACCAATTTCACCAATGGACAGATCACCCAAAATGAAAATAAAAGGAACACAAGCTTTAAAAGACACATTAAACAACATAGGACATTCCATCCAAAAACAACAGAATACACTTTCTTCTCAAGGGCTCATGGAACATTCTCTAGGGTAGATCCTATCTTGGGTCACAAATCAAGCCTTGGTAAATTTATGAAAATTGAAATCATATCAGGTATTTTTTCAGCCATAACGCTATGAGACTAGATACCAATTACAGGAAAAAATATGTAAAAAATACAAACACATGGAGGCTAAACAATATACTACTTAATAACCAAGAAATCACTGTGGAAATCAAAAAATACCTGGAAGGAAATGACAGTGAAACCACAACAAACAAAAGCCTATGGGTTACAGCAAAAGCTGTTCTAAGAGGGAAGTTTATAGCAATACAATCCTACCTCAAGAAACAAAAACATCTCAAATAAACAACCTAATCTAACACCTAAGGCAATTACAGAAAGAAGAAGAACAACAACAAAAAAAAAAACCCAAAGTTAGCAGAAGGAAAGAAATCATAAAGATCAGATCAGAAATAAATGAAAAAGAAATGAAGAAAATAGCAAAGATCAATAAAACTAAAAGCTGTTTCTTTGAGAAGATAAACAAAATTGATAAACCATTAGCCAGACTCATCAAGAAAAAAAGGGAGAAGACTCAAATCAATAGAATTAGAAATGAAAAAGGAAAAGTAAAAACTGACACTGCAGAAACACAAAGGATCATGAGGGATTACTATAAGCAACTCTATGCCAATAAAATGGACAACCTGGAAGAAATGGACAAATTCTTAGAAAAACACAACCTTCCGAGACTGAACAAGGAAGAAATAGAAAATATAAACAGACCAAATACAAGCACTGAAATTGAAATGGTGATTAAAAGTCTTCCAACAAACAAAAGCCGAGGACCAGATGGCTTCACAGGTAAATTCTATCAAACATTTAGAGAAGGGCTAACACCGATCCTTCTCAAACTCTTCCAAAACAAAGCAGAGAGAAGAACACTCCCAAACTCATTCTACGAGGCCATGATGACTCTGATACCAAAACCAGACAAAATGTCACAAAGAAAGAAAACTACAGGCCAATATCACTGATGAACACAGATGCAAAAATCCTCAACAAAATACTAGCAAACAGAACCCAACAGCACATTCAAAGGATCATACACCATGATCAAGTGGGGTTTTTCCCAGGAATGCAAGGATTCTTCAATATATGAAAATCAATCAATGTGATACACCATATTAACAAATCAAAGGATAATAACCATATGATCATCTCAATAGATGCAGGAAAAGCTTTTGACAAAATTCAACACCCATTTATGACAAAAACCCTGCAGAAAGTAGGCACAGAGGGAACTTACCTCAACATAATAAAGGCCATATATGACAAACCCACAGCCAGCCAACGTCATTCTCAATGGTGAAAAACTGAAACCATTTCCACTAAGATTAGGAATAAGATAAGGTTTCCCACCCTTACTATCATTATTCAACAGAGTTTTGACGTTTTAGCCATAGCAATCAGAGAAGAAAAAGAAATAAAAGGAATCCAACTAGGAAAAGAAGTAAAGCTGTCACTGTTTGCAGATGACATAACACTACACATATAGAATCCTAAAGATGCTACCAGAAAACTACCAGAGCTAATCAATGAATTTGGTAAAGTAGCAGGATACAAAATTAATGCACAGAAACCTCTTGCATTACTATACACTAATGATGAAAAATCTGAAAGAGAAATTAAGGAAACACTCCCAATTACCACTGGAAAAAAAGAATAAAACACCTAGGAATAAACCTACCTAAGGAGACAAAAGACCTGTATGTAGAAAACTGTAAGACACTGATGAAAGAAATTAAAGATGATAGAAACAGTTGGAGAGATATACCATGTTCTTGGATTGAAAGAATCAACATTGTGAAAATGACTATACTACCGCAAACAATCTACAGATTCAATGCAATCCCTACCAAACTACCAGTGGCATTTTTCACAGAACTAGAACAAAGAATTTCACAATTTGTATGGAAACACAAAAGACCCCAAATAGCCAAAGCAATCTTGAGAAAGAAAAAGGGAGATGGAGGAATTAGGCTCCCTGACTTCAGACAATACTACAAAGTTACAGTAATCAAGACAGTGTGGTACTGGCACAAAAGCATAATATAGATCAATGGAACAGGACGGAAAGCCCAGAGATCAACCCACGCACCTATGGTCAACTAATCTATGACAAAGGAGGCAAGGATATACAATGGAGAAAAGACAGTCTCTTCAATAAGTGGTGCTGGGAAAACTGGACAGCTACATGTAAAAGAATGAAATTAGAACACTCCCTAACACCATACACAAAAATAAACTCAAAATGGATTAAAGATCTAAATGTAAGGCCAGAAACTTTAAAACCCTTAGAGGAAAACTTAGGAAGAACACTCTTTGACATAAATCACGGCAAGATCTTTTTTGACGCATGTCCTAGAGTAATGGAAATAGAAACAAAAACAAACAAATGGGACCTAATGAAACTTAAAAGCTTTTGTGCAGCAAAGGAAACTGTGAACAAGATGAAAAGACAACTCTAAGAATGGGAAAAAATATTTGCAGATGAAATCAATGGACAAAGGATTAATCTCCAAAATATATAAAAAGCTCATGCAGCTTAGTATTAAAAAAACAACCCAATGAAAAAATGGGCAGAAGACCTAAATAGACATTTCTCCAAAGTAGACACACAGATGGCCAAGAAGCATATGAAAAGATACTCAACATCACTGATTATTAGAGAAATGTAAATCAAAACTACAATGAGTTATCACCTCACACCAGTCAGAATGGCTGTCATCAAAAAATCTTCAAACGATAAATGCTGAAGAGGGTGTGGAGAAAAGGGAACCCTCTTCCACTGTTGGTGGGAATGTAAATTGATACAGCCACTATGGAGAACAATATGCAGGTTCCTTAAAAAACTAAAAATAGAACTACCATATGACCCAGCAATCCCACTACTGGGCATATACCCAGGGAAAACCATAATTCAAAAAGGGTCATGTACCATAATGTTCACTGCAACACTATTTACAATAGCCAGGTCATGGAAGCAACCTAAATGCCCATCAACAGATGAATGGATAAAGAAGATGTGGTACATATATACAATGGAATATTACTCAGCCACAAAATAGAACAAAATTGGGTCATTTGTAGAGATGTGAATGGACCTAGAGAGTGTCATACAGAGTGAAGTAAGTCAGAAAGAGAAAAACAAATATTGTATATTAATGCATATATGTGGAATCTAGAAAAAGGGTACAGATGAACCTGTTTGCAAGGCAGAAATAGAGACACAGATGCAGAGAACAAATGTATGGGCACCAAGTGGGGAGAGAGGTGGTGGGATGAACTGGGAGATTGGGATTGACATATACATACTAATATGTATAAAATAGATGACTAATGAGACCCTGCTATATAGCACAGGAAACTCCACTTTGCTGTGCAGTAGAAGCTTACACAATATTGTAAAACAACTATACCCCAATTTTAAAAATAAATAAATAAAATGTACTAATATTTAAACGATCAACAATAAAAAAATGATTAAATAAATATGGAAACCAGCATCAGTGGCATACTATTATAACTGACACAGAAAATTGTTGGAATGAAATAATGTCTAGGTGAAGAACCAAACTGGTTACAAAACAGCATTTATATTATGTTTTCGTTTGTTGTAAAGAAAAATATAAGATGATAGAAAGTCAAAAATAAAGAAATTGATAAAAATAAAGTACCAGTAGATCTCCCATCCAAGAGAAGCTTAAAATTAATATGACTTAACTAGACCCAACTGTGAGACTTTGCTGATACCTCCAGATCCAAGACAGAGTGTGCAATAACCCAGAACTTTACAGGACAATGACCAGAGAACATTGTTTTTAAAGAACAGGGCTGGTAACAAGGAAAATATGCCTTCTTCAGCATGGGTTTAATTAATATGAACTATAGAAGATTAACGTTTATCTTCAGATGCAGGTAATAAATAAGACTCCGAGTCCCTGGTAGAGCAGTGGGTTGAGCCAGAATAGGAAGAATCATACTCCTCTTCAGTTATGGGACTGGAGTCCCCCATGAGGCCTGGGACTCCGAGTGTTAAGGAACGTTACTGTTTATCTGCACGAAATTCTGGACTGCTAGACTCAAGAAAGACCAAGAAATGAGAGTTTGCTATGGCTGGATGGAGTTTTCTGAGGGTAGATGGCAAGCTTGATGGCCTGACAGAACTAAAAAGAAGCTAATTAAGGTAGTCACAAGGCCCCTGTGGACTAAATCAGGACAAGTGTTATCCAAACTCCCTGAGGCTGCGGAGTTCAAATATGTGAGAAGAGAGAAATCTAAGTTGCAGCCGGGAAGCCAAGGAGCCGAAAGTGTTCTATTACAGGGATGCCAAAGGAGGAAAGCAGGTCAGTGATAGAGAGAGAGGGAAGAGGTATGAAGAATTAGGTTGAACAAGACTTTTTTCTTTCAGGTAGGAGTTGGAGGAGAAGATAACAAGTCAAGATTTGCTTGGACTACTTGGCCCTGAAGCAATTCTCTAGCTCTGGAACACAGCCTCCTCCACTACCTTCTGATATGCACCAGGCCTTTCCCACCCTTTGTGTGTGTGTGTGTGTGTGTGTGTGTGTGTGTGAGAGTGTGTGTGAGAGTGTGTGTGTGTGTGTGTGTGTGTGTGTGTGTGTGTGTGTGTGTGTTGAGTTATAGCAATGTCTGCCCTGACCAACCCACCAAAACTGAGTACTGGTCTATTCTTGCTTGATGATGTTCTGTTCATCACCTTTATTGTATAGAAGAAGCATGTGAAGCCTGGGAGCCGGTGGAAGATCCAGAAACAGATCCAAGTTTCCCTTACTTGCAATGTGGTGCCCTCCCACCTGTCCAGGATGCCTCTCCTGCATCTAGTAAAGTGTCTTAGTTTGAAGCATGTAGGCATTGTCATTGGAAACTGAATTGAAGTTCTCATGTGAAGGAAAGCCTACGGATGTCAGGTTTCTTGTAGATAATAAAGATTGCTCCCAGAGTAATTAAAGGCTTAAGAATAAAAGTAGATTGAATGTGAAGAAATTATAGAAAATATAACCAAGTTTAGGCAAAAACGTTGAGGCAACAAATGCCTTTGCTTTCTCAGATTAACATACTCATTTGGCAATATAAGCTCACTTAATGAAGACCTAGAGGCCGTCTCGTGTAAGATGAAATATTGACGATGGTCATATATATCACCAAAGGCTGAAAACTGAGAGGATCACAAAAATAGAATATGGAAGAGAAGTAATTAACGTCAATAATTCGTACTACTTCCAGATGGTCAAACTAAAGGGCTCTTTTTACAAGTCAGACTATAAACTATGCAAATTTGCCAGTAAAAGACCACTAAAGATTGAGACTAGAGCTTATACCCAGTGTAAAACTTAAAATAACTCAGAAGCAAGTTCTTATCTGGAAACACAGAGAACTACAATGACAAACAAAGAGAACTTACTTTCCCAGGTCTCAGCAAGCTATGGATATAGAGGGACCCACACAAAAAATTTTAAACCTTCCATTTCAACTGCTCTGCACTCTTCATGCACAAGACAGGGTTCATAGGGTTCCCGAATCTTAGTTATTTCTACCTCAGGCTGTCTCGTGGGAGTTCACATGGTTTTTCTTCACCCAAGCTCCTCTTTATTCTGGATGCCTGCCACAGAAAACTACCTGAAAGCAGTGCGTGGCTGTTTACACTGCACCTGATGTCAACGAGGGAATAATCAAGTCCATTCTCATTCAGTCACCCTGCACCTAAAACACCATACCGGATTCTTCAGGGGCAGGAGAATTCCCAACTTTTCTCCAATTTGTGTGACTATGACAACCATGCCACAAAGCAGTACATCTGAGTTTCCCTCATGGAAAGGAGTGCTTCACCCTGTGCCTGTAAACCGTCTCTCCTTTGGACTCAGACGTAAGTCTGTGAGCCAGGAAGGGAGAGCAGTAAGTGAAAAAAGCACCATGCTACACTCCCCATCTTCATCTCTACTGCAGGTGCCCATGGAATCCTTTGAACAGGCCATGTCGCCCTCACACACGCACTCAGGTAACAGAGTGGGCTGTGCATCCCCTACAAGTCCATTCTTATGCCCTGAATTCCAGCAGTGACCATGGTTCATTCATTCATTCAGTCAGTCAGTCAGTCAGTCAGCAAATACTTATTGAGAGTCTACACTATGCGTATAGTAGAAGTGCAATAATGAATAAAGGCAGACCTGGTCCCTATACTCATAGAGCTTACAGTCTAGCTGGAGGAGCAAACATTATTCAAAGAATGATACAAATTGACATAAATGCACAACTACAATGAGAGAAATAAACGGTGCTATGAAAGAGCACACAAGGAGGAAAATCATCTACTCATAGAGAACGAAGAACATTCCTGAGGAAGCAAGTAAAGAGTTAATTAGGTGAGGTGAGTGGGACACGCACTCCAGCCCTAGGGAGGAAGAGTGGAGGAAAGGTTAAGGTAGTAAAGGAGTTCAGACTCAAAATAGTACTTTCCCCATACATGTTGATTCAGTTAATATTATTGATAAACACTGGGTAACACTTGTATAATTATTTTAAAAAAAGATATAATTTTTGATCGCAAAGAGCTTAAGGTCTAATAGGAAAGATAGGAAAATTAACTTCTATGGGACTGTGATAACTACCACGAGAAAGTTATACAATAAAGGACTAAGGGATCCCTCACACTAAAGGTCCAGGCAAGACTTCCCAGTGAGAGGTCAGTGGGAAAGATGGAAAGGATGGGATTTTCAGGAAGAGCAAACAGACTCCGCAAAGGCACAGAGGCATGAAACAGCAGGACCTACTCAGGGATCCACTTTATGGGAAGGGTGTGAGCAGGTAGAGACCAGGAATGTGACAGGAGGTGGGGCTGGACGGGCAGAGAACCAGAGGCCTTAAGAGAAGAGGCCTTTGTGTGTAACACTAAGGCATTGGAACCTTGTTCGAAAGGGAAAAGAGAGATAATGAACTATTTCCTCTTTTATTTCATTTTGCTTTCTCTCTCACTACCTCCAATGGCAAAATACACTGATTTCAAAAGAAAACCAAAAATCCATAGTGACTGATCCTGACTCTACTTTGTCATTTTCACAGGTTTATTTCCCCCGCTGGATGTTAGCACATAAAATCCCCAGGTGCTTTGCAATGAATGTTACATTTCCCCCAGTTTAGTAAATCACATTGTTTTTCCTGATTTATTTGCTTTCATTGCACTGCTTTCTGTTTTGGTGGGCAGTAAGCCATTCTGGCACTGAGGTAAAATGAATATTTTTAGCAAATGGGTGACCACATGTGTGATACAGATAGATGACAGCAGCTAGGAAGCAGTTTTGTTTTTTTTTTTTTAGTATCATGATGTATTTGTTAAACATCAAAAATGAAATAAATATTAAAAGATAGCCTTACTCTTAAAACAAGCTGAACATCTTAGAATACAGATCATTTTTTATTTAAATGTTTAATACAATGTCAGTCACATACAAAAGAATTTATTAACGTATTTATGTTGTAACACTCTGGAAGCTACAATCCACTGAAGACTTTATAAGTTGCATCTACTTCTCCTCTATCTCATCTCATTCCCTTCCCAATAAACCAGAGATAAAGGACTATTCTGAATTTCATGTTTACTTTTAAAAATCAGCTTTATTAAATGTTTATCTCTAAAAATGTTGCTTAACTTGTGTGCTTGAACATTATCTTAATGGTGTCTTACTGTTTAGGATCTTTTAGGACTTCTCTTTTACTCGACACCAGATTACTAAGATTCACAGGTGACTGAGTATGGCTGTGGATCATTCATTTTCACTGCTGTATAGCATTCCATTGTGTAAATGTAGCACAATTTATATACCCATCTCTTGATAATGGATTTTTTAAAATTCTAGTTTTGGCTATTACAAACTGGTTGCTAAGAGCCTGTCTCCTGGGCACATGTACGAACATTCCTAAAAATTAAAACAAGTTAAACATCTTAGAATACAGATCATTTTATATGTTAGGTATATATTAGGTATGGATTACTCAGTTGTAGCGTGTTTCCATGTTCAGATTTCCAAGATAATCCCAACTTGTTTTCCAAAGTGATTTTCTAATTTACCCTTCCAAAACCATTATATAAGAATTCTTATTGATCCATATTCTCTCCAAGACTTTGTGAACTAAAGCAATGACAGTGAAAATGAAAAGAAAAACAAAAACAAAACAGATTTAGGCTGTATTTAGGAGATGAAACATACAAAGATGACATGGGTAAGAAGGAAAAGTCAAGATGACTCAATATTTACTTATTAATATGTACCAATATAATAAATATAATATTTCAATTTGATTATAATTTTTATTTCCCTGATTGCTGAAGAGATTAACCACCTTTTTATGGTTATTGGCCATACACTTACATGTCATTTACCCATTTTTCTATTTTATTTGTGTGTGTATGTTTTTCCTATCGATTGGTAAAAGGTTTCTTTTTATAATCTACATAGTAAACTTTTGCTGGTTATATGTGTGATAAATACATTCTCCTACTTTGTTGTCTTTTCATTTCCTTTATGGTATTTTTTGGTAAATAGAAGTTATTTAATATATTAAAATTAATTAATCATTCCTTTTATGGTTAGAACTTTTTATACCTCATTTATCAAAACCTTCCCTATCCCAAAAGTAGAAAAACATTCTTCTATATTTCATTCTTAAAGTGCTTATCTCTTTAAGTTGAATCTTGTCTATGGCATGAGGCAGGAACTCAGTTTCAGCTTCTGGGATGGATATCCAGTTGTCCCAGCACTATTTATTGAACAGTTCTTCTTTTCTCCACTGATCTTCAGTGCACCCCATGCTAGATGTTTTCTGTGGCCCATGGCACCCATCGATTTCCCCTTTTTGCTCTCCCCTTCATCACAAAAGCTAGAAACCTAGGAAATGAATTCTCCAAACTTCTTTGCCAGCAAGGTTTGGGATGTGGTTTAGATGGTCTCAGAGAAATGCACTTATGAAATTTGGAAAACAGGAGGAGGAGGTGGAAACGATTCATTCCCAGCAACAATGGCAGAAGAAATACAGACCTGGGTAGGTAGGAAGATTTTTTTAGGAGCCAAATGGACTCAGAATTCCGACACTAGTCACCTGTCTTGGGGTTGCAATTTGGAGATGCTGAAGGAGTGTCCCAAAGTTTGCTGACCCCTGGGTAGCAGCCAAATATTTCTGACTCTCTGGATGGTTGTAGCAGTGAATTATAAAGTTAATTCATCCTGGTATCCCAAACCTTTGTACTTCTAGCCCTTCAATAATTTACATAACTCTATTGCCCTGTTTAAATCCTTCCTACTTGAAATACTGAATAGTTTCTGTTCTCCCTATTTTGCCCTAAGAGATAGCCTTCTGTCAAAGATCATTGCTCCATTTATAAGTGGGTCTCCTGGGTTTTCTATTATGTGTTGTTGGTTGGTTTGTCTACCCATGAGGCGATAACACATGCCTTAATTATGGCTTTCAAATAAACTTTGGTATCAATAAAGCAAGTATTTACACCCTAATCTTCACAAATGTCTCTGTTGTTCTTAGCTCTTTGCTATTCTATATCTACTTCAGAGTCACATTTTAAAATCTATTTTCTTAAGAAAAAGGTCATAGTTTTTTTTAGACTTGCATCAAATCTATAGATAAGTTTTGGCGAAATTAACATGGATCCACCTTTTAGAAGCATCATTCTAGTAATGGTACGTGTATTAGGTTTGGTGGGTTCAAACCAAAGAAAGAAAAGACCAGCTAGAAAGCTATATAGGGAATTAGTGAAATAAAACAATGACAATGAGAAGGAAGAGATTTATGCTCTGTTCAGGAGATAAAACATGCAAAGATGTACTGGCTAAGAAGGAAAAATCAGGAATGACTTAGATTTTCTTCTGGACCTCTGGGTGCTATTCTTTAAGTACAGAAGCAGTCTGCTTAGGAGCAAGGACAATATGACTAGTTTGGAGCATACTGAATTCTGGTGACTAAGAGAGATTCAAGTGAATGAGAGCCTATGAAACTATGCAGAGAGGAACGAGCTGTATATTTAGCGTTATGAGTCACCCATATGAGTGATTGTGGAGCTCAGTGTGGAAAACATACTCACACTTGGGAAGAAACCTTTGGGGACCCTGTCATTTTAGAGGGATCACAAGAAAAGGAGCCAACGAGGGAGATTAAGAGGAGTGTCCAGAGACATAATAGTAAAACCAGAGAAGAAAACTGTTAGGAAAGTCAAAAGAAGAGAAGTTTAAGAGGAAGTTGTTAACATTGTGAGATAATTAAAAAGAAGAAGAAAAATATCCACTGGATTTAGTTACATGAAGTTAATTGGTGGAAATAATTTCATTGCTGTTTTGGGGACAGAAGACAAATTGTTGTCAGATGAACAGTAAATGGCCAGTGAGGAAGGGAAATGGGGAATGTAAATGGCTGTTCAAGAAGTTTGGCTGCAAAGGGTAAGAGATATACAACAGTAGCTAGAGGGTGATGGGGGGGTCAGAGGAATTTTTTTAAAAGAACATGTTTATATTTGAAGGGAGCAAACAGAATATAAAGCAAAGACCTTGGCTGATGGCCCAAGGTCTCTATCTAGTCAGAAGGCAAACTCCAAGACAGGTAGTTAGGTAGGTGAATTAGACTTTGGCAGTGAGAAATAGGAAAGACTGTGAAAGCATGGGTCTTGGTGGAAATACATGTTATAGGTGGCTTTGGGTTGTGGGGGTGAGTGACTTCTTGTTTTTCTGAATGAATAAAAAGGCAAATTTATGTGCTGAGAGCAAGAGAAGATGGGGCAGAGGAAGGAATTTGAAAAAAGGAATGAAAGATCGGAATAGCCATGAAGACAAGAGGGAAAAGCAGCTGACTAGCTGCGTGGAGAATGACTCCAGGCAGCACTGAGAGTCCAGCTAAGGTCGAGGGGTTTGTGCGAGCTCCTGCTGACGTTCCCCAGTAGAGCACAGTAACCTGAGGACAACGTGCTTCATTTTATCCCAAGTCCTGCATACAGAATCCTCCATATTAGAGTGAAATTGGACACATGTCATGTGATCTCACTTGACTTTTATTGCAAACTGGTGTAGGCTAAATTGTAGTTAAGATGGCCACAATTAGACCCTCAGAAAACAGAAGAGAGATTGAACGACAGTATGTGGCAGACTAAGAGTACAGCATATGTGTGTAGGAGAATGTTCTTTACCTTTTGCTGCCTTGGGCTACACCAAGAGGCACTGACATGTGGCCAGGAGCAAAAATTATTCTTTAAATAAGGTTTTCAAGTTGGACAACACTATTACTAATGTCAACTGAAAAACGTGTGGGAAAAACTATCATCCAAAGGTGGATTCATATAGGATGGTGATTAACCAACTCCAGCCAGATCAGATATCCTGCTCTTTAAGAAACTTAATAAAACTGTAGGACTTATTGACTTTGTTCTTCCTCTAGGCAGAAATATGCCAAGAATATACACAGAGAAAATAAATAATTTTGAGCTTTCATAAGAAACCTCAAGCTAATGTGGTGTTATAGATTCTCAGAGTGAACCCAGGGATAGGCTGGTTCAGCATGCAGCTAATATTATAAAGATTCAGTGCCAGGTGCTTGTTTTAACAAAGATGAAACACCTATCATATGACCTGGAGGGTTTTTTCCTCTAAAATGTACCCTGGAGAATGGAGAGAGAAGAGCAAGTTATTACTTGATGTGCTGATAAACCATCTGTGAAGTAGAGATCCATCAGATGTCCCATGAGAGGTAATTCTAGAAGGTTCCAGGGGAATGGTTTGATACTTTGTTAATCACTGAGATGCCAACAGTACAGCTGTTATTAGAAAATGTAAGGGGTTGGGACAGAGAGTTCCAGAGGGGAGCTGTGAAGCACCAGAGCTTATCTTGTTGCCCTGGA
The DNA here is from genome assembly GCF_963924675.1 of Phocoena phocoena. Classification (NCBI taxonomy): domain Eukaryota; kingdom Metazoa; phylum Chordata; class Mammalia; order Artiodactyla; family Phocoenidae; genus Phocoena; species Phocoena phocoena. The sequence continues at coordinate 90,487,324 of NC_089221.1, read as the reverse complement.
TGTGAGGTCAATGGGCATCTGCTACAGTGGCCCATGGGACAGTATTGGCTGAGCTGGTCACCAGTCACCCACACAGCAAATTAAAAATGATTTCCCAGATGAAAGGGAGATTGAAATGACTAGAAGAATGCTTCTCTATTCATTTTATCCAGGGCACATGTGAACTGCAATCTATAGTAAAACTTAAGCAGAAAAAAGATACAAAAATGTTGAGAGGAGTCAGACCCATTGAGAGGCTGATGGTAGAAGAAATGTGACTCAGGAAAGAAAAAGAAAGAGAAGAAATTCCTTTGTCTATCCCTACTTAGGCCTCTCTCCTCTTCTTCTACCTCTTTGTTATGGCAAATTCCTTGTTCCCCTGTGTGCCACTGGCCAGGAGGGAGCCATATTGGAATAACATTTCTAGAACTTTTTGCCAACTTTCATCTGCTTCTCCCAGAAGAAGGGATAATTTATCTACCTAGCAGATATTCCACCCTTAGCAAGCTAGGAATAGAAGGGAGCATCTTTAATCTGATTATAGATTATGGAAACCTTCTACAATAAATGTCATATTTAATAAGAGGCTTCTATAGTGACATCTTAAAAACTTTCTTCCTGCCTAAGATGAAGAGCAAAACAAGGATGTCGTTATTACTGACTCTTTATCACTCACTGGAGGTGCTAGGCAATGCAATCAGAAATAAAAATAAAACATATTAAGTCTCAGAAACTGTCTTAGTCTTTTTGGGCTGCTAAAACAGAACACCACAGACTGCGTGGCTTATAAACAGCAAAAATTTATTTCTCACAGTTCTGGAGGCTAAAAGTCCAAGATCAAAGCACTGGCAAATTGGTTTCTGGGGAGGGCCCGCATCCTGGTACTATCATGGCAGAAGGGGGAAGGGAGCTCTCTGGGATTTCTTTTATAAGGGCACTAATTCTGTTCATGAAGGCCCACTCTCATGACCTAATCACCTCCCAAAGGCACATCTTCCTAATACCATAACATTAAACGTTATGAATTTGGAGGGAGAGATACAAACACTCAGTCTGTAGCAGGAAGAAAGAAAACTGCTCTAATTCACAGATGATGTAATTATGTTCACTGTAAACTTCTTAAACTATAACCAACAAATTAATAAATTTAACAACGTTTCTCACTATAAGCTCAATATTAACAATCAGTAAATTATATATATAATAGAAGCATATAATTAGGAAGGGTTTTTAAGTCAGAACTTTTACAATAGCATAAAAAAATCCTCAAATGCCTAGAAACAAATTAAAGGAAAAATGTCTAAAACTGCCATACAGAAAAGAAACATAGTGAAAAAAATTTAACACTTAAATACATAGAAGGATATATCACATTATGGATTGGAATAAGCATTATTATAAAACTTCATTTCTTCCCAAACTGATTCAGGACAATCCCAATTAACATTCCAGCTTTAGGGATGAAGTGAGAGAGTGGCATGGACATATATACACTACCAAACGTAAAATGGATAGCTAGTGGGAAGCAGCCACATAGCACAGGGAGATCAGCTCAGTGCTTTGTGACCACCTAGAGGGGTGGGATAGGGAGGGTGGGAGGGATACACAAGAGGGAGGAGGTATGGGGATACATGTATATGTATAGCTGATTCACTTTGTTATAAAGCAGAAACTAACACACCATTGTAAAGCAATTATACTTCAATAAAGATGTTTTAAAAAAAATTCCAGCTTTATTTGTGGAAATGGCAAGAGCCAAGAATAGGAAAGACTATCTTGAAGAACAACAAAATGAGAAGCTTTATAGTACCAGATATTAAGACACTACAAATCTTTAGTAATTAAGGAAGCACTGTGCACATGGATAGACAATTAGGTATCAGTGAAACAGAATGGAGAACCTAGAATTAGAATTGAACTTTCATGATCTCCTGATATTTGACTAAAGTGCTACTATAATATGGTAGGGAAAAGATGGTCTTTTCAATAAATGGCACTAGATCAACTGCACATACACATGAAGGGAAAATGCAACTTCACCCCACTACACATTATACACAAAAATCTATTCCACATAGATTGTGGACCTATATGTGAAAGATAAAACAACAATTCTAGAAGAATATATAGAGAATATATTAAGGATCTTGGGGCAAGCAAAGATTTACTAAACAAGACACAAGTAAATTACTAGTCATAATAAAACATATTGAAAAATTGGACTGTATTGAAAACTATGTTTCAGTAACTATTGAAGCTGGATGTATACATATTCTACGAACCAGAAAGTCTTCTCCTGGGGTATACCCAACGGAAATATGCCCATATGTTCACCAAAGATATGCCCGCAATGTTCTTAAAAATATTATTCATAATAGACTCAAACTGGAAATAACACAATGTTCATAGACAAGAGAATAAATAAGTGTGGTATACTCCTACAATGGCATATTATAGAACAATGATAAACAAAATTGCTACTACATGTTGTGACTTGGGTGAATCTCACAGACATAATATTGAGGAAAAAAGCCAGACACAAAAGTGTGCATATTATGTGATTCCATTTTTATAAAACTGAAAAACATGTTAAACTAATTTATTTGTAGAGAAGACAGAAGAGTGGTTAATTTATATGTGGTGTAATTACTAAGAGTTGACTTGAGGAAGACTGTGGAGTTTGTAGTGCTCTAATTCTTGATTATGGCCATGTCTACTTAGTAAAAATTCATCAAGTTATCCACTTAAGATTAAGACTTCATTATATATGGTTTATATATCAGTAAAACTAATATGCAAAGTAAAAACTACAAATAGAAGTTAGATTTCTCTCTCTCTCCCTAAGACTTCAAATGCCTTCTCATATGCAAGCAAGATGAACATATATACCCCTTGCTTTTATAGAATTATGAAGATTTGGAAAATCCAGATGTGTTGTTGATTGGTGTAGTGGGGTGTCATGGGAAAAGAATGAAACATCTAGTCCGAGTACTTGAAATCTCATCTACCAGCCTCATGCCCTTGAGAAGTATTTTAATTTTGTTAACCTCAGTTTCTTCATCCCTAAAACAATGGTAATAGTACTCCAACTTCGATATCCTCCTTTAACCAGTGTGGAAAACAATTTTCTTTTTACAACTTACCCTAAATTCTTGTTCTTTTTGAAATCTTTTCCTGTTCCTATTAAAGTCCAAGCAGACTTTAACAATCCTTCCCTGCTTCCCCATCTACACTTTGTACATACTTACTTTGCAGTATTAGATTTTGTTAGCTTCCACCAGAAGGGAATATGTAGAAGCTTCTACAAGACAAGGATGGTGCTTTTTCATATTTTTATCCCTGGAACCTAGCCCAATGCCTGACACATCAGTGCTCAATAAATACACGATTAAATAAAAGAATTAATGAATTAATTAATAGGTTTGCCTTACCTATCTAACCAAGTACTGTAGCTTGTGGATTGATATGAATGAAAGGGAAATGCTATATATATGTAAATTATTGTATGCCACTTCACAGGAATAAGTCACAGAATTGTGTCCAGTTTATCTTATTCACTCATAAAGGAATATAGAACATACTAGTTGATTTTTTTTTTTTTTTTTGGCTGTGTGGCATCTTAGTTCCCTGACCAGGGGTCAAACCCTTGCCCCCTGCAGTGAAAGCAGAGAGTCTTAACCACTGGACCACCAGGGAAGTCCCTTGAACATACTAGTTGATTTTTGAAGAGCTATTTAATTTATTTATTTATTTTTGTGGTACGCGGGCCTCTCACTGTTGTGGCCTCTCCCGTTGCGGAGCACAGGCTCCGGATGTGCAGGCTCAGCGGCCATGGCTCACGGGCCCAGCCGCTCCGCGGCATTTGGGATCCTCCCGGACTGGGGCACGAACCCGTGTCCCCTGCATCGGCAGGTGGACTCTCAACCACTGCGCCACCAGGGAAGCCCTTGAAGAGCTACTTTAAATGAAGGGTTTAAAAAAACATTCTCAGAGCCTTCACTGAAACTTGTGAACTCTGCAAAAACAGACAAATGACTGAACAAAATAGGAATCCAGACAGAAGTGACAATAAAACACTTGTCATGGAGACAGAAGCAATGTTTAAGACAAGCAGCCCTCAGGTTTGAAATGCAGTCTCACTGTCTACTGCAAAACTCAGCAGATGGGTAAATAACGTGAAAGGAAACCAGCGTGTCCTGCCACTACAAATGAGGCAATTAGACTATCTGTTGAACACACATTTATGAATAACAGTGCTGAAAAGCCTCTTTAGAAGAAGTTATCTGTTTCTTTTGTGCAGAAATGTGTCACCAAACTGTCCCCTCTTTATGTAGATTGTGGCCTGCCATTTTGCTTTTTTTAAATTTATGGTATATTGGCTAATTTATATTTTTTATCTTAATAAAATAGAAGAACTCTAGACAAACTACCTCACATCAGTATTGCCATCAATGCCAACAGCAGCAACATCATATTTTTCCTCCAGACCATTTAACATCACTTTTCAGAACCCAGCACAATGAAAAATGTATGGGAAGGAGCTTAGCTGACTCCAGGGACTGGATCTGAGCTGTAGAACACTTCACCTCCAAGTCAGCAGTTCAAATCCAGCCTGGAGCAAAGAGGATAAAAATATTTCCAGGTGTTATGTGCATAAATCAAGTTCAAGCCTTGATGCAGCTCCCTGAGGCAAAGGATCAGCAATATATTTCAGCATCTTGTTCACAGCCCTGAAGCGAGAACAAGGTCTACAGACCCAGGAGTCTAAACCAGCTCTTTATCCCAACATCCAGAGGCATTATTTAGGCCTCACTAAGTGTCCTATCGGCCCCTCTCCAGCGATGCCAAGAAGATTTTCACTTACCATGGCTTCCAAACGCTTAAACCATTACCTCCCACCACTGGGATGTGGGAAAACAAAGATGAGAATTTATAAAGAAAAAGCTATTCCCTGTTGTGCTTCTCAAAGAGCAAGATGATTCAGAAAGAACAAGGGGGGAGAAAGAAATTTAAATTCAGAATTACATACTTGCATGTACGTGGCCATGAATACATAATAATTTCCCTGATAAACTTTAAGATGTTGCCCAGGGAAAATATTCACCCTATTATGAATGTAATGGAGTTCCTATAAATATGATACACAACCTCCCTGCATACCGAATTAGATGCTGGAAACATTGCTGAATCACAAACACCTGTTTCTGAATTTCTGTAAGAACATCAGCTATTGAATCAAAGTGATCACCAGTGGTAGTAAATCATAACAAACTCAAGCTAGATCTACCTTACGGGTGAACAGATACATCACCAAGCAAATTAAAATCTTGATATATTACCACTGTTAAAACTTGCCAGACACAATTACATAGACCCTTACATTTCTACTATCACCTCATGCAATTCCTAATGTTTTATTCAGTTCCATTTTCTGAGATAACCTTATCACTTGACTAAAGTAGGTGGTAAAAAGGAATGATGGTCCGGCTATGGTTTGATCAAAAGGAAAAATCCCTGGGCGGCAAATCAGTAATTACTCAGAGGTCCCACCCAGATTCTGCTATCACTACATTGCATAAAAATGTCAGCTATCTGGTCTATCTTTTCATCTGTAGAACAAGGGTGGCAAAGGGGAATAATGAGGAATTCTGGAAGTTTCCTTCCAGCTCTACATTCTAGAAAATGTGAAACAGGCTTTTCAGAGCCTCTTTAAAAAATTTAGCTATTGTAAATCAGCTCTATAAGGCTTTCTTAAGTAAGAGATATTAAAATGTTATTTCTACACATTAAGTTTGTATTTTAAAAGAGTGAATAGTATATATTAATTGCCAAGTGATGTCTAGGAAGATTTTTTCTTCAGTTTACGTGTCTATCTTTATTCCAGATATAATACTGCAAATTAAAATATGCTGGAGTCCAAGAATGTCACTTAGTCACAATCAAACAAAAACATTAAAAATCTGAACAAAACAATTAATGCTTGCCTCAACTTGGCAAATCACCTGATTCACATTTCTTAATTTCCTCATTTACTCGGCCAATCAATCGGTGTTTATTTAGCACCCAGTATATGCTGCATACTCTGTCAGACGCCACAGTTATAAAGAAAAACAAGCTGCTGTTCCAAAGAGCTTACAATCTTCTGAACAGTTTGACAGAAAACAGAAAATAATCTGTCTACTTAGTTACCCCTGAGGAGGACCAACCCACAAAACTCAATTCAGTAAATCAGGAAGAGACGGTAATTACACATAAGTGTTTTTCTAAGCCAATTATCATTTATTCTGTGCTAACTTGGCGTCAGGAATAGGAATAGATACAAGTATTATCTACCTTTTGTAGGTGTGGTGTCTCCATAGCATTTGTCTTTGGGCTTATTCTAAAGCCACTTTGTGTTCATCCCTGTTTTTATTTTTTATCCCACTTTAACCCATGTTATTTTGGGGGTATTTCATGTATCACTTTAGTCTGCTTGAAATCATTTCTAAAAAAAGGCAGTGTATAAATAAATAAATCCAGACACTACCAAATTTATACAAATATTTAATTCTAGAAGGCTTTGCACAACTTGAATTTTTCATAAGTCAAAAAATATCTTCCTTTCTTTAAAATCTTAATTTCCAATTTTAAATCGCCCTTCTTATGCTAAGGAACTGTCCATGCACTCTGGATGCACTTGGTCCTTCCTCTGTCATGATTAAAATGAGAAAAAAGAGGGGAAGTAATTACCCAGATAAAATTGTGGTGACGTGAGCTTATTCAGAGAGTCTGCACCGAAACGGAAACAGGAGACTTGAAGCAAAGGCCAAAGAAGTTGCCGTCAGCTTTATGCCATTCACTTGGAGACAGTCCTCATGCTTGTGCTTCCAGTTATAAAACAAAATTTTCTCATCTCTTAAAATGCCATAATGCCCTTTAGAGTAACCCAGGGAGACACTGTCAGGAACTCTCAGACCACAGCCATATGTGACCTCATTTTACTTCCGCATGACCTAGGCTCACACAAGGATTATTCTAAGTGCCTTGGGTAGACTACAAGCAATGAGTTCCCGGGGCAAGGAATGTGTCTATACACTGTACACTTCCAAACCTAGAACAGTGCCTGGTGTACAGTTAATGCTTGATCAATGTTCAGGATTAAAAACCAATATGGCTCCAGATGACAGTTCAATCAATCAGAAGGTTCTAATGCCTAAAACAAGTTCAGAAGTATATGAGGGCATACAAAATTTTTGTTCAGTGTTTTATGATGGGTACATGGGTTTTATTCCTAACGAATGCTTTGCTGATAAACGAATGCTTGTCTGAAAGTGTATCTTCTTAGGCCTAAATGATTCTAACTTCTCTGAGCAAGTTCAATAAGTGCTGCAAAGATGATGAAATTATCATAAATTGATAATTTCAATTATCACCTCACCCTTTCTATAAAGTTATTAATACTAAAATAAGCTTGGATGGGGAAGAAGAGGCAGGGAGTAGGGATGAAAAGGGAGGTTTCCTTTTTCTGTAAATTTTTGCACCATCCAGGTAAGTTATTAAAATGCTTATCCTCAACTTGATCAAAGCGTTATTTCCTATGTAAATTTTCAAAGGCGTAACTTTCCATTAAAAAATGTCATTTGATTCAGTGTGACTACCATCTGTGGAGACTTAAGGCTATGTATATAGACTACTCACATACTTCAAAAACATTTTAGAAGCTAAAACATTGATAAAATAACATTTAAGTGCTGATTAGAATGCAAAAATTTAATGGTTCAGAATAAAACTGCAGTAATGGTGAAAAGCTCTAATGGAGCTAAGAGTATAGAGCAAAGACTTAAGGAAGAATTAAGGTTAAATCAAGAGTAAAATGAATCCTTTTGCAGCTGGGATGACCATTTCCAGCAAAAGGGAAGTCCAGGCATCTGGCCTGATTCCAAGGGATGAAGAAAGTGCTTGCTGTTGTGGACGAGGTCCAAGTAAAGCCACTAGCCTGGCAGACCTACTGTTAAGCTTTAAACACCTGGTGCCACCTTCCCCTTCCAGTGGCCTAAGAGGTGATGCACAGGATTTACTTAAATATGAATAGTTCAGAAAGAGAAAAACAAATATATATTAATGCATATATGTGGAATCTAGAAAAATGGTACAGATGAACCTATTTATAGGTCAGGAATAGAAAGGCAGATGAGGAGAATGGATGTGTGGACATGGGGGGGGAAGGGAAGGGTGGGATGGATTGGGAGATTAGGTTTGACATGGATACACTATCACATGTAAAATAGATAGCTAGTGGGAACCTGCTGTATAGCACAGGGAGCTCAGCTCAGTGCTCTGTGATGGCCTAGTTGGGTGGGATGGGGTGGGGGGAGGGAGGTCCAAGAGGGAGGGGATGTGTGTATGCATATGGTTGATTCACTTTGCTGTGCGGCAGAAACTAACACAACATTGTAAAACAATTATACTGCAATAAAAAAAATTCGACTAGTTTATATTCTGGACTTCATGGGAGTCTGGAGTCATTATAATCAAATCAACGGGACTAAGAATTTTTCGCTCAGTCTAAGCTTCACTGTCAGGTTAATCAAAATTTCTGGACCATTCTATCCAGATCTAACTAAATATCCTGGAGACTGGAGGAAGGGGGGACAGCAGGGTGATAAAATCAGTGTTTCTAGCACAGACCAGACTAAAAGACAAATGTAAAGCCAAAGCCCATTCTTGAAATATTTTATTGTTAGGCTCACAATGATGGTCTTAGAACTAATGACTAGGAAGCACCATGAGCAATCAGGAGTCTCCTTAAGGTCATACTGGAAAGAAAATGGAGCCTATTTTGAACTAATTACATTGAAAATGACACCATCATTTTTAATTTGTCATATCTGCTTACCCTTTTCTTGGCCCCAACTCTCACACATAAATGATGCAGAATCCTATGTGAACACTTTTTTTTTTTTAAAGGAAACAGAACAAAAGGCTTTTTACTAAAAATTTTACAGAAGTACTTGATCTTGTCACAGGCACTTAGTTTGCCCAACAAACATTTATTGACTATTATGTGCCAAGTCTAGTGTCGACAGCTGCAAAGAAGAAAAAGAAAACATATATCTATATACAGTGCCTGCCCTCATGAAGCTTGTGTTCTGATGACAAAGATAATGAAAAAATAACTATAAATATAGGAAGAGGGTCAAAAATTGGATAGAATATTAGGGGCATAAGTCACAAGGGAACCAGCCTCTTCTGTGGTCCAGGGAGAGGACCTGAAGTTTAAGTTGAAATTGGAGAAGTGAGAATGAACAGTGGGGCTAAGAGTTCCCAGGCCAGGGAAATAGCACATGTGGATTCCCGGAAGCAGGAGAAAGCAGGGCAGACTCCAGGTGCTGAAAGACAGCACGATAACTAGAATGTGAGAACAAAGAGGCTAACAGCTCTGCAGTGCCCAATGCTGAAGTCCTGGTAAGCCATGGTAAATTATTTCAGACTTTCTCATAAGCGCCTCAGAAGCCAGCAAGGAATAAGGAAGGATGGCTTAGTGACACCTATTATCATTTACCAGAGGAAAGAAAATTACTACCGATGGTAACCTGCTCTAGAGACATGTTTCAAACATAATGTTTCATTTAAAATTTTGCAACATATTCACATTTTTGAGAAAAATAACAACAAAGGAAACTTTAAATGAACAGTTTCCTAAAACCAAATTCAAATGTTCCACTGGTTTGCTTTTCCTCTTTAATGTCCATACATTTTAAGATAAGCCTTCATTAGGAAGCTATGATAATGGATAAAAATGAACATACCAGTCGGATCAGATGTATTTTAGTATTGGTTATCTTGATGGTGAAATGGGACTTGACTGTTATTTAGGATCCTTACTGATAGCTTCTTTCATGCTTTCATGCTTTAATCCAATCAGCCAGAACAACTCTTCCCTCGGGGTAGTTATTAAATCAGGTGCAAAGTGAGGTGTTTTAGCTCCTAACCCCAAGGGCTACCCTTAGAGCACTGGAGCAGTCACCTGGAAATCCCAGCTTTCACCAGCTCTATTTATTATGCTTATGTTATTTCTTCTTCTAGGTCTCTTCCTCTGGGAAAAGACTCCCAACACACAAATAGTCCCCTCATCCTACTCAAAGAGGAATTCCTTTCGCTGGGGACAAAACTTTTCATTCCATAGCCAAAGCTTTTAAGACAAAAGCTCCCAGAGGAGGTAAGAGTTCTAGGTCAACTATTTCAAGGAGGCTCCTCTACAAGCCTTCCCAGAGTCCTCAAAGATCTCTCTTTACTCTGAAAGCCCTTCCTTACACAATCTTTTTCTTGAACAGGAAGGGACTGCAAACAGGCGGAAGAGGGATTCAAGGTCACTGAGTGTCTTGGGGATGGGGGAAGAAGAGACAGAAATGTTTGCCTGGATCCTGGCTCAGGAAGGACTCCTCACTTTCCAGAGGTAGCCCCCTAAGAAAACCATTGGTTTGGTTATTGCTAAGAATATCCTCCAAAATAACAAGAAATACCCAGAGGTTTTTCACCCACCTGGCAAAATTTATGCCAAGACTATTATGGTCGCTGAAGGGGGAACAAATAATGTCTTGCCAGGAAATCAAAGCAAGAGAAAAAAAACAAAAAAGTGCCCCCCCTCCCCCACCAACTCATCACTGTAAGTAGGTGTTTGGCTTCACTGTATTTCAAATTAAAGTTTCCAATACAGTTTTGTTCTCTTCTTGAAAGGGCTAATTATACTGATGTTTCCAAAGAAACATGCGATTGTTTCAGTGGTTTTATTAGCATGTTTTCCAGAGAGCTGCTGTGAACTAAAAGCAAGAGCAGTTTCATTCAAATAATATTTGGTTGTTTTATTTTCAAACTCTGAAAATAAGAGCATTCATATTTATAGATCCCTGTGTACACATAGAGATGGGCAGAGAAGCAGCCAATGTCTGCTTTTGGCTTTACTTCCAAGGAAACTGGAGGAATTATTCATGCACAAATAAGTACAAATAGCTCTTTGCAATAGTATGGAACAAACTTATGAAAATACAGAGATTTCAAGTGTTATCAGTGTGCAAAGGCATGTATTTGTTTAGCTGTTTATGAGATTTGTGAAACCGCACTTTTTTTTTCTTTGGTGGTACAGACTCTTCAGGGAGGCAGTGCCAAATAATGTTTCATTTAAATAGATAGCAAACAACCTTGACTGCCATATATTAGCACCAGAAACTCACCATAATAAAAAGAAGGTTTTTCTCACTGGGGCTTTGCAATCAGGGCAGGCAGAGAAAATTCTACAAATGAGGACCCTTCAAGGGAAGTCTCTGCTCCTCTTTCCCAGAAGACTGAACTTCTGAACTGTAGCTGGAGTGCTTCAAGTCATTTTAATTGTGATGATGGCACAAGGGGAGAGGAGCAATTTCCAAGACTGGGGTTGGGTTATTTAGGGACTTAGAGGCCAGTCTTATATAGAATTGTACTAGGAATGGAAAAGGCAGCCTAAACACACTGGGGCCTAGCATCCCCATAGCTCACCCCACTTAGCAGTCATGGGGGAAATGCTATATTCCCAGAGGATCTCAAAGATACAATACTCAAACTCAAGTTATAACTAAGCCCTGATAGACCCAGAGAAAATTGTTGGCAATATAAAATCACCTAAAATGTTACACACTGTATCTTCCCAGTCCATTTTGAAGTTTAGATGGTTATTTTGAAAGTACCCTCCTAATAATCTCAATCATTGGTTGAAAGAAAAGAACAAGCGCTCACCAGCCATGCAGGAGGAAAGACCTAGCAGCCACCAAGGGGAGCAAAGGATGAGGGTGAATTGAACTTAACCAGCAGTCAACGGTTGACAATGTAAAGTGAAATGGCCCAGATTTTTAAAGTTATAGGACTGTTTTCTCTGAGGTATTTAGTTCTTTTGAGGTTAAGACAATTTTTGGAAATAAGGAGGACTTCTGTTGTTTTTGCCTTCCCAATAATCATTCTTCTTTTCTCAGTTTTCCTTTGGGAGCAACCTCTCTTGCACTCAATACCACTGTAAGATGTGCTGAGGAGTTACCCAGGATTGGGCATTGATCCATTTCTGGGCAGTCAGAAGATTTGGGCCCCTTGGCTACAATAACTGGTTCAATAATATGCACACACACACACTCCACACACTGGACCTATAAGAGCATGGGAGTGAGTTGTTGGATTTTTGCCATAATTAGGAGGAAAGAGATCTTTCTGTGGGAAGGTGGTGGGAGATGGTAAACTAAGGAGATATGAGTTAGTAAATCTGAAAACAGAGATGACCAAGGCTAGAGAAATTCTTGTTTTGCTCAAGCAGTTTGAATAGTTTCCTGTCACTTGTGATCTACGGAGTAGTGACAAATGTAGGAAGGAAAGTGGGATGTCCAAACTTGATAAAGGTTGGGGGGTAGGGGAACAGAGCATTCTGTTAAGAGTCAGGGACCCCAAGATCTTATTCTCACTCTACTATTAACTGTGTGATTATGTGTGAATCACAGCCCCCCCCCCATTTATGAAATTATGGAAAGAACTGGAAAGTGTTAAGTCCTAAACTTTTTATAAAAATCTCATTCTCAAATCAAATTTTATCCACATCCCATTATCTGAAATAAATCATAATAACAACAGCAACGATAAGAGTGCTCACTGAACATGCACTCTGCAGATATCTTAGTTCTAAATGCTTCCTGTGTATTTTACTCATCTTAATTCTCACAAAATCCTATGAGGTAAGTCCAGGGAAAGAAAGTTAAGAACAGAGGGATTAAGAAACTTCCTTCCCCAAGGTCATGCAGCCATACATGGTGGGTCTAGGAAAGGATCCAGTTCCAGGGTCTGTGCTCTCAAGCACTCCGCTTCTAAACAAAGCTCTTCCTCCGCTTTTAACCCAACAGAGGTGGACAGTCCAGAAGCCCATTCCTGAAGCTTCACTTGGAAACCTTAAGGCTCTGAAGAGTTTGATAACTGCAAAATTTTTGACAGCTAATATTTATCCCAACTCAAAATGTTTGCTTACATATATATACACATATGCTCAAGCATACTGGGCCAAACATGTTGCAGCAACCAGTCCTAAGACAACCTGGACAACATTCTGAGGACACCTCTACAAAGCCCCGAAGGGATATTCCCAGCAGTTCAGTGACTAATCCCATTTGGGGGCAGCAGGAAGTCTCAGAGCCAGTTGTCAGGAAAACCATAAAATGGAGAATGTTTGACCTCTGTCAGTATTGTACCTTCTTCTCCCTCATATTTTTTACCTGAATGTACCACATCTGAAATTACAGACAACTTTAGAAGACTGGAAACAAAAACAAGCTTCTGGCCACCACTTCTGTAGACCATGTTTTCTGCAAGATCCAGAAGCTTGGAGCTGTGCTCACTGCACTTAAGGCCTTAAGGTGGGGGAATCTAGCCACCAGGTGGAATCACAAGACCAGGAAACAGAAGAAAGCTAGAGATGCTCATTTGGCAATAGGTTACTGTTGACATCCTGGGTGTGCTGAAATGCTTACCAAGCAATAAGAGAAAAGAGTCAATGATTAGAACGTCATTATCTAAGTGCTAGTAAGAGGTAGAAACCTAAAAAGGTTTGGTCAGAGAGGTAGAAGAAATATGTTTTGCCTCAATGTGGAGAATTTCCCCTCTTTTTTATTTTTTCACCCCTTTCCTGAATCCCTACTCTCATTCCCACCAACTGCCCAGTAGGTGGTTATGTAATGTGTTTGATATATGCTCTTATATCTGCTTATATTATTATAAAATGTAGCCTTGTTTTATGAATTGGTGAGTTTTTAGGTTACATAAATACTTTTGTGTTGAAATCTTTTTTATTTCTTTCTTTTGCCAGCTAATTCTTTTTATTTCTTTTGGTGAAAATCAAATTGGTATTTTACATCAAATTCGTGGCTTCCTACTCTCATGTAGCATTCTATAGTTACACTTATCACATTTAAATTTCCCATTTCCATAACGATGTACACCCAGGTCTCTATAAGCAAACATGTTTGTTCCTGCTTCATCTTACAGTATCTCCTCTTATCCCCTTAAAGGTAATCATTATGTGTATCTTAAATTCTTGATATCTCTGTTCCATCTATTCTGCTTCCATATAGGCTGTTTTGTCTTTTTTCTTGGTTATGCTGTTCACTATTTGATTACTTAGCCTGTGACTTTTTCTTCCCCTGGAGGTACCAGCTATCTTGATTGGTAATGTGTTCACAGTCTGGGTTTGATCACCTCTCACTGTTTTCTGCTTATCAGGTGGTCCTGTGCCTGAGAAAGCCACTCCATTCCTCAGGCCCAAGCACTGCTCTTCTCTGAAAGGTTTTACCTTTCAGCTATAACTGCCTAGACCTGAAAGTGTGAGGAGGTAAAAGAAGAAAATGCCTGAAACCAGGCCAGTCAGCCTGCATCTGTGATTACCTGCTCCAAACCCCACCCTTCTCCGAGGTTTTTATCCCTCAAACCCCTCCACCACCAAACTGGGGCTGGTGTTGAGATGTGTTCCTATTCCACTATGGTGGGGAAAACAAGCACCCATTAGCCATTCCAGGCAGTGTGACAGCAAAGTGCACATCGGGACTCTTCCTGACTATGGCACCTAGCCTTTCTCTACCTTTGCTTGTCATATCCTACACTTTCTGTCACAATCACACTCCCTCTTCCAGGATTTCTCACAGTCTTTTGTTTTCATTCTCGGGAATCTCCAGGGTTGAGCCGTAGAGCCATCCAAGAAGTTGTGTTAACTCTCTATCTTGTCAGGTCCAAGACACAATCAAGGCCTGGGTTCATCTCCCCACTAGACTCTGTGTCCCTCTGAAGGTAGGCACTGGGTAATTTTATATCTAAACTATCAACTCCTAGATCAATGTCAGTTGAATTACAGAAACCAAAACAAGTTTGTTGAGTGTTAAAGGTTGAATTATATCACTCCCCAAAAAAGGTATGCTGTAGTTCTAACTGCCAGTACCTCAGAATGGGACCTTATTTAGAGACAGGGTCTTTATAGGGATGATCAAGTTAAAATGTAGTCTTTAGGGTGGCCCTAATCCCAAATGACTGAAGTCCTTATAAAAAAGGGAAAATTTGGACGCAGAGAAAGAAATGCATAGAGAGAAGACAATGTGAAGAGACACAAAGTAAAAACAGTTGTCGACAAGCCAAGGAGAACAGATTCTTCCCTGTCTTCAGAAGGAACCAACTCAGGGACACGGACACCTTGATTTAAGATGTCCAGCCTCTAGAGCTGTGAGACAATAAATTAATGTTGCTTAAGCCACCCAGTTTGCGGTACTTTGTTACAGCAGCCCTAGAAAACTAGTACATACAATGAAAAAATACATGAAGGTGTTGAACAACAGAAGAGGAAAAGGAAGAGAGTACTACAGCAGCATCTGGGGTGGGAGAGAATTTCAAGAAGGAGGATACAATCCTCAGAGCCAGACGCTGCAGATGGTTTAGTAGCATGAGGCAGAAAAATGTCCTTGGACATGACAGCTGACAGTTTTCTTGTGCTTTGTTTCCTAATATTCTCAGTGAAATCGTTCTTAGTGGGAAGGTGAAGACAGAAGTCCAATTATAAGGGGATGAGAAGTCCAAAGAGCAGTGAGAAAGTGGGAGGAGGATACAATTCTTGGAAAGTTTGAAAATTACAGAAAAAGGAAATAAATCTATAGCTTACAAAGTATTTTTCTGAAAGTTGGAGAAGGAAGTCTATTTGTGGGGTGAAAAGAAGACACCAAAACAAGGAAAGGTTGACAGTACAGTAGTACATAATTAGACGGCCTTTTCCAGACTGCCTCTTTGCTTAGGTATAAATCACAGCACTAACGACAGATTCCACTTTGATCACTGCTAGGCAGGCAACCCTTCTTCCTGACATATCTACAGAATTTTCCTATTTCCGTCAGGCCTCAGAATACAGTTGCCAACTACCTGTATCAAAAGATAAGTTAATAGGGGAGAAGGGAGCCTCCTGTAGAGAGCGCTTTACCCTGCTCCTTGCACACCCTTCACTTCTCCCTCCTCTTGCCCCAGAAGGTGAGTCTATCTGTATTCCACCTCTTAGGCACTGGTTCAAAAATTCATTCCAGCTCAAATGGTAGCTAGCTGGCTGGCAACGGCTAAAGGCATGATGGTCTCTGATATAAACATACACACAAGTATACATGGGAATCTGAACTCTTGGAATGCAAAGCCTGGCCCCAAAGAATATAATCCTAAATGATTTCTTGGGAAGATAAGAGTTTGGGGCTGGTGATATTTTAGGGTGGGGCACTGTCTTAGCTTAGGCAGCTGTAACAAAATACAGCATCTTAAATAACAGACATTTATTTCTCACATTTCTGGAGGCTGGGAAGTCTAAGATCAAGGTGCTGGCAGATTTAGTCCTTGGTGAGGGCTTGCTTCCTGGCTTGCAAACGGATGCCTTCTCCCTGTATCCTCAGATGGAGAAGACAGAGAGCTCTGGAGTCTCCTCCTCCTCTTGTGAGGGACATTAATCCTATCATGGGGGCTTCATCCTCAAGACCTCATCTAAACCTAATCACCTCCCAAAGGCTCCACGTCCTAATACCATCACACTGGTGATTAGGACTGTAACCTGTGAATTGGCAGGGTGGGGCACAAACATTTACTCCATAACGGGCACATATATAACCTCGTCTAAATAATATTCCACACCTCTTCTGCTTAATCCACATTCTCTGTCCTTACTGGGAATTCACTAATTTCCAGAGGTGGTATTCTGACCTGTCTTTGAGATCTCAGAGGCAAGCATGAAAGGAGCCAGAAGGCAACTAGAGAGGATTTTGGAGTCAGAAACTCCTGGGTCAAATTTCTTGTCCCACCACCTATTAACTAAGTTAACTGGGAAGAATCACCTAGCACTGCAAATCCTCAATGTCCTCACCTGTAAAATTGCATAATAATAATACCTAAGTCTAAGAGCTGTTATTATGTTTACTAAATGAGATAATACAAATACAATCCTGGTAAATTTAGGTGAATTGATGGAAGGTATGAATGACTGATGGTAACACTTTGAGGAGCACATTTTGATGAGGGAGGAAACACAGGCAGGGTGGGACCTCTGGGATTACATGGAATAAAAGTATTAGAAGAAAAGATGTCAGCTGCAAAAGGTAAATTTACCTTTTTGCTGATATGACCTGGCTTCCCTGTGGATAAGGTAAACACTGAGGAGAGAGTGTAATTTATGAACCAAGTGCAGTGGGACACAGCCCACCTGGCCACAGCTACTGGGAGGACAGAAGCAGATAAATGTCGCAGAAAAGTCTAACATCCTAAATTCCAGCGACCAGGAAGGCCACTCCCCTCGAAAGGACAATACTGCCCCTGCCAGACTCAATCCCTCCTCCCAACATTGGCTCCAACTCAGCCTTCTGCAAATCAAGCCACCATGGCAAAGTCTGTTCCAAGGAGATTAAAAAAATAACTCCAGATTCCACGGCATCTACACACCCTTACACAGATTTCCACTTTTCCTGACTTGCAGAGCACACGAGAAGCCTCAGACTCATGTTTATAATGCAATTGATCATCCTTATTTTTTTCAGTATGAAAAGAAGAAATAATACTGTCTAGAGAATTCAGTGATAAAATTCAATGTCAGACTGCAAGTAGTCATTTGGAGCCAAACTATCAAATCTCTTTAAACAGTGAGGTCAAGTGGAGAGCTTGAGTTTTAGACTATGATTCCCAGTTTTATTACCTAGCAACTGTTAAATCCTGTGTAAGTTCAATTATTTCAACCAATACTTATTACCTGTACAATACGCTACTTATTCTCTCAGAGCCTCAGTTTCCCCAACTGAAAATGGGGGTAATAATCCCTATTCCTAAGGCTGTAAGAGTTCAATTATAAAAGGCATATATGACTAAATAACATTTTGAGATAGTAACTTTAGATGTCTACCCACCTTATTCCAGGTATCTACCTCTGTAGTATCACTTAAAACAAGACAAATGAGGGCCTATCCTACCCTAAAATACTTAGTTTTCCCTCCCAACAAGCAGGGAGAAGGCTCAATGTATATTGTCTAGGAGGAAGTATACAGTGTGGCAGAAACAAAATTTGTTTCCTTAGAAAACATTTGCCTTCATGGCTTTTGTTTCCACAGTCTTAATCCCCACAGTTGAGGATGGGAGAAAGAAAGATTTGCAGGGTGGGAGAAACATGAAGAGAAAAAGATTTGCCTCAGGCTAGATTCTCTAGGGATTAAAGGAAAAATAGAGAGATCCTAAGGGTAGTGAGGAAGGTAGACTGGGGCCCAACCACGCACTAGGGTCAAAGCAGAACAAAACAACATATGGCTTCATGATGCCCCTATTGCAGATGGAATCCTAAGGAACCTCAAAAAAGGTTTCTGTGTCCAAGAGGGGTAGAGATAACTGTACACGTATTGCTCACGTGGACCAAGCTGCTGGCTGCCTTAGCAGTGGATAATTCAGGGACCAGACAGCTTAGTTCCTAACCCACCAGTATCTAAGTACCGGGTAAGTCTCCTAGGACCCTGACGGGACCTTAGGTAGAAAACACCAAAAACCACTGTGTTTAAGCCCGGCAGGACGGAAGCTTACAATAGAAAGTAAGTTGACTCGTAGACAATAAAGGACTACACTTCACACCCACTAGAATGATTATAATATGAAAGATATCTCCGACCACAATGCTGTGAGACTAGATATTACAGGAAAAAAACCTGAAAAAAATACAAACACATGGAGGCTAAACAATACACTACTTAATAACCAAGAGATCAATGAAGAAATCAGAGGAAATCAAAAAATACCTAGAAACAAATGACAATGAAAACACGATGACCCAAAACCTATGGGATGCAACAAAAGCAGTTCTAAGAGGGAAGTTTATAGCAATACAATCCTACCTTAAGAACAGAAACATCTCAAATAAACAACCTAACTTTACACCTAAAGCAATTAGAGAAAGAAGAATAAAAAAACCCAAAGTTAGCAAACGGAAAGAAATCATAAAGATCAGATCAAAAATAAATGAAAAAGAAATGAAGGAAATGACAGCAAAGATCAATAAAACTAAAAGCTGGTTCTTTGAGTAGATAAACCATTAGCCAGACTCATAGAGAAAAAAAGGGAGAAGACCCAAATCAATAGAATTAGAAATGAAAAAGAAGAAGTAAAAACTGACACTACAGAAATACAAAGGATCATGAGATTACTACAAGCAACGCTATGCCAATAAAATGGACAACCTGGAAGAAATGGACACATTTTTAGAAAAGCACAACCTTTCAAGACTGAACCAGGAAGAAATAGAAAATATAAACAGACCAATCACAAGCACTGAAATTGAAACAGTGATTAAAAATCTTCCAACAAACAAAAGCCCAGGATCAGATGGCTTCATAGGTGAATTCAATCAAACATTTAGAGAAGAGCTAACACCTATCCTTCTGAAACTCTTCCAAAATATAGCAGAGGGAGGAACACTCCCAAACTCATTCTGTGAGGCCATCATCACCCTGATACCAAAACCAGACAAAGATGTCACAAAGAAAGAAAACTACAGGTCAATATCACTGATGAACATAGATGCAAAACTCCTCAACAAAATACTAGCAAACAGAACCAAACAGCACATTAAAAGGATCATACACCATGATCAAGTGGGGTTTATCCCAGGAATGCAAGGATTCTTCAATATACGCAAATCAATCAATGTGATACACCATATTAACAAATTGAAGAATGAAAACCATATGATCATCTCAACTGATGCAGGAAAAGCTTTCGACAAAATTCAACACCTATTTATAATAAAAAACCCTCCAGAAAGTAGACATAGAGGAAACTTACCTCAACATAGTAAAGGCCATATATGACAAACCCACAGCAAACATCGTCCTCAATGGTGAAAAACTGAAACCATTACCACTAAGATCAGGAAAAAGACAAGGTTGCCCACCCTCACCACTATTATTCAACATTGTATTGGAAGTTTTAGCAACAGCAATCAGAGAAGAAAAAGAAATATAGGAATCCAAATCAGAAAAGAAGAAGTAAAGCTGTCACTGTTTGCAGATGACATGATACTATACTTAGAGAATCCTAAAGATGATACCAGAAAACTACTAGAGCTAATCAATGAATTTGGTAAAGTAGCAAGATACAAAATTAATGCACAGAAATCTCTTGCATTCCTATACACTAATGATGAAAAGTCTGAAAGTGAAATTAAAGAAACACTCCCATTTACCATTGCAACAAAAGGAATAAAATACCTAGGAATAAACCTACTAATGGAGGTAAAAGACCTGTACTCAGAAAACTATAAGACACAGATAAAAGAAATTAAAGATGATACAAATAGATGGAGAGATATACCATGTTCTTGGATCGGAAGAATCAACATTGCAAAAATGACTCTAGTACCCAAAGCAATCTACAGATTCAATGCAATCCCTATCAAACTACCAATGGCATTTTTCACAGAACTAGAACAAAAAATTTCACAATTTGTATGGAAGCACAAAAGATCCGAATAGCCAAAGCAATCTTGACAAAGAAAAACAGAGCTGGAGGAATCAGGCTCCCTGACTTCAGACTATACTACAAAGCTACAGTAATCAAGACACTATGGTACTGGCACAAAAACAGAAATATAGATCAGTGGAACAGGCTAGAAAGCCCAGATATAAACCCACACACATATGGTCACCTTATCTTTGATAAAGGGGGCAAGAATATACAATGGAGAAAAGACAGCCTCTTCAATAAGTGGTGCTGGGAAAACTGGACAGCTACATATAAAAGAATGAAATTAGAACACTCCCTAACACAAAAATAAACTCAAAACGGATTAAACACCTAAATGTAAGGTCAGACATTATAAAACTCTTAGAGGAAAACATAGGCAGAACACTCTATGACATTAATCACAGCAAGATCCTTTTTGACCCACCTCCTAGAGAAATGGAAATAAAACAAAAATAAACAAATGGGACCTAATGAAACTTAAAAGCTTTTGCACAGCAAAGGAAACCATAAACAAGACCAAAAGACAACCCTCAGAATGGGAGAAAATGAAGCAATGGACTAAGTATTAATCTCCAAAATTTACAAGCAGCTCATGCAGCTCAATATCAAAAAAACAAACAACCCAATCCAAAATGGGCAGAAGACCTAAACAGACATTTCTCTAAAGAAGATATACGGATTGCCAACAAACCCATGAAAGAATGCTCAACGCCATTAATCACTAGAGAAATGCAAATCAAAACTACAATGAGATATCATCTCACACCAGTTAGGATGGCCGTCATCAAAAAATCTACAAACAATAAATGCTGGAGAGGATGTGGAGAATAGGGAACCCTCTTGCACTGTTGGTGGGAATGTAAATTGACATAGCCACTATGGAAAACAGTATGGAGGTTCCTTAAAAAACTAAAAATAGAACTACCATACAACCCAGCAGTCCCACTACTGGGCATATACCCTAAGAAAACCATAATTCAAAAAGAGTTATGAACCAAAATGTTCATTGCAGCTCTATTTACAATAGCCAGCACATGGAAGCAACCTAAGTGTCCATCAACAGATGAATGGATAAAGAAGATGTGGCACATACATACAATGGAATATTATTCAGCCATAAAAAGGAACGAAACTGAGTTATTTGTAGTGAGGTGGGTGGACCTAGTGACTGTCATACAGAGTGAAGTAATTCAGAAAGAGAAAAACAAGTACTTTATGCTAACACATATATATGGAATCTAAAGAAGAAGTAAAAAGAAAATGGTCAGAAGAACCTAGGGGCAAGACGGGAATAAAGATGCAGACCTACTACAGAATGCACTTGAGGATACAGGGAGGGGGAAGGGTAAGCTGGGACAAAGTGAGAGAGCGGCATGGACATATATACACAACCAAATGTAAAATAGATAGCTAGTGGGAAGCAGCTACATAGCACAGGGAGATTAGCTCGGTGCTTTGTGACCACCTAGAGGGGTGGGATAGGGAGGGTGGGAGGGAGATGCAAGAGGGAAGAGATATGGGAATATATGTATATGTATAACTGATTCACTTTGTTATAAAGCAGAAATTGACACACCATTGTAAAGCAATTATACTCTAATGAAGATGTTAAAAAAAAGAAAAAAACAAGAGTCATGTACCACAATTTTCATTGCAGCTCTATTTACAATAGCCAGGACATGGAAACAACCTAAGTGTCCATCAGCAGATGAATGGATAAAGAAGATATGGCACATATATACAATGGAATATTACTCAGCCATAAAAAGAAACGAAATTGAGTTATTTGTAGTGAGGTGGATGGACCTAGAGTCTGTCACACAGAGTGAAGTAAGTCAGAAAGAGAAAAACAAATACCGTATGCTAACACATATACATGGAATCTAAACAAAAAGGTCATGAAGAACCTATCGGCAGATGGGAATAAAGATGCAGACCTACTAGAGAATGGACTTGAGGACACGGGAGGGGGAAGGGTAAGCTGGGACGAAGTGAGAGAGTGGCATGGACATATACACACTACCAAATGTAAAATAGATATTTAGTGGGAAGCAGCCGTACAGCACAGGGAGGTCAGCTCAGTGCTTTGTGACCACCTAGAGGGGTGAGATAGGGCTGGTGGGAGGGAGACGCAAGGGGGACGAGATATCGGATATATGTATATATATAGCTGATACACTTTGTTGTAAAGCAGAAACTAACACACCATTGTAAACCAATTATTCTTCAATAAAGATGTTAAAAAAATAAAGATATAAAAAGAAAAAATATGAAAGATAATAACGTTGTTGAAAATGTGGAAAAATTGGAACCTTCACATATTGCTGATGGGAAAGTAAATGCTGCTTTGGAAAACAGTTTGGCAGTTCCTTGAAAAGTTAAAACGTAGTTACCATATGGCCTGGAAATTCCATATCATCTGAGAGAAATGAAAACATATGTAACATGAATGTTCAAAAAACTGCACACAAATTTTTACAGCAGCATTATCCATAATAGCCAAAATGTGGAAACCATCCAAATGTCCATCAACCAGTGAATGAATTAAATGTGATATATCCATACAATGAAATATTATTTGGCCATAAAAAAGATTGAAGTACTGATTCATGCTGCAATGTGGATGAACATTATGCTAAGTGAAGGAAGCCAGACACAAAATTTCATACATTGTTTGATCAATTTATATGAAATGCCTAAAATAGGCAAATCCACAGAGACAGAAAGTAGAATAGAATCTTCTTCTGTGGAGAAGGGGAAGCAGGGGGTGACTGCTAATGGGCATCTGATTTTGGCGTGCGGAGTGGGGATGAAGAAAGTTTCCGGAATTAAACAGTGGTGATGCTTGCACAACTTTGTGAATATGCTAAAAACCACCAAATTGAACACTTTAAAAGGGTAAATTCTGTGGTATGTGAATTGCCATCTCAGTAAAAAAAAGGAATATGATATGTTTGCATATTTGAGCTATAGACTTAGGATTTCAATAAATGTGAGCTATTATTAGAAACTAACTCAAGGCAGGATCTGATCACTACAAAAGCGTCAACATTGCAATTTCCCACTAGGTACAAACTGTTAGCTATCTTGAGACAAATTAAAATTCTCTTGGTTTCTACTCCCCAAAGCTGAAGAAATGTATTTCACTCGATATGGGATCCTGATCTGGGGGAAAAAGTTGCTTTTCCATACCCCCAGCGGTTCTTGAAGAGCCTGCCCAAACAGCAGTGGTAAAGGAAATTTAATATACATTATACATTATCATGACTGAAACCCTTTCTGTGCTGATACCCTAAGACTGTCCTAGAAAGGAAAATATTTCCACTTCAAAGTTTTCTGATACTATCATATGGGAAGAAGAGCAGGAAGCTTGGAGCAGGACTGTGTGACTTAAAGGATCGATGTTTTAAAGGGACTAAGAGGGGGCTTCCCTGGTGGCGCAGTGGTTGAAAGTCCGCCTGCCGATGCAGGGGACACGGGTTTGTGCCCCGGTCTGGGAAGATCCCACATGCCGCGGAGCGGCTGGGCCTGTGAGCCATGGCCACTGAGCCTGTGCGTCCGGAGCCTGTGCTCCACAAAGGGAGAGGCCACAGCAGTGAGAGGCCCCCATACTGCAAAAAAATATAAAAAAATAAAAATAAAGGGACTAAGAAAGCAAGAGTAGACAAATGAAAGCAATAAATTGAGAGTCAGAACAGCACAATTGACATAGACAGCTCATGCAGGGATTGGGGAGGAAAGAAAATGTTCTTGGAAATGCCTTTCCCGGTTCAAAAACAAGCTTCAGTTCTCCTGAAGAGAGGGAAAGACTTAAAGACTGTAGCACAACTCTGAGATGAAGTATGGGTCATTTTCTTATGATTGTTAAATGTACAGTCCCCTTATGAGGGGAATAATGTTATTACCCCGGAGGGGGTTCCACTATGATGCATACTGGCTCATATTTTCATTTAGAGCAAAAGTTCTTAAGACTATGACTTATTTCTGAAGGAATAAAAAGGACTTTGCAAAGAATAGGAGCAAGTCAACATCATTATGGGGCACTGACATAGCAATCTGCTTGCAAATGATTTTTAAAACTACTGCTAATAATATACCTCTTGTATATAGTATTCTCAACAAAGCCACCTTGGGTAATCAAATTAATACAGGGCAGTGGAAAGGGAAAGGGAATAGGAGAACCTATACCATTACCAGCAATGACTACAATTAATACAAGTACATTAAATTACCCAATGGGACCATTGGACAGCCCTGGGCAATGAAACAGTCATTTAGTTATTTATCGTGGTGTGTAGTAGAGCAACGTAATGGGGGACAATAGTATTACTAAGAAAAGAAAGATGCAAAGACTAAAACCTCAACAATGGAGGTATATCTGTGTGCTCTACTTGGGAGTAATGTTCTTTTCTTTACCTCTGATCAAATCACAGCACAGTCACATACAGACCCCATGTTCAGAATGACTAGTCAATGGAAAACCAAACTCATTGTTATCTAAGCTACTGTAAAACTTACCTGAATGAGGAAGTCACAGTTATTGCTATCAAAGAGCACAAAAATAATATAGAAAAATGTTGGCAATAAGTTGGAAGAAATCATGACACACACATACACAGAAACACATCTCTCAATTTAAATGCTGCCATGGGTAAAGGGTGAAGAAGTCAGATCCACCGTACACTCCCAATCAGTGAATGCTAGTTCTTACCAATGCGCAAGAGGCCAGATTTCGTGTATCTATGAAGTGAGTGAATCAGGCCCTCACGTCTAGTTACATGCTTTGAGAAACCAAGAACATAGGAAGTGTTGCAGAACAAAACCCCACACTGAGCCCAACTAGCCACCTAATCCAATCCCTCCAATTCTCCTACCACTGCTCAGGTCACTAATGGATGATAACCTTCCCTGGTGAGTCTCCTCTATTCGCACAGCATCCTCCATTGAACACTAATGGAGAGTGTTCACTCTGAGCTAGTAGTATCTATCACAAACTCTCTGCAACCTACCCTTAACCTGATCCTCAACCTCTCCTGGTTGCCTTGTAAATAATATACAGACCCACATTCAGTCCATTCAACCAAAAGTAGAGAACTAGATTAGGCAGCAATAGAAATTTTTGACATCCTGTACGACCACTGCCTGGAGTAATTGAAAGGGTAAGGGCTAAAGGACTTATTCGGGAACAAGAATCGTTTTTTAAGAACGTACTAAGCCACATCAAGGAATTCCACTAGGAAAACATAAAGAGGGGCTGTCCAAACTCTGCCTATGACAGAGTCTCAGGAAAGCCATGTGGCTGATCCATCTATGGCTTTAAAACCAGATTGACTACCCATGCATCATACACCTGCCAGCTCACAAGGGCAATCCTCAAACACCAGCCAATGTGCAGGCTGTCGTTCAGATCTATCTCCCACAACCTCACATTCCCTGATCAATTCCAATTGTTCTTGCTGTAATAATGTCTTTCCAGCTCTATTAGTGGCTCTATAACTCCAGTTATGATCCTTCCTTTATCTCCTCCAGGTTTGAAATTTACCTCAGTGGGTGGTCTTCCAGACTTGATAAGAGCCTGCATCTCCAACTCGCAGTCAGTCATGAATACAATCAGCCTCTTTCATCTTGGCCTTGTCCTGGCTACTCTGTCAGTGTTCATCTCAGTCATCCCTTATTCCTTCATGAAGTCAGGGAAGATTCAGGCACTAAAAAACCAGAAGGAAAAAAATTCCAAAGAGAAAGTGAATACCAGCAAAATGAGAGGAACAAACAGCAATTATGAGTTATTAGATTTGATGCCTGACCTCCAGGTGACTGGAGGGTGAAGGAATGAGGAGTTAGTGAGGAAGTAGACATAGGAAGTATACACTAAGCTTTTAAGAAGCAAAGGTACAGAGAGAATAATGTCTTGAGATAGTATTTGGATTAAAAGAGGGGGTTTTGAAGACTGCAAAGACTTGAGCATTATACGGAGGGTTAATTTTGTAAAATAAGAAGGGCCATTATCACAGACATGCAGAGATAACAGAAAAGAGAAAACAATACAGAGAAATTTTTACAAAGAAAAAGGGAAGCTGATGTTCATTTATCTGGATATGTTTAAAGTGAGAGATAACTTATCTTCTGGGAATAAGGGAATCTGTAGCAGGGTCAGTATCTGACTGCAGTTGCCAGTCAAATAAGATGAATTAATAGTCTGCCAAACAGTTGTAAGGATCCAGTTACAACTATAGAGTATTTGAGAATGCAGTAGTGATTTTCCTCAGTAATACTCGGAAGACAGATCAGACATAAGGAAACCAGAAAGCACTGAAGATTGATCCGGTGAGGACGGAGGGATCTGAAGGTTCTGGTAAATGGCTTTGTTAATGGCTACAGGCCATGAGTCCACATAGAAAGTGCTAAAAGGGGATGGACCCTGAGAATAGGCAAGGAGCTTATGGGGAAGCAAATTCTAGGTTCAGAATGACTAAGTGAAAGGGGAAGAGATGAAAGAACAGGAATTGCCACCAGAGATAAATGGAGACAAAGATGATTGGAACTTTGTAGGTGAAAGGGCTATGAAGCAAAGGTTATAAAATGGTCTCAGTGGAATATGAAAAACCCTTGAAAAGCTGATGCCAGAGGGGAAAAAGGGAGACCAGAGGGGAAAAAGGGAGACCAAAAGGCTGATACTGAGGAAGACAGGAAACTATCCCCATGAACCCATCACCTAGCTCCAACAATTGTCAACATATTGTCAATTTAATAGGGATCTTTAATTCTTAGCCTCAATATGGCAGGAAGCCCTTGGCAGGGCTGAAGGGAAAATACGGAAAAGAGGAAAACATTCAATAGCCTTAAAGTCAACTAGATAATCAAGAGCACGTTGTTGATAGAGTTCTGTGAGTTGACGCTGACATTTTTCTAATTGATACAGATGAGGAGTTATGAGTATGGTAGTGTGGCAATGTGTGGTGTTAGGTCTACAGCGATCCAGAAAAACCCAGGCTGTCATTTTATATCTTTATCTCTTCTTTCTCTCCTTCAATGTGTGAGGAATTAGGTAAATGCTATCTAAATGACTAATTCAATTTATTTAATGGTATGTTTGTTTTCGTAAATGGCATGTTAACTATAGTGTGTCATATCAGACAGAAAAGATATGCAAACCAGATTTTAAGTTCAATATTACTGTGATTTAGAGATCATGATTGGCAATCCTGAAGCATGAGAAAAACATTCACCAAGTAGTTTAAAAATTATTTCTAAATTCCTCTGTTATTTATTCCACCTGTTCTCTGGGTTGCACATGTATATTTTTAATGCTGTTCTAGTTTTGTCAATTCTTTGATAGTTTTCTCAGGGAAATAGTGAGTTCAATCAATAACCATTCTATTGCTAAAAACTGGCCTTCTGTGAAAAAAAGTTTTGACTGTCATTCATGGAGAAAGAATCCTTTTCATGTGTCCTTTAAATTTCAAGGCAAGGAATAATTATTAAAGAGTTTGACCTTTATATTATATAAAACTTGATAAATTTTTGTATCAAACTTAGAATACATTCCAAGTATCCTTGAAGAATATAACAGAATAACAGAATTCCTCTCCCCAGTTCAAGAGAAAATTAAATTTTAGTTAACTTTTACTTAGACTGGCTAATGTTTCTGCTTCCATCCATGACAGAAAAACTGACATCAGCCTTGCCTCTCTCCATAAACAATTCAGAAACTGAACAAAATATATGAAGTAATTATGTGCAGATAGTGAACAATAGATAACCTGACTGTGATCTTTGAAAAAGGGAAACAAAATGAGGTAAGATTTGCAATATCACTAGCTTTCTACCTAAAGGCATTTTTCAAACTGTGATGCAGGAAGAGGGAACCTAAGCAAGCCTGGTGGTCCCACTGAGTTGAGGAAAAAGAGGAGGGTTTATGGAGGCTGATGCAGTGGGATTTGAGGGGTGGAAAAGAAAGCTATACACAGAACTATGTCCAGATATCTGCATAGGTGTCCTCTTAAGTCTGCATATCAATATGTACAGGTACTGGGAGAAACTTCCAATGGGTAACCAAAAGTTGGGTAAAGAACAACCGCCAGAAAGCAGTAAGTTTAACATTGCTCAGATACCAGATCTGGAAGATGTTTGAAATCAGACCAGTTAAAGTGAAAAGACCTGGTTGACCACCCAAGACATTCAGTAGAGAATCCAGGTATGTCACTCCTCAGACATAGGACTAAAGTAACCCTAGAATAAAAGTTCTTCTAGATACACTTTACAAACTTACAAAACAATCCTAAGAATCAGGATTACTTAAAAGCTCACTTGCCTGTCAGACTTTTCAAAGGAAGACAAAAATAAAACATATTAATCGACATAATATAATCCACCATCCAAACAAAAACTGAGAGACAAGTAACTGGAAGTTTGTACCTTTGGACTGCATTTATCCAATTCCCACTGCCCCCACTCCCACCGCCTCTGGTAACCACAAATCTGATCTCTTTTCCTATGAGTTTGTTTTTGAAAAATAATTGACTTATAACACTATGTTTCTGTTAGTGATCACTATGTTTCACATAGTGATCTGATATTTCTATACATTTCAAAATGACCACTACAGCAAGTTTAGATAAGACACGTCACCATATGAAAATTACATAGTTATTGACTACATTCCCTACACTATACATTTCATACCTGTGATTCATTTATTTTGAAACTGGAAGTTTGTACCTTTTAATCTTCCTCACCTATTTCTTTTCTCCCCTCCCCTATGGCAACCACCTTTTTGTTCTCTGTATCTATAACTCTGTTTCTGTCTTGTTATGTTTGCTCATTTGTTGTTTTTAAGATTCCACATGTAAGTGAAATCATACAGTATTTGTCTTTCTCTGACTTATTTCAGTTAGCATAAGGCCCTCCAGGTCCATCCATGTTTTCACAAATGGCAAGATTTCACACACACACATGCACACACACACCACATCTTATTTATCCATTCGTCTACTGATGGGCACTTAGGTTGCTCCCATATCTTGGCTACTGCAAATAATGCTGCAATGAACACAGGAGTGTTTCTAATTAGTGTTTTCTTTTTCTTCAGATAAATATCAAGGAGTGGAATTGGTGGATCATATGATAGTTCTTTTTTTATTTTTTTGAGGAATCTCCAAACTGTGTTCCGTAGTGGCCACACCAATTTACATTCCCATCAAGAGTGCACAA
Organism: Phocoena phocoena; assembly: GCF_963924675.1. NCBI lineage: Eukaryota > Metazoa > Chordata > Mammalia > Artiodactyla > Phocoenidae > Phocoena > Phocoena phocoena. The sequence goes on along the minus strand of NC_089221.1, from coordinate 90,457,600 downwards.
AGGGTTTCGTTTTCTCCACATCCTCACCAACACTTATTATTTGTTGTCTTTGGTAAAAAAAAAAATTCTTGCAAGAGTGAGGTGCTATCTCATTTTGGTCTTGATTTGCATTTCCCTGATGTTTAGTGATGTTGAGCATCTTTCCATGTGCCTAAATGGTTCCTGAAGGGAATCATTTCTGTATCATTAGGAGGCTAAGATTTGTCAAGGATGGAACAGGCAAGAAAATTAATCACTAGGTAACTTGTCTCTATGCCTTCAGCCCACAATCAGCTCCATTCCAGGCATTTAAAAATCAACAACAACAAAAAAAACGTGAGAATAAAGACAATGCAGATGGATTCTCATGTGCAAACAGGGAGGATTTGTTCAAACTAGAGAAGAAAATTTTGTGAAAAATACTGCAATAGATCAGAAAATAGCTATGACATCTCTATAGCATACATCTGTTTGAGTGAAATATATTATGTTTTTTATTTTGACATATTTATTGTTTCTTATTTAGTTTATTGTGATGGCCAGAATTGGATTTGCTTTTCCTACAGTGGCAGGTAATTTGAAAATGGCCCTGCATTCTCTCCCAAAAAGAAGAGAACAGAAAAGGGAGGAGAAAGCATAGATTACAATCTAGAGCAATAAAAATAGAATTAGCATAAGAAAATAAGTAAATTATAAGCCACCACCATCCCACAAAAAGGGAACTAGATTATCTCGGGAAAGTAATACAATTAGCTGTCTGTTTTCTTCACTGGTAGCATGAAAATATCTTGATAAATCTAACTGGATCTAACTTTGGGGCAAAATGCTTACTGTTAGTTACATGGTTACAAAGTTACTAGGAGTACTAAAGTTACAAGGGCTTCCCTTCCAAATTAAAGTCATAGAAATCGTAATTTTAAAACTATAATCATATCACTGAGCGACAGAGAAAAGAAAGGAAGGAAAGAAGGTACAGAGAGATAGAGTAAAGGATGGGAGGAGGGAGAGAGAGAAAACTAAGAACGTTTTTGGCAATAAATTTGAAAACTCAGATGAAACAATTTTATAGAAAAATATACATTACCAATACTGATAACACAGACTTAAAAAATTTAGTGATCTTATGACAATTTAAAAATTAAATTAGAAATTTTACAAATCTACCCACAAATTAAGCACCAAATCCAGAGAGATGTAAATTTTTATCCTGGAAAATTTTCAAAGATCATATCTTTACCTTAGGTTTGCAGAAGGGAGGGAAAAGAAAATAAAAATTCTTTTGCAAATAATTTCTTAAAAAACCTAGGCTAACTACTAAAGCTGTGCTAAAAACAACAACAAAAAAAAGACAAAGAAAAAATATGAACCATCCAGATAAAAAAGACATTTTATCTTCAAAGGTGCTACTAAAAGATTAAAGCAAATTTTCAATAGAAATAATGAAAACCAGAAAACAAAGGAATGACATACAGCCAACCTAGAATTCTATATCTGGAAACAATTTTCAAAATTGAAGACAAAATAAATACATTTTTATTACAAATTAAAAAAAAATTACTACCAGTAGACCTGCAGTTAAAAAAAAAAACTAAAAGCATTTGTCAAACACATGAAACAACAGAAAGAAAAAAGAAAAAAAGGAAGAACAATGAGAGAAGTAAATATGTGGATAAATATAAATTACTATTAGCTGTGAAAAAATTAAAATGTTTTGTGGGAATTAAAATATATCTAGATTTAAAATGCATGACAAAATATAAGAGGCAGAAAGGGTGAATTAGCTAAAGTGTTCTAATGTTCTAGAATCTTAAGGAAGTTGTAAAATAATATTAGCTTGTAGCAAAATGAATATGCATACTTTAGTCTCCAGGAATTGAAAAAGAACAAATAATTAAACTATGTAGAGGGGAAAAGGAAATAATAAAAATATATTTGATTAATCCAATAAGGGAAGATTTAAGAAATTAAAAGAAATATAAAGCAAAGAGGTCAAATAATTTAAACCCAAATATATATGTAATTATATAAGTATAAAGGGATATAATATTACCACTTAAAAAGTAAGATTATCATCTAAATTTTTGTTTGGCCTCACCATGCAGCTTGTGGGATCTTAGTTCCCGACCAGGGATTGAACCCATGCCCCCTGCAGTGAAAGCATGGCACCCTAACCACTGGACAACAGGGGATTCCTTATCATCTAATATTTTAAAATACAATATCTGAGTTGCTTTAAGAAACAAATTCAAAATATAAGAGCAGAGAAAGGTTGAAAGCAATAGGATGGCAAAAGATGCACCAAGGAAACCTATACACAGAGTCAGACAAAGAAAATTTTAAGACAAGAATGCTACCAGAGATTAAAGGAGCATTTTATAATGATAAAGGAGCCAATCTACCAGAAAGAAAAAATAGTTCTACATCTGTATTCATTCAACAACATAGCTTCAAAACATCTATTGATAGCTTGGCTATCAATGAAAGGTTGACATTTGGAGAAAAAAAAAATCTGCCAAGACAAAGGAGAAATTGATAGTTCTATAATCCTAATAGCTGATAAAACAAGCAGTTAAAAAAATCAGTCAGGATATTGAAGATGTGCAGAATATAATTAATACAACTGACCTGATTGATATATGTAAATCATTGAATCGAACAATACGAAATTTTTGAAGTGCAGAAATGAAATATTTACAAAAATAGACCATTTGCTGCCTCATAAAACAAATCTCAACAAACTGCAAGGGATTTAAACAATTTCAGAGTATTTTTTCTGAATATAAAGATCAAACTAGAAATAAATTTTAAAAGGTTGAAATAAGTCACATGAAGATAATTAGCCAAGCCAATTAGCTTGTTTGAAAACTAAGCAGCACAAAATATCCATAAATTGAGAAGAAAACTGTTAGTTTGCAAAGTAGTCCCCATATACAGAGGGCAAGGAGAGACCAAAGAAAGAGGCAGGCCACTCAAGAGTGGCAGGTGGCAGGTTTAATAAGCAAGGAAACATACATAGGAGGGGTGTCTTGGGCAACTGCAAGACAAGTAGATCTCTGCTCCTGCCCACCTGAATTTTTAAAGCTTATTTGGAGACCTTAACAGGGTTCAGTCACATATATCAATACCATCCAGATGGTCTCAACAACACCTAATTCGCTCAAGGCTGCGTCCTTGAAACTGCTTCCCACTGTGGGGAATGGTGGGTGGAATGTAAATTCCAAGGATGGGGAGGAGGTGAGGAACCTCCAGTTGCCCAGATCCAGTTCACAGGTCAACTGGTTATCATGTCCTCTAGATGACCTCCTCCAACAAAACACAAAAGATATCAGAACAGACTTTAAAAAATTACGAAGATATGACATATCAAAATTTTAAACTTGTAGGATGCAACTAAAACAGTACTGAAGAGAGAAGGTACAATCTTCAAAAGACAGACTAGAAAAGAAAAGGCTAAAAAACTCAACAATCTGATTTTTCAATTCAAAAAGCTAAATAAAGCAAATCTACTCCAAAGAAAATAGAAGAGCATAGTAAAGTTCAAAAGTCAATGAATTTTAAAATTTAGATAAAATGAACAACTTCCTTGAAAAAGAGCACTGATCAAAACAAAAAGAAATTCTAAATAGTTTGGTATCTATTAAAGCAATCGAATTCATTATTTACACATTCCCACACAAAAAAATACCCCAAGTCTGGAAGAATTCCTGGGTGAATTATTTCAAATATTTAAAGAACTAATGCCAATATTATACAAATACTTTCAGAGAAGAGAAATAGTAAATTCTTTCAAATTCATTTCCTGAAGCCAGTCTAACCTTGATATCAATATCTGATAAGAACACTATAAGAATGGAAAATTACAGACCATATATTCTAAGAAGCTTCGATGCAAAAATTCCAAACAAAATATTAGAAAATCCCACCCAGAAACAAATAAAAATGGTAATACATCACAATCAAATGCAGTTTCAGGTAGGCAAGAGTGGTTTAACATTCAAAAATGTATCAGTATAATTTCCCATATTATTAACAAAAAAGTAGAGACATACAATTGTGTGTAAACAGAAGCAAAAAAAGCATTTGACAAAAATTCAATACCCATTTATTATCTTTAAAAAATTATGAGCAAATTAGAAAGAAAAGAGAACTTCCTTAATCTAAGTCATCTACAACAGTCTAATATCATACATAATGAACACTTTCTCCCTGAAGTGGGGAATACACCAGGAGACTCACTAACACTGTTTTTGTTCAACACTGATTGGAAGTTCCAAGCAATGCAGTGAGGCAAGATGAAATCAAAGGTGTAAAGATTGGAAACGGAAAGCTAAAACTGCCATTATTCACAGAAGATATGATTGTGTACATAGAAAATTCAATTAATTAGTTAACTGAAAATCCAAAAACATTTGTGAAGAATTCTGAAGTGAATTTATATAGGTTTGAAAAAAAGTCCTCCATGAATATTTTAATTTCTGCAACGTCTAGGCTATCCAAGCAAGGAGGCAAGTTGGAATAGCAAAGGCCTTGGAAGCAAGAGATAATGCATGGCTCTGGAGAGATTTAGACTTATCTCTCTGGAGCCATTTGCTTACATTCCTGGATAATAAAGCCAATCTCTCTCTCTTGAGGGGAGAATGGGCAGGTTTGTAGCAGCCTCCAATGAGCTTAGGTGTTTCTGATACTCAATATTGCTCAGCTGCGACACAGACCTGTGTGGGCAGCATACCCCAGGCCCACTCTGACGTAGTCCTATGGAACTTGGGGAGGAGGAGCTAAGGGAACTGATGTAAACATGTTGTGCCATGAGTAATAAATCATCTACATCCATTTTGGCTCATTCCCTTACTGATCAAATTTGTAAAAACGTGGCAAGCAACTCTTAGGAACTGCTTGACCGTTTGAATTAATATATAACACAAACAGATTCTACATTGGCACTGAAATATATCAAGTGCCTAGAATTGTATCTAACAAAAATGTAGGGGGCTTCCCTGGTGGCGCAGTGGTTGAGAGTCCGCCTGCCGATGCTAGGGGACACGGGTTCATGCCCCGGTCCGGGAAGATCCCACATGCCGCGGAGTGGCTGGGCCCGTGAGCCATGGCCGCTGAGCCTGCGCATCCGGAGCCTGTGCTCCGCAACGGGAGAGGCCGCAACAGTGAGAGGCCCGCGTACCGCAAAAAAAAAAAAAAATGTAGGAAGACATCTACACTAAAATACATGAATAATGCTAACAAATTAAAGTTCTAAGTAAATGGAGGGATTTATCATGTGCATGTTTTGTAAAGTTCAACACTGTGAATTTGTCAATTATCTCTAAATTAACCTATAGATTTAGTGTATTCCCAAACAAAATCCTCAAATGTTGCTCAAATTAACAGGCTTCTAAAATTCTACATTTCATATAAATTCTAAAATGTATACGAAAATGCAAAAAACCTACAATACAAAGACAATCCTGAAGAATATGAGCACTGGGAGACTTGAAGATACCAAAAACAAGAGCATCTATAAAATAGACTAGTAGAATACCATAGATTTCTGAAGATGACACTGTAGTGCAAAGAGAATTATCTTTCAAAACACTGTGTTAAGTCGATTAATCCATACTAAAGTATGAATTTAGAACCATACCTCGCACCTTAACACACACACACACACAAATGATTTCAGATGGATTACAGACCTAAATGAGAAAAATAAGCAAAAGGTTTTCAAGGAAACAGAGAAGAATATATATCCATGAATTATGAGTAATCAAAGATTTCCTAAAATAGGACACAAAAAGCATTATTCCTAGAGAAAAAAATGATAAAATTTGACTATATTGAAATTAAATACTTCTCCTAAGTAATTAATGAAGACAACCCACAGAATGGGATAGTTGAGATGAATAGATACATAGATACATACATACATATCGATATATACATCAGTTCAGAAAAGGACTAATATCAAGAATATACAAAGGACTTTTACAAATCAAAAAGAAAGGATAAAAAAAAAAAAAAAAAAAGAAAGGATATGGGGGAGATAGAGACAGAGAGAGGGAAGAATTTCACAAATGAAGATATCTAAATATTTAATAAAAATATAAAAATATACCCTTTTTATTCATCATCAGGGAAGTGTACATTATTACCCATGATGTGATATCATTATAAACCCAGTACAATGGCTAAAATGTACCAAGCATTGGCAAATATGTGGAGAAACTGGTCCTCTCATCATCTGTGGGTGGGAGCATAAGTGTTCTAATCACTTTGGAAAATAGTTCCGGTACCTATTAAAGCTGAACGTCAACATACCCAACAACTGCACCACTAAGTATATACCCAACAGAAATGGTACACAAGTTCATTAAGAGACAAGTACAAGAATGTTCTCAACAGCACTACTTGTAATAGCCAAAAATGGAAACAATCTGAATACCCATCAGTGATGGAATAGATAGGCATTTTGGCATTGTCATATAATAAAAGGTGAGATAGCAACAAAAATAAACTTCAGCTACTAGCAACTACATGGATAAATCTCATACGCACAGTGTTAAGCAAAAGCAGCAAGACACAAAAATAACTTAATGTATAATTATAATTACATAAAGTCAAAAAGCAAGCAAAATTAATCTCTAGTATTAAAAGTCAGTATACCTTTGGAGGGAAAGATGACTGGAAACGGGCAAGAGGGAGGTTCAGGGTGTTGGCGATACTGATTCCTGACTCAAGGGGTTGTGAATATTTCTCACGCAGTATGCTTATATTTTGTACATACTTCTCTGTATATAAATATTTCTTCTTTCTTCAATAATAAGAAAAAAAGAATCATACTTCCTAGTATCCTCTACTGACAGGATCTAGGAACAACAATCACATGGTAGCAATCAGCACCTCTAGTGCCCAGATTGTGGTCTCAAAATACCAATTTCAACCAAAAGGATCCAGAACTTCTTAGAGATATGTATGATTTCAAGTCTGGGACAGAAATGCCCAAGATGAACCTGGAATATCTTGTCATAACAGATGCCCAGGAAGCTGTAGATGACAACTAGGGTCCTATCCAAAGGACTCAGAAACCATCGTGATTGTCTAAAGACGGAACCAGGGTCAATTATATAATTTACAGGGTAAAATGAAATCGCAGGGGCCCTTGTTCAAAACACAGGAAAAAAAAATTGGCATTAAAGGGACTAAAATATAAAGCCCTTTTTCTTTCTTCTACACTCTCTTAACTTGTTATGACATTTTATTTGATATTTAATGTCATTCTAAGCAATGAAAAATTAAAAATTCAGATTATTTGCACGAATTTTGCCATTCATCTTTATATTGTCCAATTCCAGTTTTAAATGCAAATATAAAGGCATTTTACTCATATGCAGAAACACTTGCCTTCTTTACACACTAGAAGCACATTCTTATTTGAATGGAAAGTGGAGCTCTCAGGGCTGTCAGTGGTCCACTACTCAGTCATAGACCCTACACACTTACCTTGTTATTTGCTTTGAGTCTCACGGAGCTCTCACATATCATGGGTCTACTCTAAGTCTGTGCTCGTGGCACTGGAAAAACTATAAGCAAATGCGGTCACAGGGAACAGTAGACACAGATGGTGCACATACCTCCTCTGCTCACATGCATGCTCCATTGTCACATCAGACTTTGCTTAGAAAACACAACTTCAAAGATAAAATTATCAAGAATTTAAAGATAGCAACAGTGGAGCATTAAATCAAGCCTGAGGCCTACAGTGGGTTGAATAATGGCCCCTCAAAAAGATACGCCCATATCCTGACCCCCAGAACCAGAGGAAGTATCTTATTTGGAAAAAGAGTCTTTGCAAATGTAATTAAGTAAAGGACCTTGAGATGAGATCACCTTTGACAGAGCCAGGCAATCAGGAAAAAAAAAAATCAAACCTGAATCTGATCATCTAGCTCTAACTAGCAATTAATAGGAAAAACAAGGGCCAAAGAAACATGTTAAAGGATGCCTTGAAATGCAATCAGGAACTATCAGACTGTGTTTTTGTGAGAAACTCAACATCTCACACATGTTGGCTTGTGTTTTTTTAAAATAAATAAATTACAAAAGAAACAAAAAGAGAGAAGGAGAGAAGACCTATAGATTAAAAGAGACTTGAGACACATGAACAAATAAAAATGCTTGGCTTCAATTTTATTTTGATTCAAATAATATATTGTTTTCTTAAAAAGCCCAATATATTTTTAGGTGGAACTTGGTAAACTGATCTTAAAAATTCATAGTAGAACAAAGAGCAAAGAAAATTTATGGCAATTTTGAAGACCAACAACAAAGTATGGGAATTTTTCACCCATATATAAGGAAATTATCACAATTAAAATAGTAAATATTAGCAGGAAGGATGTTTAAATATTCAACAGGTGGGTACTGCAATCAAATAGAGGACTTCAGCACTGATCTCAGAAGCCCCTGGGTGTACCAGATACTAATCCTGTAATTTCTAGATCATAAGTGGGTATGAGGAGACAAGTTAGGGTGATGGGGAAGACTTACATTAAATCCCGCTCCCCACACATAAAATTAAACTCTACATATTTTAAGAACCTAAACATAAAAAGCAAAGAATTTAACAATCCTTAAATAAGAAAAACCTAAAAAGGAAAAGATTAACAATTCTGATTATAGTGAAATTTAAACTTCTGCATAAATTGATACCATACAGAAAATATTTTAAAGGCCCAAGGATAGGGCAAGGATATTTACTATCACACACATATGTGCATGTTTAAAAATGAGATCCATTGGAAAAATGGGCAAAGATTATGAACAGGAAAGCCAAATTGTCAAGAGCATATAAAAAGATTCTCAGACTTCATTGTAATCCAGTAAATACAAATTAAAACAATAAAATACCATTTCATAAACATCAGATAAGCAAAATATTTTCAAAGTTAAAGACATGTAGGTTGAGCTATATAAAACTGCCATATTTGTAGGTTTAAAGTGATTAGATACCGGCAATTTCACATGGTGCAACCAATATATACCCCATAATCTAATATTTCCCCTCCTGTGTACAACCCTTGTCAATCATGGTTCTGTGAGAAAACTAAGTCCTACAGAAAATAATTTGAGTAACTATTTTCCCAATTCTCCCAGGGTCCATAGCTAGTTCCCTTCTAGATTCATATGAGAGAATTAATTCATTACACATGGTGGATGTTTTAGAGCAGTAGGGCTTAATTCTCTCTCAAAATAAAGAGAGACTCTTTTACAGGTACGTAATAAGATATGTGTTAGGATATTCAATGTATTAGGATATTCAATGAGCTTTGTTTTTAACAGCTAAAAAAATTTTTTTAAAGACTATTCATAAGATGAATTGGTAGTATATTCACAGAATGGAATAAACAAGTTACATATGTACCCAAAGAGGTAAATTTCAGTAATGCAATGTTAAATGAATAAGCAAGTTGCAAAAAAAAAAAAAAAAGGTATAAAGAATACTTTAATGCAAATTTTAATAGCATACAAAGCAACTGTATACATTGTTTTCAGATAAATATATGTGTAATAAAAGTATAAAAAATATTGGATAGAAAGAATGAGTTCAAATGTCAGTATAGTCCTTACCTCTGGGAAGGGAGGCGTAGAAAGAGATCTCAACAGTAACTGTAGTGTTATTATGTTATGACTTTATCTGTGAAAAGGATTTATACTTTGTTAACTTATGTTATACCTAGGTGTTAAGTACATGGAGGTTGGTGTTATTGTTTTTCTGTCCTCTTTTGTCTATTTAAAACTTTCTGTAATGTTTTGACAATTAAGAAAAAGAAGGAATAGAAAGAATTCCTATTGTGATTAAAGATAAGAGCAATTGCTGTCACTTATTTAGCACTTACCACAAGCCTGACACTGTGCTAAGCACTTTCCCTGGATATCTCATTTAATCCTCACTGCAAACCTATGGGAGGTACATCATGCCCTCCTTCTCATGAATTAAGACCAAAGGCCTTGCCCAAATTTCTAGCCAGTTAGAGTCAGCACAGTTCCAACAAGTCATCTCCTCCATGGTGACAAAATAAGGACAATTGAATTCAACGAAGTTATTTTAAATTTTCTGAATTCGTCCATTCAGTCTTTCATTCTCTTAAACATTTGTTTGTACTCACTGTCCAAGCTCCATCCCTTTCAACCTGGGTAAGCTTGGGCTAATTAGTCAGATTGTTTTTAACTTGATTACACTACTTGTAAATGGAGAAAATAATAATACCCACCTTTTGGGTTGCTAACAGGATTAAAAACATAAAATATTTTGAACAGTTGCTAACATAGCACTCAATATATCTTGATAACTCTATATTTACTCATTCACGTATTCATTTGCAATGAACTATTTTACCATGTGCTGGACTGAACAGCTGGCCCTGAGGATGCAGAGATGAGGAATGAAACAAGGTCCATGACTTCAAAGCATTTCTCATCTAGTGGGTAAGATGCTCGTAGGATGTAACATGTAAATGTGATGAAGGGGTGCAAAGGTGAGACTCGAGACTAAATAAGGTACAGAGGAACACAAAGGTGGGCCGTGTTACATGTGGAGAATGTCAAGAATGTTTTCAAAAAATAGAGTTAATGTTTGAGTTGATTCTGAGAAAATTCATCAGTTTTAGCCTAGCAGAAAGGGCAGGGGTCCTAGATAGGAAGAGTGGAAGAAGAACGTTCAAGCACAGGAGGGTGCATGAGCAAAAACAGGCAGTTGTGATGTTGGAGAGAGAAGAGAGATACTAGTGTTGAGAGAAAGAATTGAAAAGGCCCTCAGGGACCAGAGTGTGCAGGACCCGGTAGGCCTCACTAGGTTTGGTTTTCTTATCCTAAAGGAAATGGGAAGATACTGAAAGATTTTAAGCACTGTGAGGAAATGTGCATTCGGGAAAATTACACTGGCAGCTGAGATTCTGTGCTCACATGTTTTTTGATCATCTGATTCACATTTCCCTCTCCTACTAACTACAGAGTCTGTTAAAGTGCAGATCACCAGTCGTGCTCAACTTGATAAACACCCAACACAGTTGGTGGTAGGATCTCAAAAATATTTTTTAAATAAATAAAAAGGGAAATGAGAATAGAAGCAGGAGGCAACCGAAATAGTCCAGGTGGAAGATTATTAGGATATTTTATATCACGTCAGCGGCAGTAGAGCTGGGGGTGGACATGAGAGATGCCAGAGGTTGTATATAGTGAAGTCCTTAGAGATACAAAGGACTTGGAAAATAAGGAAGAGGTGTCAGCCTGGGGAATTCTATCTTGAGTGACTTGATGAATGGTGGCTGCTATTGACTAAGCCTGGAAAAACTAGGGGGGAAGCAGCCTGGTCCCCATGGGAAATGGATCTGCATTGTGATGGGGGGAGTGGAAAGACAATTTAAAATTTATTTTCCTTCTTCTTTTACAGTCTTATAAAGAAGTAAAAAACATGAGACAACATTTGAATGCAGATCATTGTTCCCATGGATATAAGGTTCTTATGCATATATTAATGCATATATGATGCATAGACTAATGCCAAATGGGAGCAATATTTGAAAAAAAAGAAATGTGGTAATAGGGAAGGAACGGGAGAAATTAAAGAGAGAAAACTAAGACACAAGCATTTGAAAAATTTTGACATAATGGGGGGAATTAAGGTGGAATGAATTATAAATGTGAGATGAAATTTGTGTGAAAGAAACATCAAAAGAAAGAGTGAAGGCTCTATTTAATAACACTTTAACCAAAAATGGTGACTAGGCATCGCTTTAATTTAATGGGTGCTGTCAAACTTTCACTGGTGGCAATTTTCCAGGCCTTTCGATAGAGTTAATAGAGGTCTGGATCCCAATTTGGGTGTCCCCTGCTCAGAGAACTGGGGGTGTCATATTGGGAGAGGAAGGCCTTACACTGTCACATTAAGGGAGCTCTGATCCCGCTAGATTTTAAGCAACTTTCGAAATTGAAGTCTAGGTGCTATTTCTGGAATTCTGATTACTATTAGTTGCTCATACCTTCTTTCAACTAAAAGGGTCAATAAGATGTATCAAGTGATGATCATATCAACATTTTTTTTCTAATTTTTAAAAGCTCTTGGCCAAGCTTTATTTTCTAAGAATTTATACACATCTACCTTCTCTATACAGGTTGCTCTAATTTTATGAAAGAAAAGTAATTAAATTTTTCTCCTTCCCAACTTTAACTTCATTTCTGCCCAGCTCCCACACAATGGACATTGAAGCCTCCATAAATTGAAGAATAAATATTGATTGGTACAGTCCTCTTTACTGTGGGAATAATGCTCTGTGTTACCTCCCATACCTGTTTTAGATTTATGTTGGGAAATGGTACCCAGCCATGCTTTCTAGGTGTGGATGTGGGACAAATATTATATATTTAGTTATGACAGTAAAACTGCTATCTTTTTCTCTTCCTGTGATGTTATAGCAGCTTATATACGGGGTGATTTCTGGACAACTGTATGCCTATGCCCATTTTTACTTTGAATACAATTGGAATAAGCCAGATTCTACTAGTATCAATGTTACCTCCTGAGATCATTGTTTAACACACTAATGGATTTTAGGATTTTATTTAAAAGGTGGCAGTGCAGTGAGAAAAGAGTGTATCAAATAATTCTCAAGGATCTCCACACGCTGTACTGACAGAGAAATGACAGCACGGAATAACAATTCCCCAAAGTGCCCCATGAAGCTATGTGTTCTTAGTGGCAGTCATGGGAGCACCATGTATTCTGAGCACTCAGGATGGAATTTCAGCAGACAGCTGGCTTACACACCCTGGACCAGAAGGAGAAAGCATGCAGATCTGAACCTTATCTCTACATACGGATATAGGAAAAGTTCAGCAAAAGATGTTCAGTAAAAGCTTAGAGAGCTGGCATGAGGCTGTTCCACACAAAACATGAAAATGTGGGCCCCAAAGGACCCTAAATGAAACTTCTGCAGTAATCAAATTTCTCTCTCCCACGGGTACACGTGGAGACGTTTGTGAGCCAGCTAAACTTCAGCCAGCCTTTCCCTGCAACATTAAGAACACTTCATGAAATGGCAGGGTATGAAGTATCATGAGAAGAGGGTAGCAGGATCTTGTTGTTTGACTTTTTATTCACTTATTTGTTATTTGTTTTTCCTGAATAAACTCAATTACTCACACTTTTCATTAGAGAATCAACTTAAATGAGTGAGAGGGAAGATCCTAGAGAAAAATCCAGGGAAGTAATTTCCTTTGAGTTCCTTTGCCGGGTGCTTCATATACTTCTCCCATTCAAACCACACTTTTCTTAAGAGGTAGGTATCCGTTTCCTCATTTTTCAGACGCAGAACCTTGGACTCAGGTAGGTTAAATGATCTTCTGAGGTCACCTGCTGGTGAGTAGGGACATAGGAATAATACCTCAGGTCTCTCTGACTCCACCGTCTCATCATACCTCCCATATGGTGCGCTGTTGAGGATGATATACGAAGAGCCCTAACTGGACTTGTGTATTAGAATACTTTACACTGCCATGATAGCTCTCCAGAGTCTGTACTGCTGTGAGGACCGTGAATATGTTTAGTTAACCCATGCCCTGTGAGCAAGACATTACATGGCACAAATGACAACAAAGCTAGTGACACATGACTCAGAAATCATGCATTCTCATTTGTGCTCTCATCTGTGACCAGGATAGTTGCTAATTCATTCATTTTGTTTTCGCTTTGCTTGTTCCAGATGTCGTGAGAAGGTGGTATAAGAGTCAAATTTGATTTGCAGACAATTTTTGTTTGAACATCCACCACCCTCAATTCTGCACTGTGTTTTAAATGTTTTTAGTTGCCAATGCTTAAAAAATCAAGAGCTCTCAAATGCAAAAAATCAATTTCTTGCTTTCCTTGAAAAGTCCGGATTTGGCAACATTATTTCTCAATGCCCATAAGGCAAAGGGAAGCCACAGGTACATGCACTTTGAAAGAGTTTGGTTCTATTTCATCACAGTGCCCACCCAGCCCACTTTGCTCATTTATATTTCCCACCTGCATATCCCCTATGCCCTTTAGAGTATTCTTTACTCCACTCTTGGAAAAAACATGTGGAAGCAGTTCTGACACTGGGGCAGGATAAACAAGTTTCTTCACAACTCAGAATGTTAGTGGGCCCAACAGGACGAAGAAATTATTTTGACTCTTCTTTTTAGGACATTCTGAGAACCCATGAGATTAAACCTCTTGCCCCTACTCTGTAACCTGAAAATTATCATACAGCCCTTTCTTGAATACTGCAGGGAAACCTGTTCTTTTGTTAAATAGCTACAATTCTTAGGAATCTTCTCATTAAATTGAGTCTAACTATGGTCCCCCTGTAAACTCTGCCTCTATTGGTTCTACCTCCAGTTCAGTTCTTGGGGGTCCTCTTCATCTGACAACTCGTCAAATATCTGGGGACAACTCTCATATCTTCTGTAAGCCTTAAGCACCTGATGTTTCCTATAAGAAGACCCTTGTGTTTCCTACAGTGGGGTGTGCATGGTTTCAACGTTGTGTGGCAGGGGAAGTGATATAGAACTCTATCAGCAGGGAAGGATGATGCCTAAAGAGCTCTTCTTTTTATATCATTGTATTTTAATAAAATGAGAGCTCTGACAATGGAAAATACTTTTCCAGGCTCACAGGACTGGATTCCCTGAGGGGTTACTCACAAGGATGCCTTAACGAGCAAAAACTGTCTTAACCTCTGAACTACATAAAAGTTCTGCAAGTTTTCAATTTCACAGTATGTTTAAGATATTTCAGTCTTGTTAATAAGCATGTGTTCACACAACCTAAATAAACTCAGTTCAAAATTAATCTAAGAGGATGAATTCTAAATTTTTGCTAATTTTCCAGGAGTGAATTCCAGGAGCACGTGTTTGTGCTCCTGGAATAGATATCACAAATATCTATTTGTGATAGTCCTATCTAAAGGAGTATTACCACACGTTATGATACTTGCCAGACAGGCTGTGAACATCAAAGACACCCCAGGTCAGGCTAGGACAGGTGAAAATGTTGATGTGCAGGAGGTAAAGATTAGAGAGGTTAGAGGGGCAAGGAGATAGTTGCTATTCTTGCATGTGTGTCATTTCACATATGGCAAGTATGAGTCTAGTTTTTAATACATAGTTACTATTTACATGCCCTTTAGGAAGTTAAAAATCTATAAAAGGAAAGTCAGTGATCCTTTAAAATAAAAATTGTGCACAACAGAAATTTAGAATGAATTAGTAAAAGCTTCTTTCTACTTAGAAAACATCACAGGGATGTTTTTCAGGCAAAAGTTGGGTGACCATAACTCTTCCCTTTCAATAAGATTGTCTCTGGCTATCTCTTACTATTACAGGCATAGTAATAAGCAAGGAAAAACTGGCGTGTAGCACAAACACATGGTATACTACCTTTGCAATGTTGCTCAAAACAAAGATATTTTTAAAAATCCAATGTTTAAACACACTGTATCAATCCAATATAGAACTATGACACAGATGTAGAGAATGGGCTTGAAGACGCAGGGAGGGGGAACGGTAAGCTGGGACAAAGTGAGAGAGTGGCATGGACTTATATATACAACCAAATGTAAAATAGATAGCTAGTGGGAAACAGCCGCATAGCACAGGGAGATCAACTCGGTGCTTTGTGACCACCTAGAGGGGTGGGATAGGGAGGGTGGGAGAGAGACACAAGAGGGAGGAGATATGGGGATATATGTATGTGTATAGCTGATTCACTTTGTTACGAAGCGGTAACTAACACACCATTGTAAAGCAATTATACTCCAATAAAGATGTTAAAAAAAAAAAGGTACAAATGAACTTATTTACAAAAGAGTAGTAGAGTTGCAGATGTAGAAAACAAACTTATGGTTACCAGAGGACAAGGTGGCGGGAGGGATAAACTGGGAGATTGGGATTGACATATACACAGTACTAAATATAAAATAGGTAACTAATAAGAACCTACTATATAGCACATGGAACTCTACTGAATACTCTGTAATGGCCTATACGGTAAAAGAATTTTTAAAAAGAGTGGATATATGTATAATATATGTATAACTGATTCACTTTGTGGTACACCTGAAACTAACACAACATTGTAAATCAACTACACTCCAATAAAAAATTTAAAAAAAAAGAACTATGACAATGGTTCTTTCCTGTATATTTTTAAATAATAAAAACATAGGGTGGGAGGGAAACGCAAGAGGGAAGGGATATGGGGATATATGTATACATATAGCTGATTCACTTTGTTATACAGCAGAAAGTAACACACCATTGCAAAGCAATTATACTCCAATAAAGATGTTAAAAAAAATTGGAAAAAAAGAAAACACCTACAATCTACCACCTCAGCACAATCATTATAATTCTCACTGGTGTTCATTCAGTCTTAGGCACTGATTTTAAACTGCCTTAACAATTATTATTTATACCCGTAAATTTCATTTAAAACCAATCTTAGAAAGCCTTTGTTCTGAAAACTCATGGGACTAATCAAATCACTGATAATTATGCATGGTGGCAATAGAACTTCTTATCTATGTTAGCATAGTGGTGAAGGCAAATCTTAATCTGCATAATTTCCAGCTTCAGGCAAAAAGATTGGGCAAAAATATAGAGAACAAAAAGGTGAAGGTGGGAGATATCAGCAAAAGGATTTGATTTTACTTGAAACTCTTTTTCAAAGAGGTATATAATCACATAGCCATCAAAGTGTGGTTTTCAATTGCGTGCAGGGCAATAGAGGTCTCTTCCAGTCTTATCACTAATGGTGTCAAGGAAGGGTTGTAATCAGATGAGGTGTGAAATTGATTGTGCCTAGTCTCAAGACTGAATAAGTGATTAGAAGTTCGAACCATATAGAACATCACTTATTTCTATCCCAAGGGAAAGTTCTGGGTGGAAATGGCACTGTTCCTGCAGCCTAGGCTAGTTTGCCTTCTACTGTGTTTATCTGTCTTTATGCCTGTTCCCCTCTGTAAGGAGTAAGAACCTTCAAGCCCGGATGGCCATTCGGTCATCTCTGCCCATCACCTCCTTCCCACCCTGAAGGACTCAGTGTGGTCTGCTCCTAGTTGGGTGCTCTTCGAACTCATCAGTCAAACACCCACTTCCTCATCTTCCTCATCAAACTGGCTTCTCCCCTAGCAGGTCCCATCCTACCAGTATAGGACAGCTCCACTATTCAAATTCCTTAGGCCAAATCCTATAAACATCCTTAATTTCTTTCTCTTTCCTTTCTAAATAGCAAATCTACCTGACTCTACTTTCAAAATATGTCAGAAGTTACCAGTTCTCAAAACCTTGCTGCTCCTACCCTGGCCCAGATGACAGCAATAGCCTCCTAACTAGCCTCCGTTTCTGCCTTTACTCCCGCACCTTTTCCACCTCAACACAGCTTCTTTTCAACAAGGAATCTAAAAGCTAAGTCAGATCATATCACTTCTCTGCTCCGAATCTTTCACGGTTCCCACTGCAACCAGAAAAAGCCAGAGTCCCTTCAGTGGCCTGCAGGACTCTATGTTTACTAACTGTCCCTCCACTATCTCTCTGATCTTATCTTCCACCACTCCGCCCTTTCTCAGGACACTCCAGCCACACTGGCTTCCGGGGCCTTTTCTTGAATATGGCAGGCACATTCCTGCCTCAGGAATTTAATACCTACAGTTTTCTTGGTTACCTTTGCCCCCAGATACCTGCACGGCTCACTCTCTCATCTCCTTTAGGTCTTTGCTCAAATGTCACCTTCTCTGTGAAGACTTCCTTGCTCACTCAATTTAAAACAAAACTCCGTAACCCACCTCCCTACTTAGTTTTTCTCTGTAACATCTATGATCATCTGACATACTATATAGCTTAATTATTATAACCTGTTTATTTTTCCCTACTAGAAATTAAGCTTTATTAGGGCAAGCATTTTGTTTTGTTTGCTGTTTTACCCTCACTTCCTGGCACATGCTAGAAATAAATATTTTTTAAAAGGATGGCTGGATAGATAGATGGATAGGTAGATAATTGAGTGAGTGAATTAATATTTCATCTTTTGTAAGCAACTCTATTTTTGGACCCAGGTGCTTGTTTTAAAAAGCTATTATTACCTTTAAAACAGACAAATAGATCAAATAACAGAATAGAGAGCCCAGAAATAACCCCATGCACTTATCAATTAATCTATGACAAAGGAGGCAAGAATATACAATGGAGAACAGTCTCTTCAATAAGTGATGTTGGGAAAACTAGACAGCTACACGCAAACGAATGAGATTAGAATATTTCCTCACACCATAAACAAAAATAAACTCAAAATGGATTAAAGATCTAAATGTAAGCCCTGAAACTGTAAAACTCCTAGAAGAGAACACAGGCAGAAAACTCTTTGACATAAGTGGCAGCAATATTTTTTTGGGTCTGTCTCCTAAGGCAAAAGAAAAGCATACATAAACAAATGGGACTTAATTAAATATAAAAGATTTGCATAACAAAGGAAAACATCAACATAAAAGACAACCCACTGAATGAGAGAAAATAGTTGCAAATGATTTGACCGATAAGGGGTTAATATCAAAAATATATAAACAGCTCATACAACTCATTAAACAATAGGCAGAAGACCTGAAGAGACACTTTTCCAAACAAAATATACAGATGGTCATAAGGCACGTGAAAAAATGCTCAACATCACTAATCAGAGAAATGCAAATCAAAACCGCAATGAGATATCACCTTACACTTGTCAGAATAGCTATCATCAAACAGTGTACAAGTAACAAATGTTGGAGAGGATGTGGAGAAATGAGAACCCTAGTACTTTGTTGTCGGGAATGTAAATTGGTGCAGCCACTATGGAAAACAATATGGAGGTTCTTCAAAAAACTAAAAATAGAACTACCATATGATCCGGCAATTCCACTGTTGGGTATATATCAGAAGGAAACAAAAACACTAATTTGAAAAGACACACACCTCAGTGTTAGTAGCATTATTTACAATAGTCAAGATATGGAAGCAACATTAGTGCCAATCAACAGATGAACAGATAAAGAAGGTGCAGTATTATATACAACAAAATATTTCTCATCCATGAAACTCTGCCATTTGCAACAACATGGAAGGACCTAGAGAGTATTATGCTTAGTGAAATAAGCCAGAACAGAAAAAGACAAATACTCTGTTATCACTTATATGTGGAATCTAACAAATAAAACAAATGAATGTATAAAAAAAATGAAACAGACTCAGATGTAGAGAGCAAACTAATGGTTACCAGTGGGTACAGGGAAGGAAGGAGGGGCAAGATAGAGGATTAAGAGACACAAACAATTATATATAAAATAAATAAGCAACAAGGATATATTATACAGCACTGGGAACTATAGCCATTATTTTGTAATAATTTTAAATGGAGTATAATTTATAAAAATATTGAATCACATTGTTGTACACCTGAAGCTAATATTGCAAACCAGCTACAGTTCAATCAAAAAGATATTATCTTTAAATTATATATAGCAAAGTAAATCATGTCAAATAACCTACCCAAATTTCAAATCTAGAGTCTTGATGCTAGGATATCTGACAAATGAACAGGGTTCTTTCTATGTTTCTAATTTTAGAGCTCCCCCTGGATTAACCTTGAAATTTGGAAAAAGATTAGGCTTGTATAGTTTGGGTGAATAATCACCTCCTGGGCACATCAGTTATGACAAGCAAACAAAGAAGAAAAATTCAGGACAAAAAAAATTTACCCTAATCAGTTTCAGGACACAAAACAAATTAAATTCCAACCAACTAACCAAAACAAAGGAGAAGGAGGCAGAAAAAAATACACATTGAGGGATGAGTATTCTTGCTTGGCTTTTTACACTGATAAAAATTACGTTTTCAGTGCTTTATTTTGCACTGTAAGGATACAGACTATGTGCAATGAAATGCCGTCCTTTCCAATTTTGGATCAATAATATTTCATGGCCCTTTAGGATTAGTAGATACTACAATTGGTTTCTCAGGGATGTGACTAATAAGCAAGAAAAGCTGACAGATGGCTTTAATGCAGATGGCTGCTTGAAAAAAGACGATCTTCAGAGAATGTGTCAGATCTTATCATTTTGTGATATGATGACATTCTTTATTGGGGTGGAGAGAAGGAGGGCATATATTGGTCTAGATCTTTTGCTTTGTCACTTTAAGGTTATAGAGAGGAAGCACATGGCCAAGGTATCTGTAGTTTGTGGTTTAGGCTGGGATGCTGCCCCCTTTCCCACAGATCCAGGCCATTAGTCATTCTTCTTTGTTCTACAAGTCAGGGTTGCGCCTCCTCTCTGGAAAGCTGCTCTTAGAGTCATGTTACTCTGAGACTTGGAACTAGTGAGTTTATCGTGACAAGGAGGAAGGATAAAAATTAAGGAGGGGAGAAGAACATGAAAGAATTGTTTCTCTCCTTATCTATCATCACATAAGTATGTGTTATGTTTGTGAAGCAATGTACAGGGCAATTGGGAGGAACTGAACAGGAACATGGAAATGATTATTGCTTCAAAGCCAATGGAGAGAAGTGTGACAAAGTGAGTACCTGGAGTTAATGTATTTTATTCTTTTTATCATCCCATAATTTTGTATTGGGAACTAACACAATTGGGGAGAACTGAGCAAGAATATGAGTAAATATAATTTTCAAAAATGTGTTCAAATAGCTGAAAGCAAAAAGATACAAAATATGGTATCTCTCAAAACTGCACTCCAGTAGGACATTTTATTAATTTACTCCAAATGTTCATAAAAGTCTTTTAGGCTATTATTGATGTATTCATATATAAATATTGTTGTTTTGTAGTTTTTCTAAATAACTGATAAAAATTAATTTTTCCCTCACCCCTCCTCGCATCACCACCTCACGTACACTCACATACATACACTTTGTTGCAGGTGTTTGGATTTATCTTGTATTTTCTCTGCATTTCCACTTTCCCCCATAACTTATGTCTCCCCACAGATTGCATTCACAGATCTTGTTTAACTAATTTCAGTTTTGTTCGCACTCATGTAGAAGAGTCTATTTTCAGCAGACAACTGTTCTTAGAATTGTGATAAAAGGCTCACATCTTAGGGCTAATTATTCAGGCATTAGTATAAGTCCTTATCATTCTCTAAACACTCTCCATCACTTTAGTATAGACAAGACTTCATTGTAATCTACTATTTTTCCTGTTAATGCTTCTGGGTGGATTTTGCCAAACTAGTGAATGAGCAGATGCTTTATTTACCTGAGGGCTTTCCACCAGTAAGTCACTATCTTACTGAGAGTTATCAAAACCCTCCTTGATTAGCTCTTAAACCATCCACTGTCCTTCCCTACATCACTTCCGAATTCCTTATTTCTCATTGGTCACTAATAGAGGAAATAGGTTATTTTGTAAATAACAATGTAACTTCTCATAAGTGAAAATAGTTCAAATGTTGTACCCATATTACCATTATCTATATTGTAATATTTTGGATTAGAATGAGAAATTGTGTGATGAAGTGGAAAGAACAATGGATTTAGAGTCAGATATGATTTCGAGGGCCAGATAAGCTATTACCTAGCTCTATGACCTTGGCTAAGTCATTTAACCTACAGGCCTTAGTGTTTTGTTTTTTTTAACAGCTTTATTGGAGTATAATTGTTTTACAATAGTGTGTCAGTTTCTGCTGTATAACAAAGTGAATCAGCTATATGCATACATATACCCTCACATCCCCTCCCTCTTGCATCTCCCTCCCACCCTCCCTATCCCACCCCTCTAGGTGGATACAAATCCCTGAGCTGACCTCCCTGTGCTGTGCGGCTGCTTCCCACTAGCTATCTATTTTACATTTGGTAGTGTATGTATGTACATGCCACTCTCTCACTTTGTCCCAGCTTACCATTCCCCTTCCCGGTATCCTCAAGTCCATTCTCTACATCTGCCCCTAGGTTCTTTGAACCGTTTTTTTCTTTTTTTTTAGATTCCATATATATATGTGTTAGCATATGGTATTTGTTTTTCTCTTTCTGACTTACTTCACAGTGTATGACAGACTCTAGGTCCATCCATCTCACTACAAATAACTCAATTTTGTTTCTTTTTATGGCTAAGTAATATTCCATTGTATATATGTGCCACATCTTCTTTATCCATTCATCTGTCGATGGACACTTAGGTTGCTTCCATGTCCTAGCTACTGTAAATAGACCTGCAATGAACATTGTGGTACATGACTCTTTGAATTATGGTTTTCTCAGGGTATATGGCCAGTAGTGGGATTGTTGGGTCATATGGTAGTTCTATTTTTACTTTTTTAAGGAAACTCCATACTGTTTTCCATAGTGGCTATATCAATTTACATTCCCACCAACAGTGCAAGAGGGTTCCCTTTTCTCCACACCCTCTCCAGCATTTATTGTTTGTAGATTTTTTGATGCTAGGTCTCAGTTTTTGCAACAGAAAACTGAAAGGATTGTATCAGATCAGGTTTTTCAAGTTGTATGAAAACTATTTTCATATAGTAAGAACTTTTTTTAGTTCAATATTTCATTTCATTCAACAAAGATTCACTGAATGCCTACACTATATTAGGAAAATAAGACAGGATACATTATCCTGAATTCAGCATCAGGAGGAAAAAAGAGGCAGAAAATACAGAAGAGGGGGTAAGGGATGGGGAAAATACAATGACAAGGTATAAATATTGAAGAACTAAAATGAGAGAAGAGACGGCAAGGGTCAGGGCAATATTTGAAAAGATGACACAGGTATACCTTGGAGATATTGTAGGTTCAGTTACAGACAAACAAAATAAAGCAAATATTGCAATAAAGCAAGTCACACAGATTTTGTGGTTTCCCAGTGCCTATGAAAGTTATGTTTATACTATAGTCTATTAAGAGTACAACAGCAGTATGTCTAAAAAAATGTACATACCTGAACTAAAAAACACTTTATTGCTAAAAAATGCTAACCATCATCTAAGTCTAACCATTCAGCGAGTCACAGTAGTAACATCAAAGATCACCATAACAAATATAATAATAATGAAAAAGTTTGAAATATTTCAAGAATTACCAAAATGTAACACAGAGACACAAAGTGAGCAAATGCTGGTGGGAAAATGGCTCCAATAGATTTACTCAATGTAGGGTTGACACAAATCTTCAATTTGCAAAAAATGCAGTATCTGCAAAGTACAATAAAACAAAGCTCTATAAAACGGAGTATACTTATATCTGAAGTTTTTCAGGGACTAATCAGACAGCAATCCAGAGAGTCAAGAAACCTACTGCATCAGAAATAGAATAAATTAAAATAAATTCCAAAAAAATCACATTATATTAAAATTGCTGAAAATCAACCAGAAGAAAAAAAAATTTTTAAGCTGTGGGGGAGGGTGGGGAAGCCAGGTCATACGCAAAGGAATAAGTTAGACAGCTGATTTCTCAGCACATCAATGGAGTCCTGATAATAGTGGAATAAAGCCTTCAAAGTGCTAAAAGAAAATGCCTGCCAACCTAAAAGTCTGTATCATGTGAAGTATCTTTCAAAAATGAAGTAAATAGATTTATCATGGTGACCATTTTATAATATATAAAGGTATTGAATCACTACATTGTATACCTGAAACTAATATAATTTTCAAAGTCAATTATACTTCAATAAAGAAGTGAAGTAAAAATAAAGACATCTATCTATCTAAGAGAGACCATCACTAGCATACTCTTACTAAAAGAAAATCTAAAGGAAAGTAATTCTAGATGTAGGATCTGAAGTGCAGGATGGAATAAAGTAAACTAATTAATCAACATGGATTGTATAAGACAGTAATAATAATGTTAATTGTTTTTGTTTTTAGGTAGACTTAAAAATACAACACAGTAACAAGAATCAAGAGGGTATAAATTGAATTAAACTTTGAAAATAACTTGTATTACTGGGAGGAGGGTCAAGGTTTTGGTTAACTTTAGACTTCAATAATTTAAGTATATTTGGTAAAATTTCTAGGGAAACTACTAAAAGAAAGAAACAGAACGTGCAACTTCCAAATGGGTACAGGGAAAAATAGAAGATAAAAATTACTCACTCCATCAAGAATAAAAGGCAAGAAATGAGAGAAAAACAATCCCAGAATAGTCCTGGCATATAGTGATAGTTTTAAAATATTGGCAGGATAAATGGCTGCATTCATGAAGAAAAGAATGAATGAATGCACATGTTGACATTCCTATACTGAGGAGAGCAGGTCAGAAGATATCAGTTCCCAGATACCGCCTAGTTTAGAGGTTGTGATTTAGAGATAAATGGATAAATGAGGTTGCTAGAGTCACAAAAATCAGTATTTTTCCTAAAATTTATACAGCCCCTTGAAGTTTTGAATGTGAATTCTCATTCCTGTATCTACAAGTGGCATCCCCTTGAGGTGAGCCAGCTAAAAAGACAGCGTCTGCATCCCACAGCTCTGATATATGTTTGCTGGTACCCCAGGATTTCCCCATTCCCACATGTTTAGGCAAAAGTCATTTTAATTTTCACTTCATTTCAGTATTTCTGAATGCTACTTACCATGTAAGATTGCATTTTCAGACTGCCTTGATCAGTAAAGGATTTTCGGTTGTGCTGGCCCATTTCTCTACTAGATCCCCAGGCGGAACAGCTGCAAAACTTAATCTAGCTTTTGGTAATAATTTCATTCACCTTATTAGTATGCAGCTCAGGAAGACTAACCCCAACTCTAAAGGAAAATGAATGCTGATCTTTTTAAAGAGAGTGAATATGGAGCAGCCTGATCCCTGAGAGGCTCCAAGAGACTGAAGTTGTTCAAGTCTCACCCCTGGGGCCTTACAAGGGTAAAGTCACACAATCGGGGGCAATTTGACTGTCCTGCCAATCAAAGATGCTGCAGCAAATCTCACTCATTCAAACTGTTTAGGCAGAGGGACTTACCTTAGGATAGTAAAAAGAACACTGTACTGAAAATCACCAGCTCTGCTCAGTCTCTTAATCTTTCTGGGCCTCAATTTACTCATCTGTGAATTAGGATGAGTTCAAGCAGAATCATCTACGACCTTGGTTCTCAAACTTTAGAGTGCATCAGAATTACCCAGAGAGCTTGTGAAAACAGACTGCTGGGCTCACCTCCAGGGTTCTGGATGTGGCATTTCTCAGGTGGAGCCTAAGAATGTGCATTTCTATCAAGTTCCCAGGTGATGCTGATGCTGCCGGTACAGAGACCACACTTCGGAAACATTGATCTCTACAGCCCTTTTTCGCCTTCTTATTATTCTCTAGAGTAAAGTTCAAATTATGGAAATGCTTATTTTAATATTAAGTCTATATGTAAAATAAATTTTACTAGTTTTTATAAGCACATGTATTATCAGACCATACTGATACACTGTATTTAAGAATCATTTATAATTACTCTCTTCGTTTGTCTTTAATAGTTAACAAAGAGACTTGGCACACAGTTTATTTTTCTCAACAAGTGATCATTTAATATGCAAGGTCAACCCTTCAAGTATGCAGTAAAAGTGGTCATATATGTGTTCATGGGTACCAGAAAGAAATACTCAATTTCAAAACTATACTTGCTTGACCAGTTCCTTACTTCTAGAATGCATTTATTCCTTTGGATAAAGACTTCAGTTCTATTAAAATGCAAATGTTCCAGAATATAGTAAAAAAAAAAAGAAAAAAGAAATCTTATCAGTCAATTGCCTATTACTGCAAGTGATTTTATCAAAGTATTTCAAAAGCCCCAAATTTGATAGGAGGAGGAAGATGGAGGTGTAGGCATGATTCACCAGAGAGAGAGGTGGCATCATCATGGCAGGAAAAGGAGATGCTGATTGGGAAGCTTCAACACCGAAAAGTTCACCAACATCACCATTTTGCCTAGGCCTTGACTTGTCTATATATTTAGCAAGGCCTTCTCCCCAGTGGGCAAAGTCAGGTCCAGTGATCTTAAGTTCATGATGTGGAATCCAAATGAATGAAGCTCCATGGATTCAGATTTGCCTAATAACAGATGGTGTACTCCAAATTCATGCAGTTCCCTGGATGCGTTGCTGATTACAACTACATAGCTCAGTATGGTATTGTGTCATCTGAATCATAGCCTCCTTATCCATTTGGTAGAAATGATTAGGCCAATGGTCCCTGCAATTAAGGATGGAAATCCAGAACCCAATCATTCTCTGTGTCAGAGAAAGGAGTTCAGCATTACAGACCCCTAGGTCTATGCTATAAATGAGAACAAGCAGAATGACATTTAGTATCTGTTGTGTTCTCCCAAGTTCTTACTACATTGCTACTTGTTTCTTTCTAGATGGAAAGCATTAAAACATTTCAGA
Source organism: Phocoena phocoena (assembly GCF_963924675.1). Lineage (NCBI taxonomy): Eukaryota > Metazoa > Chordata > Mammalia > Artiodactyla > Phocoenidae > Phocoena > Phocoena phocoena. The sequence goes on along the minus strand of NC_089221.1, from coordinate 90,431,208 downwards.
ACTCCCAGGGCATGGATCGTCTTAGGCTACCTATCCATTTGAACCAAAAATACACTCTCTGTTACAAGCAAGGCAAACTTGTGAAAGGAAAATAAGCAACATGTAGATCATAAAAGAAATTAGAGAATGCATAAATCAGACACTCAAAAACACGAGTTCCTATGAAATAACATCACAAAAGCTGGCCTACGTATAGCTAACAAAAGTGATATACTGTGTGATCTTGCCATGACATTGTATCCACTTATCATATCATTAAGGCAAGGTATATTTCCAAGATAAAAAAATGAGTAGACATTTAATTTGATTTCAGTAAATATGGGTTAGAATCCCTGCTGCTACCTAACTGCTCTAAAATTAGATGCCAGTGACACAATCCTGAGAAGCATGTCTTTAACTCTGGGTAGCAAAGCCTTTGAGCTGCTGAGTTACAGGGACTCTGTTAGCTGCCATTTTGCTTTGTACACAACTCTGTCACCATGATGTGAAGCCTGTGGGGCTGTAAATACCAATTATTGCCTCCAATTGTGCAAGGCTTTTGGAGCTGGACTACCAGAGTTTAAATGCCAGCTCTGCCACTTAAGAACTGTGACTTTGGGCAACATAACCTAAATACTCAGTGCCTGTTTCTTCAACTATAATCTGAGATAATGCTAGTATCAACCTAATAGTATTATTGTGAGAATTAAATTATTTAAAGACTAATATATGTAAAGCATTTAAGACGGTGACTGGCACAAAGTGAGTGCTAAGTAAATGTTGGCTGTTAAAGTTTATCATTTCTTTGTTCCGTATATCTATCCACATTGACAAGTGTATGTATAAGCTCCCCTTGGGATTGAAAATTCTCATTCAGAGAGAAACCAAACCATTCAATCAAAGAGAAAACTCTGTCCTTAAAAGACGCCAACATACAAGGGACCGGGTACCTTCAGCACACACAAAAGAATGGACCAAAATGGAGAACTGCCCAAAGACTGACTACACCCCAGAGCCAGAGCACGCTCCCTCCAGCTGCCTTGCCAAAGTCTGTTCGAGCACCATTAAAGGGTCCTATGGATCACCCATGTTACAAAATATGGGTAGGGGAGTCTGTGTGCTCTCCCCTGGAACCTTACTACCACATTCACCAGCATAAGGGAGGCCATTTCCACAGGGAATCTCTGTGCTGCTAACCTGTGAGCCATGTATTCACACTAGGTCTCTTTTTGTCCCTCTACCCAGACCACTGCACATTTTCTTCTGTTTAGGTTCAATGACCAACAATTTCTTATAATTCATGTTGCTAATAAAAATTGCTACCTGCAGTTTAGGACCTGCCATGTGCTGTGTGCTGCTTTTCTCCAGAACTAACACTAACTCTGCAAGGCAGGCACTGCCGTCACCATTCTAGAGCTTCAGAAACAGGCTCGGTGAGGTTAAGCAACTTTCCCAAGACTACAAAACTATTAAGTGGCCGGTGTGGAATTTGATCATAAATTCAACTAGCTCCAAGGCCCATGCTCCTTCCCCAAATTATGGGGCCTTCTACCTGGTGCAGAGCTGACACCCTAAAGCTCTCTCTGTGGCCTCTGGTGTGTGGTTTGGGAACATCTTTTGGTGGTCAATGAGTATTATACAGTCCTCACAATTGCTGGGGTAGGCATATGTATGGTACCTATTTCTAACTGCAGCCCAAACTGTCCCTCACCTTGCACTAGAGAGAAAGCTCCTTCTATCTGCCTTTGAGTACGATCAGAAGCAACCTCACTGGTGATTACTAAAGCAGGCACTGGGAGTCAGCCAGACCCTGGTTTAAATGCAGCTCTGCCACTTATCAGTTACTGTCTCTGAGCAAAGCTACTTAGTCTAAGCTCTTTGTTCTGAAAATGAGGGCACTGGTACCTAGGAGGTCTGGTGGTGAGGGTTATATGAGAAGATCTTTGTCAAGTGCCTAGCGCAGTGCCTCACACACAGTGACTGCTTGTTAAGCTGAGAACAGGAACCACACCCCTAGCCAGCAGGAGAGGAAGGCACATGCTATGACTGTAGGACCCTCCCAGAAACGAGAGATTTATCATCCCCTGTTTCTCCCCTTCAACCCACCAACTGCCCAGCTGTCCCAGTTGTCACTAAGCATCCTGAAACTTCAGTCTAGCTCAGGAAGGTTAACAGATCTCCATCAAAAATAAGACAATTAAGAATAAAATATTACTCTTACTAAGGTTTTTTTCTATTTGTGATGCTCACTCAATTCACCATACATTTATTGATCATAGGTACTGATTTGTTGGGATCTATATACGTATAATCTATCATTTATATATATAAGTATAATGTATATTTATATTTTATGATAATGTATACATATCACATACGTTTGTTCTATGTTTATGTGTGTACATGTATGTGTAGCTGTATGTTATGCACATAGACATATACACACATACATAATTTTAGAGGCATAATTTCAAAGGATTTTAAAATGTCCACCTCAAGACCTATTCTTAGGAACCTAGGCAGACTTGGATTTCAAAGGAACTTTCCTCTCTGTGAGTTAGTATTAAAACAACTGGGCCCTCCTTTTTTGGAATCAGTTGTTCTTTATATCTCCTCAGGCTGAACTTGGCTGTAAGGTCACACAATCTTGTTGAATCAGCTCAATTTGTCCATTTAAAGTTTTCCAGTGATGTGAGTTTAAGTGAGAGCAATTCAGACCTTATAGGCTGGTCATGTCCTCAGGTCCTTCTGGCCCTAGATTACTGCTGACCCCCTCCACCTACCCCAACCTCTCCGTTTTTATGGGAATGTTAATGATCAGCCCCTTGACGCCGTCTACCTATTTGTAACTCTCCTGAGTCAGTATCGACTTTAGAACGGCAGGGGCTCAGGCATTAAAATTCAGGCCCCATATATTCCACCTACTGGTATAACTAATGCCCATTAACCTCACCTGAAATCATACAGTTCAGAAAAGGCAGAGAGGAAGCTGCAGTTCATTTAGAGAGAGTTAGCTGAAGCCTTCCAGCGCAGTGTCCATACTATCTCATGAAGCCTACAGTAAACCAAAGACCACGCAAAGGCCACAGGATTTATTTTTACTAGAATTGTCTCCTGATCTACAAGGAGCTATCATAGCAAAATAGCAGGGGCTGGAATATTTTACAAGAAAAGTTTTCTACTTACAATAATTGAGCTGTTCAAGCTCTCTCTCCACCTTCCTTGTCTCCTTTGCTCCTAAATGTTCCAGCTCTTGAACACACATGCAATTTCTGTGTGTGTGTGTGTGTGTGTGTTTAGGTGTTTGAGAAAAAATTTCAAATAGAGAAAATTATAAGTAATAATACAACAAACAATCCCACAACATATTAACTATTAGAAAAACAACACTGACCATAGAAAATATTTTATCTTATATGCTTTGGAATTTTTATTTTGTAAAATAAAAATAGACTACATTGCAATTTTCTTTGACCTTCCTCTCCTAATGCAGAGACACCCATTAGCATGAATTGCATGTATACTTCCAGTCCATTTTTAAAAATTCTTTAACATACATATGCCCATAAAATGTATATAGTATATATATTCATTTAAAAGATACATAAACAGTATCATGCTGTATTATTCTGGAAGTTGCTATTTCCACTCTATATTGTGTTTCAGTGATGTATACATGATATATACAGATCTAGTTGATTCTTCTTAATTTCCCCAGGTCACAGGATAAGTTTGTGTAGGAGAAATAAAACCTGCCCATTTTACTACCTAGTTGTACAAGCGGCTAGGGACTCCAAAATACAATCAGCATACAGCAGTGGCCTTGAAAAAAGTGTCCAGTTACTATTTATCAAATTATAGTACTGACCAAGAGTGTTCATCATACACTACACTGAGCTAGACAAATTAAAATCACGAAGGGTTACCTACCATTACCAAATTCACAAATGAGTTGAAAATGCAACATTAACACTTGAAATAAATAAAAGATAACGGAGTAGATTCTTAAGGTATGTTTTGAAGGACAAAATCATTTCGGAGCTAGGAGAGATCACTGTGAACAGGTATAGTTAGAGAGGTCTTCTTGGTAGAGGCAGTAGTTGAGACAGGCAATGAAAAGTGGGGAAAAGTTCAAATATCATAAGAGAATAGGAAAGGTATCAAGGCTTGGGAACATTATGAAAAAAAGGTTTACAGGTTGGAATGAGTATGGAGCGAGTAAGATAACCCTGAACAGAGGGGAGAAAGGTATTAGAGGAAGGATGAGATAAACATGCGGAGAAATCTGAGAGCTGGATGACAGAGCTGTGCTTGTATAGTTACCCACATGGAGCCATTTAAGGATCTCCCTGAAGGATTGGCTCTGTCTCCTCCGTCTGCAGCTCCTGGAATGTTCCATGCCCTCTAACACCCCTGCACCTTTGAACATACTACTCCCTCAACAGGAATGCCATTTCTGACCCCCTCTCTTTATCTTCAGCTTTCATCTCAGGCAGCACATTCACAAAGCCTTCCTTGACACATGCCCTAGTCAGGATTAGGCTCCCCTTCTCCCATACTGCTTCAAGAGCCTGGGCTTCCTTCTAGCACAGAATTTGTCAAACTGGGTTGTAATTATGTTTAGTTGTCTTCCTCACTGAGTTATAAACTCATTGGGAAGAAGGACTTTGACTTATTTATCTTTTGGGTCCAGATTGTAGCCCAGAACCTGTTTCACAGATGTAATCAATTAACATTTGAATGAATTAAAACCTTAATGATTAATCAAATAACTATGGGTATATTTAATTTTATGTATTTTAAAATATTTATATGTAAATATTGCCCACTTAGGCTTAAAAAAGAAATTATTTTGATGCCTCTTGACTTTTAGAATACTTCCCACGAGAAGAAACACATTACAACTGGTAGCAACATAAAATACTATGAAAGATAAGCCCAAGTTCTATTTGTCCTGCAGCTCTTCAGAACTCAAAACATTTTCATCTATAGAAAAGAAAAACTATGAGCACTTTGATATAACTGACTATGACACTTCAATCGTGTCATCTCCAAACGGATGTGTCCCCAGCAAAGCCCATTAACAAATCCCAGGAAATAAAAATAGAATCTGAGTAATAAAATAAGGTCTAACCTTTCTTTACTGTGAACTCGGTCCAGTTTCACTTGCTCACAGGGTGTTGTGTGTGGAGGCCTTGCACCCAGCGCTTCAGGCCAGAGCTCCTGGCGTGAAACGGTTGGGCCCACACCTCAGCTCGGCAGGCTGTGTGCACAAGCGCTGCCCACGGGTAAGACGGTGGCAGCGGACCGGGTGCAGAGGTGCTGCACCCGGCACTGCTATCTGGCGTTTGGAGAGCAGCACACCTGAGCCTACTGGGCAGGAACCCCACCTCATCCGCCAGCCCCGCCTTCAGCTCTCCCAGCTGAATCCTATAAAGCAGCCTCACCCATGTTCTGTAAGGGAAGGCAGGTGCTCTAGAGTGCAAGGTCGCACCTCTCCATTCTTTGATCAAAGAATGAAACTCTCCTTTGCTTCTGAACCAAACCAGGTCTCGTTCTGTTGGCTCCAACCAACACCAGGCTGTAACCGCTCTGAACGACCTAGCCGATGAAGGATATAAGGTGTCCAAGAAAAAGGCTCAAATATCCCGAACTAGGGTGACCTACATAGGCTTCATTCTCACAGAAGGTCAGAGAAGCCTACCCCAGGAGCCTGGCCCCTCCTAAAACTAGAAGACAGCTTAGATGTTTCCTGAGGAGGCCAGGTTTTGCCACATATGGATCCCTAACTAGGGTCTAATAGCAAGGCCTCTACATGGAAAGTTGAAAGGGTGATGATCCTTTTGAATGAAACTCAGAATGTGAAGGGGCCTTTTAAGAATTGAAAAAGCAATTCCTTCAGGTCCCTGCCCTGGCCCTCCCAGATTTAGCTAAACCACTTGACCTTTACATTTAGGGGAGAAGGGGGATTGCCCTCAGGTCATTAGCTGGAAAACTAGGACCACTTGCTCAGGTGGTTGCTTATTTCTCTAAACAATTGGATTGAACAGCTGAGGGATGGCCTCCTTGCCTCCCGGCAGGAGCAGCTACTACCACCCTGCTAAACAAGGCTGAAAAGTTAACATTTGGTCAGCCAATCACTATATGGACTCCACCAGGTTCAGGTTTTAGTAAGTTCTAAAGGAAGGGAATGGCTGTCCCCCAGAAAGTCGATTCAAGGTCAGGCTATGCTTTTAGACAACACAGTGGCTACCATAAAAACCTGTCATGGGCTTCCCTCTTGACGCAGTGCTTGAGAGTCCGCCTGCCGATGCAGGGGACACGGGTTCGTGCCCCGCTCCGGGAAGATCCCACATGCCACGGAGCGGCTGGGCCCGTGAGCCATGGCCGCTGAGCCTGCGGGTCCGGAGCCTGTACTTCGCAACGGGAGAGGCCACAACAGTGAGAGGCCCGCGTACCGCAAAAAAAACAAAACAAAACACCTGTCACCTGCTAAATCCTGCCACCCTGCTACCCACAGAAACGAGGCCCCCAGAGCATGATTGTATAGAAACCATAGTCACGATCTATCCCAGTCGCCTGACCTAGGAAGTAAGCCTCACCATCAGGGCACACTTGGGCCTATAGGCAAAAAACCTAGATACCTTCATTTTTAGGAAAAATTTGGCACATGGCCATTTTTCTTTTGCTGATATTTGGGCCATGTATCTTAAATTGTCTGGCATCCTTTATCTCCAAAAGGTTAGACAAATGCTGGTTGCTCAGGGATACGAATGGTTAGGGCTGAAGCCTAGTGACCATACACACATCTAAAGGCAGCTGAGAAGTTCTCCTCCTCCACCCAGATTAGTACGCTGCCCAGACTCAGCAGGAAGTAGTTATAGAAGATGAACTTCACCCCTCAGCGCCCCTCAAGAATGAGGAGCCGGACAAAAGACAGAGGACGGATTTGACACCGTGAACAATTCTCAGGAAATAAAAATAGAATCTGGGTAATAAAGTAAGACCTGACCTTTTTTTGTTCTTTTCCTTTGTGCTTCATCTAGTTTCACTTGCTCATAGGGTGCCCGGTACAGAGGCCTTGCACCCGACACTTCAGCTTGGCAGACCAGGTGCAGAGATGCTGCCCTCGGCACTTTGATCTGGACCCAGGGGAGCAGCACAGCTGCACCCCGCCCCCTTCCCAGCTGAGGCGATCCCTATAAAGCAACCCCACCGAACTCGGTCTTTTTCTATTGATGAGGACCCTTGTTGGGGCCTGACTCAGAAGGGTTGGTAACAATTGAACTTCCTGGGCCATCACAGCGTTGTTTGAGGACTGATTTAGTGAAGTGCCTAGAACAGGCCTTATTCCCAGTAAGTGCTCCATATGTGTTTTAATTAAACTCCCTGCATGTGTTAGGGTTTTCCATCACACTTAAAATACTATCCTAAGTCCTCCCCGACGGCTTACAAAACCCTACATGATCTGGCTCCTTCTCTAACTTCATTTCCCATGACTCTTCCCTTTATCACATTCCCCAAGCACACCAGGTGTGTTCCAGTCTCAGGGTTTTCCATGCTGTTTTCATTACCTAGAATATTCTTCCCCTAGAGAGCAGCCTGGCTTGCCCCCATTGCTCACTGGGGTCTACTTAAATGCCCCCTCCTCAAGAAGCCTTCCCCAACACCCTATCTAAAGCTGCACCTTCCATCATGCCATCTGCTCACCCTGCTTCGTTTTGCTTCTACCACTGCTCAGGACCTGACAGTCTTAGATTTCTCTGTTGAGTTGGTCATTGTCTGTGTCCTCCATGGAGGCAGAGATTTTATTTTTGCACCGATACCCTCAGCACCCAGAAAAAAAATAGATGGATGAATAAATGAACAAATGAATGCATGGTCTCATGTAACACTCACAAATGCGTAAGAGTATTGCTGTGTCCCAGATGAGAAAACCAAGGCCTAGTAAGGAAAATTGATCACCCAGGATCAGCTGTGTTCTCTCCTGTAGTTTTAATCATGACAGTGCTCCCATTTGCATTTAGCTCCACACTCAGCCAGCCAACTTCAGCCACACCCAGACACCTGCACCCAGCCCACAGTGATGCTACTAGCACATGTCACCTCCTGGCAGGGAAAGGGAGAGCAGTCCCCCGTGACCTCTGCCACCTCACAGCCCACCCAGAGTGACGGCCACATCAGAGAGGCACACACAGTTCTGCTGCGTCCTTCCCTCATCAAACATTCATGCCATTTCTCCATCACATAGTGCCTGCTGAGCCACCACTTTCTCTCCACTCCCAGCTCTCTCTCTTCTTGATCTCTTCTGGAATAGGGAGTTGTAAATAGATAATCTCCTTTGATGCCTTTCCCTAGCTGCCTACATTCTTCAATAAAAAGGCTACCTCCTTCTGCCAGAAATCTCTTGGTGGTACCTGACCTTCTGTGGTTTGATCTTTTCTCAGCCTGTCTTTGCAATTCCCTCAAACCTAGTTTCCCTTTCAATGTCTGGAATACTGATTTATTTTGAAAGAGCACCATCAGCTGTGTCTTCTCTGCTCTGTAAGTTAATCAATAACTGAGTCCAACCCAGCAGTGGATCAACTAATATTCCGCTTCTGCTCAGCCCAGCCTTCCAACTCTGCCTTGCCCTGGGTTAGGAGGTCATTGAGTTCCAGGGCCTGGGAGGGACAGGGCCTACCAGGAAGCAGAAATGCAAGAGCAGATCAATCAATCTGCAGAAAGTAGGGTAAACCCAACTTTCTTTTGAGGGTAAACCTTTACTCTGTTAGCTTTTTCAAAAGGAAATATAGAAAGAAAACTTCACGCTGCTTCCACTCCCCCTATTTCCATGGAGCCCTGAACATCCTGTGAAGAGATGTGATAGCTAGACACTTCCACCCCAGCTGAAGGGACTATTTCAGGCTTCATCTCCCACTTACTTCTCCAAGCCTGCAATCTGTGGGCTTACCAGGCTTTTCACTACATTGGCTTCAAAACCTAGAATTTCCCTCTCTGCCTAGCAATTTCAGGTTCATGACTGAAGCAGCCACATCATGTTTTGAGGTATTAATTTAAGTAGATTTCCTCCCTGTGCTTTCCCCCTTTTCTTCCCTCATCAAAGCAGGTAGCCAGCTTTTTGATTCATTGCCTTAGGGCAGGTACACAACAGAGTGCAAAACAGGATGGTTACCAGATTTTCTACTTTGAGTTTCCTTAACCTGAAACCCACTGAGAAGGAGAGGGCTGCTGGAAGAAGTGGAGGGACTTGGAGAAGTAGTGAGGGCAGTAGGGGATTCCCCTGGGCTGGAGGGAAGAGAGATAGCTGCAAGTGCCCAGAGAAAATGGAGAACTACATGGTCCTGCTCCTCAGTGGCGCCTTGGTGCACAAAGACCTAAGAATGAGACAGGTCCATGGGCACCCAAGGGGTAGGACCCTAGCCACAGACAGCCTTGGCTTCATCAAAGCTGCCCACGTCCCATGTGATGTGGAAACAGAGCTACTGGATGTCAGGAGACACTGAGGGTTTGGATGTTGACGATGCCAGCCATGAACACAGTGGACTTAAAACTAGAGACTTCTGTGGGGTTTTTTTTTGCAGGCATCCTGTAAGCCTGCACTCCACCCCAAGCTTTCGTCCCATCCCAAGAGAAAGAAGGAACCCCAATGACAGAGAGGGAATGTGCCCCCAATTGAACAGGAGTGGACACTCAGAGTCCTAATCAAGTTGGTCTTCAAAAAACAGTGCTTTTTTTTCCTCCCATGGAGTCTATTAGAATGGGATTTATAAATAGCTTTAGACCATCCTCCTGGCTTTTCAATATGCTTTCGCCCAGATGCTCTCTCTTAAACCTACTCAGACACTCATCAGTGCCAGAAACTGGTACTGGGATTTCATGCCCAAACCTGGCCTGCAAGGCTCACTCCTCCTTATCTGTGGAGGAGAGGAGGCATCTTCAAACAGACAACTTAATTTACTAAGGCTTACTTTGTTAAGTAGTTCATTTTTCATTTTCATGTCATGTAGATACCTTGAATCAAGCATCCCCAGCACTCAGTTAATGGCGTCTCCCCAGAGCAAAAGCTCATAGTTATCCAACTCCTTCTTTCTCCTCTACATAGAATCACTTTCCTAGGGATGTTCTATTAGAAATGTCCTTCAGATCTTTCCTCTCCTCTTTATCTCCACCACCACAGCCTTATTTAGGACTTTATAATCCTTGCTAATAACTAAATTAATACACCATGGCAGACATTTAGTGAGTATTTAAATGAATACTCAATAACAATGAAGTGAAGAACCATACAGCATGTATTTTATTGCCTGAACTTAGAGTCAACAAGTTCTAATATTTATTGATATTATTGGAATTTATTCTATAGAAAGAGCTTTACATTTGATAAGCATCTTAATTTTACCATTTTCTAACGTGCATCTGTTATCTTTGCATGTTTAAACCTTGTTTTATCCAAATGCTAACATTACTTGAGGTAAAACGTCATGGTCAGGGAATCTGTCACAATGTCCAGTCTGTCAACTACTCATCAGCCTTAATTCAGCTTGGGAAGCCAACCAAGGTCAATGATTGCTACCAAATAAAATCAATGCCCCAACAACCACTGCTTTGCAAAAGTGCTCTCAAAAAAAAAAAAAAGTCGATACTAGAACTAAGATGGTTATTCTTTCTTGGTGGAACTGCATTTGAACAGACAACTTGCCAGAAATATACATTCCTTTTCCAGCACTACAGCAGTCAGGAAAAGGGGTTTGTTTCAGTGGATGTAAATTCATTAGGTTACAGTGAAGATGGCAGGCTTTGGTGATTAATGGCAGGAAACTTGGACATAATAAGTTGTGAGAACCTATAAAATATGACACTGCCATCGAGCAGACATGGCAGTGTAGGGTGTGTTGGCAAGCCTCAATAAGCAAACCTCCAACAGAATCCTCCAACAAGGAGAGAGACCAGCCTTCTCGTGCCAGAAGAGAGCACGTAAGGAAAGCAGATGCTTCACTGAGAGCCCCATGCCTCCACTCTTCCAAGCTTGGATGTAACAAATGACATTTTCAACATTCATAAGGAAGAAGGTAACCACTGTGTTCCCAAATGATTCTTTACCTTTAACTAATTTGCTACCTATTTATACTGTTTCAAGAAGGTGGCAAAACTGATTTTCTTGGACTCTGCATAGATTTCTATTGCAGATGTACTTGGAATCAATTTTCTGTTGATTCTTCATAGCCACAATAGTTAGCTCTTGTCCGTATATCCTTTTCCTCTGGTTTGTGCCCATGCTCTCACCATCCTAATAGAACAGACGTTTTATCTAATGTTTTACTTTGTGTAACTCCAGAGCTACAAATGACTCATGGGCTTCACTTAGGACATGCTGCCGATGGACTAGCTGTTCTCCTTCATGGACCTCTAGCTAGGCATCCAGCAGCCACAACAGTCAATGCATTCTGACCTGTTCAACCCTGTCACCTCCCTCCCCAAGCATGCAATGAACCCCTAGGACTTGCAGTCAATGTTTGAGAATCATCTTCTGTGATTTTATTTCACCCTGTGCTACCTGAAGCAGAACTCATTATCTTAAAGTTTCCTCATCTAAAACTTGCAGATATATGTTGGCTGTTTTTTTTTTTTTTAATTTAGACTATGTTTTAGGAATGGGGGGCATCTGCTGAGTAAGTGCTTTCATGGGGAGAAGTTCTTTGTACCTCACCCATTCCACTCCCTTAACAAAAATGGGTCCTATGAAGATAAGCCCCCCAGTTTTGAGAATTAAAAAGTAGAAATACTGGGTTTGCTAAAAATCAGAGATTTTAATATCACTTAAGAGGGAAATTATAACTGTCCTTCCCTCTCCCTGTTCCACAACTCCCGCTTCCATGCTTTCTTTCTTAATTTATACCTCTTGAATTCAAATACCTTCTATAATACTTTGTCAGAGTGTCTTAGGCTTCTGAGACCAGGAGAATAATGACCCTGGTCAGAAACTTGACAGAGTTTGGAAAAGTACATATAAATCAAGCCAAATATTTTTGATAAACTACATAAAGATAAATTGACTCGTAGATAAATTATGGCTAGATATGGATTTATTAACACAGGCAAAACTTCAAGCACACATATCAAAATGTAGCAGTGCTTATCACTAAGAAGTATATTATAAGTGATTTTTATTACCTTATTTATGCTTTTTTTAAGACTTTTTTTTTTTAGGGAAGTTTTAGGTTCAGAGCAAAATTGAAAGGAAGGCACAAAGATGTCCCATACAATCCCTGGCCCACACATGCCTAGCTTCCCCCATTATCAAAATCCCTCATCAGAGTGATACATTTGTTATCACTGATGATCCTACATTGATATATTATAACCATCTTAAGTCCATAGTTTACCTCAGGGTTCCCTCTTGGTGTTGTACATTCTATGTGTTAGACAAATGTATAATGACACGTTTCCACCAGTATGGTACACAGAGTATTTCCACTGCCCTAAAAATCCTCTGTGATCTGCCTGTTCATCTCTACCCTCACCTCCTTTTTTTTTTTGTATTTTCCAGATTTTCTACAATGAGAAACTGTAATTTTATGAAAAAAAAAAAAGGTTTATAGTAGAGTAAAACTGGATTGGTCCGCAAAACTTTGAAATGCTGGATCAGATTAGAACCACCACTTGGACTCCTTACATAATTAACTCAAAAGAAAATGGGGGAAACTGCTTAAGTTCTTAAGTCTAAGTCCAAAAGTGGGCAGTATCACTTCTGGATCGCTGTACTCTGTTGGACAAAGTAGTCACAAGCTGGCCCAGATTCAAGTAGATGAAGGCAGTGGAAGAATGACATGTTCATACAGGCTGAAAAGGAACTGAAGGCAGCTGGTTCTCAAGACAAGCTACCTCATTCTAGTAGAGGAGTCTGATAGGGAAGGGAAGAGGCACAAGTCTCAGGTAGTGTTGACTCCTACCTGATTCTTCAGAGGGACTCTGGTGAGAAAGTTACGTCTCAAGGTACCTCAACCTGAGGGAATGCAGCTTTCATGTTCTCACACCAAAAAGTTATTGGTCAAAAGGGTGGGTGGGGGTTTCCCTGGTGGCGCAGTGGTTGAGAGTCCGCCTGCCGATGCAGGGGACGTGGGTTCGTGCCCCGGTCCGGGAAGATCCCACATTCTGCAGAGCGGCTGGGCCCGTGAGCCATGGCCTCTGAGCCTGCGCGTCCGGAGCCTGTGCCCCACAACGGGAGAGGCCACAACAGTGAGAGGCCCGCGTACCGCAAAAAAAAAAAAAAGGGTGGGTGAACCCAAGTGAAAAACAAGTAAAGGATATGTATAGACATTTATCCAAGGAAGATATGTAAATAGCCAATAAGCACATAAAAAAAATGTTACACATCATTAGTCATCAAAGAAATGTAAATTAAAACCTTAACAAGGTACCATTTCATACCCACTAGAATGGCTAGAATCAAAAAGTCCAATAATAACAAGTGTTGGTGAAGATGTAGAGAAATCAGAACCCTCATACACTAATGGTGGGAATATAAAATGTTGTGCAGCCACTTTGGAAATTGGTCTTCCAGTTCCTCAAACACTTAAGAGTTATCTATGACCCAGTCAATTCTGCTCCTAGGTATATACTCAAGAGAAATGAAAATATATGTCAACACAAAAACACATACATGGATTTTTATAATAGCATTATTCCTTGGTGCCAAAACATGGAAACAACCCAAACGTCCATCAGTTAATGAATTAATAAACAAAATGTGGTATATACCTACAATGGACTATTATTTGGTCACAAAAAGGAATAAAGCACTGGTAAATGCCACAACATGGATGAACCATGAAAACTTTACACTGAGTGAAATCAGCTGGTCACAAAATACCACATATGATCCAACTTATATGAAATGTCCAGAATAGGAAAATTAGAGAGATAGAAAGTTGATTAGCTTAGGGATGGGGCAGGGGTTGGGGATAGAGGAGTAATAGCTAAAGGGTATAGGGTTTCTTTCTGAAATGATAAAAATATTCTAAAACTGACTGTGAGGATGGTTGCATATATCTGTGTATATACTATAAAACATTGAACTGTACATTTAAATGAGTAAAGACGATGATATGTGAAATATATGTCAATAAATTTTTTTTTTAACTCGTCGAAAACAAAAGTGGGGGATGTAATTCCCGGGTACCTCCAGTTCGCCGCGGTTGGGACAAAGTGACTGCGGGTAGCCCAAGAGTGGTCCTCAGAAGAATTACCATAAATAGCCCTTGAAAATGCATTGAAAGTGTAAGGGCAGAGAGGGGAGAAGGCTCACAGGAATGGTAAAAAGAGATCTCAGGGAATGTAAATTGGATTAGCTTGAGGCCTGTACCCATTCCTTAACCAATTACCAAGAGATACAAAATTCTGATTGTTCAGGGCTGGGTCCTGTGCCCACCCCAAAACTAGACCAAGGATAGGAGAAGAAGGAGCCCCTAATGGAAAAGTGCCAGAAAGGAAAGGGAAGCTGGGAGGTCACAAATGACCATGCCCACTGGTCTTATGGTTCATTCTAAGAAATTCTAAACGTGGAATGGAAAGAGCTGCCTCAGAAGTGAAGAAGCTTCTTGTGCAAGAGGTATGCAAGCAGAACAGAGGTGTGGTTGAACTGGATGGCTTCACAGTAGACAGCTTCAAAAGAATCCTCAGTGACCCCCACTTCGTAGTATCCATTCCCTTGTGTGATCCCCTCCCCTTGACTATGGGCTGGATTTAGCGACTCCCTTGTAGAGGAGAGGATGCAGTGGAGGTGATAGGAAGTCGCTTTCGAGATTAGGTGGCTTCCATCTTGGGGGTCCTCTCTCCCTCTCTTGTCCTCTTGGGTACTTGCTCACTTACTCTGAGGGCAGCCAGCTGCCATATTGTGAGCATCTCTATGGAACCCTTGCAGAAGGAACTGATGTCTCTGGCCAGCAGGCAATGAGCACCTGGGACCTGCCAACAGCCTTATCTATGAGCTTAGGAGCAGATCTTCTCCCCTAGTTGAGGCTTGAGGTGATGCTGGCCTCAGCTGACACCTTGGTTGCAGCCCTGTGAGACATGCTGAGCCAGAGGCCCCCAAACCACGCCGGTTTCTTGACCCACAGATGGTGAGATAATAAATGTTTGTTCTTTTTAGCTGCTAAGTTTGGGGGTAATTTGTAATGCAGCAATAGATGACTAGCACAGACTCTAAAGCTCCTTCTCATCCTAATATTACATTAGTTTGAAAATGTATTTTATCAAAGGGACTACTTTGTAGTGGTGTGAGAATGTATGTGCCTGTGTGTGTTTGTATGTGCTTGTATGTATTTTGAAGGGGAGGCCAGGAAGGTAATGTATAGATAAGGAAAAAGGACAATAATTTCAAGGCCTCCAGCCCTTTTTGATGTTGATGTGTCCTGGCTCTCCCTAGCAACACATTGGCTTCTGCAAACAGAACTTGCCTCATCCTTCAGAATGAAGAAAACTGTTGCTGTGACAATGGTCACAAAAGAACTAGAGCTTTCCCTCTTCACCAGGCTTCATGCCTTACGAGAGACTGCAGCCAGCCCCTGCATTTTAGCAGGCCAAATTAGGCCCCAAATAAATTGTTTAAAGTTGAATCAGCATCATTTAGACTTTTTTTCTGACTAGTATGGGAATGGTCAGGAGCTTCTCAAGTACCATTTATCCCACTAATTCTATTCTTTGCTTCACAAGAATACATTAGCTTTTTTTTTCTGTCCAGAAATCTATGACTGCCCATTCTAAAGCCATAAATTAAGCAGGAAGCTTTTCTATGCAGAGGTCAAACCTGGATCACTACATGGCTTTTATTTACACCAAAAGCACGCAGTCTGCCTTGTCCTGGAGAGAGGGGCCTTCCCACAGCAGGAGCTACAGAAACACTGTTGACACAATCAGAAGCCTAGTTTTGCTCCTGTTTCCCTCCTGCCCCCAACAATTAGCCTCACTCAGAATGTCAGCTTGCCCTTATCCTAATGGCACACAGTAGCAAAACAAGAGCTGGCATCTTAGAGCAGCAAGTGAGGGCCTGTCTGGGATTCTTCTCCTGCAGTGATTCTCAAGTAACCCTTCCAAAGAGGTAGAAGGCATCACCTTTTTCACGTGAGGCCTCTCAGGTAAGGGCTCCTAGAAACTCACCCTGAGGTGGCTAGAAGTCATGCAGGAATCAGGAGTGCCATGGTCCAAGGGTTTTTCAGACCCGCTGCTCAGATGGACAGGTGGAGGTGGCCACAGCACTGATTTCTGTTCCAGTCTGCGTGGGGGCACCAGCAGATCATCCATTTGGGGAAACATCTGGGGCAAAGGGCTGAAAGGCAGGACCATTCAGGGTCCTGGCCCCACCAGGACACAGCAGAGCTGCCAAAGAAAAGAGGTTCTGCCTTTGCAGTCTGGAGTCCAGCTAACAGGCAGAAGGTCCAGTAATGCAGAAAAAATATTTGCCTGGGGACAGGGGGCCTGGATTCCAGTTTTGAGTCTTTCTTTAATCAGCTTGCCTTGGTCAAGGCTTTTTACAAAAGTATAATTAAGTAAAACCCACTCAAATTGGGTTAGGCCAAATCAGGTCCTGTGTGTACGTCTTACAAAGAATCCAAGGGAAACAAGCAGAATCAAACCATAAAAGAAACTGGAACTAGAAACTAAAAAGCCACGAAGAATCAAGACAGCTTCTCTCTCTCTGTCTCTCTCTTTTCACGTTCTCTCATCTAGTTTTGCTGTGTGGCTATGTCATTTCTGTCCCTGCTTTTGCATGCCCACAGAAGTTAGCCCTCCAAGAGTAGATGTCCCAAGTTCAAACAACCAGCTGAATGCACAAGTATTGCTGAATTTCATTTCCAAATTCCCAGGTGAGAAACTATGACTAGACAGATGGGGTCGGGGGCCTCATCCTGGCCTAATCAGCTGTGGCCTGGAACCGGGGTTGGAGGGTGGGAGTCAGATGGTACTGTATGAAGAAAGCCGTCAGCAGCAACCCCTGAGAATAGGGGAAGGAGGGTGGTGAGGGCGTAGGCACCAGGAGGGGCTTCTTGGGCAGGATACACCATCAAAATGCACCTGCGCTAGTACATAACCTGCTTGAATTCCAATCCTTTGGGGAGCTTAAACTTCTCTTCCCTAAAGTCCTCCCTGTGGGTCTTGAGTTCTGTTCAATAAACACATCAGCCTTGCAGTAAGATAACATTTCCTAATGTTTGCCCTCAGGAAGAGCAGACAGTCGCTGCACCAAGGTAGTAAACCCTGCAGTCACAAAGGCGATACGGCACTGCAAGGGCAAGTCTGAAAAACTAGGAGACAGATGATGTTAACCATGCTCTTAACCACGTTGCCTAAAGGAGGAGACAGTAGGAGTCTGAGGGAGGTGCTTTAATTAACGTGTTAAAGCCCTAAGGAGACCAATGACAGCATTATCACTGCACTAAATGGATCAGAACTTCCAAATGTCCTACAAAAGTGATTGGATCCCCAAAGGCCTAGAAAGAGTTAGCGTGCCACCCTAAGAGCCCAGCTTGCTACTCCACCAGAGCAAAAGGAGCACTGAGGAGAAGGAGACTGTGCAGCTGGAAGAGGTCCCTTCACAGGAGCAAAGATGCATCTCTAGCTTGTATGGAGACATGTGCCCCACATTATATAAATGGGCCCTTTTTAGGGATTTCTTACTATAATACATTCACATTGGTTACTTCCCAGTTTAGCCCATATATCATCTCTTTTTCACTCCCCTGTCTTCCCACAAATGGTTGAGAAATTATATGACCCAAAGACACCATCCTTGGACTGGGGCTTCCTTCAGGGTCAGTCACTTTTGAATCAAATACATTTAGTTGTTGTCTTGCTATTTCTCTAACTTACTGTCTTCAGTAAATGCTTCAATAAAACGGTCTTTTTATTATTCTGATGGAATTCAGCAAACAGTGTCTATGGGACTTTTGTTTTTGTGAAGTACTCTGTTGCCAGGATACCCAGGGTGAAGATGTCAAAAGAAGACACATTGAAAGGACAAGCTATAGTGAATATCCCAGAATCAGCCCCTTGCATACTAATCATTCTGATTCACCCTATGCAGTTTCTGTTTGCTATAGGAAAGATCCTAGAGTCCACAGTTTCTAAATAATAAACTATCTGGTGAACAGAAAACATGCATTATTAAAGAGGGTAATGCATGCTTAACTCCCTTCTTTTTTTCTTTTTTTCTTTCCTTTAAAATGTAGCACTAAGACCATCAGAGACAAATTCTGGTATTTCATTAATGCAAGTCAGGGGATGAAAGAGAAATAGATTTCTACACTGACAACTTTGGGAAGAATTTAAAATAGAGTGAAAAGGATGAGAAGAATTAAAGCTACTTCTAACAATAGCAGAAAGACTCCATGATCACGTAATTATTTAAAAAGCATATATTAAGCATTTTGTTAACAAGAAGTTTTTAAGCACCTTCTAGGGACATCGTATAATACTAAATAAGGCTTTCCTTACACTTAAACTAGATACATTTGAAATAAGATAGATATAAAGTTCTATATCCAAATAAATAAAAACAAGGCAATTCTACAAGTTGAGAATAAAGAGAGTTGAGATTGTCTTGGCAGTAACTCCCAAGCCTGTAGCAGACAACAGATATATTATAAGCAAATAGTATGATGTTTCAGGGGTGGGGGTTATAATTTAATATTGGACTCTCTCAATAATATTATCCTGATCACATGAATATATTGTACTATTAGAATGTGGGCTAGCCATGCTAGATGATACACAAAGTATCATGTTAATGCAGACACAGTATTTCAAGAAAAATGGGGCTAACTACATACATTCCAGATGAGACCAACAGCCTTGGTGGAGATGTGGAGGAGGGCTAACCAGAGGGAAAATTCTAGAAACTACTCTATCAGAATAATCACTGAAGAAACTGAGGATGTTTAAGCCAGGAGAAGAGAAGTTCACAATGTTGGTGAAAATGCTACTGGCATTGCAGGAATCATCTAAATCAACTCTAAATACATCCATCTTGACCAAAAATTGGCCGAACAAAAAACTAGCATTGTTCTCTCATCATTCAACAGTGAGAACTTGAATGTTATATTTCCCCAAAGAAACTAGGCGGCAGTCACCCCTTCGGCCATTCACTGCTAGGTCATAGCACAGGGCCTGGGGTCTAACGGCTCCTTGCTCTCGGAGGTGCCATCACAGTCTGTGTCTGGGGACTGAGCTTGGTTCTGAAGGAGTCTCCTCTCTTGGCCAGGTGCTTTTATATTCAACGAAGAAGGAGAAAGACAATTCAGAGGGTTATTGTCTTCTACAGGGAAGAGGTTTCTCTCTGCCAGTGACAAGTTCTGAGAGAGCCTCAGAGTTCTGGGAGCCGTCGCTTTGAACCTGAGTTTTACCTCAAAGAGACACAAAGCAGCCACAGATTCTGAGCCTCCACTTATGGAAATCCATTCCAAAATTTCTGCCCAATTTTACAACACTCGTCCAAAGAAGGGAATAGAATATAAAAATCATTCTTTTTGAAACAAAACCATCTTTTCCACGATTTATGTAGAAATGTGCTGCAAGTACCAGAAGTGTAGCCCACCTGAGACTACTTAAGGTGTTTCTAAAGGAAGAAATTTCTGCCCTTCCTCCCTTCCTGCTGCCAGCCTGACTTTTAAAATAATTTGAGTACAATCATGAACAAGAAGAGGGACCATCAAGACTTCCAGAGAAACATCGGGCCATGAAAAATCAAAAGAATAATAGAGTCAGCCTACACCAACAGTATGGAAAAACCAGAATTTTTATATTGAAAAATCCAGGTTAATTTATATACTGGGTAGACCAGCATATCTTACAGAGTGATATAAGGATTAATTGCATTGATTATACTTAGAGAGTGCTTACTACTTATCATTAAAATGATTAGGAAAAGAAATAACAGTTCGTTGTGAACTGATAGCAGCATTTTAAAATAGCTTCTTAGCTTTTCAATATGCATAACTTTAAAAGGTTCATGCCTTTGACCTTATAATTCCTCTTCCTTAATTTTCACACTAAAGAAGTAATCCCAAATGCATACAAAGAATGATATTTCAAAAAATTGAAAAAAAAAGAAATCTAACATTTGAAGAATAATTGTTTCAGAAAAATTCATCCAATGGAATTTTAATATGATAAAATTATAATATGAGCCAAAAAGGGTGGGAGGGGATAGAAAACTTGTAGAAATATGACCAAATAAAACATGCCAAAACAGTGGATGCATTTGAATGGTAGAAACACGGATAATATTTCCCATAATAAACATGATGAGGACCGTTAAGTAAAGGCATGTCAAAGGCATAACTTCTCCTGTAGTTATCTTTATTCTACGTGAAGTACTAAATGGGTCACAGAGAAAGGAAAAAATAGAATCTGGTTGTGTCTAGACCTTTACATCTTGCAGGTACATGACACTGGTCACTTTAATTCATGTTTAACCAGCTGAAACCAACTGCCTCAGAATGGTTGTGTCTGGACCAACTTTTCTGTTGGTCTTGACAGCACAGCCATCTGCCACTTTTTTTTTCTTTCAGATTAATTTTCTTCTGCTATTGGAGACTGAAGTCCCGGAGACCTCACCAGCCTTTCCACAGAAATGCCATGTTTTCAGAGGAAGCTGAGTTTGCTTCAAGATAACACGAGAGAGACTTCCCTGGTGGCGCAGTGGTTAAGAATCCACCTGTCAATGCAGAGGAAATGGGTTTGATCCCTGGTCCGGGAAGATCCCACATGCCACGGAGCAACTAAGCCTATGAGCCACAGCTACTGAGCCTGCGCTCTAGAGCCCACAAGCGACAACTACTGAGTCCACATGCCACAACTACTGAAGCCCGTGTGCCTAGAGCCTGTGCTCTGCAACAAGAGAAGCCACCACAGTGAGAAGCCCGCACACCACAACGAAGAGTAGCCCCCCACTTGCCACAACTAGAGAAAGTCCGTGTGCAGCAATGAATACACAACACAGCCAAAAAATAAAATAAAAATAAATAAATAAATAAGAGAGAAAGAGAACACGAGAGATGGGCTGGGGCATCGAAAAGCATCAAAAGCCTCAATACATGAAATACACTGAGAAACATCAAACGTGCCCTGGAGGATCCAAGTGTAATTATTACGTACATCTGAGTGGAAACAATTTCCATGCTACTTTTAAAATCGGCATTCCTGTGTCTTGTACCAGAATTACTTTTAATTCATTTCCTCCTTTGCCCTCTAGCTCTCTTCTTCACTTAATTCTCTGCCCTATTTCCATCACAAATATTTGTTTCAACTGTAGCTAGGTACAATCCAGCCCTACCCTCACCTCAGGTGAAAAGACTTTGTCCTTAAACAAACTTCATAACTCCCTGTTGGGTTTCAGGCACACTTCTGGATGTTTTCACTTACACATATATTGACCCAGTTAATTCTCATAAAAACACTGCTATTATTTCTATTCTCTAGATGAGAAAACTGAGGCTCAGAGATTTTAAATTACTTTTCCATCACTCATGGAAAATCCAGGGTGTAGAAGAAGATTGTTAATTCTAAACCTCTTTTTTCTACTCTACCAAAATGGATGTTCCCTGGATGACATCTGTTCTGGCTTTCCTAGAAATAGTATAACCATAAAATTTACCATCCAAATGGGGACAACTTTTAGAGGGAAAGGAGCATTGTTCATAATTGTGCTGGGACAAACCGGCAAAAATTTGGACCAGTTGGGGAAACCTGGAATAGTTATCCTAACTAACATGGGAAAGATACAAAATGTAGCCAAGAGCCTCCTACAGTCAACCACACACACAACTATGTGTGTAAGGAACATGTCACAACCTGACAAACAAAAAGTTGTCGGCTGAATGAGAGTCACTGAGCCACTGATGTGTCCCAAGGAACCATACCTAACAGAACATGGGCAGGGACAATTCAGTCAGTGAAGTCATGCAAAATAATCATGCCTGAAAGGAAGCCACACTATTGGGATATCACTAAAGACAATCAGGAAGAAACGGACAAATTCTTAGAAGGGTACAGTCTCCCAAGACTGAACCAGGAAGAAACAGAAAATATGAACAGATCAATCACAAGTAATGAAATTGAAACTGTGATTAAAAATCTTCCAGCAAATAAAAGTCCAGGACCAGATGGCTTCACAAGTGAATTCTATCAAACATTTAGAGAAGAGCTAACACCCATCCTTCTCAAACTCTTCCAAAAAATTGCAGAGGAAGGAACACTCCCAAACTCATTCTGAGGCCTCCATCACCCTGATAGCAAAACCAGAAAAAGATACTACAAAAAAAAGAAAATTACAGACCAATATCACTAATGGATATAGATGCAAAAATCCTCAACAAAATACTAGCAAACAGAATCCAACAACACATTAAAAGGATCATACACCATGATCCAGTAGGATTTATCCCAGGGATGCAAGGATTCTTCAATATAAGCAAATCATTCAGTGGGATACACCATATTAACAAATCAAAGAATAAAAACCATATGATCATCTCAATAGATGTGTAAAAAGCTTTTGCCAAAATTCAACACCCATTTATGATAAAGACTCTCCAGAAATCGGGCATTGAGAGAAACTACCTCAACATAATAAAGGCCATATATGACAAACCCACAGCAAACATCATTCTCAATGGTGAAAAACTGAAAGCATTCCCTCTAAGATCAGGAACGAGACAAGGATGTCAACTATTGCCTCTATTATTCAACACAGTTGTTGAAGTCCTAGCCACAGCAATCAGAGAAGAGAAAGAAATAAAAGGAATGCAAATTGGAAAAGAAGAAGTAAAACTGTCACTGTTTGCAGATGACATGATACTATACATAGAGAATCCTAAAGATGCCACCAGAAAACTACTAGAGCTAATCAATGAATCTGGTAAAGTTTCAGGGCACAAAATTAATGCACAGAAATCTCTTGCATTCCTATATACTAACAAGGAAAGATCAGAAAGAGAAATTAAAGAAACAATCCCATTCACCATTGCAACCATGGCAACAAAAAGAATAAAATACCTAGGAATAAACCTACCTAAGGAGGTAAAAGACCTGTACTCAGAAAACTATAAGACACTGATGAAAGAAATCAAAGATGACACAAACAGATGGAGAGATATACCATGTTCTTGGATTGGAAGAATCAATATTGTGAAAATGACTATACTACCCAAAGCAATCTACAGATTCAATGCGATCCCTAACAAATTACCAATGGCATTTTTTACAGAACTAGAACAAAAAATCTTAAAATTTGTACGGAGACAGACACAAAAGACCCCGAATAGCCAAAGCAATCTTAAGGGAAAAAAACGAAGCTGGAGGAATCAGGCTCCCTGACTTCAGACTATACTACAAAGCTACAGTAATCAAGACAATATGGTACTTGCACAAAAACAGAAATATAGATCAATGGAACAGGATAGAAAGCCCAGAGATAAACCCACACACTTATGGTCAACTAGTCTATGACAAAGGAGGGAAGGATATATAATGGAGAAAAGACAGTCTCTTCAATAAGTGGTGCTGGGAAAACTGGACAGCTACATGTAAAAAAATGAAATTAGAACACTCTCTAACACTATACACAAAAATAAACTCAAAATGGATTAAAGAACTAAATGTAAGTCCGGACACTATAAAACTCTTAGAGGAAAACATAGGAAGAACACTCTTTGACATAATCATAGCAAGTTCTCTTTTGACCCACCTCCTAGAGTAATGGAAATAAAAACAAAAGTAAACAAATGGGACCTAATGAAACTTAAACGCTTTTGCAAAGCAAAGGAAACTATAAACAAGACGAAAAGACAACCCTCAGAATGGGAGAAAATATTTGCAAATGAATCAACAGAGAAAGGATTAGTCTCCAAAATGTATAAAAAGCTCATGCAGCTTAGTATTAAAAAAACAAACAACCCAATGAAAAAATGGGCAGAAGACCTAAATAGACATTTCTCCAAAGAAGACACACAAATGGCCAAGAGGCACATGAAAACATGCTCAACATCACTGATTATTAGAGAAATGCAAATCAAAACTACAATGAGGTATCACCTCACACCAGTCAGAATGGCTGTCATCAAAAAATCTTCAAACAATAAATGTTGGAGAGGGTGTGGAGAGAAGGGAACCCTCTTTCACTGTTGGTGGGAATGTAAATTGATACAGCCACTATGGAGAACAATATGCAGGTTCCTTAAAAGACTAAAAATAGAACTACTATATGATCCAGCAATCCCACTACTGGGCATATAGCTAGAGAAAATCATAATTCAAAAGGACACATGAACCACAGTGTTCATTGCAGCACTATTTACAATAGCCAGGTCATGAAGCAACCTAAATGCCCATCGACAGACGAATGGATAAAGAATATGTGGTACATATATAAAATGGAATATTACTCAGCCATAAAAAGGAACAGAATTTGGTCATTTGTAGAGATGTGGATGAACCTAGAGAGTGAAGTAAGTCAGAAAGAGAAAAACAAATATCATATATTAACGCATATACATGGAATCTAGAAAAGTGATACAAATGAACTGGTTTGCAAGGCAGAAATAGAGATACAGATGTAGAGAACAAACGTATGGACACCAAGGAGGGGAAGCGGGGGTTGGGGGTGGGATGGGGGTGGTGGGTAGAATTGGGAGATTGGGATTAACATATATATACTAATATGTATAAAATACATATGTATAAAATACATAACTAATATATACATAACTAATAAGAACTTGCTGTATAAAGAATATAAATAAAATAAAATTACCAGAAGAGACATTTTAGAAAAGTCTTTTGGAAAATCAAAACCAATAATCCATGTTAAAGCTGGAATCTCTAGTAGGATCTCCAGCAGCTTAGGAAATTGACTGGGTTGTATTTAAATCTATATGTATCCTAGTTCCTGAAGAGTAGCTTTGTGCAGTCACTATCTCCAGAAGAGCTGATCCCAGTTCACTGAGCACTGATGGGTTTGTTCATATGTTTTCACTCATCACACCCAAAATAGTGCATCAGAGGGAGGCAACATCACACAGTAGTCAAAGAGCTGGAGTCTGCACTCAGAGAACATGATTTCAAATCCTGGTTCCACCTCTCATTAAATGTGTGACTGCAAGCATTACTTAATTGCTATAGGTTTCAGTTTCTTCCCCTTCAAAAATGGAGAAGGGGTAATAATGGTGCTTACCTCACAGTGGGGTTTGAGAGTTAAGTGAGTCAATATATGTGAAACGGTAGAACAGTGTCTGACAAATACTATATACCAAGTAAGTGCTGATTCTCATTATGGATAACAGAAACACATGGATTGCTTCTCACAATTAGACAAATTGTTCATACTTCTTGTTGTTTCAATCCCTGTTCCGGAAAGAACGTGAGGCAGCTAACAAAAGTAAAATACAGTAGAATAGCATAATTTTCAAGCGGGAGCAAAAGAAATAAAAGCAAGGGTGGAGCTAAAATTAAGCTAGTGTACTTACTGCATTTTTTTATTGTGAGTTGACGTCGTAAAGGAAAGACAATAGTTAGAGAAATAGGGAAGCTGCATCCTCATGTACGATAAGCCTTATAGCAGATGCTACAGCCTATTCTTAAATAATTTTCTGGTTGGTGTGTCATTATTGCTTCCTTTGAAGTGAACATCTTTGCTGGTTTTGTTCTCTTTCCTTTGCATCACTAATCCTTAACGCTCATGCAGAAATGTATAGCAGGGATGAGGAACCACTACTAGAGAGAAGATGGGGAGAAGGTGAGGAGGTGGAAGGTTAGAACAAAGGCAGACAGTGCAAAAGGCAAGGAGGAGAATCAGGGCGTCTAAGGGGCTTACAGCACTCCCTCCCCAGTCCTAGAAAGATGTGCTCTATATACGCCAGAGTCCTCTGGGGCTCCCAGGATCTACAAGAAACTCCCAGCCTGACTTCTGTTTCCAATTAATGTTCCCATTAACATTTTCATGAGGTGATGCATTTGTCTTCTGAATATGGTAATGATCTGAGTTCTTCCTTGTCTTGGGAGAATTTATTCACCAAAAGTGTCTGCTCCAGGAACCAATTAGGAGAGCACTGTCTTAAAGAATTTTACTGTGGTTCCATCATCAGGATTAACTTCAGTGTAGGTCATGTTTACATGTCACAGAAACAAGGAAGTTACTGATATTCTAGAACTGGTTGATTACAATAACAATTCATGTTTAGACTCATGAAACTAGAGGGGACCTTTGAGGGATCATTGAATTCTGTTTCCTTATTTTGCAGCTGAGATGAAATAACTTTCCTCAGACCACCTTACACTAATCTTATTAGAGTAAGGGTAGATGCACAAAAGTGAATTTTTCTGTCAAAAGAGTTTATTGGAACACAATGCATGATTTTCCTCATGTTTCAGTTTTGTCAGTGTCTGAGCATCTTTCCTGCTCTAAGCTGCTGTCTCGGGGGCTAGATGTGTCAGGATGTTCACTACAGTTGTCCTGAGGGGGCCATTCAGGACGCTCTGTTGATTCCTTTCTGGCTGCCCAGCTGCCATCTGTCAGTGTAGCCATTTTTATTTCTCATGAGAATCAGCTATGACTTGAGGTGAGTTCCTACTCCTCAAGGGGAAACCACATCACCAAGATTACTACACTGGGAAGCACATTTCCTTCAAAATTTAATCAGTCAACTCTAGCTGGAGAATCAGAAGGTAATTCTGTCCTTGTGTGCATGAGCATGAGCTTTACGCCACCTATTTTTCTGACTTCTTAGAAACATGGTGGCAAAAGAAATGGCCCCTGGCAATAGACTGCCTTGGTTATCAGCTACATGATCTTAGGCTAACCTCGCTAAGCTTCAGTTTCCTTATATGAGAATAGAGACTCTAACAATAGTACCAATGACATATGGTTATTGCATGATGTAAATGAGATAAACCAAGTAAAGCACTAGTACATGTAGGCATTAAATAAAGCAAAAGAAGTATCTCAAGCCTGGGGAGTAGACAAGACACTCATTTAACATAATAAGGCAATAAAAAGAGATGCCAAGCTATCAGGAGATTAACCTTTGTAATGCAAGACATCTGACTGTGTTTTTTTTAGATATTTCACTCAGAGAACAGACCTCCAGGCTTCTTCTCCCTCCCCTTCTTCACCCTCATGACTCTATGCTTTCAAGGCTACCACTCCCCCACGCCCCGACACACATTCCATTCAGCAAAAAAAAAAAAAAAATACTGGATTGAGCAAAAAATGACTATCACCCATGTTTTGAGGCTGGACACAGGAAAAGGCAGAAACATGAGGGATGGGGAGCAAAGGGGATTGCTGTAGGGATTGCCATAAGGAAGAAGGAGGGAAGGCCATCCATGTATCCAACACCCCCAAGAATCTAGAATTCAATTTGTGGGCAAATTGAATAGATCAAGGAATCTAATTTTGCTTCATGGGCCAAATGGGGATTGGGCAGGGGAGTACATGCTGTTTTTCCCCAGCCCTACCTCCAACTTCTATCAAACACTTGGATTTCTCCATTTGGAGCTCGGGAGGTAGAGAGAAACAGGTACAGCATTTAGCAACCATCATAGTAATAGCTGACTCAAACAAGAATTATCAAAGGATGATAAAACAATTGGGTAAAAGTTTGATGGCAAACAGGATGCTTATGTAGTTTCCAAATACTAATTACAAAGAAGAAAGTGTAACTTTACAGTGGATGCCTCATAACCACACAATCCAAGCTAACATCATCAATAATGAGACAAATGGATATTACCTGCCTCCTGATATGATTCATTAAGATGGATACAATATCACTTGTATAGTATTCCTTCCAAAAATGCATAACCTGAAAGTAATCATGAGGAAAGAGTCAGACAAACACAAATCACTGGGCATTTCACAAAACAACTGGCCAGGTATTCTTTCAAAATGCCAGTGCCATGAAGGACAACTAAAGGCTGAGGAACTATTCCAGATTAAAGGAGACTCAAGAGTACAATAAGTGATCCTAGATTTGATCCTGAATCAAGAGAAAAATGATACGCATAAGAGATATTATTGAGATGAGAGCTAAACATGAACTTCATATTAAAGATTACTGTTATATCAGTGTTAAGTTTCCTGCATCTGATCATTATATTGTGGGTATGTAAAAGAATATTCTTGTTTTTAAGAGATACACACAGAAGTATTTAGGGGTAAAAGTTATGGCATCTTGGGCTTCCCTGGTGGCGCAGTGGTTGAGAGTTCGCCTGCCGATGCAGGGGACACAGGTTCGTGCCCCTGTCCGAGAAGATACCGCATGCCGCGGAGCGGCTGGGCCCGTGAGCCATGGCCGCTGAGACTGTGCATTCGGAGCCTGTGCTCCGCAACGGGAGAGGCCACAGCAGTGAGAGGCCCGCGTACCGCAAAAAAAAAAAAGTTATGGCATCTCAAATCATTTAGCAAGTTTCATAAGAAGGAAGAGGAGGAGTAGGAAGAAAAGAAGTATGTGCAAGGGGGTGGTGGAGCATGTAGAAAGAGAGAAACAAAGCCAAGACTGAAAAATGTTAACATTGGTGAATCTAGGTAAAGGGGTAAGGAAGTTCATTACATTATACTTGCATCTTTCTGTAAGTTTGAATTTTTTCCAAACAAAACATTGTGTAAAACATTAGAGAAAAAGAGAGAGCAAGACATATATATAAGACAAACAACAAGCTGATTGCAAGATGGACTTTCTATGGAAGGCACCACCTCCTTGCATGAGAGGCACGCTGGCCTGCATCACTTGGGGTGCCTGGCTGAGCTCCCATATTGTTGCAGGCTCCGAGGGTGTGACCACCAATCATTGTGCTTTCACGGCAAAGACAGACTGCTGATTTTGTGTGGACTTAATTCTTTTGGAATTTACTAAATTTTTTTTTTTTTTTTTTTAGTAAAACTCCTCTTATGTTACCTACCGATCAGGAAGAATAGGTAACTAGTTAACTGCAAAAAGTTTATGAAAGCA
Organism: Phocoena phocoena; assembly: GCF_963924675.1. Classification (NCBI taxonomy): domain Eukaryota; kingdom Metazoa; phylum Chordata; class Mammalia; order Artiodactyla; family Phocoenidae; genus Phocoena; species Phocoena phocoena. The sequence continues at coordinate 90,402,226 of NC_089221.1, read as the reverse complement.
GCAAACCATTTTCAAAAATTACACATACATGGCTTAAATACTTCTTTCCCCTTGAAACTTTGTGTATTTTCTTTGAGTGGGTGTTTGCCAGTTAGAGTTGCATGTTGTCTTTCTTGCATCAAGTACATTCATACAACCCATACGTCACCAATTATTTCCAGATTTAGTTTCTTTAAAGTTGAAAGTGCATTTCTTCTAGATGTTTACTTCTTTTCAATCATTTACAGGTGTCTCGCCCACTAATTTTACATAGACTTTTTAAGCACTTGACTTTATCGAGTTCCTCCAGAGCATTCAACTTATTTTTCATAGGAAAAAAAGAACCTCTTTCCTTACATGTATCATCAGTTTATGTAATATCTAATTAAATTCTATAATTACAATCTGAAGCACAACTGGGAGGAAGAGATTTGGAAACAAATGCGACTGGGTCTTGGTTAGCACACAGGCATACAGCTCACTCAGGAAGAAGAACGAGGGCGTGATGCTGAGTTGCCGACAGGCTAAATGCATTCAGTGGCCATGAGCTCCAGCCAACATGTGTTAGAGAAGAAATGGAAGAACACCGGTTAATTCCATGGGGAGTTGGGTGTCACTACGTAGAGATCATTAAAAGATTTTCTGTATTTACTGACTTTCAGCCAGCAAAAAAAGATTTGATACTCCAAGGATAAAAATACCCTTCTGGTGATGAATATTAATTCTCTATGAAATTTACCACATATCAGAGAAACTAAAAATAGGAATTTGGTTACATACAGAAAATTGAGTGCCTACTATGTGCCAGGCACTGTTCTATGTACTGGGGTACAGAGCTTCCAACATCATGGGTCTAGTTTTGTGGTGGGCCTGCTGGGCTCAGTTTTTCTACCCCGGAGGAATCGGCAAAAAATGCTTGCTTGACTGAATAAGCAAGAAATTAATTCAAGGCTGTCCTTTTTCTCTTCTGAGGAACTGGAAGGATGACAAAGAGGGAATTTTCTTACCCTGTGTCGAGTTAAATGATGTTATCATTTGCCACATATGCAACATGTTGTTTATGGTACAGTCAATTGATCATGACGCCTGAAACCAAGTGATAGATGGGATATGGCTGGAGCGGCAGCAGAAAAACAAGGAAAAATAGCCATAATTAACATATGGAGGCACACTGATGCAATTTGGTGTCTTCTTTTACTTAAGCAATTTTCTAAATTTGAGATGATTCCTTTAATTAATCATAGAGCCAAGGCTTTTCAGTTCCCAGTATTTATCTTTACCTTCAAATTACATCGAAAAGACTGCTGCTGCTTTTAATAGAAAGAACCTTGCCTTCAAGTGGGAAAGGAAACTGGGAAGGTTCCTGAAATATTTGGGTTAAAGAACATAGCTATAGGTTCCAGCATTGATCTCTGCATTGCCTACCCCCCTAACTGGGTCTACCTCTCCTTGCCTGTAATCTGTATCCACTCCCCTCCTTCCTCAGCTCCCATCCCCACAAGGCAGGCCGTCCCCTCTGCAGACATACATCCACCTCTAAGCCCGATGACTAAAAGTGGCCCTGCTAAGAGTGGCTTCCTCCTTCCTCTCCCTGAATTGAATCCTATACTTTGCTAAATGCTCAAATCAAGGCTCCCTTCCTCTGAGCAATTTTCTGTCCCCACTCCTGTCTTATGGATACATAAAAGTGCATCTCATGAATACTTCTTAGGAATGACCAAGTTCAAACTCTTTTATCAGAAGAAAACCGAGACTGGAAGAGAATGAATAGCACAGCCCCTGTCATATGGTAGAATGGGAGCAAAACTCAAAGTATCCTCTTTCTCAGCTAAGGGCCCTTTCTACTCTCTTATTTTTATTACTTTAGCACTTATTCATATAGCCTCTGCATAACTGCCCTGAACTTGCTTCCCATCAGAATCCATCTGATTCAGTTATGTGAAGCCTGCCCACCCAATTAGCATGCAGGTTCCTTGAGGGTAGGGACTGTGCCTTTCATGTCCTCGGCTTGCACAGAGCGAGGAGACACTGACTAAAGGACAGTTGAATTTAATTAGCTAAATCTCAAACCAGACAGCATCAGATCCTTCCTCCCAGAAACCTCCCAGTGCCCCAATAATCTCAGCCAGCACACGTCTTCTGATTGCATTTCCAGGCCCCCCTGTGCTTTTGATTAACTTCTGTATTTTTCAGCCGTTGCATTGCCAAAGCATCCATTTTGTTTCCCCAGGTGGGATATAGAACTGGAGGTAACAGGCAGTTAATAAGCTTAACAGGTAGGGACAGAGGCTCATTAACGGTTGCTCTGTGATTTGTGGTCAGTTCCCACAGCACCTAAATCTTGAAATAAATATATTCAGAGACTCGCTATTCCGGAAGAGGACATGGATCATTTTTCTTTCATTAACAATGAGCCACTACAGCAACATTTTTATTTATATGCACACTTCCAAGCCTAAAAGCTTGTCCCTTTAAACCTGCTCGCAGTAAATTTTGATCAGCCCTTGATGAAAGAAGGCTTATGGATCGGAGACAACCTGGTAACCATCTGTGCCCAATGCATATTAAAGGAAATGTAAATTCACAAAAGCCTCCCCAGCATGTATCAGTTTATCCACTCTGGGAAGACAGAGGATGATTAGATGATCGGGGACCAAAGCTCCAGATTCAGCAGGGCCACGTTAATGAGGAACTTTGCTGAAGTACACAACAGGGAGGTACCTTCAAAAACAGAAATTTCTAGCTAAAGGGTGTGTCCAGTTATCCTTTCTCTGGTTATCTATCTGATGTGGTAGACACTTACAGAGGCCCCTGTCTAACCATAAGATCTCACACATACACACACGCACACACACATGCATCTCTGAGCCATAATGAATATGGGTCTAGGCAGCCATGTTAATATTAATCACTCCTCTCTACTCCTCTAATAATAATCACTCCTCTCTACTACCACCACCCACTCTCCTCCCTCCCCCTGCTGCCCTACGTCCATAGCCTTGGAGCTGCTTTGGACTCAGGCTGCTAGGCCTATCTATGATCAGAACTTGGGTAATCGCCATATCCCACCCTCTGAACCCTTTGAATTTACTCTAACTTAATCTCAACTAATCAGATTTTTTTTTTTTTTCTGTGACTTTGGAATTGGCACTGAGAGGATCAGCTCTGCTGTTTGCCTGAACTGAGGGCTTTGTAAAACTGGGAGCTAAGAGGTGGCGTCTTCTGCCATGTGCTGGAAGTAACAGCAAAGGTTGGTGCAGTGAGAGATGAAAAAAGCAGGTACACAGTGACAAGTTGGGAGCCAGAGCCTGGCAAGTCTCAGAGGGAGGCAGAAAAAGAAACTGTGTTGCATTTTGGACATTTTCCAGGTGCTGGGCCCAGCCAGCCCTGGGCCCATGCCTAGCCTTCCCTTGAGTTTCAGGCAGTAGCCCCAGTTTTGTAACATCAGTCCTTCATTCTGTTTAGTTTGTGTGCAATCAAAAACAGCTTTGAGGAAGACCCCGGGCCAGGTAAGGGCAGGGTCCAATCCAGGCTTCGCGGCCAGCCCTCAGCAAAGTCACGCTGGGCTGGGAGCTTGCCACCACCTGGCCTGACCAGTGCCTGGCCTATTTCAGAAGCAGACCCTCCTGCTGCCACTGAAAGAATCTTTTCAACGCTCTGTCTTTGCCTGAGGCACGTGGAGCCAGAAGACTAAGGCACAAAGGAGGAGGGAGGGAGCCTCCAGCAGAAGTAAAAGCAAACCAGGAACTGCTGTTGACAACTGCATCTCTCCCTTGCTGTTCTCAAGCTGTAACCTGTTGGGACTTCACCGAAGTGTTCTCAGCTGAATTCTGTCCTGGGGTCAGGGACAAAGAAGCAGCCCCACTTCCCTACAATAGACAGTCAGTCGGTCACATCTAAAAGCTGCAGGGTTGAGTGTTCCAGTGTGGCTGGAACACAGTCCTCCTGCCGGAAGGAAAGAGAGGTGGGCAACTCCTCATCTCTCCACCACAGTGAAGGTCTGCCTGTTCTTTCTTTAGAAGTAGACGATAGGCTCAAGGATGTACTGTACAACATGGGTAATATAGCCAATATTTTGCAGTAGTTGTAAATGGAAAATGACCTTAAAAATTGTACAAAAATTTAAAAATTTAAGACATCCTGACATATGTGCCCCTAATATGATCACTAAGAAGAGCACGTCGCCCCACAGTGTGCCCGCCAAAAACGTATTACCTCATCCTAACCTTGAGAACACTCAAGCTAAACACAAATTGAGGAGCCTTCCACAAAATCCCTGTACTCCACAAAAGTGTCAAATCACAAGAAGACAAGGGAAGAACAAAGACTTGTCAAAGATCGAAGAAGACAAAGGGAGACGTGACAACAGACTACAACATGGGATCCTGAACTGGATCCTAGAACAGGAAAATGACATTAATGGAAAAACAGGTGAAACCTGAATCAAGTCTGCTGTTAATAGCACTGCACCAATGTCAATGTCTTAGGTTTGATAACTGTGCAATGGTTAGGTAAGATGTTAACACTAGGAGAAGCTGGGTGGGTGGGAATTCTCGGTACTGTTTTCCCAACTCTTCTCTGAGTCTAAAATTATCTCAAAATAAAAAGGGTTTTAAAAAATCAAAAAAAAAAAAAGAAGATACTTTATACACTATCCCATTTTCAATGAAAATTCTATACCCAATCTGGTCAAAGTTCCATCTTTCCTTAGCTCCAATACATGTTCTAAGTCTCTGATCACTGGACTCAAATCAGTACCAAAAGAATTTCATTTCCCCCAAACAAAGCGGAAGCATGTCCACCCACAGCTCCCTCCAAGGCAATGCCATTCCCCACTGCCCCATCTTTACCCACCATACTTCCTCGATAAGCCTCCCCGTTCCTTCTGGAGACCGCCAGAGCAACAGGGAGAAATTTAGTACCACACAGGACACTTTATCCTTGGAGTGCTAAATACAAGTTAAGACTCGTGACTCTTTTCAGCTCTAATCACAGACTAATTTCTCTGATAAAGCCACTCCAGATTTCGATTCAGCTCACACCCTTGGCATCAGACCTCAGAGCTGTTCCCAGCCCAGGCTGCATGGCACATCCTGTGATCTGAGCTCAGGCAGTCACCACATCCCTCCCCCCTGAACCTTTTAACCTGTTTTGTTTTGATTGTTTTAAAATCCTGCCAAACCCATTAGGGCTAATGCTCAGCTGAAAGCAGCCACGACCTCCTGTCAGTGCTTGGCATGGCAGGGCTATCTGCGACAAGGAGGAAGCTCAGGATCTTCTCCAAAAGAGGCCAGAACCCTCTGCTTCCAAAGTGGGGGGAGCAACAGTGGAAAAGGCACCTCCCGCCTAAACCTCTAAAGTCAAAGTCTCCCCTCCCCCTACACCTCAGTCCTCAGCTCTCTGAAGGATTTGAGCAGCTTCAGAAGCACCATCAACCTCACGATTCAAAAAGCCGCACCAGCAGCTCTCTCTCTGAGTTTGTAATCAAAACAAAAGCACATCAGCTCGGTGCTTTGTGACCACCTAGAGGGGTGGGATAGGGAGGGTGGGAGGGAGGGAGACGCAAGAGGGAAGAGGTATGGGAACATATGTATATGTATAACTGATTCACTTTGTTATGGGGCGGAAGCTAACACACCACTGTAAAGCAATTATACTCCAATAAAGATGTTTAAAAAAAAAGCACACCTGTGTTTTGGCAGCTTCAAAGGGGTCACAAGTGTGGAGTGAATGCCACATGGTTAAGAGAGAAGCGCTTTGAGTCTACGACTGCTGCAGATGCACCCCAGCGTTCTGGCACCATGGATGCGTGGTGACCTTGAGGGGTCACCTAGTGGACCCTCAACATGAGAGAGTCATAGCTGGTTTGCCTTGGAACAAAGGTGCCCTCAGGAACTCAGTCTATAATTAAAGACACTCACAGCCTGTCTTTCCAAGGCTTGGATTTGTACTTCTCTCTAACATTGAATCAAAACTTCCTGCAGCCTCCCCTTTGTTCTTGGCTCCTGGAATGTCCCTCCCTCCCGCAACTCAAATCTGGCACATTCTCTAAGACCCAGCTTTAGTTACTTTTTCTCTAAGACTTTCTTGGCTGCCTACCACAGCCCTCAAGGCTCCTCCTACAACCCTTTCAGGAGGTTGCACACAATTCTGCAGTCATTTTAGATTCTTTTCTATTGTTCTCAGTCATTATGTCTGTGTTAATATTGTGTCCCTCAATGTCATGAGCTCCTCCAGCCCAAATCATTTTAGTGCACTCTTAGATTGCATGATTGATTAGAAGGAAAGAAAATCATAAAAACAGTGACAGTGCGCATCTCAGGGCATGGTTTCCCAGCCACCCTCCGTAGTATTCGTACTCTGCATCACGAGAATGAAGCGCTGTGTAATTTCCAAAGGTCAGAGAAAGGTGACTGTGGTTGGCCACCAAAGGTCTGGCGAGCCATGACCATCTGTATGTCCCTGCTGTCTATTTCTGTGTAATCCTCCCCTCATTGAGGGAGTCTGCATTGCAAATGGTGGTGGCTTCCAATCCACAATTACATCATCATTCCTTTAGCCCCAAGTGTGGATCAGTTCTAGATCCCTGCCTTGGCAGCCACAGGCCTTAGCCAGCTCTTATCAACTGCAAGAAGTAGTGACAGGACCATAAGCCTCCTACGGCTGCAGGAAGGGATCACAGGTGACCGTAACCAGCAGAAATGACCAAAAGGACTCTGCCTGTTTGCTTCACCTTGGGTGTCCTTGGAGGGCCAGGCCTGGCTGAGAGAAGAGTTGGGGAAATCAGAAAGGAGGTTTTGCAATGTAACGCTGAGGAAAGCTAGCCCTGTGGACCCCCAGAGGTAAAGAGTCCTGAACAATAGGAAGACAGCAATCCCCATCAACACCACACTCTCAAGGACCCACAGAGACGTGCCCCTGGCTGTGGCTTACCAAGAGTCCTACCTTCCCAGGGAGCAAGGGGCAGGGCCCTCACTGGCCTTGGAATCACTGATCACTCTCAGTAGTGGAGAAGGAGGAACAAGAAAGAAAATCCACTCAAAGTCAGCTCCTAGCAGAGTCCATATAAGATTAAAACAAAAATTTTTAAGTCAGTTTAGAAGGATCTAGGAGCTCAGTCACTGGCTAATTTCTCTGCACCCAATCCATCATGGACAATCAATGTTTTGGCTCAAGTGCTTCTAAATTGAGGTATGAAGTAAGGGAAACATTATACCTTTTATTTTGTCCTGAGAAGGGGAAACCAATTTTCAGGGGTAATACTGCTGAGGAAGAGGAAGATAAACATTAAAAAAAATGAGGTGAAAAAAATCAAAATGACTACATCTAAAAAAGCCTCTAAGACTTCAGATATCATCCTAGCAAATACATTTGACAGAGCTGCATTTGCTCTAGGAGGGCTAGACTTCTTTTTCCTGGAAATGTCCTGTTCTCTGCCCACCACGGCCCTCCCATTCCACACTCCGGGATTTCTGTAGACCACCCAGCCCCTCACCACTCACACACCAGCCCAGCAGCTCCAATGTCTGTCAGGAGAATTGCCTGTTATCAGGCTTATGTGAGATTAAATTTAGTCATTATCTTGGAAGACAATTATCTGATGTTGACAAAGTCCATCAGAGTTCACTGTAGAGAACTTTAATTTCCACATTCAAATGAGATTTGAATTTGATCAGGCATCAATTAAACACTGTGTATTACACAGTGGCCTAACTTCTGAAGAAGACACACTACCTGCTCTGGGCTTGTTCAGCTCTAAGGTTTTCTTTCCTCCTAAAACTCTAGTCCGAGGTTATAGGACAGACTTGGAAATAATGGGCAATACATTTACAGTAATACACATGGGTTTGATTGCTGCTTTTAAGAAGAGCCATAACATTCTAAATTACAGGCTAACTTTCCTGGGTCAGCTCAGTCTCAATGAGGATAATACCATGTGGCAGTTAAGAGCAACCAGACAGACCTGAAACCAAATCTCATGCCATTACTTTTAGCCATGTCAAATCAGGCAAGTTAATTAACCTCTCCATGTTCAGTTTCCTCATCTACAACATAGGAAATAACAATGAGATGATGATTATAAAAGGCATAGCACAATGCCTGATATAGAAGAGGCACTCAATAAATGACAGCTGCCACTTTCAGTACCCCACTTAGGATACTAATCATTTTCTACATTCAATTATTTGTTTATTTATTCAACCATCAAATATATGTTGAGTACCTACCAACCCACTGGGGAAGATAATAGGGATAGAAAAATAAAAATATGTGGCCTCTGTCCTCAAAGACAGAGGAAATCAAGGAAAGCTTTATAGAAGAGGTTGCTCTTAAACTCACATTTGAAGGGTAAGCATGTAGTAAGGACACAAATGCAGGGAGGCCATTCCCTTCAGAGGAAATAGCTTGTGCTGAGTCTCACAGGCTTGATAGAGCACAGCTCACCCAGGTAACTCTAAGCTGGTCCGTCATGCCTGGTGAGGAGAGGTGAAAGCAAAGGTAACGGAGCAAACAAGAGCTGGATGATAAAGGACCACTGTAGACTCTCAGTAAGGAAGAAATTACTTTAGCAGTTTTGCACATTGAGGACAAGGCCCAGCTTTTATTCATTTGTACCCAGCACAGAGACGTGCTATGGTAGTTAATTTTATGTATCAACTTGAAAGGGCCACAACATGCTCAGATATCTGGTTAGGTATTATTTCTGTGTGTCTGTGAGGGTATCTCCAGAATATATTAGCATTTTAATTCGTGGACTGAGTAAAGCTTCCCCAAAGTGGGGAGGCATCAACCAACCTACTGAGAGCCCAAGTAGAACATAAAGGCAGAAGAACATTGCATTCACTCTCTCTGCTTAAATGCATGAGCTGAGACATCAGTCTTTGCAGACTGGGGCTTACACCATCAGGCGATCTCAGACCTTTAGACTCAGACTAGAATTTATACCATTGGCTTTCCTGGGCATCCAGCTTGCAGACAGCAGATCATGCGACTTCTCAGTCTCCATAATCATATATGTATCTATATCTATTTTGATATCTATCTATTTCACCTATTAGTTCTGTTTCTCTAGAGATTACCTGCACATAGCAGATGCTCAATAAATGTTACTCGAAACACAAATTAATGAATAGATTATCCCAGGATTACTGTCTCACTTTTAGGAATTGGATCAGATTTTGAGGGGGGAGGAGGAATAAAAGGGGGAAAATGGAAGTTGCCACAGAAATCTGGTCCTAAACCTCTGTATTTTCCCCAGGGAAAGCCAAGACCTCACATGTTAGATCCTAGGACATACCTGAGCATACTTTTCAAGCTATGGACTATCATACAATCAGTTTATACTCAGGTGACATTGCTCTCTGAACATCAGCATTTCCACCCCCAAAATGGGGAGCACTTACTGTAGGGTAAGTCAGTATCTTTGGTAAAAAAACAAAACAAAACAGGGGCTTCCCTGGTGATGCAGTGGTTGAGAGTCCGCCTGCCGATGCAGAGGACATGGGTTGGTGCCCTGGTCTGGGAAGATCCCACACGCCGTGGAGCAGCTGGGCCCGTGAGCCATGGCTGCTGAGCCTGCGCGTCCGGAGCCTGTGCTCTGCAGCGGGAGAGGCCACAACAGTGAGAGGCCCGCGTACCGCAAACAAAACAAAACAAAACAAACCCAAGCACCTTTCAAAACAAAGGATTTACATGTATGGTTCAGGAATTCAGATGAACCAGAGCCAGTCCTCTAGTGTGCAAGCACATCTGAAGTGGGAGCAAAAGAAGGGCTGGGCTGGTGGGGCAGGGAATAGAGGAGATTCCCGAGGGAGGAAGACGGTGTCTTCCGGGTTCCTCTGGGGAAAGAAAACCAGAATGGACCCAGGCGCTTGTTCTCATCCACTAAGCACTGCGTTTCTTCATTAACCATTTTGCTCTGCATTCACCATGCACGTCCCTATGGGCAGAAATATTACCTAAATAGATGTTCTGTACTTTGCTTATTGTTGCCACCCAAATAAATATTGAATAATAATGAAAATTGTACCTATATAAGTACCATCCGTTTAGCTACACATGCCACAGAGAAGAGGCCTTATGAGTTGCCAGTCTTGGGGATTCACCCACTTACTGCTTGGTTATTCAAGATTACACAGTAAATACAGTAAACCAGAAGGCATAAACAAATGTGTTTTCCATATTCATTGGTTTTGGTAGGCACTGACTGAAAAGTAACTTTAGGATCTGGGTAAAAGGGCAGGGTAAGGTGGCTGGTTCTAAGAATTCAAGGGAGCAGAACCCTGTTAATTATGAGGAGAGGAGAACAACAATGCTTTGCTCAGTGGAGTGTCCCATGAAGGGTTTGCCAAGATCACTTTCCCAGAGAAAGAGTGACTTCGATGCTGTTTCCTTTGATTTTGTGTTCTCTCTAAGTTCTTCTGTGGAGAGGATTCCAAATAGAAATTAACTTCTAAGGGAAAAGTAGCAGCATTCGGTAATAATTTTTTTTTAACTTCATTTATAGTCTGTCCTTTCTCTGACCTTCAGCATGAGTTAGAAGGAGAGAGCAACGGACAGAAGAAATGCATTTTGAAAGCTGAAGAGTCCTTCGTTGTTCACTTGAAAGAGTTAAGTCTGATTCTCCCAGGCCTAACACATTTTCCTGCCCGTGCTCGATAAAACAACCAGGCTGCTTCTTTCCGTGAAATAACCATAATTGCCACTCAGTGAGACTCCTTTTTCCTTCAGAAGGTCTCCTTGGCAATGTTAGCATGCATGTGAACTCTTATTCTCACGTGTTGGTCAAGACGACGCTTGTTAATTAGATTCCACGGTGGCTTGGGTGAGTGGTCAAAATCACCTTGCATTTGTCTCACTAATAACTTCACACTTGGAGTCAGCCTTCCTGCAAGTCACAGCTGCCCAGGGAGGCTGATCTGGGAAGAACCAGAAAGAGCCCACAACCCTTGTCCAAAGATATCTGCACCAACCAGGAGCTACAGGGCTAGAAATGTTGACATTTTCAACTTGTTTTTTGTAGAGGTAGCATAACCTTTTCAAAGAGTTCTGTATTTTCCATTTGGCAAACATAAGTTAAGCATCCTTCAAGCATGCACAGGCATTGTGAGAGACTCTGCAGTACGACAGCCTACATTATACAGAGTCCACATGGAAGATGGATAAGTATCAATAACCAGGATGAAAAGTATAAGTGTCTTAAGAGAGTTTCAGGTAAAATGCTTTTGGGAACTCAAAAGAGGAAGTTATTGATCACTTCTGACTCAGAGGATCATTTGACATTTGAGCTCTGCCTTAAAGGGTGGGTATGGTTTGCACCTAACTGGAAGGCATTCTAGTGGCGCTGAAATTTGTGAGCTTTTTTCCTATCTTTTTAACAGTGAATATCCTAAAATAAATAAGTGATTTTGTCTTTCAGATAAATTTTCTCTGTGGCAAGAGAAGTCTGGGACCAGCAAGTGTTTCATCAAGCACCACACCAATCACTTCAAAGGAAAGGGCACCAAAACAGCTGGACTGGTGAACTTCCTGGATTCACATTTTTACTTGCACCAGGCAAAACTCTGATATAAGTGATAGAAACTGATATTTTCCAGTAACTCCTTTGGGGGATATATGATCCCATAGTAGCAGGGGGACCAAAACCCTGTCAATGGCTGGGTATGGAGGCTTGGGGAAGGACTGCCCTCAGTCTGGAAGTATATGTAGGAAAGGTGGGCTAGCTATGGTCAATCCAAAGTCAGCAGGTGCGATGTCACAGAAAATGTGGGGCACGAGGTCAATTCTAGCAGTTCCTTGAGATACTGAGACTATGCCTTTTTGTAAAAATCTTTTTTTTTTTTTACTTCTAGTTGTGATAAAATATACATAACATAAAATTCGCCATCTTAACCATTTTAAAAAATTTTTTATTGGAGTATAGTTGCTTTAAAATGTTGTGTTAGTTTCCGCTGTACAGCAAAGTGAATCAGCTCTATGGGTTAACCTCATTCACATTGTTGTACAACCAATCTCCACAACTACATTCACCTTGTGAAACTGAAACTTTACACCCATTAAACAACTCTGCATTTCCCCCTCCCCGCAGCTCCTGGCAACCACCATTCTACTTTCTCTCTATAAATTTGACTACTCTAAGTACCTCATATAAGTGGATTCAAACAGTATTTGCCCTTTATGTGACTGGCTTTCTTCACTTAGTTAATGCCCTCAAGTTTCATCCATGCTGTAGCATATGTCAGAATTTCCTTCCTCTTTAAGGCTGAGTAATATTCCATTGTATGTACATACCACATTTTGTTTAGCCTTTCATTCGTCGATAGGCACTTGGGTTGCTCCCACTTTTTGGCTATTGTAAATAATGCTGCAATGAATGTGGGCACATAGGTATCTCTTCAAGACCCTGCTTTCAGTTCTTTGGGGTATATATATCCAGAAGGGAAATTATTGGATCACAAAGTGATTCTACTTTTAATTTTTTGAGGAATGACCATACTGTTTCCCGCAGAACTGTACCATTTGACATTGTCACCAAAAGTGTACAAGCGTTCCAATTTCTCTACATCTCGCCAACTCTTGCTATTTTCTGGTTTTTTGAAAGTAACCATCCTGATGGGTATGAGGTGGCACAGAGACTTATAATATTGTGCCCAGTGGATGAACCTGCCTCTGCAGGGAGGGAGTCATTAGACAGGAGAATTGGTGCAGCTTCAGTCTTAAAATAGCGATGCCACTCAGCAAGCCTGCAAAATAAGGCAAAAGAGAGGCTCCCAGGGAAGGGTTGCCTGCCAGCCTGCCTGAGTCAGGCCCACTCTGAAACTCCTGAGATATGCATGAGCCATCCACCATCTGAAGCTATTGTCCTGTAACTCAATGGAACAGTTTCAACAGGAAAGGCCTTCATTTGGCAGCATTGTGAAAGGGGAACATATTGCTCAAAGAAGCAGTGTTAGGAGGTGAAGGCAAAATGCCCAACCCCTCCTCCGAGGCTTGATGTACAAGCACAGGGCAGTGCCACAGGCATTGCCAAAGGAATCCCAACCAATGGGAGGCAATGTGAGAGACTGAAGGTGTAGCTGGTTCTATCCTGAGCTTAAAACAATCTATAGGTCCTAGAACTGCAATTTTTTAAGTGATACCAGATAATATAATTAGCCCACCATATTATACTATGAACTCTTGGAGGGAGGAGGGTACTGAATATTTTTTAGAACACTGGCGTGAATGTTTTTGAAGGGGAAGAACTGGATTTGAACTGCTTTTCTGGCATTTAGAGAAATCCCCAGGATTCTGAGTCAAAGCTTCAACCACAGAAATGTGAATCCTTTGAATGTAGATGGGCCCCTTTTTTGCTGGCACCTCTAGCCCTGAGATGACACTAAAATTTCCTCCAAATGTCACTGCTCTTAAATAGGCCATCATCTCTCAGCCAACTTGAACTCTGTCCACCCATGGCCAAAGTGTCCAGATGCTGGGCTCCGTCAGTGTAATCTGAAAACACAAGCATCCAAGCAGTTCTTACCCTGGTTCATAATGATATTTTGGGATACAATCTGCTGTTTAAAACAGCTGTTGTTGATTTACTTGGGACACATGCTGATTTTACGTCAAACAGAATGTCACGCAAACTTCTCAAGGAGTCCTAGCGAAAAGAAAGAAGAGCATTTATAAACATTTGCCTACATTTGAATCCCCTGTATAAAATTTTTCAGACATTCTGGGAAATAATGTGCCTATCTAACTGACTTCAGATTTCCTATTTCATCATGCATGCTCTTATGCTTATGTGAACCAAAGAGGAAAGGAAAATATATCTTCTGACAGTGAAGCACTAGTTACACTGAGGAAGCCTCTAATAAATACTGAAATAATAATGAAAAACATTATAACAATTCTTTCTTTTCAGGGAGGGACCTTACCTCCCCAAGTCTTCTCTTTGCTGTTCAACCTTCCTTTAGTCCCCTAATCTCAACCACTTTTCATCATCTTTTTCTTTCCAAAATGAAACCAAATTTATTTGGTTTAACAAAGACTTCTTTCTTTGTAGGTTTATTGAGCACAAATAACACAGACTGTGATCAATTTGAGGATATAAATAGAATGGATCTTTTAGCTTCCTATCAGAAAGACTGCCAGATGTGGGCGCTTAATAAATTCCTAAATAATCAATTAGGTTGAATGAAGAGTTGGTTAGTGCTCCAGAAGGAATCATCTGAGGGACTTTCTGAGTGGAAGTTTGTCTCTGCCTTACCACTCTGCCCTCTCTCCTGCAGATAACTATCTACTCCTATGGCTCAGCCCTGTACTCAACCCCTCACCTTGCCATTGGCCATCAGTAGCCTTCCACCTTCCAGCTACTGGGCCTCTTTGCTCTGTCTTTAGGTATCATATTGGTCTGTGCACAAGGCTATCAGTTCTGCTTTCTTCAATGTGCTGGAACCATCCCTGACCTGGATTACTCTTTTTCCAGCTCACTCTCCTCCATTCTCAAGTTTAATTGGTTCAAACCACAGTCCTCATACTGACACATCTGTGTTTCAGGAAGGTGACCAAAAAAGAAGAACTGGGTTTTTTATAGTTTCACCAAAAAGCCAATTCCAAAGCACATCCAAGTGGTCAATTTCCCTTATGATCTATGATATACTGACATATATAGGACTCCTTAGGGAGAAAAAAAAAAAAACCACAGAGGTTATAAAGAATCAGTCACGAAACAAACACTGCTACTCAAATTCACTATGATAATAAAGGATAGCATATTGGAGCTATCCAATACAGCAGGCACCTTCTGATTCCATAAAGAAGACCTGGTCTACTTATGGATCAAAAATTCAACATAACAAAGCAATTTTGAAAAATTTTAAAGGTGTGGTGAATTAATCAGAGGCAAAAAAATCACTATGTAGCATGTCTTAATCTATTCAAGCTGTTATAACAAAATATCCCAGACAGGGTAGTTTATAAACAACAGAAATTTATTTCTCACAGTTCTGGAGGCTGGGAAGACCAAGATTGAGGTGCTGGTATGGTCACATTCTGGTGAAAGCCCTCTTCCTGGTACATACCCAGCACCTTCTAGTTATGTCCTCATATGGCAGAAGGGGTGAGGGAGTTCTGTGGGATCTCTTTTGTAAGAACACTAATCCCCCAATATAAATCAGTACAATTATTATGGAGAACAGTATGGAGGTTCCTTAAAAAACTAAAAATAGAGCTACCATAGGATCCAGCAATCCCACTCCTGGGCATATATCTGGAGAAAACCATACATGCACCCCAGTGTTCACTGCAGCACTATTTACAATAGCAAAGACATAGAAGCAAACTAAATGTCCATTGACAGAGGAATGGATAAAGAAGATGTGGCACATATATACAATGGAATATTACTCAGCCTTAAAAAAGAATGAAATAATGCCATTTGCAGCAATATGGATGGACCTAGAGATTATCATACTAAGTGAAGTAAGTCAGAAAGAGAAAGACAAATATCATATGGTATCACTTATATATGGAATCTAAAAAAAAATGATAAGATGAACATTTACAAAACAGAAACAGACTCATAGACTTTAAAAACAAACTTATGGTTACCAAAGGGGAAAGGTAGGGGGAGAGATAAATTAGGAGTTTGGGATTAACATATACACATTACTATATATAAAATAGATAATCAACAAGGACCTACTGTATAGCACAGGGAACTCTACTCAATATTCTGTAATAACCTATATGGAAAAAGAATCTGAAAAAGAATGGATATATGTATATGCATAACTGAATCACTTTGCTGTACACCTGAAACTAATACAATGTTGTAAATCAACTATACTCTGATATAAAAAAATTTTTTAAAAAGAACACTAATCCCATTTATGAGGACTCCACCCTCATGACCTAAGCACCTCCCAAAGTCCCCACCTACTAATACCATCACCTTTGGGGTTTGGAATATTAACATCTGAATTTGAGGGGAACACAAACATTCAGACCATAGCACAGCACCAATATAGGCTAGGCTTATCCTAGATACTGAAGATCCAATAGTAAACTTTAAAAGTCCCTGCCTATTGAGAATTTACATTTATTTGGGAAGACAGAGAAAAGCAAGTAAAGACAGTAACTGAAAGATGTACCTTTAGATACTAATAAATGCTCTGAAGAAAATATAATCAGGTTGAGGGATTGTAGTAAAACAGCAGTGGGGGCAAGGAGTGTTTTAGGTTGGATGGGTGGGGAAAGAGTCTTTGTGCAAACTCTTTCAAAGATCTGCAAGAGGGTTTCCCTGGTCACGCAGTGGTTGAGAATCCGCCTGCTAATGCAGGGGACATGGGTTCGAGCCCTGGTCCAGGAGGATCCTACATGCCTCGGAGCAACTAAGCCCGTGCACCACAACTACTGAGCCTGTGCTCTAGAGCCCGCGAGCCACAACTACTGAGCCCATGAGCCACAACTACTGAAGCCTGCGCGCCTGGAGCCCGTGCTCCGCAACAAGAGAAGCCACTGTAATGAGAAGCCCACACACAGCAACAAAAAGTAGCCCCCACTCGCCACAACTACAGAAAGCTCGCACGCGGCAATGAAGACCCAATGCAGCCAAAAATAAATTTATTTTAAAAATAAATAATAAAGATCTGGAAAAGACTCTTCAGACAGAGGAAAGAGTAATTGCAGTAATCCTGAGGAGGAAATAAGCCTGGTGTGTTCATGGGACCTAAGAAAGCTCACATGACCAGAACAGAATATGTAATAGGGACAGAAATAGAAAATTAGATTAGAGAAATAGGAAGAAGCCAAAGTATATGGGCCTCGCTGGCCATGATAAAAATTTTGATCATGGTATGACAGGAACATATTGGAGGATTTTGAATGAGAGGTGGCAGAATCTGACTTAGGTTTTAAAAATACAATTGAGGCTGCTGTGTGAAGATTGGATTGGGGTCAGTCTCAACCAGAAGCAAAAAGATTCATAAGGAGGCTCTTGCACTAGTCCAAATGACTGTTTATGGTGATGCAATAGGATAGTAGTTTTGAAATTGAGGAATAGTTAGATTTGAGGTGTAATTTGAAGAATAGACAGGATTTTCTGATAGATAAGATCTAGAATATGAAGTCAACAAAAGATTAAAAGGTGGCTCCTATAGTTTTGGCCTGAACAACTGAGTAGATTTATTGTACATGCTAAGTTTGATAAATTTATTGGACATTGGAGATTCCAGCAAGGCACCGTGCTGTGAATTTGGAGTTCAGAGGAGAGGATGAGGCTGAAGGCAGAGGATACACATAATACTTAAAGACATGAAACTAGATGCCTAGTTTCTTAGATGGAATCATCTAAGAATATAAGAAGACAGAGATCTGAGACATGAGCCCCAGTGTACCCCAAATAGTGATCAGAAAGAAGAGGTGGAGCCAGCAGAGAAGGCTGACAAGTAGTTGAGGATACAGAATGAATATCAGAAAACTGTGATGGCTTAGAAGCCAAGAGAAGAGTGCTTCAAAAATAAGAAGTGAAAATTTGTGTCAAATGATGCTGAGAGTTCCCCAAAGATGAGAACTGTAAGGTGGTTACTAGAGTTGGCAATAGGGAAGGGACTGGGGACTTGACCAGGAGTGGTGAGGACAAAACACAAGAGAATGAACTAAGAAGAGATTCAAAGATGAGCAAGTAGAAGCAGAGTACAGACAACTGTATTGGAGTTTCTGTCATCAAGAAACAGTGAAAACAGTTTGAGCAGTGAAAATAGGATGTAGGTGAAGGGAGACATGGGACTTGGGGTCAAGTTTTCTCTCCTTGTTGTTTATTTTAAGATAGGAAGTATTAAGAGTATTCATATACCTATGGGAACAATCCAGTAGAGAGGAGAAAATTGATTATATGTGCTATGGACTGACTGTGTCTCCCCAAAAGTCATGTGTTGGAGTCCTATTCCCCAATGTGATGGTATTGAATATTGGAGGTGGACCCTTTGAGAGGTGATTAAATTATAAGGGCAGAGCCCTCATGAATGGGATTAGTGCCCTTATAATAAGAGACACAAGAGAAATAATGTCTCTCCACCATGTGAGATACAGCAAGAAGGCATCTATCTGCAAACCAGAAGTGCTCTCACCAAGAAATGAGGCTGCCATCATCTTGATCTTGGACTTCCAGCTTCCAGACTGTGAGAAACAAATTTCTGTTGTTTAAGCCACCCAGTCTATGGTATTTTTCTTATAACAACCCGAACTAAGACAATACAGGATGGAAAATGAAGAATTGCTGGGGTTTAATTAAAAGAGAATAAGCTCCAGTTCCTAAATGAATAGAGGCGTTGGCTTTGATAGGACAAATGCTTTCTAATCTAAGTGCTTTTCTTTCCAGAATAAATATACTAATTGCTTCCATTTTTTCCTCCTTTCATATGGGCTACATATGAAACATAGGTATTATTTATTTCCCATTTCACCAGGAAAATGAGACAATATAGTTAAGCAACTTTGTCTGAAGTCAAACACCTAATATCAGTATCAGAGCAGGACTCATACTCTGAGCTTCTGAGGCCCCATCCCTGGGGGGGGGGGGGTCTCCCTACTTCTCCACACAGCATGTGTGTAGGTGACATGCAATGGAAATGCCACTCAGGGGGATGAGTCAAAGCCACCGGTTTAGTAACTTGTGGAAAGTAAGTAAGGCAAATTCATTCAAAACGAATGTTTTCAACTTTGAGCTGCACCTGTCTTCCCCAGTCAGCCTAGCCCAGAGTCTCAGTACTGACAGATGGTCATTATGACTTACCAACGGAGCACTACTACTCCTTCTCTTCTGCCAGTCCTTCCAGATGCATTTCTTCCCAAATGGCAGACTTATCAAGGATATAGTGTCTTCTGCTATCAAGTAGCCAAGTGATGGACCAGAAACATATTAGACAGCACAGCGAAGATGGTCTGGAATTATCAGTTTGCTGGGCCTAATGCTCAAATGCATAATTAACAGCTGACAATAGTTCTGGGTTGGGCACAGTCCTGTAATGGTCAGATCAAGGCATCATCTATAGCACTTAAACCTGGGCATTTGCAATTCTTCTCCCCTTAATTAGGAAGTTGGAAGCTTTCTGTCTTAAACAGCTTTTTCTTTTCCCTTTTTTTTTTTTCATCTCTACCACTACCTAACTTGCCCTTTAAAAATATGCTCAGTTTCTTCCAAGGATAAAACCAGAGTGAGAGATAAAGAGGATATGAATCTGAAAGGTAGTCTTTGCTGTTTTGCTATATCTGCTTGAAATTCCACAGCTGGCACTGAATCCTAGAGATTACTGGATGACTAATGAGTCACACAGTTCCCAGTCTTAAATGTGCTTGTGAAAATGTTTAGGGATTTGACCACAACTTTTCAACATCAAGAATGAGAGGTGTGAGAGCTCTCAGACATCAGCTAGCTCACCTCTTGCCAGGTCTGGAATTTTCCCTTCTGGATGAGATTCTAGCAGATGCTTTAGCTAGTCTTATTTTATTTTTTTTTTAATTATTGTTATTTTTTTTTGTGGTACGCGGGCCTCTCACTGTTGTGGCCTCTCCCGTTGCGGAGCACAGGCTCCGGACGCGCAGGCTCTGCATGCGCAGGCTCTGCGGCCATGGCTCACGGGCCCAGCCACTCCGTGGCATGTGGGATCCTCCCGGACCGGGGCACAAACCCGTGTCCCCTGCATCGGCAGGTAGACTCTCAACCACTGCGCCACCAGGGAAGCCCTAGTCTTGTTTTAAATATCTTAAATGATGGCACTCCTTCCCCTTTCCACTGAAAGGCTATTTCACAGTCCAGTGGATCTTATCACCAGACTGTGTTTTCCAGAAAGTTGCCTGAAATTCATTTTTTGTTAATTTCTTAACATAACTCACGTTGGCAACTCACCTGTGAGTAGCCTCTCTCCCTCGATGGCAATTAAGCGAGTAAATCTACAATGGAGAGATCATCAGCCAATCACTTCCCACTACTCCTTTTTCCTGTTGGATACACCAAGCATGCTGAGAAGCTTTGGGCACTGAACACCCAGTGGTGTTCTGTGGCTTTTACTCTGTCTCTTCAATTATCACCTCATCACTCTCAGCCACTGCATGGAATGTACCCATCTACCAGGCTTGGCAGGGGATTCAGTCATTAACACAGTGCCGTTTATTCACACTGATTCCCTCCCTGGCCCTGACCCCACAAGGATTCTTAATGAATTCTACTGTCAGTGACTGCAGGGTGGGGACAGTCAGCAGAAGGTACCCACTGCAAAGGTGGTCAAGGTAGAAGACTTCTCCCACCTCCCTTAAGTGGCTCCCTGTTTCCCACTGCCACAATGTCCTTGTCCATTCTCATGACAGGTCCTCTGGACTCAAATTCACTGATGCTTTTCCTTCCACTCGTCCTCCTCAGTCTAGTCACTACATCTGGCCATCTTTCCAAATTTTCCCATTTCTCTGAACCCATTTCTCTTTCTTCTTCTACCTTACAACTCTTATCTCTGAAATACATTAATCACTTTCATCTTTCTCTCAGGTGATAGACAACCCTGTAGGCTACATAAGACAGTATTTCTTTCAACTTTTCACATACTGGGAAACTGACATATCATGGTCAAGTGACTTGTCTGAAGTCAAGCAGCTATTATCAGTATCAGAGCAGGACTCCTACCCTGAGCCCCATCCATGGCTCTCCCTGCTTTTCCCCACAGCATGTTCCATTGTGTGTTCATGACACACAATGGAAGCAGTCTTTGCTATCGACTCCCCTGTTTTCCTAGGAGGTACTTCATACCTAAATATACTTATTTTAATGCCATAAAGAATCAACCTTCTACCTTTCCTTTTTATAAGAATTGGGTATTCTGGATGTGGTTTTAAATGGTTAAAAACAAAGGAGCAGTTTCTTCCAAAGTTATTTCTTTTTCTTTTTGCACTTAGGCTAAATGTGTTCACTATCTAGAAATGCTTCAGTACCTTATATGATGACTGAAAAGTAATTTAATAGAATTTACATTTTGAATCCAAGAAAATCCCATTAGGCTAAGGATTTATAAAGACAATTTTATTTTGCTCAGTTCTTGCTTGAACTAAACACCCAACTTGCCACAATCAAACAAAAAGCTTTTGTCTTCCTAAACTGACGTCACGTGAGTTGTTCTGTTCTGCTTTAGAATCCACAGGACTAGAGTGAAAAAAAAAGAAACAAAACCAAAACAAAACCAGCAGTAACTGGAAAGTGAACAGGATCAGGAGGATGTGACTAACATAACCTGCATACTGCTTACTAAATTGCTTTGAATTTCCACACAATATGATCTACCAGTCTACTTCAGTTTCCACACTGCATTTTAAGAGTTTTTGCTTCACTACTCTGGTTTAATTTCTAAAAAAACACAGGATTTCAAAGTTATGGCCAACTTCTTATCCCAGGCAAATTAAATTAAGCCCCTGGCATGCAACTAAAAGTTTGTTTCACCTAATTGAGCAGCTAATGGGTATGGATGAATTTGAGGTACAGATAAAAATATTGTTTTCAAAGAGCCTTTCTGATTAGCATGCTCTGAAATGGGCAAAGAAAAATATTTATGCAGCCATTTTTATAAGCACGTTCAAATCCATTCGTTAAGCTCCAGGGAAGATTTTGAAGGACTCTGTCCTGTCTTTACATGAAGTGATCTACTTATTGCTGAAAGAGGACTAAAATTCTTTACCAAAGACATTCTGACATTAGGCTGAATCAACACCCAGCCAGTAGAAAATGTGCTCTTCCCATTACCAGTTTGTGTCTTCACTCGAGGAATGAGTGTGTCTCCATTCCGATGAAACTCTATTGTTTCATCTGATAAATGGCCTCATCTAATAAATGGCTTTAGTGCTACTGTGCCACTAAAGCAGCTCTTAGTGGGATAGAGGAGCAAAGAAACAAATAGCTGGGGAGGATTCTCTGAAATATTAACATTCTGGAACTTGTTGCATTAATTCCCTAGCATTTTGCTGTGTTTGTTTTACAGTATTGAATGTCAGGGCAGATGGCTGTTTCTCCCTATGAATCTCCTTCTTCAATATTGTCTTTTTAAAATAAGCTTTTGTTAACAACAAAACCATATATGTATTATTTTCTACATCTAGAAAAGACATGCAAAAAGACACCATGCTTCTAGAATCCACATGCCATTTTAAAGTCAGTTAACAAAACCTTAGAGACACTATTTTAAATGACAGCTATCACTGTGACAAAGTTGCCTCAAATTCTATTATTCCTGTACATCTACAACCTTCTGAGGGTCTTGTGTTTGTCTGTTTGTTCACTGTAGTTCTGGTTTTCTGTTCAGCTCTCCCGATCATTTATAATGAAAGAACAGAGGAAATACTCTGGGGTGGAGAGCAGGATACGCACACGGATTATGTCCCAGCAGCTACATTCCCTGAAAACTGAAGTCAGGTTGTTGTGGGGATAATTCTCTAGCAAATGCTTGACTCGATGGCCCTCCATGTGTTTACTTCATTTGGTCCATAGGTGAACCTGTCACATCACATTTACAAGGAGCAATAAACCTGTTTCCAGTACACCCTCAACGTTAAGGGAGCTCCTTTAAATAAAAACATTCTCTATCCAAGTAATCTGTTTTCCATACCTGTGTCCAGAACTGATTGTCAGAGATGCAAAAGTTGCCATCTTAATACAATTTGTCTCTTCTTTTGCTGAGCTAGGAGCATAGTATCTAGTGGACACTTTCAAGTTTCAGAACTGTTGTGCAATTCAGTTGAATTATATCCCCCAGCCCTACCCCAAATTCGTATGTTGAAATCCCCAGTACCTCAGAATGTGACCATATTTGGAGGCAAGATCTTTACAGAGGTAATCAAGTTAAAATGAGGGTACAGTGTGCGTCCTAATCCAATATGACTGGTGTCCTTATAAAAGGGGAAACTTGGAGACAGATACATATAGAGGGAGGATGATGTGAAGACACAGGGAGAAGACAGCCATCGACAAGTCAAACGGAAAAGCCTGGAACAGATCCTTCCTTCCTTCACAGCCCTCAGGAGGAACCTGTCTTCAAGATGCCAACATCTTGAACTTATAGCTTCCAGAACTGTGAGAAAATAAATTTCTGTTATTTAAGCCACCTTGGTTGTCGCACTTGGTTATGGAAGCCCTTGAAAACAAATACAGATAATCATTTAATCATCTACTTCCTGTGCTCATTTAATAAATCATCAAGACTGACCTGAAAAGGCTTCCACATCTACTGGTGGGAATCCCTCAGTCTGGCTATTGAGCAACCTTTATAACAAGAAATTCTAATTTTTTGGTGCTGCTCATCAGTCTGCCGCAGATTAAATTCATTCTTATTCCTGGCTTGAGCAAGAAAATTTCACTTCTGTTTGTCCCATTAAGGTGCAGAACTTTTCTTCCCCAACTAACATTAGTCCAGCAAGTAATCGCTCTCTACACTGAGATCAAGATTCCAATTCCATTCTCTTCTGGGTGTAAAAGTAACAGATGCTAATTACACATCATTTTATTGTTCACTTACTACCTCAAAATGCATAGCAAATATAACCTTCCCTTTGTGTGACACATGTATATCCATGAGCCATATGCACACACATACACACACATTTATCAATCTACTTTCCCCCTTTCTACAAACTCTTGCTATGTACCCAGAATTGGCCCATCCTGGAGGTCACAGGTAGAGTTCTCACCTGGAATGGGAGGGAAGAAAGGAAGGAACTTAACACGTCTATACCACCTACTATATGTATATAAAGTTAAGACATATATTATCCTAATTAATACTCAAAAGAATGCTGCGAGGTATGTACTATTACTTTTACAGATAAAACAAATGAACCCAGGGTGGTAACGGTCACTCACATTTAAGTGTCCTGGCCAGGACAGATACCTTTCTTTTCCCCCAAGTCTTCACTGCAATACCACCCATGCATGTATATCCAGGCTTCCTCCTCAATCAGAGAAAACATCTGACAGGTCCAGAAAAAGAAGCACTGTTCAGTCCTCATGACCACAGCAGAGTTTCCTCCTTGAAAGTTTCCATGGCAAGAGCATTAATTGGGGCCAACAGCACCTGGAGGCAGGAGCTCTCTTCTCCCCACCTGTCAAGACTTGGCTCACATGCCATCCATCTCACAGGACCAGGGAGTGTTTAATGGAGTGGATTGGGATCAGTGGAGATTGGTGTTTAGGCCGTTCTCCAAGACCTCTAGAATGGCTGGGAAACATGCCTGTTTTTGGCAAGGAGTCCAGTGCTTATTGTGGTTTTATTTTTAAATAAACCTCTGTGACATTTTTTTTAGTTCCCTGTTCTATTGAAAGCTCTTTCAGTTATTCAGATCAATTCAATCAGAATTTATTGAGCACCTATTCTGTGCCAGATAGAGCTGGGGTATAAAAAGATCACTAAGATACTGCTCCAGGAACTTGAGGAATGAGGAAGAGGCAAAGACAAGAGCAATGAAGGGTTACAGATAAAGAGCTAGAGGAACTCAGGCAAAGGAGGCATTGCTTCTGGTTGGAAAAAAGACAACATGCATAAGGAGCTAGCATTCGATACAGACCTTTAGGAGTTCAGTCATTCAGTCATTTAGTCAGAAAAGATTTAATGAACATCTCTCATGTGCCAGGCATGTGCTAAGAACTGGAGACACAAGAGGGACACAGTCCTTGCCCTCAAGGGATCTGCATTCTAGTGAATAATTAGACAAGGGGCAAGTAAACTAATTAATTAATTATAGCTTGTTATGGATATGAGAATTGAATGAGCAGAAGGCACTGATAGTATTAACCAGGGTAGGTGGTGCTGGTGGCAGGGTAGGGTACCTACTTTGGCAAAGTGGGCAGGGAAGGTCTTACTCCAGAAGTGAGTTTTAGGGGAAATCTGAGGCATGAGGAAGAACCAGCTATTTGAAAAGCAGGGATTGGAATGATCAAGATTCTGTGAGCATTAAGTGAAAAGTTCTTAAAAAGAAAAAGAATTTGGGATTATCAAGAAAGAGTCAAAAGGTCACTGTGGCCAGAAAATGGAAGCAATGGGACAGTCATCTTGAGAAGGGCTGGAGAAGTAGGTGGGGTTCAGGTCTTGCAAGGCATTGGTCATAGGACGGAATCTGGATTTTCTCCCAATTGTAGAAGGACCTTTGACGGGTTTTAAGCTGGGCAGTGGCATGAAGCCAATTTGCATTTTGAAAAGAAAGGTCCTCATCCACCAGAGGGCAGAGAGCAGAAACAAGAAGAACTACAATCCTGCAGCCTGTGGAACAAAAACCACATTCACAGAAAGATAGACAAGATGAAAAGGCAGAGGGCTATGTACTAGATGAAGGAACGAGATGGAACCCCAGAAAAACAACTAAATGAAGTGGAGATAGGCAACCTTCCAGAAAAAGAATTCAGAATAATGATAGTGAAGATGATCCAGGACCTCAGAAGAAGAATGGAGGCAAAGAGCAAGAAGATGCAAGAAATGTTTAACAAAGACCTAGAAGAATTAAAGAACAAACAAACAGAGATGAGCAACACAATAACTGAAATGAAAAATACACTAGAAGGAATCAATAGCAGAATAACTGAGGGAGAAGAACAGATAAGTGACCTGGAAGACAGAATGGTGGAATTCACTGCTGCAGAACAGACTAAAGAAAAAAGAATGAAAAGAAATGAAGACAGCCTAAGAAACCTCTGGGACAACATTAAACTCAACAACATTCACATTAGAGGGGTCCCAGAAGAAGAGAGAGAGAAAGAACAGAGAATATATTTAAAGAGATTATAGTCGAAAACTTGCCTAACATGGGAAAGGAAATAGCCACCCAAGTCCAGGAAGCGCAGCGAGTCCCATACAGGATAAACCCAAGGAGAAACATGCCGAGATACATAGTAATCAAATTGGCAAAAATTAAAGACAAAGAAAAATTATTGAAAGCAGCAAGGGAAAAATGACAAATAACATACAAGGGAACTCCCATAAGGTTAATAGCTGATTTCTCAGCAGAAACTCTACAAGCCAGAAGGCAGTGGCATGATATACTTAAAGTGATGAAAGGGAAGAACCTACAACCAAGGTTACTCTACCAGCAAGGATCTCATTCAGATTCGATGGAGAAATCAAAAGCTTTACAGACAAGCAAAAGTTAAGAGAATTCAGCACCAGCAAACCAGCTCTACAACAAATGCTAAAGGAACTTCTCTAAGTGGGAAACACAAGAGAAGAAAAGGATCTACAAAGACAAACTCAAAACAATTAAGAAAATGGTCATAGGAACATACATATCGATAATTACCTTAAACGTGAGTGGATTAAATGCTCCAACCAAAAGACACAGGCTTGCCGCATGGATACAAAAGAAAGACTCATCTATATGCTGTCTACGAGAGACCCACTTCTGACCTAGGGACACATACAGACTGAAAGTGAGGGGATGGAAAAAGATATTCCATGCAAATGGAAATCAAAAGAAAGCTGGAGTAGCTATACTCATATCAGATAAAATAGACTTTAAAATAAAGAATGTTACAAGGAACAGGAAGGACACTACATAATGATCAAGGGATCAATCCAAGAAGAAGATATAACAATTATAAATATATATGCACCCAACATAGGAGCACCTCAATATGTAAGACAACTGCTAACAGCTATAAAAGAGGAAATCGACAGTAACACAATAATAGTGGGGGACTTTAACACCCCATTTTCTCCAATGGACAGATCATCCAAAATGGAAATAAATAAGGAAACACAAGCTTTAAATGATACATTAAACAAGATGGACTTAATTGATATTTATAGGACATTCCGTCCAAAAACAACAGAATACACATTTTTCTCAAGTGCTCATGGAACATTTTCCAGGATAGAGCATATCTTGGGTCACAAATCAAGCCTTGGTAAATTTAAGAAAATTGAAATTGTATCAAGTATCTTTTCCAACCACAATGCTATGAGATTAGATATCAATTACAGGAAAAGATCTATAAAAAATACAAACACATGGAGGCTAAACAATACACTACTTAATAATGAAGTGATCACTGAAGAAATCAAAGAGGAAATAAAAAAAATACCTAGAAACAAATGACAATGGAAACATGATGACCCAAAACCTATGGGATGCAGCAAAAACAGTTCTAAGAGGGAAGTTTATAGCAATACAGTCCTATCTTAAGAAACAGGAAACATCTCAAATAAACAACCTAACCTTGCATCTAAAGCAATTAGAGAAAGAAGAACAAAAAAACTCCAAAGTTAGCAGAAGGAAAGAAATCATAAAGATAAGATCAGAAATAAATGAAAAAGAAATGAAGGAAATGATAGCAAAGATCAATAAAACTAAAAGCTGGTTCTTTGAGAAGATAAATAAAATTGATAAACCACTAGTGAGACTCATCAAGAAAAAAAGAAGACTCAAATCAATAGAATTAGAAATGAAAAAGGAGAAGTAACAACTGACACTGCAGGAATACAAAAGATCATGAGAGATTACTCATAATCTTTACAAGCAACTCTATGCCAATAAAATGGACAACCTGGAAGAAATGGACAAATTCTTAGAAATGCACTACCTGCCAAGACTGAACCAGGAAGAAATATGAACAAACCAATCACAAGCACTGAAATTGAGACTGTGAGTAAAAATCTTCCAACAAACAAAAGCCCAAGACCAGATGGCTTCACATGCGAATTCTATCAAACGTTTAGAGAAGAGCTAACACCTATCCTTCTCAAACACTTCCAAAATATAGCAGAAGAACACTCCCAAACTCATTCTATGATGCAACCATCACCCTGATACCAAAACCAGACAAAGATGATACAAGGAAAGAAAACTAAAGGCCAATATCACTGATGAACATAGATGCAAAAATCTTCAACAAAATACTAGCAAACAGAATCCAACAGCACATTAAAAGGATCATACACCATGATCAAGTGGGGTTTATTCCAGGAATGCAAGGATTCTTCAATAGATGAAAATCTATCAACGTGATACACCATATTAACAAATTGAAGGAGAAAAAACATATGATCATCCCAATAGATGCAGAGAAAGCTTTCGACAAAATTCAACACCCATTTATAATAAAAACCCTGCAGAAAGTAGGCATAGAGGGAACTTTCCTCAACATAATAAAGGCCATATATGACAAACCCACAGCCAACATCGTCCTCAATGGTGAAAAACTGAAACCATTTCCACTAAGATCAGGAACAAGACAAGGTTGCCCAGTCTCACTACTATTATTCAGCATAGTTTTGGAAGTATTAGCCACAGCAATCAAAGAAGAAAAAGAAATAAAAGGAATCCAAATTGGAAAAGAAGAAGTAAAGCTGTCACTGTTTGCAGATGACATGATAGTATACATAGAGAATCCCAAAGATGCCACCAGAAAACTACTAGCGCTAATTAATGAATTTGGTAAAGTAGCAGGATACACAATTAATGCACAGAAATCTCTGGCATTCTTATACACTAATGATGAAAAATCTGAAAGTAAAATTAAGAAAACACTCACATTTACCACTGCAACAAAAAGAATAAAATATCTAGGAATAAACCTACCTAAGGAGACAAGAGACCTGTATGCAGAAAATTATAAGACACTGATGAAAGAAATTAAAGATGATACAAATAGATGTATAGACATACCATGTTCTTGGATTGGAAGAATCAACATTGTGAAAATGACTCTACTACCCAAAGCAATCCACAGATTCAATTCAATCCCTATCAAACTACCACTGGCATTTTTCACAGAACTAGAACAAAAAATTTCACAATTTGTATGGAAACACAAAAGACCCCGAATAGCCAAAGCAATCTTGAGAACGAAAAATGGAGCTGGAGGAATCAGGCTCCCTGACTTCAGACTATACTACAAAGCTACAGTAATCAAGACAATATGGTACTGGCACAAAAACAGAAAGACAGATCAATGCAACAGGATAGAAAGCCCAGAAATAAACCCTTGTACATATGGTCACCTTATCTTTGATAAAGGAGGCAAGAACATACAGTGGAGAAGAGACAGCCTCTTTAATTAGTGGTGCTGGGAAAACTGGACAGGTACATATAAAAGTATGAGATTAGAACACTCCCTAACACCATACAAAAAAATAAGCTCAAAATGGATTAAAGACCTAAGTTTAAGGCCAGAAACTATCAAAATTTTAGAGGAAAGCATAGGCAGAATGCTCTATGACATAAATCACAGCAAGATCCATTTTGACCTATCTCCTAGAGAAATGGAAATAAAAACAAAAATAAACAAATGGGACCTAATGAAACTTCAAAGCTTTTGCACAGCAAAGGAAACCATAAACAAGACCAAAAGACAACCCTCAGAATGGGAGAAAATATTCGCAAATGAATCAACAGACAAAGGATTAATCTCCAAAATATATAAACAGCTCATGTAGCTCAATATTAAAGAAACAAACAGCCCAATCCAAAAATGCTCAGAAGACCTAAATAGACATTTCTCCAAAGAAGACATACAGATGGCCAAGAAGCACATGAAAAGCTGCTCAACATCACTAATTATTAGAGAAATGCAAATCAAAACTACAATGAGGTATCACCTCACACCAGTTAGAATGGGCATCATCAGAAAATCTACAAACAACAAATGCTGGAGAGGGTGTGGAGAAAAGGGAACCCTCTTTCACTGTTGGTGTGAATGTAAATTGATACAGCCACTATGGAGAACAGTAAGGAGGTTCCTTAAAAAACTAAAAATAGAATTACCATATGATCCAGCAATCCCACTACTGGGCATATACCCAGAGAAAACCATAATTCAAAAATACACATGCACCCCAATGTTCATTGCAGCACTATTTACAATAGCCAGGTAATGGAAGCAACCTAAATGTCCATCAACAGATTAATGTATAAAGAAGATGTGGTAATATATACAATGGAATATTACTCAGCCATAAAAAAGAATGAAATTGAGTCATTTGTTGAGACGTGGATGGATCTAGATACTGTCATACAGAGTGAAGTAAGTCAGAAAGAGAAAAACAAATATCGTATATTGATGCATGTATGTGGAACCTAGAAAAATGGTACAGATGAACTGGTTTGCAGGGCAGAAGTTGAGACACAGGTGTAGAGAACAAATGTATGGACACCAAGGGGGGAAAACCGTGTTGGGGTGGTGATGGTGGTGTGCTGAATTGGGCGATTGGGATTGACATGTATACACTGATGTGCAAAAAATTGGTGATTGATAAGAACCTGCAGTATAAAAAAACAATCAAGAAAAACAACTAATACTAAACTTTCTTTGGGTTATTTGTATAGAAATATGTTAATATAAATGTTTCAGACATTACATGAAATTTCTAAAAATCTTATATGTTCTGATATAATGTTATAAGTCATAATTCTAGTTATTAGTTTAAAATGTATATCTGAGAAATAACTAAATTTCCTTGTCAATTGCATTATTACAAACTTTCATCAAATCTTTAACTGTGGTCATTTTTAAGTTTTTTGTCATGTACAGACAGTTCTGGGTATACTCTGAAGCTTTTGCAAAAATATTCCTATAAAAAAAAGGAAAAGAAAGGTCAAGTTGGAGCACCGTGTGGAGAATGGGCTGGAGCTGGGAGGGGAATAAGGAGACTGTAGCATTGGTCCATTTGAGACAATGTGTTTTATACAAGGGTGAGGCCCGGAGATACAAAGGTAGATAAATTTGAGACATATTTTGAAAAAGCAAACAACAAGAACTACTGGATTTAGGTAGAACATGGCATTTAAGTAGATAAAACCACATAAGCAAAGATTCAGAGGGGAAAAATGGTGGCTCTATGCGGGTTTCATTGAGACTAAAACAGCATGACTCTTCTTTGTTATAGAGCCCTGGGTCAAGGAACAGCATTATCCTCACTCCTTAATTTCAGCTTTACTCCCCACCCCCACACCTCCACTCTCCACATATGACTCATCATAATAAAAAAAGTAAAGGTTGCTGGAGTTCACAGACACCTAAACAAACATTGAGGCCAACATTCCCCAACATGTAGTCTGTGAAATACTTGGTATACTACATGCTTCTTGAAAAAAAGAAAGGGGGTTTGTGGTCAAATAAGTTTAGAAAATGACTTTCACATCCCCTTCCTAGAAAACTACAATGCACATTGGCATACTAAAGACTCCGAGATTTTTTTTTTTTTAACACAACAATCTATTTACTTTTGTTAACAGTTAACCCATTTTTTTCCCAAACTAATAGGACTTTGGGTCCCTTATTCCATAGAACAACCCTAGGGATCCTGTGGACCACTGACCTGGCCCACAGGACCAGTTATATAATTTGCAGGGCTCAGGGAAAAATGAAAATGCTGGGCCCCTTATTCAAAAATCATTAAGCATTTCAAGTCAGTGACAGCACAGTACCAACCCAAGGGTAGGGCCATTTAAGCATGGGGTTCTGAGGGACCGCACAGATCTAGTACAACCATGAAGCCAGCCTTGAAGGTCCATCATCTTCAAGTTACAGAGGAGAGGACAACCCAGAAAAGTGAAGTGGCCTCCCCATGATCTCTTGTTAGGTCAGTGGTGGCACAAGATCTGCCCCCTGGGCCTTGTGATCATTTACTGTACGCCAGATTGGCTTCTACAGGGTGAACCAGATACTATGGGAGATGGATCTTATTGCTACCTCTGTAATTCATGTCACTCCTCAGCCAGGCACTTCAGCAGGCTCCCTACTACCCTAAAGGACCAACTCTGGCACAGCTTACTTCTCATTTGCTACTCAAGCCAATTTCACTGCTCTCTCCAGTCATCACTCTGGTTTATTGAAACTGGTCACAGAACCTAATTACTACCCTAACAGCAGTGTGGGAATAAAGTATGGCTTATAGAAATACTGTGAACTGCCTGGCTACAGATGAATACGAAAGCCAGGTTAGAGGAGTGGAGGAGAAGACGATGATTATTTGACTCTTCCCCTGTTTGTGAGAAGGAACAAATATTTCCTATCCATATTCCATACACACATAACACAATATTTTGTAAAGTGCATGTGCCCAAAAAAGAAAGTGCTCTTTCTGCCTTAAAGGTAGGGAAGCTGAAGAAGTCTATGTGGAAATAGAATGAGCAAATTGTAAGGAAACTCCAGTGCCCTGTGAAACTATAAAGTGGGTGATGCCTAGTTCTCCAAGAGTAAAAACAGAGAGTGCTTCAAGGAAAGGATATTAATGAGCTCTAGAACAGACTGCCCTGAAATAGACATATTTCAGGGACAGAAAGGAGAGGATGCAGGTAGATAGAACACACAGCCTGAAAAGGAATAGAAAGTCTTAGAGAGAAGAAATGGGGAGTTAGTCTACTGTTTTTCCTGTTATATTAGTTAGCATTTTCCAAAGAAACAGAACCAGTCTGTACACATGGAGAGAGAGAGAGAGAGAGAGAGGAGAGACACAGAGAGAGAGAGAGAGAGAGAGAGAGAAAGAGAGAAATGGCTCAAGTTATTATGAAAGCTGACAAGTTTCAAGATCTCAACAGGGTGAGTTGGCAAACTGAAGAACCAGGAGAATCAATGATATAAGTTCTAATCCAAAGACCAGCAGGCTCAAGACCCAGGAAGATACAGGGCAGGAACAGTTGGGGACCACTATGTGAAAAGGACCTACCTGAAGAACAGAGCTGAGAGAAGAACAGAGCTGAGAGATGAGGAGAGAGAAAGAGAGAGAGCGAGAGAAACTGAGTCCTGGTGACATGGTTTGGTTTGACCCCCTGATTCAACTTTGCTTGGACTTTTTAGTGGCATGAGTTATGTGTATATATATGTATACATGTATACATATATGTATACATATATATACATATGTATACATATATATATGGTATAAGGTGTGGATATATAGGATATATAAAGGTATACATAAATGTACTCAACATAAATTAATCATCAGGAAAATGCAAATCAAAACCACAAGATATCACTTCACACCCATTAGGATGGTTATTATCAAAAAAACAAAAGACAATATATTTTGGTGAGGATGTGGAGAAAGCAGAACCCTCATAAAGAGTTGGTGGGGATGCAAAATGGTGCAGCTACAATGGAAAACAGTATGGAGGTTCCACAAAAAAATTAAATATAGAACTACCATATGACCCAGCAATTCCACTTCTGGGTATTTATCCAAAAGAATTGAAATTAGGATACAAAAGAGATATTAGCACTTTCAGATTTGTTGCAGCACTATTCATATTAGCCAAAATACAGAAACAATCTAAATATCCAAAGATGGATAAATGAATTTTAAAATGTGGTATATACATGCAGTGGAATATTATTCAGCCTTAACTAAAAAGAAGGAAGTTTTACCGTATGCAACAGCATAGATGAATCTTGAGGACATTATGCTAAGTGAAATAAACCAGTCACAAAAAGACAAACCTTGCATGATTCCACTTATATGAAGTAGCTAAAATAGT
The DNA here is from genome assembly GCF_963924675.1 of Phocoena phocoena. Lineage (NCBI taxonomy): Eukaryota > Metazoa > Chordata > Mammalia > Artiodactyla > Phocoenidae > Phocoena > Phocoena phocoena. Next base: position 90,368,770 of record NC_089221.1, on the reverse strand, counting down.
CAAATGTATAGCAGCAAAGAATAGAATGGTGGTTGCCAGTGGCTAGGGTTGGGGGAGAGGAAATGAGCAGTTGCTAATCAGTGGGTGTAAAATTTCATTTACGCAAGATGAATAAGTTCTATAGATCTGCTGTGCAATGTTGTACCTATAGTTAACAATACTATGGTATTTTACACTTTAAAATATGTTGAGAGGGTAGATCTCATGTTAAGTGTTCTTGCCACAATAAAACAAGATAAAATAGGAATTTCAACTCCAAAAAACAAAAAAAGGCAGCAACAACATAGGATGGGAAGCTGGAGCCACTTGCGCGTCAGTGCTAACTTCAAACAAATCCATGTTGATTACTATGTTGTTTTCTTCTTTTCCCCTCTCCCCTCCTCTCTCTTTTCTTTCTTTATTTTTTTCCCCACAATTTTTGAGCTCTCAACTGTTCCAAGAACTATGCCAATCACAAAGTTTATGAAAACAAGCACTAAAGAAGTTCACAAGCTGGGATTAGGAAGGTCATGGTGGTGGGGAGAGGATAAAACATGCATCACTATTACACTACAGTAAGAACAGTGTTGTAATAGTGACACAAATTGCCTTGAAAGCACAGGGAAGGAATGACTCATTCACCATTTGTAGGGTGTAATCAGGAATGTATTCCAATGCTTTGGGTCTCAGTATCAGAGGAAAAGTAATTCTGAAAAAATAATTTCTATTGCTTAACCTTGGAACCTTGTAATTGGTCACATTTTCTTCTCTGCTTTGACCACTAGGATGCTCAGAACCAATACATGGTCTATATTCTAAAGTAACTCTAGTTCATTATGACAATCATTTCATATCTTAACCTGATCACTGGATATATCTTATTTTTGTAATGTTCTCATTTATTTTCATTCTGTTGTGTTTTGTACATTTGTGTAAAATATTCCAAAGCCTTTGGTAATGAAGCATGCATAAAGAAATTATGTCCATATATGCCTTAGTGAGTAATTTTAGCTATTTAAAATAATATTCTTAAATGATAATTTGAGCAGATAGTAATTCTTTTACAGTAACCCTATGATTCTTATTTAAATAAATAAAGTAATATGTACTGCTTAAAGAAACGATAGGTAAATCAATAGGATAAAATAAACAGCCAAGAACTTGCCAATATTAGTATATATAATAATTTAATGTAAGACAAATGTAGTATCACACCTTTGTGGGGGAAAATGAATATTCAATAAGTAGTGTTGGGATAATTAGCTCATCTTTGAAATAAAATAAAAGTTTACCTTAATCAGATAAAACTTTTGATGGTTTAAAGAGTGAAATGCTAAAAATTAGCCTCAAACAAATGAGAAGAAAATGTATTTAGTATTTATCAGATCTTAATGTTTGGAATGCCTTTTAAGGAATTAATAAATATAAAAATCAAAACAGAAAAGGGCAGTAGAATTGGTCATAAAATATAAAACTTTCTATATAAAAAAATACCATAAACAATTTTAAATGGCAAACAATATATTGGGAGCTGTTACTTGACATGGAATATGCTAGCTCAATACATAAATCTTAAACATGTAAAGAAACAAGAAGAAAAGAGCCCTAACATGGTTATAAAAGTGAGTCAAGGGCTATAACAAAGAATTCAGAAAAAGGAAAGACACAAAAGGCTATTAAGAACAATATTTTAACACATCTGTCTCTGTAATCTCAGTTTTTAGGATTTTACCTAAGAAAACAACCTGTGGTGAATCAGATAAATGTTATTAGGATTTGGATGGAGCATTATGTAGAATAGTGAAAAACTGGAAATATCCTAAATGTCCAGCAATAAAGGAATCATCACATAAATTTCAAAGATAATGTAATAAAATGGGAAAAAAACGCATAAAACTTTCAGAAATAACTTTATAAAACCCATAATTTTTAAAATAACCTTAAAGTGCTAAAAACTATGATTCCAAGGCTAGATATGTAAATAAACATAATAAAATAACATGTAGCAGGAATATAATCAATTTTCAAAGCAACTTTTTTTTCTCAATCTTCTACAATGAGTATATGTTAACTTTACAGACAACAGCAAAGTTTCTTAAATATTGAGGAATTTTGAAAAGAAAAAGGAAAATTCATTTCTTTTGTATGCTTTACTGATTTTCAGAGAGAAAGAAGAAGAGAAATACATTTAAGAGGAGTGTATTTAAGCTTCCTGTTCCCAAAGCAACCTCAGAAAATATAGTCCCTCAAGCTTCCATGTCTTATTCAGAAACACAGGCATTGAACATGGTCTTACATGGCCTGAATACAGTCATGGCCTCCTGCAGCTGCTTGTGGTAGGGGGCAGGGCAGCAACACCTTTCCTTTGCAGATGCTCAGTTCCCTGGTCTTCTTGCAGCCTTTTCCAGCAGGGCCAACCTCACAGAATGAGGGAGGGTCAGAGGTTATATCTAAACTTGGTTTAACATCAGACTAGGTGCTAAGGAGCTGGATAAATGCAGGCCTGGCTGACAGGGAGGCCTCTCTTTCGTGTAGAGTCTACACAAAAGAGCCTGTGCTTTGGCATCTTCCAAGCCTGGGTGCCCTCCAGGTTCCCCTTCCTCTCTGTCTCCTCCAAGTTGAGCGACAATAGCACAACTACTTAACCTTCTTGAGTCTCAGTTTCCTCAACTATAAAATAGAAATGATAATCTCTGCCTCATGGTGTTGTAAGCAGGGCTTCCAACCAGGCAGCCCTCAATGGTTCAGCTGTATTGATTGCTAAAATTTTCAGTACAAGTTGGTAAATAATCACTGCCCAAGCCTCTACAGCCTCCCCACGGCCCCTACTCACACTTCTCTATAATCTTCCAACTAAAGACACAGAGGGGACTTCAGGTCCCTGCTCCAGGCCCTGTTTGAGGGTGCCATTTGAGTCATCCATGAAGTTATCTTATTAGTTGTTAAATGTTTTGAATATCATCCCTTGTTGTGGGAATTAAATATGAATGAGGTGATTCACATCCGTGAGATTACAGACTGCAGAGATTTGGAGATTTTTTTCAAGACGCATATAGTTGCAGTAACCGACCCAGGTCAAGAGGATATTTTTGCTCCTTGGGACCAAGATACCTCCCCTAAAAAGGTAAGGAAGACTTGAGGAGAGGGTGAAAGAGAAGTGAAGAGTATGACCCAAAAGCAACTCTCTTGGCCTTTAATCACTGCCTATTCCAAGTTCAGAGGATTGGGCAAGTTCAACCATTCATTAAGCCTCATTATGTAATCACCAGAAGTGACCTTCCTTAGCCTTGTCACTTTGCATATGAAGAAGATAACTAGTTTTTTTCACAATAAAAATAGTTTCTCTGAAGAGAAAGTACATGGCCTCAGAATTTAATAGATCATCTGAGAGTTTCTGACACTGATAAAGTTTAAGTGTTGAACTTATGGTCTATCTGGTTTCAGCGCTGGGCTGCCAACTCTTCAGAAAACAGAGGTGCTAAGAAAAAAAAATCCTTAGTTTATGATTCTGGTCTTTTCTCCAGGGTATTCTGTCCATTCCTTACAAAGATGGACCTATAATAGTCTGCTCAGAGATATTTCATGAGAGTGATCACTAATTCTGGTAGATATCCCTCGTAATGGACAATCCACACTCTTACTCTTTTCCAAAGCATTTTTTTGCCCTTTCATGAGATAATATTGAGAAACCTTCTGGATACTGATGATCTAACACAAATTTGTTAAGAAAAAATATTGTCTACATTTTCTAGAAATATGCACATTAATGATACCAAAGTGAGTACAACTTACATAGAATTACTTCTTTCTTGTTCTTGATGTAAATGCTACAAAAACATAACATGTGATATTTAACTGGCCCAGCTTCCAGAGACATTGTTATTCAGTTGGAGTGAGAATTATATTAATCTGAGTGTACTTAAATGGGATAGAATTCAGATACTTTTCTTTCACGTGCTAGGTTTCCTGTTAAAAAATGTACCTTTCTTAACACTATATGTTCTACTCATTCTCGGTTATTATTAAGTCCTGGGGAAAAGAGAACAATCCAAATTCTTGTGCCCATGTCTATTCTTTTGGCACTTAATTTTGCACACCTGCTCTACCAATTTGGAAACTTGACACTCAAAAGGCTCCAGTGCCCCTAAAGACAATTTCATGAACTATTACTGTTCTTTTCCTCCAGGTAAAAGGTTCTTTTACCTTGTGAACCTCATGACCAAACTTTGGATGAAGGCAACCTGCACTTTTCACAGGTGTTCTTGTTTGTCACAAAGGACAAATTAAGTCTCCAAAAAGACTCATCTGCTAGCTTTTTCTGATGACTTCTATTTCAAGGTCTTCTCTCTCTAATTAGCCTCCCCAAATGGACTGTTTAATGCATAACTAATCTTGAACTTGCTCTTTTCTTTGACTGAAGAGAAAATTGCACTTCATTTTGTTGAGCTATGGTGCTTATGTTGCACATTTAACAACGAGTGATATTTTAGAATTCTAGATGGCAGCTGTTCAGAGTTTTCTCATTGGCACTATTAGATTGGGAATTACTAATGGTGAATATATAAGCCCTCTTTAATATGCAATCTAATTAAAAAATTTCTAAATATTTAGCTTCTTAAATTCAAATTATTTTCCAAAGTATATTAGTCTAATGTGAAAAAGGAGCATTCTTTTTCGGATCCAGAGGAAAGTTGAAAGCATTTATAACCTTTATCATGTGACCAGATAAATCATTGATGACAATATAATACAGTGTGTTGATCTTAACATCTTCCTAGCTCTGTACTAACATCATTTTATCTATTTCTATTATTTTCTTTTCAACAGTAAATAAAATACTTCAAAAAAATTTAGTCTGGAAAAAAGAAAGCCATACTTTCTTTGTGTTGTTTTACCAAAGTCATTTTTTTAAAGTTTGTTTTTGTTTGTCGTTCTACTGCAAGAAGTGGAACAAAATAAATATACACAAGTTGAAATACTACAAGCAAATAGAGTTCACAAAATGATTCCTTTCAATGCTTGATGCCACACTTAAGTAGCCAGCAAACAACAGTGTCTCTCCTGTCCCTACAAGCAGACAGGGTCCCCCTGAAGCAAGTAAGAATCTGTGGGCAAAGAGCCCAGCGTATTGGAAAAACTTCCTAAACTTTTCTTTCTAAGAAGTACAGCCCTTACCTTTTTAAAGGAGCCTTGAATTGAATAGAAAGTGGGAACAAAAGCTAAAAATCCTTAGGTTTGGGGATCAACCAAGGAAATAAGAAATTGAGAAGAGTTGCAGAATCAAAGAATGAAAAATGGTATAAAACAGGTGCTCTAGGGTGGACTTCACAGAAGGAGGAGGCACTTATCAGGTGGAAGAGAAGAAGAGAAAGTCCCAGACATAAGGAAACAGAGTCGCATGAGTGCTCAAGAGTTACATACACACCACGTCGCCACCCCGCTGTACATATCTGTCTCCAACTGAACACAACAGGAAACTAAAATGGATCTGGGGCTTGGTTTAGACTGAAGCTCTAAGACTATAGGCAGAAACTGCTCCCAGATTCCAAAATGATGCACCTCTGCAAGGTTTGTATCACACATGGTCCAAAGCCAGTCTTGCCTTTTTCAAAAGAAGGGTAGGAAATGGTTGAAATGGATGCCTACCAGGTCGCTAAAGGAAAAAATGGGCTGTGTTTGGGGAAGATATTGTATTCAAAGATGGAGATGTACCACAAGATATCCAGGCACTGTGAGAGGAAGCCAGTGATTGGTAAAAGCTTGTGTCCACATCAAGGGAAAGGTCAGTGAGAGAATACCAGCAATGGAGAGGGTTCCCAAAGAGCCCAGGAAAATGTCCCAAGACAAAGTTAACTTTAAATGTCTACCATCGATTGATGCATCAATGAAGACCTTCCCCCACTCCCTTGCCTCTCCTGCCTCCCTCTTACCTTGTTAAGGAGTTGGAGAGTAAGGCAGAGAAGAGCTGGCAGAACAATGAAGCCAGTCACATCCTCTTCACCTTCTCACGTTGGGCTCTGATAGGCCAAAGCTGGAGGAAGGGAGAAATTATAAATTTGAATAAAATTTGGAGTTATGACTGGAAATCCAGGTGATTGAATTGAGACTACTCTGCAGATTAAATATTTTAATTTTCTAACTGTGACCAGAAAAGTCAGTGGTATCTACCTCCAATTTTATCTGGGGACAGAAAAGAAACAGCTTGTGGAGTGGGTTTGCTGCAGCAGCTTTAAGAGAAAAAAAAAATTTTAATTACTTTATGTTTGTTCCTTATAAGTCCTGTTTGTTCATTGTAATGGTAACATAGAAATGCATATAAACAGTTAAACAGGTAGGTGAAAGAATAACAGGTTGAAGAATAACACTAAAAAATGAGAAAGCATTCCACAGAAGAGATGCAGAATTAGGAAAGACTGAAAATCTGTTGGAGGTACAAAGAAAAATCTGCACTGCATTTAGGAAAATATAGAAATGGAACTAAAGAGGCTCTGATAACAGTAACTGTTTCATAGTAACTATCTTTAAAAAAAAAATTGTCTCTGGGCTGAAAGACTAACTTCCTTCTCTTGAGGAAAACAAAATAAGAACAATCTACTGATGTGGAATAAGCATTTCTCACTCAATCCTTAAATAAGAAGGGAGGGGCATTTTTGGTGGGACAACTGGTCTATGTTTTGGGGCCACGTGTACCTCCCGTGTAATGCAGGAAATCAACTTCCTAATATAAAGTAGTCAGGTGTGAGTTTGGGTAACAAGTCAGTTCTCCCAGAACCTCACAACTAGAAGTGTGCTTTCCCCTGGTTCCTTCAAATGCCATGCTGGCACCCTCTGCTGAAGTTTCAGCTCTAGTTGTAAGGTCATACTTGTGACTTCTTTCTCACCCTAGGCCTCTTCTGGTCCACCACTTCTTTCATTTCTCATCCCTGCCAGGGATGTAGCACATGGTAGGATATGAATAAATGGGGTGATATCTAAAGCTCAGCCCTCTAGACACCTTCCTAAGCCATTTCTAAAATGCTGTCTGGCACCATGCTAGGAGTAGTGTCATGCCAACTGTGGGGATGCTCTGAAATATATGCTAGGATAAGCCACTGTTCTGGAACATGTTTTTGCCACGTATTCCAAGAAAGTACAACCCCAAGGGGGCCAGACAGCTGGGATATTCACGTCTGATGACTCGTATTTCTTCTCCTTTCTACACTCAAACACCTCCTCTCAAAAATGGAAGGGCCTTGGGCTTCCCTGGTGGCGCAGTGGTAGAGAGTCCGCCTGCCGACGCAGGGGACACGGGTTCGTGCCCCGGTCCGGGAAGATCCCACATGCCGCGGAGCGGCTGGGCACGTGAGCCATGGCCGCTGAGCCTGCACGTAACAAATGTCAGTCCTCTCTACACTATGGCTTAAGATAAAATGCAGTGATCCAGATTCCCTAGGCTTAGGATTCGATTTATGAAAGGAATTTTGGCAAATTTAAACAACTTTTTTCCCCCTCTCAACAAAGCCTGGATTTCAACACTGTAGTCTCACTGTGAATTTTTTTAAAATATGGTTTTCCACTCACCATCAAGAAATGACTTCTCTGTTCCAAACTCCCATGACGTGATGAAGTCCATTGATTTATTAAGTACAGAGCCACATGACTTCTGGGAATGAAAAAATGTCAGTTTAATGTTTGCAAAAATATTATTCCTGTAAAAATAATAACCTAGATGTATCTGCCTTTGGGGAATTGTGAGCTAAGAAAATAATTTATGCAAGTATAACCACTGCATCTAGGGCCATAGATGATAAACAGCTTAAGACCAAATATGGCTGAGTTTCTACAAATTTGGATCTCTTGCAGATGCTAGAATCATAGGGAATAAGACTCTGTAGAGATTATTACAGAGAAATTTGGTACAACGAGAGATGACTTCTCCTAGGAAACCAACGAGATTAGTAGTATCTATTCTTTCACAACTTGACCCCAATCTAGTACTCCAGCCATATTTCCCATTCCTCACCTGTGTCAACCTTCTCTTTCAACAAAGCCTGCCAACCCATGGGCCTTCACATCCACTGATTGCATTCCTATATTTGTGTCTTTGGTCTTACAGTCACTTCAGTCTGAATGCCCCTAAGTTAGAGCTTTAAAGAGCAAATCCATGAGGATTGAGTATCACAAGTCTTGCCTCCTTATATTTCCATCAAACGAGGAAATCTTGTGTTGCTATAAGAATGGAAGTACAATATTTAGTTAGATTTCCTAAAAAAAATTGGACAATTGTGGTATCATACTTTGAGGGAAAAAGAGATATGTCCAATTTCCATTTGCTATAGTTTGTCTATTCCTTTCAAAAGGACATCTGAGTGGGAGCCATAAAGCTGAGTCTGGCTCTGAGGAGAGGGAAAAAATGGGAGCATAAACACTGAGCAGAAAGCGGGGAGGCCATGGTTGTTACCATAGTGATGAACATCCAGTCTGGATGGTGTTGTTGCCGGCTTGCGCTAGTGAGTGGGAGAAAAACCACCTTCCTTCTGGACTAGTGGAGCTGAGGACAGAAAAATCTGAGTTGACCAATTTAACTCTCTACTTGAGAGCTTAAATTGTGTCTCTGCAGATATGGCCAATATTTATTAAGCACCAACTAAGTGGTTGGCAATGTGCCGGGTATTTTAGAGGATTTAATGTATGTAAATCCCCAAAGTTAGGGACTAACACCCCTATTTTAAATATGAAGAAAGTAAAGTTTCAAGAGGGTAAATAACTTGTTATTTAATGGCCTAGCTAGTAAAAAGGCAGGGCTAAGATTTAAATCCAGGTCTTTAACTTAATTTAATCAAATTTACTTTCAACATAAACCTATTTCCACCAAGCCATAACTATGCCTATCAAATGACAAGGCAGGAAAATTGTGTCCATTTGAATAATGCAAACTTAGGAAATCCATGGTTATTCCAAGCTTTGACATTTTAGTTTTCCTTCTCTTGCAAGTTTCTCAGAAAAATAATTGATGTTAAAACTTTCTTTCCTTCATTTAAAACAGAATTAGTTTTCTGATAACAAATTAATTGATTAAGAAATGATTCAAAATGACAGCTTTCAATGTATTTTGCATTAATGTAACAGTATCCATGATTTACTGACTGCAAACATCATCTTATAGATAGGCAAAGGTCATTGAATTATCTCATTTGTTCTTTTTCTTCCAAAATAGGGGAATCTTTGAATTTTTAACAACAATCACTTATTACCAGTAAACATAATAAACAATATCAAGATATTAAAGGCCCTAATAGTTCTATTCCCATTCCCATCCCTAATCTAAAATAATAACTGTTGGCACTTGTCCATTTTGAACATATATGCAGTGTAGTGATTCAGAGTGTAAATTCACACTCCAGCTTTACCACTTATTAGCTGTGTGACTAGGCAAATTAACCTTAGACCTCAATTATTTATGTGTAAAATAGGGATAATAATACTACCTAAACACATGTGAATGTTGTATGGAATAAACGAGATAATGAGATAAATTATGTTAACTGTATAGCACAGTACTTGGCACACTGTAGCACTTTATAAATGGGTGAATACATGTATGTATCTCTTTATACATTTTACAGAAATGGATCACGCTATACATATTGAACTATAATTCTCACTTAACAAAATATCTTAAGACATATATCCATCCACGTCTGTATGTAAGAAGTCACCCTATCAAATGCTGCATAATACTTTATAAGACAGTGTGCCCTCACATGGCCTTTCCTCAGTGTGTGTCCGTGGAGGGAGAGAGAGCAAGCTTTCTCATGTCTGTTTACAAGGGCACTAATCCCATATTGGAGGCCCCACCCTCATAACCTCACCTAACACTAATTACCTCTTAAAGGCCCAAATACCATCATTTTGGGGGTTAGGGCTTCAACATATAAATTTTGGGGAGATACAAACATTCAGTTCATAACACATTAACAGAGGGACAAATTTTTAAATTGTAAGTGTTGATATGCATCATCAGAGTTTCTACAATTTACACTCCTATCAAAATATGTGAGAGTTCCCATCTCTCTACATCTTATCATTAACAGTTTTTATAACTCATTTTATTATTTGATAATCTGATAAAGCACTACATCTAACTTTGGTGTGCATATATTTGATTATGCATGAGGATAAACATTTTTTCATATATTTATTGGTGAACCATATTTCTCCATTTGGGAATTTCCAGTATATATCTACTGTTGATTTTTCTATGTTAATATTTTTCTCATTGATTTCCATGAGTTATTTATACACAAGATATTAACTCTTGTCTGTCAATACTTATCCACACCATACTTTTCCCATGGCATCCAGGCTTGACCTTTCTAATACTCATTATACTCTAAATTGTTCAATGTGATTCCTTACTTACTAAATCACAAGTTTCACAAGGTATGATCTGTACTTATCTTATTCAGTGTTTTGTTTCCAGCACCAACTACAGTGTCTGGCCTGTAGCTGGTGCTCCAAAGCTGTTGAATATATTAATGAATAAAACATATATTGCAAATATTTACCACTGTATATTGTTTTGTTTTTCTTTTAACTCTGACATCTTGGTCACACCACTTTTAATTTTTATAATCAAATTTGTCAGCATGGGATAGGGAGGGTGGGAGTGAGGTGCAAAAGGGAGGGGATATATGTATATGTATAGCTGATTCACTTTGTTATAAAGCAGAAATTAACATACCACTATAAAGCAATTATGCTCCAATGAAGATGTTTAAAAAAATTTGTCTAATTGTTTTTACAGCTCTCAAGTTCTTACCTTGCATAGAAATGCCTTCTTCAATCCTAAGTGATTAAAATAGTCTCCTGTATTTTTTCTATTTATATGTATAGTCTTAATTTTTGCAACTAACTCTTCAATCTGCCAATTATTTGCATTGTGTGTTTGCAGTAGATATACAATTTCATTTTTCTCTAAATAAAGACCATGCTATTTATTGAATGATCCACCTCTTTACCACCAATGTGAATTGCAATCCTTATATTCTTTACAAGATGTTATATCTGTATGTTTTGTTATGTGATAAGGCAAATCTCTATTTTTCTTCTTTAAAACTTTCTTTCCTAGTCTCCTTCAAGGACACAGCCAGATAACTGTTGTCAATTTATCAAGTCTCTGTTGAGTCAAGTCAATCCCTAAAAGGTAAGCCAATGAGCAGGGCATTGGATCAAGAAAAATTATCTGTCAATCAGGCTGCCTTCATTAGTTTTCCAGTTTTAAGTCGCACAGCTCTGAAAGATCCATAATCATACCTATCTGACCTGCTTCACAGTTATTATGAGAGAAAAGAGTGCAAATTAATCTTCATATTAATAGTGCTCTAAAAATTAGAAGTTCCTAAGAAGTGAAAATTATTCATATTCTCCATTATTGACGAGTATCCAACCATTTCATCTTGAGAAGACTTTACTCAAATTTATTGGAACTAGATGAATAACTTTCTGTGGTAAGTGGTGGCAAATCACTAAAAACATTTTCCTGTTTTTATTGCAAGTCGTACTCTAAACTGCCAGCGGATAAGTAATCCCACAAAATGAATCAAATACCAAAGGGGTTCCTGTCCAGTTCTGTGCTTCTCTGTTTTTGGCAAAGTGCTGTGTCTGCCACAAATCAACATAATCCTGCAGCCTTTCATTCTCTGACAGGATCCCAGGGGAGACTGGGGAAAGCCCCGTGTGCTTCTCCAGACAGGCAGTGGGATGGTTAGATGTATTCGGAGTACTATATTAGTTTCCTGAGGTTTCTGTAACAAATTACTTCAACTGGGTGGCTTAAAACAACAGAAATTTATCCTCTCACAGTTCTGGAGGTCAGAAGTCTGAAATCAACGTGTCAGCAGGGTCACACTCCCTCGGGAGGATCTAGGGGAGAATCCTCCCGTGACTCTTCCAGCCTTCGGTAGCTGTCAGCGTTCCTTGACTTGGGGTCGCATCTCTCTAGTCTCTGCCTCTGTGGTCACATTGCTTCCTCCTTGCTGTGTTTTCCATACTGTCTGTTATAAGGATATTTGCATTAGATTTAGGGCCCACCCAGATAACCCATCTCATCTCAAGGTCTTTAATTCAATCACATATGCAAAGACCCTTGTACCACATAAGGTAACATAGCAGGTTCCAGGGAGTAGGATATGGACAAATCTCTTGGGACCCCTCTCCATCCCCCACTTCAACCCACGACAAATGCCTATGTCATAAGAGATCAGGCTCAGGATGTGCAGTGCTTTACCAACTTGACACCCGACAGGACACAACTGACATTTGCCAAATGGAAGTTCATTCCTAAATGGTGGACATGAAGTTCTGACGTCTTTCTCTTTCTAAAATATACTTATGCTTCTCTCACACTCAAACTTGACTCAGGTTGAATTCAAAGATATACATCCAATTATTTCCTTCCTGCTCCCACTCCAAATCTTTATGCTTTAAAAAGAAAAGAGTCAAGACAGGATCACCAAACTAACACATTTCTTGCTTCAAACAAACACGACGCAGTGTTGGAACAAGATACAGGTCCCATCACCAGCCTTCTCATCAGGCAGTAGCTCAGGCACTTATCACAAGGCAGCTTGTATTTTTCCCCTAAGCAGTCCTTTCCCTTAATCTTTCAGGGTAAAGCTACACCAGGACTGATTTTTCACCACAGATGGCAAAAGACTAAGATTCCCTGAGATTTAAAGTGATTTCTTAACTTAGTCCTTCAATGGAAGAATCTCCTGTTCCACAGGTCCCTGCACTGATCTGAAGCCCACAACATGTAGGTGCTGTTGGTGCTGACTCACAGCTTGAAACTCAATGGTTTTTACATAATCCTTTCGGGATTTTTTATATTACTCTTCACATTCAGCCTTCAATCTCCCTAGAAAAAGCTTCAGGCTTAGGTGGTTTCAGTGGAAGGAAACCCTGGCATTCACAAAAACAAAACAAAACAAAAATGTTTTTGCATTAAACAGAATATTCCCATTCTGAAACATCTTTCTACCCAAAGGTGCCATACCCCAAACATGCAGAAATAGGACTTCAAAAGGTTATTTGGCAAGAGCTGTGAGTGTTGCCATGGAGAACTGGTAAAAATGCATTTTATTTGATCAGCTAAAATAGCTTTTTGCAAACCAGAAAAACTGTTTAGGAAACCTTTTAATTTGGAAGCTTGGCAGTGTGGCTTTAATGAGCAGATCAGGAAGAAAGATTTCTTAGGAGGTGGAGTGACTTTTCCAAGGTCCCAGTTACTTTTTGCAGAATTGAGACAAGAATCTAGATTGTCAGGCTCCCAGTCTAGTGTTCTTTCCACTACTGCTGCCACATTTTCCATTCTTTTATAGTTAAAATGTTCTCAATATTCACTGAAGTGACAACTCTGGGGATTCCACATCAATTGGACTCTATAGTCAGATAAAAGGTCTACTTTTTTCTCTAAAGGACCATCAGCAAATATTTTCAGCTTTGTGGGCCATATGGTCTCTGTCACAACTACTCAATTCTGCCTTTGTAGCCATATAGTACCCATAAAAAGTATGTAACAAATGGTATCACTGTGTTCCAATAAGATGTTATTTACACAAACAGGCAGTAGGCTAACTTTGACCTGTGGACCGTAGCTCTCAGACCCCCAGTAGACCAAGACTGGAATTGTATTTCTTTAGCCTTCACTTTCCTTTCCTGTAAAATGGGTATAATAATAGTACAGCCTTTATAGGGTGGCTGTAAGGCATACTTAAGTATGCCATGTATTTACAGTGCCTGGTACATAACACTCAGTAAGTGATGGCAGTGATTATTATGATCATATTTTACTTCCGGCCATGCCTTCTGAAAAAGGAAGAGAAAAGGGAATCAGCATTTAGTGATCCTTTCTTTTCCCTTGTCCTCTGACAATATTTGCCCGCTTTCACGAGCCCCCGCTGCTCTACAAACGTTATCAGGTAGCTGATTATCATAATCACACAGATGGCAACACCTGACCCTACAGGCCCGAGACAGACAGTTTGCCTTCTATTGGGAACCCTGGCAAGTTTGGAACTCCTACAGCCTCCTGGCTCCATGATACCAGGTGCTCAAGTAGGTAGCTTTCTTTTTAAATGTTGAAAAGCTTTCATTTTCATTGTTTATTTCTAGAGATTTTAATGAAGCCAGGTGCATATTTTCAAAAACCAGTCATTTTTGCTGGTGCCATCTTGCCCCTTGCGTTCCCTTCTAATTTGAAGTGTTGTCCTTCAAAGGGCTCCATGTCCCCCATACCTGTTAAAGCTGTAAGAACTGGTGCTACAACTTTGTTGAAATCTCAATCAACTCTCATCATGCAAACAGGGTGGGATTCAGGATCAGGTGGGCTAGTCTTTCACCTTATGTAGTTTTTACTGACTTACAAAACCTCATCATTACGTTTCAATGACACAGGCCCAAGAGACTGCATATGATAAAGTTTTACTAAACTTTAAAATATTAGACCCTTTTAAAAGTATTTTAATAATGTGTCTCATTAATTCTTTGACCTCTTATCTGGATGACAAATACTCTAGAGTTTATAGCTGACAAATTAAATTGTAGAGACAGTCCTGAAGTAGATAGACTATGGACTAATGAAAGGAGCTAGTTACTTCGATACCCTGTAAAATGGTTCCGTCCAAGCTTAGATTAGATGCTACTATTTCACTAATAAAATCACTATAGAGTTCTGAAGTCAACAGTCTCATACACAAGAAACTTACATTTCATAATTGCCTTAATCAGGCATCATGTGGCTACAATGAACAAAATCAATTCAGACATATGTTTCCCTTTCTTCACAATTACTGGCAATTATTAAGGGTTCCTGAAAACTACACACATGCTTCTTTCCTTTCACCTTCTTAAATGTGTTGATCAATCAATATCTATGTGCATACTACCACATCTCCATTTTCTTCTGTAGAGTCCAAAGTCTAGATACAGATTATGGGGGGCCTTTAAATTACACAAAAACATTTCTAGTATAACTTCCAATGATTTCCCTTCACAAAATTTCCACCAGACATGAGATTTCTTGTTTTCATGCTGTTGGTGCCATGCCACCCTCCTCTCCCACATCTAGTTGGTGATATACTTATATCCTTCCAGGCTCAGCTCAAATCCTCCCACCTCCTCTTCTCCCCTCATCACTCCATATGGAAGCAAAGTCTCCTTCCTATGTGCTTTAAGTACCTTATCATTTGTGCCGCCAGCGCTAACATGGCCCTCTTGCCCTCTGGTCTTCTAGTACCTTAACTCCATGCAGGATTTCTCTCCCTTACTAGACAGGAGGGCAAGATTATTAAAAATCCCACTCCCCCAGAGCCCAGCACAGGTAACCTGAGCAAATGACAACTCCCATGAATGTTTATTGAAAGCTCAACGCAAAATCTAAAACCAACTGCCTTCAGACTCTATTAATGGGAGCCCACACATTCAATGAAGATGAATTTGTAGATTTTTCTTAAGAAAATAGATTTAAACTTCAAAGTAATCTTATTAACTGCACTTTAAAAATCCATCTAAGAAGATAAACAAATGAGTCAAATCACTTTTTTTGAAAACTCACTTCCATAGAGCCAGCCCAAAATTATTTCAATCCTGCATGTGACAAGGACATCCATCCCAAGAAAGGTGAGTGCTCTGATCTGCTCCAGTTGGGGGGGAGTTTTGGATCAAAACAAAGGCCTCCTCACAACTTCAGATCATGCTCTGAAAGTCAACCAATGAGGGCTCCATTTGGTTTAGTGAAAGAGTTTTCACACATCCAGACCCTAGAGACACATCTTGCGTGCTAACATTGCCACTTAGATTTGGGACCAGAAAATGAGCCCCAAGGCTAAGCTTATGAATAAAAAATTGGAAAGCTACATAGAGCATGGGAGCCAAGAACACTGGGTTCCATGTAAGGCCCTTAAAATATGCCCTTTAAAATAGCACTGTTACAATTTCCTTCCTTGCCTGGTTTGGAGATTCAGAAATTCACTTACAGTCCTTCAGAGATTTAAATCTATTTGGAAAAATCTTAAAATAGTTAAAGAATTAGCTGACATACTTCAAGGAGGCTAGCCTCCACCGACTCATTGCTCCCACCCCGGCCCCTTGGTTCTCTTCCCCTCTGCCTCCAGATTTTGTTTAACATTTGGTTAACATAAGGTTCACCATACTAGAGGAGCCAGCCCCAGTTCCACATTTGAGTTGACACTCTCTGAGGGCATATGCCAAAGGAGCTCTGCAGTCTTCAGGCATTTTGCTAGTACACACATCCTGGATTCATTTTGCATTTTTTAAAATCCTGCTTCTCATATTTGAAAAAATGTCTACACAGTATCATTAAGAACAGTTTTATTTAATATTTTGAGCAAATGTGCAAGGTGGTGGGAGCAATAGGGACAAAGTAAGAGGCTGTGTTCTGAGAAACTGACTTTACAACTAAGCTTTAGTCAGGCAAGTACACATGTACCCATTCAAAACGAGAGAGCATGGTGCTGAGGAAGCAGTGAGGGGCATCAGTTTAAATGTTTTCAGCTCTTTGTAACATAACACTAAACTCGAATCGTCTTAAATACTAAAGTGACATTACTTCATATAACAAGAAGGTGGGGGTTGGTTCATTCAGCAGCTCAGCATCATCAGCTCTACTCATTTGTTATTTGGTCACCCAGTTGACTTTTTTTCTCAGGCTTGTCTCTGCAGGGTTGCAAAATGGCTGCAGCAGCTCCAGCATCAACACTTACACAAAACTGCCTTTGAACATTGTTGCATGAGGATAAGATGCTCTCCCCTTTTGAGGAGGGAGGAGTCCTCTCCCAGAAGCCCTCAACAGACTTCCCATCATAGTTCATTGGCCAAAATTGTGTCACAAGTCAATTCCTAAATCAGCCATCAAGCCTAGAGAAGGAAATCATCGTGACTAATTTAGACCAATCACAATTCACCTCCTGAGGCTTATGACTGTCTGATATGTGAATCAAATCAGGATTTTATTAGCAAAGAAGCCAGAGGGCCAGTAGCTGGTTGTTAAGCAACAATATCTTCCATAAAGAGGTCACATCCTTTAGGCAAATTAGGAATGCAGCTTGAAACGTTTATACTTTAATTTCTGGTAATGGGACTTTTCAGCAGGAAAATAACATGAACAAATACAATTAAGATGTAAGGGACTTCACAGCCTTCTATTCTGAAAATTGTGATTTTTGTTTCTCAACACTTAATGGTGATAAACATTTTCATCAATTTATTGAACACCTATTTTCTGAATGTCTGCTGTTGCAAGTGTGGGGATAACAAGGCTGAACAAACAGCTGGGGTTCCTGCCTTCAGTAGCACTTATATCAGTGAGGAAGGCAAACTGACATGATTTCACACTTGGCTCTGTTAGGAAGAAAAGAAGCAGGGTAATAAAATACTTAGTGAAGAAGTGGAGGTAGGGCTTGTATAAATTGGCTGGTCCAGGGAGATTCTTGAGAAGGTGACAATGAACCAAAGCAGAATAACAAGGAGCCTGCCCCAGGAAGGTATGAAAGTAGAATCACTGAAGCAGAGGGAACAAGTGCAAAGCCCTAAAGAAAAGTAGTCATAACAGTGTATGAATGTTCCCTTTTCTCCACATGCTTGCCAACGCTTCTTATTTCTTGCCTTTTTGATAACTGACTTTTTGATAACAGCCATTCTAACAGGAGTGAGAGACTTTGTTTCTTGAAAAATGTTCTAGGCTGGGGCTTTAGTACACACATTAATCTTCTGGGGGTCTTGCTAAAATGTAGATTATGATTCAGCAGGTCTGGGGGTGGGGAACTAACAAGTTTCCAGGTAATGCCAATGCTTCTGGTCTGAGGACCACACTGAGTAGCAGGATTGTAGCAGAATGTGTCCTTAACTTGCATTTTAAGTTATATTTCCTACTAGTATCTTATAGCTACCATGTGCACCAGACCAGTGTTAATACTGTAGACACATGTTGCTCTTCGACTAGAATAAGCCATTCAGTTCCTTAGTTGCACTCTCCACACTTCAAATGTTCAAGAGCCACATGTGGCTAGTGGCTACCATACTGGACAGCACATGTAGAAAGAACCTCGCCATTACCACAGAAAAGTTTTATTGGACGGTGCTGCTCCAGACAGAAGGAACTATTTCTAGTTCTTCAGGCTTGCTGTTACCATGTCCTTCCTCATTCTGGTCTTTTACGGAGTACACGCATATTGTTCTACCTCCTAAAGTCAAATGCATCTTTTAGGAACTATTGATATTTCAAGCCTACCTCTTCTATGAAACCTTTCCTGAAATGGAAGCTAAGTGTGCTTTCTACTTCCTTTAAATTTGCACATTTGTTTTTTCTCAGCAATATTTCGTACTGTATTTTGCCTGCCTAGAATCCATAGTATCCCAGTATCCAACTCCCTTTCCTCTGGTTGTAGAATCCCATTTTTTATGAGATGGGTGATGATGAGAGGACTATTTCTCACGCTTTTTGCCCATGGGGTTCAGTTGAACCTAACTCTACCCTTAGCCACCATCATTAGGATATGAGCAAGATGACGGCCAGTACTGTCAATCCCAGGACATTTGCTGAAAATGTGGATGAAGGTGCTCTTACCAATGGGGTCACTAAGCCGGCTGGGATGCAAGTCTGAGTCTGCTGGTAGCCATCTTGCCATCAAATGTGCAGTCCTTGCCTGAGAAGAATAACTCAGAGGAAAGCAAAACATGAGAAAAAAAACATATCCTGGATGACATCACCTTATAGTTCGCTACAGCTGTATTTGGAGTGCTGTCTACCCTTGAACCTTAGGTACTGGGAACAATAAATCACCTGTTTTTGCTTAAGCCAGTGTACACTGAAGGAGGCTCGTCCATTACCTCTCTTCAGGCATTCTCTATATAGGCTATACGGCAGCATATGTCATAGGGTCCTCCTCCCACTCCCCTTTGGGCCACTACTTCAACCATTCACAGCCGCAATCACCCTTAGTTGGTTTCACATCGCAGCTTTGTAGGAGGAATGTGAACATATGCCCACCTGAACAAAATTTTTCTTTACCAGTTTTAACATTCAAATGATTTTGACATGCTGACAATCAAATATGCAGCCAAAAATAATTTTCACTATCTGATGATGAAATTAGTATTTTTATTAATATTTCTCTAGGGTTTTATAGCTCAGTACATACATATTACAAATTGATTAATCTCTTTACTTTTTAAGTCATTCAAAACAAGTCCAAACTTCCTAGTCAGCATGTATCATTTGCCTGGGTAACCCATATGTACCTCAGGGATATTTATCCCTCCCCCTCCCCCACCTCCTGGCTTTGAAGGAATTCCCCCCAAACCACTAAGTTGTGTGCTGGTCTGGGCCAGCAGGCTGGCAGAGTGTCTCCAGATTCCACTCTTCCAACGCACCTTACCTTCCGGATCAGCTCACATGGACCTTCATTTCACATCTTGGCTTACTCTCATCTTATCCTGGAATACAATGGAATGTGACCACAATCTCGCCCTGCTCATTGGTTCAGAAGGTCCCACAGGCACGGCGTTCCTGGGAAGGTTCCTGAACTTCAACCTCAAAGCGGACCCCAAACCCAGACGTGAAACTCACTATCACCCCCGCCTGCTACTTGCTTGCTAAAACTATCTTTTCTAACTAGAATGGACTGAAGAAGGAGCGATTCATTCATAATGGAAGAAAGAACAAGCCCTCACACCTCCACCCTACCCCTCAAAATGTTTTAATATATCTTGTTTACAAAATAGGACTTAAGAACTACTCTAGAGGACCATGTACATGATAATATTTATCTTTTATTAGATATATTACATATTCCCAAAAAGATATAAAATCTTCCAAGAGAAAATATCAAAACCTATTGATTTCAAGGTAAGCAACATAATCAAAATGAAAGCAAAGAATTTCTTCCAGAAAAAGGAATGTGAAAACATTTCAGCACAAAAACAACAAAGACATGGGAAGGTAATTACAATGTTTTACATTTTACAGCATTTTGTTTTAATCAGTATTTGTAGAAAACAAGGATGCTGAGTTCTCAAACACTGTAGTTATAAGCACAAATTAAATTTTCAGAAAAAAAATAAGAGAAAGTAATGAACTACTGAACATCTGCAATAATAAATGTAATAAAACATAAGCAAACAAATATGCCACTGAGATCACAACTGAAGTGTATGATTTTTAGCGTGTGCCGGGGTCACTAAACTATTTAATCAGTTCTTGACCACAACCCAAAGCAAAAGCATCCTCTCTTCATTTCCCTGATGATTTATTCTAAAAATAAAAAGCAGAAACTTGCTGGTAAAAGAGAATTTCTGCTTTATCTGTGAGCAGCTGGTGGCAACACACACCGAATAAGACCCCAACCAAACACGGGACAGATCCATCTCAAACAACCGGGAGTGGCAAAACCACTATTATTGCATCAAGATTTTTTTATTTCAATTGATCAGAAATTCCAGAACAATTAAGCACACCCACTTAAACCACAGAACACAGTGAACTCCTATAGGAAGTTTCTACATTTAAGACGCAACAAAAATACTGATCTCATTCCTGGGATTTGCTTCTGGTAATCCTAACATCTGTAGATGTCCACAAAAAGGAAGCTTTTTTTTTTTTAAAGTTGTTTATCCCCCCAAAATGAGGAAGGAAACTTACAGTACATGTTTATTGCATGAAATTACTCCCTTGTAGTATCTCGATCAACACTAGTATTGTTTCCTTAATAATTAAAGGAGAAAGAAGTTTATGAATTTAACATAACAATAATCTTAGGAGCTGCATCCTGACTGAAAATCCAGATGATAATCAGACTACATGATAACATAGAAATTGTGTTTTATTTCTGTATGAAGATGTTGGAATGGCAGGAGGTATAATGGAAGTTTAAAGTCAGATAATACTAAATCTATTAGTTAACACAAAGAGAATTTTCAGAAGTGCATATAGTCAAGAATCCTTTCTATGCTAAAACTGAATCTTCTAAATGTTGCTAATGTTGCTTTTAATTTAATGTCAAGTTCACGATGATCCCAAATAAATTTTAAAAAGAATACTGTAATGGCACATAGGTTTAGAGCTTCACTTTGAGGTTAGCACGTACAAAAGTCTGGAATTCACTGAACAAACATACTCTTTAATAAGATAAATTATGATGAGCTACATGTAAGTGGGTTTAAAACAGGGTCTATTTTAAAGCATTCTCTCTTCAAAATGGTGAACTCCTGTGAAATGGAAACAGCATGTGGATTCTGCATGTTACAAAATCCTTGCTTCACGTTGCAGTCTCCTTGGCAGCAGCATATTTTACTTAACAATATTTTTCTTCCTTCTTTTGTTTTCTGACATCTCAGTACATTCAAATAGTCAAAATGTTTAAAGTAACATCACCACAAATTTAATGAAACAGATCAGAACGTGGCCAGCATTGTCAGGCAAAAATTATACAATTTATGTGTCATAGAAAGTACCCACCCCTCCACCTCCCCCCAGCCTCTTCCCTTCCCCCAACCATAATACGGACACCAAAAGATTTAACAAGACTTATAAAAAAATAAGGCACATTTATTCTGATACGATAATTTTAAAATAGAAAACCCCTTCTCAGAACATCTGTATTCAAATGAGCTGCGTAAAAAGACACCTTGTGGTACCTAAAAGAGGTCATGGTACCTATGGAATTGCTTCTTCTATTTTAGTGACAATGGAATAAATTGCACCTATCCCACACTGTCAAGTAATGAAAATATGCCTCTTTGTCTACTACTGAATGATTCAAAATCTGATATTTCTGGAAATACTTACAAAGGGTAGGAGGGGAGGGGTCAAGTGGTACAAGTGGTAGAAAAACACATAGTCAACTATGTATAAGGGTTGACGGATTGCACTTTTCCACATATTTCAACACATAAAATTTTTCTAACATGTATGAATGATTGCAACCATTTTGGCCATTAGCTATTACCCACCAGCTTTTTATTCCATTTTGGTAAAAATGGGTATTTTTGTAAGACTAACAAAGGGTCAGCAACATGAATACTTACAACAATCTCTTCACAACCCCCAACACAGATATAATTAGTTAACATTTAACCTGAGATACAATCTGTTGAGAGGTTGTCTTTAGACATTTCTTTGTTTGTTGCATCAATTCATACTGATGATGGTAGTTCATGGAAGGAACTTAAAAAACAAAGTTTATAGCATGGCTTTTTTTTTTTCCCTCTCTTACTGTACTGGTTAAAAAAAAAAAAAAAATCACAGATTTCATGTCCTCACAGTAGCCAGAAGCTAAAATAATGTGCTTCTTTATTGCACGTCAAACCAAGAAGTGTATAAAAGCCAATGCTTCCCAATCCAAATCTGAAAGCCAGGTTCACCTCAACTGGATTCGGAATGTGCTGATTTCCATGGGACTCAAGTTGATCTCACTTATATTTCGGGCGTCTGGAGGTGAATGCATCAAGGATAATGACGAAGGTATGAGACTTACAACAGTAAACTTGTTAAAAAGTTTCTGTACCAATATCTAAAAAGTAAATGATAAAAAAATTGCACGTTTAGAACAACTTTGAAGAAAGATTAGTAGCGCATCTATATATTCAGTGGGAGAAAAAGTGAAAAGTATGTTTGAAGTTCCCTTTTAATGAAAAATAAGGGGAAGGGGAGGGAGATTAAATCCACCTCTACATACTTGAACGTGGAGACTAACCCTGGAGGGAGACACAGGAAACTGTAACGGGAGGATCATGGGCTCTGGATTCCTTTTCTGTTGCTTGAGAACACATCAGGTGCAGGGGCCATGTTTTCAATAAAAGAAAGGACATCTATAGGCCAAGAAGCTTTAAACACATCTATATCCTCTTTCAGTCAATACTTACCCCTAACAGTGGTGCTCATCCATCATATTCCCTGTGCCCAAAGAGCCGGGAGATAGGACACAGGCTGCCACAAGGAAGGCCCATCATGTCAGTGAGTCCCATTTATAGGGTGGGGAGGTTGTTTAGAAAATACTGTCCTCACTTCTAGCAGGTTATTCTAATATGTCTCTCTGGATCGTATAACCCCCTAAAGACTCAATGCCTTAATGTTTGAGTACAAATGTTCACAAGCAAGTATTCTCAGATCATCACTAATAAGGGAGAGTGCAAATGTAATGAAACAAAGATGTCAGTGCTTTCTTAGCACCAAACACATACAGGGTGAGGCAACAGAAATGCAGAAGCTTATCTATCTAAGCAGATTTAGGCCCCCCTACTATATTTTCTTTTCTTTTTGGGTCCTATGCACATACTAATTTTGTAGGGCTGGAACTGAATCACTTGAGTCTGGTCTACACTATGTCTATTAGGTTTGAGTGAAGAGCTGGGTCCCCTGAGCTGACTTGGTGGAGGAGACCCACCAGTGTGCTAGAATCAGCCCAAGCATCTTCTTGTAGTTACAGCTAGCTCAGAGCCACAGGCATAAGATTGGAGGTTCATTTGCTTCCAAGGAAAGTTCTCTGATGAGAACTCTCAGCAAGACCGACTTGAAGTCAGAAATGCGCAGCCACCAAGCAGTGGTCAGCCTGAGATCTGTTTGGTCTGCAGAGTGTGGACTCATATGCAAATCTTGCTTAATCAGAAGATCTAGCCCTGCATCTTTCCCCTGGGGAAACTGACTGGAGCTAAGTACAGCTGCCCTGGGGTCTTCGGTTGAGTTATCCCACTGGCCACAGTCTCATTGCTCCCTCTCTTCCCATACTGCAAGCCAGCACCCCACTTTAGTTACTGTAAAAGTTGTCTTGGCCCCTGTAGGACTTGGGTTTGGCACCCCTGAACTGGATCATACATGAGCATGTCCGAGAGAGGTGGAAATGAGGGGGTGGGCAGGAAGAAGGTGCTATGGAGGTTGGAAATGGAAGACCTAAGAATCGATGAGGACACTGCCTTCAAACGTGTACATGTTTGCCTATGCATTTTAATGGTGACAAGAAGAGACTGAACGTTAAGAAAGGGCTTTCTTAAGATGGGGAAACTTGAACTAATTTGAAGTTGAGGGGAATGAGTCAGCGAAGAGGCAATGAAACATCTCATTGTCAAGATTATCTGCAGAAAGTAAGGATTTCAAAGCACACTAACTCAACAAGTAAAAATAAGCTTTCAGCTCACCTTTCCCTGGTTAGTGGAACAAAGCAGCCCCGTGTCTCTGCTAGAGAAGCAGCAATCAAACCCCTTCCTGTGGAGGATCAAGGCTGCCTCATTGGAATGCTTGCCATCCACCTGCAAATGAGCAGAGCGCCAACACGCCACGGTGACACGAAGGCAAATACTGACACTATTGCATACCCTTGACGTCAGTGTCCCCAAACCACAAATGCTCATTTTATTGAAAAGTGAATCCAGGCAAATCCATTTCCATTCAGGTTCCATGCTCACTGTGCTCCCCCCCCCCCCCCCCCCCCGCTACACTCCCTCCCACAAGGAGTCAGGTGATATTATGTTCTAAGAATCCCTGTTAAGTCACTCAAGCCTTGGTTTCCTCCATAGTTCCTGAGGACGTGGGTTATCTTTCATCCACATATTATATATCATTTTATCAAAGTTTCTTCAAATAAAGCATTTTATTTTATTTTTAATAAATCCATCAACTGAATAAAGTATACCTGAATTCAGTCCTTATCTTGTCATTGAATGATATATTATCCATCTTAAAACTGAAACATGCTTCTTCGTTGAATACTAATTTTTGCTAATTGCATTAACATTTTTAATCTTTAATGTACTGGTTCATTATTTTTATATAAGAGGCACTTAAATTGAATTAGTTATGCTTATCACTTGCTAAGCCAACCACATTTATTAGATTGATATATCATTTAAATTCACATTACAGAAGCTATTCTTCTTGTGCAGGCAAAAAGGAAAATACTAAACATGACAAGTCAGCTACAGGGATCAGTATACAGTTTTTTGGTTTTTTTTTTTAGTATACAGTTTCTTGCAATGAAATTTCTTGTACCCATTTAAGTAGCAATGTCACAAACAAGTCCTTGAATATTTAAAATTACAACTATTTAATAAATTTTATGTTTCTAAACTGGGAAAATGTTTATGATAAATAAACTGAATTAAAAATCCTTGGAAAAGTTAAGAAGTGCATATTTATTCCAAGGAGAGTCATGTGCTGCTTGGCACTGACACTGTGACGGAATTGGTCCCTTTTACTTTTTTGTGGCCACAGATATGAAATATGCCCATGTTCTTGATCATCCTTACTAGGGCATAAAATTTTTAATGTGCTACAGAGACATCTTTTCTGAACGGCTGCCAGCATTCCCATCACTGATTTGATTTTAATGTGACTGAACAACTTAAAGCTGTCCTCACCTCACATTCTTGGCTGGAATAACCTGTTTTATGACATTTTACACTGGTATTTTGCAGTGGTACTGCTGAAATTTCGTTTGAAGGGAGAGAAAAAAGTCATTTAAGGGATTCTGTGAGTCATCACAGGACCACATGATACACACAGTAGGTTGAAATCACATGACAGAGATTTCTAATGAAATTTCAAACAATTTCACAGTCCCAAAATGGCACTAAAAGAGCACATAAGAAAACCCTTTATTTATTATATACAGAAGGATAATAGTTGTGCCAATTGTGAAACCTTGGAATAGTCCTTTATTCTTCCTAATTGTCAGTTTCCTTGTCTGTAAAATGGAGCTAATGCATGTCTACCTCCTTCACGGAGTCATGGTGCGGGTTAACTCATTGAAAATACTATGTAAGGTAGCCCAGCTTATAGGCCAGAATGTGCTAGTTAAGAAGCTGTAGAAATGAATGGTTCAGAATCTGAGCTGGGAGTCAGACAGTCTAAGATCTGTATCTTAGTTCTGCAATTTACTAGCTGCTGATTTCAGCAAAACAGTTTTTCCTTTACCATAAAAAAAAAAAAAAAGAGAGAGAGAGATGAAATGAAATGAAATAGCGTAACAAGGACTTAGCCTAGGGTTTGGAGCAGAGGAAGCCCTCAGTATATTGTTATTGTTTCTGTCAACATCATCCATCAAATAAACGTGATTATTTTCATAGTAGTTACAAATTAAACAATATTCTTATCTAACTTCTCATTCACAAATTTCTTTTATTGACATCATAACTTTGTAGCTAAGGAATCAGGGAAGCTCCAAATTATATGTCCACAATTATACATCAAAATCATAACAGAACCCTGATTCAAATTCACAAATTAGATGCCCTCTTAATTAGACTCCAAAAGCACTTATCACTATTAACCTAAAGCATCTGGCCATCTTAACTCACTAGACCATCCTTAAAGAAACACTGATAAGCAGGCATTGCTAAAATTCCTGCAACACATTTGTTCTTGAATAATGAATATGTAAGGCCTTTAGCAGACTGAAGGTGACAAAAAATTGGGAAGGGAAACACTTTTGGAATTCTGCCACTGAATTCGATAAGAGATTTAAACATACAATACAAAAGTAGAGATTAAAGTCATAAAAATTAATTTTCACCAATGGGAAAAAGTTTTACTTTCTCTGAAAACCAAAACTGTATCACTATTCATAAGGACTAAAACACCAAATGAAATGGCATTCATCTTGTGTAAGTTTTAAAAATCAAGTATTCATGAAAGTATCAGTTTTCAAGCAAAAATACCTGAGGCAAAGCAGCAGTTTTTCAGTTTCAAAGTCTGTCTAGACATTTTATTTCCAAGAAAACTGTTTTTCAAAGTAGGGAAACTGTGAATTTAACTTGAATATGTGTACAGGAAAACAGATACCTTCAAGTAGTCACACTATATACTCTAGGAGAGTAAACAAATTTTGAAAGACCTGTTTTTATATTCATTAACACATTAGTAGCATCCAGACCTCAGAAAAGAAGGGGAGGGTGTGGGGAAGAAAACTTACAAATTTTGAAATTGCACCAAGCACTGTGCTAGGTGAGCTTCAAATGAAGTGTCTTTGTAAAACAGTTCAGATCACCATTGAGACTGAACCCCTGCTTGGATGTTCCCAAGTTGCACCAGGAAAATCCACTGTAGAACTTATTTCAGGGGATAAACCAACATCTAGCTCCCAGCCTAAGGGGGGGCCTATGAAATGTCTCCAGCAACTGGGGGAACTAGGGGATAAGGTGATCTGGCTTACCAAATGAAGCCATCAGGCTCAGAGAAAGCTAGACTGGAGGCAAGGTTTGGTTCCACCACGAATCAGTTAAGTGACTGAGTCTATCCTCTGAAAATTCAGGGAACTAGGTTAGACTCGTGATGAACCCCTTTGAGGATCCACCACAGGGAGGACAACAACAGTAACTGCAGCTAACACTTACTGAGCACCTGCTGTGTGCCAGTCATGTACAGAATGCTTTTCATGGATTAACTCATTTCATCTTGCAACAACCTTTGAAGTAGCTGAGGTGATATACAAGGTGTATTGCTCTCTTTAAAGGTAAAGAAACACCCCTATCACAAAACATTCCCTCTCATACTCAAAGTGCAATTATCACTAATGACTCTACAACGGCCCTTCATGACCGTTCCCCATCAATGGCTGGTGAACACTTCTACGGTATCCCATCATTACTGAGTAGACAAGAAGAAAACAGGCAGTGTGTTCCCTAACATTTTTAGCACTAGTGCTCCCCCTCGTCTTCCCAGGCAGTATAAGGTTCTGAGTAGGGAGATCTGGAGTCAGGCTCGCTGCGGTGTGGCTCCCAGCACCGCTGCTTACTGGCTGTGTGACCTGGAAAGTTACCCCAGCCCTAGGTCAGTCAGTTTTCTCTTCCACACGATGGGGCCCAAATAGTGCCTACTTCCACAGTGTTGTCGTGAGAGCTAAATAAGGCTCACGTAAAGCACTCAGGGTAATACCTGGCATGGAGACACTTCTAGGTACGTTGTTTTGGAAAATCTGAGGAATCAGTAATAAACTATATAAGGAATACACATCACAGTGACATCAAGATTTACTTTGGCAATACACTTCAACCTTCTCCAATTTATAAAAAAAACAGTGCCAAGATTTTCACTTCATTATTAGTAACAATCACAACTGCTTATGACTGAATGATCACAGTTGAGAACCTTTATTTGTCAAGCACTTAGTGCTTACTACATGCCAGCTGCTGCTCTAAATGCTTTACAAACATCAACTCATTTAATCCTCTCAGAACATCTCTAAGGTGGGTATTATTACCATTGCCTTGTTACTCGTGAGGAAACTGGGACTCAGAGAATTAAGAGATTTGCTCTAAGACACCAGCCAGCAAGTACGGGGAATGCACTCAAACCTAGGTGGTCTGACTCCCAAGTCTGTACTTTCACAACTACATTCTCCTGCCTTTGCTCTAGCTGTGGATCCGTGCTCAGAGATACTTAGCTTGGAGGGCAAAGAGGAGGATTGCTTTTGACTTAATATAATGAAAGGCTATCAACTAAAGGAGATCCCCGCCTCTGATCCGAGGCTGGAAAAAGGGAGTATTCATTAATGGCTCCAATAGAGCTAAAACCATGATTTGCCAAAACATATTCAGAAAGAAACGTTTAGAAACTATCATTTCTATCCATCTACAACCCTCCCACCTATCCACTCATCCCATTTTGAAACAGGATTTAAAGTCACTCTGAAAATTACACACACATCTGACAGTCTCTTCTAAGAAAAGGAAGAGCCAAATGTTCCTCTCCTGAGGTGGATGAGAACTCTGCAAAACGTGAGAGCTGAGCTACTCGCATCTCACACCAAAAGAAGCTGGATTTGCTCCTTACAAAAGTGAGGGTCACAAATCTGTAACGCCTGGAAGCTGTGGTAAACAGCATACGTACACACGTTGTTTCTGAGGAAGAGAGGGGTTGTAACTTTGACCAGATTCTCCAAGAAGAATGTGACCCCACCCTTCTCAGAGGATGTGTAAGTTGTACACGGATAAAGGCATAGCTAAACACCTGGTGGGAAAATTTCTCCAACTCGCCCAGATTCTTTGAAAATGCCAAACAACACTCATATTTCAGTGCATTCTGGCAGCTGGGAAGGTTAGAAAATCTCACACTGTGTTGTAAGTCCTGAGACAGGAAATAACCAGTAGAAATGCATTTTCCAGGGCACTCGTTAAAATGTCAATAACAGTTATCCTGTTTTAATCAACAAGATAGCATGACAGAAAGAAAGGGGAAGGTGAATAGCTGTTCTCAGATATGTACAACAAAGGACATTTTTCCCCACAATTTTCACCTTTTGAGAAGCTAGGGAGATCAATAAAGCACCAATCAATTCTTATAAGAAGGGCAAAATAAAGTAAAACCTTAAAATGCCTCTTACAAGAAAAGGAGGGGGTGGTATAAACAAGTTGAGAGAGAAAATCTTATTCAGTAAGTGGTGCTGATGTTGAAATGACTGGTTAACTATTTGTAAGAAACAGTTAAGCACAAATCAAAATAAATTCCATACAGAGTGAAGAGTTAAATGTAATACATAGCTAAAGATAGAGAGTATAGATATAAAGATATATATCTAAAATTAAATTAAATTAAAATATGTCTAAACATAAAAGCAGTGGAAACAATCTGCAAAAAAAGTTGAAACAGATATCACTGTTTAAAACATCAAGGCAGAATGGCTCCATGAAGCCTAGCTGAACAGCTTAATCAAGTTCCTCCTCATCTCTGGAATGTCAGCATTCCAGGCTGAACCTTTCACTGTAGACTGACCCATGATCCGTCCTCCCATGAGATTCTCCCAGCATCCTCTCTACCAAGCCTCTCTTCTCCCTAAATCATTACCCTTTCCCAATGACATGGTTTTCCCGTTTAGTGCACTTGAGTGGTACTCTTATTCCCCAGTTTTCAAATCTTTATAGAAGCTTCTTTTTGTATCTCAAACTGTTGATAGTGTAAGAAAAGAGGGTGATAAAGAGAAGAGAGTTGGAGGCCAGGCATATAGGATGAGAAGGCTAACATTTAAATTCCTAGACAGGGGCTGGAGCATGCTGGGCCATACAGCTATGAGGCAGGGTTTTAAGAGATGTTTGTTTCCCTCTTCATCTGACTACAAATATATGACATATAATTAAGTTTTTTCCAAAAAAAATTATAAACTAGAAAAGCAAGAGATGCCTATGTAAAAATAAACTCATCTACCAATATAGAACAATTTCTGAAAAACTGGACTTTTTTTTCTTGAGAAACTGGACTTTGAGAACAGATTTAGTAAGTCTTAAAAGGTCAAATACCACCCTCTGAGGCTATGTTCAGCACCCAGGTTCAGAAGACCTGGATGTGGCTCCTGATTCTGCCATTTACTGCTGGGTAGTTTAATTTTAATCATTTAATTTCTCTAACCCTTACTTTCCTAATTTAGCCAATGGTGATAACTCAGCAATTTCTAGAAGCATGAGGAGAGTTATTAAAAATTACTGATTCCTAAGCTCTCCACACCAGACCTACAGAATCAGAATCTCAGAGATGGGGGAATTTGTAAAAGTCTCTTCTTGTAAAAATCTCCTCAGAGTGATGTGGACACAGTGACTCGGAGAATGATAGCTTGAAATGCTGAACCAGCTCAGTGGTTAGCAAACCTCCAGCCCCCACCTTCCTTCTCTCACTATTGCTTGAGCCCATAACTCCTTTCTCCTCAAGGAGTGAGGGAGACTGAGGCTTAGAACCGAGCAACCTTCAGACAGCAGCCTGGGCATGGGCAAGCAGAGGACGTGTCCTCTGTTACACAGCTGGTGGGGGAGGTCAGAAAGGAAGACAGATGTGCCCTTATCATGTCAAGGGGGTCCTCAGACACTTTTCTCATGGATATACTGTGAGGTGATGGTTAGGAAAATGCTTACTTAGATATAGGCCAATGTAGACCTCTAGTCTTGCTTGGAAGCAGCCAACACCTCTGTTTACATAATTTCAATGGGAAAAATGCACTGCAGTCTCTGAACAACTCATTATTGTATGCTGGAAGCTGCCAGCACACACAAAAAAAACAAGAGCACAA
The DNA here is from genome assembly GCF_963924675.1 of Phocoena phocoena. Lineage (NCBI taxonomy): Eukaryota > Metazoa > Chordata > Mammalia > Artiodactyla > Phocoenidae > Phocoena > Phocoena phocoena. The sequence goes on along the minus strand of NC_089221.1, from coordinate 90,337,751 downwards.
TCCAAAATGATTAGCTCTGGCTTCTGGATTGAGTTATTTTTGTCTTTCTTTTAGTATAATCATGAAATTACACTTGACACCTTTTAAGTATCGAGCTTTCTTTGAATGAATACCTACATTAGCTTCCTTCAATGATTACTTTCCTATTATCAGAGGTCAGGGGACAGAGAGCAATTCTTTAAAGTAACCCTTCGGATTACTGGTAAGTTTTTTCTTTTCCCCCTGCAATTTTATTATTTATTTATTTTTTACATCTTCACTGGAGTATAATTGTACTGCTAAGTTTTTGAACAACTGTTAGAAATACGTGCTAAGAGTCAAAGACTAACATAGAACTGGCACCAATTTATATGATAATGCAAAAAAGCCCCAAATATTTAGTTCTGATCACGTGTTAGGCATTAACCTATGCCTATGGTTAGGCATTCCAGTCTTTATTCTTCCTGGTCAAATTGTTAAATTGCTTTTATTCCCTCTGCTAAAACTCCAGTTTGCACCTGCGCTGGCATGGACTGTAAGCATCATCAGGATAACAATGTATGTCTACAAAGCACTTCTGTTTCAAAGGGCTCTCACAGCACTATTTCATCTGTTTTTCATACTAGACCCGAAACAGGCATATCTGATATCAGGCCCATTTTATAAATGGTAGCTGAGTCTGCAGTCACGCAGCCAGCAGGGAGTGAAGGTGGTTCACCTTCCAAAGGTGAGAAGGGCAATGGGAAGCCAGGTGGCTACAGCCAGCGAGGCCAGACTGCAGAGGGACTGAATGCCCAAGGGTCTAAATCAACTTTGTAGGTAATGGGATTTTTAATCCCGAAAGTGATTAGATTTGTATTACAGGAAGCTAGCCAACAGCAGGAAGAAGGAAAGGGACAGGTAATCATAAAAAAGAGGTGATCTGGAAAACAAGCGAAAACCTTGGAGGGTAAAACCCTACACTCACTGATTCTGGAGTCAGCTGGTGCTGCTTCCAGAAAATAATCATGGGAAAGAGTCATCTAAAAGTGAGGCTAAAACTTCTCCATGGCCACCATGGACCCCAGAAGCCCCTGGATCCCTCAGCTCGCTAATGTCCTCTACCATCCATGCCCCGAGGTGGCAGCCTGAGGCTCAGAGTCTGGTGTCTCCACCCTATCCTTTCATTCTCTTTAGCCCATGAATTAATGACAGGTTACCTCAGGGAGGCTGCCCATCTCTAGTGCGTTCTTTCCCTGAGTCAAAAAGTAGACCCACCAAAAGACCATAGTAGAATCCTAGAGACAACCCAAGATCCACTTGTCGAGACAACGCTCACAAGATCCACTTGTCCAACAAATTGTTACCGAGCCCCTACTAGGTGCAGGCTCTGTTCTCGGCAGGGGGATACAGCAAGGAATCAAAGAACAGCCCAGGTTTCATGGCTCTTCCATTCTGACCAGCATCTCCTGCCTTCAGGCCTTCCACTTGCTCCTAACTCTTCCCGACCGCTCTACCCTCAGAAATCTGCGTGAGTTTCTTATTCCCTGATCTCCTTTGGATTTTTACTCCATTATCACCTTTTCTGCCAGGCCTTCTCCAACCACGCTATTCAAATCACCTTCTAAAACTGCCCTTCCTTCCTTCTTCCCCTTCATTATAACACTTATCATCATCTAACATATGTTTCTCTTATTTTTTCATCTTTAATTATTTTTCTCCTCTCACTAGAATCTAAACTTCAGAAAGGCAAGGGCTCTTGTCTTTTTAGTCCATGACTATACCCCAGGGCCTTTAGCAATAACTGCCATGTAGCAGGCATGAAATAAATCCTGAAGTTCACTCACGTGATCAAACAAGCCCTTTTGACACAGAGATCCACACATAGGCCTCTAATGTTCACTTGCATTCATTATTATTAGACACATGTATTTTCCTACATAGTCAGGCGTAAGTTCCCTATCTTGGACATATAGTTTTAAAGCCCTAAATGTCCAAATTTGTAGGCATTGATCCTTCCTTTGCTTGGTTCTCTTCAGTTCTTTGTTCTCGAGCTAAACATTTTTTTCCTCTTACACTCTCTTCCAACACGAACACTCTTCTTTTCGCACTCAGGCCATTTATTATAAGACATTTCCTACAGAATCCATAACCACTCACTATTTCCGGCTAAGTGGATGTCAATCCACAAGATGAAACAGCTTTACAAAACATAAAAATGATGTCAAACCTCTCATCTTTTCTTCTTTTCAAATGCAGTCTCTGACTTTAAAAGTAGGCATATAGGTAAACTCAAGCAATCAAACTGTGTTAAAATTCCATCCCTAATAAAATCTTTCCTTGTTTCTTCCTCTGATGTGTTTTTATATCTCACCTACATAGCTGGATTCTCAATGCAAAGATGTGGGGTTTTTTAGGATTTTTTTTGTATTTTTAGGAGAAAAGATATGAATGTACAAAGTTTCTGGTACAGAAATAATTACACACTATACCTTCTGTTTCTCTAACTCCTGAGAAACACTGACTAATAAGGAGAAACAAATGGAAAATGCCAGTAGGGCTGATCTTAAGGCCTGGTTCTCCCACCTACTAATTATGTGACCTCAAGGCCAGTCTCAGCTTCCTTATCTGTAAAAAGAAGCGATATTCCCTGACCTGCTCACCACACAGAACTTTTCTGAGAATAAAATAAATCAGTCTAAGGAAACACTCTAAACTACAGAGCAACAGTCAAATGAAAGGTACAATGATGTTGCCTAAAGGTGAAGTCCTCTTAATCATTCTTTGAAACAGTAAAATTTACAGTTTTATTCCTTCCACCCCCTTACACCAAGTATACTACAAAAAGTAATTTTTTATAGATATGTTTTGGGATATACCTTTGATTGTATCGTCCTCAGATTAACCAGATGAATGTCACAAGGGAAAGATGACATTAATGGAGAGAATTCACCGAGCAGCTGAAGGGTGGGCACAGGGACCTTTTCTGTCATTGGAAAGATGGGATGATTCAGGAAAGAAGAAGTTATGTGGCTAAGGAGGGAAGGATAACTGACCGACTTCTTTTCTTCTTCCTATCAAGAAAAAACAAAAATGCTTAAGAGTTATATATTTGCAGTTCTTACAGTATTAATTGAATTATCAGATAGGGCTTAAACAGGAAAAAAATATACAAATATATTAATACTTTGATTTCATTATATTTTATAAATAAGTCTTAGACAATGCACAGCAGATTACCAAGTTCAGTCCTAAGAAAACAGTGTCCACCTAACTCCCACGTTGAGAAATACCTCTTTTCCATTGCTTTAAAACTAAAAATCCTGACAACATTCTCAACAAACATTCTAGGACAAGGTATAACTTTTTATGAAAATTCTTTCTCAACCTACCACAAAACTCTTAAAGTAGATGGGTTGGGACGTTCATATATCTTATACATCGTCAAATGCTATCTCTTCTCCCTCAGGTTTTACCCATCATATTCTTATGGTTTCATTTATACACTTAACTAGACTGTAAAGTTATGTATTGATCCAAAGTTATGTTTTATAAATGTTACCCAATGATAGGATTTTTAAAAAAAAAACTCAGAAATAAATATTTAAAATAACACAGGTAGCATAACTAGATCATCTGTTTTTTTTTAATTTGGTAAAATCATGGTCAGTTGCTTCACGTTATTCCAAAAATAGGAACTACTATATGTGTTATAGAATAGTTATCACACATTTACATGGTACACAATTTATTCAGTATAATTTTTAAATACTTTAGTCTTTGCTATGGTGTATGCTTAGAGCCAAGTATTTCAGCATGTTTAAACATTAAGTAAATCTACCAGAACTAGGGATATACATATGGTAGATGACATACACAATTAATTAAATTAATGACTAAGTAGAACCTTAACCAATAATGCCTAAGGTGTAAAAGCAGACACAGAAAAGCACCAAGAAGAAAACATAATTTATGTAGAAAGGTCCTTTGATCACCAGCAACATTTATAGAAAATTTAATTTTATATCTTATTTTTCAAAATGACTATTTCACTGATATCTTCTGATTTTGCATATTTTTAATAGAGGGCTCAAATAAAAGGTTTGGCTACTTATCTGTGTGAAAAGATAAGATTTACAGAAGATACAGAGCTTAAAATTCAGAATGTCAGATTAGCATTGAACAGAGGGTGGTAGCAAAGAGTGAGGAGCATCTTGCCAGCAGCAAACTATAGATACCATTACAATTCAGACTATGAAGAGAGAAAAGAAAATTTTTTCAAGGCAACAGAGGGACACTACAATATTAAGATACTGACAAAAAATATTAGGTATAAAAAGAGTTGTTAAAATATTTTATCCATTCCACATTCCTTTTTTAAGGAAAGATTAAATAAAGCATATAAAATAATATTCTTCAGCAATATTGAAATTTAATGCAGCTTGTAGAATAACATGAAGAGAGAGGGAACAGTTTCAACAAGAAGCTTTAAATGTACTCAAATATCAAAGGACTTCATAATCTAAGTGAGGACTGCTGACAAAATCACTTTTGAGTAATAAAAGATAAAAGCTTTTTAAGGCAGGAAAACACCTGCCTTATCAGATTCCGGAGGCATTAAGTCCATTCTAGGTCAAGAAACATTCAGAAAAAGCTTTCTAGCTTTGTCTTATGCTCTTGCAGGAATCCTTGGACGCTTCAGTGAGTACGTAGGGTACTTCTTGATAGATTATCTATACCTTAGTAGCAGTGATGTGCATATTTACTATTCCTCCAAACCCAAATCAGTTCTGACCTTCAGTGCTTCCCCCACATTGACCATACATCAGAATCGCTTGGGGAACTTTTAGAAAACATAGATCCCTGGACCTGAACCCAAATCTACTGAAGCAGAATCTCCTGGGGTGGGACCCTCGGAAGGTAAAGTTAAAAGACCCCCAGATGACTGTCACATAGTCAGTCCCACACCGCTCTGCTGACCTGTGCTAGGAACTGCCACCCCAGACATCCTCCCAAACTTTTAGAAGAAACAAAGCTCCCTTTGGAATCAAAAGTATAAGCCTCATCCTTTAACTTGTTTGGGATTAAAAAAACCAATATGCAGACTCGAAAACATGTTAATGAAAAGTCTTGTCAAATGATACAATGCCATGAATGTAAGCACTTTTAGCATTCAAGAACTGTGCTATTTATTGTCTCCTAAGCAAGATAAAGAAGAGAAGTTTATATAAGAGTTGTGGTTTGGTGTCAGAAGAGCTCCTTGAACAAGTAACACTGCTGGACGCTGACCAAGTCGGGTGTGGCAAAGTCTCAGGGAGAGCGCCATCATTCACACACTTTCTGAACATATTTATAGCAGTAAGGGGCTAGCAAGATATTTAACTGTGGAGCTATCACCAATCTTTTAACCATAACCCTGATGATAAACCCAAAGCTTATAAAATATATTTACTATAGGAAATTTTACATGTTCGTTTAAGCTATAAATGAATTTCCCAGCCTTATAGTAACTAATATACTACTCTAAACATTATTTGGTTTCTTGTAGGTTGGAAGGTTTCAGACTGTACAGGTCTGGTTTTCTCCCTGCATCCTGTTCAACATTAAAAAGAGTTTCTAGCACATTCTGATCCAAACCACATCAAGTTGCGATCTTCTCTATTGGGTTTCAGCCCTTATTTCATAAGTCAGAACTTCTTGCCAGGCTCCTTCGTGCCCTTCATTAAGCCCAGATGAGTTCTCTGATTCCTAAACATCACAGGTTTCCATTTTGTCTACATCAAAACCTGCTAAATTATTAAGAAAAAGATCGTTTTTTTAGTCACCTTTGTTTATTCAGAATGACCTGACACACGGTGAGAACTTGATAAATGTTTGTTAATGATTAATTAATTTATTAATTACAACATTAACAAGCAATGCAATATAAATGAAAGAGAGAAAATTACTGTAGGGGGAAGGATGGGGTAAAAAGACAAAGAGGGAGGAGAGAGAATGAATGAAAATATGTAGACCTGTAAGATTTAGAGATAAATATCATTTAGCGCAGAGCTGAAGCCTAGTAGTATATGGGCCAAGCTGGCCTATTAGACATGTTTTGGTAGCTCTGTATGGTATTAAAAAGTTATTTGTTTTTCAGCCACCTCTCAAAAAAAGAAAAATATCCAAGAGATTTCACATTAAAATCATCAACACAACAATAACAAAAACTCCCCTTAACAGATAACTGTTTTTTTACCCCAAACACTGGAAAATGAAGTCACACTGGGTCCCCACATTCTCATGTGGAAACATCATCTAGGGCTGAGCTGTGGCTCCTAAGTGGGATGTGTCCATCCTCATGTTCACCACAGACCCTCTGGTCACCTCACGTAAGCATTTGCCCTCAAACCTGAACAACCTCCCTCATGCCATCACTTCCCTGAGCCCTGTCAGCATTTGAGTTTTTACCTGATCTCTCCAACTTCCTCTCCTTATATGTAAAGAACTGGTATCCAGAGGTAAAATGACCCAGTTGTAACACACGAACACTTCCTAGTTCAACGCCCCCTTTACTATTATACTAGTCGCCAGAAGAAAGGGGGTAGGAAGTAAGGGTCAAAGAAACAAACCCTGAAGAGTAATGCTGATAAGACAGTTCCTATTTTCCACTTCTGTTGAGCCTTGAGCATTATTCCCATGGATGACAGTCAACCTCACACAGCCACAGTGCTTCACTGGGCATTTATACCTCTCCCAGCAATTATTTATCATTCCAGTCTTGTTCTCACTGCCTCTCTGCAGAACGCTCAAGAACAGGACGCTTTCATTTAGTCATCCAGGATTATTCCCATGAGGCTCAAAGCTTCCCACTAAAACGCGTTCCCTTCCAGGGAGTGTCTCCCCACCTCAGTTTCTACCATTGATATTTTAGTCATAAGTCTGAGTTGAAAATAAAGACACTTTCTAGAAAATTTAAGTTACACGATGACATATTAACATTTCTTAATCAAATGTCTTTTTAATCAATTTCGCTAGAAATTAAAATGTATTTTCTCTTCTCTAGTTCATTTCTTATTTAAAAGAAACTATTGATTTAAGCCCAAGAATTTATAGTTTAGCAAAAGAAAAATTTAACCAACACAGGATTATAAAATCTTTGAATCAAATTTAAATCAATTACTACCCAAAGAGTTCTGAATGACAGTAAACAAATTATTTAACTTCTAAGTGAAAGCTTTATAGATCTGACATGAACATTTTTATTGCCATAGTTAACAGAAGTTTTGTAAATTAGTGTCTATAGAGAGAAAAATCGTCAAAGCCAGAAACATTTCAGGAGGAGCAAAAGATAGTAGCTGCCAGCACTCAGACAATGATTTTTATATAAAGTTTTAATCCTAAAACTAAGCTCTTACCAGTAATTGATTTAAACCACGAGTCTCAAGAACTGGTATAAATCTTGACATCTAAAATGGTTATTAAAATCTTCTCCTAAAAGATTCTAAATACTGGGAGAATTCTTTGCCATAATTAGCTGTTGCCATTTCATTCAATCAACTAGTATTTTATTTATAGAATGCCTACCACAGGCAAGGAGGCCCTGTGGGGCACATGCAAATGAAGTAGACAAATCCCTAGAATCTAGTAGGGGAAGAGAACATGCATACGGTGACAAGGCAGTAAGCAGTAATTGCGATAAATACAGTGGTGCACTATCACAGTTCATTCATTTGTGCATTTGTGTATTCATTCACAGAACATACACTGGGTGCTTGCTCTGCTAGGAATAATCCTAGAAGCAGATAGAGACATAAGCCCTACTCCCAGTGAGTTTACGGTCCCAAAGAGGAGAAAAACAATGATCACATAATCACACAAACACAAAGGAGAGATCCATGGTTCTGAGGGAGCGCAGAAGGGGATTTGACCTGGTCAACTGCCGAAGCAGTTGATGAAGTAGGCTCTGATCTGAACTATTACTAAGAGTTGCTGGGCAGAGAGATTGAAAGGCGTGTGCAAAGGTGCTTTGAGGGCTGGGTGCATGGAAAGTACTTATGACTGAAAGCAAAACCAGCTGGCCCAGAGCAGAAACAGGGAAAGCCATGTAGAGATGAGGATGGGGGACAGGCAGGGCCCATACCACCAGGAGATCTGTGGGCTATGGTAAGGATTTGGCTTTTATATTGAGAGCAATGAGAAGACATAGTGGGGTTAAGCAGGGCACAGGGAGGACAGATTTGGTTTTGAAAAAACAAAAAACACTGCTTACTGGGTTAAAAACAGATATAGCAGAAAGAAGAGACAAGAGTGGATGTGTATAGGCTACCTCCAGGAAACACATAATGCTAGTTTAGATTAGAGTCGCTGAAGTAATCAAGTTCATAGATTTGAAATATTTAGGCAATGAGATACCCAAGCACTGGTGATGACTCTGCTGTGAGAAGAGAGCAAGCAAAGGAGAAGTGTCTGTCAGAGATGACTCCTAGGCGGCTGGACTGGATGGAAGGTGGTGCTAGTTATCAAGAGAGGGAACACTGGAAAAGGGCCAGGTGTGTGGGGGGGAGATCACAAGAATGATATTGGATATGTCGAGCTTGAGATGCCCTTAAAAATGTAGAAAGAAATGCCAGGAAGCAGCCAGATAGATGGGTCTGGAGATGAGAGGTAAAACCGAAGCTGGGGGCTTGTATTTGTGGGTTCCAATTGACGCAGAGGAAGGCCGTACAAAATGAGAAAAGGAAAAGGCCTGAGGCCGAGCCTTGAGGGCTCTAATATTTAATGGCTGAATAAAGAGCTATGAGAGAGACAGAGAAAGAACTACCCCAGAGGCAGGAGGAAAACCAAGTAAGTAGGGCACCATGGAAGCCCTCGCTAGGCAGTGTTTTAGGATATGACAATCGTCAGTGTCACATGCTGTTGAAAGGTGAAGTAAGATGATAACTGAAAACATCCACTGGATCTAGTGACACTGGCAAGAGCATATGATGGGGGCTCAAACCAGACTGAAATGAACTGAGTGTGAGAGGGAGGTGAGGACACAAACTCACCTCATCAGCTCTGGCTCAGTGGGGTAGAGGAGATAGTGTAGGGGAAACAGAAATGAGAGTCTGAGTGAGGGCTGTTTTTTGTTTTTGTTTTTCATGAAAGAAAACGAAGAGCATTTAAAAGCCAACTGAAAGGCTATGAGGAGCAGGGACAGGGAAGGAGGGAGGATGATTAACAAAAGGATCCTCAGGAGGGAGACTGGGGTCAGTTCCAAGGAAACTGGAGGGACTGGGCTACAAGGAAAGGAAGGTAACACAAGGGAAGAAGGACAAGGTGGAAGTAGGTGCTTGGTATCTAGAACAGAGAACCCTATGAATGGCTGTTCTCTCTACACAGTGGATGGTGAGGCCACTGGCTGAAAAGAGTAGAAAAGATCTGAAATGGTCAGTGTGGAAAGATGAAAAGCAGAGTAAGTGAAAACAGGCCATGTCCAGGGCCATCTGAGGTGGGTAGTCAGCAGTCTATGGGGGGCTCTGAGGTAACTTTTCTGCCACCTGAAGGAGTATACTGTCAGGTTGGTTCATGTCCGATCAAGCTTTTGCCAGACTCTTTTACATGGAATGCTGGATTTTTGCTTTGAGTAATGAAAACTGAACAAGAAAGCAGACAAGTAAATCTACTTTCAACAGATGGGTCTAAGACTAGAATGAGTATACTAAGGTTTCAAATAAATTTTATTAATCAAACTTAATCTCCTAAGTACATGACTAAGCTCTATCCTTTAAACTCAACGCTTATTTCTTTCAAAGTAATTTCACCCAAGCTGACTCCTTAATATTATTTTATATCTACACAATAAGCAAAACTAAAAAATAAAATGGCCTGAATGTAAATCTTACACAATATATATAAATGAAGTTCTCTTTTTTGTGAATACAGGCTAAGTCTATTACAAAAATATCTCAATATTGGAAAATGCAAAAAATAAAAAAGTATAAAGTCATAATTTTGGATGGCAAAGAACAAACAATATCCGAACATGAGAGCTTTTTTCCTACCATATTCATGACACTTCTTTTTTCTAGTAGTATTCGAAATAAATTAGCTGTAATCTTGTTATCATGGACACCTTGCTCAAGGCCACGATTATCATCTTGCATGAGTCTTCGATCCATGATAACTTCAATCTGACCTACCAAACAAACAAACAGGCCAGGGTTATTCATTGAGAACCTCATAATACAAGGCAGGGTCTCGATTGAAGTTTTTCCTCCAGTCAGGGAGACAGACCTAAACAACCCACAGTACCATGGGCTTCCTCTCGATAATAGCTCAAAGCAGCTAGTATAAACTCATAAAGCAAGATTGTATTTCTCCTTTTCTTTATCAGCTTCTAGTAAAATCTAATAAGAAATTTAAAAATGGGACAGAAGAGATCAAAATTAAAGTGAAACTTACAAAAAATGAATAGAACCAGTAAATTAAATCCTCCAAAAATTTAGTGGCTTCATTTGGAATTTAAAAATGTTTATGAGGTTCATTAAAAAATGTACATCACGCATGGAGTAATAAGACAAACACAGAAGGACAGAATCTAAAAAGGATTTGAAGTAAAATTTTAGGTTACTTGATATGCTGTGATTCTCTGAAGCCCTAGAATTTGGAGACACCCACCACGTACCCCCTTCCCTCTCTGATACTGTGTTAGTTTGTCTTTTCTCCTATGGCCCCAAAAGTTGTCATATTTGGTTCCTTTATTTGCTATGCAATAATTCTACAACTCCTTTAGTTTAAATTGTAAGCTAATGGTTAGGTTATAAAATTACAAACTAAAAAAAAAACTGAAAAGAAATCACCCAGAGACATATTTATATGCTTGAGATTATACTCCCCCAAAACCCACTAAAGTTATATGTGTTTAAATATATATATTCATCCATCCATTCATTCATATTTGTTACTGTATTGAGCAATCATTTGGCATAAAAGGGAACTACGTAAAGGATTTTAATAACTATTATGCTTACATAGTCAAACCAACTCTGTTTAGTTTCTATCTTCTCAGTTTAGGTATCCAGTACATAAAATTAACAGTGCTGGTTAGAATTTTCATTGTTGTTTTCTCCATATTTCATAAGACAATTGTCCAGAACATGCTCTTCAGGCACTGGGGCTAACTGTCCCCATGCCTATGTAGAATTTGATCTCTTCACACTCAAATTATTATATCAATCTCTTGGTCAGTTCTAACTCTTCTCTCTGCCTCCAAATGTTAGCCCATATACTATGTGACACTGAGTAACTTCCTGGCCTATACTCAAATTGTTTTTATGTCCATAGCTCTCTTGATCAGGGAAGTGAGATAATACTGTTTGGTTCATGACCACTTGAATCCTAAGGTCTAGTCCCCTATTTAAGTAGAGCCCAGTTTTGAGAAGTTAAGGCAGAGTTTAAAAATGGGTAGCTCAGGAGTCATCTCTGACACAAAGAGGCTTTATGTTCTGATTTTTAAAAAATTATGTCACAAGTTACAGAATGGGCAACTTCTCATAAAATTCCAAACTTCTGGGCTTTTCTTCAAAAACTGAAAAATTTGGCAACACTGGGCCCCTTTCTCCATGGTGACAAGTAGCTGACACAAAGCAGTGGTCACCCCAGTGTACAGGGGGGATGTGCTCCGCAATTCACTCAAATCCCAGCACTCCCCACTGGAGCCCCAACATGATGCCATTATTATTTTTATAACTGTATTCATGTCTTCATGACAGGATCTCATGATTTTGTTTAATGAAGGCCACAAAGAAAAATGATAAGTAGTAAGGTTTTCTGGGTGTGGAAGTACAGAATGCATGTATATACATAATACAAATAGTGGGTTTGTATGCATATGCCCAATATAAAATGAATATGCCAGGCATCTGTACACATTTATTATCTGCCTGGCTCCATAACATGCTTGTCTTAGCACCTCTTAGTATGTAAGGAAAGAAGAGCAATTGACACGTATATGATAATTAAAAATATGTATTATGAGGGAGAAAGTCTCCCAATAGAAAGTTCTAAAAAAAAAATCAATCAGCGTCTACTATCTATTTTCTCTTTCACTCCATTTCATTCTCTCTTTTGGAATCTGTAAAGTCATGTCTGTCACCTCTTTATCCCCATATCTGTATCATCCCTACTCCCTTTCTTCTTTTCAGCTGGTAGTGTCCTAGAAGGATGGGATTCAGAGAAGGACCTAAGTTTGAACTGTAACTTTCCACCTTTGCAAACCTGGTTAAGTTATCTGAACTCTATCTAAACTTAGTTTAATTTGAGTCTGAATTTCCATTCCCAATCAGTCACAATAATGACAGACTTCTGCAAACAATGAGCCATCAGGAGAAGTAAATTATCTTTAAATATAATCAGTTTCATGGACTTTTAGGTCCCTCTTTTTTCATCGGAAGATGAAGGAAATTTATTATTTTACATTGGTCTCACAAAGCTCAAAATTAACAGTCTGGTTCTCAAAAGAGGAAAGCCTGTGACTGGGGATGATAATTAATACATATTACCAGCAGAAAGATTATACACTGGGGAGTGAAACTTATAAGAGCAAAAAAGAATCTAAACAACACACCACTTTTCAAACTGGAAACACCTAAAGATTGAGCAGAGAGCAGGGTCAAGCGATACTCAGCATCCTGGACATATGCCATTGTAGTCATCGGATAAACGTTCGCCTGGAGAGGCAATTTGCTCAGTGTCATTCTAGGTTGAATCTGTAAGACCAAACAGTTCTCGTTAAGGAAAAAAAAATCAAGTGATATTTACACATGTACTTAAAAAAATTACTATCCACTACAGATGGTTTTCCTTCCAAACAGAAAAAGGTACAGCACCTTTCTTGTCCAATAGAACAGCTAACTTAGAAATGAAAACATTCTTCAAAACAATATGAAGAAAAATCATGAGCATCTTAGAAAACAATTTTTAAGTGAGAAAGGTAGAACTTGTCCAGATTTTTAAAATAGGCATTACTATTTAAATTCAGAATAAAAATCCTTAACAAGTTTTCTAGCTCTCCAATATTTGCATAAAACAAATTATAAAGGTATTAAGGATTCACTTCTCATTTACATCTAACATACTGCTTTTATAATGAAGGCTAAGCATAATAGCTCTCTATCCCCTTTCAAGAAATATCTCTTATGATTCTTGAATCAATTTTAATAAATACCACACATCTCCTCACCAAATCCTCTAACATACTATGTTATAATAATCAAATGCATATTTATATTTAAAAACTATTCAAGGCTTACTCTTCTTGTTTAGTTTCAATGTAGATAGTTCCAAATTCCAATTTTTCTTGGTCTAGTATCTGAATGCATGAAATACAACTCTAATTTTATATTTTGAGAGACTGACAATGCACTAAGCTGATCTGGGTCAAGGAGACTCACTCAAACCTCAGGAGGAGACATCAAACAGAGACTTTGTTATCAGAAATCTTATACCACATAAAAATGCCATCTCTTCTTTTAAACTCATGAAAGTTCGACATGAAACTCAGAAAAGGAGAAGTTCAACATAAACATAATAGTTAACATGTACTGAGTAACCATTAATGCCAGGCACAGTATTGAGAATTTCACAGATAAGATCTTTAATCTTCACAACAACCCTGCAGTAGGTCATTCAACTTACTGGTTCTGAATAGTGTCCCCCCAAATTCCTGTTCGCCCAGAACCTGTGAATGTGATTTTACTTTGAAATATGGTCTCCGCAGATAAAATCAAGTTATACTGGATTAGCGTGAGTGATAATCTAAAGAATGGTGTCGGTGCTTTGTGACCGCCTGGAGGGGTGGGATAGGGAGGGTGGGAGGGAGGGAGACGCAAGAGGGAAGAGATATAGGAACATATGTATATGTATAACTGTTTCACTCTGTTATAAAGCAGAAACTAACACACCATTGTAAAGCAATTATACTCCAATAAAGATGTTAAAAAAAAAAGAAAAAACAAACTAGATGTTTGGGACTTCCCTGGTGGCGCACTGGTTAAGAATCAGCCTGCCAATGCAGGAGACACGGGTTCAGTCCCTGGTCTGGGAAGATCCCACATGCCACAGAGCAACTAAGCCTGTGCGCCACAACTACTGAAGCCCGTGCGCCCACACGCCTAGAGCCTGTGCTCCGCAACAAGAGAAGCCACCGCAATGAGAAGCCCGCACGCCGCAAAGAAGAGTAGCCCCCGCTCAACGCAACTAGATAAAGCCCGTGCACAGCAATGAAGACCCAACACAGCCAAAAATAAATTAAAAAATAAGATTTAAAAAAAAAAAAAAGAATGGTGTCCTTACAAGAAATGGGTAATTTGGACACAGAGAGAGACATTCAGAGGCACAAAGAGACCATGTGACATTACAGGCAGAGATTGGAGTGATATGTCTACAAGGCAAGGTGTACCAAGGATTGTCTGCAACCACCAGAAGCTAGAAAATGCAAGGTTATACTTCCCTAGAGCCGATGGAGGGAGTGGGGCCCTGCCTACATCTTGATTCTGGACTCCTAATGTCCAAAACTGTGAGAGAATAAATTTTTGTTGTTTTAAGCCACCCAGTTTGTGGTCGTTTATATCACAGCCCTAGGACATTAACAAACTGGTGGAAAAAACAACTGTAAAATGTTAAAAAAAAAAAAAAAAGGAAGGAAGGAAGGGAAGCTAATTAGAAAGAAATCTCCTATCCTGATCTTCCTACTCCATTTAGTTGTATACTTAAAAAAAAGACATTTAAAACTGTCACAGTTGTATAGCTGTTACCCTCATTCCCCACCTGCGGGTCTAGATTTCTAGTTTGGCCCAAGTAACTACTCTTTTCAAAGCTTAAGAAATGGCCTATCCTAAAAAAGAGGAAACACTTAGGCTATAGACTTAAAAATAATATTTTCCTATTTATTAAAATGGTCGAACCTTGTAAAGAAAATTCACATTTTTATTCATTTTTACTAAGTTTTTTCATTCATGTATACACCCACACATACATATTACTGCTTCTGTAAGACTTTAAGAAAAGCCTTTCTTTTGTACACAAGGAAAATGAATCACCATAAAGCCAGGGCTTCATTTGAAAACCAAACAGCTGTAGAAGAATTAACATGTTAATTCAAAATGTATGCTGCAATTTTTATGCTCTGAAAAGGTTTAAATTTAACTTTTGCAGGAAACTGTAGAAGAGAAAATTATCACAATCCCTTCCACTCATCCCAGTTGAAAATCAAAGTAACAGCATTTGTGAAATTATTTCTATTCGTAGCCAGAAATTTCTTAAATGCTAATGCCTTAAAAACATGCTCATGGGGCTTCCCTGGTGGCGCAGTGGTTGAGAGTCCGCCTGCCAATGTAGGGGACACGGGTTCATGCCCCAGTCCGGGAAGATCCCACATGCCATGGAGTGGCTGGGCCCGTGAGCCATGGCCGCTGAGCCTGCGCGTCCGGAGCCTGTGCTCCGCAGAGGGAGAGGCCACAACAGTGAGAGGGCCGCGTACCGCAAAACAAACAAACAAACAAACAAAAACAAACATGCTCATGTTTCTAATAGTATTATTTCAAAGATATGTTGTTACACACATACACTCTGAATACAGAGATTTAGGTAACAATCAAAAGACCTCTAGTAAATTAGAGAAATGACAATCTTAAAAATTTTTATGAATCAATTTTCCCATTACTATTTCAAACTATTTCATGAAAATTTTGACTAAATACACACCTACTCACATTTCTAAACTGATGTTTTTATTTGTATATCTATGTCTATGTACACATATATGTGTGTATATATATGTACACACACATATACATCAGTAGAGAGAAGAATTTTCCTGAAATTTAAAAGCGCCCAGTATTAAATCATACATTTAAAAACATATGTGGAATAAACTAAATATACATAGACCAATTCCTTATGAGGAAAAAAAAAAGATATACTCCATCAGTCCCTAATTAATATTTCCTTTCTATTATATAAATTCATATACATTTTAGCATCAAGGTATTTAACATGCGTAATGGTCAATAAATCTTCCTTTGAAAAAATAAATCCTTACAAATAGACATTTCACAAAGTAGTCTTGCAAATATATTTGTTCTAACTTTGAAAATATGGTTGAATACAGAACCTAAAACTGTGTTAAAATTCAGTTTTATTTTAGAAATAATTTGCAACCTTAAGCATATTTTTTCAAAGATTCCAAAATTAACTGGCCCATCATCACATATAAAAGTTACATATTATAACCATTACTTAAACATTTTAAAGGGAAATTACCTGGTATCCATTTAGGTCAGTATAAAATCTATTTTGGTTGTTGATGCTAGAAGAAATTCTCATTGCAATCTCACGGTTATGTTCTTTTCGGATGTCCACAATATTGGAAATTTCCACAGACTGTCCTTCTATTCCTAAAGTTAAAAGAATATATACATTAATAAAAAATAATTGCTACCCGCTTTTCTTAAATATACTATACAGAACTCTTTCTAACGTTACAGGTATTTTCCTGTTTCCTACTTCCTATCTTTACTATCTCTCATATGCCAAATGGTGTCACAATTCACCTTTTTTTTAATCAGACAATAGAAAACATTTATTCAGGGGCATATATAACTCAACAGAAGGATGAAGAGGCTAGAATGAGATAAATGTAGGTGAAATATAACATGCAAATGATTCTGCAATGAGTTCCAGAGGGGAAAGAGGACATTAAATGAGAAAAGGTCAGCCACACTACAGGCCAATCCACCACTCATGTGCACTGCCACTCCCCAACAGAGCCATTCAAGCCTACTTCTTCACCAGGCTCTCCTCACACACTGGAAATTATGAGCAGTGAAATTTACACCCTGGTGGTTCAAGAGACAGTGTATTACTACCCATGATCTATAGCCAGGAAAAGAGACAGGAAGTCCAATGCAATGAGTTATGGCTAAAACTGGTATTACCATATTAGTATTTGTGAAGTATAATCTGGAGAGCTCCCCAGGACTTAAATCAATTTAAATTGAGTTTGGTGTCTCTTAGGATCCCTTGTTATGGAGTGATTCATTTTGCCCTTTGCTATATAAAGCAGAGGAGAGCCTGAAAAAGTCCCAGATGTATCGAACATTTTTGTTTTTTTGGATAAGCCTAAAGTATTTACTCATTTCTATCTGTCATGCTACCCTAACTATATCTTCAGGTCCTCAGCGAACCCTTGGGTCTATTTCAGAGCTGGAGAGAGGAGTTATGAAGAAACCCAACACTCTTAATACAGATTGAGTGGATATAAAAGATACTGTAGGATCTTCTAAGAAAGAGAATGATTACGAAAGTGGTCAAAGAAGAAAGATTGGCCATATCCTATTTCATACAGCTGAAGTTTTTTGAAGTTCCAAGAACCCTGGACACTTAACCACCGTTGTTATTCATGACCCACCTCTCCCCCTTCTCACACACAATCTGTCACTCTGCTGATAACCAGCGTACTCTTTAGAGAAAGAAGGCTGTGTACAGAAAAGCAGGGAGGGGAGAAAGAGAGTGAGGAAGACTTTTTCCAGGAGCCAAGAAGAATCCCCAGAGTTTAGACAGCAAATAGAAAGGAAGTTTGGATCTGTGAGATTTGTGGAAAAAATGTAAATGCAGCTGGCCCAGGCATTATAGGTTTATGTGAAAAGTACAACTGGAAATTGTACACCATAAATAATAATATGGTAACAATACTAAACGGGCTGCAGTTTCCATCAATATAATTTTCAGAATGCTCACAGAAATTCTCTTCTGGTAGATGTTGTCTTTCCAACTCAACAACCTCAACCAGAGCCAACTTCAGTTTCTTACTATGATGAGCATGATCTCCATGGGTGGGGGAAAGAAGTGCCATTTTTTTTCCTGCTTTATAGCCACAGTCTGAACCACTAACCTCTGCTAATTAAATGCATACATACATTTCCTTCTGAGAATTACAAGAACCTGCCAACATAGCTGATCCAAACTTCTTCACCACTATTGGGAAGTTTGGGGGGGAAAAAAAAAAGCAAGCGCATATGCTGGTGATAGAACAATAGTGTGTTCTTTGAACTGGGAAATGCATTACTTTAAATGCAAACTTTCCTTCCAGTATACTTACATTATCCAGAATATTTTTCTAAAACCAAATGAATTGTATATAAAATTTTAAAAGACAAGCATTCACAAATGAACCAAAGATGCCCAAAACCCAACATGTAGCACTAGAGATGCTAGTATTAATGCAGCATTAGGGAAAACAGCAGATGGCAAGTGACTCTACTTTACTGAAAGCATTCATAGCGTTTTTAGTACTGCTTTATGTTTTCTCCTCTCTAGATGGACTATTATCTCAGGGGTTAACAAAATACATGAAATGAAATAAAGTCTTCACAAAGGAGACCATCATTAATTTCAAGGTATGTATCTCTGGAAAACATTTACAAAAAAACATGCTTCGAGAAAAAATTAGTAATTTCACATTATCTCTAGCAATGATAAATTATTTCTATTGAGAAAATCATCTTTCTCAAGCTCAGTATTATGCTCAGATCCTGTTGGGGCAACAAACACTTAAAGCTCCTTTAAAAGGAGCCTTCACGTCCATTCACAATTCAGCAAGACATTGACTTAAATTCTGTGCCAGGGCAGACTTAAAGTAAGTTCAGACTTAATATACTTATTGTGAACAAACCAAATGAAACCTGTAATGGTAAAAAAAAGCAAGGAGGTATCCCTGAGTTCTCAAAGAAAATTAATTATTTTTAAAAGAAGAACATGTGTGAGGGAGAAAGAAGACTGCTGACTTTTCCTATTCTGTGTCAAGAATTCCTAAGACGTGTCAGTCCCAAAGAAGCTCATGGGGCTGAGGGCAGAACTCCCCAGGAAGCAGGGGTACAAACCCAGTGGTCCCAGTGATATGCTGAATCTTTGCAGGATGTGGCAGCAAAAGATACTTTTACTAAAATGGTTCTACCTGAGCATAGATGGCCAGGGCTTTCTAAGTCCTTCTAGTTTTTCTTCAATTCTGGGAAAGAAAATAGCTCCTACTTAACAAGAGTAGTCCATGGGGGAGGGGGAGCGGGTGTGAGGCCATTCCCCGGTTTCAACAGAGAACTAAGTGCCCTTTTGCTAGCACCTCACACTCTGTGCCCTTGGAGAAGAGAGGATGGAGATTGTTTATCCTTATTAACACACAGACAATGCAAAGTAAAATTTAGCCAGTTCACAGGTGAAAAGCTATAACAGAGAAGCCAAACGAGTGTTTCAGAACCCTGGAGCTCTTTAATTTTTCCTCCCTAGAGCCTATGAGCTGCTCACAAACACAGACTGTCTTATACACTATCTCATATTTCGGTTTTTAACAATGTTTTGGGCACGTGGTTGGTGCTGAATCACTGTTAAACAGAATGAGTAAAGATGTGAGAGGCTGTCCCTCATGATGCAGAAGTTAACTGGTTGGGAGAAAGCAGATGGGCTATAGATAAGATTCAAATAGATAAAAGATGAGTAAGTACTTTCATTTTGGGCAAGCACATGCATGTTAGAAGGTCAGTTCCTCAGGTATAGGGACCATGTCTTATTTATCTTATGCTCCCAGCACATAATAGGTACACAAGAACTGAGTGAAGGGTTCAGCTGCATGGGGGAATGACAACAGCCAACAAGTACCAAGTGCTTACTATGTACCATACACTATAGGCTTTACATATAATCATTCCTGACCCTAAGCCTAGGAGGAAATTATCTGCCCCAGATCACAAGGCCTGGCAGAACCAGGACTAAACCTCTCAACCATCATGTCTCAATAGCAGACCAACTACTGGAAAATGTTGAAATTACTTTGGGACCAAGGATTGGGAAAAGCTTTGTAGGAATGCTTAAGTAGAGAGGAGAGCTCCAGACTATTTTCAAACAAGGAGAGAGGGCACTGATCTAGGATCTGATAAGCTGTGAGAGTTACTGAATTGAGTGAAATAAAATTAAGGGACAAGGCTTGCCAGAACCCAAAACTTCTTTAAAACAATCCAAAAATCTCTTTTAAAATATCACAGTCACTTTAGAAGCCAATAAAGTAATATATATTAAATATTAAAGACACATACCCTAATTACCTCTCTTATCTACCTAAAATGAACACTAATCACGAGCACAAGCATGTTTACAGTGAGCGCACTGGTGCCAAGAGTAAAAAAAATGGGGAAACATGCTAGATGTCCATCAACAGGCAAATGAATAATAAAATCAGGTACACCCATGCTATGGAATGCTGTGTAGCAAATGAAAAGAAGGAGGCAACTCTCTGTCCTGGCAGAGAAAGATCTGATGGGAAAAGCAAACAGAGCGTTTGCACAGTACAATAAACTTTATGCTGAAACAGACACAAACATAATACTATACATTTCTGTAGGGGTGTGTGTGTGTGTGTGAGAGAGAGAGAGAGAGAAAGAGAGAGAGCGTGCAAATATCTGTATTACCTCTCTTGAGCAGTGGATAGGGGCCAGACACAGATTCCAGAGAGACTTTATGTTATATCCATAATGTGTGAAATTTTTGTCAAAAGAGTATGTGTGTAAATAGACACACACACACACATGTATATAATTTGCATTTATACATAAAAATAATTTTAAGCATTTTTTAAAAAGAATATTTTCTAAGATGGCAGGGAAAAATGAAACTAAGGAGGCAAGGGATCAGGGTCGGAAGGCAAGACCCTCTTGACTCTGTTGCTCAGCACTGGTCTTAAGGAAACCAAGAAACATACTCCTTTGAGTATGGAGAGAAAAACTGGAGGGCACCTCGAACACATGCCCTGTGCCTGAAAGAAGAGATGGAGCAAATATCCAGGATGGTCTAATGACTAAGTCATGCAGATGGAAAGGCTGGGGTCATGGCTCTGAGCAGCAACTGAGGGCCTCTGGAGAATCCTAGGCATATCTCCTCTGCACAATCTACTCTCTTCATGCCAAATCGTTCTAAAATCTATCTGGACCAGCCTAATTCAGCCCTCTCCACCTGCCAAGACCACCTTATTCTAACAATTCTGAAATGCAAGGCATACTTTTCCAAGGAATATAAATCGGACGCCTCTCTCACGACACTGAAGTAGTTATAGGAATAAGAGGCAGCAGCTTGGGGAAAAGAGCAGGAGAGCCCCTTTCTCACTCCAGCAAGAATCCAATATCTTATTAGTGGCACTCAATGTGTGCTTAGGACAAGTTATCAGATCAAGATGGAAAAACAGCAACTGGCCCACACCCACCTGGGAAAATGAAAAGTGAAGGTGACAGCCCTAAGAGAGGTGTTTAAGCCTTCAAACAAAAGTCTAACTGAAATGTGACATAGATAGGAAATCAAATATAAAATAAATCCTCAAAAAACCCACCCAGGATTTAAAGCAAGGTCTTTCAGTGACTGTCCTTAAAATGTGTACTCTGGGGCAAAAATGGAACCTTGCTATCAACCTGCTGTCCTCATCCCTTTTCCTCAAATCTGTGTCTGAACGGAGAGAGGGACTGAGCCCTCATGTCATAGCAGAAGTAAGGCAATAAGAACTGTCATGAAAAACCAGGGCTCCTAATTTTGAATATCTCCCCTTCAATTTTGGGAGTATTTTGTTTTGTATTTAAATGATCAAAAATATAAGAGTAACTCTCCTAGTGTGTATTTACTTTGTGACATTGTTTTTGTAAACTTATCCAACTTAACTGGGAGTTGACACATGATTATTAATTAACACACACTGCTTAGTTTGACACATACACTTAAATGACAATACACAACAATGATAAATTTAGTAGGTCAACATGTAGATAATGTTTCTAAAGAGCAAATATTATCATGACTATATTTAAAAAAAAAAAACAACTGTACTCCCATCTTAAAGCACCAAGAATAGAAATGGTAGTAATTCCCACAACCAGATAACCTTTTTATCCATGTTGACTGACTCAACTTATCATCCATTACAAGATCTAATTTATTCTCTGAGGTACCTGCTGATTTCCAGGCCTGTAAATGTTCACGTTGATTATTTCTCCACAAGTGAAAATTTTAACATCTGCTTTCAGGAATACACAGTTTAGTAAATTTCATTCCAAGACTCAAATTTAAGAAAATAATGATGCATCACTGTGTTTCATTTATAAAGCACTAGATAAATAACTACCACTGCTTACTGATCAACGTATGAGCTAGGCACTAGTCTACATACTTTATGCTCTTCATTTCAATAATTCTCACAATGACACAAAAGTAAATGCATAATAAGAAAGGTATAGCATTTCGATCACACAGATTACAAATTCTGGTTAAAGATTCTACCAATTAAGTATGATATATGTGAAAAAGGCCTAATAACTGAAACATACACAACAAAACTGGGAATCTGTCATTTTTTTTCTAATAAACACTGATTTTAAAAACCAACAGGTTTTTTAGAAGCCCTGTTTTGGAGGAACATAACACCTACATCAGTAACCTTCTTTTAAATCCAAAACAGACCTGGTCTAACTAACCTGGGAGGCAAATAAACAGCTCATGACGCACAGTCCAGACTTGGGCTGGTCTAGTACAGAGAAGGAAGGATGCTGGAGTAATCTCAGTGGTCTGCCTGCCTCCACACTGACAGTCACTCTGGAGTTGCCTACTTCCTGTTCTTGCAAACATAGTCTTTTCCAAGGTGCTTTTAGATAGGAAGCTCAGATTCCACTGAAACAGACCTGCCATGGAAGCATGTGGTTCTTCCTTTTCTTTTTTTTAAACCACACTTTCACTATTCCTTCTCCCAGCTTAACCAAAAAAAAGAAAAAAGAAAGAAAAAAAAGGCAGCAGCATGCCTCTCACCCACCCTAACTCAAGTGGGGCTGAACAAAAACAATTTGAAGTATTGGTGTCTGATTGAACTTCAACAACCAGGGAACAAATATTTTTGCAAAACACATGGTTTTCCAATTGTTGGCTTTCAACAAAATTGAAGGTTACCTAGTAAAGCTGTCAGACAGTAGATCATTAAAAATAATTGATTAATGTTTGGCAATAGATCACTGTGATTTATGGAATATAACTCAGAAGGAGTTCAAGGAATTAAATGGCATTCTCATAACTAAACTCCTTCAATTTCCACCTACTTATTTATGTTAGCAACATTCCTTTGCCTTTCATTTATAAGAACAATAAGAATAAAATCAATGCTGAAACCTATCTCTTCCAGCAATAAGTAACATTTACCAATGAATGCATAAACATTTAGGATACAAACGGTACAATTCATGTCATTAAGAAAAATGTTTCTATTAAAGTTTATAAATGATCAAAGTGGTAATATATATAGATCAATTATATATTTTGATCAATCATATACTATAACACTTTTTATAACTCAATCCAGAAGAAATTTAATACTTCGAGCTTTAGGATGACAGAATTTTAAAACATATATATATATATATATATTTAAAACACATATATATATTTCTTTCAGAAGAAGAATGAAAAGTTGACCAATAATAAGACTCTCAAGCATAAAGTATTATATTAAGATAAAATTTGGTGGAGGAATTAGAATGGAAATATGAGTTCAAGGAGAAAATAATGATATGAAATTTGACTGTTTAAGAAGAGTCTGTTGAGGGGCTTCCCTGGTGGCGCAATGGTTGAGAGTCCGCCTGCTGATGCAGGGGACACGGGTTCGTGCCCCGGTCCGGGAGGATCCCACATGCCGCGGAGCGGCTGTGCCCGTGAGCCATGGCCGCTGAGCCTGCGCGTCCGGAGCCTGTGCTCCGCAATGGGAGAGCCCACAACAGTGAGAGGCCCGCGTATCGAAGAAAAAAAAAAATAAAACAGTTTGTTGAGGCTTTTAAAAAATGCATGATTTGGGCTTCCCTGGTGGCGCAGTGGTTGAGAATCTGCCTGCCAGCGCAGGGGACATGGGTTCGAGCCCTGGTCTGGGAAGATCCCACATGCCGCGGAGCAACTAGGCCCGTGAGCCACAACTACTGAGCCTGCACGTCTGGAGCCTGTGCCCCGCAACAAGAGAGGCCGCGACAGTGAAAGGCCCGCGCACCGTGATGAAGAGTGGACCCCACTTGCTGCAACTAGAGAAAGCCCTCGCATAGAAACGAAGACCCAACACAGCCAAAAAAGTTTTAAATAAATAAATAAATAAATAAGTCAGGAGCTCTTAAAAAAAAAATGCATGATTTAGTATCAAATTGCTACCCATTGGATATGCTTATCTTAAAATGTCAATATTTACAGTATACCAAAAATAAAACCCTTTGCAAATATTTAAATGTATAAAGGAAAACTAGATGTCAAATTACAAATATGTAACGGACACAGATTCTTCAAATTCTTATAGGAACAAGGGAATTTGATCTCACCCACACCACTTCACACTTTGCGCTATTCTTTTCCTCTTTTCTGCCCATTCAAGTGACATTTCTCTAAGACCTAGCATCTCAGAAACTCACTTCCTTTATCAAATCTTCTCCAAATGCCTCAACCCTCCAATGACCACTCTCTCAGGCCTGCATATCCTTCTTAAGAAGATACAACACTTAGTGTGTGTCAGGTTTTATGTACATTAACTCAGTTAATCCTCCAACACCCCTATGAGGAAGACTCTATTATTGTCATCATTTTTAGGATGATGAAGCCAAGACCATGTATGTAATAACCTGCACAAGGTCAAACACCTGGTAAGTGGCAGAGCAGGTTTGGAAGCTGGGAATGAAATGTACATGGGCTGACTCTGGAGTCGGAGCTCTTAACCGTCACACTTCCCTGTGTTTCCCATCCCTATTCCCTTCATCTGAGTTTAGTACAACACATATTTGTGGGAGATGATGCTATTTCCCACTAAGAAGCTATGCCTTCAATGCAGCAGCTGCTGTCAAACAGCCCCCAAGATAACCTCTGAGTTCTGAATTTGTGTAACCAGAATGTGCTTATAGTCCCTTAAAATAACCTTCCTTTTCATGCCTATAGGGAATAATCAGATTTGACACATAGCTACTTATTTCATTTTTTAAAAGTTCCAATTAACAGGAAAAAAATTCTTAGCAGTCAATTGCATATTATGATATTAGAAAAATGTTTTAATTACCTAAGTCTGCCTAGCCATAACTTACTTAATGCTTTTTACTCTTAAATCAAACTAAATATGGAATGTAGTCCTGGGAAAAATGAGAGATTGATTATAAACCATTTTAATATCTTCATGAAGCTTTTTATGGAAATAAAAACAACTTCAGTGAAGCTGTGAGACCTTGTTTATAAGTGGAAGGACTCCAGGGATGAGGGCCCCAGATTCAAGCATCCTTAGAAGATGAATTTAGGAGCAAGGAGTCAAGCACCAAAGAAACTTGATGTGAAAACAAGTGTTGTTAAGACTCTGATGGTGATACCTAATTGACCATCTAGTCTTTCTCTCCTAAGAAGTTAAAGAACAAACTCAAGGTCACTCTAGTTTGCTTAGAGGTGAAACTAAGGATTCAGATCTCTAATTCCCAAAGTGATTCTCTTATATGTTTAACTGGATACAATTCATTTTGACTCTCTAAAAGTCAAGGGTCATGTTATGAATCCATTTAGATTATATATTCAAAACAGAAGAAAAACAAAGCAACTTCTCTTTGATTGCTAAATATGCCCTTGGAAGGAAATTATCAGTCATTTCAGCCAAAGGAAAGTCTTTTCTTCCATACTTCTTGATGGCAGTTCATTACATTTTACCCCCAGGCTACTGTGTACTTTCTTTTGGCAAGATCCACTACATGCAGTACTTTCATAATATGTTGGTGGAAAACAGGCAAAAGTATTTACTGCGTTTAAGGTATTTCTCCTAAGCGTTGAAACATGGTTTACACAGACACATTCACTCACTCACTCACTCACAAACACCTGCCTAGGAGAACATAGTCCTGAAGGGGAAAACATACCTTGAAGGTATATATTAACAGATCTGGAACCTGAACCTTGTGCCAGTGCAAATGAACATGATACATTGGTAACCCATAGCAACCTAATTCTTCAAAGTAACAGTTTATGTCAGAAAATAGCACCAGTCTAATAATTACAATTCTGAAGACAAATGAAACTACGGCTCGTGAATGTCACTTACTGATCATAACATCACAACAAGATATGTATTTTTTGTGATGGTAAAATAACAAATTACTATAACACAAGGTGGTACAGGGGTTTCTGCTTGTATTATATTCTATCTTCTAATCCAAGGTTAATGATAAAAGCTAAAGCAGCATATCTGGTAACATTTACAGCTTCAATTTAATGAAAGATGATTACACTACAAGAAAAATTAATCTCCACCTCTCCCATCTTTTCCTCCAGAAAAATGTTATTTTCTACAAATGAAATAATCTTTTAGAAATCATAAAATAGTCCTAAAAGGGTATTTCATTAAGTTATGGTCACCATAAAAAGGATTTATTTAACTTGATATAAGGCAAAGCATGATGTTTCATTAGAAATCTCTGATCTTTTGAAGCTTTTAAAGCTTGTGAGCACAAAATTTCCTCTAATTTAATATTTCTAGAAACCTTTTTAATGTAATGTCTGAACAATAATGAAAATAAAAACACAGCGTTTTTAATAGCTTCAATGATGTTAAGAGAGAGATTTTAAACTGTACTGCTTATTATTTTCAGAATCTGGAGAGAACACAAATAGAGAAACTAAAGTTAAATACCAAACCAAGAACAAAACCAGAAGTCAGGCTGCACCTGGGCCTCCCAACTCAGTTTGTTTCAAAATCAACAATGATCACACAGTTTATGTAATTTGGGAAGTGTTGGTTGATTTTTGTCCTTGACTTTGTTTTCTGCTGAAGATTAAATTGGGTAAAAGTTACTTTATGGAGAGAAGAATCAAAGAGTAACTAAAAAAGGAGATTGAGAAATTTAAATATATTTTGTCGGGTTTGCATTACCTTAGGTTTTAAAAGAATGTTTCAAATAAATGGAATTTGAAAGGTTTAATATGAACGGATACTCAGTAAAGACAATCTATAATAAAACTCATTTTCTGTTTCTTCACGCTTCTTGCTCAGAGATAATAAAATCTTTTGTGTGATTAACTGGTTTAGTAAACATAAAATTTCAGTATGTAATCTTAAAATATTAATAATCTCCCTCCCCCCAACCCCCATTGATCATGAATTTGGTACTAACAACAGGCTCTAGTCATTCATACTCATCCAAATAACCATATCCACTCAGTTTAAAGGAGGCAAAATTAGTCTATGCCTGAAAATAGTTTAATAAGTTAAGTTCAAGAATAGATATTTTTGTTATCTTAAGAAATTTAAAACCAAAGCCAATCTATAAAAGCTTGGAAGCTGGCTGAAGTATTCGTAGCACCTAAGATCAAAAGTCAGTTAATCTATGCATTTTGATCAATCACTCAGAAGCCTAGTTTACAAGAGGCCAAAGTTCAAAAGAGCTGTCAAGTATTTCTTAGTACAGACGCTTTAGCGCTGCATAACCAAACCCTTTTCAGGTACTATGAACACCTAGAGAGTCAAACACCCTGAAGATTTCACATCTCTGTCACAGGCCTGGGTTAGTGATTTAATTAAAACCCACTAAGACAGGATCCAGGCAACCTGCGCCCTCACGCAATAGTGTATGAAAGAAAAGGATAGATGGAAATGGGTCACAGAGGCTACCAAGAAAAGGCTCTATCTCCATAACTGGGCTTTTCTTCTTTTTTTTCCCAGGAACTCAGATACAAACATGGGAGGCTATATAGTTTGGAAGAAAGTCTTTCAGGTGATCTAATATCTCCATTTTTCACAAACTGTAGTCTTGTTGGGGAAAAAAAATGCTCTGGGCTTGAGACAGCAAAAAGAAAGATGGATCTGCCACTTTGAATAGTTACATATGCTGGTTTCAGGTTCAGTCCAAGCAAGTACAGTAAAACTCATCTGAACAGCACTTTAAGTTAACTTCACATTATATCCAACATATTTATCTGTCATTTCCCACAAACTTCTGAAGCTTTCTGCTTCCAAGCTGCAAAAATCTACCGTCAGCAAAAAAGGCTTGAGCTCAAGTTTATTCCACTCACTGAGACATCCAGAGGCAATCTGAGGTCTGCATATTTATTTTTTATTAGTATTTTTGTTATGCTAATACTCTAAGTACTTTGTTCAAAACAACCTCTATTCCTTAACTGACTAATCAGAGCCAGCACTGCCACCTTGGAGAGCTGGGGCTCGGTGAATTCTCCGTGGCCCCTGCTCCTGCTAAAGGGCTGTTCGTCAGCCACTGGGCATTTCTGACTGCTCAGTAGTAGGGGACAGGAGGGGAGGGGAAGAGGAGAAAAGACAAGCATTTAGTTCTGATGAGTGTGTGTTTATTGGAATAAGTAAACGGGCCAAATCAGAGCCTATTAATTTCCAAATTGGCCATTGAAGCATGACGGCAAGCTAGGCTACAGCCACAGAAGCAGAAGAGGGCCGTCTAATTTACTGAAACCACCCTTTGATATGAAACCCAGATCCCATGGCCAACAGAAGAAAACTCAGAAGTTGCATTGATGGACGGATGCAATTAAACAGAAGCAAAAGCAATTAAGCAAATACACCTGTTGAGAAGCTGGAATTTTTCTGATGAGTTGTTTCAGCAACTCTGAGACACAGCCTATCCCTAAATATCACTGATGAAAAGCAATAGTAAACCAAGCCTGATGATGGAGATCTGTGCCAAACGGTGCCGTGTTAGATTCAAGGAAGAACTTCTCCATTAAAACACAATAGTTTTAGCAAACTTAAAAAGTAGATAAGCACATCTCCTGTGTGATCATGCTATTTTCTACCCATAAAATGAAACCTTTGGTGAAACATAGGTGAAGATGGAGTTTTAGGGCTCTCAGAAACAGTAAACAATGGCTTATGCAAGAGTACAAAGAGAGAGCCAACAATAGTGTTCCTGACCTAAAAGGTTTTGGGAAACTAAATAAAAGATTATTTCAAAACTACAAACTTTCTTGTAGGTAGCAAAGTGATTTCAGATAATTGCAAAAGACACATAGTTAGTGTCTAATATGACTTTACCATCTTCTAGAAGACCTTTTACTTCTTAATTCAACATACAAATCACGGGTAATCCTGAAAACATATCACATTACCACCTAAGAAGTCACATGAGAAAGTCTGTCCACACCTGAAATTCTACCAAAAGGCAAACATCGTTGAGATTTGAAGTTTAAGAAAGTTAACTAAAAACAAAATCAAATTTAGACACTGAAACTTGAAAACTGAACTTAGTTGTCCAAGAAATTCCCTGAACATAGCAGCCTTTGCCTCCCCACAATACCTAAAAAGTAAACAGTGCCTGCCCATTCATTTTATCACTGGTTTTGAAATGCTTTACTGTCTACCTGCCTAAAGATTCTGGGAAAGAATATTTTTTAAAAATATTAAATATTAAAAAAAATTAAAAGAATATTTTTAATATTTATAAATATTAGGATATAAAAGAATATCCTTTTCTAATTTTTCATCTTAGCTAACAGCAACAAAACATTTAAAGTGGCATTTTTATGAGGTCTTTTCTAAGAGAGTTGATATAATGGTAAATGGCCTGGTTATCAGGATTAAACTTGTGGTTGGAAGAGTACTCCATTCTAAAAACAGCGAGTTCAAAATCAACCAACAAAACTGTACAATTCTGAGATTGTTTGGGAACCACAGCTCCACCCAAATCCTATGGAAGGACCAGTGCCACAGTCCACAGTTCAGTTTCTAATGAGATCAAAGGCCTATATCTTATCACTTGATTAACAAAGAAGCTGCTTCAATACTGTCCTAAAAGCAATAAAAACTGCCTGATTTTATGCTCTACAAGCTAAAGAGTCATAAACAAGCAGAACAAGCAGAGGAAAGTTAAATTCTAGTAGTACACTATGACAATACATTCTATATTTAAGGCAGGCCATGTGTGTGTGTGTGTGTGTGTGTGTGTGTGTGTGTGTGTGTGTGTGACAGAGGTAGTCAGTGATCCATTAATTGAAAGCCACATTTAATATAATTTCCATTTTATAAAATAAAATCACTATACTGTTTTTAGATCGGAGAAATGAGCACATGACTTAAGACAAATACTGCAATAGGAAAGAGAAGATATACAGAAGAAAAGAACAAGTATATGTAAGGCGTTAAATGTTTTACCATTTTTAATTATCAAAGGGTAAATACATTTTAAATCATATGATAAGTCTGATGTCAAGGTTAGACAGATGATTGTCATCTCTGAAAACTAACTGCTAATTTATTAAAGCCAACAAAAGAAAAGCAAGAATTCAAGAATCAGTATACATTTGTTTCACATCTGCGTTTCTGTTTTCTTACCATGTATGTTGTACAGTCGAACTCTGTGGGTAACATGTTCAAAAAAGCAAGTCACGTCCGAAAAAAACCTTCCATGTTGCACTATGACAAAGGGTGGTGTTGTGTAAACATAAGGCTGAGGAGGAAATCACATTTTTAAGAAAAGTATTTTGGCTTTTAGTTTTTCCAAGGAATGTTTATTATAGTTTCCAAACTGGCAAATGTATATCACCTGATATTTGTAATTTTAAGTGAAAAACAAACCTTACGAGGTATCAGAATATGTGCGTGCTACAAAAATTGAATATAAGGTTTTGCATTAGACAAAAACTGCTGAAAATAGAAAATAAAAATTTTACAACCTGATTGGCCTAGATGATCTACAAACATTTCTCCCAGATATAAAAATTTCTAATTAAAATCTTTCTATATTGTCCATATGTTATTTATTAGAATGAGCACTCGTTCTATAGCAGTGACATTTTCTCAGGCAAACATTTATTATAACCATGGCTCCCTAATGTTCAGGGGTTGGGAAGGTGGCTAGGATGACCACAGGGAGTCATCTTAAGCAAACAGGAAGCAGGAATCAGAAACATAGTTTAATCACAGTCAGGTTTACTACTCTAACACTGCCCTTTTACTCACAAGAACTAGCTGAATATAAAGCCAACTTCCAAACTCGGAAAAACTATGGCAACCACTGGTTTAGTTTTCATTATTTAGAATCTAGATTAAAGACACTATGGGAATAAAACACATAGCTTATATGACACAGAAACAAAATTTAAAGGATTTATGAAGAAGTTTATTTTCTTAAGTATTACACACCTTAGAAACCTCAACAATAGCATAAAAAGCTAGGCTTGCAATGTAGCACAAGATTTTCAGAACTGTGTAATTCTCTTCCAAATTTACCTCTTTGGCTAGAGAAAAATATTCTGAAATTAACATAATGCTTTATAGTTAACAAAGTTCTTGTACCTAATTACCATATAGCTAGAAAGTAATGGAGGAGAATGAAACCTAGGACGGTGATGTCCGGGCCTTTTTCTGATAAACTCAGCTGTCTCTTTCCCTGATGTTCTTTTATTTCTTCTTTGTAAACATATGCTGATTCTCTTTATCCTTCTATCTAATATTAGAGCTATTTAAAGATAAAATCATTTAAAATAAATTAGTAATTATAATTGTCCATGTATAATATTCTATAGCATAGCTACTTTTTTTTTTAAAAGAAAATGTCAGTCAAAACAAAATGCCTGTCTAATGACAAAAGCTGTTAAGTGAGAAAACACTGATGTAGCTTATACTTAGGATCCACTGCCTATCCTGAAATGCCTACTATGAGCTGTAGCTTACCTTTAATTCCTCAATGATTTAAAAAAACAGAAACAATGACAAATAACTAGAATCCTGAGTGTGGCCTACACAATCTCTTAAAATCTATATTTGATTTTGGTTAGCAAGCTTTTCTAGAACAAAAGTAACTTTTTCAGGAGACAGGACCCTAGGCAACAAAATACGGAGAATATTTAATTTATCTTAAAGTGGAGAAAGCCTGTGTAAGTGTAAAAGCAAAGGAAGAAACTCTAAAGAAAAAAATACAAAATTGACTACACAAAAATTAAAAACTACTACATAACAGAAAAATAAAAGAATTAACAAACTAAATGACACAGTGAGAGCATAAATAGGATATAGGATTGCAATAAATAGGAAAAAGGATTAATTTTACCATATATAAAGAATACTTACAGATCCACAAGTCATATCGAAAGAAAAATGGTCAAAGAACTTAAATGGGAAACTCATAAAAGAAATATGAAAGATAAAGACATAAAAAAGTTCAACCTCACTAATAATCAGAAAAATCTTAACAGTAAAATATTTTTCACTCATTATTATAGGTAAAGCATTTAATATGGCTAATTATCAGAGTTTAGAATAGCATAATAGAGAGCTACTCTCAAAAAAACACTGGTGGGAGTGAATATGTATGCCATCTTTCTAGAGGGAAGATAAGTAGTATGTACATGTCAAAAGCCTTAAAAGGCTTCATCCACTGACACAAAATGACTCTTCTGGAAAGTTATCCTCTGGAAATAATTAGCACTGTACAAAAAGAATGCTACAGAGAAAGCTTATCACAATGTTACAGTAGTAAAGTATTGGGAGAAAATGTACATATGCAACAATAGGAAATTCTTTTTTTTCCCACATATATACACACACACACACTTTTTTTGTGTGAGAACAGTTAAGTTCTACCCTCTTAGCAAATTTCAATAATACAGTGCTATCAACTAGTTACCATATTATACATCAGACCCTCAGACCTGATTCATCTTATAGCTAAAAGTTTTAAAACACAAAAGTGTATATTAAAACTGTGTTTTCAAAGAACATATCAGATTGTGAGCATTGTCACAATGAAAAATAAAATATGTTCATGTAGGAAGGCAAAAACTTAAAAATGGGGGAAAAAAGATATGCAGGGAATAAAAGACAGTAAAAATATATCAAAATGTTGGCAGGGGTTTTCATGGTCTTGTGGAATAGTTGGCAGATTTTATTGTTTTCTTAGTTTTCTGCATTAAATGTGCTAAGATTTGCATATACTACCTTTACAGTCAAGGGTAGGAAAACACTTTTTTGTTTGTTTTTTAAAGTGCTAAAATTTAAGGAGAAAAATGGCTCAGTGGTCAATATATTTTTCTCATATGGCTAGGAATTTTGTGTCTATATATATGTTATGCCACATATGTACACAACAACACAGCAGCACCCTAATCTTAAATCAAATCTAGCTTCTTTCCATAGAAAGCATTTGTCCACTGTAGCATCCTAACTGAATTTCAACTCTGAGAAATTATTTGTTTATCTAACATTCAACTAGAAACTGCTAAGTGTCAATAATGATATATATAATGGAGCCAACTCATTTATTCCTAATAGATAACAAAATATTGAGATGCATTTATTTTGCTCCTCATTATTCTTTCAATAAGTGCTTATTCACTGCTCAGCTCACCAACACTTACCTTGGCTTCCCCATCTGGTAAGAAGAGGTAGGCACCACTTTTGTCCTTTTTACTCGTGGTTCCATACCATGAAAACTGCACTTTTACTTCATGACTTTTACCATCTCCTTTATTTATCATTTCCTAAGGATAAAAAAAAAAAAATTAAGGTAACTCACAATTAAGACATTAACAAGTTTTATATAGTTACACGTATATATCAATTTCAAAAAAAAAAATTACCTGGCAATAGATTCAAAAATGATAACATTCATCCTCTAATATTCACAATTCTTAGATAAACACTCAAAATTTTATACTTAACCTTAGGATTTAAAATCTTTGCCATAGGAACAAAAAGAACACATTTCACCAAGGAAGAAAGAGATACACAAATTAAGAGATTAGACCAGTACTTTTCAAACTTTCTGTAGTAAAGGAGTGGATTTATTTTTATTTCCAATATGCATGGAACAATATTTTTGTAAAGTACAATGAAAGTGAATTACTAGAAAAATTAAAGTGATATGCCAAATATACACTCAAATTTTTTATTATTAGATTCAATAGGCATACTTTTACTCACCCAAATTACTTTAAAGTTTCCATAAACATTTCTAAACAGCCACAGCTTTCATACTTATCTTGTGGACAAATAACAAACAGTTCACTGAGAGCACCCCCCACAGACCACACTTATAAGAGCAAGTGGTCACTGTGGACCACAAGGAGAAGGTACATATAGCTCATCTATCCTTTCTCCCAGAGAATCTGTGTCCACTTTTCCCACTTTGCAGAAGTAATCTGCATATATTATAATAAAAGTGACAAGACTTCTATAAACTATTCAGAACATACCTCCATAAGCCCAGAGTGACCAAACCGCAGCTTAATAAAGGAGTTCTCTAGAGTTATATCTTCTTGAGCACTTTTTATATTATTCATGTTGAAAATTCCTTTATTTGCTATATGACCATTATATAGGGCATATTCAGCTAAATGTGGATTTGAACTTGCTGTTTCCAAAATCTTATATACTTTCAGTCCCAATGGTGGCATCTGTGCTAGAAAAGAGATCTTTACAAGATAAAGGAGAGAATTTATTAAAGAGAAATGTATCTACTGAAAGGAAACCATATATACTTCTAGTAAAAAGGAGAAACTACCATATTTAAAAAAGAGAATATAGTAATATTCCATAAATATATTTTGATAACTTATGGGTAGAGTATCCACATCTCTGTTTATCCAGGGAAACTAATAACTTCAAGTGGGTAAGACTATCAAAGACATTACTGCTTTCATCCAATATATGAAATTATGTGACCATCCTCAATTGTCCTATGGTGCTCATAATGGATGCTCAGACAGGGAAATTCTCCATGAAGGTAAGGGTTTATTGTGAACAATGATTTTTCCTAATTATTAGGAATATTTTAATAATACTATAATATTTCAGTACATTAAAAATAAAAATGGTAAGTGTAACAATATAAATATTAAGCACATTAGTTCAGTCAACACCAGCCATCAAATGCCTGGGGTCCAGCAGACACTGAACAAGGCATGGAGGATGCACCCACCATGAGACATGACTCCTGCCTTCCAGGAGCTACTGTTCCATTCTCTAAATGGGGTGTTTCCTGTAAAATCTGACCAAAATTGGTGTTACACTTTCCTTTCTATCTAAAGGATTATGAATTTATAAGAGCAGCCAGCAATGGCTTTTAATTTTCTTTTAGAGTTCCTAGCTTATGTCTGTGTCTTTAGGGTTTGGAGTACAATTTAAATTGTACTCCAAACTATAAAATTTAGATCTTTCCAGTGATATGGGGGTTCAGTTTAATATTGCTTATTTTAAGACATTTTCTCCCCAAAATGTCTATTATTTGAATCCAGATTTTTTCCATAATTATCTCAGAAATGAAGCATCTTACTTATTTTAGGAAGTCTTTCTTTCACGGTATATTAATGTCACCTTTGCAGTGAAAAGTTGAAAGTATCCCAAGTTATTTAGAAGGATGGTATTTATCTCCATTTCAATATTTATAACTGTCATTAAATTAAGTTAAACAAAAAATTCAAACTTTTATGAGAAATGATTACTTCATGACTTCAGGAACAAGTTACAATAGATATACAAAGATATACAATATACATACTAATAACATTCTAAAAATAACATACAACACACATACTAACAAAGATATTAATATTTTGGAAAACACAGGATCTATTTTCCTTTAGTGTCATTTAACTCACCAGTTAAATCCTCTGGCATTTACAACTTTAACCACTTTACATACACCAACTTGACAGCTCTCAGGGATATATATTAATACACATATAAACTATAGACTGGCTAGGCTTTTTTCATGTTGCCTCTCTAAGTTCTATAGAGAGCACATACCTCATAGGCTGTCTGTGAAACAGTATTTGCTGTATCCCACACTGCACTCATTTGAATTTCCACGGGCTTTCCTGAAGGAGAGGATACTTGCGCTGTCGGGGAGCTCACACAGACTGAGACTACTGAGTTTCGGTCTTGTTCTGAAGGATTGTAGACCACAAGATACCTGCAAAAACAGTCGCTTTACTATTGGGGTCTCAAGGTATTTGAACTTTTCCACATTATTTGTGAGATTTCAGGTCACAGACAGTCATAAAGCCAACACAAGGAGAAGAATTATAAGAAAGAGTCTGGTAAAACTTTTGGAGAACAGGCAATTTCATCACAACAAATACCACACAGTACAAAGAGTAATGTAATAATGACTCAGACTTTCTAAGAATAAATGTTATACAAATGAAAGACATTAATACAACTATAATTAAGTTATTTCTATGTCCCAGAAAATGACTTATATACATATGGTTTTATTGGTCTTTCTAAAATAACCAGCCCTATACCACTAATATCCTGATCCCTGCCTAACTCACTGAACAAGAAAATACATAAATTGTCTGTTTGCATTTTAGTCACAACTAATTTCAATTAAAATTCATTTAGCTCATTCATTTTAGATCACTAAAACACAGTGAAATGTACGGCTATACATGCAGAATCACATAATTCACATATATATTTTATATACAGGGGCCCTTATTATCCAAGAGAGTTGGTTCTAGAGGAAAGGTCATTTGAAGTGAATCTACTTAAAACAGGATGAAATTTTATAACAAATAGTGGTAAAATAATTGATTGGAACTTGGCTAGAAAAGGGAAATAACGACTATTAAAATAAGTTTAGGCAATATTTGCAACTAAGTATAATTCTTAGAATGAAGTAGGGTTTTTGGCAAAATTTTTCCAACAATATTTTATATTAGTACATTATGACATCCTTCACATAACATTTCATTTTTACAGGATGGTTTTAAACATAACTATATTTATAAAAAATATTCAAGGACTTAATCATTTTTCTAAAAGTTCTCTCTCAATTCTTTGGTATTTAAATAATTGTCAGTTGAATCCCCTAACATCCTTGGTTTTCTCAGTAGCATAACTCTGCTGGATCCTCACTGCTTCATGGCTTTGCCTGTGAGTTAAAACGTTCTAGATCATCATGTCACAGACTTCATGAATTATGCACTCTTTGTAACATTTATGATTTTACTTTATAAACAATTTGCATCATATTATCTTCAAATAAAATAAGCAGTATCAAAGAGGATATTTGACTAATAATATAACTGATTCAATAGTGAATATTTTCATGACCTGAAATATTTTGCTTTCCTACATAATTTTGTAACTTCAGGAACACAGAAATGAATAGTCAGTCAACCACTTCTCCCTCTTACCCATAGTGATATCAGACTTGGTCCAAACAAGCTAGCATTGTTTATTTAGTGCATTAGAAAGCCTAGCAGCGCTCTTTTATCTTATGTGTGTCCTGTATATTTCAACTGCATTGCAAATGGTTTGTCAGGAAATAAAATTAATACAGTGGCCAAAACTAAAGTGAAGGATAACAGAAAAGCACGAAGGAAAAGAAAGAGGATGTAGCGTAAAACCTATAAAATGTTTGACTTATAAGTTGTTTATCAGCTGAAGCACTTTTGATTGAGACAGTACTGTGAGATACCAAAGGTAACAATATATGACAATAAGAACGTCTCTGGCTCCTATTAGGCTTGTAGTATATACATCAGTATCACAAGATCTAACTTACACCATTTACGTTCATTGAGATTCCACATGTATACGAGAAAAGAGCAGCTGAAGCATGCAGGCAAAAACATATCTACAAAGGGCACTGAAGCCTCAAAGTGCTAGGCAAAACCCCATTTTTATCCACAGAAGCAATTCTCAAGGCGAGTGAGAATACTGTCCCCTTGAGAGGTGTGCTTAACAGACTTACCTGAAGGAATCAACCTATTTGCACCCTCCCACTGCCCTCCACCAGAGCTCACGTTTTGCCTAATTGTTCTCCTATCACAAACACACCTGGAGAATCACAAATGCCAGGGTTCATTGTTATCAACTACACTATATTATATTCCTCAGGTACACTGGAGAAGAAAAGCAGTTGAGGATCACTCATGTCCAGCACCAAAGATGTTCAAACCAGCATCCCAGAAATGAGTGACTTACTACTGAACCCCATGTGCCCAGAGGCTTAGAGCCAGTATGTGAAGAACTCTAGAACATGTAGTCTGAAGACTTAGGCCAGTCCCTTAATTCTGCAGAAGTCATGAGGCAGACCTAGGTACAGAACCCAGAATTCCCACTTCAAGTTCTCTGATGCTCTACTACCCAGAGCTGGCTATAAAGGCTCTGATAATAAAATATAATGTGTCCAAGCAATAAATTAGGTAGCAAGCATCCAAAACACTGATTCTTCCCAGCGAGGAAGAAAATGACTCAAATTTAAAGCAAATAATAATTTCAACCATACATTTCGTTTTGTACAATATTAAATAGCTTTTTATAATAAGCTGTGAACTAGGTTCTGTTTTGTTTCATTTTCATAGCTAATTAGTATTTGACCATAATGATGTTTCTACTGTACTGAATGATTATGTAATTATCATGCCAGGAATCTATTCAAAAACTAAATGCGTAGAGTATATAATGAGTATAAAGCTGCACTAAGAAAATAATTTTTTAACATAATTAGAGATTCACAGCATGTTCAAGTGCATCACAGCACACATTTATCTGATACACAAACCTCTACGTACATTTCAAGTAGAGTACATTGAAAGCATTATCATACATGAATTATATTTCCTTGGGAAATAAGTACAGCATCACAAATTAACTAAGTTTTCACTGTCATTATCATGTTTAGTAGTCAAACATTTGTTACACTGCCAATATCTCCAAACACGAATCCTTTTAAGTCAATCAATTGTGAACGGAACCAGGAGGTTTCATATCATAATATCATACTTATTTATTAAAAATTAATATTATTTCATCCACACTAACAGATGAAAAGAGTAAAATATCGCTGAAAAACGGGGCTAGTTAATTTCTATTTTATCTTGGAAGTAACTATATAGGAAGCTCAGAAATATTTTTTCTCAATTTCCCCTATATTTGCATTAGTTTCTTATCTATCATCTGTCACCAAGTCACATCCAGCCTCCTAGCTCGCATTATGACATGAAGCCCCTGCAACTTGCCTACAGGCAATTATCTCAATTTTCTATATACAATGAACAACCTTCACCTCATGAAGATACCTGCCAATCAAATGAGAGGGCAAACTATGATCTACTGTGGCTGAGGGAAAAAGGAATGGAGAGAAATGAAAAGACATCTGTACGCTCATGTCAAACTGGGAGTCATTTTAGGAAGAACTATAATTCCACTGTAAACGAGGTTCTGTCCTTGAAGATTCTAATGAGGAGGAGTATATTTAGAATTTCCTCACTCCTTTTGTAGAAATGATTTATGTCATGTTAAGAAAGACAACTGTGGCATTCCAGGTCCTCTCTCTGAGGCAAATCTAATCAGTGCCTACTATGAACAAAAGACTAGGACTACGTGGACTTCCTTCTTGGACTGGACATAGGGCAGAATGAAAGTAACATGCCTCTTGGTGAGAGTGAAGCTGGAGTTAACCACTTACAGAGTGCTTCCCGTATGCCGGGGTTCAGTCCTCAGGCCTATAATCTATGAGGCACAGCCTTTCATCCTTCACTGGACAGATAGGAGAGCTGAGGTTCAGGGAGGTTAGGTATGTTGCAGAGGCGCAAGCAGCTACAAGTGCCACAACAGACTTAGAACTCAGTCCTACCCCTATTACCATCTTCTTAACCATCCTAACCACTTTATTCACAGGCCAAGCTTATAACAACCATTTTGACAACTGCGGTTTCCTGTGGAGATTCCCTTAGTTCCTAATTCACTTGAGAAGAACTTTGTCTTCACTGATGCCAAAGATCCCCACAGACCTTCTATCTTCAGGAAGCTCAGGATGAACAAAGAGCTATTTACATTTCAGTACATTTTATCTGTGAAAGAAAATTTATAAACTGGAACGCTGGCATAGAAAATATCTTGTAACATATACTAAAGAGTTTATCTTACGACCTCACTGCATGAGGAAAGCAAAAACATTATTCAAAAAACCATTAAAAAATACTACATACATTTATGGCTGTGCAAAGAAGACAGAAATGAAAAATATTTGCAAGTCCCCTGTAAGTGCAGTTTAAAACCAATTAAGCGAACACCAGGTTATATGAAAAGTAATTGTAACTTCATGTGCCTAGTGTAGTACCTGGCATGGAATAACATTCAATAAATAGTTGATGAATGAGTAACACACAAAAATCCCAGTAGGAGAATTTATCATTTGTGAATAATACCTACTAGTGTGGAGCTTTATCATTTTCATTTTGATTATTTTAATTCCTTAAAAAATAGCATCGACAAGCTATGCAATTAACCCCTTTGCAAAGATGGGGGAAATGACAGATCCAAGATCACAGAGAAAGTTAAGAACAAAGCAAAGAGTAGAGCTCACTCTGTCCAATTCTTAATCAATGATAGCATATTAAAAAATTCAAACAATATATTCATCTTCTCTAAGTAGCCTCATTAGTGGAGCGTCATCTAAAGAAGAGTAGTAACCTTTGTACAGTATTCTGAGTACGAAAATATATAGTTTTATATGTTTACAAAAATTGCACTTTCTAGATACGAACTTTTCATATAGTCTACCTAGTTTTCTAGGTTTAAAACATAATGCTTACCATATTAGCCACCAGGAAAAAAAAATTAAGCTATAAAAACAAAGGGAGCCTTTCTGAGATACATTAGATCTTTAAAAATCATGATTAGTTCTGTGAGTCCCTAGCTCTGGAGTCAGATACATTCAAGTTCAAAAACCCACTACAGCACTTAGAATTTGAGAGGCTTTGGACACGTGATTTCATTTCTTCAAGCCTTAATATCTTTATTTACAAAATCAGGAGACAAGATTGCAATTAGGGTTAAATGATAAAATGTTTGGAAAATCACAGAGCTCAGAGCTCAGACCTGGCACAAAGTAGAATCTCAACAGCAATTAAATCTCTCCTTTCCCTTATAAGACCCTCTTGGTGTCCTGACCAGATATCCTGTTACATGAATCACATGAATGGCGGAATGAATGTTTTAATTAACTCAGGTCACTGAGCTGCCTTATATGCTCTCTTATGTAAGGCATATATAAATCTAAAGGAAAGAAATTAACAAAACCACACATGTTATAACACAGATACCTTAAAACAAGAGTTCAGATAATATGGCGGGGGGTGGAGATAAATAAAGAGATGCACAGAACCTACACACATACAAAGTAACCATATGGCATGTGGCTAAATTAAAAGGCAAGAAAAAAAAAAAAAAGGACAGAGAGAAGGACTCCTCATGGTATGTGTAGTTATAACCTTATGAATGTGACTACATAGTCCCTGTTCTGAATATCTATAGTCTAGAAGGGGAGAAAGAGAAATTGTTGAGTTCAATATAATAGGGTAGGTAATAATACAAAACTATGTACAGTGTGCCTTGTGATACACACAAAAAGATGGCAGTCAGGATGATTAAGAATTAATCAGGAGAGCATTCAAAACAGAAAATTAATTAATACAAAATGAGCAAAATGTATATACAGAAGTTGACAGAACTTTACTGAGGGACATAAAAGTGAATGAATGAAGAGACATACTTTTCTAGGTGAGAAAACTAAAATACTACAAAATATACAACTCTCCTAAAATTAATTCATGAATCTTATGCACTGCCAACCAAAATCCCACTGAAATCCTTTTATTGGGAGAAAGGGAGCAAAACAATCCTATGATACATCTACAGTAATAGATGGGCAAGATAAATGGTTAAACAAATGCATTAAAACAATATGCCAACACTGATTGTAAATGAATTAAAAAATTTAA
Source organism: Phocoena phocoena (assembly GCF_963924675.1). Classification (NCBI taxonomy): domain Eukaryota; kingdom Metazoa; phylum Chordata; class Mammalia; order Artiodactyla; family Phocoenidae; genus Phocoena; species Phocoena phocoena. Next base: position 90,296,009 of record NC_089221.1, on the reverse strand, counting down.
AAACAGAAAAAATGATACAAAATCAGTAAGAAAAATAAATATAAAATTTGTGGTACAAATTCTCTTTTTAACCGTAACAGAAAAATACAGCAAAGCAAAAGACTGGCAGATTTGATAACAAAAAGCTTAGAACATTTTCTATATTAAAAAATAAGATTAAAGAATAAAAAAATAAAAGGAGATCAAATTTGGGATATTTGTAAAGTGCTCCTACAAATCAATAGAAATATAAACACTCAAGTGGAAAAAATGACCATTTTTCTTTCACGAAACTGAAGTTGAAAAATAAACAATGCTTCCACTTCCAGGAGAGATGAAGTAGTTGACGAGAGCTCTCACTTCTATGGGCCAACTAGAAAAACCAGATAAAATACAGTAATCATCTGCTTGAAGGCAACAGAGAACTGCTGAGGAGAAAAAACTGCAGAGAAGAGAGCTGCCTTCTCTAGCCATTTTCACCCTGGGCTGTGCCAATTCTCAGCACGGGAAAGGCTGAGTTCCCTGCAAAACCCAGAACAAAGCCTAGAGAAGTTTCACTGTGATTGGCAAAGAGGCTAAAAGACACTTGGTGAGGATGTAGAAAGCTTCAAGTGCACAGTTGGCTTTCTCATCAGTCCATGTGCCAAACACTGGGAGCTGCACAGAAAAGGAGGCTTAAAATCTAAACAGAAAGCTTCTAAAAAGTAGAGCAGAGACATATCATGAGGTTTTAGAACCCACCAGGGAATAGGGCCTACAGAATATACCAGGCTATTAGTTGAAAACTTAATGAGCTAGATGAAGAAGACATTGAGAGAATTAGCCTCAATTTAGCACAACCCTTGACTGGAGTAAGAGTGAACACTCTCTAGAAGATAGTTTCTAGAGCCTATAAAATTTTCCTACACAATGTCTAGCACTTAATATAAAAAGCTGAGACATCTGCAAAGACAGAGCCACATGATTAAACAACAAAAAGACAGAAGAATTAGAACCACACATCTGGATATTGGCGTTAACTGATAAGCCTTTAAAATGATAATTACTATGTCCAAGGAAAGAGGAAAACATGAATACAGTAGATGAAAACATAAAGAATTCCACCACAGAAACTGAATACGTCAAAAATTAACTGAATGAAATTCTAGAAGGATAAATATTTGAAATTAAGGACTCAGTAGATATGTTTAACAACAGAGTAGATTAAGCAGAAGAGAAGTTAAACTGTTAACAGAGATACTTCCTCTAGATTCTGGGATTTTTAGCGAACATCCTGCAGCTACTTTTTAGACATCTAGATATAAAACACTATTCTACAAAAAGTACATATTTTTTAAATAATCAGAAAAATACAACTACAAAAACATGTAACTTTTTAAAAGGTCAGGGAGAGATAGCCAAGTAAAAGTAGGGAAATACACTCTAGGTAGAGTGACCATAAGAATAAAGGCACAGATATATAAAGAAAAAAAGGACATTATTTTCAGGACATACAGGTCATTCAATATCACTAGAATCTACATAGTAAAGCGCATGTCTAAAATGCCAATATATGGAGCTAGAAAGAGAGATAAATCTCAAATCACAGTGAGGAGTGAGGTGTCTTTAAGTCATTACAAATTGCTAAAAACCTTATTATATGGGGTATGGGGAGTGACTTGAAGGTTTAACGTGGTCAGATTCATTTTTAATAGGTACTTCTAGTTGCCAGGTAGAGGAAGGATTTAAGGAGTCAAGACTCAAAGGAGGAAGACCAAGTAAATAGCTACAACAGCCAAGGTAGAAAAGGTGAAAACCTAAGTTACAGGAGCGGGTAGAAATGCAAAAAAGAGGAACAAGTCTGAGAAACAGGTAGGAATTCTTACTAATAGGAATTTTTGGATTCCTTGGAGAAGGATGCATAAGCCACAAGGAAAAGTCTGTAATTCCTGTTTTGCAGTTAGGGTGGCATAGATATGGTAGCGCCACTAACCAAGATTGAACCCCTAAGGATGGGTGGAAGACATATCAAGATAAAGGTGATAAATCCAGTATCAGACCTCTCGAACTTGAGGTACCTGAGGGATACCTATATAGATTTATCCTGATGTTCTTAAATTAATTATCCCACTTATCCACTGGAAATACACTGGTTTCCAGGTATGGTAGGCAGAATAATTCTGCCCCCCTCCCCACCCCAGGATGTCCACATCCTAATCCCCAGAACCTATGAATATGTTACCTTACATAGCAAAAGAGACTTTGCAGATGTGATTAAATTAAGGGTCTTGGGATAGGGAGATTTCCTGGATTATCCAAGTTGGCCCAATATAATCACAAGGTCCTTATAAGAGAGAGACTGAGAAGTCTAATAGAGAAGGTGGCCACATGACAACAGAAGCAAGAGGCTGGAATGTGTGTGGAAGGGGCCACAGGCCAAGCAATGCAGGTGACCATTAGACGATGAAACAGGCAAAGGATCCGATTCTTCCCTCAGAGCCTCCAGGAGGAACAAGCCCTGCCAATACTTTGTCAGCCCAGTGAAATTGATTTTGGACTTCTGACCTCCAAAACTGTAGATAATAAATTTGTGTTTTTTTTGAAAGACTAAGTTTGTGGTTATTTGGTACAGCAGCACTAGGAAACTGATACATCAGGTTATACTATTCCTCTTGAAAATGAGGGCCAACTTTCGGTTTCACATCACAAAGACCACCATACACAGAAAAGAAACTCTTGAATGCTGGAAAAGGGGGCAGGGGTGGGGGTGGGCGAAGGGCAATGAGAAGAGCTTGGGGTCCTTGGAACTGGGCCCAAGCAAAGACTGAAGTAAGTGTGTCTAGCCCTCTGACCTGCTCTCTCATGGAGGACTTCCTCATACTTTCTCATCCGCTGGCTACAAGGTCTGACGTGCCCAAATTCACATTGTCCCTGTGCAAGTGCCCACAGATAACAATAAGGAAAAAGCACAGGAGAAAACCCCCAGACCTGCACTTCATAAAAAGCAAATGATTGACAGTCCCTTACACTGACCAAGGTGGTTATTTTTAACCTTTTAAAATTCTACTTATCTTCTAATCTTTGAATGCCTTATACAGACACCATTCACTGAAGAAATGCACATACGCACAAGATTTTTCATGTAAGTTCCAAGGCCTCCCAGTTTAAAAACGTCTCTATTCCTATAAAACAGGCCTTCTTAAATAGGCAAACATTTAGCTGTTTTCCCATAAAAACCTCTCTAGAAACTATACAATAACAATCTCACTTATCTTCCATGACCAGATACGGGACTTTATATTTGCAAGAGGAAAAATAAAACATGACATTTTATGGAAGCTTCTAATTGATTTTGTAACATATATTATTTGGCCTCATTTAAGAAGAAGAAAAATTCAACACTGAAGAACAGAACACAATTTCATTTCAGCAATCAAAATTAGGATTGCACTTGAATATAGTAGTACATAAATGTTATCTGAATTTCCTAACACATGAAAGTTTATTTCAACATTTTTTTCTACATTTAGGAGAAATAAATTAAAATTCATGGACAAAACTATTATAAATCTATCATCCCATGAAAGTCATTCACCCAAGGGCAAGATTCAAAAGGAAAGTAAACAAGTGTACTGCAGGGTGATCGAATCTACTGTGTAGATGCCCTTTATGAAACAGTAAGATGATAGTAGTACCTAAAACTGCTGTTGTCAACTAAGGTTTTGATTTCTGAAAATACCTTACAAAATCCAAGAACTCCATTAAATATTACTGAGAAGAGTTCTTAGTTTAGATGAAAAGTATGCAATTATTAAGAAAATATTCTAGAAAGCTCTATGTTAGAAGACATTACTTTGTGTAGAGAATTATGTTTATAATACTAATAGGCAAAGCAGTAAATCAAAAATAAAATTTTATATTATTAAAGGGATATTTTTTGCTACTTTTAACTCAAAGTAAATTTGACTTGGTAAGTGGCAGAGAGTTTTCCAGATGTCAATAGTAACAACAACAACAATAACAGTAATACCAAACAGCTAGCACTAATGAGCCTTTAGAACAGTGCCTGGCATACAGCATGTGCTATACTTGAATTAACTCCTTTCAGCTTCACAAACAACTTATCAAGTTCTAAAATCATGCCCATTTTATAGATGTGTAGACTGGCTTGGTATCCAGCTCATGGTTCACAGCCATTTAAATGGTAGAGCCAGGATTCAAATTCAAGCAGTCAGGCTTTAAGGCATCTTGGAGATGGGGTAGGTGGCCCTGCTCTTCTCCAGTGGGTAAGGGACTCGGGGTGTATATGCTAGAAGCACAGAGTCCCACCAGAGTTCCATTTCCCCAAGTCTCTCTGAACTCTGCTTCATCAGAGAGCTCCACCTCCACCCTAGCAAAGAGCCCTCACTCTGAAAGCCCCCAACCAGCTGTAATGGCAGGACTGGGGTAAGGGGTTTTCTCTGAGGTGATGAAACTGAGCTACTTATCAAAGCTGCTCTAATAACAACACAAGCTGTTCTTTCAGTCGTTCTTACTTTATGTAAGAGGCAGTGGGAGAGGAATTGTTAAATTACAGGTCTTCATTTTGCAATACTGGTGATATTTTGGAAAATAGTTTCCTTATCCTATGTCCCAGTTACTGAACAAACTTGGTTATTTTCCAGAGTTGAGTTTTCTACCCCCAAACTTCCTTTCCCAGTGTTCATCCAAACGAATGCTTTATAAATGATTTGTGTTGTAACAGACAAAAAAACTAAATGTCAGTTGGATGTAACCCTGGGGATTATCTACTTTAGCCCCTCTCTCCCAAGACATATTGCAAATGCAACTAACGTTTCAAAAAAAGAAGGCTGGTTAGTGACAGAGGTGGGACCAGAATGAGCCCTCTGACTCTCAGTCCAAGGCTCCCTTCACAACACTGTGCTCTTTCCAGGTATCTGACAGTAAGATCTGCCCAAAGCTCAATGGTATAGAAGCAAAAGAGTATCATAAATGTTCGAATTTATAGCTGCAAATGCAACTCAATACTATAAATTAAAATCTTAACCCTCAAAAGTAGAACTATATTTCAGGCTTTCCTACATTGAGAAAAGCATTTCTAAAAGCATAAATAAAACCACAACCAAATTAGAATTAACATGTAATTTTATAACTTTTTTAAACAAAATAAGGTTGAAAAACCTTGCAATTATTCCCAGTGCATAAGAGAAAATAGCAACTCAATGAAAAGGATGAATATTCTTTTCCAACTATTCTAAAATTTTTGATACTAAAGCAATAAAAAGAAACAGACACAAAAACTGTACATAATTTGGCTGACCCCAAGAGTCTTGTCACCAATTAAGATGCTTTCACTCTGAGAGAGTTTTGCCTAAAACAAAAACACCATCTGTTTTACCTAAAACATTACGATGTTCTATTTTCTTGTCAATTCAGAAATCACATCTGTAACCATTTTCTGAAAAGACAGCAAAAGACATTATATTTATGGGTGACTGCATAAGGAATGATGTTCAATCAAAATGTAATTTTCATCTACTAGAAGAAAATTTCATTTCTCCAATGACTGTAATGCCATAACTTTGGAGGAATACATAGTACATAAACAGGCTGATTTTTACACATAAAAAGATCTTAAAAGTTAATACAGTAAAATAAGGTTATTTTGTTGTGAAAGACAAAAATGGCAAATACGTTTGTATTCACTTTGACAACTGAAAACTTATCTTGTATGAGGCTTTCAGGTGAAGAGAAAACAACTTTTTACTGGTACAACATCTCTTTATGCTAGTGAGCCATCATGTAAGAGGTAAAAATATGAAAAAAACACAAACCACTCTCTCTTTTCAAAACACTTTTACACAATATCAGTTCTGGGAAAGATACCCTACAATCCAGTGAACCGACTGAAGAAGATACAAAACACTAGAAAAAACATCATTCACAGTGAAGGCAAACACCATGTCACAAGAGATAAAGAACACGTTTCGAAGAAAAACACACAAGCCATCCAAACACCTATAGTACTTTGAGTATACATTAAGTACCTACAAAATATCAAAATCTAAAACCCAAGTATGTTTTAGTTTGAAAAGTACCCCAATTTCACAGTTAATTTTCTTGCCTAAAAAAAATAAAGCTACTCTCCAAATAAGGATGAAATAAATAAGTCCAAAGGCTCTATTTAAAATGTTTCTTTTACCACAAAGTTGTGAAGTGTTCTGAAGTCCAAGATGGGCTTGAAGCCCTCCCTGACTTTTTCAGGATCAGGATACCTTCACTAAAATCCTTTTCCTTGTTCCTCTTGTAGTGCACGGTTTATTAATCTGCATTCAGAAGGAAAAAAAATCTGGTTCAGAAGAATGGAAGACTTCATATGCCGCATCACTTCAGTCTGTGCTCTGAACTGCCCTGAGTTAATGAGTTTTGTGTTAGCAATTTCAGAAGACATGATGGACACTGAGAGGAAGAGAAGAGAGAGGACAGAGAACTAAGTGTGCACAAAACTAGAAAAAATAAGGAATCGCTCTCACATACTCGTCAATTCTCCCCAACCCAATACAAATCACTCAAGAAATCATTCATACGCCAGATATTTAATTTACTTTAACACTTTCACAGTGCATGACATAACTCCAACTAATGGGGGAAAAAACTTGGGTGCTACAAGCAATAACACAGAACAGAATCACTCAAACTTTGCACTTTCCTTAGATTCTACAAAGTTACTTATTTCCAAATACCTCAATTGGAAATTATTATAGTCCTTCCTAGATCGTAGGTGGTAGTCCCCATGCTAACTCTGCCTTCATATTGTAAGGTATCAAAATAACATCATAATCCTACATATAGAGGCACATATTACTGTTCCCCATCTTCTGCACTTTCTTGATTGTGGTCCTTGATGGAGTAATTGTAAGATGTTGTAAGGAATGTGCAAAAGTCACTTTAATTTCATTAGACAAACCACACAACTTAAACACCCTGTGTAAACTTAATTCACTGTATAATAATCTGACAACAATAAATTAGAACCACACAGCTAGTTAAGAAAGTTTGATTTAAAGTATAAACAATAAAAAGGCAATTAAAACATAGACTAACCAGGAAATTTAGCAGGTGTTCACTGAACATGTAACTACTTTGCCATTGTTTTTAAACAAATAAACATTAAAACAATCATTTAAAATGCAGTCTGGGGCTTCCCTGGTGGCGCAGTGGTTGAGAGTCCTCCTGCCGATGCAGGGGACGCGGGTTCGTGCCCCGGTCCAGGAAGATCCCACATGCCGCGGAGCGGCTGGGCCCGTGAGCCATGGCTGCTGAGCCTGCGTGTCCGGAGCCTGTGCTCCGCAACGGGAGAGGCCACAACAGTGAGAGGTCCGCGTACCGCAAAAAAAAAAAAAAAAAAATGCAGTCTGTTCAACCACTTCTACAAATGAAATCTAAATCCAATAAACCTAAAATAATTTTGTACCTAGGAACAAAAATCACGGCAGACTAATTATAAGGGCCTGGGAAGAAGTTGCACTTTTCAAGTTTATGTAAAATTGATGAAAAGAATGGTTTAAGATACCATACCCTGAAAACACTAAAGAAGACAAATTCCACATTGTGACTCTTTAACTTTTTGAGAATTCAAAAGAGTTTTTAAAAAAATATATTTTCTGGTCTCTGTAATAAATTAAGAGATAAGTTGTTCTTCTCAGTCTTCATGTTACCCTAATTTTCATCATTTTGCAGAGCTTTTTCACGTGTTTCCTATGATAACTTTCCATTTACTTATCCTCACAGAAATAGATATCCAACACAAGAGGGAGGAGATATGGGGATATATGTATATGTATAGCTGATTCACTTTGTTATAAAGCAGAAACTAACACACCATTGTAAAGCAATTATACTCCAATAAAGATGTTAAAAAAAAAAAAAGAAATAGACATCCATCCAGCCCCTGTGTATGAGAAAGGTACCTCTTGGTCTTTATTGTGGTATTGCTTGAAGTTCATCTCTTATTTAGAATTAGTTATTTGACAAATATTTGTTGAGCACCTACAATGTACCAGGTATTTGCCACAGGATTTGAAAGAACAAGAGCTAATACTTTAGCAAGGGAGATGCACAAGCAGAAATAAAGGAAATAATCAGTTTGTTAATAATGTCTGAAGGATGTAAAGAAGATGCAGTAATGGAGAAAAGAATGAGTGAAAAATAGGTTCACATGCATAGATGCAGCCTGACTGCAAGTTCCCAAAAGGCTACTATCCAAGGGGGCTACTGTTTGTAGCATTCGGTCCTCTACACCAGCTCTGCTGTTCTGAACAAATGGAGCACTTCTTTCTTCAACAAACAATATCAGGTACTCTTCTGGCCCATGCCACCACCAGCAGCAATTTCCTTGAGTGGATACTGCCCTAGATCAATGCTCTGTCATCAGTTCCCCATTTGCTCCTGCCTATTTTATTTCTGGCAGATTCAGTCTCCAAATTGGTTGTAAAATAGAGACACAGTGAAAGCCATCAACGTGATTAAGGTTGGCAATAGATCCATTAACTGAAAGAGTTAAAGCTGACTTGAAAGTAAAAATTAAAGTAGGACATCTTTAAGATGCATGTATGTATGTGTGTGTGTGTATGTGTGTGTGTGTGTGTATATATATATATATATATATATATATATATATATACTTTACCATAAAACATACAAATGTATATTATGTCCCAGTCTACTGATGTAAGAGCAAAGCTTCTGCTTTGATTATGGGACCACTAATTGGCATTCTCTGTCATATTTTCTGCATAACCATACATATGATAAATTATCTGTGGTTTCTAGCTTAGTTTTTCTAAAGTAGAACAAGAACTTAAACACTTAAAAGTATAAAGCAATCTGAGTGCAGATTGCTTCTACATCTTTACAATTTCTTCCCAAATCTTTTGTAGTCATCTCGTCAGTATTTATCAGTGATTCAAAGCACTCAACTTTATATTAAAACAAAATCTTTTTGCTTAATTCATCAGTTTAATAAAAATCAAATTATCAGAGAAAAATAACAAGAAAAACTGATTTGGGAATAAGTAATTGATTGGTGGTAATCACACAACTCAACTGAAATACTGGAGAGAAAGAAGTGTGCCAGCCTGCTAGCTAGTAGTCTATTAGCAACAAGGTCAGGGTGCCATGGGCACAGAAAAGAAATGTAGAGTATCGGTTGATCCAGCTGGTCAATTAAGTAGAGGTTTTTTAATAGAGATCTTAGGCAAAGAGGATGAAAAGTAAAGAACAGCTACCTATCTAGCTATAAAAAGTAGCACCTTCCTTGTAGAAAAACATTTGTCCATTTTTCTTGTTGGTAAAGTACCAGAATTTCAAAGCCTTGGGGGCAGACATTATGGAAAGGCAAAGGAATCAATCTCCACACCTGCTTTTAGAAACCTGCATGGTGTCTTTATTTCTAACCGTTTATCATTGGTCAGTGACTAACTGCATTTCTCAGTCCAGTTCGATCAGCGTTGCAGTTTGAGGTTATCTTAGATTGTGGCAATAGGGTGACTGTCAAACCAAGGTTTTGGTGCTCCTCTGACTGTCATCTTCATGTTTTCATGACTTTTAATAAAAAATTGAGAGAGTCAGTCTCAGGGTTCCTAGTCAGCCATCATATAAAATGGAAGTGTCAACATTTTAAAAAAAGAAACATGTAATAGGTGTTATTTCATCTAAGTCAATGTGAGGTTGAAAGAGTATTTCAGGAATTAATACTCATCATTCCTGATATAATAAAATAAATAGAAATAATAAGGGTGGGGAGAATAGTGTGGGAAAGGTGGAGTCTTTCCTCCTACTCGCTCCCCAAAGATCTATTTCCCTGAAAAATCAGGGAGAAAGCAAACCAGTGAATGACTGACTTAAAATGGCAAACTCCAGGCAAGGTTATTTATTTTCCTTGCCAGACATGACTGTTCGTTCCAAAACTAGTTCCAACCACTGGGCAAAGAAGTTTTAACATAAAATTAACTAATGTACCATGGGGAAGGTATCTCCAGTTCCCTAAGAAACTTCTGGTTGTTTAAATAATATACTATATTCCACTCAGTCTTCTGGGTAAAACATGCCCTCTAAAAATATTCCAGATTACAAACAGGCTGAAACGTGCTTCTGGATAATCAGAGAACTGGTCAATATACATCTTAAAAACAGTCATAATTAACAAAACACAACTCAGGTGGAATGTAGATAAAAATACACAAATATCCTTCACAAGCAATTAAGATTTAAACAGAAAAGTATCTCAGAGAAGAGTTTAGGAACTCATCCTTCAAGTCCAGTAATGACTCAACTCATAAATGGACTATGCAATTAATACCCAGATAGACCTAGACTAGAATAGCTCAGCTTTTTTGAGTCTCCGGTACTGTCAGTTAATAATTCCCCCATTAAAAGAGAAGTTCTAAACTAGTTTTCTCAGGAAAGGACATTTGGGCTGCTCTCAGAATAACAGAACCTCTGGAGAGTACAGTGTCAAATCCTAGTCAAATCATGTATTCTATTATCACCTTGAATTCCCTTGGTATAATTTTAAAATGCAACCCACCATTTTCAAGAAAAAAAAAAAACCTCAATCTTCTTGATTGTGTCCATTTATCTTTCTGCTAACTAATGTGAAGACACTTCTATACTAGCTTTCTAGTACATGATAAGACTTGAGCTTGAACATTACAATCCATGAAAAACAAGCACAGTCCTTACACTAATTATCACTGCTAATGCTTTTCCATCTCCCCCAAAGAAAAACAGTGAATATTCCAAACAATAAAAATAAGGTTGTGAACTTGGTTTCTTCACTTAAAACTTATGTTTAAATAACTGGTAGAGATGTTAGATACTTTCTTACTTACATTCTGACTTGGTATAAAAATAGGTTGATGACATAGTGACCAATCAGAAAATGCTCTAAAGCCTTGAATCCCATCGCACTAGTACATAATTACTACCAGAAGAACTGTTTCTGGGAACAATATTAAAAATACAAAACGCAGAATCAGGCAAATACTCTTATGTCAACAACAATAAAAAAAGTCTTATGATCTGACAAGGCAACTCATTCAGGTATTTGGGAGTATCTTTTGAATCCACTCATTCTGAAGAGCCCCCAAGAATGCAACCCCAACAAAGTTCATTCTACAAGAATGCAATGATGCTGAGATGCAACCCTAAATTTTTCAAGTCTCATAGTATGAAACTCTGAAATCTCAAATGAGCAGTTGTCTAAATGCTGATCAAATTCAAAGCTATAATGAATTACTGCTGATTTTTACTTGTATTAGTATTTAGTGGATTGGAAGTCTTCTGCCACTCAACCTACAAATATTAGATGAAAGAATCAATTGGGGGGAATATACACCAGGATACTACATTTTCACATAGAATATGGTTCACATAGAATGTGAACCATATTCTATGCATATCTGGTGTCTGAAGTTTAATATCCTCTTCAAGCAATAATAAAATATATTACAACAAATCTTTATTAAATTCTTACTATGTTCAATATCATACCATAGGCATAGTGGTGGACATAAATGACAGAAATAATTCGTACCCTAGAGGAGTTTACAGTCTAGTGGGATTAACTTCAAATAATTATACTGGCAGAAATAAGCCAATCACAATTCCCTGCCATATGGCTGAGCTGTGTTGGACCTGATTTAGATGAAAAATTGGGGCCACTATCATAATGGGATGAGATCTTGGGCAACTTGGGAGGAGGGTGAGTTTATTTTATTTTGCACATGGGAGGTATGTGAATTGTGGTGGTCAGTGGCGAACTGTGGTAGATAGTCCCCAGAGATGACCGCCATCATTCCCTTTGCTTCCTGCACATGCTCCTCACATCAAGTAATGGAGAATAATTCCCCTCTCTTATATCCTGAATGGCCTTAGTGACTTGCTTGACTAGTAGAATGTAGTGAAAATGACCTTCTAGGACTTTCGAGTCTAGGTCCTAAGAAGCCTTGCTGTTTCTAGCCAGGTAACTTTTTCAGAGTTCTGCTTTGGGTCGATTCCTCAGATAACTACATAAATTATAGTTAATAATTTAGGCACAGAGAAAGGCCTTGGGGCAAGAAGCCACTGCAGTAGTTCAAGCAAAACATAAAGGATGGCTTAAAACCAAAGTAACAGAAAGAGAGAAGAGGATGGATGTCAGCGATGAGTAAAGCTAAAATCCAAAAGACTCTACAATTGATGATACTTAAGGAATGAGAAAAGACAGAAGTCAAAGTGTTTTCTGGGGTTACACTAGAACCTAGACAGCTAAAAGAAAATGATGCTCTCAATCAAGATTAGAATCCAAAAGAAAAGCGTATATGGAGAAAAACAGGAAATTAAATTAGAGGGGCAGGGAGGTCATCCAACAAACGAATGGCAATACCCCAAGTGAATGGGTTAATGAGTGCCTTTTTGGAGTTCTGTCCTTTTTAAATCTGGCTAAGCCTAGAAAACATTGACTTCATTTGTGTCTCCACATGGTTAATGTTTTTTTTTTCAAATTAATCCCTTCTTTTTCTAGCCAAAAGAAACAGATGTACGATTCCTTACTAATAAATACCTTGCTAAAAATTAAAAGCATTTAAAGGTAAATTTGTAATAGTGGTTTGAATAAATTACTCTCAAACTAAAAACATATCTATTACTTGAAAAGTTAAACTTTCAAATTTACAGACGCAATCTCGATGTAACTTTGATTACATACTGGGTGGCATTTCAAATTATCTACCATTAAAAAAAAGTTCCTTTATACCTTGTCAAACCATGTGACATACAGACCTGTGCTGTGGCAACATTTAATCCTGTCCTGCCTGAACAGATGGAATACTGAAAGAAGACTGAAATCTCTTTGCCTGTCTCAGATTTTACCTTGCATCCTCAGTGTTCTCCAAGTTCCTAATCCTGTAAGTCTTTGTATTAAGTGTCCTTACAGTTGCTTTCCTTAGTCAATTGTGAATGTAGAGAAACAGAAACATCTTTGTACATTTAAGGATTATTTAAGGCTAGACAATTTATGACTTGTCCAGGGTGCCCTAACTTTTAACTTTTAATCACATCTGCTTTCTATACAAAGGCTAAGAATGTATTCACTATACAGCTCACATAACCTTGTGAACTAAATTAGGCACACTGACATGTACTATGTCACTTTCAGCAGATCATGGACTACTTTTTAAATACTCACAAACTAAATCATGTTAGGTTATAACTGTAATGTTGCCAACAGCATGATCAAATTCATTTACATGTATTATTTAAACTGTATGGATTTAGACCAGTGTTTCTCAACTTTTTATTACAACCTCCTTAAAGATTCTTTTTAGACATTTTTTCCTAATCATCCCTCTACACAATTTTAATACTACACATAAAATGTTTATCTGTTACGTACTATTATCTGTATCTGTGCTTTGCATATTAAAAAAAATAAGTTTTTTTCACCGCCCCCCCCCCCACCAAGAACCAATTCTTAGCCTCCTAGGGAAGACATCTCCCTATTGAGAATGCATGTTTTATTTAGATTAATAATATGTTGTTCAAATAAGTATTATTCTTATAAGCAAAATAAAGCTAAGCCTTAGAGCATCACAGAAGACTCACGAAGAATAGAAGACTGAGTTATGGCCACTCTTTTTTTTTTGTTCTTTTGTTGTTTTATGGTACACGGGCCTCTCACTGCTGTAGCCTCTCCCGTTGCGGAGCAGAGGCTCCGGACGCGCAGGCTCAGCGGCCATGGCTCACGGGCCCAGCCATTCCACGGCACGTGGGATCCTCCCAGACCGGGGCACAAACCCGTGTCCCCTGCATCGGCAGGCGGACTCTCAACCACTGCACCAACAGGGAAGCCCATGGCCACTCTTTTGAAACTGCCAATTTAAAGACTGAGAAGTACAGACAATTATTTAACTTTCGGTACCTGCAAAATAAAACTACCAAAGGCTTCCATTTTAAAGGCCATCCTCAGTCCTCCATTCTTCACTGATTTTACTGAAAGATCAATAACTCAGAAAATTTGTGGCTAACAAGTAAAAAATAGATTCTAAAACCAAAAATATAAGTGGTTTTATTCATGAGGTTCTAAAGTTCAAAATGGACAATAAAGATAAAAATAGGAATCAGACAATCCTAAGTATTCCCAATTCACCTAACTATGGAAACAGGAGCATTGACATTCGGTAGAAAAGAACTCTGAAGATATAATATTAAAATGAAGAACACTATTTAAATACAACCTGTTTAAATGGAAATATCAAAAAGTGACTGTTTTCCTAATAGATTCAAAAAGCCTACTTATGTTTACCTTTAATTAAAACTTTTCAATATTAAAAGCTCAAAAATATATTAATTAATAGATCTCTATCTCCTAACTTTCTGTCCTTAATTAATAGACCTCTATCTCCTAACTTTCTTCCTCTGGCATAAGTAAGGCTGAATTATCACTTACGTCTGGCTAAGGCAAGGACAGAGCACAGAGCATGAGTCCTCTGACTCATTATGGCCCCATCCCCACTGCAGCCCACCCACCTTAACATGTACCCACAGGAAGACTAATGGGCTGGGGATGGAGCATGAATTACTTATAGCAAGCATAAGTTATTCTTAGAGTCAGCAAAAAAGAAGATCTTCCCCCACCAAAATAGAAAAAGATAAAAAAGGTAATAGATAAGAGGATATGCCAAAAGCCAAATAGATTTACTGACACCACAGTTTATTAGGGACACAATATATAAAGAATGCCCATACAACCCAAAATTCATCAAAACATTACTTATTTTAAGACAAAGGAAATGTTTTGTAATTTTACAACTGATTTTTCTTTCAATATCATTATCCTTTCATCCTAACTATGGCCTGGCAATATGAAAGCTTTAAGTCTTCAGCAAGACTAAACTTAAGACTTAAACTTTCTTTTCAAATTAATCCCTTCTTTTTTCCAGACAAATGAGATGTAGGGTTTCTTTAGTATTACTTTAGTGATACTTTAGTATTGCTAAAATATACTTACCTTCATGTTCTAAGGTTGACCTATATATGCTTTAAGTTTCTATTTACTGAAGAAGTTTAGTCAGCTAAGGCTCTAGTCTATGTTTAACTGAAATCTCAACTTTATTAACAATTATAAAATTTCTGTAATAACTTTGATTCCATTTATTTTAAAATAATTTTAATAAAGTGTAAAATCATGAATTACACTTTACAATTACTCTTTTATTCTACAATTTATAACAGGTGATACTCAATTTCTCAATTTAGGTAGTAAAAAGTTATATTACAAAACTACACTGTGTATCTGCGTACACTGGGTACTGACTGATTGATATCTGCTCATTAAAAATGGATAACTTGGTTAAATAATTGTCAATAAAAACATAAAAGGTTTCTTTGTAAATCAGAGGCAGCCATTAATTAAATGCCCCATTTTTAGGTTGACTGAACACCTTTCCCATTTACTTAAACATAAATCAACAATGTGAAAATGGGGCAGTTTTACAAGCACAATGACAGTTATCTAGTAAATAATTTACAGTAGGAACCCTTATCTTCTAATAGTAATTACATCTCTTCTTTCATTTAAAAATACAGGATCAGAGATTAATGAAAACAAGGTAAGTAAATAAAAAGGTAATCAAGAAAGAACACACTCTAAAAATAATCAATATTGTAAATATAAGGTAATTTTTAGAATAAAGCTACATATTTACCATCCAACATCAAGTATTCTGTAAGAAATATTGTTATAATAGTTTATTCAGCTATCAAGATACTAAACGCCGTGTTAGCTATTAGCATTGAATACAACACAGTCATGGGAGAAAATCCATTTCTTCAAAACAATTGTTTTAAATTTGTAAGCTGATTAAATGAAATACTGCCCTATGATATATGCTGGGTCCAGAACAAAATCATGAAAACCCCAAAAAGTTAAGTCATAGAAGTGGTCAAATTTTATGAGAAATTATGCTATTTACCTTGGCTCCGCACTCAGACTTATTACATTTTTTTGTGGCAGAGAACTTTGTGTTCTTTGTTTCAAATCCTATAAAAATGAACAGAAATTTTTATTTTACTTTTAAAACTTGTTTCAAAGTTAGCTATGTAATAGTACCTTAAAAAAACATGAAAAGGGCACAGTAGGAAAAAAAAAAAAAACAACCTCTTTCCAGCTACATGAAGTCCATCATAGTTCAAAACAAATAAATCTTGTGTCTGTGCACATGTATTGTGTATTTAGATTTCAAGTACAGCATATGTTATGGGGACTAGAGTCCATAATGAGCAGTTCTAACTATGAATCAAATAAATCAGAATTCTAGAGACAATTCTGCAAAAAATTTTACTATGTTACTTTTGTGTCATATGTTTCATATCTTTAAAAAATGTAAGTCTGTTTATTGCATTTTTACTTTAATATGAAAACATATGATCAAGGAGCTTCTAATTAAAGCTAAGGAAAATAACAATTATAATGTCCAGTTACCTTACAATATCACTTAAGTGTTCTAAAAGCCTGTATGCTTTACATACCTTGAAATAAGCTCATTATTTTATTTTTCATGCTTAGATTTAGTGAGAATAAAATACACACCATAAATCAAATAGAGTCACACTTATGGGAAAGAACACACAGGTAATTTATATAAAGTGATAAAAATTCTTTCAAATAATGTAAAAAGAAATAATTGTATTTCAATGTCTCTTTTTATTAAGCTTCTCACTCCCTTTTCCAACCCAAGAACAAAAGAATCACACATTTTTATTATGAAAATAGAAGATATCAACTAACCATTTCTAGCAAGGTATCAAAAGAGTAAGAGTCATACGAGCGTTTGTCCTTCAAAATAAGCAGCAGTGCAGAATGTCCAATTATCTTCTTTAAATTCATCAATGAATGAAAGAGTCTGTGAACCAAAAATTTTACTAGTCTGAGAAGTAATTTAAAAATCTCTATGCTGTATAAAAAATAAATAAAATAAAATTCCCCCCCCCAAAATCTCTATACAATATTTTCCTAGAGAACAGACTTGTGGTTGCCAAGGGGGAAGGGGGTGGGGGAGGGTTGGATTGGGAGTTTGGGATTAGTCAGATGCAAACTATTATACATAGAATGGCTAAACAACAAAGTCCTACTGTATAGTGCATGGATCTAGATACAATATCTTGTGATTAAACCATAATGGAAAAGAATATGAAAATATATATGTGTATAACTGAATCACTGCTGTACAGCAGAAATTAACACAACATTGTACGTCAACTATACTTTAATAAAAACATTTTAAAAAATCTGTATATAATATTTTCAGTTTCTTTAATTATGGCCAAACCACTATCACCTTCATCCTGTATTCAAAGTGAAACCTATAATAAACCTATGATGAATTGGCTCTTTTTTTTTTTTTTACCCTGAATGAAGTACTTAGGGATAAAAAAAAAGTTAATCAGAAGGTATCCCTGATAAGGATTCATTTAAAATAAGAAAACTTTCTAGACACACCCGAAACACATAAACTTATTCAAACTACTTATATTCTACATGAATATCATACCAAATAATAACAATAGCCAACATGATCACCCCAATAGCTCTAAGGCGTTCTACCAAAAAGCAATGATTTGATACTTTACTTTAGAAAAATCTTTAACAAGCATTGAAATAATGACAAAAGAAGACATGAGATTAACTCTCATTCACAAAAAAATTCAATCAGTATACACATTTCAAAGAATTTAAGTTCCTGAAGAATTCAAATATATATTTTGTGAATTTAGTTTCATGTTCTTGTTCAAAAGAACTAGAGAAAAAAAGTATTTCACAGATCCAGATAATGAAATTATCTTTGTCCTTATTATATTTCTTTGTCATTGAAATTCTTAACTGTATTCAAATTGTATAATTATGTCTGAGGAGCCAAAGGGATGCTTATGAATCAACTGTTTCAAGATCAGTTCTGGAATAGAATCTCAGTACCAGCTATTGGTGAAGCACTACACATAGGGGAAAAAACTTGCCTGTTTTCCAAGTTTAATCTTACTTTTTTAAAGCTTTAGAGAGCAGGCAGCTCTAAGTAAACTCATATTGGAGAAATCTGTAGAGAAACTTTGCTAATCATGTTTTCAATCAACCATTAGAATAAATCTATTATGTTTATAGAGTGATTATATTATTTTCCCCAACACAGGAAGCAATTTTGGATCTATGTGTTAAAAACATTTTTGTTGGCATGCAACAACAAAAAAATTGTAAAAGAATTAGATAGAAATAACTTCTTTTTTCCAGAGCATTAAGATTAACTTCAAAGATGTAAGCGATCATGATCAATAAGTTATGAATTAAATGCATTTACATAGTAAATCTGTAACCATAGTATTAAAATCTTATGGATTTAAGTTCAGACCATCATCCACCTAAATTTCTCAGTCTATTCAAATGTTTTACTACATAGCAGTAAGTGTTCTCACCAGACTAAAAGACCATATACATGAATGAATACAATTCAGTTAGAAAAACAACTCCTTCAATCTAAGTTTATTTTTATTATCTACATGGCTATCTTTATGAGGTCGTCTGAACATGAAGAATAAGTCATGTTCTCCATCAGCTAAAACTTTATAAGTGTTACAGTGTATTAAAGTAGTCCTAATTAAACTGAGTGAATGTCACGAATCAATTTTCGTGTCCTAAAGGCACACACGCAGTCTTCTTATGAGATGACCGCTAAGGACAGGCACATTTCCCAAACACTTTCTCAGTACGTATAAAGCTATTTTATTGAAAACAAAACAAAGCTAAACATAGTAAATAAGTCTGGGGAAAACTGGGTAGAACAAAATTTTACATGTTTCAACATTTCATCAACGTGGTATTTCTCAGAGCCTCTAATTTCCTAACCCACCCTTATCCTATTATGAAACAGTTCAGGAAACATCACTTTGGAATCACAGTTTTCTAGTTTGCTACCATTCCTACAGTCTAAAGGAGACGTTATCATGTCTGTTATTCAACAGTTTGATCTACATGTTAGGAGTCTCGTTCTTACCCTCTGTTCATTTTCTCCTCCTACCTATCTTTATTACAACTTAGCAATTGACAGAATTCTTAATCTTTCTGTAACTGACCTCATTACCATTCCTTCTTCACACAGCCCCATTGACCACTTTTAAGCTGAACATCCACATAGACACTGCCCAGTCTAATTCATTTATTATGCCATGATTAGAATTAACATCCAAATATGCCATGATGTATGCTTGCTCTCCAGTTTATAATTACATAAAGATTCAATCTACTGTTGACAGCATGACACTAAGAGTCACCCTTAAACGGCAGAAGAGAGAGCTAAAAAGGCCTGGAGCCCTGATGGCATTGTGAAGCTGTCACACCTGAACCAGTGACCTGCAGACTTCTTTCACATGGCCTAAAAATAAGCAGGATAGGATTAATTCTGTTTCGAGCTGCTATTACTAGCAGCCAAAAGCAGCCCCTAACTCATACACTTGTTCGCTGGGACATTTCTGCCAACATCTGAATAAAAAGTAGTCAACAATCCAAGGACAAGAGACCACCCAATACTAGTTGCCTCTTTATTTATAATTCTCTAACTTGTGTTTTGAAATTTCCTACTTAAGATGTCTGTGCTAATGACTTCATAATTGTTTATGACTTTTCAATGAAGTGTGAAGTACTCACAAAGCAAATTTACAAATGTCAAGTACAGCTTGAGAATTATTGTGTCTTTTTTCTCTGAGATGCAATTTTGTATGGGGATGCTTTTATAAGCTAAAAGCAACACCAAACATATGGAGGAACTAATGACAGGCCTCTGGAGAGGTTATGAGACAGAAAATGTTCTGTAGCAAAAACCCAATGACCTATACCCAAATCTCTTTCAAGATCACAGCCAGAGAGATAGCAAGTAGGCAGTGGAGGAGGATGACTTCTCTATTTCCTCTTAGGAGCTCTGCTCTGGTCTGATTCCCAGCAGCCTCACTTTTAAACTCTCAATAAACCAAGAAGACAGGAACAGGTGAAAAAGAAAAATGGAGTATCTGACCTTACTTTCAAAAATGCTTTCTGTGGAAGAAATAACATCATTATCATACAATGATCTTTTCCTACTTTAAGCCCATATCAATCTCAACAGACGGATCCCAAATACATCTGCCATAGAAAACTGAGAAGATATTCAAGGTACTACCTTGAATATATTTTTGAAAGACTCAAGTCAACTAATGAAATCTCAAGAATACTTTTTTCCCAAGTTTAGTGAAAGGCAGTTGAAATACTGTAACTAAAAATTTAATTAACCCTCATTACAATTAGTAGTATCAGTTGTGGATCAATTTTTTAATAATGATTTTATGTGCTATGTACACTTTACACATATGAGAATACCTATAAAAGATTCACTTTTTAAATCTATAATCAGAGCATATTTTTAATGATTTAAAAATAATATCAAAGCATAATCTGGAAGAAATACTAACCTAAGCTACAGTGAAACAATAGGCAAAACTCCTCCCCCAGGAGTTTTGGGAATCTCCTCTGCACTGATCCTAATGAATGGCAGCCTCAATTCTGGTATGATGATGGAAATCTCACTACCACAAAAGGTAAGCTTATTGGGAAGCACTGTTTACAAAGCCCTCTGCTATTCTGAGCCAAAGGCTGTACTCATTGTTTCTGATCTGCAATACGAAAATAACTGAGTTCTACTCCGTCGTTCATTTGACAGACCATCCAAGAGCTAAAGACGGCTTTGATATCAATACTCAGGCCATCGCTTTTCATCCCAATTCCTTATGTCGGCCATATATGACAAGGTTTCTAGGCTCTTCTACTTCCTGGCTGTTCTTCTAGGCTTAAACTTTTTTGTCAATGCCCCTATCAAAAAATGAGGTATCCAAGAACAAATGGATATGAAATAGGATGAAATTAAATGGCTATATAATGAAGTGGAGCTCTTTATCTCCCTGGATTATAACTATGATTTACTTGATACCAAATCCTTGGTCAAGAAGTAACCTCAATTACCACACTGTACTTGGGGAAAAGTGGGATCGGTTTTATAATAATGTTTTACTAATCCATTTACAGAAATGCACTACAATAAAAAGTTGAGACAGCCAGTACTTTGTCAACAGATTTCTTGAAAAATTGGTGACTCTGAAAACTGGTGGGTTTTCTACAGCAAACCTTATAAGGGATATAATTATCAAAAACTTCATCAAAACATAAGCATTTTGGGCTGTCAGCATAACTGAAAATGTTTTCTTGGTGTGACACATGTATCTCTGAAATTGGTTTGATTTAGTGTGCTTTTACTTCAATAAAAATTCAGTATTACAATTAAAAAAGACACTTCATCAAAAATAAAAGCTTATGACCTGAAATTTTAAAAGATTTTGTTTTAAGTCCACTTTTCAATATATTACCTGGTACCATAATCCACAACCACCCAATCTTTTGCAGTTCCTGTGATAGCATCATGATGTTGAAATAGTCCCAAATTCCTTCTTGCTTCTGTCAGCATCATATAGTGGGATGATGAAAGAAATTTACTTATCTTGTATTGCTGAGCTTGTTTCAGGGCGAAATAGTAAAGAATTTCAGCAGCCCTAATTGCATAAAACAGTCATTAATTTTTATTTCAAAACAAACATTTTAGTTTACTACCTAAAATAGGTGGCACTGATACATTTTCAAATGTGTTTTTTTTAAAATCCATGATTTCAGTACAATCAGTTTATAAGACAGATATTGATAATAAACATTTCTATAAAACCACAAAGGTATCCACCTGATACATCTAAATTCTCAATCATCAAAGAACACCATGTCTCAGTGATATAAGGAAGAGAAGCCAGTACCTGTTGACAGAAAGATATGTCCATTTACATATAACATAGGGAAAAAATATCTCAAAGCAGTAAGAACTGGATAAATGTTTCCATCCTTTCTTCTTAGCAGCTTATACATATACCATGAACTTCATCACCAGAAAGCCATTTACTCTCACATAGGTACATTAAGAGGAGAGGTGGTGGGGAAATGCATGGCCACATGAGTGTTAGACTAACAGTAAAGGAGAAGAAGAAAATGATCGCCAGACAGCTCAGAGACAAGAGTTAGTCCAAGGGCTGAATGATAACATACAACAACTATAGAGAATTTAACATTAGAAACTGAAAGATGATAAATCTTATGCCATCTTTTCTTAGTATTTTAAAGTAAAGAATAAAAATACTTTAGCTTAAGGACAGTTTTGAGCAATAATATGGGGGTTTATAATTTTCATCTTTAATGTTTTTCATCTGAGGACATGGTTCAAGATGGGTTTCTTAAAAGTTCTTTAAAAAGAGACATGCCTTGATGGAGTGAAAAATATAAAAAGATTCTTTACCACAAACATGTTAAGATGATGGAGAGGAAAATCAAGGAAGCATGAAAATGTATCAAGGTATCAAAAAACAAGGAGAGATTCAAACTGCTTAAAAAAAAAAGAATTTGTTTGAATTGTTGAAATAATTTAAAGAAACTAAATATTCTCCACTTTACAAAATTATAAGCCTTCTGAAATTCATGGCATGAGAATCACTATATAGGAATTAAGGAAATTGTATGTATATGTATGCATATATATCCAGAGCAAGTATTCCTGGTTATGGAAAGAATATATATACATATAAATACTCCAAAATGTAAAAAAGTGGATTTCAAGAATATTTTCTTCTTTGTACATTTCTATTTTATACACGTTTTTTACAAATGAGCTGAGGATGAAATATCATTATCACACAATTAACTTATTTTCAAATAAATTAATTATATTTTGAAATTCAACTTACTATAGGTTTATTGTTTTAGTTTAAAGCAGCAGAATTATCAAAATATATTACCAGTAGTAATATATTTAAGTAACACCTTCAACAAGTTCAATAAATTAAGATTGAACCAATATTCATAACTCTTTGCCACTAAAAAATACTTGACCCCAAAATTATGAATAACATAAAGATAACTAACTGTAAAGATAACTAACATAAAGATAACTAAGATTCTATTGGGTAAGAATGCAGAAATCTCTGTAATATATAAATCTATTTTGTTACAAATAATGTATATTCATCTGGCACGTTTGTGAATATCTCCCCAAATAGTCAAAGGTTAGGCTTTTTAAATAACAGTTACTGTTAGTTTGTGGGAACAGTAGCACAACAACAGTAAAAATAATAAAAACACACACTACTATAAAAAAGTACAATTCTTAAAGAAATTATTGATTTTTATAAAAAGTCTGTCCAAAATATATTCAATATTCATTAGTACATAGAAGAGGGTAGGTTTGATATAAATTTTTATTTTTAATACCGAGATTCATCATGAAAATCAATCATCATGAATTCATATTTTGAACTTAATTGACAATGAATTTGTCATGAAAATAAATTACCCTCCTGAGCTACACACATAGAAAAAGCCTCAGGATTCCCTTGGGGTGGTTTCTCTTTATCAAAAAACAATGAGACTCAGTTACATAGAATTGTACTCTCCACTATGACAGCCGCTAGCCACATGTGGCTATGTATATTAAAATTCATTAAAATTAAATAAAATTAAGAGTTCAGTTCCTCAGTCCCATTGGTCAAATTTCAAGTGCTCTATAGTTACATGTGGCTAGTGGCTACCATACTTCATAAACAGTGCAGAAATAGAGTATTTCTATCACTGCAGAAAGTTCTATTGGATAGTGACTGAAAAGAACTGGATAATGCAGGGTTAGAGTGTTTTTATGTTTTTCTAATGACTTTCCTGTCGTCTCCATATCTGTTTACTTTTTCAGCCAATCACTCTGCCTCCATCTGTTCTCATCTCTTTCAAATTTTCTTCTTCTAAGCAGAAAATCATACCTATAGAAATGTGTTTCAAACAAATAAATAAGAACCGAGATGGAGTCTCTAAAGTTCTCCCACATATAAAGTACTTTGGTTTTAGAGCATGTACTTTGAGGCCTACATTTTGGCTACTGAGAGACCCTATTTGCTCCTTTTGACCCTTGCCCCTGTTTCCAACAATTCAGCTTGCCAGGTTACTGACATGCAGACACACGATGATGTCACTGAATACTACCATGGTGTGCAAATAATATAAGTAGTTTAATTAGAAAAATATAAAACATTGAATACAACTCCCAGAAAATCTAATTACATAAACTGCTTTTCCTTCCAGAATAAAAGCCTCTGTAATAATCTGATTATGGTTTGGAGACACATCTCTGATTGCATTAAAATTTCACAATTACATTAAATGCATCCTAACACTGCATAAATGCTGTATATTATGCAAAACTCTACAGATAGGTTATGATAACATAAAAGAAGTGAAAAAATAAATGTAGCTATCTAAAGGTAACTGTACCTTAAATGGGATTCCAATATCCTATCCATTCGTTTGTAAAAGGGTCTGGATGTAAAGTAACCACTCCAGTAATGATCATCTCTGTCAGCATAAGTGAAAAAATCTCCACTTAGAACCGGGAACATTGATTGGCTATTCTTTCTATTGGCTGCATCTTCTTTATCCAGTGCATCAAAATAATCTGATAAAGTCCCAAACTGTATCTAGAAAAAAAAAAAAAAAAGGTACATTTCACTTATTCACACATTCATCTCTACCTTAAAATTGCTTCTAGCACTGAAAGGAAAAGTTACTAATAAATATTTAAGACATGCTTCCAAGTTAAGATAAATATATAGCTCAGACTTACTCAAATGCAGGGGGGGAAGCACTCAGTGACTTTTGTTTACTTGCATCAAGTCCCAAATTAAACTAAGAGAAAACTTGTACACCTATGCAGTAAGAAGAGTTATTTAGAGCTACCAATTTGTGGATCTGAAAACTCCTTACATATCCCTAGAATCTCCAAGTGTGCAAGGATCAGGATATGGAATAATCCAGAGATGAATGGAAAGTGGGGGAAGCAGCAAAAATAAAGGACACGTATTTTGAGTAAAATGTTCCAGAAGTCTGGAAAAAGTTTTGTTAGCTATTAAGTATTTTCATATATCATATGCACATACCCTCCCCTGGCCTCCCCTTCTCCCCAGTTTGTGTTCTTTATAATGGAGAGGAGAGAGACTTTTGAGAACAGCAGGTCATTAAAAAAATGGACTTTCTCTACCAGCAGGTAACAATGAATATAGGTAAAACACAAAGAGGGAAAAGAAATGCAAGGCTGACTGCTCAAATGAAAAGGTTTTTCTGACTAGTGACTCAAATTACTAGTACATAAATCCATTTTTATGAGCCCAAACGATTCTATAAATCAAAGGAAAAAAGAAACATTACACCAGACCTCATAAACAGATATTAAAAGGCAGTGTTGCTAGAAGTAAACAATTAGACAATTAAGTAGGGAATGTGTTTTTTAATAAGAAGCTAATTTTGCTGTTTCTGACCTTATGCATACATACATACACACACACAGATATTGAGAGCCATTTTGATTCAGTGTGGCAGAAAAATAATTAAAGTAGTCAAAAAGAGTTAGTGGCACTCCAACAGTTATTAAGAACAGCACAGAAGCTGGATCCTGATGATGTGGGTTTGAATTCCATCTCTACCACTTATGAAACATGTGATTTTGAGCATAGTATATAATGTCTCTGGGTCTCTCTGTGTTACAGCTAATAGGGTTCTAAGTAAAATGCTTAGAAACATGACTGGCAAATAACGGTATCAGTTTTAGCTATTATTCTTCCATTGCAAAGGCAAAATATTAACCAGAAACATAACAATGATATTAGTAAGATAAACATGTCATTATATATAAATATAAGTCATTATAATGACTTATAAGATAATATAAGTCATTATAATCTAATATAATTGTGATATAATAAATTTTGTAACAGCAAAGTGGATGTCTATTTCCAAATCCTTACGCTTACATTAAAGAAAATCAATTTTCAACTATATTATCTACTCTTATCTTGGCTTCACCAAATATAGTGTTTCTTGGGCAAGTTAATCTATTTGTGCCTCAGTTTGCTCATGAGTAATTATAGTACCTACCAGAAAATGTTCGGAGAATTCAATAATTGTTAAAGCACTTTACTTGAGGGCATTATGCTAAGTAGATAAAGAGAAAGATTAATACTGTGGATCTCACTTACATGTGAACTGTAATGATAATAATAAACAACTCAGGAAAAGAGAGCAGATGTGTGGTTATCAGAGGTGGTGGGTAGGGAGGAGGAGTTGGAGAAAGGTAGTCCAAAGGTATAAACTTCCAGTTATAAGGGAAATAAGTACTAGGAATGTAATATACAATATGATGACTACAGTTAACACTGCTGTGTATGTATGAAAACTGTGAAGAGAGTAAATCCTAAGAGTTCTCATCACAAGGAAAATATTTTTTCTTTTTCTTTTTTTTATTATACCTATGTGAGATGATGGATGCTAATTAAACTTATTGAGGTAATCATTCCACAATATATGTAGGTCAAATCATTATGCTGTACACCTTAAACATAAACAGTGATATATGTCAAATTATACCTCAGTAAAACTAGAAAAAAATTTTTAAATAAAGTAAAGCACTTAAAAAACTTAATTACCAAATCATAATCTCTCAATACATTTTAGTTAATATTATGTATTACTCCCTAATCTCATTACCAGGAAGCAGAATGTAATTACTAGGAAGCAGAATATGTGTGTGTGAACATGCAAGAAATGAGGGTCACAAATACAAGGAAATACAGCATTAACTTCAGACCCAATAGGTTCAGATGAGCTCAATAACCAATGCAATACTGAGAACAAAACTAGAAGAATTATACTATCAGACAGTAAGATCTATTATAAAGCTGTAGTAATTAAGACAGTATGAGATCAGTCAGATAGACAAAAATGAATAGAAAGTCTAGACACAGACCCACACATACATTCATCTCACTCATGATTAATGATAAAGATGACACTGCAGTACAGTGGGCAAACTGTGGTCTTCAATAAATAGTGCTGGATATTCACATGGGCAAAAAGTATCTCGATTCCTCCCTTCACACAATACACAACAATCTATTCCAAACATACTACAGACCTAAATGTTGAAGGTAAAACAATAAAACTTCTAGAGGATAGCTTCAGGAGAAATATATTTTCATGACTATAGGGGTAAACAAAATTTTCTTAAGCGAAACATAACATGCACTAACCATAAAGGAAAATACTGCTGTATTACATTCAATTAAAATTAAGAGTTTCTGTTCGTCAAAAGACAGCATTAAGAGAGAGGAAACACAAGCTATACAGTGGGAGACAACATGTGTATAACTTTTATCTGAAAAAAAGACTCAATCCAAAATACATAAGAGAACTATAAATGGTTAGGAAAAAGACAGATGACCCAATTTAATAAAAAAAATCATCAAAAGACTTAAATAGGCACTTCACAAAAGATGATATCCAAATGGCAATAAACTTATGAAAAGAGACTCAATCTCATTAACTACCAGAAATACAAAATAAAACCATCACATCTATCATAAAGGATTAAAAAAAAATCCTGACAATACAAAGTCTGAGCAAGGAAGTGGAGCAACTGAAACTGTCATACAATGCAATATCCAGTGCTTCTGTTTTGGAATCTTGTTTGGCAATATCTAGTGATGTTGAACATGTAAATTCCCAATAACCCCAGAACTCCATCCCATTTTATACCCACATAAACTCATACACATGTATACCAAAACATGCCATACACATGTATACATACACATGTATACCAAAACATGCACAAAATGTTCAAAGCAGCATTATTTGTAATAGGCAAAAACTGGAAACAACCCAAATGTTCATCAACAATAGAATGGATAAATGGTGGTATATATATATCAAATGGATACTAGAAATACTATACGGCACTGGGACTTCCCTGGTGGTCCAGTGGCTAAGACTCCACACTCCCAATGCAGGGGGTCTGGGTTCGATCCCTGGTCAGGCAACTAGATCCCACATGCTGCAACCAAGAGTTCGCATGCCGCAACTAAAGAGCCCGCATGCCACAACAAAGATCCCGCATTTGGCAAACGAAGATCCCGCATGCCACAACTAAGGCCCGATGCAGCCAAATAAATATTTCTTAAAAAGGAAAAAAGAAATACTATACAGCATAAAAAGTTAATGAACTACTGTTACAGCAACACGTAACAGTGGGTTGATGAATTTCAAAAACATAATGTGGAGCAAAAAAAGCTAGACACAAAATAACACATATTTAAGATTCCCTTCTCATAAAATTCAAAAACAGGCAACACTAATCGCAGTGATAGAAATGAAAATAGTGGTTACTTTTGAAGGAATTGGTAATGACTTAGAGGACATCTGTGAGACCCTTCCAGGGGCTATAAATGTTCTACATCTTGATCTGGATGGTGGTTACATGGGGGGGTTAATTATTATTATTTTTTTTATTGAAGTATAGTTGATTTACAATGCTGTGCCAATCTCTGCCATACAGCAAAGTGACTCAGTTATACACATATAGACATCCTTTTTTTTAATATTACATGGGGGTTTTAAAACTTGAAAATATTCTTTGTATAGTTAGTGGTTTGCACACTTCTATGTACATGATACATCAACTTTTTAAATTACTTTAAAATTGTTCTAGTGGGCAAACAAATGAGGAAATAGGTAAAATACTAAAAGCAGGATTAAATTCTTCAGAATCATGCAGTGGATCCTTTTGCAGATCTCAAAACCATTCCCCAAGAAGATAATGAGATAAGATCCCCACATACATATGGACTCTTCTAATCAAACGTCCATGTATGCACTTTATCTTTGAGATTACAGGGATGATTTAAATATAGGCCCGATGCTCAGAGTTTATAACATGGTAGAAATTCAGTTTTAAGTATCTTGAATAACCTCAATATTTTATTTAAGTATATTTATTTATTTAATATTATTTAAGTTTACTTAATAAATTTGAATTCTCACTACATAAAAGGTGGTATATCATCACCTTTCTAATTTCCTACCAGGTATATCACTTCCTCTCTATGGTATTTTCACATATCTTTTACTGTCTTCAAGGTTCATATGTGAATATAATAAACTGTTGGATAATTCATTTTCTCATATAGGGTCCAACATATGACTCGTTTGAATCCTAACTTACACAATGCATCTGTTAAAAAGAAAAAAAAATGCTTTTGTGAGATCAGGAAAATTTGAATCTATCTGGATATATGATATTAAATTACTTTTAATTTTTTAGATGTGATAATGGTATTACGATCATACTTTTTACACCGAGTCCTTTTCATTTAGAGATACATACTGAAATCGTTATAGACAAAAATACATGACCGCTGAGATTTGCTCCAAAATAATTCGAGAGAGAGGAGTGAGATGACAGTGGGGCACAGCTGAAACAAGAGTGACCTTGAGTTGATGAATGTTGTAGCTGAGTCATGGATATGGGAAGCAGGAGTGGGGTGGAGGAAGGAATTTACACTATTCTCACAACTTTAGGGTACATAATAGATTTTCCACAGGGGGGAAGAAAGAGCAAGAACGACAGACAAATGATTAATTTTAGAAGCCTTCTCATCTAAGAAAAACGCTACTGTAGTCTCTGGATACAAGACGTTTGTTTGCAAAACTCTTGACATGTGCATCTGCCAGTCACACTACTAAATCACAGGATGCAACTGTAAGAAACAACACACTTTCAGCAGGAAAGGAAAACAGGGCATCACTGGAAAATGAACATCACAACTTAGTAGGTGCATGTTTTCAACTACATAAAGTAATGCCTCTTTAATCCTCAATGAGTGGTAAGAAAGGGACAACTTTAGAAATGGAATTGTAATATAAGATAATTTTCCTCTTCATGAATTATACTTTTATAGAAGAATTACATATTCTACGAAATACTGGGATGTGGGACAAAGAAACTAAGGCTATTGTGTTTTAGCCTCTTTTAATAATGAAGGGTCAACTTCAAATACAGTCTCATAATAAAATATTTTCCCATTACCTTAACATTATATTGAGAACGAGAATTCATATAATCAAAAAGCAGTTGGTAATTCTTGAACTGATGATCCCATTCCGTGCGTTCAGAGTAGCGGAAATCATCTCCTAGGGGGGCCAGGACAACTGTGGTACGGAAAAGCTTTGACTTCTTTCGGTACTGATCTAGAAGCATCTCAGCCCTACAAAAGAAAAAAGGAAAATACTACTAAGAAAAGAACAAGGGGGTAACTCAGTAAAAAGTGTATTATATTAAAATATTGTGTATTTTACCTATATTCTATCTTAGCATAATTTATGAGGCAGACTTTTTAAACGACCATAGTGATTTTCTTTATCCATTTAAAATATTCATAAATTCTTATCAGAGGGAAAAACCCATAGCTTTCCAATGGAATATCCTTAGAGAAATAAAGTCACATACCAATTTTGGCATATAATTACTGGGGGCATCAATGCCCTCCTAAAGGTCAGCCACAGAGATTGGCTCTCAGATAGCCTGTCGTAAAACAATTTAGTCCAAGAAGACAGGATTTCTCATCTATATAAACTTTGAAGTTTGCTTTGACTTAATTCCCTTTCTCTAATTTAATCTAAAATTGCCTAATTAAACATAAAAAGGTATTTAGAATGAAGCCAATTATAGAACCATATTTCCTTTTCTAAAGGAAGAAAATCAACTCACTTAACACCTTCCGTCAATAATCTGAGTATTCGTCACGGTGTCCTTCTTAATACTGATCAACAGATAAAGCTTAGGAGTTGAATGAGCTATTTTGGTTTCTATCTCTCTGGGCGCTAACCCATGACTCAAAAGGTCAGCTAAACACAACGTGCTGCTGTGCTTCATATATTTCATATTCTCGTATTCTGTAAAAAACCCTTTGGGAGATGCTGAATTGGAGAACCATTTGAGGAAGTCTGGGAACACAAACTAAGAGGAAGCGCTTCTGAAAGTGAAATTAAACAAGCAGATGAACCCAGAGTAGTTCTCCATATTTCTAATGCCAAAGCTTAAAAAAACAGTGATAAATGACAAATACACCTTTTTACACACTATTCCAATTTTCATTTCAAGGATTATCCAGAATTAGATTCTAATTCACAATATTAAAATTTATGAAGAAATCTCAAAGAATATCAATGATGGAAAGAGGCATTTTGTAGAAATTATGAAAAAAATTTAACTAAATTTAGAATCTCATATGATCTTTTTATATTGATAGTCTATTTATATTAAAAAATTTAATATTTTGCAAATACTAAATTAGCAAAAATTTAATAACTTGGGTAAAATGTAACCGTAATATTCTTTTTTTAATTTAATTTTATTTATTTTTTTATACAGCAGTTCTTATTAGCTACCTATTTTATACATATTAGTGTATATATGTCAATCCCAATCTCCCAATTCATCCCACTACCACCACCACCCCCTGCCACTTTCCCCCCGTGGTGTCCATACGTTTGTTCTCTACATCTGTGTCTCAATTTCTGCCCTGCAAACCGGTTCATCTGTACCATTTTTCTAGGTTCCACATATATGCGTTAATATACGATATTTGTTTTTCTCTTTCTGACTTACTTCACTCTGTATGACAGTCTCTAGATCCATCCACATCTCTACAAATGACCCAATTATATAATACTTAGTTTTCTGAGATTAGCATTCAATATAGTACTTAATTTTTACTAGTAATTTACTAATATTACACATTTTCCAAAAACAATTTTAGATTATTACTTACAATTAAAAAACACACATACAATGAAATTAATCACATAGAACGATATATAAGACCAAAGAAATACGAGGAAAAAATATACACATAAATCGCCGATACAAGATATAGTATGAGTGAGCATCCAACTAGATCCCCCAGGCAACCAGCATAAAAAAGGGTATGTGATCATTTAAATGCATCCCAAGGTTTACTACTGTAAGATATACCATATTTTGCATGTATATGTGTAAAACACATAAAAGGAAAGAAATCACAGACTCTAATGAAGTGCCTTTTCTATTCAGCATCTATCCTAACTAACTCCCAAGCTCCTGCCACAAAGTGTCAATGCTGGGAAAGCCAAGGGACCAACCTAACCCACCTGGCAGGTAGTGGGTACTCACTAATGCACAGTAAACTTATGACAAATGTACTGACCAACATCACATTTAAAGATGCACAGCTGCAATTCTCTTCATTTATTCTACCACGTAAGAAAGAGCAACCTAACTAGAACAAAGAAAAAAAGAATTCCCTGAAACATCAAATCACCTGACATGTGAATCATCAATCATATGTAAAATATATGGCACTAGACCAAAAACTGAACTTGTTGAAGAATGGTATTTCTTTATCTGCAAAGTAGAGGAACCTGATAAACTGAACTTATTAAATGTATCACCTGTACCTTATAGTTAAATTTCATTTTCTTTAGGGAATTAAAAAATCAAATGCCATTAAGCTGGAATGCCCATGTTTGATCATTGTTCATCACAACTTCAAAAGGAAGGTGATATCTGCACAGGAATAACCAGCAGAGCTAAGACTTCAAGACTTGTAAGAAGTTTAAAAAAAAACTATGTAGGTATTACATAGATTCTTTCATCCGTATGCCCCAGGTGCCTGGAAACCACTTTCAGAATCACTGGAACTGACTGACCACAAGATGTGTTCTTGGGGGGATGGGGGGGTAATCTTTGAAGGGTTCTATGATACAGCGACGGGATTACACAAAATGGTTCTCAGGTACTCTAAGGAGCACCCAAAAGAGAAAAAAACGGGCCTCAAAATATCTATGAGTGCACTGGGATTCCGGTACCCTTCAAAAAGTCTCCTATCCCTGACCACTGGAGCTGAAAGGAGTGTAAATACCATTCAGTTACAGCTGTTTTCCCAAGTAGACAGGCAAGAATCCCCCCCCTCAAACATGCACACACACACACTGCCCCAATCCACCACCACTTCCTTTCCACTACTCCTTTTGCTACATAATATACTGGATTACTCTCTTAGCCTAAGTAGCCTGACCCTAGAAAGCAGGCTGTTCAGGGTCTCCCATTGACCCTCACTTCTCTAGGAATCAAGAAAATGAAACCAGGTTGATCCCAAACCTTGGACAGTTTTTCAAAACAACTATGAAAGCCAGATTTTGATACAAAGGATCCATGGCTTCAAGAAGGCTGCCATGCTAAAATACTTTTTTGTCTGCCAGTGAGAGGCTCACACTGGAATGTTTTCTTTATGGCCACAAGGACACTCAATGCAAAGAGACCCAATCCCACCTTCATCCTCACACACACTTTTTTTTTTTTAGTAGTTAATTCTTTTTTTTTTTAACATCTTTATTGGAGTATAATTGCTTTACAATGGTGTGTTCGTTTCTGCTTTATAACAAAGTGAATCAGTTATACATATACATATGCTCAAAAATAAAGAGATTTGAGCCCAGAGCAACGATCTTACAAGGCTATATTATTTTTCTAGCAGAGCTGAGTGGTTTATATTACAACACAATGTTTTATTTTAATGCATTACATGCCACTAATTTTAAAGTGAAGAAATTAAACTTTAAAAGTACCAGAATTAGAAGTATAGGTAGCTTGGTTTAATGAGATGCTTCCATCATTAGGACAGTTTTCTTCTAAGAAAAAAAAATAATTCATTCCTTTGATTTTTATTTAAAAATCTTTAAGTATAAATATTCCTAATTAAAGTTTTCTATAAGTCAAAAACATCAGAAAGATGCATATGTGTATTCATCAGAGCTGGGCAGCATTCACTATTACTGAAATTGTTGTTAAGGGAACAGATAATTACACTCTTTATGTGTTCCATTTCAATAAATGTGTTTTTGCAGTTGGGCTGCTTTTCTTACCAATTTATACCATAGAGACCGTAAGTTTTATTATCAACAAAAGTATATGAAATCAATCAAACACAGTAGAAGGCTTTTATAATGAGGGCAAAGGAGACAGTGATAACAGTGTATTATAGGTTATCCATTGTATATTAATCTACTATTGTTCACTTTCCATTAAGTTATAACATACAAGACAAATAGTCAAGGCTCTGGTATTTTTAAGTTGCTTTAGATCTAGTTTGAATGAATACCTTGAACAAGGATAAGCTGGCTACTAAAAACCATTTATTCAGTCCTTCAGCAACAAGCCACTGATGCTTGCTTGTTCAAGATATTGTCTTACAAAATGCATATTTTCGTACCTGTTCTGGAGATTTCCAAGATATATTGTTTCTGGGGGGACTCCCCAGGGACAACCATATCTGCCTCCAGGAAGTCGTTTAAAATCAAACTGGCAGCATATTTTAGGATCAGGTCCGCAAGTGTGAGGGATGTCATAGCTGTAGAAGGGCATCATGTGGCAAAAAATATCTGTGACAGATCCCAGATCTAAAATAAAGAGCCAACAGACCTGCATTTATAAATTTTGTTTTCCCCAAACTGTTCAAATTTCCAGTACTTTATATATACATAATGCAAGCTCCACCCTAAATCAACAACCCCTTCAACTACTAGAACACACACCCAAGCAGCGTTTAATGACCACCAGCCAGAAGGAGGATACTCACATCTGTCTCTATCTACCTCTTCTATCTAAACTTAGCTGACAGAGAAAAGCCCCGCCATAAAGCAGCATCTGCTGACCTGGAATGATATAAACTGAGCAGAAGCAAAAGTTATAACCAGCTCATCCAAAATTATGGCCGTGTCTATCCCTGGCTGCCAGCTCCGGCCACAACTGCTCCCACCTCAGGTAACAGGACACTCTGAGAGAGACCATTAGCGGCAGAGACTAGGTGAGAAGAGAGGAAGGGAGTAAAAAGGGGACCTGGAAGAATACGGGAAGAAGAAGGAGGGGGTTGTGAAGATACTGGGGAAATACTGGTTTTGTAGTGATGAGAAAGAAGTGTACTCAGGAGAGTTTTGTGGAGTCACCCTGATGTTCACCAATAAAGAGCCAATGATGCTT
Source organism: Phocoena phocoena (assembly GCF_963924675.1). Lineage (NCBI taxonomy): Eukaryota > Metazoa > Chordata > Mammalia > Artiodactyla > Phocoenidae > Phocoena > Phocoena phocoena. The sequence goes on along the minus strand of NC_089221.1, from coordinate 90,260,961 downwards.
TTCTCCATGGAGGCAGAGGAAAAGTAAAAGTAATTTTCAAAAGCAAAAAGAAGAATCAAAACAAAGCAAACAAAAAAGATACAGAAAACGAGCACTGGTTCCTGACACAGAATTATTTTTAATTGAAACCTCAATGCCAGTATATGTTGATATCACTGCTTTCCAGAGGTCAAAAGCCTCCCACCAAATAAGGCTGAAGGACTTCAATAAGAGTTAAAAGTGGTGCCTTTTTATGATTCTGACCTGCAAATACCTCTTCCCCTTTATGTATGGATCTCCAATTCTCAGCAATGCATTGCTTTTATAAGAAAGACAGACAGCAAGAAAAAACAAACAAGCAACATGTACATTTAAAAAAACTGAAAGCAACTGCTTCATTAAGAACCAGAACACACAAAGAAGCTCTACTTGATTCCAAAACATCATTTTAAAGCAACATGTCCAAATCTATCAGGTAAGTCTTAAAATATTCCAGTTTTCTCTCACACTCCATTTAGTTAAAATAATTACCAGGTCTTTTCCAAACTTTAAAGCTATTATAATCCGTACATTTGTGTGCTGTAAGTTGTTTCACTGAATCACATTCATGATTGTCACATCATGGATGCTGGTCGCTAATGCTTGCTATCTGCACAGAGGCTGTCATAGTCCCAGGACTTATGGCAACTTCCTTTCCTTTCTGCTATGAATCAAGGACATACTCCACATTCTACTACCTCTCTTCATGTCATACTATTTAGCAGCTCATTTACACATTTCAGTTTATCTGCTGTATTTGGTGGTGTTTGTCTTTTATCAAATTAGACTATAATTTTCTTATAAGCAACATTTCTTCTTAACATGGTATTAAGTACATAAAAGTACTCAGTAATTTCCTGGTGATAGATATTTATGGCCAATTTGAATGTAAGCAATATTTTAAGTAGGGCTTCCTCAAATTAATAATCCTTTTTATAAAACAATTAGTATGCTCCTTTGCATTTGATCAAAGTATACAGGATGCAATCCCCTACAAGCTCTTGTTTTCCCTACAGATTAGGTTTAATTTTCCAGGATAAAAAATTATATAGCTAATATGTTTCCTTACTGAAAAAAACAACAGTACACATAAAGATACCATCTAAATTTACAAATGACTTTTTCAAAACACTTCAGGAGGGTCTTAGATTACACAGAGAAGCAAGTATGATGTAATGTAGTGATTTCTGAACATTGTCTTAGCAATGAAATCCTTTTTTTGGATGAAATTTTACCAAGAACTTAATACTGATGGTGGTATATACTAGGGGTTGGGGACCTGGGCTTTGGAACAGCACAGAACTGGATTCAAATCTCAGCTCTGTACCCACTACCTGTATGACTTTTGGCAAATGGCTTCACATATCTAAGCCTCCATTTCTTCACCATTTAAAAGGGATAATTATAGAAACTAATTTAAAGAATTATAAAGATTCAATGAAAGTGAATATAAAGCATCTAACACCATGCATGGCCCATAATAAGGACTCAATAAATAAAATTAAGTAAGAAAATAAGGTGTTCTGAATTACATGGGGGTTGGGAAAGGCAAAGGCCTCTCAGGAGGCCTAAATCTTATCACCTCTGCCCCAGCAAAGAGCTGGAGAAGTACATCTTTAGAACACCTGCGTGCCCACAGAACAGTGTGAAAACAAGCGACACAGGTAATAGGAGAGCTGTTCTCGTAGGACAGGATTAAGGTTTTAAAAGGCAACTCTTACTAGATGCAGAGACAGGAGAGACAGAAGGAAGAAACACTGGCTGAATGAGAGATATATGACTGGACATTAGTTCTAATGCACATACAACTTTGTGATAAAACAGGTACTTTTTAAAAGAGAAGCAAGTGAAAGCATTACTTGCAAAAGACTAATTACTTGTATTTATTTACTTCCATTAGGCTTAAAAATCTACAATGTTCTATAGATAAATATCTTCACCAATGCTTAAAAGACTCCTGACACAAATACATTGAAAAAACAATTATGTGTATCTTTAGGCAACCATATTTTCAAGACTGACACTCTGAATAAAACCCATAACAGCATGAGTTCATAACCCCTGTGAAATAACATCTAGGTCAAGTGAGATCTTCAACTTTCATCAAACCCTACATACCCCAATTCTGTCTCCAAAAAAACTCCAGCGTTTTATGCAATGCAAAATGTTTTTTAACTGCATAATGAACTCTCTGGATAAGCATGTGAGAAAATCCAGCACGTTTTAGAAGATAAGCCATTGTTGGTGAATGTCCAAAAGGATCGATAGACCAGCCAGACCGAGGTTTCACCCCTGTTGATAAAGAAAATGTGTTATTGTTTTAAACTGATAAATGAAACAGAAGAAGTCACAACACATTTAGACCCATCAGAGTTCTTTTGGTCTCCTGGATGTTAAAATAAAGGGGCTGCCCTGCATTACCCTTAGCGAGCATTCCCAGCAGGACTCCCTGAGAGGATTCTGCCACTGCTGTGTTCTCCCGGGCAGGGTGAATAACACTGGAAGTTAATCAGTTGGAGGTGAAATAAACACTCTGCCACCTGATAGATATTAGAAAGCTACTGCACTCAGTGGAGGCAGAGAAAGAATCAGGACCAAGTCACTGCCCTCTAGGATCTAACAGTCCTGTCTTCTGTGGAGACGCATAACCCAGCAACTCCCTGTTACATAATACAGAAAAGTAACCTAAGTCATTTCAACTTGCACTCCCCAACCCCAACATTAAGGGATTTTAAACTATCTTGTATAGCTTACAATAGTCCCAAATCATCATAATATACAGTAGCAGAAATGGCCAAAGTAACTGTACCATATTTCATTAAATCTTAAGACATTTTGATGCTGGTGCTTTCTACCAAGAATGGGTCAATAGAATTTTTCACACCTGACTCACACCAATTCTAAGAGTGAAGCCCTAAAGATATATCTCAATTTCACAGAGGATAAAATATAAAAAACATAGTAAATGCACAGATTAGAATTAATGAAATAAGATTATTCATTGGGCATTATACAAATCTGATCTTTTATTTATTCAGGATTCTCAAAGAAGGCTTCTACAAACAACCTATAAATCGACATAAGTAATAGAATTGTACACATTTTTTTCACTCAAACCCCTGTTTAGCACCTTTCATATGCCGAAGACTAAAAGAGGCCCTAGGATTACAAAAATGAGTCAATCTTGATCCTGATTCTAGTTGCAGAGATTATGATGCAAATAGGTGTAACACAGGATAACAGAAAAGAGAACAGAGAGAACTCTGTAGAACAATATTGAAGATTAACACCGAGGTGAGAAGCCACCAAGGAGACTGAGAAGGAAAAGTCAGAACTGTCAGAGGACCAAGAGTATGTGTCAAAACTCAAAGTGACCATATAATTTGTCCATTTCACATATGTAATTTACCTCCAAAAAATTATAAAGAAATCTTGAACTCTATTTAGTAATTTTGGGTTTTTGTGGTAGTATAGGTTTAGCAATTCTGAAACTTTCATGTATTTCAAGACTGAGTAAATTAGAGTAAAGGAGCCAGGTTTTACACTGTTAAGAAAAGGAACTATAGAGTATGTAAATATGAAAGAGCAGAACCCTATGATACTGAGTTGAAATAGGAGATAGTAGTACTAACATGAATAAATATACATATATACACACAAATATATAAACAAACTCTCTCTATATATACATATACACACACACACATTTCTTAGCTCAGTGCAATAACACCTCAGTACCAAACAACATTAACTTCAATCCCAGACTTTGACCTCTAAATGCCATGCTCTATTAAAAATAACCTTAAAGAAATTACTTATTCCAGGGCTGAGGCTAGGAAAGTACAAGATAACCCTGGAACATATTCTTGGGGCATAAATTAAAGAAATGGTCAAAGGGTCATGGGAACATATAAAAATAAATCAGGAGATAGTTGAAGGGGCTTCCACTGGCCAAATGCAGGACAACTGGGGAATCAAAATAAATACTAATAGTACTGGACTATAGCCCATTGAATAAAATAAGAACCCATAAGCTCACAAATAAATTGAAAATAAAAAGGAAAGCTCTTCCTTTTAGTATTAATAGAATATTAACTGATAAATATAGAAGCAATGATGGAATTAGAAAATCACCAATGGATCCTAAAACTAAAACATTAAAGTTTGATGAGGAACAGGATATTTACCTATTCTCAATGTATGTCCTACAAATTAGTTATTAATTTGAAAGGCAGAAAATGTAACAGTAAAGAAAATTAAAAGACACAACTTAAACAAGTGATCAAGAATAGCATCACCAATATGGGGACAAAGAGATGACAAGTGCCTTCTGACAGGATGCATTGAGGAAAACAGAAAATAACTACAGTGATAGTCTAGCAAAATAAATTAGGTTAGATTACACAGATAGATCAGATAGATAAATAACCTAAAACTAATCATAAGGAAACAGACAAAATAAAATTGAGAGACTTTCTACAACAGAGGTCTGCACTCCTCAAAAATATCAACGTCAAGAAATCCAGAGAAAGGCTGAGGTCTGTTTCAGGTTAAGGAGACTAAAAGGACATGACAACTACAAGCAACACGTGATCCTAGGTTGGATTCTGGACTGGGAGGGGAAAAAGCAGTCTTTATTAAAAAACATTATTGAGACAATTGACAAAATTTGAATATAACCTGTGAACTAGATTGTAGTATTGCTAACGCTCCTGATTTGATAACTATCTTCTGCTTATCTAAGAAAACATCCTTATTTCTTAGGAAATAACACAATGAAGTATTGAGAGACAAAGAGACAAGATGCCTCCAACTTACTCTCAAATGGTTCAGAAAAACACATATGGGAATCTAACTAGAGTCCCTTGGTATCCAGGGAAGATTGGTTTCAGGACCCCTGAAGATACCAGAATCTTTGGATGTCAAGTCATATAAAATGGTGATGGTGTAGTAGTTGCATATAACCTACACACATCCTCTTGTATACAGGCATACCTCCAAGATACTGTGGGTTTGGTTCCAGACCACTGCAATAAAGCGAATATCACAATATTTTGGTTTCCCTGTACATATAAAAGTTTCGTTTATGGTAGTCTATTAACTGTACAATAGCATTATGTCTAAAAAAATGTACACACCTTAGTTAAAAAATACTTTATATGTGGAGAAAAAAGAACCCTTGTGCACTGTTGATGGGAATGTAAATTGGTACAGCCACTATGGAAAACAGTATGGAGAATTCTCAAAAATTTTAAAAGAGAACTACCATATGACCCAGCAATTCCACTCCTGGGTATTGATCTGAAGAAAACAAAAACACGAATTTGAAAAGATACATGTACCCCCATGTTCACTGCAGCATTATTTACAATAGCCAAGATATGGAAGCAACCTAAGTATCCACAGATGGATCAATGAATAAGGAAAATGTGGTGGTGTGTGTGTGTGTGTATATATATATGTGTGTGTATATATATATATATATATATATATATATATATATATACACACACATATATATATAAAATGGAATCCTATTCAGGCATATGAAAGAATGAAATCTTGCCATTTGTGAAAACACTGATGGAACTTGAGGACATATTTCTGATGAAATAAGCCAGACAGAAAAAGACAAATACTGTAATGACTTCACTTATATGTGGAAGCTAAAAAACAAAACAAATAAACATAATAAAACATAAACAGAGTCATAGATACAGAGAACAAACAGGTGGTTGCCAGAAGGGAGGGGACTGGGAGGAGGAAAGAAATAGGTGAGGAAAATTAAGAGGTACAAACTTCCAGTTGTAAAATAAATGAGTCATGGGTATGAAATGTACAGTGTGGGGAATATAGTCAATAACTATGTAATATCTTTGCATGATGCCATATCTAGACTTATCGTGATGATCAATTTGAAATGCATAGAAATATCGAATCACTATGCTGTATAACAGGAACTAACATAATGCTGTAGGTCAAATATACTTCAAAAACAAACAAACATAGAAAAAAGAGATCAGATCAATGGTTACTTCAGAGGTGAGGGTGGGAGAAGGAATTGAATGAAGACAGGCAAAAGGTAAACTTCCAGTTATAAAGATAAATAAGTACTAGGAATGTAATGTACAACACGATAAATATAATTAACACTGCTGTATGTTATATATGAAAGCTGTTAAGAGAGTCAAATCCTAAGAGTTCTCAGACAAGAGAAAATTGTTTTTTCTGTTTCTTTAATTTTGTATTTATATGAGGTGACAGATGTTCACTAAACTTGCTGAGATAATCTTTTCACGATGTATGTAAGTCAAATCACTATGCTGTATATCTTAAACCTACACAGTACTGTATATCACTTATATCTCAATAAAACTGGAAGAAAACCAAAACAAAATAAAACTTTATTGCTAAAAATCAGCTAAGCATCACTAGCCTTCAGCAAGTCATAATCCTTTTGCAATAGAAACAAAGATCACTGATCTCAGATCACCATAACAGATACATTAACAATGAAAAAGTCTGAAATATTGCTAGAATTACCAAAATGTGACACAGAGACACAAAGTGAACAAATGCTGTTGGAAAAATGACACCAACAAACTTGCTCAACACAGGGCTGTGACAAATTTTCAATCTGTAAAAAACGTAGTATCTGTGAAGCACAGTAAAATGAGGTATGCCTATAATTTAAATCACCTCCAGATTACTTATAATACACAATGTAAATGCTATGTAAATAGTGATAAATACAATGTAAATACTATGTAAGTAGCTGCCAGGCATGACAAATTCAAGTTTTGCTATTTGAAACTTTCCAGATTTTTTTTTTTCAATTATTTTCTGTCCACTGTTGGTTGAATCATCAGATATGGAACTGGTGAATACAGAGGGCCAACCCTACAGGATATATAGGAGCCCCTCTCAAATACTATCATGCGACTCTATAAATTTGAAATGAAATGAAATTAAGCTATAAAATAAAAAAAAGGAGTGTGTGTTGTCCCAAATAACTAGGACAGAATAAGCTTACAAACAAGAATAAAAATCAACATGAAAAGTTAGTGATGCCTGAGACTTCATCATCACTGATGATCTTTTCCGTATCAAAATCACCTGATACACAGGAATAGCAAGCTAGCTGCAACAGATTAAAGAATCCCTGAGAAGTAATGATGTAGAAGAGAAAGAACGTAAACTACATTTTAAAAAACTGATACGAAATGAGGTAGAAGCTAGGGAGACACATAGACAGGATCCCAGTATCCTTCTAGGATTTTCCTTGGTATAAGCGAATCTTTTTTTTTAAAGGGGGCAAGTCCACTCCCAAACAAACTTAGGGGGGAAATGCAGTATATGAAAAATCCAAAATTTTATAAAGAGGGTACGTATGCCAATAAAACCAGGAAAGATTTTGTGTTTTCATGTAAGAACAAGACTGTCAAAATATAAAAAAGTAAAATCAAGAAAAATTACAGGAAACAATCATTAAAAAGAGTAAAATACATCATTCAGTTTTTGGCAAATCTAATAGACTTAAATATTAGAACATGAACAACATGAATAATATAATTAATAAAACTGGATTATTCCAAACATATCTAATATTAAAGCTTAAGAGGAGTCAGAGAACAGTTACAAAATGGATATTTTAGGCAAAAGATAACCTTAAAAACTCAAACTTAGTTTCTAATGGTCAAATTTATATAATAAAGTTAGTAAAAGCAGAAATTAACCACCAAAGACTAAACAATTTAAAAAGTATCCCAAACCAAATGTAAAAACAGTGTCCAAAACAACATGTTGCTCTAAACTGTTTAAACAAAACTGAGAACACTACTCTAATTTACAAGGTACAGAGTTACATTTGTCAAAACTCAAACTCTACAGTTAAGATTTATGTGTTGCACTGCATGTAAATTACACATCCATAAAAGCTAAACATAAAAAAAAATCCACAAAAACTGAGGTTAATAAAGTGAATATTTTGGCTTAGAATATAATTAAGTATTTAAGAAAAAGTGGCACTGAGTAGGGGGTCCCCAAGTCCACTCCCAGATTTCACGACTTAAGAAAACTTACAGCACTAGACATATAGTCATACTCACAGCTTTGATTTATTATAGTGAAAAGATACAAAGAAAAATCAGCAAAGAGAAAAGGCACACAGGGCAGAGTCCACAGGAAACCAGGCACAAGCTTCTAAGAGTTCTCTCCCTGTGGATCACCCAGGATGAGTTAATTACTCCACCAGCGAATGGTAACAATACCTGAAATGCTGTCAACCCAGAAAGCTCACTAGAGACTCAGTGTCCAAGGTTTTTACTGGGGTCTGGTCATGCAGGCACCCTCTGTCTAGTACATAATATGATTCTAGACTCCCAGAAGGGAAACAAATGTTTAGCATACATTGCCTGTTTGTATAGTTTAAACACAGTGAGTCACTCATCATTTAAGAAATCCAAGTCCTCAGACACCAGCCAACAGCCAACTTTGCAAGCAAGATCTTTCTAAGGATAGCAGTTTCAGATCTGCTATGTTAACTCTTTTCAGCACAGGTATGATATTTGCAACTTACTCTGTAACAATCACAACAATAACAATATGGAAAGAGGAAAAAATAAGGCAAATGTGTCAAAATAATGACTGGTGAACCTGGTTGGGGGCCTTATGGGAGTTCTTTGTAGTATTCCTACAACTTTTAAGTTTGAAATTATTCCAAAATAAAAAGTAAATAAAATATTAATGGGGGTGGGGGGATTTTACCCCTAACAGAAGAATACTTTAAAATAATAAAATATTTAGAAATAACTTCAATAAAAACATGTATATTTACCATAAACTACAAAATTGTACTGAGAGATATGAAATATTTGAAAACAATTACATACCATGTTGCAGAATGCAAATATTCGATACCACAAAGATTTCGAGTAGTCCTATGTTCTTATGAGTTGTATGAACATCTGATTTTATCAGTTCAGAATACCCTTCCCCACTTCTTGTTGTAACAGGATACTTCTTCCCCATGGAGGACCCATTCACACGGTTCAGGCAAGGCTGACTCTGCCCCAAACCACTTTCCCCACATGATCATTTCCATCAAATTAACCAGGTCTCAGTGATTTCAGCTCCTTTAACTCTGGCCTCAGTAAACTGGCTCAGAGATAAGCGCCTAACCCAAAGTGGGTCAATTAGGTAAGGTATTAAGGAAAACTCCTCCTAATTGTTAGACCAAGAAGATCAGAGTCCTGGTTGTCCACGGCAGAGTCAAGGGACAGTATCCCGACGACATAATCTAAGTCCTCTGGATCCAACCTTACCTGAAGCTACCCTATCTCTGGAATTCTCAATGACAAAACTAACATTTTTCTTTCCTTTTTTCTTTCTTTGCTTAAGCTAGTAAACTAGGTTTTTGCCTTTTATGATCAAATGTCTTAACTAATACATAATTAAAATCCCAGGGGGATAGTTTTAGAAAAAAATACTAAAATTAATAAATAGGTAAAATTGATAAATAGGTGAAACAAGGTAGATGACCCTAAGAGTGACCATATTATATCTATGTAACTGAGTTTACGATCCAAGAAACATCATAAATCAATAAAAAAATATTCAGTAATAATCAGTGCTAGAAAAATTAGTTACTAAAAAAAATAAAAAGCCCCATCTCACATTCCCCAAAATTAATTTTCTGAAGCAGTCCAAACGAAAGAGAAAGATACGAATACATACCTAGATTTTTTTCTAGCCACTGATGTCCTTCAATTAGTTGGTCAATTAAGGCAAAATAATGTGGAGCAGCTTCATCAGGCATAACCCAGCCACCTGTCACAATTTCAAACTGACCGTTTTCTAGTAAACTAGGGAGAAAATAACATAAGAGTTTACATTAACATATATAAGAAAAGTTCAAATAAAAATGTAAGACATCATAAACATTAGAGACAGCCTTTAAATGTAACCAGTATTCACACTAGTTAATTTTTTTTTTTTAAACCAGTGGATGAATTTCAACTTTGGGACCCTGGTGATAAAGTGTCCTTAGTAAAGTATCTGCTCCTCCTGCCCTAGGCAAAGCCATGCAGGTCACTCTGCAAGTTCTATTTCATAAGGGTATAATCTCCCACACAACTTCAAAGATTCCTGATGTCAGCAGCCATATCTGATTTACTTCTGGATCTGGCCGAGCACCTAGCAAATACCTGAGTATATGCTTGATGAATGTTAATTGGAGGATTGTCATTTTAAGCACAATTATTAGTTTCATTACACCTATGCTGAAAAATCAGGACTTACTTTAGTACTTCTGACACTGATAAGTTAATCACGCAAACTACAAAAGTAATAAAAATAAAAGTAAAGCTAGTAAATATCACATGCTTCTGGGAATACAGAAAACATTATAAAGCACCCTGCTCCAGTCAATTATAATGTAGGCTATATAGTTTATCTTTCATTATTGAGCCAAAAGTTCTAACATTATCATTATCTGTTCATTGAGTGCTCTTTACCATAATACTACACAAAGTAACTAGACCACAGCCCTGGAGAACTAAATTGTTACAAGAAGATACCTTCCTCAGAGACAGAAAAAAATCATCAACTATTGGGCTTCTCTGGTGGCACAGTGGTTGAGAGTCCGCCTGCCGATGCAGGGGACACAGGTTCGTGCCCCGGTCTGGGAAGATCCCACATGCTGCAGAGCGGCTGGGCCCGTGAGCCACGGCCGCTGAACCTGCGCGTCCGGAGCCTGTGCTCCGCAACGGGAGAGGCCACGGCAGTGAGAGGCCCGCGTACGGCCAAAAAACAAACAAACAAAAAAAACATCAACTATTAAAAATTTGAAGAACTACCTGAGGAAGTGTAAATGTCAAGAACTTAAGCAAGTCTTTTAAGTGCCACAGACTTCTGAGTTTGCGACAAGGTGGTTTTGAAAACGATGTAAAATTTCAGAAGCAAAAGCAGTTTTAATAAGGATAAACATCACTGAATGCCTGTAGCTAACAGCCAAGCACCAAGCCAAATTTAGCTGAAACAGACCAGAGGCATAAAGAATAAACATTTTCCTACAAGGCATGTAACAAAGCCACAGCATTAACAGAACATCCAGTTTTTTCAAACATATGCATGATCACAGAACCAATGACAGAGTGGATAATGGACACAATTTCTAAAAATGAATGAATACATGAATGATTTCCTTGTATAAAATAAAAAGAGATTAACTACATCTGTATTACCATGGGGATCACCAAATAATACAATTTCATATGGAGAATATGATGGCTCATTATATAGTGTCTAAAGAAACTCCAATGTTCCAGTCAAACCTCAGATTCTCACAGGCCCACATCAAGAACTTGTAAGAAAGAAGCGGGAAATTTCTGAAAATTGTATTTCTTTAAGAACACAACTAAATCCAAGGCTATTTTGTCCCACTCTTACTGCCTATGGGACTTTGCTTACAGTTAGTTCTTCTTGTCTTTCTGGTGATTGCCTGATTTAGCCACACCCTGGAAGCCATGGACCAGTCCCACGCCTTATGCCTATGAGCAGTATTTGGAAGCCTGAGATGTGAGGACAGATTTGGGACTTAATCTCTAGTCATCAAATATAGAAACTTGACCTCCTTATCTCAGTATTCCAATAAACAGATCTTCTGGAAAATATCAGAAATAAATTGGTCAAAACAAATTCTTTGCTGCTCTTGAATAGAGAATAGAAACTATAAATTAAGTAATCTGAATATTAAATGGAAAAAAATCACTCCAATGATGGAATTTCTCACCTATATCAAGTTTTATTTTGCTACATATTCCCTGTTCCATAGGCATAAATGGGCTCCAAGAAACAGCCAACCAAGCAAAGAATGACACATATTATATTTCCTCAGCTCTATCTGTGAATAATTTATCCCTTCCCCCTCTGCATGATGCCTGAGATGCTACTGTGATTGTGTACAGAGTTCTTATCTGTACACAATGATTACTTTAAAGACTATCCTATCTATTACTATGGGGGAGACATGAAAGCCTCTCACTCATTAAAATGTTTTTCAGGATTTTCTTATCTATTTTCTTCTCTCCTATCTTTCCCAACCTGGCTGATCCCAGCTGCCCTCATTTCTCAGCTCAAATAAAAGTCTCTGGGCCACAGAGCCTAAATCAACACTCCCACTGTACCTCCACACTCTATCACACAATAGTATTTTTCACAAACCAGAATGGCCTTGTTCATTTACTGCTTCCTCTCCCTCCTCACCCCACCCACCATTATAACATAATCTCCAAGAGAGCAAGGACCAGGACATGTTTTGTTCACTTTTCCAGGCCCAGCACTGAGAAGCTTACTTGGCATTTAATGGGTACTCTCTGCTGTTAGATGAAGAGGGAATGAGTGAATGAGATTCTCAGTTTAAAATGAGTAGTAACATAAAGTTTGTTATTAGATGAAGTTCACAGACATATGCAAAATAAGTTGAACAGGGAAGGGTCAGTTAAAAAGGAGTGTGAATAATATAGGTATAAAGTGACATAACCTGGAATATGATTCATGTAGGAGAAACAAACGGGGAGGGAGAGAGAGGAGATGCTTCATGAAGCATCAGTGGGAATCGAGAAATATCTTGTCATAGAAGAAAGGATTAAAGTACGAATGACTTAGGGTTTTGATTCCAGGGGTCTAATGGGGTGGTGGTAATACACATAGACAATGCAGTTCAGTTGAGAAGGGAATCATTTTGCAGTAATAAATATAAACTTGGATAAGGCTATTTGATGTGACAGTGAGGCAGCCAAAAGGACCTAACTGAAAAAGAAAACTAAGTTTAGGGGAAAAGGCCAATATAAAATTAAGTTTTGGAGGAATGAAACAAAGATGAAATAGAGAAGGATGGGAAGTCTGGAGAAAACAGTCAAAAGGAGAGTTAAGGAACAAGCAGAAGGACAATATAAGAGGAAATTGAGGTGAAAAGAAATGTTAAAGATAAAAAGGTCAAATCTGTGACTATGACCTGAGACATTCTAGAAAAGAGTAATGAGGCACAACCTGCACTTCTTGGTAAAAGGCATTTTTATAGTTTAAAAAGCTACCATATAACTGTGACTTACTCAGAAATGGACACATCAGTGGGTCAGAATATAAAGTTGAGAAATAAATTAAAAAAAATTTTATATTATTGAAATAGCCATTAAATTAGTGGGGAAGAATGGATTGCGGTTTGTTTACTTTTTTAATCTTCAGTCTGAGTGATTTAAAACAAACTCATAAGAAAGCCAAAATATTATGTCATGGAAGCCAAAGGACTGATATTTGAAATGGCTCACACAGGTTTTTAATGAAAACTACATGAGGAGGTCACAAGAGGCATAAGTGATGTCATAACAGCAGGCCAGAAAGAACTTAGGTTTTAGTTTTTCTTAAGAAAGTTTCTCTAATCAGGTAGAACAAAAGGGAAGAAAATAGACAACATGATTTAAGATATGAAGCAATGTGACAATGAGTGGACACCTGGCCAAATAATCAGGTTAGTGAGTACTCCTATTTCACTCAACTGCCTGTTCTCCCTAGTCTATACATACGAATGGTGAAAACCAGATTATAAACCAGACATTCTTACAGGCAGGAAGGTCAGGCTTGATATAAAATATTCACTGTGTTAGGCAAAAACACATGCCACTTGACCAGTTAAACAAACAAACAAAAAATACACATGCACACATAAAAACTGCAGAAGTGCACACATTTGCCACGTTTACCCCTGATTTCTAGAACATATGTGATAAGCACTTAAGAAGCACCTGAAGAATGACAGGAAAACAAAATGGCCCAAATATACATGAGGAAAACACTGACCTAATGACTGAAAAGCACAGCCACCATCATCATCAGGTAGTGATAGGTACAAAAAGTAGGCCTGACAGTCTTACAGAAACAACACTCCAGGAAATACTGAGAAAAATATTTATAAGCAATAGCAGAAAAGCTATGTTAGCCTACAAAAGGTACCATATTTAAAATCACCATTGTTAGCAATACAAAATAAAATTAAGACAGACTGCAAGCTATATATTCCACACCTTCGTAATTTTTTAAAAATCAGGTAATGGGAAACACCTATAGAAAAAGTTACTTAGAATAAGTACAGGTGCTTCCAAGTATTTCCACTCAGTGCTCAACAAGCATGAATTGAGCTAGTTCTCTGCAATTGTCAGGGGAGTACAACAAGGACCTACTGTATGGCACAGGGAACAATAGTCAATATCTTTTAATAACCTATAATGGAAAAGAATCTGAAAAAGAGTACATATATATATATATATATATATATATATATATATATATATATATACACACACACACACATATATATGCATAACTGAATCACTTTGCTGTGTATACCTGGAACTAACACAACATTGTAAATCAACTATACTTCAATAGAAGGTTGTTCGGGACAAAAAGAAAATGGACATACTACTTATACTACTTTTAGGAGAGCAATGCCTATTGTTTTAATGAAAAAAGTGAAAGGATGCAGAAAATTGTAAATAAAAGTTACCCAGATCTAATTCCCCAATAACAACCACTGTTCTAACTCTGAAAAAAAAAAAAAAGGGAAGTACAAAATCAAAGAAGATGTGCCCACCTCATAGGGTCTATTGCTTAATTTCTACCAAGCGACGCTCTGGTTTCTGGCAAATTTTTTGCATGAATGCTCTTCCTAATATTTTCTAATAAACAAGAGATCCAGAAACAAATGAAAAGACTGGGAAAGAGAGGGAGAGAAAGAAGTATATACGTGCAGCAAATCCAGAAAACAGGAAAACAGACACTAACTTTCACAATTCACAACACCCTTATTTTACTTTTTTAATTGGTTGATTTGTAAGCCATTATGTACTTCTCTGTTTCTACAATTTCTCTGCTTGAGAATCTGATATAAAAAACTTAAGAAAATACTGATCAAAATTAAGCTGAGCATATCTGTCACAGTTCACTTTGCCCAAGATCCAGAATTTACATTTATGAATTTACTTGCCAAGCACAAGAAGTTGCGAATCATTTTCTCTGAGTGTCACTTTTTCCCCTATGTAGACACATCACACATTTGAAATTTAGTCACACACAGAAGGACAGTCTCAAAGAGCTTTTTTCCCTAATGGGAAAATTGTTACAGATAACTTAGTAGCAAACAATGCATTATTTAGCAAGCTTCAAAGAATCACAAATTAATTTCACATGAGAAAACGAGTTGAATTTGTATGGGGAAATATGAAATAATACAAGATGATGTATGGTGATTCATTCTTAAATAAAAAATTAGTTAAATGGAAAATTTAAAAAGATGGAGGCTCTCAATGAATCAATTAATAGGCTAAAAGCATTTGCTCATCAGATTATCTGACTCGTATGCCTTTCGTGGGGAATATCTAATAAGAGAGTAAAAATAAGATGTTTTAAAAACCACTCACATAATAATTGGGGAAACTGATCATATACCTCTGATTATTATAGACACCCATCTTTAGAGAGTATACGAGGGACAGATGACCAATGAGTCATCTCCTCATTTCTTCCTCACTTCATTCCAGCCATACCCTTTCTTTGAGTTTGCAGTCCATGCTCTCTGTCTGGAATGTTTTTCCTCCCAGTATTTACCTCACTGGCTCATAGCAGATCTATCAGGAGCCTTCTCTGGCCACCACACTCCACCCAAACCCCACCTAAGTTGTTATCTTTCATAAAATCCCAAACTTTTCTTTCATAGCATTTATCACAAAATTTAATAACACATCTGCATGTTTACTGTCTTTGTCCCTCAATAGACTGTAAGCTCATGAAGGCAGGAATCATACCTGTTTTGCTCGCCATTTAAATCTGGGTGTTCCTACTAGAAAAGGGTACCAACAACCCAAAAGAAAAGCAAACAAAAGATATGAAGCAGATATTTCAGAAATAACTAGCTCCTGAAAATGAAAAGAAGTTTAATATCACTCATGAGGAAATGCAAATTAAAACTTCAGTGAGATCAAAAAGTTGTGTAACATGTGATGTCAAGGATATTTACAAATAGGTATTGTTACTTAAGGCTGGCAATAACTATCAAATTTTAAAATGCATATATACTTTTATCTATGCTCATTAAAATGAAGTCAGAAAATACATAAAAATAAATAAAAGCACTGTACAGTCAGCCCTACATATCCACAGGTTCTGCATCCACAAATTCAATCAACTTCTGAAGGAAAATTTTAAAAAGAAAAATATTTCCAGAAAGTTTCAAAAAGCACAACTTGAATTTACCACACACTAGCAACTATGTACATAGCATTGACACTGTATTTACAACTAGTTACATAACATTTACATTGTATTAAATATTATAAGTAATCTCAAGATGATTTCAAGTACACAGGAGAATGTGCGTAGGTTAAATGCGAATACTACTCAATTTTATATAAGGATTTGGGTATCTGGGGCAGGTTCTGCAAGCAACCCCTTGAGGATTATCAACGGATGACTATATACACTAAAGATAAAGATACACTCTATGCATTCACAAAAGACCAGAAACAAAACTACAGGGTCATTAATCAGGAGAAGTTACATAAACTAAGGCCCACTTGCAAGAGGGAAGAGATATGGGAACATATTTATATGTATAACTGATTCACTTTGTTATAAAGCAGAAACTAACACACCATTGTAAAGCAATTATACCCCAATAAAGATGTTAAAAAAAAAAATTAAGGCCCACTCATAACAAACACTTTTATATAGTTTTCAAAAAGAAAGGTTCCTGAAAGGTTCTCCAAGATATATTAAGTTTAAAAACCATGGTACAAAACCCATTAGGGGCTATTATCCAAAAAAAAAAAAAAAAAAAGTAAGAAAAGAAAAGAAAAACAGGAAACTGGTGTTGATAAGGAATGTGGAGAAACTGGAAAGCTCAGGTACTACTGGTGGCAATGTGAAATGGTGAAGCTGTTGTGGAAAACAGTATGGGACTTCTGTGAAATATTAAACACAGAACTGCTATATGATCCAGCAATTCCACTTCTGGGTATATACACAAGAGAACTGAAAGCAAGGACTCAAACTGATATTTGTACACTCATATTCATAGCAGCATTTTTACAATAGCCAAAAGGTAAAAACAATCCAAACGTCCATTGATGAATGAATGAAAAAACAAAACATGGTATATTCATGCAATGGAATATTATTCAGTCCTAGAAAGGAAGGAAATTGACACATGCTTCCACATGGATGAACCTTGAAGACATTATGTTAGGTGAAATAAGCCAGACACACAAAAAGACAAATATTGTATGATTCTACTTATATGGGGTACCTAGCATAGTCAAATTTATAGAGAGAGAAGGCAGAATGGTAGTTGCCAGGGCAGAGGTGAAGGGGAATTATTAATAGGTATAGCATTTCAGTTTGGGATGATGAAAAACTTCTGGAGATGGTTATGGTTGCAAGACAATGTGAATATATGTAATGCCGCTGAATGTTACACATAAAATCATTAAAATGGTAAATCTTAAGTTATGTACATTTTACCACAATAAAAAAAAAGATGCACTCAAAAAAAAAGCACAATGTGCATGGCATGCTATCATTTGTATAATATGAATGTGTCTTTGCACATATGTACATGCACATATTTTTCCTGTGTATCTACAAATTAGATAAGCATCTGGTCAAAGTAGCTGCCTCCTGTGAGAAGAGTTAGATGCCAAGAAGACAGGAGTAGTCACACCTTACCTTTCATTGTATACCCTTTATATATTCAGGCTTATATTAAAATATGAATTAAATAAAACTTTTTTCTAAACTATAAATGTTATACTACCCTGATTTCTCCTAAGTACTAAAAACAAACAAAACTATAGCATAAAATAGTCACGAGATTTTATTTAAGAATATTTCTTATATTAGACGATTGAATTAATAGTTTCTGTTAAGTTTTAATAATCAGATATACTTTAAATATTTCACTGTATAGTAAATATTACTTCATTTTCTGACTTTTCTAAAACAAAATAAACTGTTCATTCAAATAAACCAGAAAATATATGAGGTTGAAAAATAAAGTTTAAAAATCCACTCAATATCTTGCTATAAATGCATAAAGCATTATGGTAGGCATAGTTTTTAATCAATTTATTTCACTTAGTACTATATACCATGAACATCTTTCCATCTTAATAAACAGACATATATCATTAAGTTTATGGATGTACTGTATTTTCTAAAGTATTTATAATTGAGATATAACAACACATAATATACATGTGTTCAGTTTGATGTATTTTGACAATTGTTTATACCCCTGTTACTACCCAAAACAACTGATATTTGTATACTCAAGACATAGGCTATTCCCATCAGCTCAGAGAGTTCCCTTCTGCCCCTTTCCAATCAATTCCTACCTTACCCCCCCCCCACAAAAAAGACATTCTTACTTAGTGATTTATATCACAATAGATTAGTTTACTTACTCTCAGACTTCATAAAATGGAGTCATACAATACTCTTTGGTGTCAGGATTCTTTTGCTAATGTGTTAGATTCATTCATACTTCTGTGTATTTCAGTAACTCATTATTTTTCATTGCTGAGTGGTACTCCATTGTTTAAATATGGCACAAAATTTTAATCCAATATCTTACTGATGGACATTTGAACTGTTTCCTGTTCACCAAAACATTGGTGAACGTGTTTTTACTTTTCTTGGATAAATTCCTAGGAAGGAGCTCCCAGGTCACATGATGTATATTTAACTTTGGAGAGAATTCCAGTTGCGGCATATTCTTTTCAAGCCTTGGTGTTGTCAGTCTTTTTGATTTTAGCCATTCTAAGGTGTTTGGGATAGTATCTTGTAGTAGTTTTAATCTGCATCTCCCTGACGACCACATATTACTCAGCCCCTGCATGCACACCCTCCCCTGCACTGTTGCAGCCTAATAAACTTCTTTCAGGTGTCTGAACATGCCATGTTCTTGCTAATCCCTAGCCCATAATCACAATTCTCCACTCATAACCTGGAATTCCTTCCTCACCCTCTGCCACCCTCTTTATACCTGGCTAGTTCTAACAGCTTTCAAGTTTCAGCTTGAATACCACCTGCTTCAGGAAGCTTTCCAAGACCCACTTCTTGCTTCCATAGAAGAAAATGCTTTATTCTGATACTGTGTTAATTATATTGTCTTCCTTGCTCTGCCCTGGGAGTGGGGATCAGGTAAGTCTCACTCACTTCCTGTATCCCTGGAGTCTAGCACAGTCAATATTTGTTGAATAGATGACAGAGAAAATACAGGAAGGCTTTGGAGATGAGGTAATATCTCAGCTGAGTATTGAAGAATAAATAGGATTGAGATTATCCAATGTACAAAAGGAAAAATATATTCTCAGCTAAACTCATGGGCAAGTTCCTAAGAAGCAGGAAATAACCTGTGACTGAGGACACCCACGTGGCTCAGCATGGCTAAGAGGGGGGGTGTGAGGCAGGAAGTGATCTGAGGTAAGGGTGGACAAGCAGGGAGGAATCAGAGGACAAAAGCAAGGATGTGCCAGGCAAAGGAGGTTGGGCTGTACCTTTTGACAATGAATTGTCACTGAAGCATCTGAAAGCCAAGAAGAGACATGGGCAGACTCATATATTAGAAACCTAATTCTGTGGGTGAAATGGAGGACACCTGGAAGTGGCAAAGCTGGAAACAGGAAGACCAGTTGGAGGTCTTCATTAAAGCAGGAAACAAGAGTAAGGGGGACAGAGCGGGGGCGGGGGGGTGACTGTGCAGAGATACTAAAAAGGCACAGCTGACAGGCTTGTGGGGACTGACTGGACGACATGAACAGCAGACCGAAAGGCAGAGCACACAGTGGGCAGGAGCACTGGTTCTGGGGTGAGCCTTCCTGGTTCTGGTCCTCAGTCCACACTTAATTGCTGGGGGACCTTAGGTGCATTCCTTACCACCTCTGCATTGGTTTCCTCAGCAGTAGAATGAGAATAATGAAGGATCTTAACACATAGGGATGTTACAGGATGGGCTGAATGAACACATCTAAGTGTTTAGAACAAGCCTCCTACGGAGTACAGAGTAAGCATTCAATAGTGTTAGCTGTTACTGTTACCCTTAACTAGGGAAGAAGAATGAAATCGAGGTTGGAGCTTTAGATCTGGAAGCAGCCCACACACCTGGAAATTAAAACAACAGTGTGGCAGGGCATGCAAAATGAGGAGAACCAAAACGGTGCTACCCCACAGAAGAGAACTGGGATATTTAGGAAAGAGCAGAGGAGGGAGTCAGAGGGATGATGACAAAGGGATGTTCAGCAATGCAGGACTAGAACCAGGAGAAAGAGCTCTGGCTCACAGAAGACAAAAAAAAAAAAAAAAAAGGAAAGAATTTTAAGGAGAATGGAGTGAGTGGTCAGTGTCAATGCTGCAAAGAAATCCTCCCAGAGGACTGAAGAAGTATCCAACAGACACAGCGGCAGAGAAGTCCTCATGGCTTTTGCTTATAGCTGATGTAAATGAGAGGTGAAAGCAAAGCAAAGACACCTCAATCCAGATGAATGGGGATGGGATACATACTTTCTAAAATAAATGTACACCACTGCTTCAACTAGTAGAATCAAAGTTATTTTAGACACTGGTTTGATTCCTTTGAGAGACTGCTTTGATTCCTTTGATGAAATGCTATGTATCTTTAGGCTCTAAACTAAATCCAAATCTGTAATTTACTCTGAACATCACAAGACACACTGCAACTTCTCACTGCTCTGCAAATTTTACAGCAGGCTTTGGTTAAATAGCACAAAACCTGACCTGTATAAAATGTATAATAAATTAGCTAGTATAAGAACTTTAAAGGTATTTTTTTTTCTAGTGGACTCATAATGCAGAATGCATGTAAGTTTGCAAAATGTAAGTTTGGATTTGTATTACTTAAGAAAGTAATCTCAAACTTTTCTCTGATTTCAATAAGCAGAGATAGTTATAAGGACAGGGTAGAAGGTTCACTTAACTATAAACCTAGGAAAAAAGAAGTAAGAGAATGGTAGATTAGATAAAGACTTTGCGGTCTCAGCAAAGCAATGAAATCCAGCAATGCAGTGAAGACACAATATCTAATGGTACCCTTCCCCATTCACACATTTGGAGCCTTATATTATACCAAAAGGTCCACACAGAGAAGCTGGTCAAGATTCTGGCAAACACATAAACTGTTCTAGGTTCCAACAGCCCAGTGCGCTTCTCAATTGAACACTGGTCTCAACAGCAGAAGCAGATGCAATGTAAAAACTCTCAATGTCTCAGAGCCCAGAGAGGAAAAATGAATATGTAATATGCTGGGTGCTAGTCAAAGGAAACGCTAAGGCTAATGTTTCCGCTGTTTGACTCTGAATAGGGTTCACATTTTGATGTATTATAAACGTCATGCAGTACTTAACTGCATTTAGCCAAAAAGTATTCAAATAGAAAGCCTAAAAAGTAAAAAGAATGTTAGCATACCAGTCATTTTCAAAATAAAACAAGCGTAGATGGAAAATGTGCTGATTATAACAAGGTAGTTTCTTTTAAATTCATTGGATATGTGTTACAAGTAGGAACCATGACTATACTTGATTAAATTACTGAGTCACACAAAATAAAAAAGCTAGATGTTGTATGCATGGATCTCTCTTTAGTTAACCAGATTTTCATTTTTGAAAGTTGATAGAGCTGAATATTGCTGCCACAGGGGGGAAGAATCAAACAAGTCATTGCTAGCATAGATTATGAGGATCACTTGAGTTATGTTTCTGTTAAGTTCCCACAATCAACTGATATTCTTCAGGGACAATAAAAGCTTACACAGAACTCTGCTAGAATTAATAGGTTCTTCTCTTCAACAGGTAGCTTGCAAATTTAGGTACAGATATTTAATCCACAGACTCATCTTCAAAAAGAGAAAAACAAGCCATTGCATAAGCATTACAGTAGTAGTCCAAAAAATTCTATCATTAATGCCACTTAGTACAAGCTCAGAATTTTAAATAATGGGAGCAAACCTATGTATCTATTAAGCTTTTCTGTTTGTTTGTTTTGTTTTTTCTGGAACCCAGCTCTCCAACAAAGGATTTGAGGAGAAATACATCAGCTAGCTTTCTTGGTCGCAAGCAACACTGACTGACTGAACAGGAAATGTATTGGGGGACAGTCCTGGGTACACAGAACTGAGAACAGGCTAAAAGTCCAGGCTTAACAAAGGACTGGAAAAAAATGAGATGCCATGCTACAGGCATGACAGGGTCTGTGACACAGGACAGGAAGAATCTTGCGGATGCACCAGTGCTGTGAGGGCTGACCTGCAACCTCCCCTCCATTCTGCTTCCCTTCTTTCCATCTCTTTAGCCTCGCTTCACTCTAAAGGCTCAAAACCCTGGGAAATAATATATTGATTAGCTGAGTTCATCATCACTGACCTATCTGACCTGGGGCAGGACAATGAAGGATCTGACTTCCGTGTTTGGAGACCATTTCCTAAAAGGAAATCAGGTGAAATGGATGGGAAACAAAGTGTTTGGTTAGAAAAGGAAGGGCTTTGAGTCGAGTTACACTCTCTGTTTTGAAACAAATTCCAGGTGTGGATACATGTTATTGCTCATGGATGAATTAAAAAAAAGGAAAATGCTTGGACTTACAGACAACAATATAAAGAACCCAGAACTAAAGGGCAATTAAAAAGCATAGTTAAAACCAAGCATTTGAAGCCAGAAAAGAACAGGCTCCACACCATCGAGAACAATGTGAGGTGGGAAAGAAAACAAAAAACCTTGAGAAAAACCTCACATAATGCAGTAAATATAACCAAAAAATTAAAATGCATATGCCAAAGAGAGACCAGAGACTTAACAATTAGATAACTGAATTCTAAAACAAATGAAATAAAACCAGTAATTAATTAGTAAGAGCAAAAAAACATAAGCTGAAAAATATTCTGAATTGATAGATGGAAAATTAAATAAATTATACATACCCAGATATATGGCAAAAGTTTGGAATTTTAGGGATCAATGGCACTGTTTCTCAAAAATCTAAAGAATAAAAATTGTGCAGTACATATTCTCTGACCACAAGACATTAAAACCACCTTTTAACACCTAAAGTATAACTAAGAAAAAAACAGGAATTTGAAAATTTTCCTAACATACTCAAGTCAAAGAGAAAACAATACATACAGAATATTTAGGAAAAAAATAACATAAAAATGTGAAAGCTAATAAGAGCAGTAAAAAGGCAAACAGAGGGAGAAATGCTCCTTGTTAAAATAAATCAACTGGCCCATTTAGCATTAGTAAAAAACAGGTAGAAGGAATTAAATAAAAGCAGAAAAGTCAAGAGTAAATACCAGTAAAATATAAATATAATAGTTTTTTGGGGGGTACAAAAACCAACAGAAATAGTAAAAGCTTTAGCTGATCTAATTAAGATGAAGCAAAAAATCAGATTCCCCCAAATAATAAGAAAACAAACAAAAACAAGCAAACAAAATAACTACAGATGCAATAAAATCTTAAAATCTGAACAATCTGATTAAAACACTATAAAATTATAAGAAACTATGAAGTATTATTTGTACTCAAGGAGCAATATAAGACCTAGACAGACAAAAAAAATCTGTTTTAATCTCTAAACTTAGTAAAAGAAAAAATATGTATAGACAAACACCAATTCCGCAGGGTTTCACAGGGCAGTTCTTAATTTTTGGAACACTGCAAACCAGTAGGTAACTCGATTTAAAAGAAGGATTTGTGTGTGTGTGTATGTTAACCTAAACTAGCTGCTAACATTTCAACTTAAAAAGTCAAGACATTTTATGTAACATTTTGGAATCCCAGCTTGTCAAGAATAACTGGAAGAATATCCTGACAACTCTGGTTCCCGTGGCCACACATGGCAGGAGTGGAAGAAGGGGTAGTCCCTTTGGGTGTGGCAGTTACTCCTGGTACATTCAGGATCCTCAGATTCTTCAGCCTTCAGTTATGGCACCTTCCTGGCCACTCTTATAAGCATTTTAAGCATGCTCTCGGGGGGCGGGGGGATGTCTGATAGATAATAATGGAACATCAATTCTCTCTAAATTACCTTTAAACGTTTATGTCAATGTCTATCAAAATCCCCCCCCCCTTTTTTTTTTTTGATAGGGTAGGAAGAATTTAGCAAGTTAATTCTAAAGCTCTCTGGGAAAATTAAGTGGTCACTCATTAAAAGACCTTTTCAATAAAGAGAAACTAGAGGAGATTTAAACTGTCTGTTATTGAAACACATAAGGCCGCAACAATTACAGTTAAACAGAAAAGTCCATGAAACAGGTCAGAAAGCCCAGAAATCAATGCATATTGAAATGCAATAAAGATGGCACTTCAAGTCAGTAGAAAAGAATGGACTATGTAAGTCTTAGGGAAGCAGCACAGCACAACGTGCAAGGGAACAAACAGCCTGTGGGGCTGGACAGGCTGGACTGGATGGTAACTAGTGCAGCATGTGCAGCTGGGTGACCCTGGATGACAAGTGTCCTTATCTGTAAAATCAAGATAGTCATTATATCTACTTCACAGGATTGTTGCGAGGATTAGCAGTTATCATTTGCAAGGTACTTAAAATAGGAAGTAATACAGTAAGCACTGTATATGGGATGTTAAATAAGTAAAAGAAAGCAATTGATGCTAAGACAATCCTTAAAGTCCTGGGAGCAGGGAGGAGGGAGACATGGGGAGCAAAACCTCCCATCACACCACATTAAAAAAATAAACTGGAGGATTTATAAAAGTGAAAAATAAAAAACTAAATCGGGGAAAAAAAGACTATCTCATCTCTTGGATTGGGGAAGACTTTAAATATGACAGCATATTAAATATGACAGCAAAGTCAATCAAGAAAACAGATTAATAAGTCAATCAAGAAAACAGATTAATACATTTGACTACATAAATATTTTAAAAGTCTTTATATCAAACACTAAGAATTAAGAAGAAATATAAAGCTTCAGGAAAAATAAAGGTTGGTATGTATATAATAAATATTCTTACAAGTCAGTAAGAAAAAGTACATGATCAAGCAATTCAAAAAAAGCTCTGCCTGTATATATGAGAAAGCATGGAACACTATCACTAATCAAAAATTCACATTTTTCACCACTTAAATTGGTCAAACTTTTAGAAAAAATTATATTGTTGCCTAATATGCAGAGAAATTTGTACCTTTCTATATGGAAGACTGAAGAATACACTGAAACCCACCCTTCTAGGGGTCATTTTGATTATATGCTTCAAAAAATCTTTAAAATATTAAGCCCCTTTGACCTAGTAATTCCATTTCTAGGACAAAGATGGAACATAAGGATTTCAATGGAAAAGTTTCAAGTCACTTTTTCAGAGATGAACCAGAATCAAGGAAAAACATAATGTGAAGAAATATTTTAACTTTCAGATATAAAGCTAAGAATTTTCACGTTCTAAAAATTCAACACCTGTTTCACTGTATAATTAATGTTTAATATTACCAAATTAAAAAAAAACAGTTTTAAAAAACAAACCTTTTAACAGCATCCTTCTTCTGAATATCTATAGTTTCCCACCACTTTGAAAGGTAAGAGATCTCAGACCACATAAATTTCCTCCGTGGGTCTTCTTTCAACTTGATGACCATGTTATTAAAAATATGCTGAGTCTTCTCTCGAAAGTAGTCATCAAAAGTCTTCAACCAACCTAAATTAAGACACAAATATACCACAAAGGTCTGATTCATATGTCTGATTTAAACTGTCACATTCCATTGCATTACCCTTGCATAACCTCACGTTTCATTCATATAAAGACATATTTAAAAATTTAGCAAACGTTTTCAGTTAATGAAATTCCACTTAAATGGATGTGAGACTCAAAAAGCCACTAATAGGGCTTCCCTGGTGGCGCAGTGGTTGAGAGTCCGCCTGCTTATTCAGGGGACACGGGTGCGTGCCCCGGTCCGGGAAGATCCCACATGCCGCAGAGCGGCTGGGCCCGTGAGACATGGCCTCACGTCCGGACGTGTGCTCCCGCGTACCGCAAAAAAAAAAAAAAAAAAAAAAGCCACTAATATTGAAATGATAAAAATACTCTTAAAACTGTACAAATTCAGATATCAATGAGAAAAATGAAAAAGCCAAAAAGCATTTCATATGTAATTATAATATCTAATTCAACTATTTATAATTTATCTCTAATTTATGGAATTATATATATATATATATATATATATATATATATATATATACATTTTTTTTTTTTTTTTTTTTTTTGCTGTACTTGGGCCTCTCACTGTTGTGGCCTCTCCCGTTGCGGAGCACAGGCTCCGGACGCGCAGGCTCAGTGGCCATGGCTCAGGGGCCCGGCCGCTCTGCGGCATGTGGGATCTTCCCGGACCGGGGCACAAACCCGCGTGCCTTGCATCGGCAGGCGGACTCTCAACCACTGCGCCACCAGGGAAGCCCAATTTAAGGAATTTTTTAAATTAAAAAAATCTGAACAGTGTTGACAAGTTGACAGTAATATTCTCATAATATGGAATCAAAATTTTATCCTCTCTCATACCACATCTAAAATTTCCTATCCATTAAGTAACCTAAACTAAGAAAAAGAAAATCACAAGTACAAACTCTACTGAAAAGCCAGCAGCAGAGCAATAATCAAACAATAAATATGTACACATCTATGTAAAGTTGTTTTCAAAAAAGAATTGATGTTGACAACTTAGTTCTTTGACTTTTCCTACTGCATCTCAAAGATCCTGGAAACTTTATCTAAAGACATTTGCAAAAATAATAATAATAATAAAGACATTTGCAATTCAACTATAAAGAAATATTTTTAACAAGACCTATAGCTCCAAATACAGCCCCATCCAGCAGAGTAATAAAGCAACGTGATGAGTGGCTGAAGCAAAACATACACAGCCACCAATTCCACCTACTGGTGGGACACAAAATATACCCTGCTGAGCATATCCTCTTACCTATGAAATCTAAAAGGAAGGGGACTTTCTATAGAGATAGGCTTAACTACTGTGCTATTGTTACCAAGCCTCAAGCATGTGGGAGGTCTAAGATACAAGGGATACAACTGGCTATTTCTTTTGTCTGTCTACAATTAAGTGAATATTCAATGCATACTGTATTTGCTGGCAGAAAATAACAAAAACCTACGAGGGCTGAGCCGGCAATATACTATTCTGACAATGCAAATATGAGCCTCTAAAGGGCACTGCCAGTGTGACTATATTTCTCCCTTTTGCTTTAAGTGAACTCTATTCATTCTACGGTTATTTACTGAGCACCTACAAAGTGATGGGTATGAAGCTATGAGCCAAATAGGAATATAGTGTAAAATATTCTTTATAGGACTTTCTTGATCTGGAGCACTTTTAAGCTGGTTTGTCACCAAAGAATACTACCTGAATAAGTCAACTTTTTCATGTTTAAATAAAAAGCCTGTACCTACAGAAAACGCAAAGATGTCTCATAAAATAGTGGTTTACAAAGAATCCCATCTTGCTTCACAAAGGTACAACCTAGACCCTGTCCCAGAGCACTGAGGCCAGGATCCACATCTGGATTCCCAAAGAAAATTCAACCTATCCTTAAATGGAGATGCCCTAACTCCCTGTTGACCATGCAGCACCCCTGAGAGACAAAAAATATCAAGTGCTCAGACCTGAGCCCAGTATATAATATAGCAGTTAATAATAATAATAATAGCTGCTGCTACTATTATTATTATCATAATCATCATCAGTCTTTAATTGCCCCTTCCACATCTCTACAATCAAACTGGGTCAAAGGAGAAATAAAAGATATTCCTAACATCTAATTTTGAAAGAGTATACAATTTATTTAAAACATTAAATAAATTGCTCCACATCTTAAACATATTGGTTACCCAACACTTCAATTTGCATAGAATTCATTTTATGCCCCCATTATAGGCTGAATTGTGTCCCCTTGAAACTCATATGTTGAAGTCCTAACACCCAGTAACACCCACTTCAGAATGTGACTGCATTTGGACGTAAGGTCTTTAAAGAGATAATGAAGGTAAAATGAAGTCATGAGAATGGGCCTTAATCCAATACAGGCATAACTCGTTTTATTGCACTTTGCTTTATTTTGCTTCACAGGTGTTGCATGTTTTACAAATTGAAGGTTTGTGGCAACCATCTGTCAAACAAATCGATCAGTGCCATTTATCCAACAGCATTTACCCACTTTGTGTCTCTGTCACATTTTGGTAATTCTCATAATATTTCAAAAATTTTAATTATTATTATATTTGTTACCATGAACTGTAAGCAGTGATCTTTGATGTTGCTGCCGCAGTTGTTTTCGGGGCGCCACAAACCACACCCACATAAGACAGTGAACTTAAACAGTGTTCTGACTGCTCTACAGGCCATTCCCCATCTCTCTCCCTCCCCTCCAGCCTGCCTATTCCCTGATACAAAACAACAATGAAATTAGGCCAATGAATAACCCTGCAATGACCTCCAAGTGTTCAGTGAAAGGAAGAATCACATGTCTCTCACCTTTAATCAAAAGCTAGAAATGATTAAGCTTAGTGAGGAAGGCGTGTCGAAAGCTGAGAGAGACTAAAAGCTAGACCTCCTGCACCAAACAGTTAGCCAAGTTATGAATGCAAAGGAAAAGTTCTTGAAGGAAATGAAAACTGCTAACCAATCAACACATGAATGATAAGAATGCTAAACAACCTTATTGCTGATATAGAGAAAGTTTTTGTGGTCTGGATAGAAGATCAAACCAATCACGACCTTCCCTTAAGTCAAAGCCTAATAATCCAGAGCAAGGCCCTAACTCTCTTCAATTCTATGAAGGCTGAGAGAGTTGAGGAAGATAAAGAAGAAAAGTTTGAAGCTAGCAGAGGCTGGTTCATGAGGTTGAAAGAAATAAGCCAACTTCCTAACATAAAAGTGCAAGGTGAAGCAGCAAGTGCTGAAGCAAGATATCCAGAAAATTCTGGCTCAGATAATGAACGAAGGTGGCAACACTAAACAAGAGATTTTCAATGTAGATGAAACAGCCTTCTATGGGAAGAAGATGCCATCTCGGACTCTCTTAGCTAGAGAGGAGAAGTCAATGCCTGGCTTCAAAGCCTCAAAGGACAGGTTGACTGTCTTGTTATGGGCTAATGCAGCTGGTGACTAGTGAAGTTAAAGCCAATGTTCACTCACCATTCTGAAAATTCTAGGGCCCTTAAGAATTATGCTAAATCTACTCCACCTGTGCTCTATAAATGGAAGAGCAAAGCCTGGATAACAGCACATCTGTTTACAATACGGTTTACTCAATACTTTAAGCCCATTACTGAAACCGTGTACTCAGAAAAAAAGATTCCTTTCAAAATAGTACTGCTCATTAGCAATGGTCACCTGGTCACCCAAGAGCTCTGATGGAGATGTACAACGAGATTCACATTGGTTTCATGCCTGCTCACACAACATCCACTCTGCAGCTCATGGATCAAGTAGTAATTTTGACTTTCAAGTCTTATTCTTTAAGAAATACCTTTCATAAGACTATAGCTGCCATAGACGGTGATTCCTCTGCTGGGTCTAG
Source organism: Phocoena phocoena (assembly GCF_963924675.1). Taxonomy (NCBI): domain Eukaryota; kingdom Metazoa; phylum Chordata; class Mammalia; order Artiodactyla; family Phocoenidae; genus Phocoena; species Phocoena phocoena. The sequence goes on along the minus strand of NC_089221.1, from coordinate 90,231,272 downwards.
GCAATCTTCTGGAAAGGATTTGCCATTCTAGATACCATTAAGGACCTCTGCGATTCATGGGAAGTGGTCAAAATATCAACATTAACAGGATTTTGGAATACGTTGATTCCAACCCTCAGGGATAACTTTGAGGGATTCAAGACTTCAGCAGAGGAAGTCACTGCAAATGTGGTGGAAAAAACATGAGAACCAGAATTAAATGTGGAGGCTGAAAATGACTGAATTGCTGCAATTTCCTGATAAAACTTTAAGGGATGAGGAGTTGCTCCTTATAGATGAGCAAAGAAGTGGTTTCTTAAGATGGAATCTACTCCTGATGAAGATGCTGTGAAGACTGTTGAAATAACAACTAAGGATTTAGAATATTATATAACTGTAGTTGATAAAGCAGCAGCGGAAAGGTTTGAAAGGACTGACTCCAATTTTTAAAGAAGTCTTACTTGTAAGCAAAACGCTATCAAGCAACATTGCATGCTACAGAGATATCATTCATGAAAGAAGGAGTCGACGCAGCAAACTTTACTGTAGTCTTATTTTAAGAAACTGCCACAGTCACCCCAGGCTTCAGCCGCCACCACCCTGATCGGTCAGCAGCCCGCAACATCGAGGCAAGACCCTCTACCGGCTGAAGACTCCGATGATGCCTAGCACTTTTAAGCAATAAAGTATCTATTAATTAAGGTCTGTATGTTGTGGTTTTTTAGACAATGTTATTGCACTTTGAATACAGTATAAACAAAACTTTTATATGCACTGGGAAAAAATTCGTGTGACTCACTTTATTGCAGTGGTCTCGAACCAAACCTGCAATACCTGCAAGGTACCATGTATGTCCTTCTAAGAAGAGGCATTTAGGGCATAGACACACACAGGGGGAAGCCCATGTAAAGACAAAGGGAGAAGAATGATCATCTACAAGCCAGGACAAGAGACCCATAGAAGAAACGAACCCTGCAGACACCTTGATTTTGGGCTTTTAGCCTCCAGAACTGTGAGGAAATAATTTTCTGTTGTTTAAGCCACCTGATCTGTGGTACTTTTTAAGGGCAGCCCTGGCGAACCAATATCACACTAGAAAACATAAGTGTTATTACTATCCAAAAAATGCAGAGAGAATCTACTTTACCAAACACCATCATAATACTTACTATACATCTACCTCTGTATTGCAAGACTGAGCTGAAATCAAATGTAAGTAACATCAATTTGTGTACCATGTTATTATATGTACTCAATAAGGACCATCTAAATTACTAAATGGCTCTACTAGAATTATGGTCCCTAAGACATCACATCTACTACCTAAATTTTAACAAAGGTCAAAATTAATCCCTAATTATTTGACTGATAACTCAATTAAAGAAAGGAACTATGAACAGAGGAATGCCTCCAAAATTAATTCAATAATAAAACACTAGAAACCTAGCAGAAGAGGCAAATTTAGAAAAAATAGTCTTTATGAAGATTAATAAGTGAAAGGGTTATTTTCTTAAATACAATTACTTATTTTCATCAGTTATACGTTGTTATGAACTCAGGCCATTTCAAAGAATAGTTTATCACAGGAGTTTTCATAGAGGAACTGATTAATCCATTCTGCCTTCAACAATCATGCAGAAAATATGTCAAAGATATTTACGTGAGCCAAAATACAAGCTCAGAGATGTCAACTTAAAAGTCTTGCATAAAACTCATCTATAATAGATACTACTATCACTATAATACAGCACAATTAATTAAGAATGAACTGAAAGATAGCCTCTTGCAGCTTTCAATATCGAGTAATATAACAGTAAATTAGCTTTTACTGCTCTTATACAATAGCATAATCAAGTATTCCTTTTTACATTGAATTGGCTCTTTCTTCTTCTAAATTACTGTAAAACTCCAATTGTATATCAACATGAGACCAATCACAAAGATAGTATTTTACAAAAAGTTGTATGGGATGAATTTTTGTGACATAAAATTATATTCCTACCTCTAGACTGAGTAATCTTGGGACATTCGGTTGCAAACTGATTTACTTAAGTGGTCAATTCACAGCCTTTTTCTTTCCCTTGAATACACTTGGAAATTGAACCAGGGCTAGAACAGCATTAATACTTTTCAATTTATTCTTTCTCATTCTAACAACACTATCACCCACAAAACACCTAATCACTATTTTAAATAAGTGCGGAAATATTAAAAACAAAGAGTACACAACTAGAAGTTCTATACAGCCAGCATAATTCCAAATTCACTATCACTATTTTATCATAAAATGTTTTTAAGTTCTAAAACAGAAAACTAATAAAGTTGAAAACTCTACTGCTTATTTTTAATGTGCATAAACAAATACACACTTAGTAATTGTTCACTAACAAAATACAATTTATTTTTTAAATTTTGGACCCAATCTAGCTTTGAAGTCTACAGACTTCGTGGAGACCTGATCCTCTTAAGGAACACTTCGTTTTATTTGGTTCAAGGGCATACACAGTACCACCCTTAGGACCTGGGCAAAGACTGCCCCACCCTGAGCACTGGACTCGAGAGGGCTCTCCCTATTCTTCCTCTGACCACATCCCTTTCCACATGATAAATCCACAGCGCAAAGAACTTGCCCGCCCAGTCTGTCCTACCCAGCCCTGCCCTTCTGAGTCCCCGAGACCCAGAAATCTGTGTCCAAACATCCCCAAGACAGCTTTCTGAGCCTCCCAGGGCCTTCTATAATGCCTTTACCTGCCAGGACAGTCGAACTTCCAGGTCGAACAGTCGAACTAGCCTGGGCAGTAGCCAAGGGGCTGCAGTTTGTAGGGGCGTGAGAAGAGTGCTGGGGTGTCTGCAAGAAGAGCCCCTCCTGCGTTAGGACAAGGCCAGGTCTGGGAGGAGAGGGGGCTGGGCCACCTGGAGGCTGGCTCTCCCCACAACACCAGCACATTCCAGTGGGGAAGTGGAGCCCAAGCAATCTAAACCCACACCTGGACTTCCGGATCTCTGAGCTATTTCTCAAGGGAGTAGGAAGAGACCTATTTTATTTAGCAATGTATTAGTTTGATTTATAACTTTTAAATGTTTAGACAGAGTGTCTGACAGCCTCCATGTACTTTTGCCCCAGGTCCTGCAAATTTTAGAAGCAAGCCTAGACACGTGCTACAACCTGAACTTCAAACGAGTCAGTTCTCATGAATCTAGCACCTGGTACAGTCTATAACAGCAAGAGTTCAGTAAGTGCTTGATAGATGAATGAAGTGTGGTGCCGAAAGGACTGGAAAAAAATGCAAGTGGAGTATAAATGCAAACTTACTACTTCAACTAGAAATGAACCAAAGGTCAAAGATACCACATACTATTAGCTCTGCTATGTTCACTCTCTGTTCTGATACTAACCTAATAATCTTTGAACAATATCTCTAAGTTCCTATTTTATATTTAAAAAGGCTCTGTCAGCCCTAAGATGATTTAAAAACACACATCCGGAAGAAGGCATGCTCCTCCAATCATTGTTACACTGTTAAGGTTTTAACTGCTACAATAATGATTTTTTAATGAGTACATTAATTCCACTCAAAAGTTAAATAGGTACCAACTGTTAAGAAAACATAAAAAGATTCTGAGTCAAAAATAATTATATCCAGATAATAAACATTGAAAAACTACAACATGCTTCAATTTATTTCCATTTTAACATAATATTCTCAAATTTAAAAATACAAGTAGAGTGCATTAAAAAATCTCCTTTATTTTAGTAATTAAGTTATTCTACATGTTCAACATGGACAACGGTTTCTTCCATCACTTGTCAAACCCTTCAATATTCGACTGCAACATCCAATCTTACACTTAAGGGGTCACATACAACTTTAATTGGTATTACCATAACTCACATGCTGATTAATTTTAATTCCAACATCTCTATTATAAAATAAGCTTATTTTCCCCCCCAATAAACTGTGGAAGAGTTCTAATTAACGTTCTGTTCTGGTTTATTCGTTCAAACACAAACCAAGCATCTAATAAGGGCAAAACGATAAAGCTAAGCTAAATGAAAACAGATTCTACAGTGAACGTATGAACCAAATGCCGTGGGAATAAAGAAATGGTAAATTCCTACCAGAAGGACAGAAGAGAGATTCTTAAATTAGATGTCATCTGGTTAGACAGAAAAGGTGGAAGTTCCAAATACGGAAGAGGATATGGAAAAGACACTAAGCCATGAAATTGTGTGTCAGTTTCAGGTAGCAGAAGGCAGTTGGGTATGGCTGCACTGCAGCTTACATGGTGGGAGCATGGTGAGATAAATAGAAGTAGAGGGTCAGATCACAGAAACCTTCTAAACGATCCTTGTTTCTCACCAAGAACTTAGGAGAGAGGAAGTTAAGGTATTCTGAGCTGTGTTTTCAAAAATAACTGGACTGTGAGTATAAAGGATAGACTAACAAGGTAAAGTAGAAGAAAAACAGAAATGAGGTCACTGCAATAATTCTGCTAAAATATGGTAATGGATCGCAGTGGAAACAAACAGAGGGAAATAAGAGGCCAAGGAGGCAAAATGAAGCGCCTTTACTAATTGACTTAAGTTTCCAGAAGAGAGTAGAGGGAGAGTCAAAGATGAAGCTGAGTCTTTGGAAACCTGCAAACCTGCTGATTCCTCTAAATGCTTTTAAACTCAGATTTTCGAAATAACCCAACCTTTTTGCCAGGTGATTCAGTGTCATCTAATAGTTTTTAAAGCATATCAGCTTCACTTCCATTAACTTGTTTGAGATACAGCATGTTTTTTGAACCCATGTAAGATGCTGTCACTGGAAATTCTATCCCACACCACAAGAACATATTTGCATTACTATTAGGACAGCTGGGGTTTTGTTCACCCCAGCTGTATATGTATAATGGCCAAATGTGACCTCTTACTGTACTGCTTTTCTAAATGCCCTTTAAAAGACCTGCATACCTTGATACCTGACACCTGCAATTGTGAGATCAACCTCTAAAATATTTTCTAAGTCGGTGCTAAAGTTACCTCCCTCTCTTGTTAAGAATTTCATCCATGAGTATCTACTCACACCAAATGAGGACACTTCAGGCCTAATAAGTCCTCTCCAAATAGAGTTTGGTTGTCTATAATATGAGAGACATGTATATTCTTTTGTGGCATTACTCTTAGGATATGTGAGGAGTCTATGTACTTAGCCTTATGAGTAACCCAATACTGGGCAAATAATCAAAGCTTCTAGAAGAAACCATTTAAAAGCTGGAAAATATGGCTTCTCAATCACTTTCTAATTGTAAAATATGTAGAACTGGTTTCTTCTGACTGTGCTTAACAGTATTTGAACAGAAAAGCTGTGAAATAACATTACACTGTGATGTCCTCACATGTTTTTGTTCTTTTTCACAAACTTTTTAAGAATAAGGATACATAAACAAATTCAGTTCAAATTATCATATAATAATAAATGCAAAAATCTGCTCTTAATTTTCAAAAAAAAAAAGGCTGAAAATCCTAATCACTCAATCGAGTCAATAAAAACTCTGCAGAAGAACTGCAAATGCATGAAAGAAAATTATTTTCCATTGTGACTCTTGGGCCTAGGTCTTCCTTCTGTTTTGGAGTCATACCACACAGGGGATTATTTTCTAACACTCATTTTACAAATTGCTTAACTAACAATATGCTGTCCAATTTTTCATTTAGTATACCTTATCTTCTCTCTACACACTGTGATTTCTTTGAAGGAAAATTAACTAAATATTTCAGCAGTTTAACTAGTGGGAAGCAAAGAAATAAGATTGTAGATACAAAGGTGCTGTAACTGTGTTTTAATCAGCTTACTAAATACAACATGAACATGTATCAATCAACTAACATTTAATTTCATGGTCTATGATTCAAAACTTTTCAAAAGCATAAAGGTACAAAATTATCAGTATTTACTTAACAATTCCTTTCCAACTTTGTTTTATCTCATATAAACCATGTAAAATATTATATAATTGTTACATGTCCTTATGCACTGGAAGAAGACATAATTAGGAATTTTATTAATATACAAATATAATTTGAAATTTATCTTTCCAATTTGATCCCAAAAGAAAAATATCTCCACATATAAAAATACAGCAACATAATTTTTTAGGTACGGTGAGTAAATACAGGAATCTTCTAAACTCTATCCCCAACAGACAACACTTCACTGATAAACTACTGAGCTAAAGTTTGTTTTAAATTGTTGCGGCAGAAAATGGAAACAAATCTCTATAAATTTCATTTAGAAAGTAAACTGCCTTAATTGCACATTCATTTAGGAGTATTATCCAAAGATTTCCCATCAGAGTCACACTTTGACTTGGAATGTATGTGTACATACTTATCTCTTCTCTACTGAAAGAGTGGTTTTTCATGATCTGAGTGATTCAGTTTTTCACAGAATAATTTAGTTTATCTGAATTCTATTCTTGTTAAGGAGCAGTGAAAATTATTAAGGAAAGTCAGGTTCTTCTCTAGCATTTTGCTTGATAGCAAAAATTACTTTAGTTTTAAAAGGTCTGTTTCTGACCATTATTTTTGTCTCAAGTGGAGAAGGGCCTGAGGGTAAGGGTCATTAACATCTTTCACTAAGACAAAAAGATTCAACTGTGGTTGCTAGGATACCAACAGACAGATTCACTTATTACAGTCAGGAACAGTTATTCATAATGTCTTCTCACAAAACAACATACTAACTGCAAAAAGAAGGAAGCTTAATGCAAACAAAGTCTAAAGGGCAGAGGCAGTCCCTGCCCTTTAAGAGCTTAATATTGTCTGTTACTGGTATTTAAAAGTACATTTTAAATAAGCTATTTTTTAAAGGAATGGAAATAAGTAGACAGCAGGAAGAAGTGAAGGAGGGAAGTTAAATGTATAGGCCAAAGAATAAGTCAACTGTTTCATCTGAGTCTGCAGTCACATTCTTTTGTTCACTAACTTATTTAACTGAATGACTCTGTACTATGTGCTGATTACTGTTCTAGGCATTAACTCCACTGGTTAATAAGACAAAGCTCGAGCCCTCATTGAGCTTACACTCCAGGAAGGAGACCAAGGAGAAGTTAATATTTGTGCCTATAGGCAAGCATGAATGTGTTTGTGTGTGTGTGTGTGTGTGTGTGTGTATACACAAGCATGAATGCATGTGTATACACACCGTGTGAAAAGGGCACGGAGGCAGGTCAGTGAAGGCCTTACATATATTTAGCGATTACTACATGCGAAGTGCTAGGCTAGGCAATGAGGACAGAGTGTAACAAGAGACACATGTTTTCTGACACTCAAGTTTATCTGGGTGGGAGATCCAGGTAAACTAACAGGGAAGTATTCTGGTGCCACTTACTGCCTGCGTAACCTTGGCAAGTTGGTAACACCTTCATCATGAATAGTGGCACTAACCTTCAAAAGTTATTGTGAACATTAGATGTTTATAAAACGTTTGGCACATTGCCTGGTAAACTACAAATTTTATTATTTCAGTTAAGAGCCCACGTTATAGAATAACAAGAAATGAGATTGATGGAAATTGAGGATGGCAGAAAAAAGGAAAGGATAATAAAGGTATGTAAAAAATCAAAAAGGGAGGAGAGCTGGGTTTGCATTAGAAGCTCTTTGTAAAACACACCGCTAAGTGTATTTATAAGCCTACAAGGAATAGTATACAATGGAATTATATCACATACCCAATTAAGTGACAAGAATTAAACAATACATGATTGGCAGAGAAAAGAGGAGGAGAGAACAATTTAAATAATAAAAGTGGCTCTGCCACTATCTTACTCAATGAGGGACTATTTCAGAGTAAATGAGATTTACAGAAAAAAATCTGCAGTCCTACAGGCAAGTCTCAGATCCCACATATAAAGTGTGAGCACCTCACCTCACTGAGTGAGTCCAGATATAAACAAAGACTGTTTTTTCATATGTGTCCCCTAAATGCAAATGTACTATTTAATCTGGTGCTCAAGTAGATAAATAGCAAAAGGAATTTTTATTAGATGTGATTTTCATTACCTTTTGTACTTACTTTATAACTAATTCTTGTCCACTATACGACCTCTGTTTTATAGATACACAATTTTCTACATTTTATAGATAAATAAGCTCAAGGACACCAGAAGGTCTGCTTCATTCTGCCTGGCTCCAAATCTCTGTAGCCTTTATTCAGTGCCCAGGCAACCCTGAGTTTTGATTTGAAGGGAAAGGCTAAGACTAAGGAGGAAGGTGATATAAAACATGTAAGAGAAAAAGTTAATAAGACTAATAGGGATTTTTAGGAAAAGATAAAGACATTAAGACCAAAGACAAGGAAACCAAGTCAGAAGCTGATGTGTAGTAACTGCTCATCACAAATTTCCAGAACAATATTGACTTCACATATATTATACCTCTGTGCATTCTAAATATTGAAGTATACTGGAAATTCAAACATTTCAGCATCCAAGCTCTATCTCCCAGACTATCTCTCACACCCAAAAGCAGGGTGCATGCGTACACACACACACACACACACACAAAGCTTCACCAACTCATTTGTCTGGACATAAAGTAACAAGTTCTATTGTCTTAGAAACAGAAATAAATATATAACAATAAACTTGCTGAAAAGAATATAAGTATGACAAAATTGAAAACTGGGAATAAAGAAAAAAACCTTCAAAGTAGTAAATGAATATGGTGCCTCTGATAGTAATAACGAAATTGAGAAAAATAACAAATAGAAGCAAAAGTAAGTCATTCAAAAGAGGTCTTTGGAAGTATATTACAAAAAAAATCCTGCAACTTAATTCACTGGTCATTTACTCAGTGCCTGTGTCCTCACACTAACAGAGATAAACATCGAATCATATTTCCCATCATCATTTTAGCAACTTCCCTTTACCTTGGGGGGAAAATCTCTGGCCCCAGTAAATAACAAAAGTTGTTATATGAAAGAATAATAACATTAATGATAATGATAGCAGTTACTCTAGGACTGTGTAACATACCTTTAACATTTTACCCTATGAAGTAAGTACTTTAGCCTGATTCTACCTAGGAAAAAACTTACTCTCATGTTAAGAAGCTGGCCTAAAGTTGTTTAACACTGTTGGGATTGGGACTCACTCTCACGTCTGCTTAACATCAAGGCTCTTAACCACTTTATACTGTTTCTACATTTTAAAGATACAAACTTTCCCATGAGCACTCTGCATTTTCTAACATGGAGTTTATGGACATGAAATAATTCTCCCACACAATACGTAAGAAGTAACTAAAATGAACTATCAGTGCCTTAAATACATATAACTTTTCATCTCCCAAAGCTAAGGCCTTTTTTTTTTTTTTTTTTTTGCGGTACGCGGGCCTCTCACTGCTGTGGCCTCTTCCATTGTGGAGCACGGGCTCCCGACGCGCAGGCCCAGCGGCCATGGCTCACGGGCCCAGCCACTCCGTGGCATGTGGGATCTTCCCAGAGCGGGGCACGAACCCGTGTCCCCTGCATCGGCAGGCAAACTCTCAACCACTGCGCCACCAGGGAAGCCAGCTAAAACCTTGTGTTTATTCCTATTTCATACTATACAAGTATTATCCTTGAATGGCTCATAAATTGATAAAATGGGAACACAACTACATATAAAATAAATGTTATTGTTAAAAGTCAGAGAATAACGTTTCAAATATATGAGAAGTGGGTTATACCAGATTCTCATTAAAATACTCTGGGCCTACAAGGGCTTATTAACCTCTAGATTTTTGAAGTACTAATTTTACCTGGGTCATTATGGGAATGAGGCACCACAAAGACTTGAAGGGGCTTAGTATCCCATTCATCAGCTTTATAGGTAATGTCAAATCCTTGCTTCCAAACTCCACCATCCGGATTGTCGAAAGGAATTAGACTGTAAACATCTAACATCTAAAAATATGAGACAAAGAAAAAAAGTTAAATTTAATCATGTATAACCATTATTAATTTGCTCAAAACTACTCCTTGCTATACTGTATATATATTTTAAAAGATAAAACTATTTCTGTAGACATTATCTAAAGAGTTTAAGACAGAAAATATTTCATCATCATTCCAAGGGTTAAAATGCTATTTGCATTATATAATTAACCTGATAAATAATCCCCTTCCTCTTCTGCTTCTAATACAAAATATCTTCATTCAATTCTTCTTCCCTTGCTTTACTTCCAATACAATTTAATAGAAAATGATGGGAACTGAAGAGCAAACAAAAAAAAATTTCATCATGATCAAGTATTTTAGCATTTTCAAACACGGTACTGAAAATTATTTTATACTTCGTCTTTATATTATAATCAATCTCCTATGTATCTGAATCTGAATGGAAATGGATCTGTAGCTATTCTTTAATTTTGCCTATGTATGTTTACCTTTTTTATTCTAAAAATAAAACTATAACAGGGTCAACTAGGTTTAAAAATGGAAGCATTTTTTACATTGAGATTTAGCTTTTAGTGTTCAAATATTTTCTAAGTTTCCAATGTAGTGTTCCTTCTAGATAATAATGTTTTTAGACAAAAAGGAAAAAAATATTACCAAAAAACAAAGCCAAACAAACCTAAAAACTTATTTTTCATACTCTTTAAAATAGTAAGTGTAACAAGGAACACAAACCTCCTTTGGTAAAATTCAAACTAAAAAATTACATCCTAATAAATACATAAATGTGTTAAAAAATTTTTTAAGATAAGCAAGTCATATAAAAGTGAATACAAAGTATTTTAAGACAATAATATATCTTTCACTTGGAAGTTTATAACTAAAATAAAATACTCCCAAGGATGAGAACAAATCTTTGGTAACCAGCTGGATAAGAGGATGTGAGAGCACTCTCTGCTATTCCTTCCAGGTCTTTCTGGGGCCCTGCAGCTTTCCCAGTACCCTGCTGCCTTGCTCTGCCTCATTTCCATGGCTGCTCTGCAGCTCCTTTCTGTCCAGCTCAGATTTAGACCCTTCCCCTCCCCACCAAAAAAGATTTTATCATTTCCCTTTAAAAGGTACTTAATTAAAACCTAAACAAAGCCAAGCCTTACAGAAATAGATACCCCTTCAAAGCACAGGATCGTGATCCTATCTGAACCTGGCCACACACTAGGCTGATGAGGCTGTAGGCACGCAGCCCAGGCAGCTCCACTGTCCCCAGCTTCCTGCGTGGCCTGTGAGCCATGGCCTCGAGATCATATCATGTTCTCTGTCCCCAAGAGTTAATGAAAACTTCTACTCTGAAGCAAGGCCAGAGCCAACTCCTTTTGTCCAACTTTAAAATATTCACACCCCAGGGTCCTGTCACCAAGTTCCAGTCTAAGGTACAACGGTAAAATAGCTCTTTGCCAATCTGTAGAACAGAGCAAACATGAGTGACACACCGAAAGTTTAAGAAAGGCCGAAGTCCTTTCTTACCTTAGTTTTCAACTCCCCTACCCTCTAGAACAGGGCTACCCAAGGGAAATATAATGCAAGCCAAATACATAATTTAAAATTTTCTAGTAAAATGAAATAGGTAAAATTAATTTTGATGATATATTTTTTAACCTGATATATTTGAAATTTTACCATCGTAACATGTAATGAATGAGCAAGATATTTTACATTCTTTTTTCACATTAACTCTTCAACACTTTGTGCGGATATTAGTGCACATCTTAATTCAAATTAGCCACACTTGAAGTGCTCATTAACCGCAGGTGGACAGCAGCCTCCATCCTGGACAGCACAGCTTTAGAACATTTCCCTTCCCTCTCACAAAGGCATATTCAGTAAAAAGAATCTAACCTTACACTGTGTGAAACCTATAATGTAGAACAGATATATACTAAGAGTAGGGCTTTTCTGGTACTCTCCAAAGGAAGGTAAAAAAAATCTCTTTGGCCAGATTTAAACCTCTGAAGGTCTTCAACTATTACAGAAAATAAGACCTAAGAAGCATACAGAAAAGGCCATACTCAGGAAGTATAAAATAAGAAAAATTAGGAGAAACAGAATTACAGAAATTTATCACTCAAAAGAACATTAATGATCACTTGACTAATCAAATGATTTTACAAAAATAGAAATGATAATCCAGAGAATTCAGCAACTAAGAACAGATACCAGATCAAATCTAAAAAAACAAAAACAAATCAAAGCCCAGTGATTATTAACAAATGCATACATTACCTGCACATCTGAACTCTGACTTCCACTTTGTGAAGCAAACAGACAGTCTCCAGGGTCAACTGTGAGAGACAACTGTTTCGATGGCAGAAGAGGTGAGCCGGCACCTTGGCTGAAATTGCCTTTTGAGCTTTTCGAACCATCTTCCACAGACTCACTCAAATTGATGACAGAGTCTCTAATATTTGAGATGATCTCATTATTCTCAGCTAGCAAACGTTCCAAATGGTCTATTTTTTCTTGCAACATTGAGAGCTGGCCCTACAATAAAAAAGAAAGAGGCAGCTATATGAAACTCTAATATAGCTCTGCAGAGACACACAACATTTTTTTTAAACTATGTGCCTGACCAAGAGGGCAGCTACTCTCCCTTCACTATCCACTTTTATAAGTTGGATCACATAATGCATGAACGCATAACAGCTGGCTGTTAAAACACCAATTTACAGCAGAAAATCTTCTCCATGGCTGCAATCTTTGTTTAGTCATATTTTAAAATGTGCAACAGAAAGATCAAAAATATTGGGGGCTATATTTTCTATTACCCCAAACCCAGCCCTAAAAGATCTTCAGTTCAGATCTCTAAAATCACTGAGTATAACACCATATTATACTCAGCTATGAAATTTTAAATTTAACTATAATTGATTCCAGTTACTTATAAGAGCAAAAATGTATGAACCTAAAAAAGATCATTCCATTTGAATCAGTAACACTAGTGAACAATCCTAAAGAAGAACTATCATCAATAGAAAAATCAACTAGTCAATTCTTAATTAGCTATATTATGAAAAAGACTGGCATGAACCTTCCCCAAGCAACTGTACTGTAAGTCATTTAGATTGCTTCTACTATACTGTGTATCCTTCCGTTTTTTTAATTGATCCTCACATGTAGAGGCTTGCCACCTCTAAACATAAACCATGCTATATAGAATAAACCTTCAACTTATGAGAGCAATGACAATCTTTGTCTTGTTCACTCCTATATCTTGGGTCTCAAATACATAGTACTTATATGTTTATCACATGGCCCTTACATTTCTTCAACTCAACAATAATTCTTTAGTGAACACCCACTGTACAGGCATAAGGTTACATGCTGGAAAAACAGATGTGCATTAGATATGGGTCCCTGTCTGAATACACAAGGTGACCTTGCATTTGTGCCACAGCAATAGCAATAGCCTGCGCTATGACCCCAAAAATGTCCACATTAAGGTTTAATAAAATATATGCATAGAAAATAAACAAATCCGTACACCCAGAAACAAAAATTCTCTCACCAGTAAATAACAGGAAGACAGAAAGGGGGAAGGAAAAAAAGAAGAAAAAACACCTACATGTCCCAAAGTGAAGGACTGGTCAAGTGATACATCTAATATCATGAAACAGTTTTCAGTCGCTAAAAAGTTAGAAATACAAATTTTTTTAAACAAAGAAATATTGGGAAGTTACTTTCAGGAGATACAGTGAAGAAAACCCAGTTTTAAAATAGTATGTATGAAAAACGTAGCATGTATGACATGATTGATCCTCTTTTGATAAAAAAAATACATAAGGAAGGCCATAATCAAGATGGAAAAAACTGGTTAAGGGTATTTATACTCTTCTTTAGTCCATTATGAGTGGTTGTGGATTTTGTAACGGGGAGGCCAAGAATAAGAAAGATTCAAGTTCCAAGTATTGGCCAGTTCAGCAAGGGGTAGGGAGAAATCAAAAGAGTGCTATCTACCAAGAGAAGACCACTTCAGCAAACTGTGAGAGAGGTGACAGAAGTCTGAAGGGACTAAGGGAGATACTTTGGAATAAGAAAAAAAGTACAGTAAGTCCCCTACATACAAATGAGTTCCATTCCAAGAGCGCGTCTGTAAGTCCAATTTGTTTGTAAGTCCAACAAAGTTAGCCTAGGTACCCAGCTAACACAATCGGCTATATATTGATAGCACTGTACTGTGGTAAGTTTATAATACATTCGCATCTTTGAAAGTTCGCAGCTTGAAGGTTCGTATGTAGGGGACTTACTATAGCCAAGATGAGAAGCAAACCAGCAGGAAGGTACCTTGAGGGTGAGCGGGAGAGACAACACTGGAGATGAATACCCAAAGCCTAGACGTTGAAGAAACAAAGAGCACAAGATGGCCATGGACCTCCTCAGACCTGAAAGATGTTCTCACAGGCCTCTCTACTTAGACACATATGATAGAAAGAGCCCCCTACAGGTCAGAACTGTAGTCCTTTAAGGCAACTGTCACCTCTAGGGTGGGGTGCCATGTCCTACAAGGGAGAACTCAAGCCTGTTCATCAATGTATAGAAAAGCAGAAAGTGCAAGGTCTTAGCAAAGAACTCATCCTGCAAGACAAGCCTCACTTCCCCCCGTGAAAAGCAAGAGAGAGAATATGGATCAGTCCTTGACTAGAAATGGCAAAACAAATGAAACCTGATGGATCACTGACACACTAGTTCAGGGTCCAAAGAAGCTAACGATGGAGGTTGCCGGTCAGCAATTGAGCAATATTACACTACAAATCTTTCTCTATAGGCACACATCCATATTGGTCGATTGGCTCTCGTGGAAAGACCAAAGGGGGCCCTTGGCCTAACCCAAAGTTCACCCAAAGAAGCTAAAAATATTTGAGAGTTAGGTACACAGCTGACTAATCTGTATTTAATTTCCTAAACAGACATGCTATCAAAGGCTGTCTGAAATAAGGGAAAAACTTTTCTTCACTCATTATCACAACACCCCGGACTGAGGCTTTTTGAAATCACCACTGATGAGTTTCGTTGAATATTTCCAATACTGAAGATACAAGCCTACTTCACGTGATGCTTGCAATTTCTACCGAAGCAGGTAACAACAGTAAATCAAGTTCCTCTGAATCCAAGCAGAATTAGAACATGTTGCCTTGTCTTGCCTGCGGTAAAGCTACACACCTCCATAAAATAAAACCTTAGCTTGGTCTAAAATACCACCATCGCAGAGCTTTTTTTTTTTTTTTTTTTTTTTGCGTTACGCGGGCCTCTCACTGTTGTGGCCTCTCCCATTGCGGAGCCCAGGCTCCAGACGCGCAGGCTCAGCAGCCATGGCTCATGGGCCCAGCCGCTCCGCGGCATGTGGGATCCTTCCGGACTGGGGCACAAACCCGTGTCCCCTGCATCGGCAGGCGGACTCTCAACCACTGCGCCACCAGGGAAGCCCCATCGCAGAGCTTTTAAAGATGCTAAGTGTTTTATCAGACGCTTATAATGTATAAATTAATTCATTGGTGCCCATGTTTCTCCAGATCTTTCTGTACTTTCGGGAAAAGATAATTTTGGAGGCATGCACATAGCAAAGCCACCTATAGCTTAAAAGAACACACTGAGAAAAAGAGCCTCCTTTTGCGAATATTCTCACTATGGCCACAGTCCCAAAGCCCATGGACGAGAGTATTATACAAAATAAACATTACAGGCGATGGATGTTCCATGAAAAAAGATCCTGCAGGCATTAAAGATGACTTTCAATCTCACTGTAGCTTTAAAGATACAATTAATGATCAGTACCTGGAATTCTGTACTGAATTAATAAGTCCATGGAGAAAATTGTGGCCTAGAGATATGTTAGCATAATGGTCTAATGAAAATCATTTTTTAAACTATATTATGCAGTGGAATAAAGTCTCGCTACAAACAGCTAAAATTCTTGAAATATACATACTTCCATAAGCAAATTCTGTACACACAACAGAGAAGCATGATATGACCTTAAAAAGATACACTTGTAGTCTGCATTAAAGTAACAGAAATCATAGATAATGTTTCAGTTATGCTGACAAGTCAAAGAATGCTGATGGTAATACTGAAAAAGACAATTTTCTGTAGGGCAAGAAAATCACTTGTGAGAAAACCACTTTATTCTTTGATTTGCTAATCAGTTCTACAGGGAGGCCACAGTGTTGCACTGCCAAGGAGTGGCGAAGGAGGTCATGATATTTGATTTACTCTGCTTCTGGTGAAAAAGAAAAACTGAGAAAAAAAAAAAATCACTGATAGCAAAGACTTTTGAGAGAAAATTTAGAGCCTACTACAAGCAAACCAAGATCAGTACCCACACTGCCCTATGAACAAAATCAATCTATATACACCTAACTGCTAAATCCAAAAACTTCTATAATTATTTGTCCCATATAAGACACTAGCTGCTGGGATTGGCATCACTGTAATCACTCAAGTATGGCTGAATGTGCATATCATTCTTCCTTCCTGTTACAACTGAGAAAATATGTGCCTCCCTGCCCCGCTTCAAAGACCAACACTCCACTGGTGAGCTCCAAACCCATCTCTCCCAATTGCTCAAAGGCTGTATTCTTTTGGTTAAACTCCCTCAACACTGCTTCATCAAACTCGCCTTCTAAAAGCAACTCATCCTCAATAGTATAACATATTATATTAGGTCAAATTATATGAAATTGCCATTCTCATAAGCCAAAAATAGTCCAATGTCACCAATTTCTTATGGTTCAACTTAATCCTATATCCTATCTAATAAAATAAACTCTGGTGCTTCCCTTAGCCCCACCATTCCCTTACTCATCATCTTGAGGAGCATTTGGCCCAGTGGACCACTCCCTCCTCCCGGAAATATTTTCTTCACTTTTTCACAGCACCGCATGCTTTTGGTTTTCCTCCTGCCAACTGTTTATCAGTCTCTTTCTCTCCCCAGTATCTAAACAACGGAGGCCCTCAAGGTTAGCTCCTGAGAAATCTGCCTTCTCTATACTGTCTTAAATGATCTCATCCACTTCTTGGTTTAAATTCCATTTTCTGTACTGATGTCTCCCATATTTATATCTCCAAATGAGACCTCTTCTCTGAAAAACAGACCCATATATCCAAATGATTACCTGACTACTCCACTTCGGTTTCAAACTTAAGTCTGAAAGATTACTTTCCCCAAAAAGCCATCTTATAGGCCTCCAGTCTTTACTAAGTAGCTTCAATGTCTACCTCGTTGGCCACTCCTGAAATCCTCCTCACCCTGTTCACACATCCAACCCACCTGCAAGTTCATTCATCCTATCTCCAAAATATTTACTGAATCCATCTACCTCTCTCCCTCTCAACTGCTACCACACTGGTCCAAGCCACCAACAATCTCTCCTAGCCTAGTATAGCAGCCTCTTAACTGATTTCCTATATCCACATCCTTCAACCATGCCCTACTCAGCTGTAATACCTTTATTACAATCCAGTGCTAGTTTCTTATCACACTTAAAAAAAAAATTAAAACACCTCACACTAGACTCAATAAGGACCTGCATATCCATCTCCCCACGCTGCTCTCTTTCTCTCTCTCCTCCAACTTAGCTTCACCCTGATCTTATCTCAGTTCTAAACCTGCTCCTCTCCATCCCATCAAGACCTTGGTTCATGTTCTCTTTACAGAATGCTCCAGCTCCCTTCTGCTCCAAATGTCCCCTCTGCATAGTCTTCTCTAGCCATCCTCTCGAAAACAGGCCTCCTCATGTTATACTCTATGTCAGCTTATTTTTTGTTTCTTCCACAGCATTTTTACCAATTTTATTCATGTACTATTTCCCCATCTTCATCACTAAATGAATCACTATATTCAGAACAAGCACCACAGTTGTTTTACTCATCATTGTACCCTGATCCCTAGCACAACACTTGGCACACAATAGAAATGCAAATATTTACTTTAAAAAAAAAAAAAAAGACAGAAAAACAGTGTGTAACATTTTTCCTAAGACAAGGAAGTAGTAAATGTCATTTTTTGGCACATATACCTACACCAAAAATAATACAAATAAAAATGAAACTAATAATTTTTAAAGAAAGAAAATCCAGAAAAACTCTTCACTGTAACCCAAAAAGTAGGTAAGAAAAGAATCAGGAGTCCTAAATAATAGGGTGATCTTCATGGACTGTTTGGGAAATGAAATAAAAAATGACCCATATTTGGTCACATAGTGACAATCACGACCTCGTGAGTAGAGTAAAATACGTGTCTCCTTTTCTAGGGCAAAGATTATGGATTCTGTACAGTCCAATCAAATGTTTTCAGATTTCACAACCTTCAGTAACCATGGTTCAATGGGCTATGATTTTCAACTGACGTGTGGGGGGCAGGGTGGAGGGAGTTTGGATAAAGAACGCTGAGATGATTCTAGAATCCTTCTTACCATGGTAGTGATATGAAATCTTCATTCAACCGAATCAAATTTATAATTAAGAGAACTCTAGAGGAAATATTATTACACGTATATTATATAACCACCAATGGCAAAATGCAAAAGAAACTTCACCCAAAGAAACAAAACCTCACCCCAATATGTGTGTGTGTGTGTATATACCTGCAACTCTAGATCTATACCCCCTTTCATTTATGCTTTTTCCCCCCTTTAAATTTAATTTTGTTAGATTCAGCATGTCACTCCATCACATCAAGATTTTTCTGCACTTGGATTCTGTCATTGAAGTGTCCTTCATGAAGTGAATGTGGTTGGGTGAACAAGGCTCTAACAGTGACCATTAGACTCATTGGAAAGGTTGCTCAAAATTACAGATCCCTGGGATTCATCCTGGAATCTCAGGTAGGGCCCCAGAAACTGCAATGGTAATGTTCCACAGGTGACTCTGGTGATTAGCCAAGTTTGGGACCTATGGCTCTGACATCATGCATTTTAGTGAAATACCTAAGAGAATGCAGCAGACAATAAACCATTTGGCAAGTCATCCCTCAACTCCCCACAGGGTGACATGAATTCACAGACCTGCACCCTTTGATAATCTGTTTAAATAGATATTAACTCTCCTCCATCTCATGCTCTAGGATATTATACCTTACCACATTTTTATTTTTTTTATTTTTTATTTTTTTTGCGGTACGAGGGCCTCTCACTGTTGTGGCCTCTTCCGTTGCGGAGCACAGGCTCCGGACGCACAGGTTCAGCGGCCATGACTCACGGGCCCAGCCGCTCCGCGGCACGTGGGATCCTCCCAGACCGGGGCACGAACCCGCGTCCCCTGCATCGGCAGGCGGACTCTCAACCACTGCACCACCAGGGAAGCCCCCACATTTTAATTTTTAAATAACAGCAAATAATGATTACTTTTAATGACTCCTTTTACCAGATAAATGTAAAGGCAGTTTAGCTAAATAGTTAAGCACACGGGCTCTGGGTCAGACTGTTTGGGTTCCAATCCTAGATGTGGCACTTACAAGCACTGTGACCTTGAGGAAGTACAACAGCTTAACTTTGGGGAGCCTCAGTTTCATTATGGCTAAATGCAGTGCTAATACCCATTGCTTGGAATGGCTGTAAATGAACTTAGCACAGAACCTGCCACCAAGTAAGCACTCAAGAAGATATTACTGCTGCTACTGCTATAATAAAAGTTTGGCTTTCTAAAATTACTTTGAAGGGGGACAACAACTGTGATTAAGAACAGACTCTAAAGCCAAGTCAAGAGAGTAGCATAACCAAAACAGCAGCATAGGAGACCCCAGCCTCCATCTTCCCACAAAGATCAACAATTAGATAGCTATCAGCTATCCACAAACAAAATAGTTCTCGGAGAGCTCTGGAGTCTACTTACAGAATTTCAGCAACACAGTGGAACAACAAACTGAGAATACCACCCAGAAAAAGAAGGAAAGCAGCTGCATTTTGCCTGCATCATGCCATCCCCCAAGCCAACATTGTTCACTGCCAAGAGCGAACTCCACAGCTAGAAAGAGTTCTCCTTGCTGGGAAAGAAAAGTGGGTAAGTGATCAACCTCAGCCCTTTGGAGCACTGTACAAAGACACACATAGAGACACCTAGGAACAAGGAAGAAAAGCAGGGGCTACCAATAGCAGTCACACAGCAGGAGGTCACAGTGACCAGCTGTGCAGAGAAACCCAGCAGCTTCCATCACTGAAGAAGGAACCAATAGCCAGCACAGTAGTCACAGAACCCCTGCAGATTTCACCAGTTTTCACCCCACATGTGTTCACATTCATTGACTCCAGCCCCCTGTGTCCCTTCCTGCTTCCTCCACACCCATCCCCTCTGGAGCCCAGGAACCACATCAGCAGCCAAACCAGGCCTCTGTGGCTGCTCAAGTGCAAGATTCCAGCCTAGATCCCCCACTACCATGGGAGCCCCTCCAGCTGTGCACTTGCAAGCTGCTGCCAACCTGATGCCTATCACCAGCCTCCATCACCTGCACACACCCAGGAAGAGACTGTGCAGCCATGGGAAAGCATGCCTACCGCAAGGGCCCCCACAGGTCCTTATGGGTCAGGACGTGGTCCTGTCTTCTGTCACCGGCAGGCAACACTGTGCCCACCAGCAGCTAGGTCTGCCAGCTGTGCAC
The DNA here is from genome assembly GCF_963924675.1 of Phocoena phocoena. NCBI lineage: Eukaryota > Metazoa > Chordata > Mammalia > Artiodactyla > Phocoenidae > Phocoena > Phocoena phocoena. The sequence goes on along the minus strand of NC_089221.1, from coordinate 90,210,725 downwards.
CTGCACACCCCCAGACTGCTCCTGTCACCAGCCTCCACTGCGGCGTGCTCATGGTGAGACGGAGCAGTCACAGTAGTACACATCAACCCCCAGGGGCCCTGCAACTACCAGTGTACCCATAGTTGGCTCCAGCTTTGCTGCCTGACTTGTAGTGCCACAAATACACGTACGTCTGCAACCGGCCCTGCCACTACACTGGCCCCTGTAGCTGGCTCCCATGGGCAAATGTGTGCACACCACCAGCTCTGGCCATCACTGCTGTCTGCTCTGATACCTAGCCATTGAACCTAGTGATGCCACTGAGGACTCAGACAGCCCTTGTAGCCACTGAAAACACCCTGTGTCACTCACCAGAGACCACACATATCAATGTTGTGAAATCCAGTGGCCTGAGCCAAAGAGACATCACACTGACCCCCAAAACTGATGCAGCCACACACCCCTGCACTTGAAGCTCTGCACCACTAGACCTGGGGTCACAATATGCTCCAGCATGCCCCCACCCACAGGTGAAAGGCTTCTCTTACCAGTCAGTCCATAGTTTGGAGAAGGTCACTGCTTCTTCAAATGCAGACACCTTTACTAGGCTACAAGGATCACAAAGAATCAGGGAAGCATGGCTCCACCAAAGGAATACAGTAAACCTCTAGTAACTGGTCTCAAACAAATGAAGATACATTTGCTGGAATTGCCCAACAAATAATTCACAATTGTTCAAAAGATGCTCAGAGTTACAAGAGAAAACAGATAAGCAACATAACAATATCATAAAAACAATATTAAGAACAAAATTAGAAGTTCAATGAAGAGATGGAAAACATATATAAGAACCAAACAAGAAATTTTCAAGCTGAAGAATACAATGATCAGTAGAGAGCTCTAACATCAGACTTGACCAAGCAAGTGAGCTCAAAGATAGATCAATTGAAATCATTCAATCAAGAGAAAAAAGAAAAAGGAATGAAAAAGAATTTTAAAAGCCTACATGTTCTGTGGGATGCCAACAAAAGAACCGGTCTGCAAATTATTGGAGTTTGGGAAGGAGAAGAGTGCAGAAAGCTTATTTAATGAAATAATGGCTGAGAACTTTCCCAAACTGAGGAGAGATTTGGATATCAGGTTCATGAAGCTAATAGGTCACCAAACCGAATCAAGTTAAAGTGATCCTCTCCAAGACACAGTTTAACAAAATTGACAGAAATCAAAGACAAAGAAAAATCTTAAAAGCTGGAAGAGAAAAAAAGCTTGTAACGCTCAAGGGAACCCCCAATAGGCTATTGGTGGATTTCTAAGCAGAAATCTTATGGGGCAGGAGAGAGCAGGATGATATATTCAAAGGGCTGAAAGAAGAAAACTGCCAACCAAGGATACTTTCTTTACCTGGCAAAGCTGTCATTCAGATATGAAGAAGGGATAAAGATTTTCCCAGACAAACAAAAGCTAAGGGAACTCATCACAACACCTGCCTTACAAGAAATGCTGAAAAAAGTCTTCCAGCTGAAATGAAAACACACTAATTAGTAACATGAAAACACAGAAAATACAAAACACACTGGTAAAGATAAGTATATAGTCAAATTCAGAATACTCTAATACTGTAATATAGTACAGTGGAGTGCTAACCATTTAACTCTAATAAAATAAAGTTATACATATATATACATATATACAATGGAATATTACTCAGCCATAAAAAGGAATGAAATTGGTTCATCTGTAGAGACATGGATGAATCTAGAGACTGTCATTCAGAGTGAAGTAAGTCAGAGAAAAACACATATCGCATATTAACGCATATATGTGGAACCTAGAAAAATGGTATAGATGAACTGGTTTGCAGGGCAGAAACTGAGACACAGATGTAGAGAACAAACGTATGGACACCAAGGGGGGAAAGCAGCGGCGGGTGGGGGTGGTGGTGTGATGAACTGGGAGATTGGGATTGACATATATACACTGATGTGTATAAAATTGATGACTAATAAGAACCTGTTGTATAAAAAAATAAATTAAATAAAATTCAAAAAAAAAGTTAAGGAAAAAGCATTAAAATAACTAGCTACAGTAATTTGTTAATGGATACACAATATAAAAAGAGGTAAATTGTGACTTCAAAGGGGAGCGTAAAAGGGTAAAGTTTTTGTGTGTGATCTAAGTTAAGTTATCATCGTAAAATACATTGTTAAAACTATGAAATGTTTTATGTAAGCCTCATGGTAACCACAAAGCAAAATGCTACAGCAGATTCACAAAAGACAGAGAGAAGAGAATCAAAGCATACTGCTACAGAAAATCAAGTCACAAAGGAAGGCAGCAAGACAGGAATAAAGAACAAGGGAACTACAAAACAGCCAGACAACAAGATGATATTAGTAAGTTCTTACCAATCAGTAATTACTCTAAATGTAAATGCATTTAATTCTGCAATCAAAAGACAGAGTCGGGGCTTCCCTGGTGGTGCAGTGGTTGAGAGTCCGCCTGCCGATGCAGGGGACACGGGTTCGTTCCCCGGTCCGGGAAGATCCCACATGCCGCGGAGTGGCTAGGCCCGTGAGCCATGGCCGCTGAGCCTCGCGTCTGGAGCCCGCGCTCCGCAACGGGAGAGGCCACAACAGTGAGAGTCCCGCGTACCACGAAACACAAACAAACAAACAAACAAAAAAAAGACAGAGTGGCTGGATGGACAAAAAGCAAGACCTAACTATATACTGGCTACACAACACTCACTTCAGCTTTAAGGACACACACAGATTCAAAGTGAAGGGGTGGAAAAAGATATTCTGGGGAATTCCCTGGTTCCCTGGTCCAGTGGTTAGGACGTAGTGCTTTCACTGCCGGGGCCTAGGTCTGATCCCTGGTTGGGGAACTAAGATCCCTCAAGCTGTGTGACCTGGCCAAAAAAATAAATAAATAAACTAGCAATTAAAAAAAAAAAAAAAAAAGATATTCTGTACAAATGGAAACCAAAACTGAACAGAAGTAAATATAATTTTATCAGACAAAATAGACTTTAAGACAAAAATGGTAAAAAGAAAAAAAAGGTCATTATATATTGATAAAGCAATCAATTAGTCAACAAGGCATAACACTCCTAAATGTATATGTGCCCAACATTGGAGTACCTAAATATATTAAGCAATTATTAACAGACCTGAAGGAAAAATAGGCAATATAATAATAGTAGGGGACTTCAGTACCTCACATTTGACAATAGACAGATTATCCAGACAGAAAATCAACAAGGAAACATTGGACTTGAGCCACACTTTGGAACGAATGAACCTAATGGACATATATAGAACATTTCAACCAACAATAGCAGAATACACATTCTTTTCAAGCACACATGGAACATTCTCCAGAACAGATGATACGACAGATCACAAAGCAAGTTTAGCAAATTTAAGAAGACTGAAAGCACATCAAGCATCTTTTCCCACCAGAATGGAATCTAACTAGGAATGAACTAACAGAATGAATGCTGGAAAATTCATGAATATGTGGAAGTTACATAACACACTCCTGAATAACTAATGGGTCAAAGAAGAAACCAAAAGGGAAATCAAAAAATACCTTTACACAAATGAAAAGGGAAACACAGCATACCAAAACCCAGCAAATGCTGCAAAAGCAGTTCTAAAAGGGAAGTTTATAGTGATAAATGCCTACATTAAGAAAAAAGAAAGATCTCAAATAAACAACATAACTTTACAACTCAAGGAACTAGAGGAAGAAGAACGAACTAAGCCCAAAGTTAGCAGAGGAAGGAATTAACAAATATTAGAGCAGAAACAAATGGAAAGATATCCCTTGTTCATGAGTCAAAAGAACAAATATTGTTAAAATGTTCATATTACCCAACGCCGTCCCTATCAAATTCAATGCAATCCCTATCAAAATTCCAATGGCATTTTTTCAGAAATGGAAAAAAAATCGTGTAATTTGTATAAAATGATGAAAGACCTCAAAAAGCCAAAGCAATACTGAGAAAGAAGAGTAAAGCTGGAGGCATCACACTTCCTGATTTTAAACTGTACTACAAAGCTATAGTAATCAAAACAGTATGGTACTGGCATAAAAACTGACACATAGGCCGATGAAACAGAATCAGAAGCTCAGAAATAAATCCTCACATATATGGTCAACTAATATTTGACAAGGGAGCCAAAAATACTCAATGAGGAATGGATATTCTATTCCATAAACTATGTTGGGAATACTGGAAAACCACAAGCAGAAGAATGGAATTAGACCCCAATCTTATACCACTGAAATGGATTCAACACTTAAACATAAGAACTGAAACTGTAAAACCCCTAGAAAAAAACATAAGGAAAATGTTTGACATTGGTCTGGGCAACAATTTTTTGGATGTGACCCCAAAAGCACAAGCAACAAAAGCAAAAATTAGTACGTGGGACTACATCAAACTAAAAAGCTCTGCACAGCAAAAGAAATAATCAACAACAAAAAAAGGGAACCTATGGAATAAGAGAAAATATTTGCAAACATGTATCTAATAAGGGGTTAATACCCAATATATAAAGAATGCATACAACTCAGTAGTTTAAAAAACAACTGATTAAAAATTGAGCAGAGGGATAGATATTTTTCCAAAGCTGATATACAGATGGCCAACAGGTACATGAAAAGGTGCTCGACAGCACTAATCATCAGGGAAATGCAAATCAAAACCACAATGAGATATCACCTATCACCTCATAATGGATAAAATGGCTGTCATCAAAAAGACAAGAGGTAACAAGTGTTGGTGAGGGTATAGCGAAAATAGAACTCTTGCGCACTGTCAGTGGGAATGTAAACTGGTGCAGCCATTATGGAAAACAGTATGGAGGTTCCTCAACAAATAAAATTAGAACTACTATATGATCCAGCAATGCCACTTCTGGGTATGTATCAAAAGGAAATGAAAACAGGATCTCAAAGAAATGTTCACTGCAGCATTACTCACAACAGCCAAGATACCAAAACAATCTAAGTGTCCATCAACAGATGAATAAAGAAAATGTGGTACACGTGTACACACACACACACACACACACACACACACACCTTACCCATAAAAAAAGAAGGAAATCCTCTATTTGTGATAATTCAGATGGGCCTTGAGGACATTATGCTAAGTGAAATAAGTCAAAAAAAAATACATATACTATATGGTATCATTTACATGTGGAATCTAAAAAATCATAAAAACACAGACTAGAATGGTATTAATAGTTACTCAGGGCTGGAGGAGGGGAAAACGGGGAGATGTTAATCAAAGGGTACAAACTACCAGTTATAAGATGAATAAATTCTGGGGATCTAATGTATAGCACAATGATTACAGTTAACGATACTGTATATACATATGTGTTCCCGCCACAAAAAAGAAATGGTAATTATGTGAGGTGATGGATTTGTCAACTAATATTATTAGAGTAATCATTTCATAACATATACATGTATCAAAGCATCATTTGTACACCTTAAACTTATATAATGTTATACGTCAATTATTTCTCAATAAAGCTGGAAAATAAGATAAAAAATAAAGCCTAGCCAAATTTGAATTATGGTTCCACTATTAATGGCTGTATAACCTTGGGCAAGTTACATAATTTCTCTGTGCCTCAGTTTCCTCATCTGTAAAATGGGGATCACTAATAATACCTAACTCATAGGATGGTTATGAGTGTTAAATTAGTTTGCATACACAAATCAGTTTAAATAGTGCCTGGTGTGGCAGGCAGAATAATGGCCTCCCAATGATGTCCATGTCCTAATCCCTGAAAACTGTGAATCTGTTACTTTACATGGCAAAAGGAACTTTGCTGGTGTGATTAACTTAAGATTTTTGAGATGGGGAGACTGTCCTAGAATATTCAGGTAGTCCCAACATAATCACATGGGGCCTTATAAAGGAAAACAAGGTGATGGAAGAGTCACAGTCAGAGGAGATATGAAGACAGAAGAGCAGGTGAAAGTGATGCCAGGCTAGAAGGGGACCTTTGAGCAGCAAATGCAGGCAGCCTCTAGAGGCTGGAAAAGGTGAGGAAATGGATTCTCCCTTAAAGTCTCCATGAGGAAATCAGCCCTGCCAACGTCTTGATTTTAGTCAAATAAGACCCTTTCCAAACTTCTGACCTGCAGAACTGTAAGATAATACATTTTTCTTGTTTTAAGCCACTAAGTTTGTTGTGATTTATTAGGAAAGTAATACACCTGGCAGAGAGCTGTCCTATATAAAGCTCAGCAAGTATCCTTAAACTTGAAGACCCTGTGAGTGGAAGTCTGCCCAAATGCCCATCAGAAGAGGCAGACAGCTGGGAGCCTAAGGAGCTGAGAGCCCATACAATGGAGCAAGGAAGGTGAGACCATGTGACTTTATAAGCTGTTTCCCAGGGGCATATTTTGATCTAACAAGACTATATACTATCTTTGAATAAAGGAGGCAGAAAAAGACGTTATGGTTACAAAATACTTTTCAGGGAAAGAAACATCCGTATCTTCATCCTGGACAGTTTTGGGATCAATGAACAAAAAGTGTTTTAAAGCTATCTTGGTGCTGTAGTGAAGCAGTGGAGGATGAGGTTACTGCAGTTTGCCAGGTAAACATCGAGGTAGCCAGGGTCGAGCCAAGGCAGCAGAGGTGGAGGAATGTGAAAGGATTTGACAGGACAGATGAATTGGGCGGGGTGCGGGTGGGGGTCTGGGGGGCAGGAAAGCAAGAAAAATGGCCCCTTATTTTTGCTGAGACAACTGGGAGGATGATGGTTTTTGCTGGGGAACTGGGAGGATAGTGGGTGGCATTTTAAGAAAACAAGGAATGTTGGGGAAGGTACAGAGTGAGGGGCAAAGGTTCCATTCTGGAACTATTAGATAGCTCAACAGTGGTGTCACACTGACATGCAAGTCTGAAAGTCAGGAGAATATATAAACTTGAGTGGTCAGTATAAATATGAATTTAAGGCTGTGGGAATGAATGGGATTACCCAGAGAGAGAGTGCACAGATCTGCCTTTTATCATTGTAAAAGGCTCACCAGGCAATTCTCACACATATCCAGTTAAGAACCACTGCATTAAAGCTAAATATAGGAACAGTGATTTGGTAAAAGAGAGTCTGTATTTCCAGCAGGGGTGTCACCGTTATTGCCTTAGTTCCACGTCAGTGAGCTGCTATGCAACTATACAGAAAAATCCTGCTATTTAGTCAGATCTCAGGCACGTGACAGGAAAGCATTTTGGTTTGATAAAATGACAAGTCACCCAAGTGACCACTCCACTCCTTAAGATGTGCAGTGCTGAGGCCAGAAAGAGTGTGAAATAAGGCTGTGGCCACAGTTATGTATGTAACTCTACTACTCTATCAACAAGCCACAAACCACAATTACAAATGACCTTTCAGTGATTTACCCAGACCTGGAGCTGATCATGCCTGAATCTCTTCCAAGGTATTGTCTTTGTGCTTCTACTTGTGCATTCAAAGAAATAAATGCCCTCACCGTGGGAGCACAAAGAATACTTAATTACATAATACCCTGCCAAAACACAAGAGCCAAGGCACTCTTTGCCCTGGAAATCATCATTCATAAATCTCACACCTGCCTAGGTGTGACAGTAACAAAGGCTACTTGGATGTAGGTATATGAATAGAGTGCCAAGTGACTGTGAAGGGAAGAGCTGGGACTCCAAGTTCACCATCCCTTGCTTCCTTCAGGGAACCCAAAAGATTCCTCCTGGCTGCATGTGGGTAACCACTCTGTAGCTGCTGGAATCACTACAGAGGATCCCAGCCCTGACCCAGAAAAACAACAGACCACAGTGGTTCTCCCCATCTTTGTAATCCCATTCTCTCACCACCTCCAAAGTACGGTCAGGATTCCAATTGCTGGCAGCTTTCTGTGGGCTCCAGGACACAGCTCTCCTTCCACCCTATGGGTTTCCAGATGTTTACGGGAATTGGAACCCTATCATCCCCATCCACAGCAGCCCAGTGCAGCTGCACAGGAACCACCTCCTGTTGAGGCCACATTTTAGGCACCGAGCCACTGTATAAAGTGAAATTCTGCAAAACAGGTATCTTTTAAAAAATGATTATGAGAACAAGGCCTTGCAGGCAGCACAAAATGTTTACGTTATAAAATATTTTCATACAGTACAGTTTTATTACTTTCAAATATAGTTAATAACTGCAATTAAGTGGCACTAAGCAAATTAGGTGTTGACTAATAGAATTCTTTAATTCAGCACTTTGCAAACTCTTCCATGGGACATTACTTTTCTTTATAGTTTTGTAACTTTTTAAAAAATCATACTAATTTTTCTTCTAAAACATATTTTATATTTTAATGGAATTTCTATCCTTACACATAGTACTCTGAGATAATATGTCAACAATGTATCCCACCCAAGAACATGCATAAAAGTTCATGGGATACACTTTCAGACTGCAACAATTCCCAAGGAACCAGGATCATACTGTCATGCATTCATCTGATCAAAGACTTCTGGTCTATGTTGTTAATCTATCTTATATTTTTTGACATATGCCTGTCTTTGTACACAAGGGTTATTATGCACAATCCATTTATACTACCTAACTCATTCTCCATGAAGGAATGACATATATTATATTTTCGTATCTGCTAATAAAAGTTCTATCGACATATTATAATTTTACACAGTAATTTTGAGGAACACAATTTTAATGTGAAAAGAAAGTAACTGTCAAAAATGGAAAAAACAAATCAACCTAAACAGTGTTAGCCTATTAAAATAAATGCAATTGGCATGTCTAAGACGGTTTTTCATACAGAAATAGTTCTGGGGAATCTCTGAAGGCAGGATTGTATTAAGTAGATAATCAGCCTACCTTCAGTCTTGTTTATACTATTCATTTCCCGAATAAGCCCCTCTATTCCTTACAGACAAGAGACAGGTGTTTAGGCAAGTCCCACCTGAATTATTATAAATTCTGAATTTCCTTACTTTTCTTTCTAAGCATCAAATATTCTAAAGTTTTACAAATCCTTTCCTAGTGACTTTGTAAAAATCAGTCTGATGGAGAACAGGCTTGTGGTTGCCGAAGGGGAGGAGGAGGGAATGGGTTGGGAGTTTGGGATTAGCAGATGCAAACTATTATATACAGAATGGATAAACAACAAGGTCCTACTGTATAGCACAGGGAACTATATTCAACGTCCTGTGATAAGCCAAAATGGAAAAGAATATGAAAAAGAATGTGTATATATATGTATAACTGAATCACTTTGCTGTACAGCAGAAATTAACACAACACTGTAAATCAACTATACTTCAATAAAATAAATTTTTAAAAAATCGGTCTGAACCAATTGATCTACAAGGGCAAGGAGGAGCACGATAAATACCACAGACACAACAAAAGCAATAGTAAGGCACAATGCAACATAAAAGAATGTAAAATAGCAAACTTCTAAATATCATACTATCAGCTATCAGAGATGAGTTAAAGATATTAATTTCTTGGGTTCTTCAAATTTTTTTTCTTTTAAACAGTTATTGGTTAGATCTCCCCTGAAAGTCACAAGAAGTATCAGGGTTGGCCAAAAAGTTCGTCTGAGTTTTTCCGTAACATCTTATGGAAAAACCCAAACGAAATTTTTGGCCAGCCCAATATCTTGCATCTTGAGTGTTGTCATTTGGCCCTACAAATTTTCACTAATTGGTCTGGGGACAAAGAGTTCTTCTTCAGTTCTGGGGTGAGGGACATGAGGCTAGCCACCATTCAAATGGGACAGGCTCTTCTTTGCTATAAACAACAGGCAGTTTGGGGGTATCCTCAGAAATCTGTTTGATCTTCAGAACAACCTTGAGCTATGAGGCCCCTGCTTAGAGTGCTGCCTTTTGGTCTTTAATAAATCTCTCTCTTCCTCCCTCTCCCTCCCCCACCCCCCAACATACACACACGCACGCACGCGCGTGCACACACACACACCCCACATGCACACACACATACAGTAATCTATTTTTTGTTCTTATAACCTAGAAAAAATAATTTAGTCCCATAATTTGGGCCAAAGGTGAAATGGGCCTTTTTTCATTTCCTACTGAAATCCTTCTTTGTAATCCTTCCTTATGATAGCCTTACCTTTTCTGAGGTATGCTGACCAATGAACTGGTCTCTGACAATTTGAATACAAGCTGCTGCATTTTATTAACATCTGCTACACAGTAATCTTAATCTAAGAAGCATAGCTTTGGGCTATAGGAAATGTTACTTGGCTCTCTGCTGTCTTCTCACAAGGCCCCATGTGAGCTCATTCATTCTCAACTGTGCTGATGATACCAGATCAGCATCTCCCTTCCCCGATCTCTCCCTCTGGCACTCCAGCCCACTTGGCTATTTCCACTCACATCCACCTCATCATAAACGAAACTGAACTTGGCTTCCCAAACTAGCTTATCCTTCCAACTATCCCCTTCTGCAAGCACTACAAGCAGTCTCCAAATGCCCCAAAGGAAAAAGGTGGGAGAACCTTTTTTACTCAAGCCACCCATCATTACCCTTTTTCAAATCTGTTAGAAAGCCCGATACTTCTTGCAAAATGTCTCCACATTTTCCCTCTTCCTCTTGATTCCAGCCAATTCAATACTGGTACAGGGATTTATTGCCTTATGTTTGTATTACCTCAAACAGATTCTCAGCTGCCTTCCTGCTTCTGAGTCTTCCTACACACCTGCTACCGGAATAATTTAGATTTAATATTCTCTTAGCTCCCTTCCAGGTCTAAAATTTTCTATGAAATTAATTCTCCAACACTGGTTTTCTCAAGCAGCTTCCTGACATACCCAATAACTTCGAATGGTTCACCACCATCCAACTCATAACTCTTCCCACTGGCTCTCAGGAAAATTCACAATCTGATCCCAAACTACCTGCTGAGTTTTCCCAATTACTCTTTATAAGCTCCAAATATTATAAATCAAACCAACCTCCTTACTTCTCATTGTGCCAGGCTCCGAGCCTTCAGAAGCATTGTACTTCACACTAGGAATGTCTTTTCTCCTTTCAAAGTCCTACCCAATCAGAAAAGCCTAGCTTCTGTCCCATGTCCTTTGGTCAGTTGGAGCTAGGCCATTACACGAACTTAGTTCTGAATTCTCTTTAAGGCCTTTGCCCTTATATTAAGAATATAAATTAAGATCATGGACTCTTGTTTTATTCTTAGTTCCTTTATACCCAGAACCTACAACAATGCCTTATACATAACAGATACTATATAAACCTCTGTTCATTGGTAATAGTTAGCATTTATTGAGCATTTGCTACATGCCAGGCACTGTTCTAACTTTTTTAAATTAACTCTTCTAAAGAATAACTAAATAACACTCAACTGTCTCTAATTGTTTCAGAAATGGCAGTTGTGTCTCCTCAAATAACTAAGAAGCTCTATCAAAAAGCAAATAATATATCTGGCATGTCTATCACAATTTCCATAGTACCTAACGCATAGTGAGTCATCAAATATATGCTGGCTGTAGTACAACGAAAGATCATTGAATTACAGGACAGCAAGCATGTCCCAGGTATGCTATGACTAGTTATGGGACCTAAGCCAAAAAACCAAAACAAAACTGCTGAGGTCCAGTTTACACGTCTGTGTCCTTATCTGAAAAATCAAAGACTAAATTACCTAACCTTGGAAGGGCCCTCCAGGGCTTCCCTGGTGGTGCAGTGGTTGAGAGTCCGCCTGCCGATGCAGGGGACACGGGTTCGTGCCCCGGTCCGGGAAGATCCCACATGCCGCGGAGCGGCTGGGCCCGTGAGCCATGGCCGCTGGGCCTGTGTGTCCGGAGCCTGTGCTCCACAACAGGAGAGGCCCCAACAGTGAGAGGCCCGCGCAAAATAAATAAATAAAATGACTGAGGAAGGGCCCTCCAAAAATTCTATGACTCTTTCCTATTATGACTTTTCTGGGGAACTGATGACTGCTAAGAGAATGACTACCTCACTGATTCTAAAAACAGAAATTCAGGACTTCTTTTATGTAGAAAATAATTCTGAGAATGATTCAGACTGTCAGGCTTCCATCCTCTAACGCTCCACAGGTAAAAATGTTGCCACAAAGGCCAGGACCAATAAATTCCAGATTCCTCCACACCTGCAGGAGGGAAAAGAGGGTAAAGCTGCAAAGTACACCTTCAGGCCCAATGTACAGCTTCATCCTGAAGAGGAAGAGCTTCCCATTACAAAACTAAACACCATCAGACCTGGAAGAAACATGTATTTAGAAGAAAAAAAAAAAAATTGGCAAGTTTCCCGGCTCTCCAGACTCCTGATTCAGGACAATAATGTTCACTGGTAGGATCACGTCTCATTTGGGACCTGCTCTGCCTTTGCAAAAAGCATTTGATTTTGCTGGACTTCTGAAGGCAACTACCTGCAAAGGAAGCCAGTGCAGAAATCCACTTACATGTGAAAAATGCACACATGCATATATTTGAAAATGAAAAAAAGAAACCACTTAAAAGTTGCACTCAATGAGACGCATTACACTCATTTTGTTCAGAGGAAGTGCACTACATTTTAATGGTGACAGTAAAGTCTTTGAGGACACAAACGGGATGGTGGCCTGTGCCACAGGAATGATGAAAGTCACACATAATCATTAAGAAGCATGAAGAAGGATCAAAATTAGCAGGAATTAATTACTCTTGGATAACCAGAGTAGCACAGTGCCCCTGCAGACACCCTGGTAGTCAGTTCTTTGCCTTCAAGCTGAGCAGTCATCGGGGTCCCAGAGATGACTGCCAAGTTCCGGCCTAGATCTATGGTTTTTGCAGAAGGTACCTTTTGCAGAAGGACCTGGGCTCTCCTTCCACGGTACTAACCAACCCAAGGAGTCAGATTAGGCTCTGAATTCAGCCCATCTGTGAATTACAGCAAATCCAAGACACAATAAAGTCATGGTTTGCAATCTCAAGACTATGGATCAATTTTGCTTAGTTCATGCCCTAGAACCCTCTGTCCCAGATCGGTCCCAGAGTGAGAAATCTTCAGGTGATAGAAGGGAAACAAATTAAACATGTCAAGCACGCCCGTGCTCTAGCACAGAAGTTCCCCAAGGACCCTTGGAAATCTATGAAACACAAAGACAACACAAGTTTTAAACCACACTCTCAAAACACAAACTAAGTTTGAGTAATGCTTACCTAATAACCAGTTTACGAGAACTTTGTTTTTAATTAACCCACCTCTGCTTCAACAGATCTAACCACACTATTTGCCTCCAATGTTAATAACAGAGAAATACGGTTTAAACCAAGGGTTGGCAAACTTTTTCTGCAAAGGGTCAAACAGTAAATATTTTAGGCTTTGTGGGCTACGCTTTCTGTCGCAACCTCTCAACTCTGCCCTTGTAACACAAAAGCAGCCGGAGATGATTCGATTCACAGAGGAATGAGTGTAACCATGTCATGACATATTTAACCATTTTAAAATGTAAGAATCATTCTTAGCTTGTGGCCCTACATAAACAGGTGTCAGGCCAGACTGGGCCCACAGTTAGCTGACTTCAGCAAAGTTCAAGACCACAGGCCTTCGGACAAAAGGGAAGGAAGGAGAATATTTGCCCAGAATTTCATTCTTTTCCTACCCCTACCTCCACCCCCTTTCTTTAAAAAGGCTGTTTAGAACCAAATGAAATGAACAGGAAGGAAGTCTCCATCCACTTTATTTTCCAGTTTCTTTCCCTGCTTTTTCTAATCTCAAAAAGGAATACAAAATGCAGTAACCAGAATCATCAGAATTAGCAGAAATAAAACAAGTAATACACTGAAGAAAGTAAATATCTTGCCTGAGAAAGCTTTAGACAACTCAAATTATTTTTGCATATGCCTTCCATACTACCTTATTACTAATCAATATATCTTATTTTCCTGTGTTAAAAGGCAAGGGGAATAAATCTAGACTACTGTTAAACTCTAACTAAGCTTGCGGAAAGTAAAACGTGGTCTATTTACTATCACTTGACCAAATGCTTTTCTCAGAATAATAAGCATGGTCCAATTTTTTTTAAATTAAGTTTCACTACAATAATCTTCCATTTTGAACTTCCATATGAACATAATCTACCCCTGTATTTTCTATAACATAGTGCAATGTAGAATCCTAAAAATGTAAGTGAATTTGGGGCATCTAGTGAAAGGATACATTTCAGTCATCAAAAAAATGCTAGTTATCCTTGAGTAGTAGAATTAAGCCTTTTGACTTAAATACAAGACATGACACCATAAAACTCCTCGAAGGGAACATAGGCAAAACAGTCTCTGACATAAATCGTACCAGTGTTTTCTTAGGTCAGTCTCCCAAAGCAATAGAAATAAAAGCAAAAATAAACAAATGGGACCTAATCAAATTTATAAATTTTTGCACAGCAAAGGAAACCATAAACAAAACAAAAAGACAACCTATGGACTGAGAGAAATTATTTGCAAACAATGTGACTGACAAGGGCTTAACTTCCAAAATATAAAAACAGCTCAAACAACTCAAAAAACAAACAACCCAGTCAAAAAATGGGCAGAAGACATAAAGAGACATTTCTCCAAAGAAGACATACAGATGGTCAATAGGCACATGAAAAGATGCTCGACATCTCTAATTCTTAGAGAAATGCAAATCAAAACTACAGTGAGATACCACCTCACACCGGTCAAAATGGCCATCATTAAAAAGTCTACAAATAACAAATGCTGGAGAGGGTGTGGAGAAAAGGGAACCCTCCTCCTACGCTGTTAGTGAGAATGCAAATTGGTGCAGCCACTATGGAGAACAGTATGGACGTTCCTCAAAAAACTAAAAATAGAGTTGCCATATGATCCTGCAATCCCACTCCTGGGCATTTATCCAGACAAAACTATAATATAATTCAAAAAGATACATGCACCCCTATGCTCACAGCAGCACTATTGACAACAGCCAAGACAGGGAAACAAACTAAATGTCCATCTAAAGATGAATGGACAAAGAGGATATGGCACACACACACACACACACACACACACACATACACACACACGACTATTACCCAGAAATAAAAAAAGAATGAAATAATGCCATTTGCAGCTACATGGATAGACCTAGAGATTATCCTACTAAATAAGGTGAGTCACAAAGAGAAAAACAAATACCATACGATATATGTGGAATCTAAAATATGACACAAATGAACTTATCTACAAAACAGAAACAGACTCACAAACATAGAGAACAGACTTGTGGTTGCCAAGGGAGAGGGGGGAAGGGTTGGACTGGGAGTTTGGGACTAGCAGATGCAAGCTATTATATATAGAATGGATAAACAACATGGTCCTATTAGATAGCACAGGGAAGTATATTCAATATCCCACAATAAGCCATAATGGAAAAGCATGTGTAAAAGAAGATATATATATATACACACACACACACACACACACATACACATATATAAATGAATCACTCTGCTGTACACCAGAAACTAACACAACATTGTAACTCTACTATATTTCAATTAAAAAAAAAAAGAATTAAGCCTTTTGATCACTCCTTCCTAAAATGCAAAGTGCTAACAAAGTGCTATGGGTATAAAGAATAGGCCTTTGGCTAGACTGCAGCCAAAGTGGTTTTCAACAGGGTTGATTTTTTTTTCCCCCAAGGGACATACAGCAATGTGCGGAGACACATTTGGTTGCTACAAGTTGGGGAAAGGTGTTTCTGGCATATACTGGGTAGAGACCGGGGATGCTGCTAAACATCCTGTGATGCACAGGACAGCCCCCCACATCAAAGAATCCAGCCCCAAATGTCAGTAGCAAAGAGTTTGTGAGGCAGCCAAAGGTAGAGATGTACACGTTTAAACTAGCTTTCTTCAAGGTTGATCTTTTCTTTAGATATAACGTGTTAAATTTACAAATTTAACATGAAATATTTACTAGATACCTACTATGCACTGGTCTGCACAGAAGTATTGCAATACAAATAGCATTACCTTAAATACACTGTCTCACAGAAAAGCTACATTGTAACCTCAAGAGACTGAGTGTACTCAAATCAAATCATTTACTTCCTCCCTATCACAAGGTAAATTCAGCAATACTCAAGCACTAGGTCTCAACTCCATTTCAGAACAATCGTCCCTCAAACTTGTTTGAACCTAAACACAGTTTCAACCTTAAAATTAGCAGCTTTGGTGTAACACCTATAACTGAAACAGAAACCCCTTTTAGCTAAAATGGTCTACACTTCCTCTCCTGATCAACTTACTAATCACAACTGTGAAAAGAAGCAAAATTTGCTCTTTAGAGTTCCTCCTCCTCTCTTCCACATGTACTATAAAAGCTGATCTACCAGGAATATGACCACCAGGACGGAAGGGGCCAAAAACGCAATGAGGCCTTTATAACCCAGCAACCAGAGATTATATCCCAGCTGTTGAATATCCTCCCATTTTCTTACAGATCTCCATGGAAGTGAGGGAACAACAAGGGAAAACTAAGACTGCTGGACTCAGAAAACTAAGAGTAAAAACAGGGAATCAGAAGCAGCTACTGAACTACTCTTTCTAGGACAATCTCAACACTTAGTCCAGTCTGTCAAAAAAGGCCAAAGTTTAAACAGCTATCACCAAAAGCAATAGCTGACTCAAAATAAAAAACAACAAATAAAAGTGGTAATTTTAGTCAATGTTTTGCCCACAGCCCAGATATCCTTTAATGCTAATTAATGAGTCACAGAGAAAATCCCCTTCAGATAAACAGGATTGCAACATCTCCCAAGCAAAAGTATTTGTTTAGGTCCTGACAGCAGTGCTGGTCTGGGAATAACACATTCAATTCAATTTAAAAAATAATAAACTTAAGCCTTCAGACCAGATGCAGTCATGACTGTCTGTCCTAGTTCGTGTATAGGATGACTCTTGAGTCTTAGTGAAACATGCTGGCAGGAGGAGTCCTGAAGGACTGCTGGACTCCACTCCGGAGGGGGTGAAGGAAAACAGCCCTTTTCAGGGGCTTTCATGTTCTTGCACTCATTTCTCCTAAATCCCTGGTTGTCACCAAGGTCAAGGTCAAAGTTCCATCACTTCCCAAAAGTCACAGCTCTCAAACAGTGTACCCCAAGGAATGAAACAAACTTCCTTCTACACACCTGCACAAACCCCAACAAGAGCTATTGTTTATAAATAGAGTGCACTGGAGTGTGGAGAAGCAAGAAAAATCGTATTTTTCTATTTATTATTCTTAAGATTCACAGATTTTTAAAAGCAAGAAAAAACAACTGGGGGACTGAGGTCAACTTTAATTAAACATATACTGTGTTGAACACTTAAGAAAGTACTAGAGATGTAAAGTGTTTAAGCATGTTTTTATATGTGTATTATATTTTCACAGTAAAAGTTAAAAAAAAAAAAAAACATAAAAGTCCCCACCTACCAACATCTTTCAATTAAATACTTAAAGGCATTCACACTTTCTCACTTGATAAATGTTTTCTGGGCACCAAGATAAAATCTGAACTTCACTTTCACATTCTCCATCAGTCCCGATCTCTGAACTTTCAAGGGTTAATATGAATCGCTATGACCATATGCTATACTAGTTATTTAAAGATCGATCATTTGTTATACAAAACCTGAGTCATTAATTCTGCAGATTCAAACATAAGACATTAACAAGCCATCCTCTTATACACAAAGTAGATAGTAAGCAACTTGTGAAATCGCTTGTAGGAAGTGATGAAGAATTTCAGAAAGACCTTAACAATGTTTCTCCTTTCCATCTGCTCGAATTCTTACATTACCTCAAAGCACCTTCAGGGCATTAGGCCCTGGCCAGCCTCTCATTCACAGTGGAATTTTTATTAATTTTTCTAGCTGAGATTTATTAACCCTAAAATACACACAAGCTAAAACAGACAAAGCCACCTGTTGCCTCAAGGCCTCAAAGGAATTCCTCCTGGAAGCACAGGGGAAAGCCTTCCAAGGACTATCTCAGAGGCAGGCAGCTGCTCCAGGGTGGGAGAACCTAGAGCACCCAGAGTTGGGCCCACTTCCACCCCAGAGTCTGGCCAAGTGGTGGAAAACACACTTGGGGAGGAGGCAAAAAGAAAGAAACCCAGAATAACAGCAAATAGACTGCTCTCAACTGAAGACGGTTTTAAAACATATCTTGTTTACATGATGGACCATGTAAGGTTCCATGTTAACTGGAAGGAACTAAAATGGACAATTCGGAGGAAATCAATCCCTTTCTAGAGAAATCATTCTACTAGACACCCAAAATGATTTATAGTGACTGACTAGCTTGGCTCTATTAAAACTAAGGAATTCAATACCCAAACTCATCAAAGAAATATAATTTAGTGCAACCTAGCTTTGCTATGCTTGGTGTTCTCATCAGATTAAGATTTACATAGGAGTTAGGAGTAGTGAAAAAATAAAAATCAACTCAAATGCTAGGATGCTATGCTGCATAATGGTTTTCATTATAATGTTTAGCTCTCAAGTGAGCTAGAAGACATTCTGGGAGAGATATAAATCTCAACCATTAAACGTTTCATAAAAAGGAGCACATTCGGTGGTCTGGAACTGAACCTGCAATATCTCTGAGGTATGCCTGTACCCTATGACCCAGCAATTGTACTCCTGGGCATTTTTCAGAGAAATGAGGGCTTATGTGAATGTTTATAACGTTCATAGCAGTTTTATTTGAAATAAACTGCCCCAAGTTGGAAACTACCCAGATGTCCTTCAATGGGTGAATGGTTAAACAAACTGTGCTCTATCTATGGAATACTACTCAGCAATAATAAGGAACAAAAGAAAAATGAAAAGGTAATAACATCAGCAAAAAATAATAAGGAACAAACATGTAACAACCTGGATGCCTCTGCAGAGATTTAGACTGAGTGAAAAAAGCCAATCCCCAAAGGTTGCACACTACATGATTTCACTTGTCATTCTTGAAATGACAAAATTACAGAAATTGAGAACAGGTGAGTAATTGCCAGGGGCTAGAAGGGAACAGGGACAGGAGGAAAATGGTTGTGGCTATAAAAGGGCAATGTAAGGGGTCCTTGTGGTGATGGAAATATTCTGTATATTGACTGTATCAAGATATAAATATCCAAAGTGTGATACTATATTATAGTTTTGCAAGATGGTACCACTGGGGGAAACTGGTAAAGGATACATGTGATCTCTGTATTATTACTTATACGTGCATGTGAATCTACAATTATCTCAAAATCAAACACTTAATTTTTTTAAAAAAGGCTTAAAAAAAAAGCAGCACATTCATTAGGGCTTCATAATAAAAACTCCTTTAAAAAAAAAAGTCATAAGCTAAGGAGCTGCAGAGCATTATGCTCTATTTTCCACAAGCAAGTTGGGGGACTAAACAGTAGGCAAAGGATTACTAAAGGGGGCAGTACAGCACAGTGGCTGAGAGCTCAGACTCCAAAGGCTGCCTGTTGAAATCTCAGCTCTTAGCTGTGTGACTCTGGGCAAGTTACTCTCTCTGTGTCTAAGTTTCCTCACCTATTGGGTGGTGATTGTGTGAATGCAGTTTACCATGTAAGACTAAGACACACAGGCTGATATCAGACATACAAGAGTTAGGCTTATACAGCATTTATCCAGTCCACCTGCGTGGGGATTCAGTGGCTCTCCAAAACTAAATCAGCAAAGGTGCCTTTTGCACCGAAAAGCCAGTACTGAAAATCTGAGAACGGCAAACTTAAGTATAAAACGTTCCACCTTCCCAACCCTCTCCCCTTGCACACAAAACAGAATATACACAGGGCCTTCTCTTCCAGCAGCCACTGTCACTTTCCATTAAATGCTTTATGTTGTAAGCAGAACTTCAGCCCCTTGACAAGGACTAGGGCTGGATATTAAAATATTGGAATTGACTTCGCCTAAGACGTCCCAGTAACCAAATGACTCACTCACTTCTTTAGAAACAGTAAAATGTCAAGGTTGCCAGAGAACCCCAGCCCCAGATGTGTGCATAAATCATTGAGAAGTGTTCATTAAGCCAAAGCCAAAGGACATTACTCAAGATAACACTTTAAGTAAAATCTATCAGTTTTTATGGTTTTTCCTGTAATGGAGAAAATTC
The DNA here is from genome assembly GCF_963924675.1 of Phocoena phocoena. Lineage (NCBI taxonomy): Eukaryota > Metazoa > Chordata > Mammalia > Artiodactyla > Phocoenidae > Phocoena > Phocoena phocoena. The sequence goes on along the minus strand of NC_089221.1, from coordinate 90,190,576 downwards.
GAAAAAATAGGATTACTGGGGGGAAAATCATAGTAAGTTAAGCCCCAAAATTGTACAACATATTTTAAAAAGGCTTAGAATTCCTCCTCTTGCTCTGGCTTCAGAGGGTTTACCCTTCCTCCCTCCCGTGCCTTTTCTTTTTAACTGTTTTATCCAATCTCATCAACAAGCACTGGACAAACTCTAAACTATTTTCTCTATAATACTACCTAAAAGCAGAAGCTTTTAAATTTTTTGATACATCTGTTTACAACCAGATTTTTAATATCTCTCGTCTGCAAAGCATTTTGAATGCTCTGTATTGATGACACCATCCACAAAGGGGTCTTTTTTTCACTTTCATAATAATTCAGGTAAAATTAGTAGTCTAATTTCATTAAACTCAAGCTTTTTGTCCTAGCGTTTCACAAGAACAAAAGGCAAGAATATTCTTTGGTCATTTACACTGTCACACAAAAGAAAAACAAACAAAAAAACACCAACTTGTTCACGTCCTACGTTTCTCTACCCTTGAATGAAGTAGTTGATAAATCAGCTTGTCAGGGTTTTGAGTTCTTCGGTTCATTCATTACAGGGGATACTACCCAGTACCCAGTTTTACTAAAATTTCTGGATCGTACAGGTCATTGGCAAAGAACTTGAAACAAATTGCACACGCGGTATATCCTCCCAAACAGAACCGATTGTCTCCGTTTGCTTATTTTTAGTAACTTGAGATAAAAGACTTAAGACAGGTCGTTTTCCCAACTCGTTTGACAATTTGACCGCGGCCTCGGGACTGAGCGCCCCATAGCTACAGGCTGGAGTATAACAAGCGCTTCCCCACTAGGCTCCCTCATCCGCTCCAAACAAACCCCATGTAATAGCTGAAGAATGACGACACTAAAATCAACCCCACAGATTCATACCTTAGACAACACGGAATAAACTTTTTTTCCTCAAGCGACAGTGCAGTTTAAATAAATAAATAAATAAATAAATGTAACACCCAGATGGGGTTTGTTTGATCCATTCCCGCGACTGGGTGCGCGCAGAGGGTAAGTGCAACTTAACCCTGTGTGGGCCTAGGGGCTCACCAACAGCTGTCAGTGGGCGCTGCGCCGGCGAGGGAGCGCCTCACGCCGCGCCGGTTCACTGGCCAGCAGGTGACCACCCCAACAAGCCCGGGTGCGAAGTGCGGAAACACGGCCACTTCCCCTGAGCGCGATCCGGCCACCGCACGCCGCCTGGTACTTTGTTAACTCCGCGCGCCCGGGATGAGGTGGCTGCGGAGCCCATGCTGGAGGAGGATCCAAGCCTCCTCCAGTTTGGCCTCGCCCTGCCGGAGCGCGGAGCCTCGGCGGGAGGGAGAGGTCGCGGAGCACCGGGTAACTACAGGCCCCCACCCCTACCCTCTCGGAGCCCCGCGTTCCCACTTCCTCGTTCCTTACCTGGGGAAAGGAGCCCTCGCGGCGCGGGCTCTTGGGGTAGTCTAAGTGACCCCGGTCCAGCATCAGGTAGAGCGAAAAGATCACCACACAAAAGATAGCGCTGCCAAACACGGTGAACTGGCGGCTTAACTTCATTTTTCCTCGATAGACTCGGGGCCAGGGCACTGTCCTCACCCGGAGGAAGAGACGGACTGTGGACTCCTGGAAGCGGCCGCCGGAGGCTCCCTGCTCCTGGGCTTGTGCTCTCCGCGCTCTCCGCTGCGGATGCGGGTCCGGGCGGCGCTCCGCACCTTATCTCCGGCGCCACCACGCGCCCTTGGCCTTCGCCCCGGCCCACCGCCCTCCCTGGGGCCGGGCGTCCCTCCTGAGGCGGGATTCGCCTGCAGCCCGGAAGGAGCCCGCTCAAACTAGATCTCGAGTTCAGCGCCGGCACCCGGCAGGGCGCGCGGAGCAGGCGGAGGAAAGGTCGCTGTCTGGACTTCCTGCCACCGTCGCCCGACCAAGTCGGCAGGAAAAGTTTTCTCGACCAGGGCAGGCGTGTCCTCTTCACCCAGGAGGTGCGGGCTCGGCGGCTCTAGGCTCTGCGGCGCGGAACTGGGTCCGAGGAGCCGTGGGGAAAGAAATCAGGTTGGGAGGAACCGGGCCCCACAACTTAGCGCCGGGACAGCCGGGCCCGCCCCCGTGGCACCGCCCCCGCCTCCCCCGACAGAGCCCCTTCCTGCTGCCGCCGCCGCCGCTGAGGCCGGGCCGGGGTGCACCCTGGGCGCGGGGACGCACGGGTCCGGCAGGAGTTTCCTCCGAGCGCGCGTCCGCCCGCCGGCGCCTCCCGCCCCCCACCGCCCTTTTCGCTCAGCTCTCGGACCCGGGCTGCGCTCGGAGGGCTCAGGGGGCGGGCGGCGGCGGCGCGCGGAGGAGGAAAAGGAGAGCAAGGAGAGGACCTTCCCCGGAGAGAAGCCCGCTCCAGCTGCAGCCGCGAGTCCCCTCCCTCCCTCCCGCCCCGCAAATGCGGAGATGGCGGCGGCAGCGGCGGAGAAACGCCGGTTCTCCAGCGCCACTCGGCGCTCCTGCACCGCCCGCCACGAGCAGGAGGAGACAGCAGCGGTGCAGTGGCCGCTGGGTCAATAGGCGCCGGCAGCCACGGAGCTGAGCAGGCGGCGGGCCCCGCCTCCTCCCGACGCTCCGGGATGAGGGGGCGGGCTCCCCGGCGCCCAATCACAACGCGCCGCTCGCAGGGCCCGCCCCGCGTCGGCCTGCCGGAGCCCCCAGCGATGGGAAGACCTCAGACTGCTTTTGTGACCTGGGAGGCGGTATTGCTCAAGTTGAGGCCGTGAGAGACCCTGGGGCGCCAGCAGCCCAGTTCTGCTGCGCTTTCTCCCCACTTCCTTTTCACTGCCCAGGTTTCCTGTCCTTGCGGTCCCAGGCCTGGGGTGCCTTGGATGGAAACTCGGTGAGGAGAAGGGGGCTGCGAATTCTCTTCAGACTCATCTTTTCCTCCGCGGCTTTTGGTGACGTCTGGGGAAACCTGAGGGAAAGGAGCCTGCCGAAGGACACTCCAGACAGGTGTAGACGTCTGGCTACAAAAGTCTGTGAGGGGAGCCTGCTTGTGCCGGTTATTGATTTATTGCCTCTCAACTCCAAATTCACCCTTTTTGACTGCACTGTGAAAATGGATCTGGGCCTTTTAAAGTAAGTTTACCTTTGCCAGCAGGGGCTGAAGCTTTGTCCGTAGAGGATGTTGAAGAGACATTACAGGAAGAAAAGTATTTTGCTACCTGGTTTTGGTGCCTTGGTAGGCAGGCTCTTGCAGCATACCAGACTTGCTCCAGGGCCGAGCTCCTATGCTGCTCAGGGGCCAGCGGTTTCTTCCCACATCCCCAAGTCTAGTGATTTTGTAGTAGGGGGGCTAAAGATAGACACTACCTCGTGTATAGCTTTCTGGGCACCCTGGAGGCAAGATCTGTAGCCAGTTCCAGAGGGCCGATTTTTCACAAGGTGTGGCACCACAGTGATTTCTCTGCCATTCAGTGAGCCAGGCTGTGCCCTCTCCAGTAATTTTTGGATCTTAGCCCTGGGAAGGGCTGGGGGAGCTCTTCTTTGCGACCTCTATCTCCTAGTCCAAGGGTTAGTTATAAGGTTAGCTCCTTAAAGCTGCTCTTTCTATATTCTCTAGGGTTCTCTTACTAGTGAATATCTCGTTATTCCAAAACCTTGTTATAGTTAATAATTCTTTTTATTAAACTGTATTTGTAGTCCCAAGAGATAGACCTGCAAAGATAGGATTAGGAGTTTGGTTTGATTGGGCCTTTGGGCTTGAGCTCAGTGCTGAGTTCCTTGCCAAAGTGAATTAAGACGCTAATAATTCATAGTACATGGGGCATCCCAATTAACCAGTCATCTGTGGCTGATTGTAGTGAACTACCAAGTTCCTTGGAGCCCCAAGTGGCAGCTACACTGGACAGTTACGGCTGTAAGGTAACTATAAGGACTATGGTGTGAGATGTATTCTTTTGAGTTCCTTTGAATGCTTTTTTTTTTAAAGTTTTTACAGTTTTATTGAGAAATAATTGACATACACCACTGAATAAGTTTAAGGTATACAGCATGATGGTTTGCTTTACATATATTATAAAATGATTACCACAATAAGTTTAGTTCTCATCCATCATCTCATATAGATACAATAAAAAGAAAAAAAGTTTTTTCTTACAATGAGCACTTTTAGGACCTGCTCTCTTAACAATTTTCCTATATATTATACAGCAATATAAACTATCACCATCATGTTGTACATCACATCCCTAGTATTTTTTTTAATTGTAGTTTATTTTTTTATACAGCAGGTTCTTATTAGTTATCTATTTTATACGTATTAGTGTATATATGTCAATCCCAATCTCCCAATTCATCCCACCACCACCACCCACACCTTGATTGCTTAAAAAGAGAAATGACAAGCACAGTTCCAAGTTATGGTATGAGAACCAGAGAGACAGACTCCATACAATTCTAAAGGAAGCTCTTATTGATTGTAGCAACAAAATGATATTACTGAAAATCAAAACACAAAATTTTAATTTTCACGTTACTGAATTACAACTTCTGTTGAATTCATGGATGTGCAAGTTTCTCATGTAAAAGTTAGGGTGCTGTAAAATAATAGGATCCCCAAACTTGGAGTGGGTTAGACCCACATGAAACTGACAGTCTTGAACCCCCAAGTCACTCTGAGCCTCTCTTACTAGTGGAAGTAGGTTGCCCTTCAGTTTCTGTAGAGGTAGGCTTCCTCTGCTTGAAAACTCACCTGGGGCAGATGCCTTGAGAGGAAATTCACATTCTCCTCAAAACCCACAGTAATCACCCTCTACTACAGTGTACTCACAACTAGGATCAAATTTCAGCATCTGGGGTATAGATGCACACTCTGATGGAGGAAGTAGTAACTTACACACCAAAGTAACTACAAGACTTTGATAATATATAGGCAGAAACCTGGAGAACGTGTGGGAGTGGATTCTGAGGGTGTTAGACCATGGAGGATGGAATGTAATACTATACTGAGCCAAATTTATTGTTATGGTGTTTATTATATGTGTTAGCTCATGCAGCTAAAGCTTACTTTGTTGGCTGATGGAAACTTGGACTCATCAGCTGCCTAGAGTTTGTGAGGTTGAAATGCCGGAGCTTCCCTGACATGATGTGGAACAGGGAATCCAAAAGTTTACAGAAATGTTACACTGGACTTATCATATGTAATCTGCATGCACATCCCCCAGCTGTGTTCCATGCAAAGGCCCAGAAGATGCTCCTTCAATGAAGAATTGAGAAATACATTAGTGAGGGGAAGACACGCATCTTTGAAAATCTCTGTGGATGTTTCCCTCTGTAGGCCATGTATGACTATAAAGGATGCCACTATTGAGGTGCACTCACTGATAACAATGGGGATGACAGGATCCCAAAATAGCACAGACCACCAAAGGTAATGTGGGTACATCTGCCTTATGAAAGGGCAACAGGTGTGTACAGGCAATCAGAGTGCCTTGGCCCACAGAGATGCCCTAGGAAAAAAATAGATAGGCAACCTAATAGAGTACTACTTGATATTTATTAACAAGAAAAGCTCTAAATCAGGTAGCCAGTATCTGACCTGAGTCACCACAGTGGACTCTCACTCAGTTTTTAGACCTATATCAATTCACAGACCCAGAACCCCTTGATTGAAGGAGAGTCCGTGTACTCTTTAGGAATTACCTTGCACCACTGCCACAGTACACATTGTAAATGTTCCCTCAACCTTGTCCGCCCAAAATGTGTGGCTATATACTAGAGTGGCAGTACATTGGAGAAAAGGATATATGGAGATCTTTTGAGGTTTTCTAGACATCAGATCTGAACTGATGCTAATTCCTAGGGACTCAAAACACCACTGTGACACTTCAACCAAAGCTGGAGTTTATCTTGGTCAGTAGATAGATGAAGTCTTAGCTCATATCCAGCTCACGGTTGGTAGGTCACTTGATCCACACACCAACTGTGTGATTATTTTCTCAGTTCTAGAACTGAGCATATCCCCATTTTGGCTTTCTTATCCATAGGATGAAGTCCATTATAATAGGAAGAGCTAAGTGGATGTGCCTAGAAATCTCACTCTCTTCCAAGATAGTAAAGCAATTAATGTTGTTACTGGGTACAAGCTCATGCTGCTCGCCGCATAACAGGCCAGTGAATCAAGAGACGGTATGTTGGGACAAGGAATAGTGACTTTACTCAGAAAGCCAGCAGACCAAGAAGATGGTGGACTGGTGTCCCAGTGAACTATCTTGCCTGGGTTTGGATGCTAGTTTCTTTTATAGAGCAAAGAGGAAGAGGTGAGGAGGTAAAGTAAAAAAAGCTGATAAGTTTTTGCAAATATTTCTGGGTTTCAGCAGACTCTGGAGGGGATGTGTTAATTTCATCTTTCCTGCAGCCATTTACAGGTGGGCCTGGTCAGGATGTTTCCTGTGAGCTAAACGAAAGTATTTAAGCTTAAGTTCTGGCATGGGAGGCTGGGTTCCCAGAGATGGGCCCTTATGCATACTTTAAGCTATAGGCAAAATCTCTTAAGTGATTAACTTGTAACAAAAGCTGTAGAATACAAATGTTAAAGTAAAAGAAACAGATCAAATGTGGAGTCACATTTGTTCTTCCCTGTTACAATGTCATCATAAAAGACTTGAAAAAAAGCAGGGGTGCTGATACCTATCACATTCTCATTTAACTCACCAGTTTGGCCAGTGCAAAAGTAGATCTTGAAAAATGACTGTGGGCTATTATAAACTTAAACAGGCAGTAATTCTAATTGTGGCCACTGTCCCCAGGTGCAGTGTTTTTACTGAAACAAATCAACACAGCACCTGGCACTTGGTATAAAGCTACTGACATGGATAATGCTATCTTCTCTATACTTACTCATAAAAAACCACCAGAAGCAGCTGGCTTTTACCTAACAGAGCCAACAGTATGTTACTGCATCCTGGCTCGAACTGCTTACCACTCAACAGGCCAATAAATCAAGAGACAAGTTATTGGAGCAAGGAATAGCAACTTTATTTGGAAAGCCAGCAGACTGAGAAGATGGTGGACTAGTGTCCCAAAGAACCATCTTTCTCGTTGGAATTCAGGCTTCTTTTATACCAAAAGGGGAGGGGGTGTGGTTAGTTGTTGCAAACTTCTTGGTGTCAGAATCCTTTGTTCTTACAACTGTCCAGGTAGGTCAGGTCGCAATGTTCCTGTAAACCTGCAACAAGAAATGTTATTCTCTGTTCTGCAACTTTTTATCTCTATGTGAATGGAAAAGTGTTATACCCTTAAAGATCAGAGCCTTGAGAATGGGCTATTCTGTATATTTCAGGCTATAGGCAACATTCTTAACTTGTAGCAAAAGCAATAGAATACAAAGGTTAAAGTAAAAGAAACAGATTAAATGTGGAGTCATATTTGTTCTTCCCTATTACAAGTATACCTCCACAGTATTGCCTCAGGGACACATCAGTTCTCCTCAATATAGCCTACAGAAATATTGATCATCTTGACATTCCACAAAACACCACACAGGTTCGCCTTGGTTGTTTATGATGACAACAGTATGCTGATTGAATATGATAAGCAGGAAGCAGCAAGTATTTTATACACCTTAATAAGATTTGTTTGAACTAGAGGGCATCAGATAGTAATCAGGAGTGTGAGATGACAACTCTGCAGTGGTCCTGGCAAGGCCGACACCTCAGGGGTGGGATAAGTTCTAGGATGGTACAAGCTATACAAGGAAAAAGCCAGTAAGAGAGAAATCCAAGCAAATGGTGCTGGTTAGAAATTATAGGATTGGAAAAATAGTGAAGTGAGTGCTGCAGACACCAGTCATACCAATCATGTGGCTATGGAAGGAAATCAACAGTACAACTGGTGGAAAAGGAACACCCTAAACCCCAGGAAGTTAAGAGTCGGGGGAAGACTCATTAACCTCTCTTGGCTCTTACCTGTAGGACACCTGGCCTGGTATCTCAGGGTGCTTGGGTATCTGAATACCGATTCTTAACTTAGATCCTAGATCCTTGATCTTAGGACATAGATCCTTAGTCCTTAGATCTTAAACTCAGGACTGTTGACCTTTCAGATGGATGACTTCCACCCACGATGACAGAACAAGATTAATTTTCTGGATGTTAATATGGCTCCACCTAGCCTGAGATTATTCATTCCCATGTGTTCTCTATGTACCAGCTTAAAAAAAAAATTCTCTTCTATGCTTTCCCCAGACCATTGCTCATGCTCTGAATCTGACTGATTTTTGTATCTATCACTCCCTCCTGACCCTACTGCCAAACACTTAACAGATGTTCCTTTGGACACTGAAAAGTCAAACCTTGACCCCCATGTCAGCAAAATGCTGTTGCTGAAGTCACTATAAACCTATTAGCAGAATCTAGTTTACCTGGAGCAGTTCTTGCTGTAAAGGCTAGGCTGATTGGCTGTGACAGCCAGATTGTTCTCCTCAAAAGTACTGCAGGCTGCTTTGCAGGAATAATTTAGGTTTAACCACGGGGTTTGTCCATCACAAGGGACACAAAATTGACTCGCTGCAATAAATGATACTAAACACTCCTAATACAGTTTATGCCCCCAATAGGGTACTACCTCTAATGTGGACATCAGGCCTATACTTGCCTAACAAAAACCAGTCTGAACTCTCTAATGTAAGTGGTTATAGACAATCACATTTCTCTGGACCTCCTGCTGGCCAATGAAGGTAAAATATATTCAAATGCCAGCACCTGTTGCTGCACTGATATTAATAAATCGGCAGGTGGAGTGATATATCTCCTACCTTAGAGAGAAAGCTGTGTGGCTCTCTAAGGTCTATATCGGTGGTACCTGAGATGTACTTAGCTGGCTTGGCTCTGGTTGGGAGCTTGTTTGCAATTTAGCCTTTAAATGGGTCTGATCATCCTGCTAGGAGTCAGAGTCATGGTCACTCTCATCTGAGGTAGCCTAAGAAGCATAGAAACTATTTGGTTCAAGCCCCTGCAGTTAATCAGTAGAGTTAATTAGGTAATCTAATGGGTGGCCTGAATTCCTGAAAATAATTCTTTCTTGGATACATGAAGGGTCAGGGATGGAGTTACTGAGAGACAGCTCTGCTACCACATGGCTTTACATGGCTTTATGTAGGCCAGTCAGGCAAGTCTGACCAGAGTCCTCCTGGAATGCCCTGCAATTCCTTTTGACCAGCGGGAGATAAACTTCTTGTGCGGAGCTGCCGTAAAACCATTTCTCATCCATCTCTCTCATTTCAGCTGAGCCTAGGACTTTGCATCTAACTCCATCTTCCTTCAAATACAGCTGCAAGCTTCTGTGTAAGTCTAGAAACTGCCTGGCTATAGTTGAGATGGCTTCTCAGTAGTAGATCAACCATCACTCCTGTCTCTGTCACTGGGTCCCTCCAGTTCAGTGTCCTTCAGTGGGACTAGAGATGTGGGGAGGTGACACCATCCTGGTGTTGTTTTTGCTGTGCAAGTAATAAATTGTCTAAATCCAGTTGAGCCTGTGGTCACCTTAATGGCTGATGCCACAGCCATTAAGTGTGGCAAACCAACCTAGAAGCTTTTGTTGTGATCCTTGTGGCTCTGTTAGCCACTGCACTGTTGCTTAGGGGCTGCTCAGCCACTTGTTACTTAGAAGGGTAGGATTTTCCCAATCTGAAGAGTGAATTAAGCCAGTATAATTCAGGGGAGAATACTCATGTGAAAAAGTAGGAGTGAGCAGAAGCAAGTATTTGATATATTGGGGCAGCTAAAGGCTGTAGGGATGAAGTAAGTGGAGAGAGATTGAAGACACAGGAAAAAGAAGAGTTCAGTAATATATCAAGGTAGTAGAGAAGAAGATACAGTGATGGAGACCAATAGCTTGGTAGAGAGAACCACTCTGGAAAGGAAGACACTCCCTTCCCTGGGACCAAAGAAGCCTCCTTCCTATCCTTTTCTATCATGGCACTCCCATTTTCTGGTCTATCTCTTACCAGGTCTCCTGACTATCTTGTCCTACTGTCACAACTTTCCCAATTGCCTAAAAATCCTTCAGTAGTTCCCCAGCACCTTCACATTTGATACTAATCACATTAGTATGTACCCTAAGTTTCTTCAAGTTCTGACCTCTGCCATTTTATTTTTAATTTAAAAAAATATGATTTTTAAAGGTTACTTTACATTTATAATTATTACAAAATATTGGCTATATTTGTTGTGTTGTACAATACATCCTTGAGCCTGTCTTACACCCAATAGTTTGTACCTCCCACTTTCCCACCCCTATGTTGCCCCTCCCCCTGATAACCATTAGTTTGCTCTCTATATCTGTTTGCTTCTTTTATGTTTTATTCACTAGTATGTTGTATTCTTTAGATTACACATATGAATGATATCATACAGTAATTTCTCTGTATGACTTACTTCACTTAGCATAATGCCCTCCAAGTCCATCCATGTTTCTGCAAATGACAAAATTTCGTTCTTTTTCATGGTTGCGTAGTTTTCCATTGTATACGTATACCACATCTTCTTTATCCATTCATCTGTTGATGACCACTTAGGTTGCTTCCATACCTTGACTGTTGTAAATAATGCTGCTATGAATATTGGGGTGCATGTATCTTTTCAAATTAGTGTTTTGGGGTTTTTTTGGTTATATACCTGGGAGTCTGACCTCTGCCTTTCTATCCAGGCTTATCTCCTATCACACTTTCACACACAATCTTCACTCCAGTTATGTTGAACAACTTACCTCTCTCTAATGGGCTAGGCAGACAGGGCTGCTGTGTATGGTTGTACAGACTGCACATGGAACATCTCCAAGAAGTGCCACACATATTGCTGATATTGTCAGTTTGTATAGTTATTAGAACTATTTTCTGGAAGATGGCAGTAGACTGTCCTATTCTAATAAAATTAATATGACAGATTTGTGACAAACAGAGTAGTACCTTGAAGAAAGTGTCAGTTTTATAAAAACTTGAACAAATATGTACCTCAAATCCTTGGTATAAGTTTTTATGTTTAGAATGTCCTCCAGCTGCCTTGTCCACCAGCAAACTCCTACTCATTCCACATAAGGAAACTCAAACACTATCTCTCTATCTCTTCAAATATTGTCAGGTATTTTTTATAGCTACTTATCTCATGGTCTAGAAATATTTGTGGTTCTTATCCCTCCTCTGAATTGTCTAGTAGTGGGTTTTTAATATCCATCTTTATTCATTTTATCCTGAATGAGCACATGAGGTGTTCTGGATCAGAGGCAAATTTCTTATTATCCCACAGTAAGTAAGAATTGCATGCTCCCCTCTCCCAGTTTGCCCCAGGCCTTACCCCTGGGACAACAAAGTGATGAAAAAGAATGGAAATTTCCTTATATGAGTGGCTAGATACTCTGTGGACAAAGGACAAGGGAAAATGATTTTTCTCTGCTTATAAAGGTAAAGGAGGCAGCTGTGCCCCTCCTCTCCTGGAAGGGTCTCCTCCTTACTCCAGATGTCTTCAAACTCCAGAGCCTAGGAATGTCTTCATTCCTAGTTGAAATTTAAATAACTAGAAAGATAACACTCCAGTCTTCCCAGCACCTTCAGAACTAACCTAGGTGCCTTTCCCAGGATATAATTTTTTGCTTTGGGGAAGATAAGAGAGGTTTTATTAACCCTTTGGATCAGAGCAGTTAGCTCTGTCATTAGGAAAACAAGCAGCTACAGATATAATATTTATAGTATGAGAAATATATCTAGGAAAAGTGAAAGAAAACATTCTCTGTAGTGCATACATTTCTGTGGCTTAGGAGGCTAGAGCCTCTTACAGGAACACTAAAAAGAAAAAAAAAAAAAAAACCCAGGGAAGTTTTATTTTCCCATTTCTAAAGCCTACATGAGTAAGGTCCCATGTCATAAAGATTTCTTCTGATTCCTTCTCCAGGACACACAGCCTTTGTCATTTTGGGAGAGTTACGTAAAATCTCCAAAACTCTATTTTCTAATGTATCCCATTGAGATAATAATAGCTATTTTTCAGCATTTGCTGTAGGAATCAAGAGGTAACAAATGACATGTTGGGAGAGCATTCCCCAGTTGCCTTCCATTTTCTCTGGGAAATGGAAAAATGGGTTCCATGAAGGGGTGAATAGGATAGAGAACATTTGAAATTACCACCACTGGAAGTGGAGAGTGGAGTCCACATAGATAAATTGGACAACATTGATTTATTATGGAGCAAGTCTACAATTTTCTCTCCCTGGCTTGAAAGCGCAAGGAAAGTGGACTCTGAGAATGACCCATGAATGGCGCTTTCTACCAGGATTCAAGAGCAGTGGCCATACAAGGAGAGCTCAGGGCTGAGAACATATCATATTCTGCCCTTTTCCCTCCCCATAAATATATGTTTGCAGTGGAGGTTTGTTAAAATGAGCACTCAATGATAGCTTGAATGGGAAAAGAGCCTGGGGTGAGGTTTCTAGGTGTGAGGTCTAGCACCATGCTTCTGGAGATGAGAGGCTGTATTTCCATACAGAAGCCTCAGGTTATATTTGGTAATAACTGGAAAATCTATCTCATCCCCTATCAACTTCTTCTGTAATCTGTCTGAGGTCTTCAATTGCCTAAATATATCACATCTAGGGTGAAAGTTTCGAAGGGAGTAGAAACAAAGTTCTAACTTCTAAGACCTTAGAAAATTTTGTAGTTATGATTGCACAAAACTGTAAAGGATGGAGGGTTCAATTATTTTCTCCCCTCTACCTGTTGGGAAAAGCAATCTGCCAAGGGTCCTGAGCATTTCTGTACATTATTTCTGGGTATGCCAAGGATGCAGAGCCCAGACTACTCTTTACTTGGGTCATTTCTCAGGGTTGGATTTGCAGCAAGCAACCTTGAGCAACCAAGTAATAGCTTCCTCCCAAAGAGTAGGATTGCTTACCAAACACTATAAAAGCAGTAAATTCCCTGAGTTCAATATTCCTTGGCTGTGACAGAAAACCACTGAGTATGTGGCAGCCACCTGGACCCCTCCTCTTAGACCCCATGGGATTTTGGGGGCATAAGAAACAAGTGCCAACATCATGCTAATGCTGCTTTGACATGCTCCTTTGTCTCTAATCCAGGCATCATCTATTTTCTGCTGGCATCCATGAAACAGTAACAGGCCCCAGACTCTTCACATATCCTGAAACTACTTGCCTACCTAAGAGAATCTTGACATTATTGGCATAATCTCCACCAACCTATGCCCTTCCTCCCATGAAAGGAAGCTGAGAGACGGGATGAGTCAAGTAACATAATAAACTTCTGAGAAGGTAAGGGAAAGAGAGCTAAAGGAAGAATGCCTTTTTTCATAATCCTTCTCATTATTTGAAATTATATACTGACTTATTTTATGTCTGTCTCTCCCAATAGAATGCACACTCCTGGAAGTCAGGGACCTTTTTATTTACCACTGTATCTTAATGAGTAAAGTAGTGTCTAGAAATGTTGAGGCTTAATAAATATTTGTTGAGATAATTAACAAATTATCTGGGCCCTGAGCCACCAGTTGGGATGAATTGGTAGTACTCATAATAGAAGTCTGTTTGCTCTTGAGCTGAGTTTAAAGATATTCCTCTTGTCTTTGTGAATCAGCGCCAAATCTTTGTGTTCCTACAAGGTCTTTTTAAAGTCCTTTAAAGAGAATTTCCCCCCAAATTATTTTGCTAATCACCTCAGTCACCAAAGGACATCCCATATGGGGACAGAAAGAAATGAACTCTATTTAGTGAGTGACCATTCAATGCTAGATACTAAGTACATAGATACTTTGCTTGTGTTGCCTCATTTAATTCTCACAACTCTACAAGATTAGTATACTGATATCTATTTCATATATATGTGTGTGTGTGTGTGTGTGTGTGTGTGTGTGTGTGTGTATGAACTTAGATACAAAGAGGTTAAATAACTTGCTTAAGGATACATAACTACTAAACTAGCTTGTTTTTTCTAGTTTCAAAACCCCTCCTCTATTTGCTATAGCATTCTATAGAGTTAATACTTTGCATCTTGTGTTATGGTGAATAGGTTTTCCAAAATAATATCTAGGATGTGTATCAGTAGGATTCAGTGCAAAAAAAAATAGAAACAATTCTAAATATTTTAAGCAGGAAGGTATTTAATACAAAAATCCATGTCAGGATTGGAGAAGTGCGTTAACAGACTAGGCCTGTAAGGATGAATGATTCCAGCATAATACAGAGTTGACCTATAAGTGGAGCTATTATTGCTGAGGATGACTGTAACACTGGGTTCAGAAACATAACCCTGTGATAGAAGGTGGAGTCAAAAAGCTACTACTCTCATAGCTGCCACAACTGCTGATTGTCTTCCACGAGGCTGAGTAATAAGCTATGGAACATTGCTCTAGAAAAATGTTTCCATGACCTTAATTATAAGAGAAGTACAGTCAGAAGTGGTCAGAAGGTTGCCTCAACTTCTCTTATGTTTTCTAAATCTTGCACAAGTATACCTAACTGGCAGACCAAATTCATATCCATAGCTCTAGGTGCAAAGAAGTCTAGGGCATTTTTTAAGCTTCCAGTCTCTGTATTATGAACGCCGCCATAAGAGGACAGTAGAATGGACATTGGGTGAGCGAACCTGCAGTACTTAGCCCAGGCAGTATTTGGAGAAATACAAATACTTCTACAGAGAGAATGGGTTAAAATGTTCAAAACTGACTCTGTCCAGGAAAACCTATATGATATGATTATTTATTTGAACTCCAAACTCCTAACATGCAACTCTTAATGGCTATGATTTATCCTGGGAAAAATGTTCCCTATGCATGTTAAGGCCAATAATATATCTAAATGTACACATATCAGAGATGAGAAAATTATTTGTGATGTGGAATCATTACTTTCATTTTTCCATAGCCTTTTGTTTGCTGACACTATTATTGGCATGAATTTTCAGAAGAGGAGGATTATTTCCAGCAGGCTCCAGGCCTTTCTCTGGATTCTCTTTTACTCTGATTTCTCATATGCCAACACAATACTCACATAGGGAAGGGCTTAACAATTTAGTACTCTAAAGCTTCAAAGACACAGCACATCCAAACATCTTACATGGAGGCCCCAGAGAAGTAAAAAGATTTGCCCAAGATCTCACGGAGACTAGACTAGAAGCCAAGTTCTCTGGCTCCCTGTCCAAAGCTTTTTTTCATCACAACATAACCAAGCCTTGGATTGTATGCTTCCTAAATACAGTGATATTGTGTATGTGTGTATGTGTGTGTGTGTGTGTGTGTGTGTGTGAGAGAGAGAGAGAGAGAGAGAGAGAGAGAGAGAGAGAGAGAGAGAGAGAGAGAGAGATTCCATTTATATCAAGTTCAATAACAGGCAAAATGAAGCTATACTTTTAGGGAAGCATACTCAGATGTTAAAGTATGAAGCAGAGCAAGGAAGTGTTAACTGTCGAAGTCTGATTAGTGGTGGAGGTGGGGAGTTGTTACTGGAAAAATGCACATGGGGATTTTGGGGATGATGGCAATGTCTCAGGAAACTCAGTTTTGTAAAACTCAAAGCTTAGTTTTTTAACCCAGTATAATGTATTTGACTTTTTTGTCTTTAATAACACTTAGTCTTAGTACTCACTGTATGAAAGAGCCAGGCTATGTGCTTTCCATGGATTATTTCATTTAACTCTCACTAGAACACGCTAATAGAGGCACTATTAGTATGCCCATTTTATAGACGAGGAAACTGAGGCATAGCCTTTACTAATCTGTCCAAATCCACACAGTTACATAGCAGAGCTGGTATTTGATTCATCAGGCCCCAGTGTCAGGTGCTTAAGTACTCTGCTAATGCTAGCCAACAGAAATTTTGTGGGTGAGTCTAATTATAGACCCCTTTATTATCATTATTTCATAGTCATAAAAGTTATAGTTATGAAAACCATATTAATAAGATAAAAATATGGTTGCAAAACTATACACATATACACACATAGAACTATGATTACATCTATGTTAAATGTATATATGCATAAGTATAAAAAGACCAGAATATAAAACACTAAGTTAGGATGATGAAAATATAGGTGCTTTTTCCCCCCTTTTTTGTTTTCCAAATTTATTGTAAAGTAGCCATATTAAATTTATAATGGGAAAATGTGCTCTAAAATAAACTTCCCATTTACCTGAAACATAAACTTTCATTTCTACACTCTCCTTTCCTGCAGCTTTGTATAATCTTTTAGAAGCCTCTTCTGTTCAATGAGTAACTTCATTACTAAATTGATGGCACCGGATCATTCTAGCTATGCAAATCACAGACCCACAGCCAGCTCAGGAAAAAGATTACATTAAAAATTAAAGCAACATGTGGAGATGTGGAGATAATGTGCTTACAATTATTTCTACATATTTAATATTTATGCAGTTACAAAGCCAGTCATGACAAATCTTAAATATTGAGTCATATTCCTTTTGCCCTCTAATATTTTTGACCTTGAACTGAGACTGCCAAATAATATATAAAAAATGGCTGTGGGAGAAGCATTTCTTTTGGCCTATAAATGATAAATGCTTTTTTCTTAGAAAGTGATCTCATTTCTTCCTAGCCTTTGTTTATTTTCAATGCCTTGTATTTTTTTTAACTCTGTTGCATTCTGATCACCCTTGAAAGCGCTGGGCTTTCGGTCTTCCACAGTTTAGTTGTGTCGTTTTCTGGTGCTGCTGCTGCTGTGATGTGTTTTCTGTCAGAGGAAATTTACAGGCACATTAGCCTACTTGACAGGCACAACAAGCCACAGGCTCTCCTAAGGAGAAACAACCACGTGCTGTGGTGAGGTTTTCTGTGTCTCTCCATCTCACCTTCCCTCTTAAACCTTAGCACCCCACCATGATTCAGATACAAGTCCCCACCACTTTTGCTTGTAGATATCGCCTTGGGTCCTGGATTTAACTCTCTGGTTCCTGGTGACAGCAGTACATTGGGTCCTGCAGTAATTAATTCATATTTCGGCAACAATCTGACTATAGCAGTTTGTGGATAAAGCCCATGTCTTCACTTAGAGCCATATAGATACCAAGTAAGGAACTGGTGGGAACTTTTCTGTTCCTGTGATGAGTCATTGACACAAAGGGTAAAGTAGCATCCAAAAACTATACAAAGGAAAAGCACTATCATTACATTTTATGGAAGGCGTTTAGAGAGAAAATTCTCAAACACTCAATTTACTTTTCTCCATGTGCCATAGAAAAATGGTCAACAAAAATCAATGACTTACTAAAAATTCAAAAACATAAAATGAGACATAAATGAAAGGGTAAACTGTTTCCTTGGCAGATTCCAAATAAATTAGAGTACTACCATACAGCCACTGGGGAGCCAAAGGCCTGTGTATTTTAAGTTTAATATAGATTATGTTGCCCCTGAGGGAGTAAATCTGCTAAGATATAGCAGTTCTGGTACATTCGGACCCTGACTTCATGCCAAGCCATCTCTTCAATTTATGATCTTCCAGACCTTTTAAATAATTTTTGAAGGGTGATTTTATTTTGAGAATATTCCCTTTATCCTTGGTATATTTGACCATACACATGTAACTATGTAACCTACAGAAATTATTAGAATAGTCCAAAATCACATGTAAGTTTCTTGCTTGATTCTCTGTCAAGAAGCAGACATGTTTACCAAGCCAATCCATAGCGTTGGTCTGAGCTGCTCTATTTATTGAATGAGTAAATACATAAATGAACTTTGCATTATCTGGAAACCAGGAATAGGTGGTTTCCTGGTAGATTTATTTTTTAGAGAATTAACTAGGAACATTGTTAGTTTGTCCCTGTCCTAGTCATTTCAGGCTTCTGTAAAAATATAGACTAGGCAGCTTACAAACAGCAGAAATCTATTGCTCACAAATTTGGAGTTTGGAAATCTGAGATCAGGGTGCCAGCACGGTCGGGCGAGGGCCCTTTTCCAGGATGCAGGCTTCTATTGAGTCTCTAAGTGGCCGAAGGGGCTAGGGAGCTCTGTGGACTCTCTTTCTTCATAAGAGCACTAATCCCATGCATGAGGGCTCTACTCTCATGACCCAAGCACCTCCCAAAGGCCCTACCTCCTATACCATCAACTTTGGGGGGTTAGGATTTCAAAATATAAATTTTGTTGAAAATGAAATAGTCAGGCCATTGCAGGCCCCCTTTCCTTTTTTCTCTTTCTTGGGGCCATGCTCTCCCAAAGGTTTCAGTATAGCCACCTGCAGCTGTGTTCTCACCTATGCCCTCTGTCCCTCCCCATCCTTAAGAGGACAAATGAAAGTTTTTTGGTTCTGGCAGCCTGGTGGTCCTTGGAGAGACTGACTCATTCCTCAGACTCCCTAAGAGTGAGAGCAGACCATACATTCCTATCTTTAGATTGACTCTTCCTTAGTCTGGTTTTCTGCAATGACAGTGGTTCTCCTCTCTGCCTTTTGATCCTCTGTAGTGACTGCAAGGATGAGAAGAGAGACCTAGTTTTCCAGGTTGTCAGGATGACTAGAGGTCTTTCCAGCTAGTTCAGAGCAATGGCAACAGGCACCATTAATCTTGCCCACCATCTGGAAAATACAGAATACCTGAAGAGCAGGAATTATTTATCCTCACACAAAGAAAACCAAGGTGCCAGTCACTGGACTTTATATATAGCCATTCTCCATCTAAATGTCTTTAGAAGTAGAATTCATTAATCTAGGGTGATTTGAGGAAGATTCTTCCTGAAACAAGAGGCCAATTTAGATAAAACTCAAGGTGTCTTTAAACTCATTTTTGTTTGTTTTGTTTTTTACCTGAAAAGGTCATAAAAAATGGATAAATTTTCATAAATAATATAAATTTCTGTCTGCATCTAGTGGGAGATTTCCTCTAATTTTAACACTGAAATGTTTTAACAAATAATCATCAAATGCCTATTATGTGCCAGGCAGGCACTGTTGTAGATGCTGGAAATATAGCATAATGTGTACATTAAATCTCCAATGTGAAGACTGCATACAGACGCTGAGAATTCTTCAGGCTCTCTGATGAATCCATTCACATTTTCTGTACCCGTTCATACTTTAAACTGTAGTCAGGTGAGCTCTCTAAACTGGGTTTCACTTGCCTCCCTGATCCCCTAGGACTAAACCAAAGGTATTAAATCCCAGCTCCTTCATCCCCAACCCCAGCCTAGTGGATGCATTTTCAGTGGGATGGGTGTATCCAGGAGTAGAATTTTATCAGGCCCCCCAAGGGCCTGAGGAGTTTTTCTTTCAGTACCAAGAAGTCTTTCCTGAAAGTCAGCATCCAGGTAGATTAACTGACAAGAAGGACCCTAAAACATGGAAGCATTTGCCAGTCTGGACATCTGCACTGATAGCTATCTGGGGAGCTACTACAAAATGTATGGAGGGGGAAAATTACTCATTTGGAATCCTGGCTGTCAAAGAAAATCCAAACCCAGGAGCTTTTCTCCTAAGAATCCCTGTGACATTTTATTCTTTAAATAAATTCTTTAAATAAATCTTTTCTTCCTCTCTTTAGGTAAGAGATTGACATTTTAAGATCAATCATGCCTCTGCTTTTCAGGGTTGGTAGACTTAGAACAGGATAAATGGAAATTAAGCAAAATTTCCATTTTTTTGAATAAAAATGCTCAAAATAGCTATATTCTAACTCAGTATAAAAGAGGGATGCTCTTCCTCCAGTGGTCATTCTCATTACTATGGTTATCTCAAGACCTTTCGATGTCAAAATTTCACCCTGTTTTCTCTAAAAGAACCATTCTGAACATACGCCTGCTGTTTGAATAGCAGCAGAAAGCAAAGGAATCTCATACTATGTTTTTCTCCATCATAGCCAAGGATGCTTAGGTGCTTCTGATATAGTCACAGGTCACCAGCTTTTCTAACCCCTCATCGTCATGGGGTGTTTCACCTTGTTACTACAGGCTATAGTTGAATTCTTTCCTCCTGTTTATATTATTCAGCAGCCCCCTTCTTGTTCATAATGGTCTTGTTGAAATTGGCTAGCCTCTCTGAGAAGCACATTCGTTCAGTGTTTTTAAGTAAGTTAAAATGATGTTTTTAATTATTAAGGTTCTCAGGCCATTCAGTTAGTCAATACACATTTATTGTGAGTCTACTACGTGCTAGGCATTGGAGGAGGTGTTGGGTACTGTAGAATTCCAGGGAGCATGCTATGGTCAAAGGAGAAACTAGATGAGGTCAGGAGGTGCCATTCTAATAGAAACAGCCTTACCCCTGACATGTGTGTCCTGGGCAAGGCCGTCAAACTCTGGGATTCCAGTTTTCTCACATGCAAAATAGGGGGTGGACAGAGCTTCTCTAACTTCAGACCCTAACATTCTGTGATTACTTCTGGTTTGGTTTACTCATCGCTCTGGAAACCCAGTAGCTTCCCAAAGGTGAATGCTTTTATAAGCCTTCCCAAAGGGTCCTAATTCTAATCCAAAGAGCAGTTTTGTGCTAAACTGAATGCTTTTCAAAGACCCAAGAAGACATTTAAAGACAGGGTACCTATATGTTTTTCACTTTACTGTATATTTGAGCATATTTTCCCCAAAAATGCTTAGCCACTTTCTATTTGCTAGGTAGTATAATGGAATAATTTCCAAGTGTGGAGGTTCATTTAGAATTCCAAACACCATGGTCTAATCTCTCCAGGATAATAATAAATCAAAGATACAAAAATAAGCGATGAGTCCAGGTAATTCTGCACTTAAAATAGTGACAGTTCATCAGGGCATGTTAAAACTCCCTAGTTCTGTGCCATTTCAGTAGTTCCAACTGTTTTCAAAGCATCTGAGACTATTATTGTTATGTATTTATTTGTATTGACAACAAAATGAATGCTTCCTTATTTGCAAGCCACTAGATAGTCTTCTAATATAATGTGAAAATTACTTTTTCATCTATTTTCTCACTATTTGACATGTATTTTATAAATTTTTTTTTAAATGCATCTCAATTTGCAAAGCATGCAATGGTTTGGTATTGGGACTAGGCAAATTATTTGAAATTCAGCATGATTCCCCAGTTTCTAACATAAAAAAGCAAGGGAAATAAAGGAAACTTTGTATTGTTTTTTAGACCTCATCTTCCTGCATTTGTGGTTAGTTCATTTCAATTTTTTGTATCAAAATACTATAGTAACTTATCATATACCATTGATCAGAGGGAGGAGATTTCCTCTTTCTGTTTCTTAGAAAAGACTCCACATATATATCGCACATTAAAAAAAAATTTTTTTTTAAATGAAGAACAGGTAGTAAGGTATGAGTTATACTGAGTAGCTCTATTTCCCTGACTTCCTAATAACATTTCATGGTTTTCCCTCCTTTCTTTCCCCCTCTCACTATAAATATCAGGGCTGATGACTGACTTTTACTGCTGCCTTTCATGCAAACTCCTCAGGCTTGCAAATCAGCTACTGATTCCAGGAAGCATCTCCCTGTCTCCTGTCCTTGCTCACACAGTTTTCTAATGGAGCTAAGGGGCCACAGAGGATACACAAACATTTTGTGGCATGTTAATTTGAATAGTAAGACTCAAAGGGTGGATGTTAGACTCATTGCATCAGCTCATTTCAGTCCCCTTGGTGCATGGCACAAGGCAGCCATCCCCTGAACATTTTGCCTATTGAGAGGATGGCAAAAGGGCAACCTGGACAGGTGACAAAAATGGAGAAGGAAAACAGAAATGTTTGCTGAAAGCCTTCCTGCAAGCAGAAATTCTAATCCCTACTTCAAATACTGTTGCTCTTTTAAAATGACATTTCAAGGTACTTTACCTTTCTAAAATGAGTTATCTTCCCTAATAATGATCCCATATAACATTCTATTATACATATCCTCTAACTTTCTCATAGTACTTTACACTCACATTCTTGTTCTGCCTAATCAAAACTTATGAAGCAGGTTTAGTGGATCTGTTGGCGGGGTGTGTGTGTATATATGCACACATATATATCCAAATGCCATGTTGATTTAGAAACATAGAAGAATGGAATAATTAACCATGGTAATTAGCATTTTTGAGAACATACGATGTGCCAGGGACTGTTCTCTCTCTCTTGCTTGCTCTGTGTCTCTCTCTCTCTCTCTCTCTCTCACACACACACACACACACACACACACACACACACTCATTCTCATTTAACACAATTTGAGGTAGAAACTGTTAGCTCCATTTTCTAGGTAAGGAAACTGAGACACAGAGATGTTAAGTGACTTGCTCAGGGTAACACAGCAGAGGGTATCAGAGCAGGACTGCTAACCCAAGCACTACACTCCTTTGCCTAAAATTGAGATGCTCCACATAGCCCAAAAAGTGACACAATGTGTGTTTTCTTTGGGAAGTTGGTTCCAAACATTAACTAAACTTGAGTGTTACTGCCAAACTTCTGAATTTTATGACAATTTTATCCCCTCAAAAAGTGACAGTTCTTAGAGTTATAGCTCCTAGAAACAAACTTTTAAACCTCAGGCTCTTGGACTGTGCTGGCTGATATGATAGCACATTGGCTATTAAAATTAAATTCAAAATAAATTAATGTAAGGCCCCCAGTTGCACTAGCCACATTTCAAATGCTCAATAGCGGCATGTAGCTAGTGTCCACTCTGCTAGTCAGCACAGCTATGGGACATTTCCACCATGATAGCAGCAGTGCTCCAGGAGACACATAACTGAGGAGACACAAAAGAGTAAATGATCCTTGAGTCCCTTCTAGAAAAGGCACTGACATGTGTTTCCAAGGAAGAACATTTATTGAGTGCCTGCTCTTGGCCAGGCACTGTGCTAGGTGCCAAGGGTACAATGATCCCTACCGATTGATGAGGCAGACATGATCTCTGCCCTTCCTGGAACTCACAGTCTCTGTCTGAGCCAGTCACCAGAATGAGCACTGCAGTGATAGGGAAGGTCTAACATGCTAGGAGACATAGAAAACCTAGAATATGTGGGATTAGGGGTCAGTTAAGACTTTCTGGAGGAGAGAGGAGTCTAAACTAAGGCCTTGACTTTGAGAAAGCTTAAGAAACAAATACAAGAGGAAAAGTGTTCTGATCGAAGGAACAGCCTGTGTGAAGACTCATAAGGGAAGAGAGCATGCCATGTTTTGGAGAAGTTTAAAGAAGTCAATAAAATTATTTATTCTGTTTTTTAGGATCAGAGCTTGAATTAAAAAGAAAGAAAACTTTTTTTTGCATTGTCCAAATTACTTGGCACAAAGGGAGGGCAGTAGAGAAAGAAAAAACAGAGGGTAGTTCAGAGCAGGTATGCAGGAGCCAGAAGTGGCTAGTAGCTATGCCCCCCACCAAGTGCTCCAATATGAAGAATGTGCTTGGAGAGCAGCCTTGGCATGATAACAGCAACATGGCAGCCATTTTAGATGAAGGGCATGTACCAGATATCCTTCTGGGCAGTTCAATAGCATTATTTTACTCAGTCCTAATCATAAACATAGCTATTTTCCTACATTTACATAATTAGAAATTGGTAGAGCAACCCATGAGATAGAACAACCCAAACTCACAAACTCTTTATTTATTTGCTTGAATACCAAGCTGTATAGGCTCCCCGGTTATTGCTTCTTCCCTGTCCCAGGCTAGTACCACCTGAGATGACCAGGTAGAGGAATGGTTTAACTGACATGAAGACATGGAAGCTAAGTCAGAGAGTGGAACTAAGAAAACCTGTGCTACAGAGAATTAATTTCCAAAAAAGAAACAAATGACTAGGGAAAATGCCCTATCTCTCTTTCAGAACTAATTCCTATAATGATTAACCATTTACCACTAGTGATTAAGCCCAATAGAAGAATTTTGTTTTTTAGAATTTTCCAGAAAAGCACTAAACTAGAAACACTTGTATTTGTCATCTTATCCAGCAATATTCAGACTGACTCAAAACATTTATGACTTACAGTCAGATAGTTCAAGCCAACTTTCTTCACAAACTTCCCTCTAAGATTGCCTCAATCTGTTGAAAACTGTTTTATGACTCAACCCAGCTAAAATTCCAGCAGCGCATATCTTCGGGTAAAACGCTTCATTCACATCAAGCAGTAATTAAATGTGCAGGGCATGAAATAAGCAGCAAGTTTGGCTTCAGAGCCATCTTGCAATCTGTAAATGATCCAAGATAGACCATATGCCTTTAAATCTAGATGACTGTATACGTATCCAAGAGAAAGCTAATTGCCATTTCTGCATGAGAGTCATCAAAAGATGAAAAAAGACAGATTTATGTAGCTTGTCTGATAAATGTATGTTAATATATATGTCCATTGAGGTTTGAAAAACTGCCCTTAACTTTCCCTATTGCGTTCTTGATTCCATTCTTCTAGAAAAAACATTCAAATTGACAACTCAAACCAACAGTATTCTTCAGTAGCTCATTGCATTGGACTAGGGTAGCTGTTTGGACAGACAGTTTTCCTCTCTCTAGCAAGGGTTGCCACCCTCTTCTTTTGGCTTTTTAAGGAAACTTTCCCCCCACTTCACACTGGGACTATCCACCACTGTGCCACCCTGACTCCTGCACATGCTCACAATGCTTGGGTAGGGAGGTGGGAAATTGGTTCAGTCATGAACATGTGACATATGGAGCATGCCCCACCCTGAATCTTCCCTGGGCTTGTTGTGCACACATGGGAAGGAGAAGTCTTCCATCCATAGGCTTGCTAAGACAGGAGGGTGTGAGAATGGAGCCGCTGGTGTCATCTTGCTACCGAATGAGAAGAACCTATGTGAGAACAGTCAGGCAGGGTAAAGCAGAACTGGGAGATGGAGACAGAGTCCTGACCACATTGTTTGGGCCCCTGGATTCCTTCATGTTTGATGTCACTTCATGAGTATTGAATGAGTTAAGCAGTGTCTGGTAACACAGGAGGTGCTCAATAAATGTTATTTGCCATCTCTTTTCCTCCCTCTTTGACTTTGGCAGCTGCCAGACAAGGATTCAAACCATCTTTGGCAGCCAGCACTTCTGTTTCTTGCTTTTAGAGGAAAGCCAATCAGACAGGCTGGAAAATGATGAGCACAAAGTCAGCACCCTAGAGCAATGCAAGCTCCCTCTGCATCTGACAGATGTCTCTTTGGAAACAGCCATTCTTTGCTCAGTGCACTCTCATAGCTTAGACAACAGCCCAGCCATACTAAAGCTGGTACAAAAATGGCACTCTATTACCTAGGGAAGGAAGGAGATGACTTGGTCAAACCATAAAGTGGGAGCTACTACAGGAAGCAGGCTTGCTACATAAGCACCTCAGAATGCAGTTTTCCAATGGCCAATTGGATGAAGGTACTAATCTGTGCTTGTTTGGCTATTTGCCAGTGGTACCATTCTGTAGAAAGCAGGCAACCCAGACTGTTAAAAATATAGAACTTAGCAACCTGACACAGTGTTTAATCTCATGAAAACCAGACATCATGGTGGTTATTAGTGCTAAATATTAAGTGATCTAAAATTCAGTTAAAATAGGGCAAATAAAACCATCACTACTGAGTGATGTTTGCAAAACATGCATCCTCTCACCCCTGCACAGTTTTGCAGAAAAACTGTTTGCTTGCACAATAAATGCTGGTGGTTGGTTGATTAGCAAATTGAGTTGTTTATGTGATACAATCCCTGTAGTACGAAAGTCTTAAAAGTAATGTCTGAGACCTTATGTTTGTGATATTTTCAGACTCAATAAGCAATGTCATAAAAAATCGTAGAATTTAGAACTGGAATGGATCTTAAAGATGAAAGAAGTTAAGGCTCAGAAAGGTTTAATGAGTTGTTAAATGGCAAGGTGGGGACCTTAAGCCCTGTCTTCTGGTTTTTAGTTGGACATCTCTGTCATATGGCATTCTCTCATAGATGATAGCACAGAACATGAGAGTTGGGAAGGATCCTTTACATCATCTAATCCAACCTGCTCATTTATAAGTAAGAAAATGGGGACCAAAGAGATGAGGTTCTCTCTGAAGTTCAGTAAGGAATTAGGCTAAAATTTATTGACTCCTGGGTAAGTATTCTTTATGAAACTTAGTTTGGTAAGTTTGACAAGTTATCCCACCATTTAATTTCTGTCAGAGGGCAAACAAATTAACAAACACCCAGTAATCACCAGAAAAATCTGGCAGGGGTTAAAGTCTGGCAATAAAATTTTTTAGAGAAACAGGGTCTCTCAGTCAAGTAAGTGTGTGGTGAAGTATAAATAAACAACTGAGCTGAAAGACTATAATCTGCCAGGTGTTTTGTGGTATTTTATTTTTCCCATAGTCACTGAGATCTGAAGGCTGCTGCTATTTCTGATAATGAAACCTTGCTGGCTTCACTAAGAAGGCCTTTCAATGGCCTACAGCATCAAGTCTTTTCTCTGTTCCTGGTTCCTAATTTATTCTGATACGGTAGACGGGGTTAAGCGAAGAGTATTTGTGTTGTTGTCATAATTTAAAGTTCACTGCTTTCTAACTTCCTGTAGGATGCGCGTATACCAGGTGGAGTCTGCAAAACTGTTGATAAGTCTCTCTCCCCCATCCGCCACCCCCGACTCTCTCTCTCTCTCTCTCTGAAAATTCGAAGAGTTAAGTCATTCTATCTAAGGAAGAGGGGGAAGGAGAGAAGCAAGCCTCTGAGTTGCCTGTCCGCCTACAGAAGAACATTAACATTGTTAATCAGCATTACAGGCTTGGCTTTGCTTCCCAGGGAAATGGTAGGTAGAGACAGAAAATGTTTTAATCCTTTCCAAGCAATGTTGTCCTTGGTGATAGCCAGGAAGGAGTGATTTTTTTCTTTTCATTTATACCTTTTTAGCAATCTTGTACAGTTTTGAGTTACTAACAGTAAGAAGCAAACTTGTCAAATAATGTCATGTCAGGTTAGTGAGGAATTATCAACTGCACTGTGCCCAACATTGTCCTAAGCCCTACCTGTGAGGCAAAAAATAATATTGTCTTTGCCCTTGAAGAATTCACCGTCTTCTTAGAGCAACAATATTTAATAAAAAAAACAATAAAATGTTGTTCTCCCTTGGGTATAGTGAATTCTGGTACAGATGACCCTTATCCAGTGGGGCATGACTTGTGGAAGCGGTCAGAAGGCCAGGGAGGATAAGAAGGTTCTGATGAACCCAGGATGAACATGAAGGCTGTTTCACATGACCTCATGACTGGAGTCATGTTTTTTTTTTGTTTTTTTTTTCCTGTTTGCTTTGGCTCCTGCAGCAAGGACTCTGAGGCTGCAATGTAAAGGGTCCCTCATCCCACACTCTACCCCTTGTACTGTATGTGGTCTGTTATGTGGCTTAGAAAGTGGTGGTCTCAAACAAAGCCTCAGGGAAACAGTATGAAACAGCCCCTTGATAATCTTGCTTGAAATACCTTTGGCCTCAGACCCAGGGACTGTTATGGATCTGAACAGATGCTTTCCTCTGATCCTAAGTGATTAGCCTTAGATCAAACCTGCAGTCTCGACTGTCTTATTATGAAGAATGAGATGTGGTTTTGGTTGCTGTTGTTTTCCTTATATTTTTACTTCCACAGCCTACATCTTTATCTTTTATGCAAATAACTCCCTTGATGGATCCACTCTATTTGTTCTTCAGTTATATTCTGATTTATCTGAGTCTTGGGTAAACAAAGCTGAGGCAGCAGTCACAACCCTAGAACAAAGAATAATAGTCAATCAAACCATTAATTCTGTTGGAGCAAAGTAGATGTACCTGCTAGCTGTTGGTTCTGAACTGCTTATCCCGTTACAGTTACTAGCAAGGACTTGGGAGACACACGCAAGCTAGTGGGGGTTCCCAAATAAGTTATTTAACTTCTCACAGTCTTTGCTACCTTATGTCTAAAACAGAAACAATAATAATCCTACCTCCTAATGATGTCAGGAGGATTAAATGTGGTACTACACACAAGGTGCTAAATACTGTGAATAAGCAATTTGGGCTTTTATTTTGATCATTATCCTTAACACTGATCTTAATGTCCTTTCAGTTCAATTTACTGTATCAAAAAATTCTGGGGGTGAGTCAGAGGAAGGCCACAATGTGCTCTGCCATTAGTCAAAGAAGAGGGAATGCTGAATTTAGCCTCAGACCCATAACAGTTGAACTCTAGCAGAACTTTTACTGTTCAGTCAGCAGTCAAATCATACCATATGATAAAAAGAGCAGCAAAGTACCTACTACTACTCCTCACCCTAACAAATCAATTATTATTTTTTTAAGTTATTTATCAAGTTTGTTGTTATTTGTTATTTTTCAAGTTTGTCCATCGTCAAACATAATTTTGCCGTTGCATGTGTAGCAGTTTGGATTCATTCAAAAAAGCAAATAAATCCCCTAATGAGCAATTATTGACTGCCTACTAAGTACCAGGCACTATTCTAAGGTGCTGAGAACACAAAGAAGAAAACACCTTGAAAACTGATAGTCAATCGAAATAAAATATTGGTTTTTGTTTTGGTAGTGTATTTTTTTTTCCACAGCATAAGTGTTTTCACATGTTGCTAGAGAGGAATAGAGGAAGAGTCAAGAAACAGAAGATAATGCATATTTCAGAGCTGGTAGTAAAATAGAGAAGTGACTGGAGAATGCCTGACCAATCCGTGCATAATAGCTGAGCCCATTCTAAGAGGCATAGGAATATCCTGCATTAGGAATCATTTATGTTACAGAAAAGGTAAAAATAGGAGTGATACAATAAAAAAAAAAAAAGAAAGGAGTTCATGTGACACATGCATCGTGGGATAGGTGCAATAGTGATGACTTAAGAAATAAATAAAAATAAGTAAAGAGTAATTAAAAGTATGAAAAGGGACTATTTGTGAAATTGAGGCCATTAAGGAAATGAAAGAGATGAAAACTCAACTCATACTTAAAGATAAACTTGTTCGTATTCACTATTAGCTTTTTGTTGGTAGGTACCACAAAATGGGGGGATGTCAACCAAAAAAGAGAACCCTATCCATTAATAGAAAGGTAAGAAGTCAATTTCCACTTAAAAAATTGTATAACACTCAAAAGCAACAACAACAAAAATCTCTACAAAAATAAATAAGTGGGAGGCATTTGGCACATTTTATGGGAGATTTTTTGAATCCTCCTTTGCACTTTGAATTATCTTGCTGCTATTATTCCGTTTTTTATGGGAATCACACAGACAATTATGCAATGTACACAGGCTAAGTTGAGATCTTACTGATCCATGGCCTTTTTTTGCTAAGCATTCATTGTCATCAAAAAGAAAATTATATAATTGGCCATCAAAATGATAAATTTTCCTAAATTGTAGTAAATTCTCACCCAGAAATGAAAGCATAAGTGTATTTTACTGACAAAAGTCCTGATGCTAGGAAGCTTATTGCTTTAGTTAACTGGTTTACGGAACACTGCTAAAGAAGTAGAGTATGAATTATTAATGGGACAGAGGCTGGCATGGGTTGGATATTGGTGAATTTCAAGTCTTTCCTCCAGTCAGTTGATATCCGTTACTCAATAATAGGATGGACAATCCGTGATTTTATTAAAAGTAATCTAGCATATCCCATGCTCTTGGATTGGAAGAATTAATATTGTTAAAATGGACATACTACCCAAAGCAATCAACTATTTTATGTGATCCCTATCAAACTACCCATTACATTTTTCACAGAACTAGAACACATAATCCTGAAATTTATATGGAACCACAAAAGACCCAGAATTGCTAAAGCAATCCTGAGGATAAAGAACAAAGCTGGAGGCATAATCCTCCCAGACTTCAGACAATACTACAAAGGTACAGCAATCAAAACAGCATGGTATTGGCAACAAAAACAGACATATGGATCAATGGAACAGAATGGAGAGCCCAGAAATAAACCCACATAGCTACAGTCAATTAATCTTTGACAAAGGAGGCAAGAATATAGAATGGAGAAAAGACAATCTCTTCAGCATGTGGTGTTGGAAAGCTGGACAGCCACATATAAATCAATGAAGTTAGAACACTCCGTCATATCATACACAAAAATAAACTCAAATGGCTTAAAGACTTAACTATAAGATGTGATACCATAAAACTCCCAGAAAAGAACATAGGCAAAACATTCTCTGACATACATCATAGCAATATTTTCTTAATTTCCCAAGGCAATAGAAAAAAGAAAGCAGATAGAATCTAATCAAACTTATAAACTTTTGCACAGCAAAGGAAATCATAAACAAAATGAAAAGGAAATCTACAGAGTAGGAGAAAATATTTGCAAATGATGCAACCAACAAGGACTTAACTTCCAAAATATACAAACAGCTCATACAACTCAATAACAAAAAAACGAACAACCCAATCAAAAAAATTGGCAAAAGACCGAAAGAGACATTCCTCCAGAGAAGATATCCAATAGGCACATGAAAAGCTACTCAACATCTAATTATTAGAGAAATGCAAATCAAAACGGTAATGAGGTACCACCTCACACTGGTCAAAATGGCCATCATCAAAAAGTCAAATAATAAATGGTGGAAAAAAATAAAAATAAATAAATGCTGGAGAGGGTGTGGAGAAAAGGGAACCCTCCTACACCGTTGATGGGAATGTAAATTGGTGTAGCCACTATGGAAAGTAGTATGGAGGTTCCTTAAAAAACTAAAGAGATACCATATGATCTAGCAATCCCACTCCTGGGCATATATCTACATAAAACTCTAATTCGAAAAGATACATGCACCCCATTTTTCATAGCAGCACTATTGACAATAGCCAAGATATAGAAGCAACCTAAATGTCCATCAACAAATGAATGGGTAAAGAAGATATGATATACATATATATATATATATATATATATATATATACACACATACACACACAATGGACTATTACTCAGAAATAAAAGAGAATGAAATAATGCCATTTACAGCAACATGGATAGACCTAGAGATTATTACTAAGTGAAGTAAGTCAGACAGAGGAAGACAAATATCATATGATATCACTTATTTGTGGAATCTAAAAAATGATACAAATTAGTTTATTTACAAAACAAAAATAGACTCACAGACATAGAAAACGAACTTACTGTTACCAAAGGGGAAAGTTTGGGGAGGGATAAATTAGGCGTTTGGGATTAGCAGTTACAAACTACTGTATATAAAATAAATAAGCAACAAAATCCTACTGTATAGCACAGGGAACTATATTCAATATCTTGTAATAAACTATAATGGAAAAGAATCTGTAAAAGATCATATATATGTATATGTGTGTGTATTTGTGTGTGTATATATATATATATACATATATATATATATAACTGAATCACTTTTGGGTACACCAGAAACTAACACAACATTTTAAGTCAATTATACTTCAATAAAAAAGTAATCTACCAAAAAAACCCTCAAAATATCTTGAATGTTAATAAATTGAAGACTAAAAATTATAATACATCCAATGCAATGCAGTACTAACAGCTATTAAAATAACATGTACACCCAAATGTATTTAAATATTTTACAGAAATCACATAATTAGGATGGATAGATAAGATGTAGATACTCAAGATGTAGAAAGATATTCAAGGTAGCTATTAAGTGAAAAAATAATTCTAGTTATATAATGGTATCATATATATACCTTTTTAAAGGGAAAATACATATATAAATATAATTATTTCTGGAAGGATACACAAGAGATTGTGAACAGTGACTACCTCTAGGAGTGAAACTGTGGTGAGAGGTGTATTTATACTTTTCAGTGTGTATATATTCATATTCTTTAAATTTTTAGACATGAGCATGAATTACCATAATAGTAAACTAGTTTAAAGCTGAGAAAAAATTAATAAAAAACTGTAAGGACAGTTAATGGCAAATATCAAATATATCAAAGAAAAAAACTGTAAGTTTAACAAAGGGAAATCATTATTTGGTCAAAAAGTGAGATAAATAATTTTCAGTGGAAATAAATTTATCTCTTGGTTCTAAAATAAAACAACCAGAAAATAAATGCTGAACAATACAGTAAACACATTAGTTGCCATGTGTTAACAGCACTAAATTACCAACAAAACTGTGAAGCTAATGGTTCCCTTTCAGTCAGTTGCTTTAATTATCAAGAATCAAATATATAAATGAAACTTGAGTCTCCCCATGAATATGCATCTAAAAGACAGAAGGCTTCTTCCCTTCTTCCTAACTACACTTACTCACAGCTCTGCCATCACTGTCAGCAGATGCTCACTACTGAAGGGAAATTTAATTTCATGACCTACTTAAAATATTGACATCTAAATGTAGACATTCCTTTCATTGGAATAACTGCTGTGACCATACCCTTACATGGAAAAGACAAATTCAAAGGAATATATACATTTTGGAGTATGTCAAATGGTGACTTAACATGTGGCATTTGGAAAGGATAGGCTTTGGGGTAGTAGGAGGTATCTCCTTGCTTTACTCTTTTTGGGCCAAATCATACCTGTTGTCAGATGTGTCTACTGCTTCACTCCTTTCAGGATTCATGTTAATATCACAAGGGATTCTTGTAATGCCGAACTTTATGATAACAGTGGAAGGGGCAAAATAAGAATGCCTGAATCCACACTGGGGAATGAATATATGGGATCATAAATAGGTAATTAGGCACACAAATACTATATGGTCTGTCAGTAATCCCAGATTATGCTCATTAAAGGATTGGTGAAGTCTTGAGCCTGGTCCCATTTGGATTCTCACCTTCTTCCATGTCTTCCACTGATCCTCATCCAAGTCCTTTTACTGTTACCAGTAACTACTATTATTAATGATGATTCTTGTTACCATATATCGTGAACCTAGCATATGTCAAGCACTGTGCCAACCACATTGCATGTATTTTCCAATTTCTTATAACTCCATAAGGAAGTAAGGGCTCAGAGAGGACACACAGGTAATAATTGTGAAAGCTAAGATGGGAGCCCTAGTGTACCACTTAGGGTTCTGGATCGCAAACGGTAGCTCTCATTCTGGTTAACATAAAGCAGAAGAGTAATTCATTGAAAGGATATCAGAAACATCACAACATCTATGTGTATCCTTCCAGAAATTATATATACATGTGTTTTTCCCCTTTTAAAAAAAAGTATACTATTACACTGGAGAAATAGGCTTAGAACTAAGCAGAGGGTCAAAGGAGAGCCTAGGTAGTCAGAAGCTCAGCCCAAATTATGCCACTTGTTCATAATAGAAAAAGAAATGTAGACAGTGAATGGCCATGAAGGAGAATGGCTGAATAAATTATGATGGAATTAATTGAATGTAATGCAGCCACTAATTAAGATGAATAACACTCTCCCTGGTACCTTGGATAAATTTTCATAAGGAATTGCTGATTAAGAAAAGTACTTATACCAGAAGTGATTGGCTGAGGTGGGAATGGGAGGGAGGGGTTGCAGGATGAGGGTTGATGGAAGCAAGCAAAAAAAGGCAAGGAAAAAAATCTAAGAAGATACACCATATGTGTATGATTATATTTCTACATTTATGTAAAGTTGTGTTTATGTAATACATGTAATAAATAATTTTTTAAATGCTAGAGGAGGGTCTGGTTAGGATTCTGTAACTGCTGCTGCCACCATCAATATGAGCTCTCTGCATCTGTACCTTCTCTGCATTCTTTGCTCCAGAAGGAGAGCATCTAAGGATGGAGAGCATCTGCCTTGGTCTGGGCAAGTGTATTAGTCAGCTCAGGTGCATAACAAACTACCACAGTCTGGGTGGCTTAAACAGAAATTTTCTTCTCATAGTTCTGGAGGCTATACGTCCAAGATCAAGGTTTGGCCAAGTCCAGGTCTGGGAAACCTCTCTTCCTGGCTTACAGATGGCCTCTATCTCAAAGCATCCTCACATAACCTCTTCTTTGTGTGCCAGCAGAGATTTCTCTTTTTCTCTTTCTCCCTCCCACTCTCTTTCTTCCTCTCTTCCTCTTCTTATAAGGCCACTAGTCTTATTAGATTAGAGTCCTACCCCATGACTTCATTTAACCTTAATTACCTCCTAAAGACTCTATCTCCAAATACAGTTACATTGGGGCTAGGACATCAACACATGAATTTTGTGGGCACACAATTCAGTCAATAACAGTGAACCAGCTTCTTTATTTTTCTTCCATCATGGGAGTCTAGGTCCTGACTTCCACTAGACTTACACATGCAGTGACAGATTCTCCAAACACGCAAAAGTGGTTTGGCAGAGTAGCAAAAGACACATGACAAACATGCAGATATCTGACTCCAAAAGCTGTGTGCACTTTTCACAATTACAGGTTGCTTTCCCTGCAAAGAAATTCAGTCTCTGTTTCAAAGATGTATGTTCAGGCTTTAGGTATAGCGTCTTGAGCAACTGTATGTCTATTGCATTAGCCACCAAAGTTCCTAATTTACTATTGTACAGATCCAAACTTAATCTGCAGTGTAATTGGTTTTAGGTATTGGGGTTGGGAGAGAGGCATTTGAGAGATATCTTTTATATGTCTATGCTTTCTATTTTTGCTTGTTGTGATAATGAGAAGGATTATTCAGACCACCCTGCCTTTTGGAGAGGAAATATTAATTCATACTTGAAAAAAATTCTTCTTCTGAGCAAGAGTTATTTTTCTTATCTCACACATCAAATGCCTCCTGGCTACAGTCATGTGAAATTTTGCTATTTAATTATTTCATATCCACCTTAATGGATTAAGCCATTGTGCCTAGAAATTATTATTTTTCAGGACCCCTTGGTAGGCCAGAAATCCAAAATGACTCCTTACTATCTAATTCAAACATAATTTCTATAAGGCTAAGACCCATAGTCGTTACAAATGCATAAAAATTCTTAAATCTTGGAAATCTATTGAATATATGCAACAGATGTTACATAATGGATACTAAAATTCAAAGCCATGTTTAACAAAATGCCTCTGAAAAAAAGTGAGCCAGAAAAGTGCAAAGGAATATAAATACTATGCTACTACTTGTGTAAGAAGGGAAATAAGAAAACATTTACCTATCTACTTATCTTTACAAAAATAAACATAGGAAGGTATTGTAGACTGAATTGTGTCCCCTTAAAATTCATATGCTGAAGTCCTAACCCCCAGTATCTAAGAATGTGACTGTATTTAGAGATAGGACCTTTAAGGAGGTAATTAAATTAAAATGAGACCATTAGGGTGGGCCCTAACCCAATCTGACTGGTGTCTTTAAGAGGAAGATATTAGGATACACAGAGAGACACCTGGAGCCTTCATGCACAGAGGGTTGGCCGTGTGAAGAGGCAGCAAAAGGGCAGCCAAGCAGAGAGGCCTCAAAGGAAAACAACACTGCTGGCACCTTGATCTTGGGCATCCAGCCTCCAAAACTGTGAGAAAACAAATTTCCGTTATTTAAGCCAACCAGCCTGTGGTATTTTGTTAACGGCAACTCTACCAAACTAAAACAGAAGGATAAACCAGAGAACAATGAACTTGGTTACTTACAATGGGGACAGTAAATAGGGTGAAAGGGATACAAGAAGGAGTTCCACTTCTTTCATTATACCTTTTTGCATAGTTTTGACTTTTGGAAGCATGTTAGTGTTCTACAAGTTGAAAATAAAATTAATTCGCCAAGATGAAAAGGGGAAAAAACTACAATGGAAAACCACCTGAAATAAACAAACACAATTGTATTTCAAATGCATGTCATAACTACACTGAACGGGGTGGGGGTGAAAAGTTCTAGTCAAAGTTATTTATAAACACAGTATTTGACTATATACTCTCAGTCTTGGTTGGGGGATGGGATGGGGTGAGAATTTAAGTAAATTCTGAGGTCTTCTTAGTAGGTTTATTTATTTGTTTTGTAATGTTATGGAAAAAACAATTTTGGAGCCATTTTAGATGCATTGCAGAGTTAAGCAAGACAATAAATATACTGATGATGTTAAGAGCCAGTGTTCTCACTATGAAAGAAGAGACCCACATATACAGAGCTGAGAAAGACAGGAAATATTTCCACGGTGATGAATTAGACTTGAAGAAATGAATATGAATTCATGATTTCTAAAATATGTATATGTATGTGCACAGGCATATCTAAGTGCATGTGTATATGCATATATGTATACATATGTATATATGATTATATCTACATATATGCATATATTTCCTAGCCCTGGCCACATAGGAATAAAGAGACCACAGTCAAAATGAGCATACTTAGCATGCTTATTTTGGTGTCTAACATTCCTTTATGTAAAGGATCCAGGGCTTCTCAGAGAAAGGGCTGTTTACAAGACTGGAGCAGAATAGGTACAAGATGAACTTATAATATTTTGTCGTGCCAGAAATAAAGGAAGTGATTAAAAAAAATAATAGAGGCCAGTTTGAAGGAGATGACACCTGCCAAATCTGGGACAATTTTAGTGCCAAAATAACTGAATACAGTAATGAATTATAAACCAATTATAAGATAGGAATCTATGTGTTCATACTGATAATAGGTAGATAAATCATTAGAGGATAAGGAGGGCTCTTGCTTACAGTAGAGTGCTGAGTGTAGAGTGGCAAATGTGGAGGGAGAGCTGAAGTTGGATAAATATTAATTCACAAAGATTGGCCCAGGTTAGAATCACCAACAGATGCTGAATATAGGGGTAATTTTTATGGGGAGCAGGATATTTGCATGGCCTTCAAGAAATCCCCATAGGTTCCTTATTAGTTACGAGGGAAAAAATAATAACTATGTAGTAAACAAATAGTACAGCACCTTTGCCATGTAATCAAAATTAACATCACCAGTGAAGGGCAAATATACATCATTCACTTCTAGATATGATACATTGAAAAGGATACAACATTGCTTTTGTGATATTCTGGCCAGTATTGTATAAGCTGAATCAAATCAGAGGAAATATCAGACAACCCTAAATGAGAGATATTATTGTATATTTTTATTTACTTCCAAAAAATGCAATAACATGAAACACTGTGGAAGCCTGTGGAAATATTCCAATGAAAGGCTGATAAGTAAATGCAATATTTGATTCTAGGCTGGATCCCATATTGGAGGGAAAAAATGCTATAAAGATGTTATTTTGTTAATAGGTAAAATTGACATGTGGATAGTGGACTAGGTCTAAGTGTTGTTTCATTGTATATTTACTGAAGTTGAAGACTTTATTGTGGTTACTTATGTAAAAGAATATCCCTAATATTATGAAATATACACTGACGTATTTAGGGATAAAGAACGTGATATGTACATTTTACTGTCAAATTGTTGACAGGAAAATATTTTATATGTAAATATACATATATATGTATATACACACACGATGGATGAGTAGATAAATAGAAAGCAAGCAAGCAAAAACAAAGCAGTGGAGTAGAATATTAACAGTAGGTGAATCTGGGTAAAGTGAATGTTGGTATTGTATTTTCTGTAATATTCTTGTATCTTTGTATAAGTTTGAAATTATTTCCAAATTAAAAGGGTGGGTTTTTTTTGTTTGTTTGCTGGGACTTGTTTATGTTTCTTGTATGTTTGGGAAAGACACTTTTAAGAAAAGGGCTTTTTCATCTGAAGAGTTTCCTGTTTAAGAATCCGTCTTCTCATAGTGAACTGTTTTTCCGTCTTTTAGAGGACCACTGACCTGTAGAGAAGATGGCAGTAATTAGGAATGCAGCTAAAGAAGCTGGTTATGAGTACTATTTTGCTCCAAGAAAAGATTTTTTTTCTTATACTGAGAAGTTGTTAGCTCAAGAATGAATAAAATTCTAATGGGAAGAATATAAAATTGCACGTATAGCAAATTTACTTATAGCTTTAACATTTTACTTTAAATAAATGACAATATGTGTGAGAAAACAAACTACTTTCCAGAGAATAGGTATGATATCTTTGAGAAAAAACAAAAGGAAAACTTACAGTGCTTCTTTAGAAACCATCGTTGTCCTCTAGTACTTTCTCCTTTAAGTTGTGTAAGGAATAAATTCAGTTCTCTGCTTCATTTTGACTGTTCACAGTCTACTTTGCTCATGTCTACCTTCCTCTCCTCACTGTGAGTTAGAGATAATGCAGAGATTCTCTGAATGCCAGGAACAGCAAACCTCCCAACCTGCTTGTATACCTAGATTTGTCTTATTTCAGTTTCAGGACCATGTGATTGTAATTATTTTAAGCCATTAATTTGTAATTGAACTAGTCCCAAATGAAGGGCTAATCTCTAAGGTAGTTCTGTTAGAATTTTTACAAATAGTCATATTCAGGTACATAAAACTGATTGTAATGCTACAAACCTCATAAAGACTACAGTGTCCGAAAGACATTTTATAAAATATGTATACTCTCACTCTATACTTTAGAATTTATTTTACCTTTAAAACTTTTTTGTTATGGAAATGTTCAAACATACACAAAAGTAGAGAGCATTATATAATGATCTCCCATACACCAATCCCATAGCTTCAACAGTCATCAACATATGCGCACTCTGGTTTCACCTATTACCCCACTTTTTTCATATCTCATTCCCCACTGGATTATTTTGGGGGCAACTCTCAGATATTATTTCATTTATAAATACTTCAGCATGTAGCTCTTTGGAAAAACTATCATTATTACC
The DNA here is from genome assembly GCF_963924675.1 of Phocoena phocoena. Lineage (NCBI taxonomy): Eukaryota > Metazoa > Chordata > Mammalia > Artiodactyla > Phocoenidae > Phocoena > Phocoena phocoena. Next base: position 90,151,965 of record NC_089221.1, on the reverse strand, counting down.
CTGAATAATAATTATTTAAGGGCAATTTTAAATTAAAACTTTATTTTCAAGTATTTGGGGTTTTCCTTCTTTTTTTGTCATTTCTTCTTGATCTGTCTCTTTGACCTCTAACCCTTTCTGTACAATATTGAGACATAAAAAGGCAAAGGCATTGCTTAAAGTACAAGAAACCACCCCCAGCTTATAAATAGTTTACAGAGTTATGCTCATAATCTAAAGCTACATAGTCTTAAAATTTTTTTAACTCTTTATTGTAAAATGAAACACAGATACAGAAAGCTATATAAATGTACAGCTTAATGAATTATTACAAGGTTACCTCAAAAGCCTCTCCACATGAATTGTCTCAACATCAGCTGTCTGTCCCTCAAAAGCAACCACTACCTTTATAATTATCCCCTGCATGCTTTGCTTTATAGTTCTGTCACCCAAGAGTACAAACCTGGACCCTATAGTTTTAACCTTGCCCATTTTTGTTTAATTTGGTATACCTTTTCGAAGCTACATGTCCTTTAAGACAGGCTACATGCTTTTCCCATTGAATTTTCTCTACCTTCCCCATCCATGAAAAGTAATTAGGTTTTAAACATTCTTTCCTTCAATGTACCATTGCTATAACCAAAATATATTCAACCAAACCCACACAAAAATTAAAAGCAAACACTTTTTTCCTGATGTAAGCAGACAAATTAGTCCAAAATACTTTGATCTAGATTGAGGTGGGAGGTACAAAGCACATTCTTATAATTTCAGCTAACACTAGAAAGGCCAACAGTGTTTCATTGTATTTTGAATAACTTCTGGTGACATAGTTTCCTCTTAGTTGTCATGACAATATTCACATTCTTTACAATGTGGAAGCAATTAGAGAGTACCTGGGAGATTAGAAGGAAAAAAAAAAAGAAACTTCTAGACAAAGGTGTTTATTTCGGATAATCAGGGTGAAATAAAGACTAATACATTTTGTGATGGAGAGGTTGTGGAGAAAAGGAAACCCTCTTGCACTGTTGGTGGGAGTGTAAATTGATACAGCCACTATGGAGAACAGTATGGAGGTTTCTTAAAAAACTAAAAATAGAACTACCATACGACCCAGCAATCCCACTACTGGGCATATACCCTGAAAAAACCATAATTCAAAAAGAGTCATGTACCAAAATGTTCATTGCAGCTCTATTTACAATAGCCAGGACATGGAAGCAACCTAAGTGTCCATCAACAGATGAGTGGATAAAGAAGACGAGGCACATATATACAATGGAATATTACTCAGCCATAAAAAGGAACGAAACTGAGTTATTTGTAGTGAGGTGGATGGACCTAGAGACTGTCATACAGAGTGAAGTCAGTCAGAAAGAGAAAAACAAATACCGTATGCTAACATATATATATGGAATCTAAAAAAAGAAAATGGTCAGAAGAACCTAGGGGCAAGATGGGAATAAAGATGCAGACCTACTAGAAAATGGACTTGAGGATACGGGGAGGGGGAACGGCAAGCTGGGACAAAGTGAGAGAGTGGCATGGACATATATGCACTACCAAATATAAAATAGATAGCTAGTGGGAAGCAGCCACATAGCACAGGGATATCAGCTCAGTGCTTTGTGACCACCTAGAGGGGTGGGATAGGGAGTGTGGGAGGGAGATGCAAGAGGGAAGAGATATGGGGACATATGTATATGTATAAGTGATTCACTTTGTTATAGAGCAGAAACTGACACACCATTGTAAAGCAATTATACTCTAATAAAGATGTTAAAAAAAGGCTAATACATTTTGATCACTTCTGGGGAGAACATTTTTCTGAAAATCCTTCCACCTCTACTTTTTTTTTTTTTTTTACCAGCTTTATTAGAGTATAATTGCTTTACATTGGTGCGTCAGTTTCTGCTCTATAACAAAGTGTATCAGCTATACATATACATATATCCCCATATCTTCTCCCTCTTGCGTCTCCCTCCCACCTTCCCTATCCCACCCCTCTAGGTGGACACAAAGCACCCAGCTGATCCCCTGTGCTATGCGGCTGCTTCCCACTAGCTCTCTATTTTACATTTGGTAGTGTATATATGTCCATTGCCACTCTCTCTCTCACTTCATCCCAGCTTACCCTTCCCCCTCCCCACCTCTACTTTTATTGATTAGGGCAGCTCTGTGATTGAAGAAAATTATAAAAAAGGGCATATATTAAAATATGAATTCCCATTTTGTATTCTGTCTTATCACTGTCTGTTATGCTTACACATCATAAGGTAAAATTTAGAAACGTAGCTTATGCTGCAAAAAGGGTATCCATTTTAGAAATGGTGTCAGCAAAAGCTTTCCTCCAATAAGGCAGTAAATAATTGTAAGATATTTTTCTTCACTTACATTTCATAGTCAGATTTAGGTTAGAAAGAAACTGAAAAAATTCTCTAGCATTAACAGTCATATTTGGTAAATGAGAATAACAGTAACATTACTCTTTGTAACTTGATTCTTGTTAAATGTTTTGTATCTTAGTGAGAGTGATAGATCCTAGAATTTCATGCGTTTCCCTTCAGTTTTCCTTCCTTCTTTATATCTAGGCTTTTAGAAAAATAATCATGTGTCGTTGATTATCCACTAGCTATAATATAATCTTTAATATAAAAAGTGATTGGTTTTATAAGACCTGAAAGAATAATAAGTCTTGAAGGTGCTAATAAAATGCACCATTGTTTAATTTTGGTCATATTTATTACCCGAAAGAGAATTAGCTGGAGAAATAACCGTGCTACTATTACCATGCATTTACATCAATGAGTTTTCATGTTAACCTATATTTTTTCCATCAATATTACATATGGCAATGAAGGTCCAACTGAATAAATATCTCTCCTTGTGAAATTGTGAGTCATCTGTTAAACTATGCTCTAAATTTAATTCTCACTGAATCATATCACTTATTTTTCCTTAAAAACGTAACGATTAGAAGTCATTGTTTATCTGTGCGATCTTGATATTACCTTAAGCTCTTGAGGAGCCTAGCAAAGATGTGACCTCTGTCCTAAGTTTTATATTTCAAATTCCTTTAAGAGGAAAGACAATGACCTCAAGATTTGGTCACCATTTCTCAGCTGTCAAAAATGTCTTTTCTGGGCTTCCCTGGTGGCGCAGTGGTTGGGAGTCTGCCTGCCGATGCAGGGGACACGGGTTCGTGCCCCGGTCTGGGAAGATCCCACATGCCGCGGAGCGGCTAGGCACGTGAGCCATGGCCACTGAGCCTGCGCGTCCAGAGCCTGTGCTCCGCAGCGGGAGAGGCCACAACAGTGAGAGGCCCGCGTACGGCAAAAAAAAAAAAAAAAAAAAAGTCTTTTCTTTCTGGTGGTAGAGAAATAATCACGTTGCCCTGCTTTGTTTCAAGGTCGTCTGTCAAGAGTCTCAATTTACCTGCAAGTCTTGATGGATCTTAAACATCAACAAGTGGCTCATTCCTACCTTGCAATATAAAACTGAGTCTGTTCTTTCTTCATCTAATAAGACTATGAGTGCTTTTTTAGCAGTGTTAGCAGTAAACACTCAAAAGCATCACATCTAGTTCTCTTTTCTTTCTCTCTTGAGAGAGAACGGAGATGTCTTCTCCTAAGGAATAGAAACTCTCTGGCATCACCTCTTTGTCAAACAGCTCTCCTCCTAATGAAGCAATAATCTTTCTATATACAGAATCTTTAAAAAATATGGGTTTTTTTTGTCCCTATTGTGAAAGAGACACTGTTCCTGCCTGGACTGTCCATAAAACATCCCTTTTGTGTGCATCCTCCCTATTTTCATGGAATTTTTGGCATTCTTTTACATTGATATACCAAACAGCCATCTGGACTACACAGTAGTGGGCAGTTTATTAAAGAGAAGTTTGAAATAGGAAACTGTAAGAGCCTATTTTATTCTTTACATTGCAAGTGTAAGGACATCAAATGTCAGTGAATTTATTTTTGTGTGATTCTGGGTCCCTTTTTGTGGAACATAAGCTCGACAATTCTTTGTGAAGTTTAAATCCTCATGTCCATGCCCAGGACGCCTAGATAGGCTAGGATATGACTGGACAAGTTATTTAATTCATTTTCCATAATTATCATTAATGCTAATCATTATAACATTTTGTGAGGGCACTCTGTTTTAAGTAGGTTGGCACTGTGCTTCACATTTCCCTTTATGCCATTATCTTTTATCCAACAGAGGGTCAGAAAATTCATTTGTTTATTTATTCAGCCATCAGATATATTTATGGAGGACGTTCTACATGCAAGGCACTCTTCTTAGTGTTAGAGAATATTCAAATGAGTTTAAGAAAAGGCCCTTGCTTTCAAAGACCCTATGCTCTTACAGAGGCAGTAAGACCTGCTTTCAAAAACCCACAATACAGAGCAATGCTATTTGAGTGGTAAAGGAAGGGAAATATGTATTGATCATCTAAATGCACTCACATATGATCTCATATAACTCTTACAGCCATCCTCCCCCAGGAGTATTATTATCATTGCTTTTTTTTTACTAAAAAAATGAAGAAATTGCTGAAAGTCGTGGAATTTTAAAGTGGATCTGTCTGAGTCCAAAGCCCACATTTATTCCAGTAGGAGCACAATCTTACACTTTCAGGAAAGGAAAAGGTCACTTCAAACTTTGCTTGAATGGGATAGAGGATGTTCCAGGAATAAAGCACAGGGAAGGGAGTAGGGGGTAAAAGGAAGGATTCACTTGGGGAACTGCAAGTAGTAGTGCCGATAAGTAGTGCTGGAATAGGAGGCTAGAACTAGCAGCTGTGGGTCTGAGGAGTAAGGCTATTTAGTGGTGGACTGTGGAGGCTGCACTTTCTGCACTTTCCAGAATTTCTAGAAAATTCTGATTAAGGACATCTGCCAGCAGTGTTCAGAGGGAATAGATGCAAGCTATTCTGTCATTCCCACTGCAAGCCACACTTCTGGTTTCTGGGTTGGCCCAGGAAGCTGCCAATTATGCTTTTTGTGGTCTGTGGTGAACATGTTCACTCCTTCCTGTGTGAGATGCACAGTTCCTTCTTAGTTCTAAGTGTGTCATGGAGAAGTGTTTCTGTGGCTGACAAAAAATAGAGGAGCAAGGCAAGAAAAAGGGGAGATTTAAACTCATTATTTAAACTCATTATTATTACTCACTGCAGTGAAAATAATGATTGTACTCTCCGATTAAAGGACAAGAGTAAGCTTAACTTTTTTTTTTTTTTAACATTTATTTATTTGTTTTGGCTGTGCCAAGTCTTGGTTGCCGCACATGGGATCTTCACTGCAGCATGCTTAGTTGTGGCATGCGGGATCTTTAGCTGCAGCATGCAGGCTTCTTAGTTGCGGCACGCATGTGGGATCTAGTTCCCCAACCAGGGGTTGAAGCTGGGCTCCCTGCATTGGGAGCACAGAGTCTTACCACCAGGGAAGTCCCTAAGCTCAACTTTTTTTGTGCATTTTTTTATCTCACAATAAGGCAAATGTTCATTCTGGCAGAAACGAAGAGTGAAAGAAGTGATTCTGAGGTCATGGCAACTTCATAAATACCCTTCAAAAATGCATACTTAATAAAAGTTCTAAAAGGTCTAGGTGGAGAGGAGTGGAGGGCTTAAAAGGGAATGGCATTATCGACGCTTCTGTAGCATATGGTTAGAGGTTGAGGGTAGGAGTTCACTACTAGGAGACACAGATATGCCCAGATGTTGTAGGAGGGCCCAAACCTTACACCTAAACTACCTTGACTGTCCTATATTAGAGAGTAATGTTTATCCTCCCTGGTTGCACATTAGAATCACCTCAAGAGTTTTGAAACAAAAATACTCATATCCAGGCCCTACTGCCAAGAGGTCCTGAATTACGTGCTGAGATTTTTTTTCCTTTTTTTAAAAAATTGAGTTTAATTTACAGAGAATAACACATGCAGATTTTTGGTCTACCATTGATGAGGGATCCAGTTTTTGAAATTGAGATGCCATAAAATTCAGAGATGCACAGTCTTTGACCTTCAAGCAGCACATTGAATACCTATAAGGCTAGAAGAAATTCAGAGACTTAGAAGAAATGGAGATGATTATTAAAATTAGCTTTAAAATATATTTTGGGCTAAATTTACTCAGAAGGTACAGTTTGACCAGAGTCACAATATATAATTTTTTTTTAATTTTCTTTTTTGAGTATATACGCTAGAACACCAAATTAATGATGCACATCAATGAATTCTGGGAGGACCATGAAGCCAGAAGTTATTTTTCCCTTGTGATTCACCCCACTGATATGACCTTAAGTCCTGTTATGGAGAAATATGATTGTATGAGAAGAATGAGTGCAGGGGGCCGCTCTTGGTGGTATGATCTTGTCACCAAAGCTTTAATAGAGACCTTTACTTGGTCCTGTTATTATATAGAGAGAAGGTGGGAGAGGGAGTAGCACAGGTAATTCTACCAGCACCAGCCTGTCTAAAGGAAAAAGACTTGTCTGGTGTCCTGCTTCCAAGAGAAACATCCTCTGCATGGAAAAATACTAGAGAATACCAAAAAGTCAAATGCAGAGGAGCATGAAGGAAGGACAAATAGAACCAGAAATTTAAGGCATTGTTCAATTTTCCTTATCACGATTAAAACTGCTTTTGCCATCTTGAGAACGAAAAAAGGAGCTGGAGGAATCAGGCTCCCTGACTTCAGACTATACTACAAAGCTACAGTAATCAAGACAGTATTGTACTGGCACAAAAACAGAAAGATAGATCAATGGAACAGTATAGAAAGCCCAGAGATAAACCCACGCACATATGGACACCTTATCTTTGATAAAGGAGGCAGGAATGTACAGTGGAGAAAGGACAGCCTCTTCAATAAATGGTGCTGGGAAAACTGGACAGGTACATGTAAAAGTATGAGATTAGATCACTCCCTAACACCATACACAAAAATAAGCTCAAAATGGATTAAAGACCTAAATGTAAGGCCAGAAACTATCAAACTCTTAGAGGAAAACATAGGCAGAACACTCTGTGACATAAATCACAGCAAGATCCTTTCTGACCCACCTCCTAGAGTAATGGAAATAAAAACAAAAATAAACAAATGGGACCTAATGAAACTTCAAAGCTTTTGCACAGCAAAGGAAACCATAATCAAGACCAAAAGACAACCCTCAGAATGGGAGAAAATATTTGCAAATGAAGCAACTGACAAAGGATTAATCTCCAAAATTTACAAGCAGCTCATGCAGCTCAATAACAAAAAAACAAACAACCCAATCCAAAAATGGGCAGAAGACCTAAATAGACATTTCTCCAAAGAAGATATACAGAATGCCAACAAACACATGAAAGAATGCTCAACATCATTAATCATTAGAGAAATGCAAATCAAAACTACAATGAGATATCATCTCACACCAGTCAGAATGGCCATCATCAAAAAATCTAGAAACAATAAATGCTGGAGAGGGTGTGGAGAAAAGGGAACACTCTTGCACTGCTGGTGGGAATGTGAATTGGTTCAGCCACTATGGAGAACAGTATGGAGGTTCCTTAAAAAACTACAAATAGAATTACCATATGACCCAGCAATCCCACTACTGGGCATATACCCTGAGAAAACCAAAATTCAAAAAGAGTCATGTACCAAAATGTTCATTGTAGCTCTATTTACAATAGCCCGGAGATGGAAACAACCTAAGCGCCCATCATCGGATGAATGGATAAAGAAGATGTGGCACATATACACAATGGAATATTACTCAGCCTTAAAAAGAAATGAAATTGAGCTATTTTTAATGAGATGGATAGACCTAGAGTCTGTCGAACAGAGTGAAGTAAGTCAGAAAGAAAAAGACAAATACCGTATGCTAACACATATATATGGAATTTAAGGAAAAAAAAAATGTCATGAAGAACCTAGGGGTAAGACAGGAATAAAGACGCAGACCTACTGGAGAACGGACTTGAGGATATGGGGAGGGGGAAGGGTGAGCTTTGACAGGGCGAGAGAGTCATGGACATATACACACTAACAAACGTCGTAAGGTAGATAGCTAGGGGGAAGCAGCCGCAAGGCACAGGGATATTAGCTCGATGCTTTGTGACAGCCTGGAGGGGTGGGATAGGGAGAGTGGGAGGGAGGGAGACACAAGAGGGAAGACATATGGGAACATATGTATATGTATAACTGATTCACTTTGTTATAAAGCAGAAACTAACACACCATTGTAAAGCAATTATACCCCAATAAAGATGTTTAAAAAAAAAAAAAATAAATAAATAAATAAATAAATACAGAGCAAAAAAAATAAAAAGTAAAACTGCTTTTGAAACATTGATAAGAGGGAGGATCGGGAATTTTATCAGTATGAAAAATAGTGATTTGGTAAACATGTAAGCACTTAAACATGCAAGATGTAACTTTATTGTTCGATGTTCATTTCTGGCATTCTTTCTGGGAGAACGACACACTAAAACCTAATTTCTGGAACCAGTTTTTGGCAGCTCAGATTTTAAATTCTTATTGGTTATTAAAAATAAGCAAACTAACTCTTTTTTTTGTAATTCCCTTTGGTTCTTTATTAAGCTTTCTATAACTGTCATACAAGATTTGAAGCATTTGGCCAGATACACCTCCTGACACAAACTAGCATTTTGAAATTGATATGCATATATAGAGTGGACAACATCCCCATTTATATTTAAGATATAGAGTTCTCCCAAGATAGAGCTGAAAATACCATAGTTTTAATCTTTCATTCTGTTAATGTAGTGTATTACATTTATTGATTTGTGTGTGTTGAACCGTCTTTGCACCCCAGGGATAAATCCCACTTGATCATGGTGTATGAGTCTTTTAATGTACTGTTGAATTCGGTTTGCTAGTGTCTTGTTGAGAATTTTTGCATCTATATTCATCAGGGATATTGGCCTGTAGTTTTCTTTTCTTGTTGTATCCTTATCTGGCTTTGGTATCAGGATAATGCTCACCTCATAAGATGAGTTTGGGAATGTTCCCTACTCTTCAATTTTTTGGAAGCGTTTGAGAAAGATTGGCATTAATTCTTTAAGTGTTTGGTAGAATTCACCGGTGAAACCATCTGATCCTGGGCTTTTCTTTGTTAGGAGGTTTTGATTACTGATTCAAAATCTTTACCCATTATTGATTTGTTCAGATTTTCTATTTCTTCCAGACTCAGTCTTCGTGGATTATATGTTTCTAGGAATTTATCCATTTCTTTTGGGTCATCCAATTTGTTAGCAGATAATTACTTATATAGTCTCTGGATTTCTGTAGTCTTCGCTTTCATTTATAACTTTATTTATTTGAGTCCTAGATCTTTTTGTCTTGGTTAGTCCAGCTAAAATTTTGTCAATTTTATTTTTTCGCAAACTAATTCTTAAGAAGGCAGAGAAACTACACATGATCTCCATTTCAACTAGCATTAGGCCTAGGAAAATATTTAGTAGTAAATTTGAACATTCTCATTTCAGAGATGTGTTTAAAATGGGTGAATAAAAATCATGTATAAGTTTAGTTAGCTAAAAAGATTTTAGTATTTCGAAATGTAAGCATAGCAATGAAACATCATTGAGTCATCATTTCCCCTCAGTGCCCTGTATATAAATGGGCACTGAAGGGAATAACTTTTAAGAGTTTCCCACATGCCAGGCCAGGCTCTGGGAAAAGTTCATTATGTGGTTTATCTCATTTAATTCTCACAACACTTTCATGGTGTGGGTCCTGTTATTATTATTCCCATTTCACAGATGAAGGAATTAAGAAGTTAAATAACTTATCCACCTCTCAGGGGCAGAGGCAGGACTAGAACCCAGGCAGGCTGTTTCAGACTCAGGGATATGCACAGTATTAATAGTCAAGTGCCTATGTTCAGTGCACAGTATCAAAAATATAGTCCAGGGACCCCAGTGGGACCTGTTCAGAGGCAGGATAGGAAAGATGGGGAACTGAAATCCATTCCTGCTTCACCTACCCTCACCCCTTTGCTGAGTCCTCACAAGAAGCATTAGACAATCAGGTAGTTTTCTTCTCTGACCTCTCTCCTCCCTTCAGGCAGCCAATTCAAAGTGATAAGAACAACAGTCACAGTAGCAGACAGGGACAGTAGACAGGGGGTCTCCTCTGCCGGTCACCGCATGAAGTGGAGGACATTTCAGAACATCGTCAGCACCAGGCCCCAGGTAGACGGCTGTGTCCGAGCTTAGATAAGTGGTTCTGAGGAGCCCCCTCTATCCGTGAGCATCTTTGTCACTGTGCCTTTAACTCTACTATTCAACCTTTGAACCAAAAGAATGTATCCAGAGAAATAATAGTGATAAGTAAGTCGTACATAATTCTTACTAACTGCATGCCACTGTGTCCAAGTACCTTATGTACACAGCTCCCTTAATCCTTGTTCCCATCCTGTGAGGTAGATCCCAAGGTGACCAGCTTATTCCCATTTATTTGGAAGTTCCTCAGTTTGAGCAGTGAAAGACCTGTATCCTAGGAACCTCCTTAGTCCCTGGCAAGCTGGGATGGTTGGTCACCCAAGCAGGTAGTCCTACAAATAAAAAACAATGGGAGGCACAGGGAAGTTAAGGGACTTCCTCAAGATCAAAGATGTAGCAAGTGGCAGAGGCAGCACTTGAAGCCAGGAGGTCTGGCTCCAGAGCCCTCACTCTTAACTTCTAAGATATAAATGGTCTCTCTATAATCAATAGTATTGTAATAACTTTGTAGGGTAACAGATGATAAATCAGACTTATAGTGGTGATTATTTTGTAGTGTATAAAAATATCAAATCCCTATATTGTACACATGAAACTAATATAATATTGTAAGTCAATCATACTTTAAAAGAATTTGTAACAAACATTTCACCAAAAAAAAATGATATAAATTGCTCTCTCTTGAGAACAGGGGAACCTTAGTGATGGACAAATAATAATGATAATAATATCCCAAAGATATTTGAGCTGGGAAATTGGAAAAGGGAAGAAACATTATTGGGACACTGTGCTAGTCAGGCCCTTCAGTTAAATGATTTCATTTAACCCTCACAACAACCTAGTTAGGTATCATTATTCCCATTTTAGGAATGAAGAAACACAGGCTCAGGAAACTTAAAAGCTTTGCTTAACTCTACAGGGCTAGGAAGCATAGCAATGGATTTCAAATCTAATTCTTGCTGTCTCTGAAGTCAATGATTACTTCATAACATCTGACTGGCTCTAACACAAATGTGCACTTTACAGTTTACAAAGCTTCGTCACGGGTATCGCCTTTTAAATTTTTTATCGAAGTATAGTTGATTTACAATATTATATTATTTTCAGATGTACAACATAACGATTCAATATTTTTATAGATTATACTCCATTTAAAGTTAATATAAAATATTAGCTATATTCCCAGTGCTGTATAATATATCCTTGCAGCTTATTTATTTTATACATAGTAGTCTGTACCTCTTAATGCCCTAATTCTGTCTTGCCTCTCCCCTATTCCATCTCCCCACTGGTAACCACTAATTTATTCTCTATATCTGTGAATCTACGAATCTGTCTTATTATATTAATATGTTTGTTTTATTTTTTAGATTTCATGTTAAAATTTACAAAGTTGAATGATATGATTATTATGTATCATATAAGTGACAACATACAGTATTTGTCTTTCTCTGTCTGACTTATTTCACTAACATAATACCTTCCAGGTCCAGGTCCACCCACATTTTTGCAAATGAAAAAATTGCATTTTTCTATGGCTGAGTAGCACTTCATTATATATATATAATATATATCATACTATATATTATGTATATCATATTGATATATATATATAAATACCACATCTTATAAAATCAGGAACAAGACAAGGATGCCCACTCTCGCCACTTCTATTTAACAATATTCTTACATATATACTACATCTTCTTTAACCATTCATCTGTTGATGGGCACTTAGTTGCTTCCATATCTTGGCTATTGTAAATAACGCTGCTGTGAACATTGGGGTGCATGTACCTTTTCGAATTTGTGTTTTCATTTTCTTTGGATGTATAACCAGGAGTGGAATTGCTGGATCATGTGACAGTTCTATTTTTGATATTTTGAGGAACCTCCATACTGTCTTCCATAATGGTTGCACCAATTTACCTTCCCACCAACAGTGTACTAAGGTTCCCTTTTCTCCACATCCTCCCCATTATTTGTTATTTGTAGACCCTTTAATGATAGACATTCTAACAGGTGTGAGGTGATATCTCATTGTGGTTTTAATTTGCATTTCTCTGATGATTAGTGATGTTGAGCATCTTTTCATGTATCTGTTGGCCATCTGTATATCTTCTTTGGAAAAATGTCTATTCAGGTCTTCTGTCATTTTTTCCTCAGGTTTTTTGGGTTTTTTGGATTTGGGGTTATATGAGCTATTTATATGTTTGGATATTAATCCCCTATCAGTCTATCATTTGTAAATATGTTCTCCATTCAGTAGGTTGTCTTTTCATTTTGTCAATGGTTTTCTTTGCTGTGCAAAAGCTTTTAGGTTTAATTAGGTTCCATTGGTTTATTTTTGCTTTTGTTTCCTTTGCCTTAGGAGACAGATCAAAAGAATATTGCTATGATTTATGTCAAAGAGTGTTCTGCCTATGTTTTCTTCTAGGAGTTTAATGGTTCCCAGTCTTACATTTATGTCATTAATCCATTTTGAATTTATTTTTGTATATGACGTGAGAAAATGTTCTAATTTCATTCTTTTACATGTAGCTGTTGTAAAGCTTTGTCATGTGTATCACCTTTTTAATTCTAGCACCATGGGTTTTTTTTGTTTTATCTTTTGGCGATACGTGGGCCTCTTACTGTCATGGTCTCTCCCGTTGCGGAGCACAGGCTCCGGATGCTCAGGCTCTGGACGCGCGGGCTCAGTGGCCATGGCTCACGGGCTCAGCCGCTCCGCGGCATGTGGGATCTTCCCGGACCGGGGCACGAACCCATGTCCCCTGCATCGGCAGGCAGACTCTCAACCACTGTGCCACCAGGGAAGCCCTAGCACCATGTTTAGAAGATACTGTCTTTTCTCCATTATATATTCTTGCCTCCTTATTTGTAGATTAATTGACCATAAGTGTGTGGGGTTATTTCTAGGCTCTATATTCTTTTCCATTGATCTGTGTGTGTTTTTGTGCCAGCACCATGTTGTTTTAATTACTGTAACTTTGTAGTATAGTCTGAAGCCAAGGAATATGATACCTCCAGCTTTGTTCTTTTGTCTCAAGATTGCTTTGGCTATTCAGGGTCTTTTGTGGTTCTGTATAAATTTTAGGATTATTTGTTCTAGTTCTTTGAAATCTGTCCTGGTTGTTTTGATAGGGATTGAATTAAATTTGTAGATTGCTTTGTGTATATGGCCATTTAAACAATATTAATTCTTCCAATCCATGAACATGGCATATCTTTCCATTTCTTTATATCATCTTCACTTTCCTTCATCAGTGTTTTATAGTGTTCAGAGTATGGGTTTTTCATCTTCTTGGTTAAGTTTATGCCTAGGTATTTTATTCTTTTTGATGCAATTTTAAAGGATATTGTTTTCTTGCTTTCTCTTTCTGATAGTTCATTATTTGTGTATAGAAACACAATGGATTTCTGTATAATAATGTTGTATTCTGCAATCTTGCTGAAATCATTTATTCTAATAGTTTTTTGTGGGGTTTTTTGGCAGAGATGTGAGGGTTTTCTATATATAGTTCATGTCATCTGCAAATAGTGACAGTTTTACTTCTTCCCTTCCAATTGAATGCCTTTTATTTCTTTTTCTTGTCTGATTGCTATGGATAGGATTCCCAATAGTATGTTAAGTAGAAGTGGTAAGAGTGGACATCCTTGTCTTTCTTCTGATTTTGGAGGAAAAGCTTTCACCATGGAGTATGATGTTAGCTGTGGGTTTGTCTTAAACAGCCTTTATTATGTTGAGATATGTTTCCACTATACCCACTTTAATGAGAGTTTTTATCATGAATGCATGTTGAATTTTGTCTAATGCTTTTTCTGCATCTATTGAGATGATCATGTGATTTGTACCCTTCCTTTTGTTAATGTGGTGTATCACATTGTTTGATTTGTGAATATTGAACCATCCTAGCATCCCTAAAATAAATCCCACCTGATCATGGTGTATGATCCTTTTTATACATTGTTGAATTCAGTTTGCTAATATTTTGTTGAGAATTTTCACTTCTATATTCATCAGAGATATCGGCCTGGATTTTCTTTCTTTGTTGTGTCTTTGGTTTTGGTATCAGGGTAATATTTGCCTTATAGAATGAATTTGGAAGTGTTCCCTACTCTTCAGCAGTATTTTGGAATAATTTGAGAAGGATAGGTATTAGCTCTTCTTTATATGTTTGGTAGAATTCCTCTGTGAAGACATCTGGTCCTGGACTCTTATTAGCTGGGAGGGGTTTTTTAAATTATTATTACAGGTTCATTTTCACTACTAGTGATTAGTTTATTCAGATAGTCTATTTCCTCCTGATTCAGTTTTGGAAGATTGTGTGTTTCTAGAAATTTATCTATTTCTTCTAGGTTGTCCAGTTTGTTTGCATATAACTGTTCATAGTATCCTCTTACGATAGTTTTTGTATCTCTGTGATATCAGTTGTTACTTCTCCTCTTTTGTTTCTTATTTTGTTTATTTGGGTCCTCTTTCTCTTTTTTTGATGAGCCTGGCTAAAGGCTTATCAATTTTGTTTATCTTTTTAAAATGCCAGCTCTTGGTTTCATTGATCTTTTCTATTATTTTTTTGGTCTCTATTTTATTTATTTCCTCTCTGATCTTTATTATTTCCTTCCTGATGCTGACTTTGGGCTTTGTTTATTCTTCTTTTTCTAGTTCTTTTAGGTGGTAGGTTAGGTGTTTATTTGAGATTTTTCTTGTTTCTTGAAGGCCTGTATCACTATAAACTTCCTTCTTAGAACTGCTTTTGTTATGTCTCAAAGATTTTGGAAAGTTTTGTTTTTATTTTCATTTGTCTCAAGGTATTTTCTGATTTCCTCTTTGATTTCTTCATTGACCCTTTGTTTTTTTAGTGAAATGTTGTTTAGTTTCCACATGTTTGTGTTTTTCCCATTTTTTTCTTCCCATTATTGGTTTCTAGTTTCATACTGTTGTGGTTGGGAAAAAATGCTTGTATCACCTTCTTTGATCCTCATGAACTCACTGAGGTAGGCATAGCACTAATAACATTTTCACTTATATATGAAGACACCAAATAACCTAAAGGTTACATGTTCTCCTGAGGTGACACAGGTATCATGTGGCTGAAATGACCTGGAAGCTGAGTTTTCTGAAAAGTTAATGTTATGGAGTGAATGTTTGGTTTGGTCCAAATTCATATGTTGAAACCTAATCCCCAGTGTAATGGTTTTAGAAGATGGAGTCTTTGGGAGGTGCTGATGTCATGATGGTGGGACCCTTATGAATGGAATTAGTGCCCTTATAAGAGAGACCACAGAGAGTTCTCTTGCCTCTTTTGCCATGTGAGCATGTGAGGACACAGAGAGAAGATGGGGTTATGAAAGAGGAAGTGGACTCTCCTAAGACACTGTGTCTGCTAGTGCCTTGATTGTGTACTTCTTAGTCTCCAGAACTATGAGACATCTATTTCTGTTGTTTGTAAGCACTCAGTCTATGGTAATTTGTAATAGCAGCCCAAATAGACTAAAACACTTAATGTTCTTTCATTGTTTCTTCCTAACTTTTTAAGAATATATTCTGTAGGATAGTCATGAACCTATGTGACAGAAATAAATGGGTAAGGTTATGGGTGTAAGGAAGGAGGTAGAGCAGATGGTGAACTCCAGTTCCAGGAATTAAAGTCACAGTAGGCTAGGATGCAAATACTATTGGAATTTCTAAATAGGCAGGCAAAGAGGGGCCAGGAGGAAATAGGTCTACACTTTTTTGACATTTCAGTAAAGACCAGAACAAATTTTACATACTGTATAAAAAAATCTCTTCTGTCTCCAACTCATTCATTCATTCAACACACATTTAGTGAGTCCCTTAGTGAGTACTTAAGGAGGGGGATACAAGAGTGAACAATATAGATACAGGAGAGCTGGACACACAGGTGTGGGGGGGAAATACAACCACATGCCAGTCCTGGCTCTCCCCATAGCAGCTGGTGGTGAGGGGAACAACTACTTGGTGTAAGTTTGTCCTATTCATGGTGTAAGTAGTCCCACCTGTGGCTGATAGTAAGTTGCCAAGGTGATGTCAGTTAATTCACAAAATTCCTGAAAATTTGTTCAGAAAATTTGTTCAGTTCTCCAGGCTTGGCACGGCACTAAAACTACCTCCCATCTTACCCACCTTACCCTTACATAATTAACAACAGGAATTATTATTCCTTACAAATTCTAAAGGGTTTTAAAGCTAGGAGCGTGTTCACAGCACTAGGAGGGTAGCATCAAAGTTGGGAAACTATTGGGTAGCTTGGATTTTTGCCCAGAGTGACAGAAGTGTGGACAGGGGAATCAAGTAATTTGCCAAAGCGTGTCTATGGAACTCTATAGAAAGAAAAGCTGGAGCACATTCAGAACCTGCTAAAGATCTAGAAGTGTACCCCCACTGCAAGAGAGGGACCACTTCAGCAAGTCTGATTTCTCCACAGCTTAGCTTTACTCTTTCAGGCCCATTTTCTCATATAAGATCTTTACCTGAGAGATGTATCCATGAAGGTGGGTCAGTAGATCACAGTTGTCTGCCTTTTGCTGAGGATATATCCTCAAAATTCTTAAAAAGTGTTTTGGAGAGAGCTAGGTTCAAGGGGTGAGAAACTTGCTGGAGAGAATGTATTTAGGTGAGAACCCAGAAAGCAGAGTGGGGAAAACACCAACGCCTCATGAATCCTGCTTCATAATTTTTCCTGGGGCTGGTGAAATATGCACATTTAGAGCTATCAGCAGATATAAAGTGGCCATGATGATAAAATCAGGTCAAAAAATAAAGTAAGGTATTTTGGAAGGATTTTTTACCTCCTATCTTTTCTAATAACCCTGCAAAAGACATTTGACAGCAAATAAGAGTTTACAGCTGTTATGGCTCCCATAGAGACTATAGGTTAGTCTTGGCAATACTCTGCAGTACTTAGCAGCATGTGTGAAATTACTCATGGAAATGCTTCTCATTTTGTGCATTTTATTTATTTATTATATTTTTAACCATGGTATGAAACTGAATGCTTTCTAGATGCAGTAAAGTGAGCCTCCAGATTGCTTTTCAGTGACAGTACAAAACTTTCTGCCCACCTAAGGAAGAAAAAACATTACAAGTGACATTTGGTACTACATCAAAATACCTGAAGTTCTGCTCAGTTGGAAATTATTTATGTAATGCTTGAAGGTGTTTGGTAATCGGAAGATGTTGCAAATTTGTAATGAGAAATTGGTCAAATGAGTTGGTGGTGACAATATATTTAATTCTTTTTTTTTTTTTTTTTTGTGGTACGCGGGCCTCTCACTGTTGTGGCCTCTCCCATTGTGGAGCACAGGCCCTGGATGCGCAGGCTCAGTGGCTATGGCTCACGGGCCTAGCCACTCCACGGCATGTGGGATCTTCCCGGACCGGGGCACAAACCCGTGTCCCCTGCATCGGCAGGCAGACTCTCCACCACTGCGCCACCAGGGAAGCCCTTTAATTCTTTTTTAATGCAGACTGTAAACAAGACTCAGTACTTTAAGATTTTTACTTGACAGATAACAACCAAAAAAACCCCCAACAACCTGGGTGTGATTGGATTTCAGCCTGGTCTCCTCGAGGATGATCCCATGTGTATAACAGATGCTGAAAAGATGGTGGTAAAGAGAGGAAAGTGCAGTTTCACTGTGACATTAATGGTTTCAGTATTTCCATATAATGGTTTATCAACATCTATTTGCGCATAGCCTCCACATAATGTTCAACTGGGAAATAGTACAACTAACATACACAGACACTGCTGAAACAATACATTGTAGGAAATTTTGGGCAAACTGTGATGGCTTCTAAAATCATGTCTCAAATAATAAATTCACTTGGATTAATAAAGTATATGCGAACATACTTCAATGCATAACCCTGTCTGTTTTCTAATTCTTGATTACAGGACATACTTTCTTTCCTTTTTCCCCTTCCTATCACTGGGAATTACAGTTTGACAATATAACAAATGTACCTCATGATTTAGTAGGTGCTTCCTTTAGAAGCTAGATTTTTCTCTTCTTCATAGATTTATTACCATACCATTCCCAACTCTTATCCCAAATGACATTGAGTTTCAATGCTCAAGGAATCTAAGCTCCTAATTAAAATTAAGATAAAAAAACTACCCTGAAGAATCAGAGACCCACAAAAAAATACAGCTCAAACAAGTTAACTCTAGTGCCTAACAAATATTTTCCTATTTTTTGCTTCCTTTAAATTATAAAATCAATATAAAACCAATATTAAAGAAAATTTTGAAAAAATTAAAACTCAGCTGTTATTCTGGATGCCAACAAAATTACTTTCAGTTGTACATTTGCTATTGCATCCTTCAGCCCAAGGTATATGCATTTTACATAGTTGTCATTAAAGCATATACTCAAATTTTTATTACTTTGATTATATTCATTGAAGTCTTTTAATGGTCATTTGCTGGGTTTTTTTCATTACTGAATATCCAGTAAGTACCTAAAACAGTGCCTGGCATATAGTAGGTGTCATAAATAAATACTTTCATAAAGGATGGCAGAAATGTCAAAGTGCCTGGATGCTCTCGAAAAGGAGAATATGTGATGCTTTATACTAAACTGGATCCCCTTAGGTTCCAGATGGAACAGAGTAGAAGCTGTTACTTGTGAGACAAAGTGTGAGTTGATGAATCACTCTATCTTTTTCACATGTTTCAAGTCTCTCCTTAGGCAGGTTGCCCCAGCCTCAGGCCTGGCATGAGCTTTAGGTTCTGCCAGTGTGGCCTTGGACTTGTTTTTGAAGACTGTGCATGCCATTGACCTTCATGGCTCGAAAGGGACAAGAAGGACACCTTCTTCCTTTGCAACTCGTGTTTTCTTTCTTTCTCTGATAGTGAGATTAAGCAGTCCACCCTCTTGGTAGCTAAACAGGACAGTTGAAAGGAGAGGCAGGTCATGGTGAGGACCGGCAGGGCTGGAATCCATCCCATTTTAGTGTGCCATAGCATGGGAGATGAAGGTGGCCTTCACCCGAATGGGCCACATTTTCCCAATGCCAATGAAACTCTCTTCTTCAAGGTGGTCTCCTGTGGAGGCTGCCTAAATTCCAGCCCACTGTATTACCAGGTGCCTGAGTGTACTAGAGTCATGGGCACAAGAACAGTCCTGCACACTTTCTTCCCTTGCCTGGTTCGCAATTAGAGGTGTGCATAATAAGAAAGTCACTAAACTGTTCTGATAACTTTCTGTTGGACAGAATAGCTCAAGATCATCTCAGATACTGTCTTAATGGACTGACCAAATTAATGTAATCTTTCTTGGTTATTTAGTGGAAAGAGCCTGGACTTTGGATTTAGACAGATCAGTGTTCAAATTCTGACTCTGCCACATAATACGAGGGTTATAGGACTTAAGTCACGTGAATGAATTTCCAAGTGTCCTGTCTTGGAAAATGGGGAGAATAATTCCAACATAGCAGGGCTTTGTGAGTATTAAATAAGATCACAGATATTATCATTTGAAGTGTAGTGTTAATAGTGTATGGTAGGCAGTCAATTAGAGTTTTTCTCTCCTTTCCAGCCATCAGCTAAGGCCCTGGTGGAGTCTGGTTATTTAAGCACAGCCCTCTGTCTCATTAGGAGCAGTGGTCTTCTAGTTTTAAGATAGTCGTAGAAAATAGAAGCCTAAAGCCATTTCAGAAATGGTAAAGGTTTTCTAGAAGTCCCCAGTGCCAACTGTAACTTTGTAATTATATGAGATCAATTTGGAGACTTGACTGTCCTCACTGCCCTGTGTGTAGTTGATCTAACAGAACACTAGGTTCAACCAGAAGGCACATCCTAGGCTTTACTTTCACACAGAAAGCAACCCGACAGCAAATCCCGCAGAGCTCAGATTTCCACTGATAGAATTCAACCGTGGACATAAAATACACGGTGCTTACAAGGCAAATGAAACACAATCTATCAAGATGGAATAACCAAGCCTGCACCTCACAGCCAAAATGAATGTGATTGAAACAAGCTTCTTTGCAGATTCTTATTTCGGATTCTGACATTTTGCAAAAGTTTGTTTAAAAGTTTTCTGAAGTAACTGAAAAGTACAATAATTGTATTTTTTGGCAACATAGAATTCCTAGGAAAGCACTTGAAATGTAGCAGCTGCTGGCATAGGAAGAAGAGACTATGCTTCATTGTAGATATTCTGCTAGAGATTTAAAAGTATTTTTGTGCACTGAAGAATTGCAACTTAATTATCTTACTTTAGACAGTAGCACCTTCTTTGCCTTCAATAGAAAATGCTGATAATTTACCAATCTACCAAAAATTCTTGACCAGCCTAGTCTTCTCAGAAAAAATAATATAAGGTTTTAAGAAAATGAGTAAGTGTAGGTGGCTATCAAACTGTTTGATCTTTTCCTATCTGATAGGTGATATATTGTATCTCCTTGTATCAACTACCCTGCCAGGTGTGGGCAGGTCCTCAACTCTCCTCTCTGGCATCTCTGTAAGTCTCCACAGGAGACAGGTGCTAGGCTTGGCAGCTGGCATCCTGGCAGCTGATGTGGGGTTCCTTATCATGTCTGCAGCTACTCGATGGGGCACTTGTTATCCGCACTGCCTTCAGGCAGTGGCCCAGGTGGTCTTCACAGTGCTGTATGGATCAGGGAAGGGCTAGAGACAGGGCAGCAGTGGCCCTGTGTGTGGTGCGGGATCTGTTGTGTGTCGGGGCTGGAGAAAGGAGGTTCAGATGGAGAAATATTCCTCCCTCCTACAGTTTTCTCTGCTTCCGCCAGCATGTATTCACTAGGGATTGTAGGGCAATCATACCTGCGGAACCGCTTCAGCTTTTTTGCATGCTGCAGGTAAAATAAGAGAAGGCAAACAAGGAGATGCCCTGCCTTGGGGCGAGGTGGGCCTTTAGGTCACTTTTTCCCATCACCAGCACATAAGCAGGTAGGATACACTATCCTGCAGAACTTATTTGCAAAAGCATCATTTATTGAATTTCCTGTATTAAAATAATTTCTGTTTTACTAGATATGTGACCCAATACGTTTTTGTTCCCTGACATATCAATTTCTGTTTTATTTTCTGAATTATTCTAAATTTTACTATAAAACGGATTGTGCCCTTCATCAAGTGACACATCTTAGCAACCATTCTTTTGGTGTGACCAAAAATTGTTTTCTCCTCCATGCTGTATAAGAATTTATCAATACATTTGAAGAATTGGTTTAGCATTCATTAATTCATTCCGTGAATGTTTTATTGAATACTTATTCCATTCCAGTCATTATGCTAGAGGTCTAGGAGTAATAAAGAAAACTAAAATGTCCCTGTTCTCAAGATGCTTATGATCTAGAGTGCTTTTCCCAAAGTGTGTTGCAGTAAAAACATTCCTGCAATTGCTTTACTTCCCTTTCTCTCTAAGTCTCCTTCCCCCCACCCCCCACCCCTCACCCCCCCCACCCCACCGCACCACCATCCCCACCACCGCCACCCCCCCACCCCCCCACCCCCCCACCCCCGGTCTCTCTCTCTGATCAAACACATTTGGGAAATGCCATACACAGGGTGCATCAACATATTAAAAGTTCTGGGTGTTTGGTGATAAAGAATCCTATTTAATTTTATTTCATTCAGATAAATTTAGATATACCTTTTGTGTTATACCTATTGACAGTCCAAGAAACTAGCATTTCTCAAACAACCAGCGGGAGATGCTTTTCTGAACATCTTTCCCATTCTGGTGGAGGAAGAATTTTCAGATTTCCCAGATACATTACTGAATTCAGAATTTTTAAGGAGATAATGTATATTATATATTTGAAAGAGTTGTATGTAAGTTCCAACTATGCATTATTATCCCATATAATTGCATTAAAAAACACTGAACTCCTGAAAGAAAGGTTTAAAGGATTGTCCTAACAGATCACCTTTCCCTGAAACTTTATCATGGTGGTTCACTGGTTTCCTCCTAAGTATGTAGGTCTCCAAGCGCTGTAAATTATCTGGGCCTTTGGTGTAATTAATAAGATCTCAGGAATATCATATGTTTAGTTGCCTGGCATGGGTTGGAAGCAGGAGTCCCCATCCTTTTTTTTGGGGTGGGGGGGACAGGGCTTCCTGTTTTCTAATGCCCTGACCTCATGGAGGGATTCGTGATAGCATCTGGCTCTGTCACTTTTCCCGCTTGAAATACTCTTGAGCAGCTGCCCCTCACAGCAGGGTGGCTGCAAGTGACTGGCTGGGGAGCCCTGTTGTAAATGACAGCTGCAGGGTGATTTTGGTTATGGCTGCCAAGAGGCAGAAGTCGAGTGGAAACATTATAGAATTTTCATTATTCATTGTGGCAGTGTGTTCATGGCCAAACAAAGAGGGCACCAGTTGAATACAGAAAAAAAAAAAAATTGGATCCACTTCCTCCAAAGCCTCACTGATGCCCTTCCATTGCCAGAAAGTGGAACAAGCAAAACAAAACTGGAGACACATTGACTATTTCAGCTCTGGCCTATTCTGCCTGGTTTATATATTCTCAGCCAGAGGAACTGAATAACAATACTACCACTACTACTAACACCTACCATTTATGGAGTACTTACCAGGTGCCAGACACCACCACCTATAACCCTTATCTGAATTTCTCCTCCCAACACACTTATGAAGTAGCTACCTTTTTACAGATGAAACAACTGAGTTGTTGAGAGGTGTTGCATAGCCAGCAGCTTGTGAGATAGACTCAAACTGATACCAATTCAAACAGGGACTTACTAGACTGTCATTCTGGGACTTCACAACGATATTGTTTAAACAGCTATCGTTTAAATAGACATGGCTTTTCCCAGCACTCTGATCAGATCACAGCACTAGTACAAGGTGGTAGGTCCAAGCAAGGTGAACAACAGGAAACAAATTGAGCGATCAAATTCCATTTTTGGCTGCTAAAATTCAGTGTAAACTCTGCCCCTTTGTAAATAAAGCTGAAGAGATTGAGTAATCTTTGTGGACATGAAAATGACTACCCAGTATATCTCAATTTTGTAAAATCTTAAACCTTAAATCTTCCTGTAAGATTAAGGTGGCTTGATTATTGTTTCTTTATCTCAAGCACCATCTTGTCCCCTGACTGCACCGACTGAAATGAGGATCAGTCAATCCCTAGTGCCCCATGGAGGGGACAGGGTTGGGAAGTGGAATATATGTGCGAATTGGGCCTGAAGTTTGTGGAATACAGTGGTTATGGGAGGCAAATCTTGGAAATGTCATGATTCCAGTGGAAATGGAAAACGATGTGAGGGAATGCCGTTCACGTTTCCATCCATGTTGAAGGTGGTGTATTAGTGCTGAGCGGTGCATTTCTTAGGAGTGCTTTTCCCTCTGAACACTTAGGATTTTCTTTATGGCTGCTCAAAGATGTTTATTTCCTTTCTTCTAGAGATTAAAAAGGGATTTTATTTTTAAGGAGCTCAGTTCCAGAGTGAGAAGTACAGTGATGCCCTGTTCCTTCACACAGCTCTCATAGGAAAGAGAGACTGGAGAACATTCTTTTCATCTTCCAGCCATTGTAGATGGGTTGATGGAGGTATAGGAGGTCTTCAGAAGACCTTTTGACAGAGAGATCAGAAATTATTTCTCCAAGATTGTGAGGTGAGGGGCTCGGTTCAGATGTATTGTGTTTTTCTCAACCTCCTGGTTCTCACAATTCATCCTGATCTCTTCATCACCAAGGTTTGACATAGAAGTTTCTTTTTCCATCAGGCTAAATGCTTGGGGCTGTTGCTCACCATTCTCACTGCAGCCAGTGCTAAAGTTTGGTCAGTATTTGAGATAAACTTTTATTAGAGTGTTTCCATTACGATGCTTCAAGGCCATTACGTCAAGGAAGGAGACACATTGATCTTGTTCTGATTTAATTGCAGAAAGGAAGGTTGGTTTTATATGCTATAAAGCCACTTTCAGGGAAGACAGAGCTTCATATCTATAGCTACAGGGTTTCATTTTGTTGAAACCTTCAGTTTCTCTTAACACTCCTGAAATTATAATGCAGTTTCCCTTTATGAGGCTCCTGAAATGGTGGCTCCAGTCGCTGTCTGGTTCACCAAATTGACAATGACATGGACAATATGAAGTGCTGGGAGTCAGCTCAGCCAGATTCACAGCAGCAGTTGATAGGATTTGCACACTCTGTCTTAGAAGTCTACTTCATAAAGGTGCATGCTGCTACCAAGAGGATTTCTCTCCCCTCCTTGACCATGTTGCTTTTCTCCTTAACAACAGCTCCTCGGGGACCCCTTCCCCCACTGATCATGTCAGTATTAAGTCCTGGACATGGCGCTCTGATTATCTAACCACCTCTATTTACATCTCTTTAGCCTTTCCCTACTCTCTTAGCCCAGGTCAGCACAGTGTTGGCCACCTGGCAAAGGCTAGACCCAGGGGAAGTGAAGGCAGTGTCCTAGCCTCCTCTCCCATTCATCCAGCATGTTTGCCTGTAGTTCTACCGGAGCCCCACAGGCTCTCGGAGAGGGGCTGAGCTGAGGCAGCTGCTGCTGCCACCACTGCATGTACCTCAAGCACGATCTTGCTCCCTGATGTACTGAAATGAGAGCAGTCAACCCCTAGGCCACTGGGTCACTGGAACCAAATTACCTCTTTTCTTTTCCAAAAAGAATTTTTCACTTGAAAACAAAGTGAAGCGCAAACAAGTACCAATGCACAGAACCTGGTAAGTTTAAGACCTTTGTCCTGTCCTTTTGCACTTCAGAATCCATATTTCCTATTGGACTTGCCTCAGAGGTCTGTTTCCTCAGATTAGGAGAAAAGATGATTACCACACATCAAAGTCGCAATCAATTCCACTTGTCTCCCGAGTTTCTCTTAGTGCAGTTCTAAGATGTGTCCAGGAGAAGCCCTTTCCAAAGTCATCATTAACCATAAGACAGCAAAATTATACATTCTACAAATATATCAGATGTTATTTGAATCTAGGTATTTAAAAAGTGGTACTTCTCTCTATCCCCTCCAAACATGAGCCTTCACATCTTGTTTCATTTAGCAGGGGTACTCTGGCACTTTAAAGTTATCTTTCTTCTACCCTTTGAGTTGACGGAGACCCCGACTCTTTCAGAAGATTTTCTTTGGTGTCAAGCCTGGCTCTAACTCCTCCTTATTGCACTCCAATTGATTGGTCCCAATAATGGAAGAACCTCTGAAGACGTCTGTGTCAGTTCTTACTTCATTCCTATAAATAATCGGGGGAGGGTGTCCATCTTACAATGCATATTTGTGTTCGTATATTTGATGTCCTGCTGAGGTTTTCCACTCTTTAAAGACAAGGGCTATGTATGTGTATTTAAAAGTCTAGAGGCTCCTGAAATGGTGGCTCCAGACATATGTATCCCAGACATATGTATCTGGGAACTTTACTATTTACTGATAAGGATGTGGAATTCAAGAATTAGGAGGTACCTTGGTCATAACTCGGAGTCAGTACTTCAGAATAATGAATATCTCTTTTTAGGCACAATAGATTGACTCTAGGAAGTTGACATTTAGAGATAATACAATACCATTTTGAAAAGGAAACATCAAAAGGGCTGCTAATGAGAATCAGTGTGAGATATATCCCTTTTATAAAGTTCCATGATATCTGTACCTTTTATGCCAAATATTACTTTCTATTTAAAATTATAGTTGAAGGTACAGACACAAGAATTCCTGAGGGCAGGATTCCTATTGAAATCATCTTGATATGTTCCTCATATTCTCATAGGCACCATGTCTTGCAAATGTTAAGTACTCAGTGAACTTCTCTTGAATTAATGGAAATGGGGTGAGCTGTGGAGCTCTTATGGAAGGGGTGCTTGCTTTATGTGATATACCATCTGTATAGTGGGTTTGGACACACGTTCTACAGGTCAAGACCCCTTACTACACCCTCTTGCCCCCTTCACCCTTCCCTCATCCTTATCTGAAGGATCAATTCCTATAGAAAAATTTCATGAATGTTATTTTCAACTTTTAAACTATAAATGCATATGGTGTAGAACTAATCCTTTCTTCGTACTTTTGTTCCTTTCTCTTTATCCCTCTCCTTTTGTTCCTTCTTTTCCCATCTCTCTTTCCACCCCCCATCTCTTTCTCTTTCTGAAACCCTTCCTCCACACTGATTCACTTTCTGTCTACAGAGATGAACATCAATGAGATGAGAAAGAAATAAAATAGATAAATATGTATTGGGCAGGATGGAATATGCAACACAGTTACTGGTCCTGTCTTTGCTCTGTGTAAACTTTAATGCCTATTTCATAGGACATTTATTTAGGTGATTTTTTTTAATGAGTAATTTATTTTCATAAGAGGCTTTCCAGGTGGGTGATTAAATGCAGTGCAAAATGACAAAACAGTTATGGAATAACTGTTGGAATGGAATGTTCAATATATTCCTGGGTAACTGAAACAAACTTAATCCTTATTTCCTTTCACAAACATTTATTAAGTACCAACTACATTCCTAGCAACATGGAGGACACTAAGCATATAAAGCTGCTAAGATATGATCCATGCCTTTAATGAACTCTACTGAGTGGAAAGGTGAGAAAATGACAAAATTTCACCTCAGAAAAGCCCAGGATAATATTAGCTCTTTGGTCAAATTTTCTAGGAAATTTTCTTGTTTTGTAGAAAAGAACTGCATGAATCTTCTTTTCCAGCACTGAGAGAGAGAGAGAGAGAGAGAGAGAGAGAGAGAGCGAGGGGCAAGCTCTTCACCCCCAATGTCATTTCAAACTTATGACTGTTAATACAATAACTATTTGCTATTATTATTTTTACTAATCACACAGAGAATGGACATGATGATGTCATTGGGCCGTTTCTACCTGCTGCTACAATTTAACCTGTTTAGTTAGCTCACCGGTCCTTAGTCCTCACAGAGCATCAGAATCACCTGGGCAGCTTCTAAATAGACCCACCCCCGAGATTCTGACTGAATCGTCTGGGACATAGGGAGGTTTTCAACCACTCCAGGTGATTTTAGTGTGCAGATTGGGTTGAGAAATGCTGATTGAATTGGTTGGTTATTAATTAGCTGGATCACTCTTTCCCCTCATAAAAGTAAGTTCCTCAAAAATAGCAGTAACAACAATTAAAGGAATTTAAATAGAAGGGATTGGGTTGGTAGAATTCAAACTTCTTTTCTATAAAGGGAGGAAACAAACTAGTGCTTTAGGAAACAGTTTTTCCTGGCACGAATTTTGAGAGAAATTCTCATGCTTGATGACAAAGTGAAGGAAGGTCTTTTTTTTAAAAAAAACCATTTTGTTGAGGCTTTATTGAGATATATTTATATATACAACTTGATGGGTTTGGAGCTAAGTTTACACCCATAAAACCATCACCACAATGAAGGCAGTTGTTTAAGAGATCATAGGACTATGGTTTTAATGTGTTGCCCTGAGGTCTTCTAATGATGCATAGACAGAGCTTAGACTATGATACCTGAGGAGTAAACAGGTAACATTATCCCTATACCTCATCATACTGCATACCTTGAGGACATTACCTTCAAACAGCTCTTCATAGCAGCTGGTATTAGGCACATCAAGACTCTACTCCCTAAAGAGGGCCTGAAATAAAGGATTTCACTACTAAGTCACTGGCTTTGGAAACCATGCAGATGAGTAGGGGATAAGGATATTTTATGATGAAATTAAAGCAAAATTTCCTCTATGTGACAGGTCAGGGGTAATTGAAATCCAAACCAAGATATTTCTTAGGAAGGTGGTCTGAATTCCCTATATCACTTGAAACAATGCTTGAGACCCCATTTTCCACCCTGGAGAGTAAGCTAAAATAAGTTTGGACCCCAAAAGTATTTAGGTCCACACTAAGCAAAATATAAAAAAACTATTTGGGGCTTCCCTGGTGGCGCAGTGGTTGAGAGTCCGCCTGCCGATGCAGGGGACACGGGTTCGTGCCCCGGTCTGGGAAGATCCCACATGCCGCGGAGCGGCTGGGCCCGTGAGCCATGGCCGCTGAGCCTGCGCGTCCGGAGCCTGTCCTCCGCAACGGGAGAGGCCACAACAGTGAGAGGCCCGCGTAACGCATAAAAAAAAAAAAAAAAAAAAAAAAAAAAAAAAAAAAAAAAAAACTATTTGTCATACATATACTATCTGTCTATATAAAGAGCTTCTTCAAACCAATAAAAGAAATTCAAAACGTGTTAGAAATGGGGTCAAAGGCTAGGCACAGACAGTTCACAAAAGATAGACAAATGGCTCTTTAGAAAAGATGGAAAATGATCAACTTCACTTATAAGAAAAATGCAAATTAAAATTATTCTGATATATCTTTAAAAGAAATCTCTCAGATTGGTAAAGATCCAAAAATTATACAGACTTGGGGGAAACAGGTACTCTTTTTTTTTTTTTTTTTTTGCGGTACGCGGGCCTCTCACTGTTGTGGCCTCTCCCGTCGGGGAGCACAGGCTCCGGACGCGCTAGCCCAGCGGCCGTGGCTCACGGGCCCAGCCGCTCCACGGCACGCGGGATCCTCCCGGACGGGGGCACGAACCCGCGTCCCCTGAATCGGCAGGTGGACTCTCATCCACTGCGCCACCAGGGAAGCCCGAAACAGGTACTCTTATACATTACCAATGGGACTGCAAATTGACATACCCCTGGAAGACAATTTGTCAGTACCTAACAAAATTACAATCCACATATCATTCAATCCAGCAGTGTGCCTTCTAGAAATTTAACCTGCAGGAATGTACAATGTCACTACTGCAGAAGTATCTGTAATATCAAAATTTGGATCAATATATATGTCTATATAATAGTACCATTATATGGTACATCCATGAAACAGAACACTATGAAGCCATTAGAAAACATGGGGGGCTGTTTAACCTACTGATTAAAGATAGTCTTCAAAATACATTGTTAAGGAAAAAAAGCAAGACATATGCCCTTTGGTTCTTTTTGAATTTTCAACCATGCAAATGTATATAACATTCAAAAATAAGTGAAAAGGCTATGGTTTCCACTTTCAAAAACAATCACAGGAATAGGCAGTAGTATTCCTGCCTGAAATCCCATCCTAAGGCAAAATGGCCCACTGGTGTGCCTGCTGCCTCCATGAGTACAAGTGCAGTACCAGGTTGTTTTGCATATTTACCAACTCTATAGAAATATTCATTATTGACCACTCCTACATTGGAGAATGCGAGTAAAGACAACGATTGGAGTCTGGCTGGTCTGGTTAATGGGAAACTCACCCCTCCATCACTGCCAGCAGGGTTGAACATATTGCTTTCCTGAAAAGCTCTCCCACATACCCCAACTTACCACTCTTTTCCCCTAACTCCTGATTCTTCTGGTCTTAACCTACACATCTCTTCTTCCAGAGAGTATTCCCTGACCTCTTCCCCAAACATACTGGGTTGGGTTTCCTTCTTGTTTGCTCCCCAGTACCCCTTATTAACTATAATAGTGACCTGTATCCTTCTGGATGACAGTAATCTGTTAACTTGTCTTTTCCCCCAAGACTCTAAATTCCTTAATGGGCAAGGACTGGATCTTGCTCGCCCACTGCTGTATCCTTAACATCTGTGATAGAACTTGCCCAATGATTTGCATTCAATAAATATTTATTCAGTGAAAGAATGAGGGACATTCACTCCTAAATCAGGATAAGAAAACCATTCTCTCAGCTCTCATTCATTTTTGGAGAGCAGAGAGAATAGGTGGGAAGACAGTGAATTTCTCAAAAAATAATATAAACCCTGCAAAGCCATTACAATGTAAGTTTATAAAAAAGTAACTTTAAACATATCTTTCTTTTATGTTTTAAAAAATCTCATCATGTGTCTTGATTCAGGCGCTTGCATTTCTCTGTTTCTGTGGGAAGAATGTTGACAGTGACTTTGGTGTATACTTTTCTCCCCTTCCCAGGATAACCTAGACAGGTAACCAGGAGCCCTATCTCTGAGCTGATAGTTTGAATATCATTCTCACCATTTTTGCATCCATTCTTTTCAAACAAATGTACCATTAATTTGAAGCATGGTATTTTTGGAAGTTAAATAAATCTATGGGAGAGCACTTAAAATTAATGTTTAGAATTATTGTCAGAGGACCTATTTTCCTCCAACCAAAGCTTATGCATCAGCAGACCAAATGCAAGTCAGACAGGGCATAGAACCAGTTTCTCATGCTTTCAAACTTTAGTGCTGACAATAATACTTGAATTTTATGTGTATATACACATGCACCCTGCCCAATTTGGCTGCTTTTCCTTAAAAAGCTGGTGAGTGTGTGCCTGACCAGTGACTCTAGGCATGGCCAGAAAAGAAGAGAAACCTCGGCAGGTAAAAGCTGTAGTACCCAGAGCAAAAATTAACGTTCATAAACCCTTCCTGACATCTACCTTTAAAATTAAACCAACTATATTAGGGACGGGAAGAATATTTTGTGGATGAGTTCTTTGCTATACTGAAAATATCTTGCATTCCTAAGAATAGGAGTTAGTTCAAAAGCCTTACATTTGGTCCTTCAATTTAAACATGGGATTTGCTTACTCTCATGTCTTTGAAATTTCTGTTTCCTTATAAGGGAACTTTTCAAACTAACTTAATTGTCCTTTCTTGGATGACTCATCTCTGCAATGGGAATGCAGTGGAAAAGATAAGGGATGTCGGGCTTCCCTGGTGGTGCAGTGGTTGAGAGTCCACCTGCCGATGCAGGGGACGTGGGTTTGTGCCCTGGTCCGGGAGGATCCCACATGCCGCGGAGCGGCTGGGCCTGTGAGCCATGGCCGCTGAGCCTGCACGTCCAGAGCCTGTGCTCCGCAATGGGAGAGGCCACAACAGTGAGAGGCCCGCGTACCGCAAAAAAAAAAAAAAAAAAAAAAAAAAAAGATAAGGGATGTCTTTATTAATATCAAATAATCAAAACTAACTTTCTTTCAACCATCTTTACAGTGGTTCCTCAGTATCCATAGGGGATTGGTTCCAGGACCCTCTTAGATACATAAATCTGAGGGTTTTGATATCCCTTGTATAAAATGACATAATATTTACTTATAACCTATGCACATCCTCCTGTATACTTTAAATCATCTTTAGATTATTTATAATACCTAAAAAAATGTAAATGCTATGTAAATAGTTGTAAATGCAATGTAACTGCTATGTAAATAGTTGCTGGCATACGACAAATTCAAGTTTTGCATTTTGGAACTTTCTGGAACTTTTGTTTTTTAGTATTTTCAGTCCTCGGTTGGTTGACCCCAAAGATATGGAGCCTTAAGATATGGAGGGCCACTGTACTTTTTCCCCTGCTTTACTTTCAATCAAATTTTGGTACTGAATTCAGCCACTACCAGAGGGTAATTGCAGGACAAATGAAGAAAGTGCCTGACCCTTTCCTCTGCTTTTACTCATCCGTCAGGAGAAGGTGGCTCATGCCCTCTAGACTTTGGCAAGATTGTGCCTTCTTCTTTCCCCACTACCCCCTACAGGAATTTGTATGTTCCCTGGAAGTTGAATAAGTGTTTTAAAACAAGCAGTGTGATGGTTGAAACTTGGAGTAGAGCCCATTATGAGTTGAAAAGAATTCCCAGCTGCTTTTTCACTAGTCCCAGATCCCAGCTGCAGCAGCACAGAGGGGACTCCATTTCTTAAGCCCTGTATGTATACATATATATTCACATCAGTGCATATGAGTGCATGACTTTGAAGCAGTTGGGAAGCCCTGAACTTTAGAGATGAATTAATTTTCTTTGTGAGACAGACCTGAGTAGCTACAGGTACAAGGTAAATACATCATACTGTTTATTAAACTGTAAAGATTCTCAGCATGATTTCAAACATTAGGGGCATCAAAAGAAATCAGAAGCATGGGTCTTCATTGTCAAAGCAGGTAAAGGCATGGAAACAAAAAGATAATTCAAGATAGGTTGAGGAGTATCAGCATACATTGAAAAAAAGAGCAATGAGGTTTAAAGTAGATTCAAAGTTAGTGTTTAAAGCGAATCCTTCTCTCTGGCCTGGAATAACATAGAATAAGACTGAATTTCCTCCTTACTGGGAGAACTGATTCTCATAAATATATGTGGAATTTCCTTTTAAGATCGTACATAAGCAAGGGAGAGTTAATTACAATGAAATGAAAAGGAGAATTTGGAAGTGAGGTGTAGAGAGAAAGCAGTGCTCTTCTAAACAAATAAGAAAATTAAAACTTTGGGTATCCATTACTTTTCACTAGATTAACAGCTAATAAAGCTCAAGAGGCTAATCTGAAGACAAAGTCAGAGTTACAGGAACACTATCTCCAGCTTTCTTAGACTGCACTTATGTGATAACCAATAAAGTCCATCATTTACCATTTTGGTATCAAAGTATAATCAGTCAAAATAAAAGCATCCTATCCAACATCCCCATCATCAAACATGATGCCATTTGTATCTTGACCTGAGGTCCTCATCATTTGGCACTGGTCATAACTCATGCTGGGTTTCTGAGTGCCTGAATGAATGACCTCAGGTTTCTGTACTGAGCTTTAAATGCCAATCTTCCTCAGATCCTGGGCTTAATTTTTGTTCTCTTTGTTTACTGGCTCACCCAAAGTCATCATTATCTGTCAGTTTAGGAGCTTTTGAAACGTTGTCCTCCATGGGATCATTCACATTCTCCTTGAAAATCCCAGTACATGAAAGAAGTCTTAACACCAAAAGAGCAAACAACAAATTCCTCAACAAGCAACAAGGAAAAATCATAACAAAGGCTAAAATGACCAAATGTCTAAATGTCCTCAAAAAACCTGGGCAGGATGGAAGAGGAAGAAAACAGTTTGGAAAAGGCGTTGCTGTGCCTAGAAAGACAGGGACAATGTTTCAGCCTTAATTGCCCGTAATTTTCTCTGCATTCATTATGCTCATTCACAAGCCTAGTATTATTTTGATATCATTATTCTGTGGATGGCCTTGTTTTTATTTTTTAGAATACAAGAAAGGGACAAAAAGAATTTCAATACGAGCCTGTCAGGCAAACTGTTCTCTTTTCAGAGGAAGAGAGTGGTTGAATCTATGTCAGCAGAACTATTCATTCCACACGATTTCCCTAGAGCTAGAAAACCAGTGTCCAGTGTGTGACTTGCACTCACCCTTGTCCTCAGTATCGACAGTGGGGTCAAACTTGAGGTCTGATTCCCAAGTCCGTGTTGGGCCACAACTCCTCGGCAGCAATATTATGATGAAAGGAAAACACGCAGCTGCCAAGGATTTAGAGCTTTGCTCAAGGTCAGAAGGGGCACCTTCATGTGACAAGCTTCCTGTGAAAAGCCCAGGGCACCAGCAGAATCAAAGCTATTTGTTAAGACGTATCAGGCAGCCAAGAGCATCCATTAAGCTCTGTTTGTAGAGACTTTAGGGAATTAAAATGAAATAGACGGCATGGCCCCCTTCCTTTTAGGAGTGTGAAATTTAATGGAAGGAATAAAATACATAGGCAAGAAAATGAGACAGTTACAAATGAAAATAGATAGGAACACTTACAGGTAGCAGCGGAAACATGCAAAGAATGGTCACTGTTAATTTGACATGTACAGAGATACATACATTTGGGCTAAAACAGCCTGGGAGTGGATGAAAAAAAGTCTTTATAACCTTCACAGTGTGAAAAGTAAGAGTTTTAGAAAGATATTTCAGCCTTGGGTCAGACCACTTGATGACCCACACTCTCTCCAGGCATCGGATCCTATGCATCTCCCTCCACTCTATCTGGTGTTGAGACTATCTAGACCCTATGCCAAAAAATGAAATAGGAGAGGAGTCAGATGCTTGGGATGGGGTGGAGAAGGGGTTAAAAGAATGTAGAGGAGGGGCTACAAGGAGAATCTGCCAACTATTGATTGGGTAGACAAGTGCAGCTCCCCAAAAGGTTAGAAATGTGTCCCCATGCCTATAGCAGAGGCATGGGAACAAGCTGGCCAGACTAGAGACACTCACCACACTTTGGATTCTGTCCAGTAGATTATATTACTTGAATCTAAGTTAAAGACTATATTACTTGAATTTAAGGATTCTTGGTAACATTTGCTTAGGGATATGCCACTCTATTATCTTCCCACGCCCCACCCCTGGTCTGTAGACACACTCAGTTCTTCCAGAGTGGGAGATGGAGAAAGTCAGGGCAAGCCATGAAGGATCACTGGCTTGCCCTGGCCAGTAAAGAAGGCCACCTGACTCTTCTACCTGCTCCCTTCCTTGGATGAGGTAGAAGGCCCAGGTTACAGAGATGTGGACATACGTTAAGTATAAGGTGTGTGACAGAGAGAGAAGTTGGCCTGATCAGGGATGCTCATGGAGCACAGGGAACATGACTTAACAAATTGACCTTTGGTTGCCTTTTCTGATGTATGGCCCCAAACCTTTCTGTACAGGTTGCACAACAAGCTGGCTTTCAGTGAACAAACATAGCAGATTATGCCAAAACCATACCACTTTTTATTTGTGTTGGAATTTCATCCTAAACATGATGGTTCATCCAGTATGCAACCCCCCAAGCATAAGCCTCAGAGAAGGGAGAAGGCCTACAATTCCTCAGGTCTCCCTCTTCCCCAGGCTTCACTGTGAAGTGACATTCTTTGTCCTAAACTCTGTGTGAGGAAATGGTATAAAGTATCCCATGAACCCTCTCTAGGAAGCTTCTATTTCCACAAACCCTGCCTGGTAAACCTTCACTGGCTTGCACCAGAATAATTAAGAATTCTCATTATGGCAAAAAAGTATATGTTAACTAGTTGCTAAAAGTGTTATCCGATTTATCTCCAAAGAAATGTACCAAAGTGACTTCAGTGACAGGGTTCTTCCTTTCCTGTTGTCTTTTTATACAAAATTAATTCTTTCAAACTGCAAGCATAGATAAAATTAATTATCTATTACATAGATCAAATGTAATTAGAAAGGGTGTACTGAGAGAATTATATAGACATTCTTGAAAAATTGCACCTATCAGTACTCCATTTTTTTAAAATAAATTTATTTATTTTATTTATTTATTTTATTTATTGATTTTTGGGCTGCGTTGGATCTTCGTTGCTGTGCGCAGACTTTCTCTAGTTGTGGCAGGCGGGGCTACTCTTCGTTGTGGTGTGTGGGCTTCTTATTGCAGTGGCTTCTCTTGTTGCAGAGCATGGGCTCTACGCACATGGGCTTCAGTAGTTGTAGCTCGCGGGCTCTAGAGCCCAGGCTCAGTAGTTACGGTGCATGGGCTTAGTTGTTCTGCGGCATGTGGGATCTTCCCAGACCAGGGCTCGAACCTGTGTCCCCTGCATTGGCAGGCGAATTCTTAACCACTGCACCACCAGGGAAGTCCCAATACTCCATTTTATAAGTTATTACTGTAAAAATTATCTTTATGTTTTCTTTTATGATATTTGCATTTCAGAAAGCAACTTTAATCTTTACTAAGGATATCAGGGGGTAAATAATTTATACTAGCAATGAATGAATGTTTCGCAACTTCTGCCTTTGCAAAAATGAAACATTACAGTGACATCAGGAATAATGAATTGCAAAAGTGTAGTGGCAGAAATCCTGGAGATCTTTCACAGGAGGGTTAGAATTACCACAAACTTCCCTTCTTATCACTAGCAGCCTTTAACCCACTGTGTGGGTGAGAGCTTTCAGCTCAAGTGAGAGCCCTACATCACCATGTAGAGAACTGTATGTGCAGAGTGGGTGTCAGGAAGTAGACCAGAATCCATATAATTTTCTTCACAATTAAAATTTCTTGCTAACAATGTATAAGTGGATTCACAAAAGGTTAATTCTACAGAGAGCAGGAGGGAAATAACTATTAAAAATAGGACAATCACGATTCACCAAGGTACATATATTAAGCTGTGGATTATAGCTGTAGTATGAATGTGACCATCTACAATTAATTGAAAGGAAATCATTTCTAATTAGGATTGCCACCCATTTAGAGCCTGAGGTTAAAAAGTAGGAAAGGGAAAAAGAAAGGGAAAAAACTTCTGCATACCAATTTCATGATCTTTTCTATTTTTAATGTTCAGCCAGGTTAAAGTAGCTCTAAAAAATTGAGATCTACAACCTAAAATGTAAGTATAGAATTGGTTCCTTTTTTAAAAATTAGATTATTGATTCTCTAAACATTTGGTTGCTAACTAGCACTTGCCCCTGGGATAGTCTTACTACATGGTACTGAGGAGATATGAAAATCAGGAAGGGCTGAATTTCACTCCATGTTTTTTTCAAGTACCCAAATATGGAGCACTAATCCTTTGAAGCTCAATCTATTCTTCCTCCCTTGGAGAGAAGTAAAGGATGTGGTAGAAAGAACACAGGTCTTTGTGTCAGAAGGTGGAGGGTTCAAATCCACCTCTAACTAGCTCTAGGCCTTGGGCAAATCACTTAATCCCTCTAAGCATCAGTTTCCACATCCTTACAAAGGGGATAAACCTATCATAGATGCCTATCTTAGAGGTCATAATGAAGGTTAAATGATATGGCACAAGCAAAACTGACCAACAGAGGGTAGTAGACCACTTGGTTTGATGGCTGCAGCCCAAAGCCTCACATCTACACAGTGCCATAACCTGTGGAGTAATATCAAAAATGACAACAGTGGAAACAATGACATCTACTATCCATTGATCTGTGTGTTAGGTGAGTTTCTTTTCTTTTTTCCTCTTTGTATATATTTAAGGTGTACAATATGATGATTTGACATATGTTTACATTGTAAAATATTCACTACAAACAAGATAATTAATATTCATCTCAGGTGCCTTTCTAAGCAATAGGGATAGAGATTGATATAGCGGGAAGAGTATATACTATATAAAATCTCATTATATGTATTTTACACATGAAGAAATTGAGACACAAAGAGATTAAGTACTATTAACTTATTAACTTTTAAGGTTTTTCAGCTACACAGCCATGTGAGCAGGACTCCGACCCAGTCTGGAGCTAAGTTTTGTACTTATAACTTCTCTGCTGAGCTCTTTCTTCCCAGAATCCCCGGCTAAAAGCTGCTGACAGCTCATTGACTCTAATTGGATTATGTGCCTCTTCTTGAGCCAATCACTGTGGGCTGCTGGGAACAGAATATGCTGATTGGCTTAAAGCAATTAGGATCCACCCTGGAGCTGGCAGTGTGGTCAGTGCATTGACAGCAGCTGGATGAGGTGCTAGGAGTACTTGCCAAAAGGAACTGTTAAAAGGAGATGAATACTAGGCAGCAAACATTAAATGTTCTCTAAAGGGGTTTGGATATAAACTGTGGTTGGAGCCTCCCAATAAGCTTATGATTTAGAAGGGAAGAAAAACAGATATGAAGGGCACTCAACAACACTCCTTAATACAGCAGGGTGCTCACTGTCTACATGGCATCAGGGTGCCTGCAGGTGGGCACTGGCTGGTAAGGCCCTATTCCTTGTCTTCTCCTGTCCTGTATTGCTCCTTGCCTATGTTCATCCATCTATCCATCCAACAGATACCAGAGCATTGAACTTGTGCCATGCATTGGTGGCACTGGGACTAATGGGGTGAACAGATGGGTATAGTTGCTGCTCACATGGAGCTCACAAAACACTGGAGGGGCACAGCCTGTGAGCAACAGCCCTTCCCTCACACCTGACTGGACCTCTGAGGTGAGGAGGTGCTGCACGAAAGGAAATCTGAGGCACAGAGAAGTTCACTGCCTGATTCAATATCCCAGAACTAAGTGTGAGAGATAGGAAGAGTCAAGAGAGACTTAAACAAATTTTGCCTACCCCACTGCAAAGAATTTCAATTAACTGTAAAAGGAAGAAACTGGAAGACTAATTTTGGCTAAAAAGAAGCTGTGAGACTTGAGTTGGTGTCCTTTATGGATCACATCTTCCCCATCATGTAAGAAGTCATTGAGATACTTGCATATTTACCTGTCTCCTACCTGCCATGTGGCTGACAGGGTCTTGGTACTCAGGCCTGGTGTTGGACCTGAGCCTCTGAGAGGGGAGAGCCGAGTTCAGGACATTGGACCACCAGAGACCTCCCAGCCCCATGCAATATCAATCAGCGAGAGCTCTCCCAGAGATCTCCGTCTCAATGCTCAGACCCAGCTCCACCAAACAGCCAGCAAGCTCCAGTGCTGGATGCCCCATGCCAATCAACGAGCAATACAGGAACACAACCCTACCCATTAGCAGAGAGGCTGCCTACAATCATATTAAGTTCACAGACAACTCAAAACACACCACTGGACGTGGCCCTGCCCACCTGAAAGACAAGATACAGGCCCACCCACCAGAACACAGGAACCAGTCCCCTCCACCAGGGGGCCCACACAAGCCACTGAACCAACCTCACCTACTGGGGGCAGGCACAAAAATCAACAGGAGCTACAAACCTGCAGCCTGCAAAAAGGAGACCACAAACACAGTAAGGTAAACAAAATGAGAAGACAAAGAAATATGCAGCAGATGAAGGAGCAAGGTAAAAACCCACCAGACCAAACAAATGAAGAGGAAAGAGGCAGTCTACCTGAAAAAGAATTCAGAGTAATGATAGTAAAGATGGTCCAAAATCTTGGAAATAGAATGGAGAAAATACAAGAAACATTTAACAAGGACCTAGAAAAACTAAAGAGCAAACAAACAATGATGAACAATATAATAAATAAAAATTATCTAGAGGAATCAATAGCAGAATAACGGAGGAAGAAGAATGGATAAGTGACCTGGAAGATAAAATAGTGGAAATAACTACCACACAGCAGAAAAAAGAATGAAAAGAATTGAGGACAGTCTCAGAGACCTCTGGGACATTAAACACACCAACATTCGCATTATAGGGTCCCAGAAGAAGAAAAGAAAAAGAAAGGGTCTGAGAAAATACTTGAAGAGATTATTGTTGAAAACTTCCCTAATATGGGAAAGGAAGTAGTCAATCAAGTTCAGGAAGCTCAGAGAGTCCCATACAGGATAAATCCAAGGAGAAACATGCCAAGACACATACTAATCAAACTGTCAAAAATTAAATACAGAAAAATATATTAAAAGCAGCAATGGAAAAGCAACAAATAACGTACAAGGGAATCCCCATAAGGTTAAGAGCCAATCTTTCAACAGAAACTCTGCAAGCCAGAAGGGAGTGGCAGGACATATTTAAAGTGATGAAAGGGAAAAACCGACAACCAAGATTACTCTACCCAGCAAGGATCTCATTCAGATTGGACGGAGAAATTAAAACTTTACAAACAGCAAAAGTTAAGAGAATTCAGTACCACCGAATCAGCTTTACAACAAATACAAAAGGAAGTTCTCTAGGCAGGAAACACAAGAGAAGGAAAAGACCTCCAAAAACAAACTCAAAACAATTAAGAAATTGGTAATAGGAATATACATATCAATAATTACCTTAAATGTAAATGGATTAAATCCTCCAATCAAAAGACATAGACTGGCTGAACGGATACAAAAACAAGACCCATACATATGCTGTCTACAAGAGACCCACTTCAGACCTAGGGACACATACAGACTGAAAGTGAGGGGATGGAAAAAGATATTCCATGCAAATAGATCAAAAGAAAGCTGGAGTAACAATTCTCATATCAGACAAAATAGACTTTAAAATAAAGGCTATTACAAGAGACAAAGAAGGACACTACATAATGATCAAGGGATCAATCCAAGAAGAAGATATAACAATTGTAAATATTTATGCACCCAACATAGGAGCACCTCAGTACATAAGGCAAATGCTAACAGCCATATAAGGGGAAATTGACAGTAGATTTTGACAATAACACAATAATAGTAGGGGACTTTAGCACCCCACTTTCACCAATGGACAGATCATCCAAAATGAAAATAAATAAGGAAACACAAGCTTTAAATGACACATTAAACAAGATGGACTTAATTGATATTTATAGGACATTCCATCCAAAAAAAACAGAATACACTTTCTTCTCAAGTGCTCATGGAACATTCTCCAGGAAAGATCATATCTTGGGTCACAAATCAAGCCTTGGTAAATGTAAGAATATTGAAATCGTGTCAAGTATCTTTTCCAACCACAACACTATGAGACTAGATATCAATTACAGGAAAAACACTGTAAAAAATACAAACACGGGGAGGCTAAACAATGCGCTACTAAATAACCAAGAGATCACTGAAGAAATCAAAGAGGAAGTCAAAAAATACCCAGAAACGAATGACAATGAAAACATGATGACCCAAAACCTATGGGATGCAGCAAAAGCAGTTCTAAGAGGGAAGTTTATAGCAATACAATCCTACCTCAAGAAACAAGAAACATCTCAAATAAACAACATAACCTTACACCTAAAGCAATTAGAGAAAGAACAACAACAACAAAAAAAAAACCAAAGTTAGCAGAAGGAAAGAAATCATAAAGATCAGATCAGATATAAATGAAAAAGAAATGAAGGAAACAATAGCAAAGATCAGTAAAACTAAAAGCTGGTTCTTTGAGAAGATAAACAAAATTGATAACCCATTAGCCAGACTCATCAAGAAAAAAAGGAAAAAGATTCAAATCAACAGAATTAGAAATGAAAAAGGAGAATTAACAACTGACACTGCAGAAATACAAAGGGTCATGAGAGATTACTAGAAGCAACTACATGCCAATAAGATGGACAACCTGGAAGAAATAGACAAATTCTTAGAAAAGTACAACCTTCCAAGACAGAGCCAGGAAGATACAGAAAATTTAAACAGACAACTCACAAGCACTGAAATTAAAATGGTGATTAAAAGTCTTCCAACAAACAAAAGCCCAGGACCAGATGGCTTCACAGGCGAATTCTATCAGTCATTTAGAGAAGAGCTAATACCTATGCTTCTCAAATAGTAGAGGGAGGAACACTCTTAAACTCATCCTATAAGGCCACCATCACCCTGATACTGAAACTAGACAAAGATACTACAAAAAAAGAAAACTACAGGCCAATATCACTGATGAACATAGATGCAAAAATCCTCAACAAAATACTAGGAAACAGACTCCAACAGCATATTAAAAAGATCATACACCATGATCAAGTGGGGTTTATCCCAGGAATGCAAGGATTCTTCAATATATGCAAATGAATCAATGTGATACACCATATTAACAAATTGAAGGATAAAATCTATATGATAATCTCAATAGGTGCAGAAAAAGCTTTTGACAAAATGCAACACCCATATATGATAAAAACCCTCCAGAAAGTAGGCATAGAGGGAACCCACCTCAACATAATAAAGGCCATATATGACAAACCCACAGCCAGCATCATTCTCAGTGGTGAAAAACTGAAACCATTTCCACTACAGTCAGGAACAAGACAAGGTTGCCCACTCTCACCGCTATTATTCAACATAGTTATGGATGTTTTAGCCACAGGAATCAGAGAAGAAAAAGAATTAAAGGAATCCAAATCAGAAAAGAAGAAGTAAAACTGTTACTGTTTGCAAATGACATGATACTGTACATAGAGAATCCTAAAGATGCTACCAGAAAACTACCAGATCTAATCAATTAATTTGGTAAAGTAGCAGGATACAAAATTAATGCACAGAAATCTCTTGCATTCCTATACACTAATGATGAAAAATCTGAAAGAGAAATTAAGGAAACAGTCCCATTTACCATTGCAACAAAAGGAATAAAATACCTAGGAATAAACCTAACTAAGGAGACAAAAGACCTGTATGCAGAAAACTATAAGATACTGATGTAAGAAATTAAAGATGATACAAACAGATGGAAAGATATACCATGTTCTTGGATTGGAAGAATCACCATTGTGAAAATGACTATACTACCCAAAGCAATCTACAGATTGAATGCAATCCCTGTGAAACTACCAATGGCATTTTTCACAGAACTAAAGGAAAAATTTCACAATTTGTATGGAAACACAAAAGACCCCGAATAGCCAAAGCAATCTGGAGAAAGAAAAACCGAGTTGGAGGAATCAGGCCCCTGACTTCAAACTCTACCACAAAGCTCCAGTAATCAAGACAGTATGGTACTGGCACAAAAAGAGAAATATAGATCAATGGTACAGGGTAGAATACCCAGAGATAAACCCACGCACATATGGTCACCTAATTTAGGAGGCAAGAACATACAGTGGAGAAAAGACAGCCTCTTCAATAAGTAGTGTTGGGGAAAATGGACATGTATACATAAAAGAATGAAATTAGAACACTCCCTAACATCATACACAAACATAAACTCAAAATCGATTAAAGA
The DNA here is from genome assembly GCF_963924675.1 of Phocoena phocoena. NCBI lineage: Eukaryota > Metazoa > Chordata > Mammalia > Artiodactyla > Phocoenidae > Phocoena > Phocoena phocoena. Next base: position 90,109,471 of record NC_089221.1, on the reverse strand, counting down.
CTTAAATGTAAGACCAGACGCTATAAAACTCTTAGAGGAAAACAGAGGCAGAACACTCTATGACATAAATCACAGCAAGATCCTTTTTGACCCATCTCCTAGAGAAATGGAAATAAAAACAAAAATAAACAAATGGGAACTAATGAAACAAAAGCTTTTGCACAGCAAAGGAAACCATAAACAAGATGAAAAGACAGCTCTCAGAATGGGAGAAAATATTTGCAAACAAAGCAACTGACAAAGGGTTAATCTCCAATATTTACCAGCAGCTTATGCAGCTCAATATCAAAAAAACAAACAACCCAATCCAAAAATGGGCAGAAGACCTAAATAGACATTTCTCCAAAGAAGATATACAGATTGCCAACAAACACATGAAAGGATGTTCAACATCACTAATCATTAGAGAAATGCAAATTAAAGCTACAGTGAGGTATCACCTCACACTGGTCAGAATGGCCATCATGAAAAAATCTAGAAACAATAAATGCTGGAGAGGGTGTGGAGAAAATGGAACCCTCTTGGACTGTTGGTAGGAATGTAAATTGATACAGCCACCATGGAGAACTGTATGGAGGTTCCTTAAAGAACTAAAAATAGCACTACCATATGACCCAGCAATCCCACTACTGGGCATATACCCTGAAAAAACCATAATTTAAAAAGAGTCATGTACCACAATGTTCATTGCAGCACTATTTACAATAGCCATGACATGGAAGCGACCTAAGTGTCCATCAACAGATGAATGGATAAGGAAGATATGGCACATATATACAATGGAATATTACTCAGCCAAGAAGAAATGAAATTGAACTATTTGTAGTGAGTTGGTTGGACCTAGAGTCTGTCATACAGAGTGAAGTAAGTCAGAAAGAGAAAAGCAAATACCATATGCCAACACATATATATGGAATCTAAAAAAAAAAAAAAAAAAAAAAGGTTCTGGCGACCCTAGGGGCAGGACAGGAATAAAGACGCAGACGTAGAGAATTGACTTGAGGACATGGGGAGTGGGACGTGTTAGCTGGGACAAAGTGAGGTAGTGGCATGGACATATATACACTACCAAATGTAAAATAGATAGCTAGTGGGAAGCAGCTGCATAGCACAGGGAGATCAACTTGGTGCTTTGTGACCACCTAGAGAGGTGGGATAGGGAGGGTGGGAGGGAGACACAAGAGGGAGGGGACATGGCGATATATGTGTATGTATAGCTGATTCACTTTATTATACAGCAGCAATGAATACACCATTGTCAAGCAATTATACTCCAATACAGATGTTAAAAAAAATAAAATTCTTGGAAGTCTTATCAGTTAGAAAGAAACACAATTTCCTGAATTGGCTTTCTCTTCTAACTACCTCTGTAATTGCCCTTTCCTATTATTTTGTACCCTTGTAATACAGTACCTTCTTAACTGGTGTCTCTAACTTTTGTATCTCCCTTCCCTAATCTTTATTCCACATAGCAAATAAAAAATTATGTTCATAAAGCACAAAAAAAGAAAAAAAAAAAAACCAGTGGATTGGCTACTGCTACAGTTACAGTGTAACAAGCAGTCACAGTAGGGAACTGCAGTTAGGAAAGTGCAGGGTGATGTACAAACCCGTATCAGAGGAATCTAACCCAGGCTTGGCATCAGGGGAAGTTTTCAGGAATAAATGGCACTGAATTTGAGACTCAAAGGAAAAAGAGGAATTGGCTAAACAATGGTGAATGCAGATAGGACCTCAGAAACTCTGTCGTACAAATACTCTAGCTAGCTCTTTTCTGTAAGCCTATAGCAATGGGCTTCCTCAAAGTCTCCATTAGAGTTCTAAAGAAATTTAAAATATGAGATTAATTGAATTGATTTACACATGCTTTATGTTGGGTAAGACTGTACATTATTGAATCATGTTCTGGAAGCCCTAGGGTTCCACAGAGGTCTCAGGGGCTCACTGGATAGAGGTGAGAGGTGGAGATGGAGGAACTGTTCCTTTCAGAGGCAAAGAAGCTGAGCAGGGAGACTCTAGGATCTCCTTTCCCTGATTCGACCCGACCAGCTCTGCCTTTATGCTTTATATAGTGGAAAATTCAGGTATATATCATTGGGGAGCTTAAAAATAAGGTTTGGATAGCTCTGAGATAGAATATGGATTTATTAGAGTTCCTTACATTTATTGTTTTGGAACATTTCCTTGTATACCAGCGATCAGGTCCTTAAATGGGAGTATAACCATCATCATGATACAATCTCCATGAGGAAGTTCTGATTTGACTTACATATTTCAAATTATAATACCTTTTCTGGGAAGGCAGCCCCCTATAGAACTATCTGGATATAGCAAGTAAGACAGACATGAGAGGTCCCAACATATGCAATGAGATTTCAATGAGGAAAAAATGTCGACTTCTGCTGTGAGTGATCTGTGATGCTTTTGCAGAAGGGGTGACCTCTGAACCAGGATTTGCTGGATTTAAACAGTCATAGATAGGAAAGAGGAGGGCTTTCCATATGAAATGGGAAAAATGGAGAAAAACATGAGGTAGGAATGCAAAGTTATGTTTGGAGAAAAGTAAGGTAAATAATATTGCTGGAACCTGAGTATTGTGTGGACAAGTTACATGAGATTACACTGAAAAGCTAACTTGGGTCAACATGGTAGAGGGCCAAGAATGACAATTATTTCCTTCCCTCCTCAGGACCTTTGCACTTAGTGTTCTCTCTACTTAGAATGTTCTTCCTAGATCTCCAGATGATCAGGTCCTGCTCATTATTCAGGTCTGCAAACAAAGTCATTTCTTCCAAAAGGTTCACCTTGACCAACTTGTTAAGGCAATTCCCTCTCTACCCAGCAACTCAGTCTACCTATTACTGCATTTCATTTCTTTCACAGCACTAAATTATCTTGTTCATTTGCTTACTTGTTTACTGCCTATCTTCTTACTAGAAGGCAAAGCCTTGAAAACAGGAATCTTTTCTATCTTGCTCATTGCTGAATCCTCAGCACTGTGCAAGTGCTTGGCATGTAGTAGGTACTCAATAAATATTTGTTTAGTGAAGGATTGTATGAGTTGTTCTTTAGTCAATGGATAATGAGGAGCCATAAGATTTTTGAGTAAGGAGATGAATCCCAGTGGTATTTGAAAAAAGTTACTTTGACAGCAAATTTTAGGATGGAATGAGGCAGTATGAGATTAAGGGCAGAGAGGTTAGATAGGAGACTATTTGAATAGTCCAAATAAGGATAAGATCCTGAACTCTGGCAGTGGCAAATGAGCATGGATATGCGGGATAGATGAGAGAATTGCGAAGACCAACGGCATATTACTCGAGGACTGATTAGATATGGAGGGTGAGGGACAGCTGGGAATTAAGGGAATAGTGATGCCTTACTTAGAAAGAGAGACTTTGGGGAAAGGAGCTGATTTGGGCAGGGTTCAATCTGAAGCATCCTGAGCTTTAAGTAACACAGCATTTGGAAATGAAGTATGAAATCAGGTAGACAATATGTGCCCTTGCCTGGGAAGAGGAGCTAGGAGAGGAAATAAAGATTTGGGAGTTAACAACTTAGAAGTAGTATTTGACCCCTTGTTAGTGAATAAGGTCTCTGAGTGAAGGTATAGAAAGAAAAGAGCAGAGGGCTGAGAATAGCAGCATGGAGAGCAGTTGCATTTCAAGGATGAAGGAAAGGAAAGGAGACAGCAGGAAAGGGGGTGGGGGAGGGGAGGAATTCTAGAAGGAAAAAGCAAATTGGAATGAGATCATTTCAGAGTGGTCACAGGATGCCAAAAGACAAAGGATGAGGACATGCACATTGAAGATAGGAACCTCCCACTCTGTCCCTGCAATGGGAAGAGTAGTGTTCAATGCAGTCTACAGTTTATCATCACCAAAACCCTCTACCACTTTGCCACTGTTCCTAGAATCCCGCAGCTACCCACATGTAAGTTCTGCATAGCTCCTCAGCAAGCACACCTGTTCAAAGACCTGCCAAAATTTTAAAACTGAGTTGCTCTTTCCTCTATGTGATTTTTTCCCCTTAATATCCAGTACTTTATAGTTGAGTTTGAGTCTCTTAATTACTAGACATCAACAGTAGAATCATGCAAATCACAATAACGTAATAATGGTCCATAATAGTTCATCATTTGCATCTACTCTCATTAGCACTGCTATTGCTCATCATCACTGTGTACCTAATACATAGGATTTAAGAAGAAAAAAAAAGATAATGATTTCTTTCTTTTTTCAAAGTCATGGACTATGTTTCTAGGCTTCTGTGGAATGTGTGTCTATATATATGCCTTGTTTTTTTACTAAAGCCTTGCTGAATTTAAGTGGAAGTGGAATCTTTGGTGCAGAAGAAAACTTGATAGCACAAAAATTATGCAGAGGCATAACTAAGGAAATTAGAGCTTTCACCCTACCTTCGGGATCCCTCTACCTAGAGTCAAGTTATGTGAAAACCACTGCTGCCCTACAGGACTTTAAAAATGAGAGTGATCAAACATCTTCTTGGTCAGCCATGTTTGTTGAGCACATGCTATGTGTATGCACAGAAAGCGTGAAGAATATGAAAAGAAAGCACCAATCTTGGGCTACTCATAGGCCTGGGGAAGAGCATGCCTGATGCAGTGATGATTATTACGTGAGATGAAGACAACTGAGCAGCGGTCTGCAGCCTGTGCCCCTGAGCCCTAGGAGTGTTTTGCAATCAGGCTGTGGGCAGCAAAAGGTGAGGCAAATAGACCATCAATCAGGGCCACTAGAGCCAAGACAAAAGCCAGAGAAAAATGAGGGTTCATGTCATGGTCCTGGATTTTGAGCTCAAGACGTGTGGGTCACTAGGGAACAACATGGATTTGAATACAAAACGCTATGGACCAGAGTTAGGCAGCAACTGGATTAAATTAGCTCTTCTGGAGAATGAACACCAGAGGGGACAACAGGGAAAATGAGACCTAGTGCCCAAGAAAAAACAGTTTTTAGTCCCCATATTGGAAACTCTTGGTATTGGTCCAATAAGCATGCAGGGCAAGGATGTTTTTTGGTATTTAAAAATTAGGAAGGACATACTTGTCATATAGAACATTTGTCTATTTGAGGTGTTCCATGAGTCACTTGGGGGTTTTTCTACTCTGAGGTTTAGGTAAACTTTCCTCAAATCTCCGTGCTCACTATTGGAGATGAGTGAGGACTCACCACAACTGCTGTTCGTTTCCAGGCTTTTTCTATTCTCTTATCTCTACTCCTGCATACATTATGCAATTTAGGTCCTCACCAAACCAAAGGTGCAATACCCCAGTCCCTCATCAATTTTCATAAGAAATCCAATCACACAAAGTATATCATAACTTTTGTAGCTTTATTGAATATTTGTTGGGACAAGGGGCAGGGGGCAATCATATCTATTCATTTATTGAGCACCTACTATGTTTTAGTTATTGTTCTAAGTGCTATGTATACAGCAGTGAACAAGACAGACAAAATTTCTGTCTTCCTAGAGTTTCCAGTCCAATTGGAGAGATAGATGATAAATTCCATGGAGGGTGTGACCACCTGCCAGCTTCCCGTTCCCTAGCCATTCCACCCTCCCCTTCCACTAGAGCCAGTCTGTCATGCTCTGCAGCTCTCTGAAGCCAGTGCACTGATGTGTGACCCCATGACCTCACCAGGTTGCTTTGTCTTTCACGGTCCCCTAGCCTTGGAATTTTGGCAGACAAAAATGTCTCCGTCTTGTTACACAGGATTCTTTAGTTCAGTGGAGCTAGAACTTGGCAGGTCTCTGGCCACCCAGCTGCCAGCTGGGAATTTAGGATGGTGGATGGGACAATGCGATGAACATACAAATTTGAGATCAGCCAGTTCTGGGATCAAATCTCTGCCTCTTACTTGTTGTGTAGTATTGAATATGTTCCTTAATCTTTCTAGTCCTTCATTTTTCTCATCTGAAAAATAGAGCAATTAGTAACATCTTCTTAATATGAGGGTAAGATTAAGTATGATAAAGTTTCCAGCACAGTATAGGTGCTCACATATGACTGGTTCATTTCCTTTGGGTTCTAGAGAGATTCTGAGGTATATAAGGAAGAGGAATCAGTCAGACCTCGGGACCAGACACAAGAACAGTCATACAGGACAATATGAAAGAAGGAAGGTTAGTGCTTACTGCACTTTAAGGGGGGCAACACAGACATTCATAGGTCACCCCTAGAACCCTCTGATGAACAGTAGGCTGACCCTCTCCAGTGTCATGAATTAGGTGGGACACTTAACTAAACACCTCCTTCCTGCAGACCTTGGGACTGAGGTGATAGCTCTCACTCCTGCTCCAACAAGATTGGCTTACGGTGGAACTGAAGCATAGGGGAAGTCATCGGCAGGCCCATGGGTGCGGGTCTGGCAAAGACAGAGGCAGAGCAAGCTGAAAAGCCACTCAACACCATGAGGAGGGTGGAGACTGGAAGTCCCATCTGGTAAGGATCAAAGCCATGAAATACACCCAAGAGCAGAGGATGCCCAAGGTGGCTGGGCTGGCAGAATTCTGACATCTGTGATAGGAGTAAGCACCTGGCTCTTAGGGTATGCCCACCAGGGGCTGGAAAGCTGAGATGCTCAGACTCCCTAACTTGCAAGGGCACTGAAATGTCATTGAGCCCAGAGGTCCCAAACATAGCCCCTGATCTAGCACTACTGAAGAGCAAGTGCCCATGTTTGAGCCATTTAAATACTTCTCAGGTGATTCTTGTGTCTTGGGGTGGAGACCAGAGGTTCTACATGTCTACCTGCCTGTGCTGCCGGTTCACGGACCATGTTTTGAGTAGCAGGGTCCTAGACTGACTTCCCCGCAGATGCTTGAATCTTCTCTCCTGTATTCTATCAAAAGGTCCTTTGACCTATCCTTGATTATCTCCTGTGAAAGGAATCTCTCTACCTCTGATGAGGCCCATTCAAACTTTATTCTTCCTGGTTAACAGCTTGTGTGTATATGTGTTTCCTAAGTCCTGCTATTGATATTTCTAGGCTATTTTATCCTTTGGCAACTCTGCCAGAAAATCCTTACTTATGTTTTTCTACCATTTATTGTTTTAAAGGTTATAACATTGGCTGTAGATTTTTGGTAGAAAATATGGAAAATAAAGAACAATAAAGAGAAAAATTCATAATAACGCTACCACCACCAACTAGAGGTACCCGCTATTGAAATGTTGGGGTGTTTCCTTCTAGTTCTTATTTTACTTGGAAATCGGATTCCTCTGTTTTTCTCCCTTAGAGTCTCAGAGAACAAGGCTCAAGCCTGTCCCTCTTCTCTCTGGCAGCTTTGGGCAATGGGCGGCAATCCTCCTCTGGCCAGGGCTCCAGTGCCTGCTTTTCCTGCTGACTGCAGCCCCCACTCCTCCCAGGAGCGAAGTTTGGCAGAGATGAGAAGGAAGTCTACTCCGGCCCTCTGGGGGAGCTGGCATTGCTGGTACTCACTGAGCTCAGGGCTATTTTTCAAGTCATCAGAATGGCTTTACAATGAGCCATTCTATTTCTTTCACTTGATACGGCTTGTCACCAAGAAGCAAACATTTTAAGGACTCTGTGACCACAAAACAGAGTGTTTTTCACTTGGCAAAGTCAGTTGGCTCCCAGCCAATTATGTCCTCACCCTCATTCAGTTTCATTAGTGTTATGATCAACTGGGTGTGGGCTTATGGATGCAAATCCTATCTCCATCATTTCTTACTAACTCTGAAAAGCTGGACAAGTTACTTAGCCCCTCTATACCTTAGTTTCCTCATCTTTAAGTGAGAATAATACTACTACTATCCCACAGAGTTCTTATGTGGATTAAATGTGTTAATCCACATTAGGCTTTTAAAACGGTTCTGACTCATGAAAGAACTCAGTAGATGATATCTAAAATGCACACACACAAACAGCCACAAAGTCAAGTTAAATGGGTAAGATATATTCAGATAAGGAGATAAGCTTAGTACTTATTTCCATATTTTAACCTTGAGAAAGACCTGGCTAAGAAAAGTCTCACAAAATGCCCAGAGCCAACTGTGATAAGGAGTATGTTCTGCCTTGGAAGCCACAGCAGAGGCTACCACCCATGGTCCTGCACCTACTCAGAAGGGGCTGCACTCTGAGCTTTTGTGCACAGCAACTGGGACAGAACAGGTGCTCAGTAAAAGTTGAGCAGTGATGACCACTGTCACCACTTCCCTCACTATTGCTAGTTCTGCCTAGGGGACAGGCTTAGAGATGGCCCAGGATACAGGTAGGAAACCTGGGGAAATGGTAATATTTTTAGTTAGGACAGGTTCTCCCTAGGACAGGACATTGAGGATTCCATGTCACTCACTCTGCGTGCTGCTGAAACTTCTGGCCAAACATCAGATGCTCTGAATCTTGAGAGCCGTGCTGAATCCCCAGGGAGTCACTGGCTCCTCTCTGGGCAATTAGTGCATTGCTGCAATTGTGGCTGGTTTTCTAGAGAGTCACTAAATGGCACCCTGATGATTAGGAAAAGACAATATTCAACCCTATACACCTAAGTTCCTATTAGAGAATTACTTAGATGCTGGAGACAATCTGCTCATTAATAAATAAATTCATTTCTGTGTTTCCTATCCAGACTATAAATAGCTTACCCCATACACTGATCCTTGAATTTATAACCCTTTCTCTTTTTCCCCCTCTTTGTTGACCCCTTTATTTATTTTTTAACAGCCTAATTTACATATAATTGATATATAACATTGTATTAGTTTAAGGTCTACAGCATAATGATTTGATATTTGTATACATTGCAAAATGATCACAACAAGTCTACTTAATATTCATCACCTTACACTTCCTCTTTTATAATATAGATGATTAGTGCCATAACTTTCCCCGTAAGTGGAATTACATAGATTAAAATATATATATATATATATATATTTTATGCAGTTCAAAATGCTTCCTAATTTCCTTTTTGATTTCTTCTTTGGCCCATAAGTTATTTAGAACTGTTTTATTTAATAGCCAAATTGGGAGGGGGGAGTTTCCAGAAATACTCTGTCATACTTTGTATAACTTGGATCATTTTTAACTGTATTGAGACTTACGTTATGACCCAGAATATGGTCTGCATGTCCTGTGTGCATTTGAATATGTTTTCTGCTGTTCTACAGATGTCAATCAGGTCAAGTTGGTTAATACTGTTTTCAGATATTTTGAATACTTGCTAAACTTTGTCATCTTGTTCCATCAGTTACTGGGAGAGGGGTATTGAAATGTCCACTATAACTGTGGATTTTTCTATTTTGCCTTGAAGTTCTATCAGTTTTTGCTTCACGTATTTTGATGGTCTGTTATTAGGTTCATTAATGTTTAGGATTGTTATGTCATCTCAATAAATTCATCTCTTTTATAATTATAAAATGATCTTATTCCAAGTAGTATTTTGCTGCTCTGAAATCTACCTCACTTGATGGTAAAATAGTAGTAGTATAGTAGATAGTAGTTATTCCAACTTTCCTTTATATAGCTTTAATCTTGGTATATCTTTTTCCATCCTTTTAATTCATGTGTATCTTTATATTTAAGGTAAGTTTCCGGTAAGACAGCATTTATTTAGGTCCAACAATCTTTGCCTTTTAATCGGGGTGTTTAGGTCATTTGCACTTAATGTGATTATTGATATGATTAGATTTACATACATCATCTTGTAATTTGTTTTCTATTTTTCCCATCTCTTCTTTGTTCTCTTTTTCCTTCTTTTCTGCCTTATGGTAGATTATTTAAGTTGTTTTATGATTTCAATTTATCTCCTTAGTTAAATTATTAGCTATAACTCTGTTTTATTATTTTAGTGGTTGCTTTAGGGTTTATAGTACACATCTTTAACTTGTCACAGTCTGCTGTCAATTGACATTATACAACTTTAATATGGTATAAGAACCTTTAAGCAGCACATTTCCATTTCTTCCTTTCTGGTCTCTGTGCTGTGGTTGTCACATACTTTACTTCTTATATAAGCTACACATTATATTAAAATTATTTTTGTTTAAACACTCACTTATTTTTAAAGACATTTAAATAATAAGGAAATAAATTATATATATTTACCCATGTAATTACCATTTCTGATGTTCTTCCTTCTTTTCTGTACATCTGTATTTCCATCTGTTATCATTTTCTTTCTGCCTGAACTTTATCTTTAGATTTTCTTATAGGGTATGTCTGCTGGTGAATACTTTTAGCTTTTTTTTTTTTGTATGAAAATAATGATATTTTGCCTTTGTTTTTTAAAGATATTTTCACTGAGTATAGAATTCTAGGTTGATAGTTTTTTTTCTTTCAGTACTTTGCATATGTTGCTCCACTCTTTTCTCACTTGCACTGTTTCCAATGAGGACTCTATCATCTTCATCTTTGTTCCACTTTACATAATATAACTTCTTCCTCTGGCCGCTTTTAATTTTTTCTCTTTATAACTGGTTTTGAGCAGGCAGTTATGATGTAACTTGTTGTCATTTTCTTCATGTTTCTTGTATCTTAGGTCCATTGAACTTCTTGGATCTATGGATTTATAGTTTTCATTAAATTTAGAAAATTTCCAACCCTTATTTCTTCAAATATTTTTGTCCTCCTACCTTCACCTTCAAGACTCCAATTAAACAAATAACAGTCTGCTTGAAGTTGTTCCATAGATCAATGATGCTCTGCTCATTTTTTAAAAAAATTATCTTTTCTCTGGTTTTCATTTTGGATAGTTTCTATTGCTATGTCTTTAAGTTCACTAATCTTTCTTCTTCAATGTCTAACCTGCCAATAACCCCATCCAGTATATTTTCCATCTTATACATTGTAGTTATAATCTCTAGAAATTTGATTTGGGTCTTTGTTATATCTTAACTTTTTGAACTTATGGAATAGAGTTATACCTGTTTTAATGTCCTTATCTGCTAATTCTAATATCTGTGTCAGTTTAGGTAGATTGATTTTTCTCCTTATTATGGATATTATTTTTCTAGTTTTTTTTTTTCCCCCATGCCTGGTAATTTTTTATATATGCCAGATCTCATGAATTTTATCTTTTTGGGTGCTAGATATTTTTGTATGCCTACAAGAACACTTGAGCTTTACTCTGGAATGTAGTTATTTAGCAATTGTTCGATCCTTTCTGATCTTGCTCTTAAGATTTGTTAGACAGAACTGGAGTAAGTCCAGTTTAGGGCTATTTATTCCCACTACTGAGGCAAGACTTTTCTGTGTATTGTTTTTAGTTCTCCATGAATTCTGAAGTTTTCCGACCTGGCTGGTAAGAACAGACACTATTCCCAGCCCTGTGTGAGTGCCAGATGCTGTTACCTCTAATCTTTTTGAATGTTTCTTTCTCTTAACTCAAATAGTTTTGCACAGGCATGCCCTGCTCAAACCTCAACTGAGGCAGACCGTCTCCAGATCTTTGGAATTTCCATGCTGTGCAGCGCTCCTCTCTCTTGTACAGTATGACCACTGATCACCTTGCTGACTCTAGACACCCAGCTCCATCTCTTCAACGAACGCTAGGAAGCCGCTGGAATCTAACTGGGTTTCCTCTCAGTGCTCCACAGCCTGGAAGCACCTTCTCGGCAGTAAGCTGGGGCAATTGTAGGGCTTACCTATTTGCTTCCCATCTCTCAAGGATTACTGTCCTTTGTTGCCTTCCATCCAGTGTTTTGCAAATCATTCTTTCATATATTTTGTCCCTTTTCTGGTTGTTTAATGTGGGAGGGTAAGTCTGGTCCCTGTTACTCTATGTTGGGTGAAAGAGGAAGCTGCTACCATTTCTTTTCAAATCTACTGTGATTATTTCCATTTAGTTCACAGGTTATCCAGCCTCTTGGCATTAAGTACAGTCTGCTGAATTCCTGGGATATGGTCATTTGCATCTAGCTTTTGTATGAATCTCTGGGAGTTACGTTAGAAATTAACAATATGATTTGGAATGTGTTTTATTTCCCTAAGGTCTTTGTTTCCTTCCTTCACCACTTAGCTGATGCCTCTCTTCTAATGGGTTCTTCCCTTACATTTGTTACATATGTGTCAACCAGGCTAATTGTTTATAGCACCAGAGCTTTTAAGTTGTTATTGATTTTTTTATCAGTTAAATAAGAAATATGTGTATGAAACCATTTATTAGATTAAGTGTGTAATGGCTGATGTCCTTGCCTAGTGGAGAGAAACTTTTTTTTTTTTTTTGCGGTACGCGGGCCTCTCACTGTTGTGGCCTCTCCCGTTGTGGAGCACAGGCTCTGGACGCGCAGGCTCAGCGGCCATGGCTCACGGGCCCAGCCGCTCCGCGGCATGTGGGATCCTCCCGGACCGGAGCACGAACCCACGTCCCCTGCATCGGCAGGCGGACTCTCAACCACTGTGCCACCAGGGAAGCCCTCCCCCACATTATCTTAATTACCTTTACCTCATAAGGTAGATATTCCCCACCTCATTTTTGCAGGCAAGGAAACTGAGTTTCATAAAGGCTAAATAATTGCTAAAAGTCATTTGGCCAATAAGTAATATAGCCAGTATTTAAACTCAACTTGTCTGATTCCAAAGTCCAAATTCTTTCTCTTCCAACATACTGGCCCAAGAAGAAATCAACCCGGTGCTGATCACTAGACTTTTCTACATGTACTCAGTAGTGTGCCAACTGCAGAAAGACACATTAAAATCCTCTCAAAGGAACTGCACTATCAAAATCCTTTGAGGTAGACACTTTTTATCAATGCCTTTCTCTCAACCTGAAATCCTTTAGCAGCAAATAATTTAGTAACTACAAGTAATAAAGGCAGTGAATGAGATGCAACTTATTTCTACTTAGAAAAAGGTTTATATACATTATCTATAAAGTTAGAGTCAGCCCCCAAATAAGTGCCATATGAATTAAATATCTGAGCATTAAAAAAAGTAATAAAGTATCAAAATGAAATTAGATAAATTTTTAAATCTGAATTTGGGAGGTGCTCTTCTACGAAACAAAATCCAGAGACTAAAAAGGCAAATATCTGACAGATATGATAATGTAATTTTTAAATTTACATCTGTACCAAAAATATTCCAAAAATTACCGCAAAACCCCTCAAGCAGCAGAACTGGGAGGAAATATTTGTGACACTTGTTGACAAAGAGTTAATGTTCTCACTTGGACTCTCCTCAGCATTACTCCCTAATGGCTCTCAGCAGAAATTTCAAACTGAGGCCCTTACTGCTGGGAAGCTTTTCTCTCAGACCACCATCCCTCTGGTTAAGTTCTTGGGTCTATCCTCATCCAGAATTCCTGGGATTTTGAAGAGAGTTAACCAAGTCTGGGTTGAAACTCTGGCTTTGCCATTTACAAGCCACATGACATTGGACAAGTCATGTAGCCTCTCTACCTCTCAGTGTAACAGCTCAGTGAGGATAGCAAAAGTACTGACTTCATAGCATTTTTGTGAGAATCACTGGGCATTGTCTTTGGTATATAGTAGATGTTCAGTAAATGGTAGCGATTGCTCCCTGTTACATCCTCAGTGCAAGGACATCTGGCACATAAAGACACTCAATAAGTGTTTGTTGAATAAATAAATAACTTCTACAAACTAATAAGAAGAGGACACACCATAGAAAAATAAGCAAAGATATGGTAGGAAATACACAGAAAAATGCAGTGTCTACAAATACATGGAAAGAGCTCAATCTCAGTAATAATGATAGAAATACAAATTAAAACAAAACCAAATTATCTTTTTTTAACCTTCTGGATTACAAAAAAATGCTTAAATGACTGATTATATCCAGTGCAAGCAAGATTGTGGGGAAATCTTCCTATACATGATTGATAGAGTAGAAATTAGTAGAGCAGCCCTAGAAAAATATTTGGCAATAATTTTTAAACTTTAAATACACACATTCAGCAATGCCACTTCTAAGTATCTAGCCTACAGAAATAATACATGGATATGGAAAGATACTTCTTTAAGGATGTCCATTAGGCATTGTTTGAAATTTAAAACATCAGAAATAACCTAAATGCTCATCAGTTAAGAACTACTTAAGAAATGGTGATACATTCATATAAATAAATGAAATAGATCCAAAAAAGTTCCATGATATATATATTTTTAACATCTTTATTGGAGTATAATTGCTTTACATTGTTGTGTTAGTTGCTGCTGTATAAGAAAGTAAATCAGCTATACAAATACATATATCCCCATATCCCCTCCCTCTTGCGTCTCCCTCCTACCCTCCCTACCCCACCCCACCCTCCCTACCCCACCCCTCTAGGTGGTCACAGTGCACCGAGCTGATCTCCCTGTGCTATGCCTTTGCTTCCCACTAACTATCTATTTTACATTTGGTAGTGTATATATGTCAATGCCACTCTCTCACTTCGTCTCAGCTTACCCTTCTCCCTCCCCATGTCCTCAAGTCCATTCTCTACATCTGCATCTTTATTCCTGTCCTGCCCCTAGGTCTTTTCAGAACCATATTTTTTTTAAGATTCCATATATATATGTTAGCATACGGTATTTGGCTTTCTCTTTCTGACTTACTTCACTCTGTATGACAGACTCTAGATCCATCTACCTCACTACAAATAACTCATTTTTGCTTCTTTGTATGGCTGAGTAATATTCCATTGTATGTATGTGCCACATCTTCTTTATCCATTCATCTGTCAATGGACACTTAGGTTGTTTCCATGTCCTGGCTATTGTAAATACAGCTGCAATGAACATTTTGGTACATGACTCTTTTTGAATTATAGTTTTCTCAGGGTATATGCCCAGTAGTGGGATTGCTGGGTCATATGGTAGTTCTATTTTTAGTTTTTAAAAGAACCTCCATACTGTTTTCCGTAGTGGCTGTATCAATTTACATTCCCACCAACAGTCCAAGAGGGTTCCCTTTTCTCCACACCCTCTCCAGCATTCACTGTCTGTAGATTTTTTGATGATGGCCATTCTGACCGGTTTGAAGTGATACCTCATTGTAGTTTTGACTTGCATTTCTCTAATGATTAGTGATGCTGAGCATCCTTTCATGTGTTTGTTGGCAATCTGTATATCTTCTTTGGAGAAATGTCTATTTAGGTCTTCTGCCCATTTTTGGGTTGGGTTGTTTGTTTTTTTGATATTGAGTTGCATGAGCTGCTTGTAAATTTTGGAGATTAATCCTTTGTCAGTTGCTTTGTTTGCAAATATTTTCTCCCATTCTGAGAGTTGTCTTTTCATCTTGTTTATGGTTTCCTTTGCTGTGCAAAAGCTTTTAAGTTTCATTAGTTCCCATTTGTTTATTTTTGTTTTTATTTCCATTTCTCTAGGAGATGAGTCGAAAAGGATCTTCTGTGATTTATGTCATAGAGTGTTCTGCCTCTGTTTTCCTCTAAGAGTTTTATAGTGTCTGGCCTTACATTTAGGTCTTTAATCCATTTTGAGTTTATGTTTGTGTATGATGTTAGGGAGTGTTCTAATTTCATTCTTTTCCATGCAGCTGTCCAGTTTTTCCAGCACCAGTTATTGAAGAGGCTGTCTTTTCTCCATTGTATAGTCATGCCTCCTTTATCAATGATAAGTTGACCATATGTGCGTGGGGTTTATCTCTCATGATATGTATTCTTATATATATATATTTAAAGAGAGAGCAAACTGTAGACCAATATAGTAATAGCTAATATTTGTTGAACACGTTAGACAGCGTGGCAGACAATCTACATGAATTATCTGTTTGATCATCAGTATATATATAAACCTCTATGGACTTCAGTTTCTTCAGATGTAAAATAAGTAATAAGACCAGACAAAATCTAAGATCCTTCTCATCCTAGCTCTAAAATGCTACCTATACTAAGACACTTTTTTGAGAGCCATCTAGCATTGGAAAAGGTTGAGCATGATGGTACCTCTGGAAGTTGTACAAATCGATGTCTCTTCATGTGGAAAGTCAGTAGTACATGATTGTGCTTCCTGGAAAATATTCACAATCTTTTTCTCAAATGTTAAACAAAATGAGACCATTGCTAATTGGTGAAGAATGACTTTCTTACATTAAGTGAACTGGCTTCCTCTTGAAGTCTGACTATAAAGCAGAGTGAGCTCAGGTCTCCTAACTATGCAAGAGATACCAACCACATGCTCTTCTGAGTTTCTAATTGTAGATGAACAACTTTTTTCATCGTCTCCCCACTTGCACAGAGGCTTGCCTCCCAGTCGTTCTGGGACTGTGATGTTGGCAAGTGCCAGCTTTCACACTGGCAGCTGGGCAGTGGAGAGTGACAGAGTGAGACATAACCAACTGTGAGGCAATCGCATGCCCCTAGCAGACTCTCACTTTTGGTCCACTCACCGTCCATACCAGGGATGTACAAAGGAGTGCCCATAGTTCTGAACTGTGGAGAAAGGGCAAATTTAAGTTGTGAACATGTGTGGAATAGTGTGAGAGTATAAGAAAGTGAGTAGTGAATTCAAGATTTTGACTACATGCTCATATTTTTCGAAGAATCTTTTGTGAAAACTTAGCAAAAAGGTTACTCTTACAACTGCTGTGACTTTAACTTTTTTTTTTTAAGGCAGAAGTATGTTCTGGATTATTATATGACCAAAGCAATGTGTTTATTAGTAGGTACAAATTCAAAGTACAAAATAAGCTCTGATTTTTGCCTATTTGATAGAAACTCTTTATCAAATAAAAACACTTTTGAGTAATCATATCCTGAGCACTGCCACTCCAGTTATATGATATGCTGGAACTTGTTTGGATACCATTAGTAGCACTGGTGTGAAAAATGGCCATCAGAGAAGCTGGAAAAATTGGAATCATCTATTCCAAGAAAGGATGAAAGCCCACTTCTGGCATGTGTCAGGCACCTGGAGTTATCAATTTGGAAATTAGTGACTACCTGCTCCCAAGATCAGAGAAGTGCACCCTCTTACATGGGCTGCAATAATCTATCCAAACATGGTGTTTAAAAATTAAAAGGAAGGGAAGGCAGGAGAACAGAACACGAGTGTATTCTACTCTACTGGAAATCTTTGTTTTATATGCAGATTATTATCAACCCTGACTCTCACAGCAGAACTAGTATGCAGATATTGTATCAATAATCAGGTTTCTACATTATGCCTAAAGCCGGTTGCTGTCTTTTGAACCAAAGGCGGAATAAAGGCCAATAAAATCACAAATAAACTAACATTATTCCTGAAAGATTTTTTTCCAAGGGTTAGTAGATTATAACAGAATCTATAGTGGACTAGCCCACCTATTCCTCATACAAGATATTGGCTTTGAGAACTGCAGAGTGCAGGTTGAATATTTGGCTAATTTACTACATCTTTGTGTTCAACAATCTCACTATCAAGTAAGAAACATAAATATATAGCTCTAAAATGAGACAGAAGCTCTATGGGCCTCCTCTGCCTCTGCTACTTTGAACTCATAGCCAGTGCTCTATTTCCTACTTTACCATCCTCCAATACCAGCTTTGGTATTGCAAATGCCTTGCTCCCATTCATGTGCTCCTCCATTCTATGGGCCAGAGGCAGGGCTTCCTCATACTCTCTGGGGCTTTCTCCTCCTCAAGCTTAGGAGTAAACCCCAAGAAGAGAAAGGGGGGAGGCCGGTGTTGGAAAGGCAAGAGGACAAGCTTGATGATGCACATGTGCTATTTCATGTAAAATTTGTCTTTAGAGGTGATGTGTCTCCCTCAGTTCTAACTTCCTTGGAGTGAAGTCCTTCCTATGAAAGTTCACAATGAAGTTATTCCCATAAGTCTGCTCTGTTTATTTGGGAAAGCCGACCCATCTCCTAAACATTGCTGAATCCCCCAGGTGTTCCTGGCCTGGACTCTTACACTGGGATCTCAGACAAACAGTAAGAATTATGAATAGGAGAATAACTGAGTTATGAATTCCTTTGCTTGAATTATGGAAAGGAGAATAATTGAGGGAAATACTGGTTCCTCATTTCATTTTGAAAAGGCTAAATTCTAATTAAAACATTAATGCCCCTCTTAGCCAACTTGCTTAAATGTTCTGGGTCTGCTGAAAAACTACTATACCTGTTCTTATTTCTCCAGATGAAAGAATTCACTACTCTTCAGTTTTTTCCCTTCCATTTCAAACACAGACTGTCTTTCAGAGGTGCTCAGGAAGACTGATCCGTTAAATTCCCCAGTGCTTTCGGCAGTGGCCCCACTCTAGAGTGGAAAAGAAAGACGCAACCGTCCTTTTGTCAGAGGGAGACTTAGGAGAGAAAAAAACCAACAACCTCCAGAGATTGCTTTCTGAACTTAAGCTTTTATTTATTTCTGTTGCATCACCAAATGATTTCAATTCAGGGTAGTATTTTAATACAGAAAAAAATGTAAAACTCTAGCATTTTTGACATTTGAGATTATGCTGATTAGCTGGCATATTTTAAAACATATCAAATAAGACAGGCATCAGTGTTTGACAAATTTTTACACAAAATGGATTGTAAGAAACAAGTGAAAGTGTCAACAAATTTTTTCATAAAATTTAAAAAACAAATGCACAGAATTGCAGTAGGTGTATCAGCTCCATGTAGAATTTTAAATGACTTTTGTGGTTTATAGTCCTTTTAAGATTCAATCTGGGGCTTCCCTGGTGGCACAGTGGTTGAGAGTCTGCCTGCCGATGCAGGGGATACGGGTTCGTGCCCCTGTCCGGGAAGATCCCACATGCCGTGGAGCAGCTGGGCCCGTGAGCCATGGCCGCTGAGCCTGCGCGTCCGGAGCCTGTGCTCCGACCGCAACGGGAGAGACCACAACAGTGAGAGGCCTGCGTACCGCAAAAAAAAAAAAAAAAAAAAAAAAAAGATTCAATCTGGAAAATTGCTTTGGAACAATGAAAACATGAAATCGAATCTTAAAGCAGACTAACAGATAAAGATTATAACACAAATGGACATATTTTATCCTGTCTGTTCAAAATGAGAGCACATTTCTATTTCTTTCATAAGCACAAAGAAGGGTCTACATTTATTTGCCTCACAATACTCATGATTTCCTTTGCAAAATTTTAAATCTCTAATGTGATCATGTTTTTTTAATGTTCACTATTGCTTATTGGTTCAGTTCTTGTATATATACCAAAAAAACCTCAAAACCACAGAGGTATTGATGGTCATACAGCCATGGGTGTCACAAAACAGCTGTTGCAAGAATTGGATCGTAAGTGGGGTTTTTAGGGCTTTTACATTTTACTTTGAAATTATCATCTTTGGGTTTGAATTCTGCTGTTAATCAGTGTCCGCCAGGCACAGACTAGATAGACCAGATCAGAAACCACATCTTCTCATCGAGCTTTATTCCTTCACTATTTCTGTGAAACTTTTCAGAGCACATTGAAATTCTCTGCTGTAGTCACCATGTGACTGGGTTTTAATGTATGGCTGCATGTCCCAAGGGCAGAGCAAATTATGCTACCTGAACCCTTTATCTGTAAGCAGCAATACCACAGGGCTATGTAAAATAGAAGACAGATTTATTTAGACATAAACAATGTAAAAAATATTATTCGTTACAAGAAACATAAAATCCAATATCCCAATAAATCTAGCTGGCAAGCCTTACCTTATTGCTAAATGATTGCACAAAAGAACAAACTTTCTTCAATGTTTCCAGGTTGACAAATGCAATATGTTCTGTCTACAGCCTCCTAACTTTCAGGATCTATAAAGTCCTTCCCTCTGGGTGCCAATATTTCCGAGGAGATTTACAGGATTTCAGAATCTATCCTGTTGCAGCTTACGGAAGCCCTGGCCTTGTATTTGTCCCCTGATATTTATGAAAATAGTGGACACTACCGGAGTGTAATGTTATAGAGTTGCTTATATTTTGTCTTAAAATTATAATCAGTTATAAAACTGATCTAGGGGCTTCCCTGGTGGCACAGTGGTTGAGAGTCCGCCTGCCAATGCTGAGGACACGGGTTCATGCCCCGGTCCGGGAAGATCCCACATGCCGCGGAGCGGCTGGGCCCGTGAGCCATGGCTGCTGAGCCTGCGCGTCCAGAGCCTGTGCTCCATAACGGGAGAGGCCACAACAGTGAGAGGCCTGGGTACCACGAAAAAAAAAAAAAAAAAAAAAAAGATCTGGGCCAGCACATCTCAGACATTAATGTCCATATGCATCAACTGGGGATCTTGTTTGAATGCAGAATCTGAGTCAGTTATTTTGGGTGAGACCTGAGATTCTTCATTTTGAACAAGGTGTCGCCAATGCTGCATGTCTGTGGACCACATTTTGTGTTGCAAGAATCTGTATGACCTCATTTTCAGAAGAGAAAAATCTGACCCGAATTGGATTTAGAAACTTAAATTTCCACAGATACTTAGGACCGTTCTGTTGGAAGATTTATTAAACTCTTACTATGTGTAGGCCTGGGTCACGCAGTAGGGGTACAAGATGAGGGTACCATAATTCTGTCCATCCTCATGGAGCTTGCAGGGGTATGGGGAGCCAGGGCAGAGAAAGGGAGAACTTACGCAGAGCTCACAGCTGGAGCCAGAAGTCACACTTCCTCAAGTCCAGTCTATGGTCCTGCCTAGCCTTTCAGATTCCTGCCTTCCTTCTGGCTCTCTCATGTCCTACCTACCTTCTCCCAACATTCGAGGCCTCCCATTGCCTGCATGTTCTCCAAACTGTATTGTAAATCTCTCCATTCCAGAGGCCTAGTCAAGAATGACTAATTGTTCCTAATAAAGGATGTGAGTATTATCCTGTAAGTAAAGTGGAGCCCTTGAAGGGCTTTAGGAAAATGGTCCTAGAAGAACTAGAGCTTGGTCTGTGCTGTTGAGTTATTACATCAGCAGCACCTAGGACAGTGTCCAGCAGTAAGACTTCAGTAGGCATTGTTGAATGAATCAGTGTATAAATGACTGTTTGTTTGCATTTTGTGTAGGCTTACTACTCGAAGTGACAGGAATGGATTAGGTGAGAGCACTCTTCTATGTGAGAGTTAGGGAGAATGGATTGACCACCTGTTCTGATCCCTGAGGCTGACCTTGTTATTTAATTTTGTGAAATCATACATATTCTTATTAGCAAATATCTTTTCCTCAGATGTCCAGTGCAAAACTACTCTGGTAAGCCACTGACTGAACAATTTCTCTCTCAGGCACTTGTCAATCAGTACAATGGAAATGCCCCCAAATAGTGTAGGAATATATTTGGGGCAGTTTCCATGGTAACATGTAGACTGCTTTAGAATACCTTAAGTCTGTAAGACTCAGTTCTGTTACAGTCAAGATAATCAATCAATCTGTTACAGTTCTGTTAAGTCTGTAAGACTCAGTTCTGTTACAGTCAAGATAATCACAATATTAGACCAACTTGAAGTATAATTCAAGCCAATTTCCATTTTTATTGAATTATATACTTTTATTGAGTTACTACACTTTATATAATAATTTTTCTTCATAGTATGCTTTCACCTTATGTGAAAACCCAGATAACTTGCTCCATCTGGTAACTACCATCCCACCATTTATGCCTATCCACATCGCCTAGATAAATATTTATTTCTTAAACATTTCTATTTCTTGAAAATATTTCCTTGATGATTCTTGCCAGACCAAAATTTTGGAATACTGTTAAGTTTCTCTGTGAATTTCATATGCAAGACCAAATGAAACCCTAGCTTTAGTATTATAACCTTTGCAAGAAACAGTGGATGCTCATTTGATGAGAGTTGCATAATATTTTCTTTGAACATGATTTTCAGTTAAACTGATTGATAATTTCTACTCAGAAA
Source organism: Phocoena phocoena (assembly GCF_963924675.1). Taxonomy (NCBI): domain Eukaryota; kingdom Metazoa; phylum Chordata; class Mammalia; order Artiodactyla; family Phocoenidae; genus Phocoena; species Phocoena phocoena. Next base: position 90,087,702 of record NC_089221.1, on the reverse strand, counting down.
TCTAGCTATATAGAAGAAATCCAGGACAATAAAATCATTAACATATTAACAGTGCATTTTCCTAGCTGAGAAGAAGGTACAATTAACTTTTCTGATTAATCACATGACAAAAAGGAGGGCTAAACAGCATAATGAGTGCTGACAGTCTGAGTCCTCAAATAAAAAGGAACAATTACAGAGGGGACCTTCAAGATGGCAGAGGAGTAAGATGTGGAGATCACTTTCTCCTCACAAATACATCAAAAATACATCTACATGTGGAATAACTCCTACAGAACACCTACTGAATGCTGGCGGAAGACCTCAGACTTCCTTCCCAAAAGGCAAGAAACTCCCCATGTACCTGGGTAGGGCAAAAGAAAAAAGAAAAAACAGAGACAAAAGAATAGGGACAGGACCTGCACCTCTGGGAGGGAGCTGTGAAGGAGGAAAAGTTTCCACACACTAGGAAGGCCCTTTGCGGGTTGAGACGGGGGGTGGCGTGGGGGAAAGCTTCAGAGCCACAGATGAGAGCCCAGCAACAGGGGTGCAGAGGGCAAAGTGGAGAGATTCCTGCACAAAGGATTGGTGCTGACCAGCACTCACCAGCCTGATAGGCTTGTCTGCTCACCCGCCAGGGCGGGTTGGGGCTGGGAGCTGAGGCTCAGTCTTCGGAGGTCAGATCCCAGGGAGAGGACTGGGGTTGGCTTCGTGAACACATCCTGAAGGGACATAGTGCACCACAGCTAGCCAGGAGGGAGTCCAGGAAAAAGTCTGGAACTGCCTAACAGGCGAGAGACCATGGTTTCAGGGTGCACAAGGAGAGGGGATTCAGAGCACTGCCTAAACGGGCTCCAGAGACGGGCGCAAGCCGCAGCTATCAGTGCAAACACCAGAGACAGGCATGAGACGCTAAGGCTGCTGCTGCTGCCACCAAGAAGCCTGTGTGCAAGCACAGGTCACTATCCACACCTCCCCTCCCAGGAGCCTGTGCAACCTGCCACTGCCAGGGTCCCATGATCCAGGGACAACTTCCCCAGGAGAACATACGGTGCACCTCAGGCTGGTGCAATGTCACGCCAGACTCTGCCACTGCAGGTTCACCCCGCATTCTGTACCCCTCCCTTCCCCTGGCCTGAGTGAGCCAGAGCCCCTAATCAGCTGCTACTTTAACCCTGTCCTGCCTGGGTGGGGAACAGATGCCCTCAGGCGACCTACATGCAGAGGCAGGGTCAAATCCAAAGCTGAACCCCAGGAGCTGTGTGAACAAAGAAGAGAAAGGGAAATCTCTCTCAACAGCCTCAGGAGCAGCAGATTAAATCTCCACAATCAACTTGATGTATGCTGCATCTGTGGAATACCTGAACAGACAATGAATCATCCCAAAATTGAGGCAGTGGACTTTGGGAGCAACTGTAGACTTGGGGTTTGCTTTCTGCATCTAATTTGTTTCTGGGTTTATGTTCATCTTAGTTTAATATTTAGAGCTTATTATCATTGGTAGATTTGTTTATTGATTTGGTTGCTCTCTTCCTTTTTTCTTTCTTCTATATATATTTTTTTTTACTTTTTCTCTTTTTGTGAGTGTGTATGTGTATGCTTCTTTGTGTGATTTTGTCCGTATAGCTTTGCTTTTACCATTTGCACCATTTGTCTTAGGGTTCTGTCCATCCATTTTTTTGTTTTGTTTTGTTTTCTTTTAGTATAGTTTTTAGCACTTGTTATCATGGGTAGATTTGTTTTTTGGTTTGGTTGCTCTCTTCTTTCTTTTTTCTAATTACTTTTTAATTTTTTTATTCTTAATAATTTTTTTATTTTAATAACTTTTTTATTTTATTTTATTCCTTCTTTTTTCTTCTCCCTTTTCATATGAGCCGAGTGGCTGACAGTGTATTACTGCTCAGGCCATGTGTCAGGCCTGAGCCTCTGAGGTGGGAGAGCAGAGCCAAGTTCAGGGCGACATTGGTCCACATGGGACCTCCCGACCCCACATAATATCAAATGGCGAAAGCTCTCCCACAGATCACCATCTCAATACGAAGACCCAGTTCCACTCAACAACCAGCAAGCTACAGTGCTGTATATCCTAGGCCAAACAACTAGGAAGACAGGAGCACAACCCCACCCATTATCAGAGAGGCTGCCTAAAATCATAATAAGGTCACAGAAACCCCAAAACACACCACTGAATGTGGTCCTGCCCACCCTAAAGACAAGATCCAGCCTCATCCACCAGAACACAGGCACCAGTCCCCTCCACCAAGAATCCTACACAACCCAGCGAACCAACCTTACCCACTGTGGGCAGACACCAAAAACAATGGGAACTGCAAACCTGCAGCCTGTGAAAAGGAGACCGCAAACACAGTAAGGAAAAAAAATAAGAAACAGAAATAAGCAGGAGATGAAGGAGCAAGGTAAAAACCCACCAGACCGAAGAAATGAAGAGGAAATAGGCAGTCCACCTGAAAAAGAATTCAGAGTATTGATAGTAAAGATGAACCAAAATCTTGGAAATAGAATGGAGAAAATACAAGAAAGGTTTAGCAAGGACCTAGAAGAACTACAGAGCAAACAAACAATGGTGAACAACACAATAAATGAAATTAACAATTCTCTGGAAGGAATCAATAGCAGAATAACTGAGGCAGAAGAAAGGATAAGTGAACTGGAAGATAAAATAGTGGAAATAACTACCACAGAGCAGAAAAAAGAATGAAAAGAATTGAGGACAGTCTCAGAGACCTCTGGGACAACTTTAAATGCACCAACATTTGAATTATAGGGGTCTCAGAAGAAGAAGAGAAAAAGAAAGGGATTGAGAATATATTTGAAGAGATTACAGTTGAAAACTTCCCTAATATGGGAAAGGATATAGTCAAGTCAAGGAAGCTCAGAGAGTCCCATACAGGATAAATCCAAGGAGAAAAATGCCAAGACACATATTAATCAAACTATCAAAAATTAAATACAAAGAAAAAAATATTAAAAGCAGCAAGGGAAAAGCAACAGATGCCCATAATGTTAACAGCTGATCATTTAGCAGAAACTCTGCAAGTCACAGGGAGTGGAAGGACATATTTTAAGTGATAAAAGGGAAAAACCTACAAGCAAGATTACTCTACCCAGCAAGGATCTCATTCAGATTTGATGGAGAAATTAAAACCTTTACAGAGAAGCAAAAGCTAAGAGAATTCAGCACCACCTACAAACCAGCTTTAAAACAAATGCTAAAGGAAGTTCTCTAGGCAGGAAACACAAGAGAAGGAAAAGACATACAGTAACAAACCCCAACAATTAAGAAAATGGTAATAGGAACATACATATCGATAACTTCATTAAATGTGGATGGACTAAATACTCCAACCAAAAGACATAGACTGGCTGAATGGATACAAAAACAAAACCCATATATATGCTGTCTACAAGATACCCACTTCAGACCAACAGACACATACAGACTGAAAGTGAGGAGATGGATAAAGATATTCCATGCAAAGGGAAATCAAAAGAAAGCTGGAGTAGCTATACTCAGATCAGATAAAATAGACTTTAAAATAAAAATGTTACAAGAGGCAAGGAAGGACACTACATAATGATCAAGGGATCAATCCAAGAAGAAGAAATAACAGTTGTAAATATGTATGCACCCAACGTAGGAGCACCTCAATACATAAGGCAAATGCTAACAGCCATAAAAGGGGAAATTCACAGTAACACAGTCATAGTAGGGGACTTTAACACCCCACTTTCACCAATGGACAGGTTGTCCAAAATGAAAATAAATAAGGAAACACAAGCTTTAAATGACACATTAAACTAGATGGACTTAATTGATATTTATAGGACATTCCATCCGAAAACAACAGAATACACTTTCTTCTCAAGTGCTCATGGAACATTCTCCAGGATAGATCATATCTTGGGTCACAAATCAAGCCTTGGTAAATTTAAGAAAATTGAAATCGTATCAAGTATCTTTTCCAACCACAACACTATGAGACTAGATATCAATTACAGGGAAAACACTGTAAAAAATAAACACGTGGAGGCTAAGCAATGCACTACGAGATAACCAAGAGATCACTGGAGAAATCAAAGAGGAAATCAAAAAATACCCAGAAACGAATGACAATGAAAACATGATGACCCAAAACCTATGGGATGCAGCAAAAGCAGTTCTAAGAGGGAAGTTTATAGCAATACAATCCTACCCCAAGAAACAAGAAACATCTCAAATAAACAACCTAACCTTACACCTAAAACAATTAGAGAAAGAAGAACAAAAAAACCCCAAAGTTAGCAGAAGGAAAGAAATCATAAAGATCAGATCAGAAATAAAAAAGAAATGAAGAAAACAATAGCAAAGATCAGTAAAACATAAACCTGGTTCTTTGAGAAGATAAAATTGATAAACCATTAGCCAGATTCATCAAGAAAACAAAAGAAAAAGACTCAAATCAACAGAATTAGAAATGAAAAAAGAGAATTAACAACTGACACTGCAGAAATACAAAGGATCATGAGATATTACTACAAGCAACTATATGCCCATAAAATGGACAACCTGGAAGAAATGGACAAATTCTTAGAAAAGCACAACCTTCTGAGATGGAGCCAGGAAGAAACAGAAAATATAAACAAACCAATCAGAAGCACTGAAATTGAAACGGTGATTAAAAGTCTTCCAACAAACAAAAGCCCAGGACCAGATGGCTTCACAGGCAAATTCTATCAAACATTTAGAGAAGAGTTAACACCTATGCTTCTCAAATAGTAGAAGGAGGAACACTCTTCTTTTTTTTTTTTTTTCTTGCAGTACACGGGCCTCTCACTGTTGTGGCCTCTCCCACTGTGGAGCACAGGCTCCGGACACGCAGGCTCAGCGGCTACGGCTCACGGGCCCAGCTGCTCCGTGGCATGTGGGATCTTCCCGGACTGGGGCACGAACCCATGTCCCCTGCATCAGCAGGTGGACTCTCAACCACTGCACCACCAGGGAAGCCCAGGAGGAACACTCTTAAACTCATCCTATAAGGCCACCATCACCCTGATACCGAAACTAGACAAAGATACTACAAAAAAAGAAAACTACAGGTCAGTATCACTGATGAACATAGATGCAAAAATCCTCAACAAAATACTAGGAAACAGAATCCAACAGCATGTTAAAAGGATCATACACCATGATCAAGTGGGGTTTATTCCAGGAATGCAGGGATTCTTCAATATATGCAAATGAATCTGTGATACACCATATTAACAAATTGAAAGATAAAAACCATATGTTAATCTCAATAGATGCAGAAAAAGCTTTTGACAAAATTCAACACCCATTTATGATAAAAAAAACCCCTCCAGACAGTAGGCACAGAGGGAACTTACCTCAACATAATAAAGGCCATATATGACAAACCCACAGCCAGCATCATTCTCAATGGTGAAATAATGAAACCATTTCCACTACAGTCAGGAACAAGACAAGGTTGCCCACTCTCTCTGCTATTATTCAACATAGTTTTGGAAGTTTTAGCCAGAGCAACCAGAGAAGAAAAAGGAATCCAAACTGGAAAAGAAGTAAAACTGTCACTCTTTGCAGATGACATGATACTAAACATAGAGAATCCTAAAGTTGCTACCAGAAAACTACTAGACCTAATCAATGAATTTGGTAAAGTAGCAGGATACAAAATTAATGCACAGAAATCTCTTGCATTCCTATACACTAATGATGAAAAATCTGAAAGAGAAATTAAGGAAACAGTCCCATTTACCATTGCAACAAAAGGAATAAAATACCTAGGAATAAACCTAACTAAGGAGGCAAAAGACCTGTATGCAGAAAACTATAAAAAACTGATGAAAGAAATTAAAGATGATACAAACAGATGGAGAGATATACCATGTTCCTGGATTGGAATAGTCAACATTGTGAAAATGACTATACTACCCAAAGCAATCTACAGATTCAGTGCAATCCCTATCAACTACCAGTGGCGTTTTTCACAGAACTAGAACAAAAAGTTCACAATTTGTATGGAAACAGAAGAGACCCCGAATAGCCAAAGCAATTTTGAGAAAGAAAAACAGAGCTGGAGGAATCAGGCTCCCTGACTTCACACTATACCACAAAGCTTCAGTAATCAAAACAGTATGGTACCTGCACAAAAACAGAAATATAGATCAATGGTACAGGATAGAAAGCCCAGAGATAAAACCACACACATATGGTCACCTTATCTTTGATAAAGGAGGCAAGAACATAAAATGTAGAAAATACAGCCTCTTCAGTAAGTGGTGCTGGGAAAACTGGACAGCTACATGTAAAAGAATGAAATTAGAACACTCCCTAAAACCATACACAAAAATAAACTCAAAATGGATTAAAGGCCTAAATGTAAGGCCAGACACTATAAAACTCTTAGAGGAAAACAGAGGCAGAAAACTCTATGGCATAAATCACAGCAAGATCCTTTTTGACCCACCTCCTTGAGAAGTGGAAATAAAAGCAAACATAAACAAATGGGAACTAATGAAACTTAAAAGCTTTTGCACAACAAAGGAAACCATAAACAAGATGAAAAGACAACTCTCAGAATGGGAGAAAATATTTGCAAGCAAAGCAACTGACAAAGGGTTAATCTCCAAAATATACAAGCAGCTCATGCAGCTCAATATCAAGAAAACAAACAAACCAATCCAAAAATGGGCAGAAGACCTTAATAGACATTTCTCCAAAGAAGATATACAGATTGTCATCAAACACATGAAAGGATGGTCAACATCACTAATCATTAGAGAAATGCAAATCAAAACTACAATGAGGTATCACCTCACACCAGTCAGAATGGCCATCATGAAAAAAATCTAGAAACAATAAAATCTGGAGAGGGTGTAGAGAAAAGGGAACCCTCTTTCACTGTTGGTGGGAATGTAAATTGATACAACCACTATGGAGAACAGTATGGAGGTTCCTTAAAAAGCTAAAAATAGAACTACCATATGACCCAGCAATCCCACTACGGGGCATATACCCTGAGCAAACCATAGTTCAAAAAGAGTCATGTACCACAATTTTCATTGAAGCAGTATTTACAATAGCCAAGACATGGAAACAACCTAAGTGTCCATTGACAGATGAATAGATAAAGAAGATGTGGCACATGTATACAATGGAATATTACTCAGCCATAAAAAGAAACGAAATTGAGTTATTTGTAGTGAGGGGGATGGACCTAGAGACTGTCATACAAAGTGAAGTAAGTTAGAAAAAAAAAATACCATATGCTAACACATATATATGGAATCTTAAAAAAAATGAAAAAAAGAAATGGTTCTGAAGAATGTAAGTGCAGGACAGGAATAAGATACAGATGTAGAGAATGGACATGGGGAGCGGGTAGGGTAAACTGGGCCAAAGTGAGAGAGTGACATAGACATATATACACTACCAAATGTAAAATAGATAGCTAATGGGAAGCAGTTGCATAGCACAGGGAGATCAACTCGGTGCTTTGTGTCCACCTAGAGGGGTGGGATAGGGAGGGATGGAGGGAAACGCAAGAGGGAGAGATATGGGGATATATGTATATGTATAGCTGATTCACTTTGTTATAAAGCAGAAACTAACACACCATTGTAAAGCAATTATACTCTAATAAAGATGTTAAAAAATGCAAAAAAAAGAAAAGGAACAATTACGTTCAAATCACTATTTAACTTCTAGGAAAATCTTTCCATCATACAGTGAATTATGCCTTTAGAACACATCTCAGTTGCATATCTCAGCCCACGTTGGACAAATACTAAAGCCTCTGTGGGCAGCTTTAAGTATATTTGCCTGTAGTTTGTGTATCAACTTTAACTCCTTCTCCTCTCCCCATGGACAGCCCATAAATGATAGTTGAGATTTTTTTCTCCTTCTCTTACCCCTCTTAAAAAAAAAAAGAGAAAAGGAAAAAAAAAAAAAAACCTGCTAAGTTTGAAAACTGTGAGAATTTTCCTGATATTTTATAACAAGATGAAAACATATTTGTCAGACTCCCAAAACTCTTTGGGAGTTTGGGGTTATCTGATTCAAACTATTATATATAGAATGGATAGACAGCAAGGTCCTACTGTACAGCACAGGGAACTATATTCAGTATCCTGTGATAAACGATAATGGAAAAGAATATTAAAAAATAATGTATATATGTATAACTGAATCAATTTGCAGTACAGCATAAATTAACACAACACTGTAAATTAACTGTACTTCAATTTAATAAACAATATTTGTCAGAATTCCAGAGAAAGTGCTTTTCCCAGACAGTTGAGGCAAGAAAGTAGACACTATTTTGGTATTACTCAGGGTCCTTTGGTTGAAGCTCTGCTGACGTAAGTAAAAAAGAAATATATGGGGTAGCTGAGAGAATTGAAGAGGAAAGGTTTTAGAAAGGAAAGGAACAAGAGCATCTAAGAGGCAGTTTCTTGAGGGTGCAGCTATTCAAACACTGGAAGATGATGGCTGATTGGCCCAGCTTACATTCTGAGGCTCTTCTACCAGGGACTCCAGGACACCTTGATTGACAATTTGCCCAAAATGGCATGCGTGTGAGATGGGAAATAGAGGCACTATTAACAAAAGAAAGAGGTATGGAGAATAAGAAGTCAAAACAGGTATGAAGGACTCTACAACTAATCCTGGGCTCCATACGGGGTGGAGAGTGTCACATGGCAGGAACACAGGCTTTGGGAAGGCAGCAAATGACAACTAGAAGAGAATCTGAGAAAGAAAATGTAAATGAGCAAGGGAGGGGTTGTGTAGGCAGTAGTAGGATGGCACCAAAACGTACAATGTGGTTTTTTTCCTCAGATCCCACGAATCTTCAGGAACACTCCTCAAATCATGATATAATTATGATTACATCATAATTAGTAGGTTTGAATTTCTTGCAGAAGTCAGAAAGATGCAGTTCTCTGAAGGTGTGGTGCAGTGAGCAGAGCGTAAACATCCAATGATGATTCAGAAGGGAAATTCAAAGGATTCCTAGAGAAATACAGTTGGGACTGTGCAGAGACTGTGAATATGATGAGAAGTGATTAAATGAGTTACATATGCCTTCCAGTGACAAGGAGGAACAGCCTGTATTTGGATGACTCTTCATTCTTAACTTTGTAATTGTTTCCAAGTAGGAAGAGGTCCAGAGCCATCCAAGTGAGCCCAGATCCAGAACCAATTGTCCAGGTACTCAGCCTGAAAACAGTGTTCACACAGGAACAATCATGTTTAAATTAACATCAAGAACACCTTTGAAAGAATGTGAGCAATATTTGGCATTAGAAGGGAGCCTCTTGAGTTTCACTTTGATAGTAGTGTATAAGGTTTGAATAGATGTTATGTGTTTGTTACTGACTTGGGTCTTAGATTCTTTAATCAATAGAAATTGGTAAGAGGCCAGATAAGGAATTCAGGCAAAGCTTTATTGGGACTCACGCTGCAGCATGAGGGAGCAAAAACAAATACAGTTTCCCTTGCTCACTGCCGGAGGAGGACGGCTGGTTCCTTAAATGGGGTGGGGGTAGGGGAGGATGGGTGGGTCAGGCTGGAGGGGTAGCTTAGGTGATCTGTCCACCCCCTTGGTGGTGCTGTGTGCAGGGATCATGCACCGTATCCTGCTTCTGCTCCCAGCACCTCAAAAGTGGCAGTTGGTGTGCGGCCTTTTTGTGTCTTATTATTCATATGCATGCAGTTGCTTTTAGTCTCTTATAGTTTCTTTGTAGTCTGTTGCTCGGGGACACATTTGTTTAGGTGCAGTGCTCCAGTAAAGGATCCCAGGTCCTAGCCTGTCTCGTGTTCAAAACTCTGTTCTTTGTGAACACAAGTTAATGGGGACCCTTCTGCCTGCTGTCTGTCCAGTCATCACCATCATGCCCCTCCATCCTCAGTTTTATTTTATCTTTTTTTTTTTTTTTTTTTTTTTTTTGCGGTATGCGGGCCTCTCACTGCTGTGGCCCCTCCCGTTGCGGAGCACAGGCTCCAGACGCGCAGGCTCAGCGGCCGTGGCTCACGGGCCCAGCGGCTCCGCGGCATGTGGGATCTTCCCGGACCGGGGCACGAACCCATATCCCCTGCATCAGCAGGCGGACTCTTAACCACTGCGCCACCACGGAAGCCCCATCCTCAGTTTTAAGGATATGGTGATAGCCCTGAGTTATTATACCCTAAACAAAATTCTGTTTATCCCCATTTTATTTGTGTGGAGTATATGAATTTTCCTTCAGCTATTACTTGGGACACTAGATGAGGTATTTACCATGGGGATTATCTGCTTTTCTAATAGACATGTAATAAATTACTGAAAAGCGTTGCTGGGGGAACCTCTTGGCTCTCCATTTCTGGAAACCATAGGTAGACAACTTTCCATTTTGACAGGTTTCAGACACTAAGATCCAACCTTTTAGACTGTAGATACCTTCACTATTTGCTTTATTTTATTATACCAAAGCATCCTGCTAAGAGCATGTTAAGGCATATTGCTTTAAACTTAAATTGGAGTATTTTAAAAGTCCCCTTGTGATTCCCTCAATTAAATGTAAGATGTCACAAAAATAAATGAAAATTACTGGTCTGGGGCATTCACTTGGATGAACCAAACAAATGATTCAAGTCTCTTTTTAGTTCCATCATTCTATTAAATGTCAGTGTCAATATTAAGCTCCTATGTTGATTTGAGGTGTATGAGTCTTGGCATTTAGAAAACAAAGGTTGAATAGTTATATTGGATCTATGGGATGAAGAGAAAAACATCCTGATTGGTTACTAGGAAAATGACAAGATCATTTGAAAGTCTTAAGCACTATTTTTAGTGGCCTGGTACCCAGGTTTTCATCCAGTCATGAACATCCACCAGTGTTTACCTAGACACAAGTTTTTCCAGAACCATTAAATGGTGCCTGATTATAACAAATTGTTCTCTTGGCTTAAACAAATTATTTTTCTAAAGCATTTAACCATATCTTTACATGAAACCTGCAGTTGTATATAAAAGTTGTTTCATATTTTCAAAAACACTGAAACTTGCTGGATACTATGTGTCCTAATAATAAAACATAAACCATAAACCAACCAAGGAAGACAGTACTATTTTCTGATGAGTTTTTGAAAGCCCAAATGAATTGTTCATAGAGGCAGCAAGATTTGGAAAAGAACATGCTCCACCTCTTCTTATTCCAAATCTATTTCACTTAGTTACCTCCATCTTGATTCTTAGTCTAGCTAGGAAGAAAAATCTTGGTCCAAGGTTGTACCAATTTATGTGCTGCAGCTAACAGACTAATAATTTGCCACTCCTTCAAATCTATATTTTTTAAATATTATTTTAATATTTATTTGAAGGTGTTTTGGGGGAAGGTGGGATTGGGGGCAGGCTCAGTCCTCCCTCAGTTTCCCTAGGCAATTCAATTCCAGCCCAAACTTGCATACCCCACTCAGCAAAGGACACCCATTTTGCTTTGCATTAAAGTCAATTGCTCACCATCTACTGTTATTCAGGCATACTCTTGGATATAGACTTGATGTTAAAAAAAAAAAGCAGAACCCAATAAGATACAAAAAGAAAACAATGTTATTTTTTTCCTCAAGTTCCCTTAAATCCTCTCTGTGCACTAGTTCTTTCCCTGTCAGTGGATGAAATCCTGGCTTTTATGTTCACTTGTAGATAATGTTTTAAAAGTCCTCCGGGAACTTCTAGTCACAGTACAATATCAGTTATTAAAATGTTCGTTCCAATATGGTAGTCAAAACTACAAACTTTAATCCAATGGAAATCTTCTCTCTTCCTCTGTATTAGGCTACTTCTAGCTGAAAGCCTATGGTGGTAAAATGGATGCACAGTCAGCCTCTTTATTCTCTGACTTGTACTTCTGTTAGAGCACTCCATTTCCATTCGCCTGACTGACTTCTTCTCTGGGGGTGGGGTTAGACAGAAATGCTAGGTAGTAGGAAACGCCTGTCTTGGTGCTGTTGTAATAAGGCATTGGGTGTTCTCTGGGCTTATTGGCACGTTCAAGGCTGACTTTTTCCCTATCGGGTGCTTCTGAATTTTTTTTTTTTTTTTTGATATTTACCAACTGGAAATATCCAACTGCATTTCATGTAATTTGGAGATCAATCTCTTTCCACTTGCATCTCATGATTCCTGGTCATTTGCACGTAGTTGATCTCCACTGTTGGGAATGTCATCCATCCTCCAGGCTGTCTTTTCAGGCAAAATCCAAAGCACTTCCCAAAGCAGCCTTCTTTTATCTGTCATACCAAGGCACACTTGGGTCAGCTTCACTTCAGCACCGTGACAGCCTTGTTCTCCACATAGGCCACATAGGAAAGGCTTGATCACAGTGTTATCCAAGTCTTGGCTGAATGCCCTGTGATTCCCAAAACAACGGGAGATAAGCAGCCATGTGAAGAGCTGTCCAGCGCAGTTTCTCATCTGCCTTCTATCTTGTGAGAAACTGCCATGAGACCATTTCTCATCCATCTCCCTGATTTTAGCCAAACACAGGGCTTTCCACCCACTTCTCCCCTCCCTCCTTAGGTTACAGATATAGGCTTCTGTGTGAGTCTATAACACTGCTTGGCTGTAGTTCAGGATTGGCTCCTTGACATCAGACTGGCCACTACCCATCACCCTTCTTATTTGGTATCATCTCCACCCCTGTCCTGTGGGAGACAGACATGGAGAACTGACACCCTGGTGACCTTGAATTTGCTACATAATAAGAATCTACCTGAATCCACTTGGGCTCACTGTCACTTTACCAGCCAAATCTCTGGAAGTGTGGCTAGCCAGCCGAGTGGTTTCCATAGCGACCCTTAGGACTTTTATCCACCTGCTGCTACCCAGAGACTGCTTAACTGCTTGACAGTAGCAAGCCAGCCAGAGTCTCTCACTTTTATACTTTTCCAATCTCTGTTCCTTGCAAACTTTAGGGATATAAGTCAAACTTTTTAAGTAGTTTTCCTGACATTCTTCTTCCTGAGGTAGAGGAGTAGGACACCCTACCACTCCAGCATTACTGAAGATGGGGCCATAATACTCCAACAACTTTCTCCCCAAAGCACTCCCCTCCCGAGCATCTTCAACCCAAACCTGTTTATGTCCTCAAATGTTTGCCTAAGTCTGCAAAATTGGTCAACCTTCTTTGTATGCTGTTTAGCACTTTATTTTGGACTGTGAGCACAGCTTGACACCTATAACCTATTGTTTTATTCTCAGTTTAAATGAAGACAGAAAGAATTCTAAGCCAACTCTTTGGCTTTGACATCAATCCTACATAACATATTCAAATTATTCCTTCTAATAGCAGAATAACCAAAAGAAATTTTGCTTGAAAACAAAATCATGTTTATCCATTTTGTTACATTATTACTGATGCTTTACCACCCTTTACAGATTTCAACTCTTGGTAATGTCCTAACTGGCCACCACTTAAGCTGGCTCTGGCACCAACCATTGAAAAGGTTAAATTCTAGGAGCCGTGTTTTGTTCTAGGCCACCAAGCAGGCAGATTTAATTTAGAGAATGTTGAATGTCTAATGATCACTTTTCAGTTCCTGTGAAGGTAAGGGTTAACTTCTGAGCACATTAATCTCAATCACAAAGTTGTTGAATTTATAACCCTCTTGTTTGCCTTAATTAAATAACTGCAAAACCCAGAAATTACACAAGCTTTTTAAGAGCCTGAAGCCCTGGGAGCTTTCATATACCTTATTCTTCTCTAGCTAAATGTAGCTGCAGCAAAACCTCTGAAGTATGGCTGTCCCTGGGAAAAAAGCGTGAAATAGCTACTTTGATATCAGCACCTCTGGGGCCCCCTTTTGTTGCCTTCTCTCCCCTCAGGAGCACTTAATACTCTTTTTTATTATTATTATTAAGGTATAAATGACATATAACATTATATTAGTTTTACATGTACAACATAATGATTCAAGATATATGTATGTATATATTGTATATATATATATGTGTGTGTATATATATATATATAGCTAAATGGTCACCACAGTAAGCCTAGTTACCATCCATCACCATACAAAGTTACAAAAAAATATATTTTCCTTGTGATGAGAACTTTTAAGACATCAATTTTCAAATATGCAATATACAATACTGTATTATTGACTATAGTCACCATGCTGTATATTACATCTTCATGATTTATTTATTTTATAACTGTAAGTTTGTACCTCTTGACCTCCTTCACCTATTTCTCCCACCCTCCAACACCCCCATCCCCCTGACAACCACCATTCTGTTTTCTGTGTCTGTGAGTTTTGTTTTGTTTGTTCATTTGTTTTGTTTTTTAGATCCCACATATAAATGAGATCATATGGTATTTGTCTTTCTCTGTCTGACTTATTTCATTTAGCATAATACCCTCAAGGTGCATCCATGTTGTCGCAAATGACAAGATTTCATTCTCTTTTGTGGCTAATATTCCATTTATCCATTTCTTTGTCCATTCATCCATCAGTTGACACTTAAATTGTTTCTGTATCTTGATTTCTGTAAATAATGCTACAATGAACATTGGGGTGCATATATCTTTTTAAATTAGTGTTTACATTTTTTTGGATGAATACCCAGAAATGGGAAATGCTGGATCATATGGTAGTTTTATTTTTAATTTTTTGAGGAACCTCCATATTGTTTTCCATAGTGGCTACAGCAATTTACATTCCTATCAACTATGCACAAGGGTTCCCTTTTCTCCACATCCTCTCCACCACTTGTTATTTGTTGCCTTTTTGATAATAGCCATTCTGACAGGTGTGAGGTGATATTTCATTATGGTTTTGATTTGCATTTCCCTGATGGTTAGTGATGCTGAGCATCCTTTCATGTGCCAGTTGGCTGTTTGTACCTAGTGCTCTTATAGTTTCACTAAGACATACCCTCTCAGGGCTGAGCCCTGACTCAGAACCCCACACTCCCCCATTTTTCTACTAAAATTCACCTATTATGCTCCTCACTTGTTCTGACAAGTACCTGCCTTGAGCTTATAAAGAGGGTCCTGGCCTTCCTTGCTTAGTTTCCTCTCTTCCCCTACTCAAATGGGAAATTCCTGCTTCTCCATATGTATTCTTTCGGATTTTTACAAGAATACAGGGAAAGACGGGGAGGAGTGAGACAGGAGATAATAATGAATTTATCCTAAGATGGTAATAGCTCATAATAACATTTGATTACTCACTCCCAGGGTATTCAAAGAAATTAGACCCTAATGGTAAAATTTTCAAACATTGCAGCATAGTGGAAGAAGTGCACCCTGAGGCTATGAACCTTCATATTAAGCCAAGAAATATATATATTTGTGCCAGACTTCTGCCTTTGCTTAAAAATATGGCTTTGCTGAAAAGCTCTCTCAGAGACCTTTTCATAAACCATTTATTTGACAAAACACACGCTTGTTCATATTATTATTCTTATAATAAAAATAGACACCGATTGTTGAGCATCTCTGAATTAGCAGATACTGTACTAGGTATTTAACACACATTAGCTTCTGTATACTGATAATTGGCTTCTAGTGTATTTTCTTCTTCAATAGTAATGAATTATCAGGCAAGCACATGGTTTTCCACCTTGAGACAATTTCTCAACCTACCTTACAGGTAGGTGGCCATATAACTAGGTTTTTTTCATAAGAATGTGAGCAATGCAATGTGCAATTTCTGCATCACTTAAATAAAATTTTCTTGTCCTGTGTTGTCTCTCTCTTGCCCTTTTTCTGCTGGATGACATACAGATGTGTCCATAAACTAGCTTGGCCATGCATATAGAACAAGAACTCTGGGAACTCAGAAGCAACACAATGAAATTTACCCGGGTGCCTGACTGTCTGTGTGGAACAGAAATATCTAGTTATTCTGGACCAACTAGACTTTTAACAGAGATAAAAGTAATCTTGTTTGAACTGCTGTAATTTTTTATCTCATTCTTATAGCACTTTAGCGTATATTCTAGGTAATATCTAAACATAAGTCTGCTTTAACATAATAATTCCCATGAGGTCTGTGTTATTATCTCTATTTTACAATAAGGAAAGTAAAACTAAGAGGTTAAGTAAAAGTATGAGTATAAAAGTATAAGATAATACAGTAAAGAAATGGCTGAACTGGGATTTAAGTTTATATTTGGCTCCAAAGTCAGGTACTTTCCCACTCTCCTATATTGTTTTATCTATTTCTAAATTAATTTGTATATGTAACGTGACTCAATGTGTTTTTCTTAAAAGAAGTCATGGTAATTTTTAAGGTGTCCTAGATTTTTATACCAGTAGATGTGTACAACACATATTAATAGAAGGGAAGCACTTATACACAAATGCATCTCAGTATTTTATGCAGCATATTTAATTCCATAATCCATTTCACTTGGTCTCAGAGGGGTATTGCTGTGAACCACTAATTCTGACACTTTTTAGTCTCAGAACTCCTTTACACTAAAAACATCTTGAGGACCCCAGGAATCTTTTATTTATGTGAGTTATAGCTACCATTATTTATTGTATCTGAAAATAAAACTGAAGCATTTTAAAAATAATTATTGATGAATTTATTTAATAATGATTAAATCCATTGCATGTTACCATAAATAACATTTTAATTAAAATCATCTGTATTTTTCAAAATAAAATTAAAGTTAGTGAGAGCAAGGACATCGTTTGACATTTTGCAAGTCTCTTTAACATGCTGTTCAATAGAAGACATCTGGATTTTCACATCTACTTCTGCATACACTGTTGCAATATGTTGCTTTGGTTAAAGTATACTAAGAAAATCCAGCCTCACATAGAAACACAGTTGAAAAGAAAGAAGTATTTTAAGAGCCCTCTCAGATGGAGATGGATAGTGGATATTCTTCTTTGATAACACACCGAAACTCAACAAGTAGTAGCTACTTAAAGGTGAGTTGCAAGGTGGCATCTGAAACCATATCAGTGGTAGTCTGTAACATTAAAGTCTACTGTCTTGTCCTTTGACAGGATCTTTAACCCATGTATGATTTTGTAATGTCATACGCTGGTCCTTTGGAAAATATTGGTTCACTGAGTTATGCAGATCTTCTAAACTTTGGCACAGATCATTATCCAATGCAAAATGTCACATTACTTAATAGCACCACCAATCTCATTAGAAAAGTCTTTTCATACGTATTAGGAAACTGTCGAGCTCATAGTTTAGATAAAAGTTTTTCAAAATGTTAATGTTTACTTAAAAGCTTGGATTTTTATCACTGTCAACATATAGTATAAATTATTTTTCTTGAAGTGACAGGCTCATTTTGTTCATTTTGAACATCATTTCTGCCAAATGCCCAAGTCTGAACAATGATGGTTTGTCAGTCATTCTTTCAAGTAAAAATGGTGTTCGATGTAAAACACTGGCTAGTTCATCTCACAACTCAATGACAGAAGTGCTTTTCCTTGAGACAGCATCATCCTTCTGTATGTAGCAGAAGCACTTTACAGATGTACTTGCCATTTTGTCACACAGAATATTAAAGGGAGGTATACTCAAGGATTAACATTTAATAAAATGATAATTTTTAGTACTTCATCAGGACATTATTAAGTGAAAGTGGCATTTAAATTTTATTTGTAGAATGTGGGTGCATGGTGGTGAAGAACATACTGACTCTGACTAGTACAGCTTGGTGACCTGCTTTGATTCTTGCTAAATTGCCAGCAGTGTTACCCACCATTGCTTTTGCACGTCCGTATAAATTTCATCCTGGTGAAAAAGCCAAACAATGTTTTGGTATTACAAAAATAACGTTGATTTCACAGAACCCTTGAAAGGCTCTTAGGGACACTTAGAGAATCTCTGCAGTAAACAAACATACAAAGTGCGGCAGCCAAAGGAATCTCAAAATGACTAAAATCCTTTATTTGTGTTTTTTAAGAACTGTGAAATAAACATATATTTCACTAAATGCTTCTAAAAGTCATTTTCCCCTTCCATCCAAAGCTCTCATATTGCTGCTACTTTTGAGCCTTTCCAACCTGCCTAAAATCTCCCTCCCTAGTCACTGCCCCTGATCCTTTAATCCTTCTCTATCTACCTCTTACCTACTTAATCTCATCTTAAAGGCTCAAAATAACTGGTTCAGAAATGTGAGGAAAAAGAAGAAACAGATCATGGGCAAACTATAATCCTCTACTTATTGGAAAGGCAGTTGGAAAAAGTTAAATGTTCATATATTAATTTTTGTTGCCACATGTAAAATATTTTTGAGAAGATGATAGTTATATACTGTGTCAAATATTAATTTTATACTCAATATGATCTCCATCCATCCAAACTCTTCCCTGTATTATGGTGTCTGCATTCTGGAAAATACGATGCTTAAACTCCCTCGCTGCCTCCTTTAGATTCTGCCAATAAAAGGTATCTTCCACAAAATTTGGAAGGCAGAAGAGAGGACAGCCATTATTCTTCCCCAGCAGTGGCTGGTAGATGTCTTAGTTGATAGTAAGACATGAACTTTACAGATGCTTCTGCGTGAGCTTTTGTGAATTATCTACCTTGGTACTTCAAATAACTGTAATCTCTAGTTACTTACTGTCATTCATGGATTTCCAAATTTCCTCAAAGCCATCAGTATGTTACCATGAACCTTAATTGCCACACTTCTCCCAACAATTTTGTAAGTTTGTAATTCACTTTGTATTTAACCATCTCTTCCTGTTATAAACTAAAGAGGTAAGTGCTTTCCTGGCAAAACCCTGACTGATAAAACAGTGTTTGGTTCCTGAGTTCCCGGATGCAGAAACTCAAAGACAGGAATCTGGGATTAGTTATCTGACCTCCTTAGATTAAAAAGCAGTTAAGACTTCATTGCCAATGAAAAATGGAATACTAGTAGTCCATAGAAAGCAGTGGCAAAATAATTATCTATAGTTTTCCGGAATGAAGTATTTATTGCAGAAAAGCCTTCAAGAGGCTACTAACTGTTACAGTAGGATTTTAAAGGGAATAAGGACTGTAAGGATGATGGTATGGGCTGGTTTCTTCTAAGTAAAAGGTTAGGACTTCAAATTCTCAGCTTAAGGCACAGAGAACCAGAGAGCTTCTAAGACTGCCCTAAAAATATCTCTTATAGCCTATGGCTAATGTATATTTTCTTTTTATCCTGTAGGTTGCACAGTTATAACCCAGATGGCATTCATAGACTTGCCAGGTCTCTTACATAAAAGTTTGGGCATTGATTGAGAAGGAACAAAATTGGAATGAGGACATTTAGGTAGATCCCAGTGACTCTCAGAGTCACCAGCGTCTAAATCCCACTGAGCTGCCCTTCTTCCCTGTTTGAAAGTAGCCCTCCCTAGGCTAAAGAGCCTGAAAATTTACCTTTCACAGGGATCCAGATTCTCTTCATGGTCTACCTCCACTACTTACTGCCCCCAGACTTATAACTATAGTCAGAGCCCAGCAGATCCTGGGAGGATATCAGAAACCTGGGAAACATTACTGGGAATGGAATCTAATGGTTTTAGACAAGAGAAGAAGCAACATAATTTTGGGTATAGGCAAATATGTTGATATGTGTGCAATTACCATAAATTGACGGTAACATAGATATTCTAGATTCATGGTTTAGTTTGAGTGACTGGGAACAGCCCTATAAAGAGTTTGCTTGATTGGTTGACCAATAGTGGTCTTCATTAAAGGAAATTGGTATAAGAAGAAGAAATTCAAAGGATTAGGAAGATAAAATTGCTAGCATGGATTAGTCATCTATAACTGCCTCATCCACCCCTTACCATGGCCCCAAGGAGAGTCCAGAGAACAATCCCATCAGGAAGGTATTGAAAAGTGTATTAGTAAGGGAAACACCACCATCCTTGAAACTCTCAGTGGAGTCTGTTGCTTTTCAGATTAGGCATGAGAGTGTAATAATAACAGAAGGGCTACTGGAAGTTGCAGAGGCCAATTGACAGCACTTACCCGCCAGAGAAACAAGGTAGTCAAGATTATTGTACTGGACAACAGGCCAAAGTTCTAATCTGAGTGACCTTATCCACAGAGATCTTTGGCAGTGACTTTTGATCATAGTGTCCCTGGGACTGAAATGGATTGTCAGGCTAATAATCCTTAGTTCATTTGTCAAATCAAAAAAATTAAATCTAGTGGACAGATATCTGACTAAAATATCCACAGTAGAGAGTCATGGACTCACCAATCCTCAGATCTAAGCTAGTTAACAGGGTCCCTTAAAAGAAGGGGAGGCTGGGACCTTTGAGGAAGGACCCAGTAAAACTGTAACAAAAATGTACTATAAAATTTCCTTCTAGCTTTCCCCAAAAGGAAATGCATCCGTTTATCAGGGTGATTATATACTCTGGAGAAAGGAAAATACCCAGATATTTCCAGAATTTTGGACACTGGCTCTGAAATGACCCCCAAAATTTCAGGTTCCACCAGTTAGTGTGGGGACTTAGGAATGCTAGATAATGCATAGAATTTTGGCTTACGTTCCTCTCTCAGAGGGCCCAGAGGATCTGTAAACCTAGCTTTGTGGTTATTTCCCCAGTTCCTAAAAGTATATTTGGCAACTGGTAGAACTCTCACTTCCTGACTCTTCAAGTGAGGGTTATTATGATAGAAAAGACCAAGAGGAAGCCCCTGGAACTGTCCTTTTCTACCAAAGTAGTAAATTATTAATAGTTCTACAACCCTGGGGGAACTTCAGAGATTAATATTATCACCAGGTTTGAAAGATACAGGGGTGGTGATTCCTATCACATTCCAATAAATCTCCCCTATTTGTCTTGTGCAGAAGAAAGATGAATTTGGGAGAAATTTTGGAGCTTTTGAAGAAAAACAGTAGATTATCATAAACTTAATCAGATTGTGACATCAATTACAACTACTGCCTCAAATGTGCTATTTTCTCTGGAGCAAATTAACACATCCTTTGGCATCAGGTATGCCACTATTGATCTAACAAATGCTTTCTTCTCTATATCAGTTCATAAAGGCCACTTGCTACAAAGGGAAATGCTGTATTAAGCCTCTGACAAATACAGATAAGAGAATTACAGGCAACCTTTGAGGTTTTAGAGCAAAACATGCTCTCTTTGACAGATAATTCTTCTTTTGAGAAATAACTCCTGGAGTAAATCTGGATCCAAGTAAAGACTGAATGACAGAGCATCAAGCAACCATACAGTCTGAGCTGCCCATCATGAGCTGGAAGTTGTTGAATTCACTGAGCCACAGTGGGCATGGGCAGCGTCACTCCATAATCAAGTGGAAGTAGTATAAGCAAGATCATGCTCAAGCGAGCCTCAAAGGCAGGAAAACTACGTGAGCAGTTAGCTCCTTTTCTCATGGCACCTACTCCTGCTGCTTTGTCACCTCTCCCTTGACCCATACCTACAGTCCTTGAGGGAATTCCCTATGATCCTCTGGCTGATAAAGACACAACTTGGGCCTGATTTTGAGATGATTCTGTAGGGCATACTGGCACCATCCAAAAATGGAGTGACACTACATTTTAGCCTTACTCAGGGGCGGCCTTGAAAAGCATAATGAAAATGGTCTATAATGGCTCTAAGAAGGAGCCACCAAAAGGATGAGAAGGAGGTATTCATATTAGTTTTCCTGAAGCCCATATAAAATATTGTATTTTATGCATCAGAGCTTACAGCTTTAGTATAATCACCCCTTCACCCCTGCCCTCCATGGCACCTCACTCTACCACTTATTTCATTAATATTCACTAAATGCTCTCCCACCTTCAGGACTTGGTTCAGTTGTCTCTGAGTGACCTTTCCTACTCTATCCACAATGCCACCATCCGATTGAAGCCCTTTCAGATTTACTAATTATCACTCTCTCTTTATGTATCCCATTACCCCATATGATTTCTTCTATCCCTTCCTCCCAACTTACAGTTTATACCAGTATCCCCTAAAACAGGGACCCTGCATTCAAATGCTTAAAGAGGAGAAGCAGATAACTTAAATGAGTGATAAAAGCCTACTAGTTGCACAGTTAATATATTGGGTTATTTTCACTTCTTTGACAGAGGATGCTCTCCTCCATTTTTCTTAAAATGTGGTTCTTTGGAACTTTCATTTCCCACTTTTGATGTAGACATATGTACAAAAAATTTTCTCTAGTATTTTTGCAAACTCATTGATAAATGGCCACTAAGACTCAACCTTAGTGTCAGGAAAAAAAGAGGGACTGGTGAAGACTATGACAAACTGTAAAACTCACACTCCACAAAATGAGGCTGCCACTCAGTGCCAGGTGGGTGTGCCAGGAATGTGGAACTAGCAGTGCCAGATGTTATGATTTTCTGTAGCAACTGGAAAGTTAGGTTTTTATATGAAGTCTCACAATTTCATGGTTAGTCTCAAATTTGCTAAAGCAGTCTGCCAGACTGGGCCTGCAAGCACCAATCTGCAAGTTCTGCCCTGTTGTACTGTGAGTTCCTTGAGGGCATGGAAGGAATCTTATTCACTTGTGTATACACAGAACCCAGCACAAGGACTGGCCCGTAATACCTTCTTAAATTTTGGTTAACTTTAGTTAGATTTAAAAAATCTAATAAAATTGTATATTATCTAATTCTACAGGTAGAAATCCTTAAAGAGGTTTTTTTCTTTTTTAAAAAATTTTTATTAGAGTGTAGATGATTTACAATGTTGTGTTAGTTTCAGGTGTGCAGCAAGGTGAATCAGTTCTACATATACATATGCACACTCTTTTTTCGATTCTTTTTGCATATAGACCATTACAGAGTAGAGTTCCCTGTGCTATACAGTAAGTTGTTATTAGTTATCCATTGATATTTTATATACAGTAGTGTGTATACGTCAATCCCCATCTCCCAATTTATCCCTCCCCCCATTACCCCCTCGTAACCATAAGTTTGTTTACTACATCTGTAACTCTATTTCTGTTTTACAGATAAGTTCATTTGTACCCCTTTTTTAGATTCCACATACAAGCGATATCATATGATATTTGTCTTTGTCTGACTTACTTCACTCAGTATGACAATCTCTAGGTCCATCCATGTTGCTGCAAATGGCATTATTTTGTTCTTTTTTATGGCTGAGTAGTATTCCATTGTATATATGTATCACATCTTCTTTATCCAGTCATCTGTCGATGGACATTTAGGTTGTTTCCATGTCTTGGCTGTTGTGAATAGTGCTGCTGTGAACATAGGGGTGCATGTATCTTTTTGAATTATAGTTTTGTCCAGATATATGCCCAGTAATGGGATTGCTGGGTTATATGGTAGCTCTATTTTTAGTTTTTTAAGGAACCTCCATACTGTTCTCCATAGTGGCTGTATCAATTTACATTCCCACCAACAGTGCAAGAGGCTTCCCTTTTCTCCACACCCTCTCCAGCGTTTATTGTTTGTAGACGTTTTAATGATGGCCATTCTGACTGGTGTGAGGTGATACCTCATTGTAGTTTTGATTTGCATTTCTCTAATAATTAGTGATGGTGAGCATCTTTTCATGTGCCTGTATGTCTTCTTTGGAGAAATGTCTGTTTAGGTCTTTTGCCCATTTTTAGATTGGGTTGTTTGTTTTTGTTGAGTTTTATGAGCTGTTTGTATATTTTGGAAATTAAGCCCTTGTTGGTCTCATTGTTTGCAAATATTTTCTCCCATTCTGTGGGTTGTCTTTTCGTTTTGTTTATGGTTTTCTTTGCTGTGCAAAAACTTGTAAGTTTGATTAGGTCCCATTTGTTTATGTTTGTTTTTATTTCTATTGCCTTGGGAGACTGAGCTAAGAAAACATTGGTATGATTTATGTCAGAGGATGTTTTGCCTATGTTCGAGAAGATCTTTTTCTAGCTCCTTTCATAGACAAGCAGAGCCTAGCATATCACTTGTACATAATAGATGCTCAAACATGTTTTAAGTTGTTGAAGGGAAGCACATCAAGTGTTCATGAACAGTTTAGTTTGTTTCACTTATTAGATGAGTAGCCAGATATCACCTAAGATTTAAAGGTAGAGAACCTTAAGACGGATGATTTTGATAGGGAGAATTAAGTCAAAAGAGATAACCAATGCTGCCCTCAGCAGGTGTAATGGAGCATCTCAGTGATCTCTGTGCAAGAATGGGGATGTGGGAGAACCCTGAGTCTTTGGTAACACAGTAAACCTGACTTACTTGTTATCTGTAGCTTGGGGGTCACAGTGAGGCACAAGGCTCTGCTTCAGCAATACCAGCAGCTCTGGGGCTGTCACTGCTGGATGTCACTTCTCAGGAAGACTGTTCCTTTATGGTGGCCACTTTAAACATCATTTAAATGTCCATTCTGATAAAGAACCATAACATATGGAAAAAAAGTTTAGAATAAAAAGCTAAAGAAATAGACTTGCGTTTTGAATTTTGCAAGTTGAGAAAAGTTGCCCAGAGTTATAAACGTTTTCAAAGATTAACAACTCAGAAATAGTTGTTTTTGAAAATATTAGCAAGCGGTGCATTTACAAGGGAAACCAAATAAATGATAACTGCCTATCTATTCATGTATACTACATGTAACTTTAAAAAATGAAGACAAGAAATATTTTATATAAACTTACAAAATGACTGATAATTTGCTGAGTAAATATTGACTTACATCCAATTTATTAAAAAAAGATCAACTGTGAATATTTCCTGTTAAATTATCATGCCATATTTTAAGTGATGTATTTGCCTTGTCTAACATATAACGAAAACATTTTTGGCAAACATTTGCCACATATGTTAAATAATGCATTTTAAATTTATGATAATGATACTATTTTATTATGCTTATACAAAACTCATATGAATTTGAGCAACATTTAAAGTATGGAAAATTTAGCAAGCCAAACTTTACTTTCAAAATGCCATTAGAAAGGACTTTAATCTTATTTCTTTGAGATAACCAGCCCCCTACACTTCCCAACACACAGTCCTAATACTGGATAAACAGCAAAATATTCAATTGTATATAGAACTAGGTAATAGTTCCTAGTATATGAACTTAGATCAAAGTATTTATCACCTTACAGTAGTGATGCTATTATATAAATCAGACCACATATTTTATAAAAACTTATTCATTCAATAGTATTTACTGAGTACCTATTATGTGTTGGAATTAATATATCAGTGAACAGATAAAAAAAAGTCAGCCATGTGGAGCTTAAATTCTAAACCAATGCAATGCTAATATCCCTGTTTTGCATTTTTTTGCATGTTAAGTATTCTGAAATTAATAATAATGTTAATAATAATTTACATTTACAAAGTATAGTGTTTGACTTTTCAAAGTACTTCCAAATATGTTCTCAGCTGATTTTTACACTTCCTTGGCCTTGAAGTAAGGTTGACAGATGTTACTACCTCAGTGTTACAGATGAGGAAACTGTAGATGATAGATTCCCACAGCCACTGTCCTAAGACTAGTCTCATCTCTCTCCAACCTGCACAGCTGTGGGAGCATGAGAATAAGGCAGAATAAGAGAATGAATAGGGTAAAGGAGTTTGAAATCATTGCCATGGAGAGAGGAAGCTAACTGGAAAAACATTAAGAAGCCAGGAGCAGCTGAAATTGATTACTGTGGCAGCCACTGACTATTCATCAATACTCATATTTGGTTCTTCTCTTTCCCGGCATATGGTAAGATTGCACTTCTCCAACTTCTTAAACTCAGCTATGGCTATCTGAATTCCTTTGGCCAATATAAGATGAACAGAAGGCTTTCAAAGCCAGTGCATTTGCCACCATGTCTCCTTCTCCTCTGCTGCAGTGACCTAGGAAGCACAAACTCAGATGTAGCCTCCATCCCCATGAGTCTCTGAATGACTAAGATGAGCAGAACCCCATTCTGGACTTGTAGCATAGACAAGAAATAAACTTGTATCAAGCCATTGATAATTGAGATTTGTTGTTTATGTTTTGTTTTGCTTCATCTTGTTTCATTTTGTTTGTTACCACAACATAACCTGGTCTATCCTGATGGATAGAAAGCATGGGTTTATACTGATATCAATTTGTCTGGTTATGTAATTTCTTTTTCTACAGCTATCTCAGCAGCTCAAGTATAGGTGCAAATAGCAGGTAGTGAATTCATCCGAGGTTGGGATTTTGTCAGGTGACTAGAAAACTATGGACCATGATATCTAAGCTTGATTAGGAGGACATCAAGCAGGAGAAGGCCCATGAGTAGAAAGAAAGTAGATGGGTCAAGGGACTGGCTATTTTGATGAAGTGGATGATCAATTATAGCGAAAGTAAGTGAATAGTCAATCTTGAAAAATAAGGAGCTGTGATTGAAGCATAGGATGGTATAATCAGAGATTTGGGAAGTGGCAAAATTTCAGGTCATGACAGGGTACAAGATGTGAAAATGGAACTGAGTGGCTCAGCTGGAGAGAAGGAGATGTTTGAGCAAACAGCAGTCATGGGCCTGAGAGGCTGTGTGCCAGGGGACGGCTAGCCACATACACCTTTGAATTCCGTAGCACAGTCTCAGGAATTGGGAGAGAGAGGGAGACGGTGAGCTAGTTGCAAAAGTCACCACTTAATGAGTGAGGAGAAGCCAAAGGTAGGGATTGAGTCCAGTTGTCATGAGCTTCACAGAGACAGGAGTTTGCATTTATAAGAGACTAGAGGCAGAAGTAATGGGCTGTACACTCTGCTTCCAGTGCTGAGCTGCATGGTGTGTGGAAGAGAAGACACAGCCTCCACTCAAAAAGGTTGCAGGACCGGTGGTTTTACAGGGTGATAGCCAAATGTCTGTGCAGGTGAAAGGATTGAGGGAAGGTTGCTTGAAGAAGTTGAGGATGTTGATTACGATTTGGGGCCGTGGAAAAGGAGTTGTAAAGTGTTAAAGGAGAGTTTGGTGGGGAAGAACAGGAGATTAGAGCAGGGAAACCAACAAAGCATTATTAGAATGAAAGTTAGAGGGTGAAGCATAACTAGAAAGGTGTCCTTGGGCAGTAACCAAGGAAAATAGACATTGGATGCTGGGAGGACTTAGGTGGCTGTGATATTGTACTTTATAATAAGAAATATACCTGGTATTTAGTCTTCCTCCCTGTTTCTTCCCCAGAGCCTCTAAGGAGTTTCCTAAGACTGGAGAACAGCAATGGTGTCTTTTGTTATGTTAATGAGGTGGGTTTCAAGAAGCACCTAAGAATGAGGGCTGGGGTACCAGAAAACAACCATATGATGAGAGGGTTGGAACTTTCAGTCTCACCCCTAACCTCCCAGATGGGAGAGGGGCTGGAGGCTGAATCAGTTGCCAATGGTCAATAATTTAATCAACCATGCCTATGTAATGAAGTCTCTATAAAAACCCAAAAGGACTGGGTTGGGAGAGCTTCCGGGCTGGTGAACACGTGGGCCTAGAGAGGGCGTGGAAACTCCTCAGCCCTCCCAACATACGTTGCCCTATGCATCTCTTCCATCTGGATATTCATTTGTATCCTTTATCATATCCTTACTAAACTGATAAACATAAGTGTGTCTTTCCCTGAGTTCTGTGAGCCTTCCTAACAAATTATCAAACCTGAGAAGGGAGTGAAGGGAACCGCTGATTTATAGCCAGTTGGTCAGAAGTACAGATGACAACCTGGGCTCGCGGTTGGCATCAATAGTTGGGGATGGAGGTGGGTCGCATCTTGTAGGACTCAGCC
Source organism: Phocoena phocoena (assembly GCF_963924675.1). NCBI lineage: Eukaryota > Metazoa > Chordata > Mammalia > Artiodactyla > Phocoenidae > Phocoena > Phocoena phocoena. The sequence continues at coordinate 90,060,019 of NC_089221.1, read as the reverse complement.
CTTAACCTGTGGAGTCTGATGCTGCCTCTGGATAGATAGCATCAGAATTGAGTTGAATTCTCGGATACCCTGCTGGTGTCTGAGAATTGCTTGCTGTTGTGTGGGAGCCCCACCTACCCCCACTCCAAAACACACATGTAGGAATTGGGTCCAGGAAACCCAAAAAGAACCGTGGAGAGGTTGGAGCCAGTTAGGACAGTCTGTGTTCATTTGTGGGTTGGCAGTAGCTTTGTAGTAAGAAATGCACTTTCCTTTTTTGTGGGCATGGACCTCATACAGGCTTAAAGCATGTACCTGTCAAGGGATGCTCCCGGGAGACCAATCTTTGCTATATCCAATCTCACAGAAAATGCTCAGAACTAAGTCTTGAGATTGTTTTGCACTGGTTGCTAGAATCCAGAGTCTCCAGAACACTCCAGGAAGTCATTCATCCAAACTCTTCTCGTTTATTAGATGAGAAAACTGAGGCCCTAGGAACTGCCCAGCATTGAGTCTGTAGTTTTTCATAGAACTGAGTCTATAGCACAGGTCTCCTGACCCTTGCACTCACTCTACTCTAAACGTTCAGCCTCCTAGAAGAGCAATGTCAGGCCACTGTCACAGTAATAGTTCATATTGACAGCTAATGTTTACTGAGAGCTCACCAATAGCCAAGCCCTGTACATGGCTTCTCATTCTCCTGACAGCTCCATGTGCTGTAGGCACTAGCATTATCCCCATTCTACAGAGATGGAAAACAAGGACTGAAGAAGTTAAGTAACCAAGGCACATAGCTACAAATTGGCAGCACTGGGATTTGAACTCCCATCCTTCCCTCCAGAGGCCTCTCCCTCAACCAATATAATATGCTTTATCATTCACTGTTACATGTGTTATGGCTTGCCCATCCCCTCCTTTTTAACAGAATTAGAAAAATAGTTTCCACCTGCTATATATAGTCCCATATGCCAGCACCTGCTCTGCTCAGACACCTATTTAGCATGTATGTGCAATCTTCCTAATCATCCTTGGCTATCAGTTTCTGAAGCTACCCACCTCTGAGGAATGATGCAAGAAAGGAGAAGGATAAAAATAAAAGGGTGAGGCAATGGGTTTTTAAATTTTATTTTGATTTGTGAAATTACCATTATTATCTAAAAATAATACCTATCTCCTCTTTCACTGGAAGAAAGTAGCAGAATGGCGTTATAGCTGCTTACATCTGTGGAATTCTTAGGTAGTCTAATTCTATGGTATAGGGAGAGCTATACCAAAATCAGCTTTGGGATAAAACTTGGGAGATGGCGGAGCAGAGGCTTCACACATCCAATATGCCTTGTGTTTCCTCAAGTCTCTTCAGAGATGAAGACCCTCTGACTATTGGAGAGAAGGCCTCTTGGTTGCAGACTTATCCTGCTCTTTGGCACAGGGTGGCATTTATTAGGCCAACATTTTGTGAATTCTTCCTGTGTCCCAGGCATGTGCTAGGTGCCCTTCAGGAAATCACACTTACCTGGGAAACCAAGTGGGTGAATAGAAACTTGCAGTACCATGTGGTGATTTCTACATGGCAACACATGCAGAGTGCTAGGGAAACCCAGAGGAGGGGCTTGGGCATCCCCAGAAGACTTCTTCCAAGAGACGTCATGGAACCATAATGACACGAAAGCAACTATTTCCCTTCAGAGGAGCCAAATAGCAGTACCATCAGGGGATTTATTAGTTTTTATTCTTTGGAATAGGCAGGGTCACATATTGATCATGAATAGATGTTTGTATGCAGACCAGGTTACCTGCAGAGCGCACTAGAGAAAAATTGGTAAGGCAAGGTTCTAAATCCATTCTCCCAGCCTTGTCACAATGAATAAAGTTACCCTCTTTTGTTTCCCTGCCACTCTGAAGCAGTGCAGGGTTGCCTCTGAATTGTTTTAATGATGTGCTGTTTTGTTCCTGTGAGTACTCCATACTTTAGGTGCCAATTCACCTTTTCCTCTCATTAAGAAGAGTCAGGGAAAAAGAACAAGAGGAATGTCTGAACAATTGCAAATCCAGCATATTGAAAAGGTCATGGTACTACTGCATACTATTTTAATTTCTAAATGTTTTAGGCATTGTAAGTCCTTTTTGACATTCCATTCTACTAAAAAATACTAAAAAGGGGCTGGGAAAGGGCACAAATTATTTCATCTGCTTGTAAAACATAATGATAAGAGTAGGAAATGGTGCCCAATTAATCCACATTTTTTGTAGCATTTCACTTGGAGGCCTGTTTTGGACATGCCTTGCTGTGAGAAAGGTAACAGGTATGACCTCGTGGTGTTTACCACAGTGATAAAGTAGAAACTAGGCATCCCTCTAAATAAGCTAGCATTTTAACCTTCTCTTCTTCTTACATATATTTACTAGTTTTCATCAACCATCTATTGAGTGACTGATTTACTTTCAGGAAACTTTCAACTAGAACACTAGTAATTAACATTTACCCAGAGTTAGCGCTTTACAAAATGCACGTGGCAGACACCGTTGATTACCTTATCCAACCTTCTTTTCCCAGCTCTCTGCAGCTATAGAGGCTGAAAAGCCAAATACTTGTTTAGCCTCCCAGGTGTAGACGTGGCCATGCCACTTAGTTCTGGAGACTATACAATATAAGTGCAAGTCTGCTGCGAGAGTTCTGAGAAGATGGGAACAGACAAAGCTCATGGATACTTCTCCCTTTTATTTCTGCGTGTAACTTGGCAATATCTAGAGATCCAGCAGCCAGGCTGTGAGCATGAAGCAATTAGCCCACTTTGCTAAGGAAGTAGAAATGGAAAGATAAAAGGATCCTGAGACACTGGTGATGTCATGGAGCTGATATACCTGCCGACCTACCTGCAGATGTCTCGTTATAAGAAAAAAAATATTGTTGTTTAAAGTATTAGAATTTTGGGGCTTCCCTGGTGGCGCAGTGGTTGGGAGTCCGCCTGCCGATGCAGGGGACGCGGGTTCGTGCCCCGGTATGGGAAGATCCCACTTCCCACATGCCACGGAGCGGCTGGGCCCGTGGGCCATGGCCGCTGGGTCTGTGCATCCTGAGCCTGTGCTCCGCAACGGAAGAGGCCACAACAGTGAGAGGTCTGTGTACCACAAAAAAAAAAAAAAAGTATTAGAATTTTAATTTTCTGTTGCTTGTAGCTGAAAATATTTCTGACTTATGAAATGCTTTTATAAACAATATCTCATTTGAGCTTCATGATAAATCTGTAGTAGATTCTCATTATCCTTATTTTACCAATGGAAAGAGGGAAATTAATGGAGTGTCAGTTAAGAGCACACGAGAAAAAGGCAGGCCAGGACTTAAGTACTGGAAATCCCAAATTCTCTGTGCTTTTTCCACCATTCTTCTATCCCTAACTGTGATAAAAATTTGAACTTTCATGAGAAAGGAAGACAATCCATTAAACAGTTATTTGATCTGTCTATTAAGCGACTTCAGGTTCTTCTCTCCCTCTTCAACAGCTAAAGTATTAGACAGTGCATCATGCTTTTGCTTCCTCTGTTTGAGTGTCTTATTTGCATAATATTTTTCCTGCAAAGTTAAAATTAAATTAGAGCTAGGAATATGAAAAATATCTGAGTGTAGAAAACACCAATGAACCTTTCTCATAAACAGAAAGATGGATGGTATTATGAATATAGCTTTTGGAATTGAAGGTAGCTTTTTTTTCCTTTTTAACTTAAAGGTGAACAGTCTCAAAATGAGCAGTTGATTCTCCTACAGTTCACACTGTTAGTGGCCCATCCCCAATCCTTTCTCCTTTACCTTGCTGGCAGAGCAAGGTGTTTGGGTTTCTATCTGTCTTCCAAATGACTAAAGAAAGGGATCCTGTCCCCAGCTATAAGGCTTCTGTCAATCAATCATAGCAGCTCCATTCCCCTTGCCAGTGTTGGCCTAGGGTGGACATGTGACCTGGTAATAAAACATGAGAAAAGGTCTAGAAAAGATGGTTTCCACTTTGTCTGGACATTACCAGACTGGCCATAACTCTTACCTTATGACAAGACAAATCCAATTCACTATGAATAGCAGAGTGACAAAATGGAAAGAACCTGGATCCTTCATGATAGTATGTAGCCACTGAATTTAACCTTGGAGTGTCCCTACCTTTGGGCTTCTTGTTGTGCCAGAAAAAATTTTTTTAATTATTTAAGCAAAGCTGAGTCAGCTGAAGGAGTAGGTAACTGCATAGTTTCCTCATCTCAGTGGACAGTTGCCATCTGTGGCCACTGGGTCCCAGACAACATTGGAAGACTCCTTCTAGGCAAGGCCTGAAATTTTCTCTGCATCCTGTTTCTCCCAGGTGGTCTGAACGTTCATGACTGCTGTACACAGTAGTAATAGTGTGACCCCAGACTGGGGACATTCAACAAAGACAAACTGAAAAATCAGACCTAATTAATGTGAACTGGGTTTTCTTAAAGTAGAATTGTTAATGCTGTTAACTGAATTGAGTGTGTTCTGGAAAATGCTTCATGTTGTACACCAATGTCTAAACATTTATCTTTTTCAGAATGAATAGTACTTTGGGATTTTGCTGTCTGGAAAACAGTATTATGTAGAATATAAGAGTCTGGGTTCTGAGCGCAGGCTGTCAGAATTCAACTTCTATATCTCTCATTAACCAGATGTGTGACATGGAGCAAGTTACACTATGTCTCTGTGCCCTAGTTTCCCCATCTGTAAAATGGCTATAATAATAACACCTACCTTGTGGGATTTTTGTGACGGTCTATCAGTTTTCATCATATAATAGGCTATAAGCCATTGTTAGCTATTTTTATTATTTCCTGAGTGAATTGCAAGCATCCTATCTTTCTTCCCTTTTTGGTTGATAAGTAATCCTTGAATTTGGGGGTTTTTCCATGACTCTTTCTGGAAAATTTTGACTCTAATATGATTTCCTAATTCTTTCAGAATGATAGGAGAAAATAGTGTCTTGAAAACTAATTATGCTATATTCTAATTTTTTATAATTAATATTGTTGCTACTAATACCATCACTACTCCAAAAAATGCTTTTGATCCAGAATCCTTATGATTTGTAACCTGGTAAACAAATCCTCGATTATCTTAATTTTTAAGGCTAAGTGATACTGATTTCAGTAAATAACTCCAATAATCTCCCTGTCTTTAGCTCGTATTTCTCAGTGACTCAGTATACTTGTGGTAGCTCTCATTCACCCGTACACTGTAATGTTAAAATTTCCCCTCACAGTGTAGCTAAGACCCTCACAAATGCTTTCTCAGTGGGGTGTCTTTCCTCCACAGTCTAGTATTTTATTCTTCTTTGCATATAATTTAATTTTACTCTTTTTAGAGAATTATCTCTAAATATCCTGTGAGCAAAAGATTCTGGAAGGAAAATTATGGTACCTGGGTTTTCTTTTTTAGCATTTGAACTGCAGAATTCTATAGCAGAATACATACTCTTGTTTGTTACCTTATCTGCAGAAAACAGTACGCATGCTTTCAGATAAGGCCACTGGATGTATTGGTGTTTAAGTCATAATTATGATGTGAAGATTAATCTCTGACTTTCTTGATTAGATTTTTCTTTGATATAGCTTCACTTTATTTTTTTTTTCATAATTTCTCTACCATAAATAAACTTATAACTACGGAGATCCTTTTCCTACATAAAAATCCTTTACTTATTTATTCATTCAAAAATTTGCTGCTGGGCTTCCCTGGTGGAGCAATGGTTGAGAGTCCTCCTGCCGATGGTGGGGACACGGGTTCGTGCCCTGGTCCGGGAAGATCCCACGTGCCGCAGCGCGGCTAGGCCCGTGAGCCATGGCCGCTGAGCCTGCGCGTCCGGAGCCTGTGCTCCGCAATGGGAGAGGCCAGAACAGTGAGAGGCCCGTGTACCGAAAAAAAAAAATTTGCTGCTTGCTCTAGCAGGGATACAAAGATGAAGAGAACATAGGCTATTTTCTATATTAATGAAAATATTCATGATCACCTCTTAACTATTAGAGTACAGAAGGATGGCATATACAAATACTACTTAAATAAAATGAAAATGTTTTATTAAATCACTAGCTTTTACAAGAAATAGCTTTTTCTAAATGTTAAGATTAAAAAACAAAAGCTGTACTCTATTGTATTTCAATGTCCTGAAGAAAAATCAGGGGCTGATTGAAGAATGATTCCAAAAGAAGTTCGGATTAAGAAGATACAAACTGGTTGCCAAAGGTAGAAATTCTATTCATGATAAAGTGACAGAGAAGGTGAAATAACTTTAAAAGCATGCAACAGACACATGAAAGGGGAAGCAGAGTTACAAATTACAAATATTTCTTAATAGAAGGAACAGAGAAAAATGGCCACATTTTCCCCTATGACAGAGCGGAAACAGCTGAGAGAACCTGAGAGACTCGGTAGATAACAAATAACATGAGATTATCTTTGAGAGATTTAGAACATTAATTAAAGTCACCATCCTGGAAGCAAGAAAAACTGGCTACAGGCACAGTTTTAACTCCAGAGTGAGTTAGTCCCAGAGGATCTGATCCTAGAGGAAGGAAGAGAGAATAAAATGATGGTGATGATGATAATAAAAAAGAATAGCTACCTTATAGGGCACCTCTTATGTAACAGGCACCATCTCTGTGCTTACCTGTCATTTCATATACTTCTCTGAATGATCCATAGAGACCATTGTTCCTAATGTTTTACTATAGGATAAAACCAAGGAGCAGAGTGGTGATGAGATTTGCACAAAGTCTCTATTAGATTATAACCTGTGGTTTGGTAATTCCTCTAACCTCTCTCACTTGGGACACCCCTTCAATGCTTCTCCATCCCTTCTTTCCACCTCACTTGTAACTCTGCATCCTTTGGAAGGATACCCTTCCAGGTCCAGCCAGAGTCAGTAAGGGGACATTTATAAAATACAGCAGACCTCTCAGGATATAGGAGCTTATCTCTGCCTGTGCAAGAAGCAGATAGATCCTGACTCCTGTTGCAGCAATACTCATGCAAAATTATTGCAGCTACCAAAGAGAACAGATCTTATTCAGGGTCCGATCACCCAGTCTGTGGATTGACAATTATGATAAATCCTTGTCAACAATGTTACTTTGAATTCACAGAGAACCTTTCATCTGCAAGGGCTTTATAGTTAAGAGATGAGTGATTGCCCAGATTTTTAGCAAATTCTATGTTGGAGTTGAGAAAATAAATTACAGTTATGGATTTCCATATCATATTTTATGTGCAGTATATTTACAATAATTCCTACTTTCCATCCTGTACCTTTTTAACTATATAATAAAGTTTAAAGCACTACAGTCATTCTTTTAGTTGACAGTTGGCAACATAGTTTTGCACATTTTAAGTTTCTATAAATTAATAAAAATAATAACAACTAATGTTTGTATAGCACTTTCAATTTATAGTTCTCTTTTCCAGGCAGATAAAAATATTGTTTCATTTTTCAGATAAGAAAACTAAGATGGAAGAGTTTAGTGATATACCCAGGTTCACCTAGATAATAAGAGTTAAGCCTGGTCCTTCCAAACTGTACATCATAAGATTTTTCTCCTGCCTCACACTGCCCTCAGTTCCAAGTGTGTGATATATTCCTTAGATTGTGAGTTAGCTCCTCAAGTCAGCAGTATTGCCTGGAAATAGGTGTTCACACTGTTTGTTTAATGACTACTGAATAGGAATGTATTTTTACTCAAGTTTCTATTTAGTTCATTTCCATATTTCCTATCAAAAGCACCTTTCTTCAATAAGTACAGGCCTACCTGTATAGATAGAAAATGAGGTCCAGGGAGGTTAATTAAGTGCCTAGAGCCATATAAGTGATTTACTACAGAACAAGAAACACTGAGCTCCAATTCTGTCTAGTCTGAGTCTATCTTTGCCTTTCTCAGTGTAAAATGTCAGTCTCTGTCTAGCCTGCTCTGTTTTTCAGTGCATGCACTTTCCTGGTCATAAATGTTTGCTTTCTAGGATGCCTAGCCAAAAACACATTTAATGGAAGAGCATGACATATACTATATAAGAAAGACAGTATTTGTTGTTGACTGTTCTCCATTTGTATCTCAAAATCTCAATCTAACTGGCTGGCAAGAATTATTAATGATCAAGTTTCAGGCAAACAACTCCATTTAAAATATTGCTCACATTTTTAAAAAATTGACTTAAGAAAAGGAACCAGATATAGATTTTAAAAGTAAAGGTAAATAATTTCATGTGATTGCATATAGATAGTGGCAATATACCATTAAATGTAAGACACTATTTGGCTTTGTATAAAAAAATAGGATAAAAAACTGGGGAATAAGTATGCCTAGTAAAAAAAATTCCAGCTGTATGAGACATAAAAATTCATATGTAAATAACAATAGGAAAAAATGCATCTTTTTCATAAGCAGGTAATAAAATCTTATCTTAATAGAGTGAGTAGCATCAAGATGACCCAAATTAATTTTCTAAAAAAGAAAAGTTGGGAATTCATCCTAAAATTTTATTAAAAATAACACTTAAATAATGATGAAGTATAATAAATTTAGTATGTCTTTTTTTCCTCTTATTAGTGAACTAGAATTTACACATAGAATAAAGATGTCATGTCTCCTATGGCTTATTGATTGCTTTTCTGCCAGTCACTTTTATTTTCCTCTAACTGAAATTCTATTAAAAATGGTATCTGGTATAAATGGAATTTTACTTTTTTATCAAAGGAAGGCGATTTCATTTTCCACCTCAGAGAGAATCCAATGTAAGATAGAGCCAGCATAATTATATACATACTTTTATAACTTCAATATCATAATATTTTGATTTTGCCTTACATCACACACTTTCCCAGCTGGTGGGCAGCTTCTGTTTTTAGCTTTGTGGATTATATTAGTAACAGGGGAAAGAGTTATCATACACATTGTGAAACTAATGAAACCAACATGCTGAGTCATTTGAGGATACAATAATACATCTGTTTGATAGTCTTTGACTTGCTTTGTTATAACTCTTTGTACTCAGGTGCAGTGGCACTTATAATTATTTATATGCTGGTGCTTTGGCAGCAGTGGCAGAATATAAGTACAAGGTGGGTATCCAGGAAAGGAGAAGGACCAATGAGGAAGATAGATGCCAAGATATGAGTCAAACTATATGATGCTAACAGAGGTCCACACGGTCAGGACAGTCAGGGGAGCAGATGACAAGAAAGCAGGAAGGCAGCACAGGGAACACCTGGAGAGCCTTCCTCAGGGTCAAATAAGGTTTAAGAGAAGAGGCAACTTCCTACTTCAGTTTTAGGCGTCTACTGTTCTCATGGGAGCTAATTCTTCAATACAGTGCATGTGAATCCCCTGGGGATCGTTTAAAATGCAGATTCTGATTCAAGAGATCTGAGATAAGGCCTAGGGTTTCCATTTCTAGCAAACTTCTAAATGATACTGATGCTGCTGGTACAGGGATCATATATTATACAGCAGAGTCTTAGACTAACCCAGAGATAAGCAAAGCAGATAACTGGAAAGCTAGCTAGAGTGAGGGGCATGGGGTTGGGGAGCAAGTGTGTTTCCTAACAAAGGCAGTATTTGCAAATTTAATGTATTTCAGGTGAAAAAGCAAGCTTTGTTGGTGGCTGCTTGTTATATGCTGAATTGCCCCCAAAAAAGATACTGTTGAAGTCCTAAGCCCCAGTACCTCAGAATGTGATCTTATTTGGAAATAGGGTCTCTACAAAGGTAATCAAATTCAAATAAGGTCATTAGGATGAGACCTAATCCAATATGACTGGTGTCCTTATAAAAAGGGAAAATTTGGACACAAAGATAGACATACACGATGTGAAGACACACAGGGAGAAGGTGGCCATGTGACTGGAGTGATGGATCAATAAGCCAATGAACACCAAGGACTGCCAGCAAACACCAGAAGCTAGACGAAGCAAGGCAGGATTCTTCCCTACAGCTATCATGGAGCCTGGCCCTGCCAACACCTTAATTTCAGACTTCTAGCCTCCAGAACTGTGAGACAGTAAATTTCTGTTGTTTTAAGTTACGCAGTTTTTGATACTTTGTTACGGCAACCCAGTACATGGCTAAATAATAAGAATATTGACTTGCCACATTATTTTGAATTGAAGTATAACTGACTTACAATACTATATTAGTTTCAAGTGTACAGCATAGTGATTCAATATCTTTATACATTACAAGTCTAGTTATCATCTGTCACCGTATAAATTTATTACAGTATTATTGACTATATTCCCTATGTTGTAAATTACATCCCCATGACTTATTTGTTGTATAATCTCTTAATCTCCATCACCTATGTCCTTCAGCAACCCACCACCCCCACCGCCCTGCACTGGCAACCACCAGTTTGTTCTTTATATCTATGATTCTGTTTTTGTTTTATGTTTATTTGTTTGTTTTGTTTTTTAGATTCCACATATAAGTGAAATTATACAGTATTTGTTTTACTCTGACTTATTTCGTTTAGCGTAATACCCTCTAGGTCTATCCATGTTCTCACAAATGGCAAGATTTCATTCTTTTTGTGGCTGAGTAATATTCCACTGTGTATATACACCACTTCTTCTTTATCCACTTATCCATTTATGGGCACTTAGGCTGTTCCCATATCTTGACTGTTGTAAATAATGCTGCAATGAATAGGGGAGTGAATATATCTTTTCAAATTAATGTTTTTATTTTCTCCAGAAAAATACTCAGAAGAAGAGTTACTGGATTGTATGGCAGTTATGCTTTCAATTTTTTGAGGAACCCACATACTCCATAGTGGCTGTAACAATTTACATTCTCACTAACAGTACACAAGTGTTCCCTTTTCTCCACATCCTCACCAACACTTGTATTTCTTGTCTTTTTGATAATAGCTATTTTGATAGGTGTGAAGTGGTATCTTGTGATTTTGATTTGCATTTCCCTAATGATTAGTGATGTTGAGCATCTTTTCATGTGTCTTTTGGACATCTCTATGTCTTCTTTAGGAACATGTCTATTCAGGTCCTCTGCCCATTTTTTTAATTAGGTTGTTTGTTTTTTGGATGTTGAGTTGTATGAGTTCCTTTTATATTTTGGATATTAAACCTTTATCAAATATATCATTTGCAAATATCTTCTGCCATGGAGAAGGCTGCCTTTTCATTTTGTTGATAATTTTCTTCACTATGTGAAGATTTTTAGTTGTAGTCCCATTTGTTTAGTTTTGCTTCTGTTTCCCTTGCCTTGAGGAGACATCCAAAAAATATTGCTAAACCAATGTCAAAGAATGAGCTGCATATGTGTTCTTCTAGGATTTTAATGGTTTTAGGTCTTATTTAAGTCTTTAATTCATTTTGGGTTTCTTTTTGTATATGGTGTGAGAAAGTAGTCCAGTTTGATTCTTTCAGATGTAGTTGTCCATTTTTCCCAACTTATTGAAGAAGCTGTTTTTCCCCATTGTATGTTCTTGCCTCCTTTGTTGTAGATTAATTGACCATATAAACATGGGTTTATTTCTGCATTCTCTATTACCTTCCATTGATCTATGTGTCTGTTTTTGTGCCAGTTCCTTACTGTTTTGATGACTGTAGGTTTCTAGTATAGCTTGAAATCAGGGAGCATACCTCCAGCTTCAATCTTCTTTCTCAGTATTGTTTTGGCTATTTGGGGTCTTTTGTGTTTCCATACAAATTTTAGAATTATTTGTTCAAGTTCCATGAAAAATGCTATTGATATTTTTATAGGAATTGCACTGAATCTGTAGATGCCTACAGTAGTATGGTCCTTTTAACAACATTAATTCTACCTGTCCAGGAGTGTGGCATAGCTTTCCATTTCTTTGTGTTGTCTTCAGTATCTTTCAAGAATGTCATAGTTTTCTGAGTATAGGTCTTTTACCTCTTCGGTTGGATTTATTCCTAGGTATTTTATACTTTTTGATGCAATTGTAAATAGGATTGTTTTCTTCATTTTTTTTGATAGTTTCTTGTTGTTGTATAAAAATTACAATAGATTTTAGTAGAGATTTCAGTCTCTATTTCATTTACTTCTGCTCTGATTTTATTATTTCTTTCTATCTACTAACTTTGGGCTGTTATTTGGTTTTCTTTTTCTAGTTCCTTTAGATGTAAGTTTAGATTGTTTATTTGAAATTTTGTTTCCTGAGGTAGGCTTATATCACTGTAAACTTCCCTCTTAGAACCGCTTTTGCTGTGTCCCAAATATTTTGGATTGTTGTATTTCTGTTTTCATTTGTCTCCAGGTATTGTTTTATATCTTCTTTGACTTCTTCAGTGAATTATTGTTTATTAAGTAGCATATTGTTTAGCCTCCATGTGTTTGTGCTTTTTGCAGTTTTTTTTTCTTGTAGTTGATTTCTAGTCTAATACTGTTGTGGTTGAAAAAGATGCTTGATAAAATTTCAATCTTCTTAAATTTACTGAGACTTATTTTGTGGCCTAGCATGTATATGATCTATTCTGGAGAATGTTCTATGCACTTGAAAAAAATGTGTATTCTGCTGCTTTCAGGTGGAATGTTTTACAAATAAATAAATGTGTGTGTGTGTGTTATATATACCCACAAATATATATATTCATCTGCTCTAATGTGTCATATAAGGCCAGGGTTTCCATATTGACTTTCTTTCTGGGTAATCTATCCATTGATGTAAGTGGGGTGTTAAAGTTCCCTACTATTATTGTGTTACTGTCAATTTCTTCCTTTGCCCCTGTTAATATTTGCTTTGTGTGTTTAGGGGCTCATGCATTGGGTGCATATATATTTATAATTGTTATTTCTTCTTGTTGAATTTATCCCTTGATCATTATGTAATGTTCTTCTTTGACTCTTGTTACACTATTTGTTTTAAAGTCTGTTTTGTCTGATATAAGCATTGCTACTCCAGCTTTCCTTTTGCATCGAATACCTTTCTCCATCCCTTCACTTTCAGTCTCTGTGTGTCTCTAGATCCAAAGTATGTCTCTTATATACAGCATATATATGGGTCTTGTTTTTGTATCCATTCAGCCATTCTATATCTTTTGATTGGAGCATTTACATTTAAAGTGATTATTGATAGGTATGTTCTTATTGCCATTTGGTAACTGTTTGGGGGTTGTTTTGTAGGTCCTTTTTGTTTCTTCTTTTGCTTTTTTCCTTATGATTTGATGCCTATCTTTAGTGTTATGTTTTAATTCCTTTCTTTTTTGCGTGTGTATCTTTTATAGATTTTTCATTTATGGTTACCATGAGGTTCATATATGACTAGATATAAATATATATATATGATTATTTTAAGTTGATGGTCTATTAAGTTTGAATGCATTCTAACAATCCTGCATTTTTATTCCCCCTCACAAAGTTTAATGTTTTTGACATCATATTTTTTCCCCATTTTTTGCTTTTTTTTTAAATTGAAGTATAGTTGGTTTACAAGGTTGTGTTAGTTTCTGGTGTACAGCAAAGTGATTCTGTTTTATATATATATTCTTTTTCATATTATTATATTTTACATTATGGTTTATTACAGGATATTGAATATAGTTCCCTGTGCTATACAGTAGGACCTTGTTGTTTATCTATTTTACATATAGTAGTTTGTATCTGCTGATCCCAAACTCCTAATTTATCTGACCCCCACCCACCCCCTTTCCCCTTTGGTAACCATAAGTTTGTTTCCTATGTCTGTGAGTCTGTTTCTGTTTTATAAAGAAGTTCATTTGTATCATATTTTAGATGCCACATGTAAGTGATATCATATGGTATTTCTCTTTCTCTGACTTACTTCATTTAGTATGATAATCTGTAGGTCCATTCTTGTTGCTGCAAATGGCATTATTTCATTCTTTTTATGGCTGAGTAGTATTCCATTGTATATATAAGCCACAACTCCTTTATCCATTCATCTGTCGACGGACATTTAGGTTGCTTCCATGTCTTGGCTATTGTAAATGTTGCTGCTATGAACATTGGGGTGCATGTATCTCCTCAAATTAGAGTCTTCTATGGATATACGCCCAGGAGTCAGATAGCTAGATCATATGGCAACTCTATTTTTAGTTTTTTAAGAAACCTCCATACTGTTTTCCATAGTGGCTGCACCAATTTACATTCCCAGCAACAGTGAAGGAAGGTTCCCTTTTCTCCACACCCTCTCTAGCGTTTATTTTCATACACTTTTTGATGATGGCCAGTGTGAGGTGATATCCCATTGTAGTTTTGATTTGTATTTCTCTAATAATTAGCAATGTTGAACATCTTTTCATGTGCCTTTTGGCAATCTATATTGACATCCTATTTTATACCTTTTTGTCTTATGTATTCATTAACTACTTATTGGAGATATAGATGATTTTACTACTTATGTCTTTTAACCTTCCTAGCTTTATAAGTTGTTGATCTACCGCCTTTACTGCATATTTGTCTTTACCAATGAGAATTTTCCTTTTGTAATTTTTGCTTTTTTAGTTGTGGTCTTTTCTTTTCCGCTAATAGAAATTCCCTTAAAATGTATTGTAAAGCTGGGTTAGTGGTGATGAACTCTTTTAGCTTTTTCTTGTCTGTAAAACTTTATCTTTCCTTCAAATTTGAAAGATAGCCTTGCCAGGTATTCTTGGTTGTAGGTTTTTCTCCTTTCATCATCCTGGGCAGGAAGCCCGGGCTGGGGAGACTGGGTTGGGGCTTGGACCCCTTGCTCCTTGGGGAGCATGTCTGCAATTATGATGATCTTGCCATTTATGGATCACCTACCTGGGGGTGTGGGTCTTGACTATACTGTGTCTCTGCCTCTCCTACCCATCTCATTGTGGCTCCTTTTTTATATCTTTACTTGTGGAAAATCCTTTCTGGTAGTCTTCAGCCCATTTTCATAGATAGTTGCTCTGAAAATAGTTTTAAATAGTTGTAATTATGGTGTGCCCATTGGAGGAGGTGGGTTCAGGGTCTTCCTACTCAGCCATCTTGGCCACACTTTGACTTGACACATTTTTGAAAAAATATTCAATGAGAAGAAAACTAGACATAGAAAGATTTAGTTCATTGCCCAAGGTATTTAACTGCTTAATGGAAACAAGGCCTGGAAACTGGGTCTACTAGTTGTTAGTCAATGCCTTTCCATTTCAGGAGGCTTCTTCCTAAGAGCACACACAAACGGACCAATCAATAAAGCAACATTTCCCAAACCTGTGTTCTGCAGAGCCTTTTACAGGGTTTTGTTAACAGGTGCTACAAAAAGTTTATGGCTCAATTGCAAAACACTTTAAATTCAAATACACATTAACTTAATTAAAGATATAAGTAAAACCAACAAAACCCAAACCATTAGAAGAATTTATAAAGCATATTAAATGTGACAAACCAAAAGTTCCTTAATTTTTACAGCATAGTATACTTTTTCCACCCTACTCTTCTTAGCATCCTACAGAATACTACTTTAGGAAATGCTGGATGAGAGGATAAAATTCATTGCAAATGAGAAAATTCATGCCAACAAAACAACTTCTTTAAAATTTAATTGCATTTTACTCTAAGTTTTCCAGAAGACTACCTGAGTTGTTTGTTGTTGTTTCCTCAAGGCAGGAAAGATGCTGCCTTCTGGGATGAATTGAAAGAGTGAATTTAAAGGTCTATCCTAAAAGTGAAGTAAGAGATCCATCAGGGTGACATGGGCAAAATGGAATCAAGCAAAACTGATAGGGTTTAAGAAGAAGAAATGAGAATAGGAAAATCAAATATTTAAGGCCTATCTATGAGGTTATAGTATTTCTTCAGAAAAATCCCCATGAGCACAAAGAAAGATTTTTCACATTTTCTGTACTTAATACCACTGGTGAAGAAAAACCACTGCACAAGTATACAATGGGTAACACATTTTCAGTAATATGTTCCATATCTGTTGTACCTCCCAAGACTACCATGGACATTGGGGCAGGTACAATGACACCACCCAGGTGACACCCTTCACATTGTGGATGATGCAGATTTGTGTAATAATTAGAACAATTTTGGCCATAAAATTCCAATGAAATCAGCAATATAACAATTGCAAACAGATGGAAGCAAAATATCCTGAGGAAGGGGGCCCTTTTTCAAAGCCACCAATGAGTTACCTGAGTTAGTGGCGACCCTAGGACATTTTCTCACAACCCGTAAAATTCAGAACCCCATTTCAGCCTGGAAAACTGTGTGATACCACCATTTAACATTAGGATGACAAAAGAATGCCGTAAGAAAAGAGATGTTTCTCCATCCAGCATACTTTCATTTTGTGTGGAGACCTGGGCCATGTGCCATCACCCCTTAACCTGAGGAGCTAAGAATCTAACTAGACATGAAGAATAAGTCTCATTTGGGGACATTCATGAATTCTTCAGAAGTGTTTATTCTAGGTCTATTAATAAGAATTGCCTTGCTAGGCAATAGAAGCAGTTGATACACAGAACTGAGTTTTAAATGCCATTTTCTCATACAAGGACAATACATTTTGAAATGTTAAAGGTGAGAATTTTATAAATTATATTACTCATTCAAAAGTGAAACACTAAAATTAAGTCAGTACATTCCAGTTATAACTGTTGGAGATAGCAGGATCAAAACTGGCACAGCTCCACCTCCTTGGAGCTTATAGTCTAGCGGGGAAGACAGACTAGACAAATTGTCACACAAATAAAATATAACTACAATTGTAAAAACTTTAGGAAAAGAAATTATGGAGTGCTCTAAGCACTTAAGATAGAGGATCCCCATGAAGATCAGGGAGTCAGGATAGCACTTCCTGAGGAAGTTATCTTTAAGCTGTGATGTGAAGATTGAGTAAAAGTTAGATAGGAAAGTCATGAGGAATGAGAGTTCCAGGCAGTGGAGAGATGTGTAGAAGCCCTCAGGCAGGGAAGACCTCAGGTGTTCAAGAAACAGAATAAACCAGAGTGGCCACTGGCTTATTATAAGTGAAAGAAAAGGGATTGATTAGAGGGGGCAGGTGAATTAGATTATGTAGTTCCTTCTAGGTTACGCTAAAGATGTTAAATTCTTTCATGAGAGCAAAATGAAGCCTTTGAAGCTTTTTAAGCAGGGAATAGATACCACATTTTTTAAAGCCTGCTTTGGCTGCTGTGTGCCGGAAGATTGAAAGAGGAAAGAATAGAGCAGGGAGACCAGTTGGCTATTGTATTTGTTCAAGTGGGAGATGATAGTTTAGTCTTGAATGATGTCAGTAAAGATGGAGAGAAGTGAACAGGTTAGAGATGTATACTGGAAGTAGAATCTGTAGGAAATATAATTAGATATAAAATGAGTTATTTGTGCTAATAAAGGCACATGAGTGAAAATGGGATAATCCCTGAAAAAGTGTGTATTTACACAGTGTTATATGTAATTTAAATGATGATATTTCATGTTTCTATGGTACATGGGAGTTTACTAAGTATTTTCTCAAAGATGAAAATTATTGAGCACCTGCTATGAGCTAGACACTGTTCTAGGCATTGAAGATACAGATGACATGGCACAGACAAAATCCATGTCCTCAAAAATCTTGCCTTCTGATAATGGAGGCAATCAGTGAAGTAAGAAAAAAAAAGGTACCATATCAAGTGGCAATAATGTTTATAAGGTAAGGTGAAGCAGGGTAAGGAGTTGGGGGAAGGAGGACAGGGCTCTTCTGGCTACTTTGCTTGTCAGGGAAGGCCTCTTTGATGAGGTAACATTTGGGTAGACATCCAACTGAAGTGAAGAAATTCAGCATACAAAGACATGGGGAGAAAATGATAGGAGATAAGGTTGGAAAGTATAGATGATGTCCTACAGGACCCTTTTGTCAGGGAGTTTATTCATTAGCATCTTCCTTATGAAATGACTGTAGACTGACTGGGTTCTTCCACCAAAGCTCACTGATCTCTCAGGGTGGTCTCCTATACAATTAACTCTGTCTTCTTTCAGGACTGAGGATGGAGCAGTCTTGCTCATGCCAGCCCTGGTTCCTCTGCTCTCCATTACCACGCCCACATCTTTGTTAACTAGTCCTTTGTAAATAAACCTTCCTCAAATTATGCTATGTGTAACTGTTTCCTGTTGGAACTCCAGGTGATACAATGTTCAACAAATGTTTAGATAAGAAGTTAGATGCAATGATATGGTCCAGATATGCATTTGGATTTTAATTTTTTTTGGATAATCCACACTTATTTTATAGACATTTATAATACAGTATATATTATACAGTTATACATATATATACAGTATATATACAGTTATAATACAGTAAATCCTACTCAAATATAGACCAAGAAAATAAATTCTAATAATACGTAGGTTTTAACCTCTGGGTAGTGGGATCATAGATGATTTTTCTTTTCTTTTGTATCTCTCCATATACCTTCTAAATTTTCTGTCACAAAATTGTACTCTTTTTAATTCTTAGAGAAGGAAAGCATCTCTTCTTAGTTCAATTTGTCTTTTGTGCTTGCTCAAGATCTTTCACTAGCCTCATTCCTATCCTTCAATTCTCGTTACCTATTTTTAACTGGTTGTAGAAAACTCCTGCTAGTTTCAGGGACATTTAAAGCCTAATCCTAAAATGATACATTTTTTATTTGGTTGTTTTGTAACAAAGCAAACACTTTTATCTCCACGGGAAACTGAATTTTTATCGACTGGACACTCTTCAGTAGAATCACAAATGTGATCAAACAAGAAATGCTTTGCTTGCTTTTTTTAAGAACATAGTGTTCCCAAGGAAATAGCCATCACTTCCTTGAATATACATTTAAGAGACGCGATAAAGAACAAAGGAAATGTAATAATTATAAATATTAAAAAGTAGGGCTTCCCTGGTGGCGCAGTGGTTGAGAGTCCGCCTGCCGATACAGGGGACACGGGTTCGTGCCCCGGTCTGGGAGGATCCCACATGCAGCGGAGCGGCTGGGCCCCTGAGCCATGGCCGCTGAGCCTGCGCGTTCGGAGCCTGTGCTCCGCAACAGGAGAGGCCACAACAGTGAGAGGCCCGCGTACCGCAAAAAAAAAAAAAAAAAAAAGTTAACCAACCTGGGGGGTATATGTGGCATAACATTGTTGTTTTATTTTGTAAATATTTCCCTAGTGATTAATGATGTTGGGTAATGACGTTTGTCATAAGTTTATTTAGATATCCTCTTTGGTGAATTACCTATTTCAGATTTTGCCCATTTTTTAAAATTGGTCTGTCTTTATATTTTGAAATATAGGATTCCTTTATATATTGACAAACCTTTCTTTGTTTTTATGTACTGCAAATATATTCTCTACTCTGTGAGTTCATTTCTCTTTTTTAATTGTTTCCTTTGATGAATGGAATTTTATGTTAAGAAGGAGGTCAAATTTCTCAATCTTATCTTTTTTTTTTTTTCGGTACGCGGGCCTCTCACTGTTGTGGCCTCTCGCGTTGCGGAGCACAGGCTCCGGACGCACAGGCTCAGCGGCCATGGCTCAGGGGCCTAGCCGCTCCGCGGCATGTGGGATCCTCACAGACCAGGGCACGAACCCATGTCCCCTGCATCGGCAGGCAGACTCTCAACCACTGCGCCACCAGGGAAGCCCTCAATCTTATCTTTTATAGATGGCGTTTTTTTCTGTACTTTTTAGAAGTTTTTTCATCCCTCAAAGGCATAAAGATATTTTTTCTATATTATCAATCTAAAACCTTATTATTTTACCTTTATTATTTAAGCCAACAACCCATCTTGAGTTTATTTGGAAGTGTGAGGTAGAGGTAATGACTCATTTTTTCACTGTTATCCATTGACTCACCACTATTTTTTGGCAAGAATATTTCCCCCATTTCTCTGCATTGACAACTTTGTAATAAATCAGATATCCATATATGTGGGGTCGGTTCTGAACCGTATTTTGTTTCATTTACCTATTTTCTATCCTTGCACCAACATCACCCTGCCCTAATTACTATTCTGTCATTTGCTCACATAAGTCTTCCAGTTCTGACCTTCAAAATTGTCTTGGCTATCTTAGGTCTTTTATATTTCCACTTATGTTTTATAATATGCTTGTCAATTTTCACCCCTCAAAAAATCACACACAAAAAAATAGATTTTGGTTGGGATTCAATTGATCTGTAGATAAGATAAATTACATCTTTATAATATCATAGCTTCCAGTGCTTGAATATGATATACCCTTTTATTTACACCATATTTATTTTCTCTAAATAATGTTTTATAGTGTGCATGTGTGGGTGTGTGAGTGTGTATAAGAAGTCTTGTACATCTGTCTTTAGGTTTATTTTTAGGTATTTGAATTTTATGCTACTTTAAATATTCTTGAAATTTTGTTTTCTAATTGCTTGCTGCTTATATATAGAAATAAAAATGGTTTTTGTATAATGCTCTAGTATCAAGAAACTTCTGTATTCACTTATTAATTCTAATAGTGTATCTATAGATTCTTTGGGGTTTTCATTGAATGTAATCATATTGACTGTGAATAATGACAGTTTCTTTTCCAATCCTGTCATCTTTTACTTGTTTTTCTTGACCCGTTGCCCAGGCTAGAACCTCTAAAACAATGCTGAATAAAAGTATAGCTATCAGATATCCTGATCTCATTCCCAACCTCAGGGGAATGCTTCTTCTCTTTCACTATTTAGGATGATGCTATCTATAGGCTTTTTTAATAGATAAACTTTATCAAATTAAGGTAGTTTCCTTCTATTCCTATTTTGCTAAGAGTCTTTATTATGAATGGGTATTAAATTTCATCAGATGTTTCTAATTCATCTATTGAGATATCATATAATTCTTCCTCTTTGGTCTTTTAATGCAGTGAATTATACTGATTGATTCTTGTATAACTAAACCAAACTTACATTGTTAGCCATGCTGTATGTTTCCTTTTGTATATCACTGGATTTGGTTTGCTAGCATTTTGTTTAGGATTATTTTACGTCTATGTTCATGAAAGAGACTGTAATTTTTCTTTTTTGTAATATTGTTATAGGATTTTGCACTCAAAATTATGCTGGCCTCAAAAAATAAGCTGACTGTTGTTTTCTGTTCTCTGGAAGTGTTTGTATAAGATTAATACTATTTTGTCCTTTAATGTTTAGAAGAATTCATTAGTGGCGCCATCTGGGCCTGGAGTTTTTTTGTAGGATGGCTTTTAAATAGAAATTTGATTACTTAAATTAGATATAGGAATATTCATGTATTATTCCTTCTTACATCATTTTTTGAAAAGTTGTGTTTTTCAATCACCTTGCCCATTTTATTTGACTTTTCAGTTTGTTGGCAAAAAGTTAATACTATTCAGCTATGTGTTTGTAACAAATGAAGAATCTATAGTGATGTCACCATTTCTACAAGTGGTATTAGGAATTCTCTCTCTCTCTCTCTCTCTCTCTCATCATTCTTGCCAGGGGTTTATCTTTCTTATTAACCTTTTCAAAGGACTAACTTTTACATTTGTTTATTCTTATTATTGGATTTATTGCTATTTCATTATTTTTTTGCACTTTTATATATTATTCCTTCCTTCTGCTTTTGGGGGCTCTACTGGTGTTTTCTTTTTCTTTACCTTTTGAGGCAAATACCTAGATCATTGATTTTCAGCCTTTCCTTCTTTGAAATACATGCACTAAAAGCTATAAATTTACCTTTTAACATAAGTTTTAGCTGCATTCTACAAGATTTGATATGTTCTATTTTATATACTTCACTCCAAAATATTTTCTAATTTTTATTGTGATCTCTTTAACAAATGGATTTCATATAAATATACTTTAAATTTCTGGGCATTTGGTGATTTCCTATTTTTTAGATAGATTTTTACCTTCATTTCACTGTGGTCAGAGAATATGCTCACTATTATGTTCTTTGAAATTTGTAGAGACATGTTTTATGGTCTAGCATAGCTCAGTTTGTAAATAATTCAAAAGCACTAGAATATAATTTATATTCTGAAGTTTTGAGTAGAGTTTCCTAGATATACCAGTAAGTTCCATTTTTTAACTCATGTTGTTAAATTATCTATGTTCTAGCTAACTTTCGTATGTTTCTTCAATCTATTACTGAGAGACGTGATTAAAATCTCCCTCTATGATTGTTTCTAGTTTGGGGTGATTACAAATAAAACCACTGTAAACATTCATATACAGGTTTTGTGTGAGCATAAATTTTTATTTAACTTGGGAAAATAAATGGGAGTAGGATTGCTAGGTCTTATATTAAGTGTATTAAGTGTATTGCTAGGTCTTATATTAATCTTATAAGAAATAGAAAACCTTTTATTTCCCCAATTAGCTGTACCATTTTCCATTCCCACTGGCAATGTATGAATACCAGTGGCTTTAAGTACTTCCTTGCAAGTATTTGGTTTTGTCTCTTTTTTTTTTTTTTTGCCATTATAATTAGAGCATGTAGTATCTCATTGTGATTTTAACTTACATTTCCCTAAAGACTAAGGATGTTGAGCATTTTTCATACGCTCAGTTGTCATCTGTATTTGTTTTAGGTGAAGTCTCCTTTCAAATCTTTTGCCCATTTTTAATTGAATAATTTGCTTTTTTATTATTGAGTTTTGAGATATCTTTACATACTCTGGTTTCAAGTCCTTTATCAGAAATGTGATTTACAAATATTTTCCCTCATTCTATAACTTCACTTTTTATTCTCCTGAAAGTGTCTTTCAAAGAGTAGGAGGTCTTAATTTTGAGAATGTTCAATGTACCAATTTGTTCTTTGATGGATTGAGCTTTTGACATCGTAGTTAAGAAATTTGTGCCTAACCTAAGCTCACAAGGACTGTCTTCTATTTTTTTCCTGGTAACTTAAAAATTAAATCCCAGACCTTGTTTCTGAAAGATTGTAGAGATAATTTGACGCTCTAAATGATGTCATCTTCCTCCTAGAGAGAACATACTTTAGCTTCTGTTAGACAATTAGGTTAGAGGCAGATCATTTTAATCTAATTGGGGATTGAGATGACTCAAATCTTGGTTTCAGTTTTTGTGAAGGCAGGTATGTTCCCTGTTTGCCCTGAAGTTTAAGGCTTCATGGGAGCTCATTGAAAGTGTACAGTGTTTATCAGCCCTCCTCTCTGGTGGGCCCTAAACCCAAATTTTTGTCTCATCAGCCTTGTGAGCCTGCCAAAAACTCTGCTTAGTTTTTCTTCACTTCATCCATTGTTTACAGATCAGCAAATGGCTCAGGAGAAATGTTCAGCCAAATGTCAGGTTCTCTCTATTGTACCCTTCTCTTCAGCATTATAGCATCTCAAGCACAGAGAGAAACTTCTTGGAAGCTCTTGGATGGCTTCAAGCATTTTTTTATGAAGCTTTCACAATTTTAGTCAGTGAGAGGTTTGGTCTAATATAAGCTAGTTTGACATAGTCTAAAGCAGAATTCCTCCCCATCAATTTTTCACATTGACTGTTCTAGAAGCATAGTATTAACTCAGTCTCAGAGATTAACTTTCCTTTCTAGCAACTAGCGTATTTTGGGAGCTAAGACATTATAAACATATAGGTTCATATGGATGTGGGAAATGACTTCATTTCCCTGTGGAAGCAGAGGTGAAGAAGAGTGATTCTCTAGTGTTTCTGGGAGAATGTTTTACCAACTTAGAATGAGAGAAGCTGATAGTTAACCACCTGCACAAGCTTAATGTAACAATTTTCTTTGCCTAAGTAGCATCAAAAATTTAATTACTTTCTCCTGTAGTCTTTTTTTTTTTTTTTGTGGTACGCAGGCCTCTCACTGTTGTGGCCTCACCACTGCGCCACCAGGAAAGCCCTCTCCTGCAGTCATTTTATGTGTTTCTCTTCCACAACCTTATGCCCTCGAAAGGGTTACCACTGGCAAACACATCTGTCAAGTAATATCTAGCATTTCATCCAGGACTTGACAGTGTGGTTCCCTGGGATGATCCAGGATGAAGGAATTTGTCTTCAAAGTGTCAGATGAGAAAGATAAAGTTTACACAGTCAACATTAAATCTTTGATAGCAGCTCAAAAATAAGTGAAATAAGAAATACCAGATATAAGTGCATATGTGCCAGCTTTCAAAATCAAAAGTAAACTCCTTCTAAGAATCCCAAATGGAGATGCTATAGAGCTTGTCAAGGGCTGCACCAACAGCTGGACCAAGTCTAGTGAGATTATGAGGAAAGTGAGTGAAGGTAAGCTTTATACAAAATACAGAAATAGAAAAAGAAGAAGGAGAAAGGGGGGACTCTTAAAATTAAAGGAAATGTTTAGGTTATAAGAAGAAATGAAAGGTTTATCTTAATAATAAGCAGCTTGACTAAGATAAATGGCTAAAACAAAGATTCGTAAAGTATGGATATTCTGAGCTTTCTAAACTGAGTATCTTTAAAGGATGGGTAACAGATATGATCTGTGTCCATTTGCTCCACACACAGAGTACAAAATCTTTGGGATTAATTGACCAAAGAAGTTTAGAATTCTGGCTCTGGAGTGACCTTGGGAAGGTCACTTATTTTCTCTAAGCTTCTGCAAAATGGCAGATTTTTAATGAATTGTCTTTTAGGATCTTAAAGGTCTATGAGTATAACCCAGCTGTAATTTTTGATATAAGGAAGTATTGGACTTATATTTTCCTTGGCATTTTGCATTCAATAAAATTTACTGTGGTGGTATTTAGGCTGCTTTTTTAAAAATCATAGAAATATGGATTGTACAACATATTCTTTTCTCTTGATCATCAGTCATTTAATATATACAAATCAAACTGTAAATACAAGTACATACAATTTTCAGGGAACCTGGATTCATAAGCCTAATTGGCCATGGAAATCATTACTTCAGACTCATACTGAGCTAAGTTTTGTGGATACTTTCACCCCCTGTGTAGTTGCTTTTGGATGAGTATAGATTTACCTCATTCAAGAAGAAAAGAGACTTTATCACCAAATATTTATGTTGAAACTAAAATTTCCTATCAGCAGTTTTAAAAGACACAATGTTAACCTATCCTTTACCTGCTGTTGCCTTAACTCTTTTTTTGTTATTATATTTCTAGTTTGAAACAAAAAATCTAAATACTGAAGTTATAATACCTAAAAAGCAACCTATAAAACTGATCCTAGAAACGTTCATGTTTCTTTCAGAGATGTTTTAGTAATTTATCTTATTTTTAAATTCCCACCGCTCACTTAAAAGGCAGCTAACATTAATGTATCTGCCTGCAATTATCTTAAAATTTCACAAACACAATTTAGTGACGTTTGGAGGAGGCAGAGGTCTTTGAAGACAACACAGACCAAACCTAACATCACAGTTAAGAATCAGAAACTCCAAACATGTAAGTCGCTTATCCAAGAAAACACAGCCTTTTTATATATTAACAGCATCCTGTTCTCCTGACTCTGTGTTAACTGCTCCTTGAGCCTAACAAGTTTACCAAATGTCCGTTTAAGTGAAAACCATTTTACCAGGTGTTTAGACAGAGCTACAAAACAAAGAAAACACAATTCTTATTCTCAAAATTGACAGTTCCAGAACAAGCTAGCCCTTGTGTGTCTTGTTTATTGCTGTCGCCCAGTACCTGACTGAGTGCCTGGCACCTGGAGAGCACTCCATTAGTATATTGAGTGAAAGGAACTTAAGAAAGAAGGTAAACTAAACAGGAGAAGGCTCACCTGTTTCAGAGATCAAGGAAGGCAGCATGGCAGAAGGGATCTGAGCAGAGGGCTTTGAGGGATGCAAGTGTAACAGAATACATTCTTCAGAGGGGGATGGAGAAAACAATCACAGGTCTAAGCATGTATAAACTTTATCATTAAAAGTCATCCAATTTGCCCCAAGGGTAAGTAGCATTCTTTTTTTTTTTTTTTTTTTTGTAGTACGCAGGCCTCTCACTGTTGTGACCTCTCCCGTTGCGGAGCACAGGCTCCAGACGTGCAGGCTCAGTGGCCATGGCTCACAGGCCCAGCCTTTCTGCGGCATGTGGGATCTTCCCGGACCAGGGCACGAACCCACGTCCCCTGCATCGGCAGGCGGACTCTCAACCACTACACCACCAGGGAAGCCCGTAAGTAGCATTCTAATTTTAAAGATTTTTTATATATATATATATATATATATATATATATATATATATACACAAAGACCTATAGCACTGTTTCTTTAGTCAGGTAGATGTCTTGAGCAGTCCATTCGAGGAAGATCACTCAGTCTAACGTCATGAAGCCCATATCCTTCACGTACTGATGGAGACATGGGAGGCACATACTGAGCTTGTATTTCTAGATCAGTACAGTTTTGAGCAGACATGGCAAGAGCGGCAACCTGCAGAATTTTTGTGGGTGGCATCAGAAGAGCTTTCCTGGGTGCAATTGAGGCAAAAGGAAAGAACTAGTGCATGAACGCATTCTTCAAGACTTGAGGACAGTCTCAGTACCTAGCATTTTAAATGTGTTCTGTTTTAAAAACACATAGTGTTTACTGTGTCCCAGGCATTGTTCTAAGCAGCTCACAGAACTGATCTCAGTGACTCATG
Source organism: Phocoena phocoena (assembly GCF_963924675.1). Classification (NCBI taxonomy): domain Eukaryota; kingdom Metazoa; phylum Chordata; class Mammalia; order Artiodactyla; family Phocoenidae; genus Phocoena; species Phocoena phocoena. The sequence continues at coordinate 90,033,517 of NC_089221.1, read as the reverse complement.
AAACAGCCCTATTAGGTAGACACCATCCTTGCTTTATAGATGAGGAAACTCAGGCGTGAAGTTAAATAACTCACTCCAGGTCATCAGCTGGTAAATGGCAGAATCAAGATTTGAACCCAGGCAGTCTGGCCCTAGAATCCCTGGCAGCCTTCAAACACAATGTCATGCTTGCTTCTGAATGTGAGGAATAGGATATGGACCCAAAGGAAATAAAGCCAACCTCTTCTCTCTGCTTGACCTTTTCCAGCAGGCTCTTGAGGAATTGCAGGGCTTGGCCTAAGCTAAGCCTTTCATTCCTATACTCAACATCCCTTTATTTGAACCAATCTTAATTGTGCCCAAAAAGTGATGTGTGAGTTGTCTGTGGGAACCACTAATTTCACGGGCACTGCGTTGTCCATTGGTAATGGAAATTGCCCTCTTCCCTGACAGGCAGTGGGAAAGGGACCTGGGGCTCTCCATAGAGGGTCTGGGGAAGCTTGGATGACAAATGTAGTAAATGAATATTCAAGAGCTAAACTGGTAAACTGTCAGGTGCACAAGTGTGGAGATTGGCTAATTAAAGTGAGAGTCTAAAACAGAAGAAAATTCTAACTCTTGTGTGTTTAGCACAATTATGTGCTGAGCATTTTACCTACATTAGCACAATCAGAGGAAGTTAAAAACTACTATCTGCTTTGAAGTAGAAGTCTTAGAGTCTGGGAGGATTAACTGTTTTGTCCAAGACCTCACAGCTTCTGTAAACAGCAAAGGTGGGTCAGAACTCTTATCTGAGCCCCAAACAAAGCCCTTCCTATCCCACCTTACCAAATGCTGCATCAGGACAGTTGAGGGAGCTGAGCTAAAGGCAGACATGCTGTGGACTCTGGTACAATGATAAAAACACAGTGTTGACTCTTTGCCAGGGTTAGCCAGGACCAGAAAGAAAGCAAGAAGCAAGGTGATATGGCTCATAAGCTGTGGCTGAGTGCATAGGAGTCAAGAAGCCAGTGTTTAGGAGTGTGGCCAAAGTGAGAGGCCACAGCTAGGATTTCTGCCACAAAGACCAACTGAACCAGCTTCTTGGAGACAGAAGGCTAATTTTTATAAATGCAGTTGAGCTCCTCTTGGGAAGACCAGATAGACATCAGCAGGGCAGCCATACTGTGGAGGGAAACCTGATAAACTATACTGAACTTGAAGGGCCCCAATATGTAATTGGAAGCACTACCCACACCTGCAGTAGCTTTTACCACTTGGACCATATGTAACAGAAGGGTTGAAGTGGGAATGTATTGATTTGGTGCTTCAGGTTTTTGGACTAACATTGTTCGTTCATTTTTACATGATTTCTCTACACCAAGAAATTGCTATATACCCTTGAGGGTAGGCACTGGGTCTTATTCTTGCTCTCATGCCCTTACTTCAATGCTTTTTCTTATGGTTAAGAGCAAAATAAGTGTCAGATGAATGAATAACTCCTATTCTGGTTTTTTTTTAATTGGGTTATAACTGCTTTATAATGTTGTGTTAGTTTCTGCTGTACAGTGAAGTGACTCAGCCATATGTATACATATATCCCCTCTTTTTGCTTTTTTTTTGTTTTTTAAAAATAAATTTATTTATTTTTGGCTGCTTTGGGTCTTCATTGCTGTGCGCGGGCTTTCTCTAGTTGCGGTGAGTAGGAGCTACTCTTCCTTGTGGTGCGCGGGCTTCTCATTGCGGTGGCTTCTCTTGTTGCAGAGCACGGGCTCTAGGCACATGGCCTTCAGTAGTTGTGGTGTGCAGGCTCAGTAGTTGTGGCTCACAGGCTCAGTAGTTGTGGCTCGCGGGCTCTAGAGCGCAGGCTCAGTGTTTGCGGCACACGGGCTTAGTTGCTCCGCGGCATGTGGGATCTTCCCAGACCAGGGCTTGGATCCATGTCCCCTGCATTGGCAGGTGGATTCTTAACCACTGCACCACCAGGGAAGCCCTATCCCCTCTTTCTTGGTTTTCCTTCCCATTTAGGTCACCACAGAGCATTGAGTAGAGTTCCCTGTGCTTTAGAGCAGGTTCTTATTAGTTATCTATTTTGTACATATTAGTGTATGTATGTCAATCCCAATCTCCCAATTTCCCAATTCATCCCCCACCTTCCCCACCCTTGGTGTCCATATGTTTGTTCTCTACATCTGTGTCTCTATTTCTGCCTTGCAAACAGGTTCATCTGTACCATTTTTCTAGATTCCACATACATGCGTTAATATACTATATGTGTTTTTCTCTTTCTGACTTACTTCACTCTGTATGACAGTCTCTAGATCCATTCACATCTCTACAAATAACCCAATTTCATTCCTTTTTATGGCTGAGTAATATTCTGCTGTATATATGTACCACATCTTCTTTATCCATTCATCTGTCAATGGACATTTAGGTTGCTTCCATGACCTGGCTATTGTAAATAGTGTTGCAGTGAACATTGGGGTGCATGTGTCTTTTTGAATTATGGTTTTCTCAGGGTATGTGCCCAGTAGTGGGATTGCTGGGTCATATGGTAATTCTATTTTTAGTTTTTTTAAGGAACTTCCATACTGTTCTCCATAGTGGTTGTATCAATTTACATTCCCACCAACAGTGCAAGAGGGTTCCCTTTTCTCCACACCCTCTCCAGTATTTATTGTTTCTGGATTTTTGTAATGATGCCCATTCTGACTGGTGTGAGGTGATACCTCATTGTGGTTTTGATTTGCATTTCTCTGATAATTAGTGATGTTGAGCATCTTCTCATGTGTTTGTTGGCCATCTGTATGTCTTCTTTGGAGAAATGTCTGTTTAGGTCTTCCACCTATTTTTTGAATGGGTTGTTTGTTTTTTTGATATTGAGCTGCAGGAACTGTTTGTATATTTTGGAGATTAATCCCTTGTCCATTGCTTCGTTTGCAAATATTTTCTCCCATTCTGAGGGCTGTCTTTTCGTCTTGTTTATGGTTTCCTTTGCTACGCAAAGCTTTTAAGTTTCATTAGGTCCCATTTGTTTATTTTTGTTTTTATTTCCATTACTCAAGGACATGGATGAAAAAAGATCTTGCTGTGATTTATGTCAAAGAGTGTTCTTCCTATGTTTTCCTCTAAGAGTTTTATAGTGTCCAGTCTTACATTTAGGTCTTTAATCCACTTTGAGTTTATGTTTGTGCATGGTGTTAGAGAGTGTTCTAATTTCATTCTTTTACATGTAGCTGTCCAGTTTTCCCAGCACCACTTATTGAAGAGACTGTCTTTTCTCCATTGTATATCCTTGCCTCCTTTGTCATAGACTAGTTGACCATATGTGCGTGGGTTTATCTCTGGGCTTTCTATCCTATTCCATTGATCTATATTACTGGTTTTGTGCCAGTGCCATACTCTCTTGATTACTGTAGCTTTATATCCTACTATGTTTTGCATACATTGTACTTTAATTATACAACCAGTAGCAAATCAAACCGGGGCTATGTAACATCAGCTATTCTGGTTCCTGCCTTTTTGTCCATATTTTGCAGAGGCAGGAAACTCTGAGTTTGCATTTAATATTTGTTCAGTGAATGAATGGAGCACCCAGCTTAGTTGTATTTATGGTGTTCACTATCACAGTGAACCGCATGAGAGCACTTTGCAGTTTCTTGCCTGGTTTATGGCATTGTGCTTAGGCAAAAATTTAGTTAACAGAGCCCTTCTCTGGATTTCATGAAACCAAATTGAATTTGAGATGCCCTGAGACTTATGAAAGGAGTTACTTTTGTTAACTATTTGATAAGCCAGAGGCCTTTTTAAAGAAAAGTTCTTCAAAAAAAATTTTTGTCCCAAGGCCAACTTAGTTTATGGCAAGGTACTACATATGAGATGACTTCTGTCGTGCTATTATCTCCTTTAAAGACAAAATTCCTCAGGGCATAATAGCAAGCACACTCCAGCACCTCTTATAGCCCCTCTGTGACTTACCAAGAAAATCTACCCTCCAGTTGCATCAACTCCTGCCTTGAATAAAACTGAATTTACTTTTAAGAAATTGGGCACAGTTAACAAATATCTGCCATTAAAACTTAATGCTAAAAATAATGAATGCCCATCTAAATGTTCAGTTTGTTGCCATAATCTTTTCTAATTCCAGTCTTAAGTAGCCTAGTTCTCAGATTCACATACTAGGGATAGAACTCAATAAATATAACAGGAAAGGTTTTCCTCTGAGAGATTGTAGCAACTATTTCCTTAATAAATTAACTGAATCTGTTTTCACTGATGTCTTAACTAACAAATTATTCAAGATCTTCCTTCTAGCAAGTTATTGAAAAACTAAATGTTATAAATATTTGTAAGATCTCCTAAGCCTAATGTAAATTCATGACACAGTGATTAATGAAGCCTCAGTCTAGCTTTATAAATATAACCTATGGCTAGCATTGCCAAAGGTTGTTCTAAATTTACCAACAAATTAAAAACAAAGAAAATGTGACACATACAGACAATATGTTTTTCTCAATGTGACTGCATAAGAAAAGAGCTATTATAAAAGTACTCATAGGATGGCCCCCAAAAGATTTCATTACCTGAACCATGTTCAAGCAATTTTATTTTTTAACTTTTTTAAATGAACTTCTATGAAAAGAAATAAATAATAAAGCATATGCCTTTGTGCAGCACTAATCCATGAAATAAAAAACCTGCCAGACTAAAACTAAAAAGAAAGCATTATCATAAACATATAAAATGTAGCTTTCACTTGGGACAATCTAGTAACTAGGATAAACAATTTTAGAGACCCATAAACCGATATAATAAATTAGGAGTTTGGGATTAACGTATACACACTACTGTATATAAATTAGATAAACAACAAGGACCTTCTATATGGCACAGGGAACTCTACTCAATATTCTGTAATAACCTATATGGGAAGAGTATCTGAAAAAGAATGGATATACATATATATATAACTGAATCACTTTGTTGTACACCTGAAACTAACACAACATTGTAAATCAACTATACTCCAATATAAAATAAAAATTACATTGAAAAAAAACAATGTGGCCTAATTTTTTGCCCACTGAAAAAGTGGTTATTGGGGGTAATCCCTGTGAGTGACTAGCCTTGAGGCAATTAGGCAATTGTTATCCCTAGAGTTGAAGCTGCTCTTATCTCTAAGCCACTTATTCATTTACTTAACAAGTATGTATTCCAGTATCAACCCCATGGTGGGGCTTGGGGATACAGCGAACAGGAAGGTGTGCCCTCACTCACCTCAGGGAGCTCACAGTTTAGGGACCCACTAACTCAGACTGACTTCTGAGGCCCTAGAACATGAGGACTGCCTGTAAGGCTTGGAGAGGACTCCAGCATCAGCCCTGCATAGACTCAACAGGAGCAGTTTTACCCATTTTACAGACAAGAGAATCACAGGGATATTCCCAAACTCACACTGCTGGTTGGGATGGGACATGTGTCTGTTTTGGCCTTGGCTAGAATCTGAGAGGGTTACTCCTCTTTGATCCATCACATGGGGAGGAATGCTTGAGATGATCCGGAAGTTCGGGGTTTAGACTTGAGAATAGAGGCACCACTGTCAGAAATATGGTAGATGAGAAAAGGACCTGAGATTAGGTGAGGTAGAGATATAGATCTAAGAGTTGTGGAGTGATCCTGAAATTTGTGAATATAAAGAGCAAATAATAACAAGGTGATGCTACCTGACAAGAATAAAAATAACATTTTCTATAGGCCTGGCACTGCTGTAAGCATTTTGCATACACTAATTCCTTAAAACAAAAAACAGAAAAGCAAAAACTTGTGTGATAGCTTTAATCTCCACTTTATAGATGAACAAAGTAAGGCACAGAGGAGTTAATTAACTTTCTCAAGAGGACACAACTAGTTAATGACCAAGGTGGGATTTGGAACCAGGCAATTTGATCCCAAAGTCTATGACCTTAACCATCATGCTATACTACCTCTCTTAAGAAAGTCAAAAGCTCTAGAAAGAGATTTGTCTGCCGCTCAGTGTTCTTTTTCTCCTTCAGTGATTATGGTGTACACAATGACAACAACCACTGATTTCTATTTCACTGCACTGTTGTGGACTTGTATATGTGAATAAGCTTTCTTTTCTTCTTTCTCCTAGGAAAAGCTCATTGTAGGTTGTTGCTACATTCCATTCACTAACTATTATCTCTGCCCTAACTGCATATTTCTTGGTATTCTTTTCTAAGAATTAGCCTTTTTGACCTTCAAAATCAATAGTGTCTTACTGCTCCAACCAAAAGACACAGGCTCACTGAATGGATACAAAAACAAGACCCATATATATGTTGTCTACAAGAGACCCACTTCAGACCTAGGTACACATACGACTGAAAGTGAGGGGATGGAAAAAGATATTCCATGCAAATGGAATTCAAAAGAAAGCTGGAGTAGCAATACTCATATCAGATAAAATAGACTAAAAGAATGTTACAAGAGACTTGGAAGGACACTACATAATGATCAAGAGATCAATCCGAGAAGATATAACAATTATAAACATATGCACCCAACATAGGAGCACCTCAATACATAAGGCAACTGCTAACAGGTATAAAAGAGGAAACTGATAATAACAGAATAATAGTGGGAGACTTTAACACCTTACTTACACCAATGGACAGATCATCCAAACAGAAAATTAATAAGGAAACACAAGCTTTAAAAGACACAATAGACCAGATAGATTTAATTGGTATTTATAGAACATTCCATCCCCAAACAGTAGATTACACTTTCTTCTCAAGTGTGCACAGAACATTCTCCAGGATAGATCACATCTTGGGTCACAAATCAAGCCTCAGAAAATTTAAGAAAATTGAAATCATATCAAGCATCTTTTCTGACCACAACACTATGAGATTAGAAATCAATTACAGGGGAAAAAAAAGTAAAAAACAAAAACACATGGATGCTAAATAATACGTTACTAAATAACCAAGAAATCACTGAACAAATCAAAGAGTAAATCAAAAAATACCTAGAGACAAATTACAATGAAAACATAACGATTCAAAACCTATGGGATGCAGTAAAAACAGTTCTAAGAGGGAAGTTTATAGCAATAAAAGCCTACCTCAAGCAACAAGAAAGATCTCAAATAAACAGTCTAACCCTACACCTAAAGGAGCTAGAGAAAGAAAAACAAACAAAACCCAAAGTTAGTAGAAGGAAAGAAATCACAAAGATCAGAGCAGAAATAAATAGACACAAAGAAAACAATAGCAAAGATCAATAAAACAAAAAGCTGCTTCTTTGAGAAGATAAAATTGATAAACCTTTAGCCAGACTCATCAAGAAAAAGAGGGAGAGGGCTCAAATCAATAAAATTAGAAATGAAAAAGGAGAAGTTACGACAGATACCACAGAAATACAAAGCATCCTCAGAGACTACTACAAGCAACTCTTTGCCAATAAAATGGACAACCTGAAAGAAATGGACAAATTCTTAGAAAGGTATAACCTTGCAAGAGTGAACCAGGAAGAAATAGAAATTATGAACAGACCAATCACAAGTAATGAAATTGAAACTGTGATTAAAAATCTTCCAGCTAACAAAAGCCCAGGACCAGATGGCTTCACAGGTGAATTCTATCAAACCTTTAGACAAGAGCTAACACCCATCCTTCTCAAACTCTTCCAAAAAATTGCAGAGGAAGGAACACTCCCAAACTCATTCTATGAGGCCACCATCACCCTGATACCAAAACCAGACAGCGATATTACAAAAAGAGAAAATTACAGACCAGTATCACTGATGAATATACATGCAAAAATCCTCAACAAAATACTAGCAAACAGAATCCAACAACACTTTAAAAGGATCATACACCATGATCAAGTGGGATTTATCCCAGGGACGCAAGGATTCTTCAATATATGCAAATCAATCAATGTGAAACACCATATTAACAAATTGAAGAATAAAAAGCATATGATCATCTCAATAGATGCAGAAAAAGCTTTTGACAAAATTCAACACCCATTTATTATAAACACTCTCAAGAAACTGGGCATAGAGGCAACCTACCTCAACATAAGGCCATATATGACAAACCCTCAGCAAACATCATTCTCAATGGTGAAAAACTGAAAGCATTTCCTCTAAGATCAGGAACAAGACAAGGATGTCCACTCTCACCACTATTATTCAATATAGTTTTGGAAATCCTAGCCACGGCAATCAAAGAAAAAGAAATAAAAGGAATACAAATTGGAAAAGAAGAAGTAAAACTGTCACTGTTTGCAGATGACATGATACTATACATAGAGAATCCTAAAGATGCCACCAGAAAACTACTAGAGCTAATCAATGAATTTGGTGAAGTTGCAGGATACAGAACTAATACACAGAAATCTCTTGCATTCCTATACACTAAAAATGAAAGATCAGAAAAAGAAATTAAGGAAACAGTCCCATTCACCATTGCAACAAAAAGAATAAAATACCTAGGAATAAACTTACTTAAGGAGGTAAAAGACCTGTACTCATAAAACTATAAGACACTGATGAAAGAAATCAAAGATGACACAAACAGATGGAGAGATATACCATGTTCTTGGATTGGAAGAATCAGTATTGTGAAAATGACTGTACTACCAAAAGCAATCTACAGGTTCAATGTAATCCCTATTGAATTACCAGTGGCATTTTTTACAGAAGTAGAACAAAAAAATCTTAAAATTTGTGTGGAGACACAAAAGCCCCCGAATAGCCAAAGCAGTCTTGAGGGAAAAAAACGGAGCTGGAGGAATCAGACTCCCTGACTTCAGACGATACTACAAAGCTACAGTAATCAAGACAATATGGTACTGGCACAAAAACAGTAATATAGATCAATGGAACAGGATAGAAAGCCCAGAGATAAACCCACGCACTTATGGTCAACTACTCTATGACAAAGGAGGCAAGGATATACAATGGAGAAAAGACAGTCTCTTCAATAAGTGGTGCTGGCAAAACTGGACAGCTACATGTAAAAGAATGAAATTAGAACACTCCCTAACACCATACACAAAAATAAACTCAAAATGGATTAGAGACCTAAATGTAAGATCAGACACTATAAAACTCATAGAGGAAAACATAGGAAGAACACTCTTTGACATAAATCACAGCAGGATCTTTTTTGATCCATGTCCCAGAGTAATGGAAATAGAAACAAAAATAAACAAATGGTACCTAATGAAACTTAAAAGCTTTTGCAAAACAACGGAAAGCACAAACAAGATGAAAAGACAACCCTCAGAATGGGAGAAAATGTTTGCAAATGAATCAAAGGACAATGGACAAAGGAATCAAAGGAGATATATATATATCCAAAATATATAAACAGCTCATGCAGCTCTATTTTAGAAAAACAAACAACCCAATCAAAAAATGGGCAGAAGACCTAAATAGACATTTCTCTAAAGAAGACATACAGATGGCCAAGAAGCACATGAAAAGCTGCTCAACATCACTAATTATTAGAGAAATGCAAATCAAAAATATAATGAGGTATAACCTCACACCATTTAGAATGGGCATCATCAGAAAATCTACAAACAACCAATGCTGGAGAGGGTGTGGAGAAAAGGGAACCCTCTTTCACTGTTGGTGGGAATGTAAATTGTTACAGCCACTATGGAAAACAGTATGGAGGTTCCTTAATAAACTAAAAATAGAATTACCATATGACCCAGCAATCCCACTACTGGGCATATACCCAGAGAAAACCATAATTCAAAAAGACACATGCACCCCAGTGTTCATTACAGCACTATTTACAATAGCCAGGTCACGGAAGCAAACTAAATGCCCACCGACAGCCAAATGGATAAAGAAGATGTGGTACATATATACAATGGAATATTACTCAGTCATAAAAAGGAATGAAATTGGGTCATTTGTAGAGACATAGATGGATCTAGAGACTGTCATATAGAGTGAAGTAAGTCAGAAAGAGAAAAATGAATATTGTATATTAATGCATATATGTGGAACCTAGAAAAATGGTACAGATGAACTGGTTTGCAGGGCAGAAATAGAGACGCAGATATAGAGGACAAATGTATGGACACCGAGGAGAGAACGTGGTGGTGGGGGGTGGTGGGATGAATTCGGAGATTGGGATTGACATGTATACACTAATATGTATAAAATAGATAACTAATAAGAACCTGCTATAGAAAAAAATAAATAAAATAAAATTCAAAAAAAATTGTCAGTAGTGTCTTAGACTGAGCAGAGCTCAGAAAATCAAAACAGTGGACAAGTATTGAGAGTGTCATTGTCTATGAAAAATGCTATGACCCTAGTGTCACTGTGGCCACACAAAATGGAATTTGCCTGTGTGGAAAGCAAAAGACTTTGCTCTAAAATAAGAGAGCTAGAATTCTTTTGGCTTTTAAGAAATGAAATTTATAATATTACCAATAAGTCTAGCGGCAGATGAGTTTCAAGTAAACTGAGGTAAGAATCATTGTGTATGAATTTGCTGGTTAGCCAGGCATGGGTCCATCTTGGCACCAACCACCTAAATCTGATAGGCTGAGAGTTATGAAAGAATGGCTCCCAAAAGGAAAACCAAAGTACTATTAAAAAAATAAAAATAGGGCTTCCCTGGTGGCGCAGTCATTGAGAATCTGCCTGCCAATTCAGGGGACAAAGTTTCGAGCCCTGGTCTGGGAAGATCCCACATGCCGCGGAGCAACTAGGCCAGTGAGCCACAACTACTGAGCCTGCGTGTCTGGAACCTGTGCTGCACAACAAGAGAGGCCGGGACAGTGAGAGGCCTGTGCACCGCGATAAAGAATGGCCCCCCGCTTGCCACAACTAGAGAAAGCCCTCGCACAGAAACGAAGACCCAACACAGCCAAAAATAAATAAAGTAATTAATTTTAAAAAAATAAAAATAAAAAATAAGAGTACAGATGGGGCAAATACAAATGAACGGCAGGCCAATATGGGAGCCCAGTCTCCACCCTTCAGCTTGAAAAACAGGTCAACTTTCCTAGCAAGGTAGTTTTATGGAGAATTCTGGATTTAGCCGATGATTTTTTCAGAGTAAACTAGACAGTACAGAAGAGGGACGAGAAATGACATTTTTGAGCTCTCTAGTGCCAAGGACAGGGCTAGGTATGAGTTTGCTCATCTCCCCAGAACTACTTCTGGCTTTATCACAGTTTCCTTTGAAAATTATCACATGAGACTATATTGTCATTCAGGCTGAATTACTGTATTGATACTCGGAGTTCCTTAATTGTGTTCAGGAAAAATAAACAACCATATGCATTTTAAAAAATGAATATTTTATCAATTCAGCAATGAATGTGAAAATGGAAACGTAATTATATTTTAAATTTCATACTGGGCCTGTGTCAAGTCACCAGAGATTGTATCTAGTTGGAAATTAAGTTAATGCCATGATATTTGGCAACTCAGAAATACCATTTTTTTAATGTCCTCGTAAGACTTCATATAAACACTTGTGTCTACATGTTTCAGCTGTTCCAGTTCTTGTCAGTCTGACTCGATTAGTTAAAAAATTCAAGTGTTAATGTTGGAAGGAGACTTGGCGAATTTACAGATGAGAGACCAGAGACCCTAAATGCTAGAAATAAAATTCAGGTCAACTCTTATCAGGGGAAATAATTCAATGTAAACCAACAAGTTTGAGCATCTAGCCATAGTCTAAGATTAGGTCTATCATACTGGTAAAGTATGAGATCATATTTTTCTTATATAGTTTTTGAGTCCTTTTCCTTTGAGAAAAGTAGGTTTCTCATCAAACCCTAGGCTCTTGTTGACTTATAACCTTACACTGAATAAAAGGAGAAACAAAGTACCCACCCCACCTCACCTGCTGGGCCACATACACAATAATATAGTCTCTGTGGTTAGAGGTCAGTGAACTGAACACATCCCTATGGTCTGTGGTCCATCTTCATGGCCTCTGGACTGTGGGCTGAGCCAGCACAAGGCAGATTGTCTTCTCTGAGGAATACCTGGGCTTGATGCACATCCTTCGTATTTGGCTCCAATTAGCCTACCCACTCAGGCTAACCCTATTCAGAGGGACTACTCTTACAACGCTTTCAGTATACTTTGAACACAGTGACAACTTCTTGTGGCATCTGGGCAATCAATGCCGTGCGTACCTGAAGTCACTCTTGAGCCATGTCCAGTTTTTGCAGAATTATGCCACAGAACAATCATACAACTCTGCTTTTTCACCTCTGTTAAATTTCTTTTGCTACCATTATCCTTTATCCTGTCATTGGTCTGAAATAAGAAGAGAAACAGGGACTCTTAAAAAGAAAATAGTCTTCAAAACTTCATTCCTACGTTCTTGCTGTTTTGACTAATGACATAGCTGCTAATAAGATTAGTGCCTTCCCTTCTGTTCATTTTCTAGCAGAATTAGTTGCTGCTTTTATACCCTCTGCTGCTAATTTTGCTGGCAAATCTCCGGAGGATTCTAGCCTAATTTTCTGCTACTAGAAGCAGAACTGCCGTTCTAGTAGGTCACCTAACATTATTTAATTCCTTTAAATCAAAGGAAGATTAAAACCTATAGGAGTAATTCAGACACAAACGTCAAATACAAATTAGGGACCAATTTTTCAGACAGGAAAATCGATTGCCTCGAACCAGATAATTACTATTTCCCATAATCCTTGTACCATAGGGTTGTTGTAAGAAATAAATTATGTGTCTATGTTTACACATTATTAATAATATCATATATAATTTATAGTACATGGCAGTATATTACATTATATTGTTTTATGTTGTATATTCAAATATAACCTAGCACTGTGCCTGCCATATTGAAATGCCATAAATTTTACAGTTCTTAAAAGCAAATAGGAACAACTTAAGGTTTATAAATATGCATCTAGGCCATCCTTTGTTTATGTGGAACTTGAAATATGTAGCCTATGGATTATACAAGCAACTTCCATTTTCTTGTCTCCTGTTGATTCCCTTTTTTTCATTTCTTACACTTTGGAAACACTGTCAGAAGGAAAATGAGAAAAGATAGTGTTGATGCATTTCAAATTTCTCCAGACCAGCACTGTCAATGGAATGAGAGATGCCTTGACATGTATTCTCCCACCAGGGGTAACGAAAACTGGGGACAGGTAAGGTCCAGGGACATCCTAGGATACTAGTGGGGAGGCTCTACTTGGTATCCATTTCATCCAAAACCAAGGCAAAGTCCTGAGGAAGGAGGGGACTGGGGATAGGGTCTCAGAATGAGATAGCAAGAAGGAGAAATTTAAACTATATCAGGGGATGTAAGTCAAAAACAGAAGAAACTGGGCCAGATGGAGATGATAGGATCACTCATGGGACTTCTATGTTAAATTTAGATAAATGTCTTTATCTTTCTGGAGGTGAGAGCCAATGGCAAATATAGTACAATGGAATTTCCCCCCAAGGCATTAAAGGCACCAATCAATCTCTGGCAATACCCTTGACTTGATCATTGAATGAGAGACATTTGGGCTATTAACAAAAGAGTAGATTTTTTTTTTTTTAAAGAGAAGCACACACACAGACGCGCGCACACACACACTCTACTCCATTGGTAAGGCATGGAACCACAGCTAATTTATATTGAATGATGTGAGGATTGTGGCATCAGGGTCATTAACAGGATAAAAGCTCAATAACGTGATAGCACAACTCACAAATCGCCACTACCAGATGCCACAAAATGATTTGTAATTGACGTAATCGGCTAGAATTGAAAGCACTGTACATTAACTAGCCTATGGACTTAATTATTTGGGAAGCCTTGTAATTGAGGAAAGCAGCAATTAATGTTGGCTGGTTACAAAGTTTTATTTAAATTTGTAATTATTTAGAATTGATTGCAGATTATGTGGAAAGATATTGGAAGCTTAAGTGGACACCACAACAAAGTAGTATTAGTAATAGCACAACCAGCTGTACTCAATAGAAAGGAAAGAGGACACAGCAAAACCCACTGGGGTCTTGGCTGAGTATTAATGTTCACAGAGCAAGCTCCAAAACTGCACTTTTTGAGCAGAATGTTTTTCTGATACTCTTTGGCCTAAAGCATGCTTTAGTCATGGTGTTATGACTCATAATGTATCAAAGTCATCTATAGTCTACTATATTTGCTAAGAATAATAAATACCAAACTTTACAGTTGATTCCCCTTTTCTCCTTAATAAATTAGAGGGGATTCAAGATTATCCGTAGCCTAATGCCATTGCCCCTTGCTAACATTTCATATACACTCTTGAGTGAGAGAGACAGAAGTTGCCTAAGGAATGAGACAGTTTATGTGAGGTGAAGATAGAGAATGAGGGTGGGGTAGGGGGATAAAAATAAGGGGAAAGAGCATTTCCCCAGTTTATCTGCTCATGGGATATACGCTCTTTTTTTTTTTTTAATTTTATTTATTTATTTATTTATTTTTGGCTGTGTTGGATCTTCGTTTCTGTGCGAGGGCTTTCTCTAGTTGCAGCGAGCAGGGGTCACTCTTCATCGCGGTGCACAGGCCTCTCACTGTCCCGGCCTCTCTTGTTGCGGAGCACAAGCTCCAGACGTGCAGGCTCGGTAGTTGTGGCTCACGGGCCTAGTTGCTCCGCACCATGTGGGATCTTCCCAGACCAGGGCTCGAACCCATGTCCCCTGCACTGGCAGGCAGATTCTCAACCACTGCACCACCAGGGAAGCCCATACCCTCATTTTCTCATGCAATGCTTATTGCATCTCCTCAAATTCTGTGGTACACATTTGTCATTTTTTTTGGCTGACCAGTACCTGAACCCCTTTCTTATTTGGGGGGACCCCCATGGTATAAACCAGACACAACTCCCCCTTGAAGAGGAAAACACCTAAAAGACATTCTTCCAGTCACCCCTATGGTCAGTGCACAGACATAAGACGTAAGCTTGTCCAGTCTGATGAGCCTGCCCTAGGCATGATTCAGAAGGTGGTGACATATAGAATCAGGGACTGCACACACTCAGTCCTAGCAAGGCCACAGGCAGAGACTACGGGCTCTGTGGTCTGGTGGAATCATCCTGGCTCCAGGATCTGAGGAGCTGGATGTACCATCTGCTGCCTGTGCCCACTGCAGCTGTTCTAGAGAGTTCTGTGGCTTGGTGTGGAGCAGTTTTTTCAGATTATGTGGCCTCCAAGCCTGGTTCTCAAGCTTTCTTGGAGGTTTTGTGATCTGTCCAATATCCTTTAATTAAATAATTTCCTGCTTGAATCAACCAGAGTTACTTTCTGTTGTGTGCGATTGCAAACCTTGAATGAAACAAATGACCTTAGGAAACACTGTTCTGCGTTATTTTCAAAAATAGTGATAGAAAATGAGTTCTTACTGATTACAGAAGGAAGATTAAATTTTTTAAATGGATTAAGCTAAGATTAACTGAATGTTACCAGTAACTGGCACTGTGGCTTAGGTTTTATTATATAGTTATTCTTTTTACAGCTTGACAAACAGAAAAACTAGTACTCAGAAAGATTTGCCTGAAGTCAGTAAGCAGTAGTCAGAATTCAAATTCAGCTCTAATTCTTTTGCCTATATGAAGGAAACAAGGCTAAGTAACATTAGCAACTTGAATTAAAATGTACAAATTTAAATAGAGTTACGCCAAAATAATCAGGACACATGGTTTATGGTGATCACATGTTCTTGTAGCAAATATCACAAGATATAAGCCATGGTGGGTGAAAAGAGAAGGCTTCTGAACTGGCTTAGTAATTGCTTGAGTAACTGCTTCACCTACACAAAAGACGAAAGGCAGGGTACCAGAGTTCCCAGTCTTCCCCTTTTTCTTCTCCTGTTATCTCATCACAAACTGAAGACAATTAAGAGCAGTTAGTGCTGAGAAAGACAGAGGAATGTGTTAAGGAGATAATTAACCCCTGTGTAAAGTCAACCAGTTATGAATTAGTTTGATTGTCCAGAGTAGTGAAAAGTGCCTAGGGTTCCCTGTGGTTATCAAAAAAAGGGAATGGTTACTGTAAACTCATAATTAACAAATTAGAAATAAAATGATCTATTTGGTGCTTAAAATTGATTTTGCTTTTAACCATTGCTCTAAATGGGGTGTTAGTTACTTTAAGGTTAAAAAATCTAGACAAAGAACTATGTGCTGTTTTATAAATGAAATAATATAGTTAGTGTAAAAAGTACAAAAGTAAGGAATGAGTATTGTAGCTCGGCTGGCTTCCTGTGTACAATCCTGAAGAAAACCTGGCCATTGGCCTCTCTGCTAAACCAACTGGAAGACAATGGGCTCAAAGAAAGCAATACTTAAGGATACTCAGAGAAGTGTCACTTTCTTCTCCTCCTCACTATTCCTTCTTCATTTCTCCATTCTTTCTACCCCTTTTCCATACTGTCCCCCATAGATAAACAGTTTCTTTAGTGCTAGGATTATACTCCCTTTTTTTTTTTGCACAGATTAACAGATGCATATACATTTTCTCATATCCCCTTTTTTCTTATGTGAAGCAGAGCTCATTATATATATGAAGTATATATACATGTATATATATAAATTTGGTCACGTTGAGAAAGTATTTTACAATTCTTAGTTTTTAAAATTTATTTCATTGAAGTACAGTTGATTTACAATGTTCTGTTAATTTCTACTGTACAGCAAAGTGATTCAGTTTTATATATATATATATATATATATATATATATATATATATATATATATATATATAAAATAGTTTGCATCTGCTAATCCCAAACTCCTAATCCATCCCTCCCCCATGCCTCTCACCCTCTTGGCAACCACAGGTCTGTTCTCTATGTCTGTGAGTCTGTTTCTGTTTTGTAAATAAATTCATTTGTATCATATTTTAGATTCCACATATAAGTGATATCATATGGTATTTGTCTTTCTCTTTCTAACTTACCTCACTTAGTATGATAATCTCAAGGTCCATCCATGTGGCTGCAAATGGCATTATTTCATTCTTTTTTTAGGGCTGAATAATATTCCATATTATTATAATATACCACATCTCCTTTATCCATTCATCTGTCAATGGACATTTAGGTTATTTCCATGTTTTGGCTATTGCAAAAGAGACTGGGAGATTTCAATACAGTGGGGAGACCCAGGCATGCATTTGAGGCTCCTCAAGTTTCCAGTGCTCCAAGATTATATTCCAAGATTATAAAAGCTTTGCTGATTTCTCCTCTTCCAACAGAGTCCCTCCACATGGGTCAAACCCAAGCATCAGTGCATCTCCAAGACTGACAAATGCCCCAAGAGAAAAATAGCTGACAATCATGAGGTCATCTCAAATGTTCTCTCTCTCTCTAGAAGTTTAATTCATTTAGTCTTCATTGCCTTCACAGCTCTCTAAAGTTTTGAAAATGACTCGTGTAATATTTTGTTTATTCAAGTAAGAAGAGTATTGACCTCTCACATTCTGCTCAGAAGCAGAAGTCCTTCTCCGTATATTTCTAATATTTACAACTCTGCCCTTCCAAGAGGATCGAACAGAAGTGGAGGGAGATCAAGATGGTGGAGTAGAAGGATGCTGAGCTCACCACCCCCCACGAACGCATCAGAAATACATCTGTAAATAGTAGATCTTTTATGGCTGTAAAGAAAGATCCACGCAGAGTAAGGTAGGAAGGGAGGAGCGCAATCAGGTTGGGACCCACAACCCTAACAGGGGACACAGAAGAGGAGGGGGATATCACAGGCTAAGTGATCCTCTCTGGAGAGTGAGAAGTCCAAGTCACATATTAGGCACCCCAGCCCTGGGGTCCAACACCAGGAAATCAAATCTCCTTAGCTGGTTTGAAAACCAGTGGAGCTTACCAGAGGGCTATAAGGAACTAAGGTGCAGATCAAGAAGAGAGCGCACACATGCTTGATTATTCCTGAAACAAGGTGGAGAAAGCAAATTGAAAATGCCCTGGGGCCCTGGCTGGTTTCCTGTGACCACTCCAGCATGTACCCCAGCCTGAACCAGGTGCCTGCTCCAGGTCCTCTTGCTCTGTCACAGCTCTGCACTAGGCTGGAGGCTGGCTGCTGTTGCCAAGGAGAGTGCACACTTGGGGTATAGAGCCAGCTCAGACGCAGCCCTGCATCTGAACAAGAGGAGGGCAGCCATTGCCAGTGTGCACAAGGAGGCCACAGACTGGGAGCCACCTGAGACTCTGACTGGCATGCCGGGAACACCCTAGAGAATGCCCTGGCCTTCACTAGGCACCTGTTGCAACCCCTCTTGCTCGGGCACTGCTCTCGACTAGTGTGAAGGTACCATTGTTGGGGGGGGTGGGAATACATGCACCAGGAGGAAGCAAAGTCAACTCAGATCTGGCCCTGCCTCTGAATGGAGCAAGGGCAGCCATTGCCAGAGACGGCACAGAGGCAGTGAATTGGAAACTGCCTGGGGCTCTGACTGGCTTGCTGGGACTGTCCCAGTGCACAACCAGGCTCATATCAGGCACCCACTTGAGACCCTCTTGCTTAGGTGTTGCTCACCACTAGGGTGAAGTGCCTTTGCTGGTGGAGAGAGCACACACTGAGAGGGAACAGGATCTGCCCAGACCCGACCCTCAGGGTTTCTGCTCCAGCACCTTGGGCCTATCCCCATAGGATAGTGATGGCCATTGAGCATGAGAAGCCCCAGCTCACACAGGGCCTGGCTCTGGCCCTGCCATCTCCAGCCCTACCTCACACCAAGGTGATAGCTGCCAGAACACCCTGGGGGAGGATGTGACCCATGCTCACTTTGGCTCCAGCTCTCTATGCAGATGGCATAGGGACGTTCCCACACGAGGACACCCCTTGAGATCTGGATAGGTAACTGCATCACCTAATTTCATAGAGACAGAAAGTTAAACAAAATGAGAAGACAGAGGAATTTGTTTCAAATGAAAGAACAAGAAAAAAAAATACCCTAATGAAATAGAGATAAATAATTTACCAGATAAAGAGTTCAAAACATTACTAACAAAAATGCTAACTGAACTTGGGGAAAGAATAGATAAGAATAAGAATTTTAACAAGGAACTAGAAAATATAAAAAAGAAATGGTCTGAACTGAAGAATACAATAAATGAGAAATACACTTAGAAGGAATTAACAGTAGACTAGGTGAAAGAGAGGAATGAATAAGTGATCTGAAAGATAGAATAATGGGAATCACCCAATCAGAACAGGAAAAAGAAAAACAAATTTTAAAAAATAAGGATATTTTAAGGAACCTCTAGGACAGCATCAGGCATACCAATATTCATATTATAAGGGTCCTGGAAGAAGAAAAAGAGAAAGAGAAAGAGGCCAAAGAGTATTTGATGAAATTATGGCTGAAAACTTCCTGAAGCTGAAGAAGCAAACATTTCCAGGTACAGAAAGCACAGAGAGTGCCAAAGAAGATAAACCCAAAGAGATCCATACCAAGACATATCATAATTAAAATGGCAAAAGTTAAAGAGAATTTTAAAGGCAGCAAGAGAAAAACAAAGAGTCACAAACAAGGGAACCCTCATAAAGCAATCAGGTGATTTTTCTGCAGAAACTTTGCAGGCCAAAAGGGACTGGCATGATATACTTAATATGCAACCATTAAGGGAAACAGTATGTGGGTTCCTCAAAAATTAGTAATAGAACTACCATATGATCTGGCAATTCCGCTCATGGGTATATATCCAGTGAAAATGAAAACACTAATTTGAAAAGCTACCTGTACCCCAATGTTCATAACAGTATTACTTACAATAGCCAAGATATGGAAACAACCTAAGTGTCCATCAAACAAATGAATGTATAAAGAAGAAATATGTATACAATGGAATATTACTCAGCCATAAAAAAGAATGACATTTAGCCACTTGCAGCAACATGGATGAATCTGGAGGGTATTATGCTTAGTGAAATAATTCAGACAGAGAAAGCCAAATACTGTTTGGTATCAATTATCTGTGAAATCTTAAAATTATAACAAATGAATAAATATAACAAAGCAGAAACCGACTCACAGTTATAGAGAACAAACTAGTGGGCACCAGTGGGAAGAGGTTGGAGGGAAGGACCAGATAAGAGTAGGGGATTGAGAGGTACAAACTACTATGTATAAAATAAATAAACTACAAGAATATATTGTATAGCCAATATTTTATAATAACTTGAAATGGAGTGTAATCTTTAAAAATATTTAATCTCTGTTGTATTATATATCTGAAACTAATATAATATATAAATCATCTATACTTTAATTTTTAAAAAAGGATCTAACAAAGTGAATACATGTTTATTGGAATGGGTGACTAAAAAAATAAATGGAGCCAATTTTGCCTGCTTCTTGATCTTAACTGGGCCAAGTTTGCCACTTTCTTGGGGAAGACAATGTTATTCAGGTGATACAGCAAAAGTACAATGGCTAAGATTCAGGAATATGTGGCAAAGGGAATGTTTTTGAAGGATGAACCTGGACACTGTAGACTCCTGTTCTCAGTCTTTATTTTTACCAGTTTTTGCTTTTCAAGTTCTCCTATACAGCCCCAAGATCGTATATAGTAGGTGAGATATTTACTTACTAATTTACCATCTGTCTTCCCAACTAGATTCCATGGGGGCAGAGACTGTCTTGCCGGCTAGTTCATCCTCAGTATCTAACACAGTGCCCGACACACAATAGCTGCTCAAATCATTTGTATAAATGAATGAATAAATGAATGACTATCACAAAGTCATTTCACAATCTGTCTTGTTAGCAGATTAGGCTGGCTAAATGCATAAAATAGAAGTAAAAGAAGGTGGTGGAAGTTATTGACAATAATTAACATTCATACACAATATGGCTTTTAGAAACCTGAGAAGTAATTTAGCAATCAATAACTTTGGTCTAAAAGAAACAGAATCTCAAGGATATATTCTATTTTACAGTCCAAAATAATAATTATTTATGAGATTACATTGCCCTAAAAGCCCTCAAATAAAATAAAATCCTGTCCATCCAGTAAGAAGAACTTTGTAGAAAACGAACCACAAGCAAACCTTCAAAATATAGAAAACCTTGAAAATATTTTCAACTTCCAGTGCTAACTATAATTATTAGCCACTTGCAACCTGGCATAGGAACATCATCAATAGTTATATTTACACATACCAATGCCAATAAGATTATACAAACCCAACCAAGGGCAGAAGTTATTTTGAGGAAACTAGAGTTAACCTTGTATATTATTTATTACTTCATTTTCCTCCTTTGGAGAGTATCCTTTCACAAGGTCTTTACGTCAAAGCAGCATAATTTTCTTAAAAATTGCAAGGCTATATGATGCAATTGATTCTTACTAAAAATCTAGGGAAAAAACAAATCAATTTTAGGATGTCTTTAGGTGAAAAAATAATAATGAAAAATATTATAATGTGTGAACATATACATTTTATTTATGTGTTGTTGGAAATGTTCAACAGCAGGATAATTGGCCATAGGGGATGAGTCATGTTAAATAATCCAAAAACTCCATTCTGTTACTGTTTTATTTTCTAAATCAATCACAAATGAAGCAATCATGAGAGGAGCCACAGAGTGTAGAGTAAAGCATATGGGCTTTGAAATTATGAATTCAGATCTTTGCTCTAGTATTACTAGTGATATAACTAACTTCTCTGAACCTCATTGTCTTCACTTGGAAAATGGAAGTTATTGAGAGAGCGCAGAGGAGTCATCTGTAGTACAGGAAGTTAACTAGGGTTAACTAGTAGAAAGAGCAGGAGTTGATCTAAGAAAGGAGAGGAGCTATGTAGATCAACAGGGCACAGGCAGAGACAAAGACAAAACAAAAACACCACCAGAAAGAGGCAGAACAATGACCTGATTTTCATTCTTCTAACCACAGAATGGGAAAACTCAGGAGCAAAGTAGGACTCTGCCCAGGTAGGAATAAAGGTGTTGGTCAAACCTCCAGGATTATGCCCTACATCAGGTTGCCCTAACAATAGGATACTTGCTTTAACATTACAAAGAAAACAATTCCTTGTAATTGAATGAGTGTTGCCTTAAGAATTATCTGGGAGGGAGTTTGAAAGGGGATTAGATTACAAACAAAAATTTATGTCACAACAGAGAATATGATTGTTCAGGAAAGGGTTACCTTGTGCCTGAGCACTGGGAGAGCATCTGGTAATGATGACCTGCTGCTTCTTGGGGCTGACTTCGGTGAGTCAGAGGCAAATAATAAATCAGGTAGTTGCACATCTGCACTTTGCCCTTTAGTCTAATCAGACTGCTGCTTGGAAGGAAACCCCCAAAATTGGGAGCCCTGGACTGAGAAATGGCAAGTGCCTACTCTCCTGGTACCTGGTTGTAGAGGTTTGAAATACCCAGGCCTCCCCAGAGGGCTCTCCCAGCCCTTACAACTGCCTTGGAGGACGGGGCCTGCCTGGGGATGGGAGAGCAGAATGGGTCCCCAGGGATAATAGTGCCAATCTCATAAGATGTTCTGAGAATTATTTGAGAAAACTTATTATAAACGTACTTAGCACATTATTGCATAACAAGTGTTGGTTTCCCTACCACCTCTTTTAGCATTTGCCATGGGTTATACATTGACTTTCACTTGAAGTATTAAAGTTGTTTTCATGTTTTATTAAACCTTAGCCCACGCTTCATGCCCATACAACATATTTGTGTTTATATGGTACCAAAACCAGACAAGTCAACATATTTGCCTGATAAACTAGTTTCAAGCTTAAACTGCTTACTCAAAATTCAATCTATAATTTTGGGGACCGAGGAGTTTTCACATAAATGCATTAAAATAGCATGGAGACTTTTAGAATAAAGCAAACGAAAAGCACTCTACTAATTGATTTTCTTATCCCTCTCTGCCATGAGACAGTGAGAATGTGTCTTGCTAATCTGTGTGTACAAAGTCTATAGTTCCTCAAAAATTCTGTTGTTGTCATGGTTGTTGTTGAATGAAGGTATAAAAGAAAAAAGAAAAACCTACTGAGACATGATATCTACCCTGGGGATTTCAGATGTAGGGCTCCATAGATCTTTACTTTTAGAAACCATTCTTCCCTTTTCGGTTCTAAATATTAAGGAAACTGTACAAAACTATGTGCTCATGGAATCTCACTGAAACCAGAGGTGTTTTTTCAGGGGAAACTGGCAGGATTAAAGAGATTGTGAAAAAGACACTAGAGCATTAGGATGAACTCAGTGTACCATGTTTATTGGATCATTTTAAATGGCTGTGATCTTTAAAGTAAAAGATTGCATTTTATTATAGCAACTGAAAATGTCATTAACCTTGCAAGCATTTAACTGTTTTTGGTCTCAGGATTTCATAATAGAATTAGCTTTTCATTAAGAAGTAAAATTTTATGTCAGATAGGGAAAGATAAATATTATATGATTTCACTTATATGTGGAGTCTAAAAAATAATACAAATGAATCTATATACAACAGACTCACAGACATAGAAAACAAACTCATGGTTACCAAAGGGGAGAGAGGAAGGGACAAATTAGGAGTATGGGATTAACAGATATGAACTACTATATATAAAATAGATAAGCAATAAGGATTTACTGTATTATATTCAGTATCTTGTAACAACATATAATGGAATATAATCTGCAAAAGAAAAAAAAAAAACTAAATCACTATGCTATACACCTGAAACTAACACAATATTGTAAGTCAACTGTACTTCAATTTAAAAAAGAAATAAAATTTTAAATCATTCTAGGCTATGTTTTCTCCAAAACCTATTTCAATTGCTCATTAAATATCAAGAAAACGGACAAGGCTGAATCTTGTGGACAGCACAGCTAAGGATTTATAGGGCTAAATGGCTACTGTCCCTAATAATCTGTAATTTTTCAGACAAAGAGATACAGAATCACTGAGAAGAAAGGTTGGTTGTTATTTTCCTGAATTAGAACTCTTAGTAACAAGTAACAGAAATATACATCAAACTGGTGTAAGAAGAAAGTGAGAGCAAGAAACAGAAAGGGGGAGAGAAAATCAAAAGGAATTTATTGATTTAATTACCAGAGTAGTACAGAGGTATCTCTCACTTTAGGCATGGCTGGGTCCTGGTTTGAGATGATAATATTAAGATTCAGCTTTCCTCCATTTTTTTAAATCAAATTTTCTCTGTGTTGGCTTAACTCTCAGACAGGCTCTTTCTGCCTTGTGCCCCTTATAAGCTCTATGGAGCCTTACATCCTCCCAGCTTCCAATCAAGCAAGAAAAGAAAGAAGGAAGGAAGGGAGGGAAGGAGAAAAGAGAGTTTCTTTTTCCTTGTTGTCCCAACAAAAATCCCCAAATTGAGTCTTATTGGTCTAGCTAGAGTAATGTGACCAACAACATCCAGGATGTGGAAACCTCTTTTTGGCGAGTTTTCAGTTGTATCATATATCACCCCAGGAGAAATCAGAAGATACAGGAGAGGGGGGTGAAGCCCTACTCAAACCTGATGCTACTTGTTTATAATTACTGTAACTATGGGTGTGTTTCTTCTAAGTCCAGACCTGGCATCTCCATCATTCATGTTTAAATTCTGCTCTTGGATAAATTATTTCTAAGTAGTCAGTCAGCTTATATTATGCCAGCGATACACACCTAGCTTTATCTCTTTCTTACGCTTATCACAACATGGCTTGCTATATATTAAAATTTGTTCCTGCAGGGAACACCATGATAATTTGACTTGTTGCAGGAAAGGAGAATGTGTGGTGTCGATAACATCATTGGGAAGATGTGTGTTAGTTTGCTGTGAGGGATGAGTCTGATTCCTCCATGCATGGGGCTTAATTGGATTTTAAAGTTTGCTCCTGCTAAAGCACAGCTATGGAAAACTTTGGGGCATAGTGTAAGCTTGTCTTTCTGTTATCAACAGATAAAAGGAATAAAACATGATTTTATTTAGTGAATTTGTCTGCTTGTGGACATACTTCATGGTTCACGGCACAGATGGGCAAGGGTTAGTAAGGTGGTCACATCAGCAATGCTGTCTCCAGGAGTTTCTCAAGGAAGGACATTAGCACCATGTAGCATGGCAATGAGAAGAGCGTGGATTTGGAATTATAGAACTGAATTTGTGTCTTGGTCCTACAATTACTAATTGTAGGGCACTGGATAATTTACTTAACCATCATTTAAGTCTCCATTTCTTTTTTTTTTCTTCTAGTTTTATTGAGATATAATTGACATACAAGTTTTAAGTTACACAGCATAATTATTTGACTTACATACATCATGGAATTATGGCCAAAGTAAGTTTAGTGAACATCCCATCATCTAAAGTAAAAAAAAAAAAAAAAAAAAAAAAAAATGTTTTCCTTGTAATGGGGTCTCCATTTCTTTACCTATAAAGTGAAAATATCAAGATACATCCTACTTAGCTGTCTTAGTTCAGTAAGGCTGTCACAAGAAACTACCATGGACTGGGTGGCTTATAAACATAGAAATTTATTTCTTACAGTTCTGGAGACTGACTGTCTAAGATCATGATACCAGCATGCTTAGCTGAGGGCCCTCTTCCAAATCTCAGACTTCTCATTGTAATACCACATGGAGGAAGGAGCTAAGGAGCTCTCTGGAGCCTCTTTTATAAAACAACTAATCTCATTTACGAGGGCTCCACCCTCATGACCTAATCACCTCCCAAAGGCCAAACTTCCCAATCACATCTTCTCTGTGGTTAGAATTTCCATATTTGAGTTTTGGAGGGACACAGACAATAGCACTAACTTACACGGCCAGTTTGAGGTTCAAATGGAATAAAGCACTTATGTTACACTTATTCATCCCCATGTCTCGCCTATAAATGAAATGCCTAACAGGCTGAATCTTGTTCAATTTTGTGAGTCTCAGTACCTAACCCTGTGCGTGGAAGTCAAATTATACTCAATAAATGTTGCATGAACAGATAAATCAATGAACAAATGATCAAACAGAGGAATGAATGAAAAGAATGATAAATGAATGATAGCCATGGGACAGAGAGAAACAGAAAACTATTGTTCAGCACTGGCTCAGGGAAGTTCTGTGATTGAACAATATTTTAACAATATCTCAGACCTTAGCATCCCTATATTTGATGCTGTATGCTTTTTTTCTCAGCTTCTCTTAGTAGAAAAAGAAGCTGCCTATCAAGAGCTGGAAAGAATAGAAAATCTGTTAGTGAAGAAACAGCCAAGAAAATTACTGCTTTTCTAGCTCAAAGAGAGACATTAATTAAAAGTAAGACATGGGGCTTCCCTGGTGGTGCAGTGGTTGAGAGTCTGCCTGCCAATGCAGGGGACACGGGTTCGTGCCCCGGTCCGGGAGGATCCCACATGCCACGGAGCAGCTGGGCCCGTGA
The DNA here is from genome assembly GCF_963924675.1 of Phocoena phocoena. Classification (NCBI taxonomy): domain Eukaryota; kingdom Metazoa; phylum Chordata; class Mammalia; order Artiodactyla; family Phocoenidae; genus Phocoena; species Phocoena phocoena. Next base: position 90,007,156 of record NC_089221.1, on the reverse strand, counting down.
GCCATGGCCGCTGAGCCTGTGCGTCCGGAGCCTGTGCTCCGCAACGGGAGAGGCCACGGCAATGAGAGGCCCACGTACTGCCAAAAAAAAAAAAAAAAAAAAGTAAGACATGGACAAGAAGTAAAATGGAGAACTTGAAAGAGTAAATTGTATCATAATTAACACTCAGTAATCCCTCTGCCTTTTAGGGGATGACTGCCTTGTTGCAGATACCCTTGATTATTTAAAACGTTTCTCAAGAAAACCTTTGTAATTCCTGGAGATGACTTTTTAACTTTTTTATGAAGATTCTTTCCAACACCATTCAGAGTCTGAACGAATTTATATGATAGACATATATGATCTATAGTTTAGGAAAATGGGAATGGATTTAGGTAAACCTGAGACTATTCTGCTTATTTACAATGACATCAATTGCAGGGGGCTTCGCTATGGAAAAATATTCCATATGTGTGATTACGTGGGCTCCAGAATTATGCACTCTGAAGTTTTGATTCATCTTCATTTAATCTTTCTTTGTTTAATCATTTGCGGTGAAGAAAAATGCTTTCTGATTACTGTTTTAAAATCCTGGCAAACATAGATTCCAATATATATATATATATATATATATATATATATAATTGTGTATATGTGTTTGAATGGGGGACTAAATATTGCGAGGGGAAGGGAGAAGTGCAGGAGGATTTTGAGACAGGTACTATAATATATTATATTCTTCTTCTTGGTTCTCCTGATTAGACATATCTGTGTTCTATTACTCATGGCTATAACCACATACAATGCATTATAGAAACATTCTCACATGTTCATCCAGCCACAAGTACAAGTGTGAAACAAATTTCCACCAAGAACTTCTGCAGTTTGTGTCAGGGAAAAGAAATACATGGAACTAGAAAGCAGTCTCCAATGATCACATGTGGATTTTCTCTGAACACCTCGCAAGAGGGAGATGTTTCTCAGTTCTGTGCCGAATATTTAGGACCTGGAAGCAGCCGGGGGAGAATAGAGAGACTGAATCTTGGTTTCCCCCAACTAAAAATATTTTGTTTTCAGCTTCCCAGCCCAGAGTACAGGGAAGAAACCAAAATTACCACTACAATTTCTAAACTGGTAGCAAAGCTAATAGTTTACCACACAGTGAGGGAGGATGAGGATCTTCGTTGCTTCTTCCCATTTGTGAGCATAATCACTCGCCCTGTGGGTTTGCTGGAGAACCAGTAATGAACTCATAACAGAAATAAACTTAGCAGTCCAGTGTAAGTGGGCAAAGAACATGAGCTGAGAGTTCAAGTACACTCAAAAAGCAAATGGCTTTTAAACACATGAAAATGAGCTAGATCTCTCTGATAAAGAATATAAGACAAAACTATAATGATATACCATTTTCATCTGGCAGATCTAGTAAAACCCAAATGTTTTATGGTTCATTGGATGGATGAGGGTGAAAGCACTATTGTTGGTAGGGATCGAAATTGCTAAAATTCTTTGGAAGTCTATTTGGAAATATCTACCAAAATTTAAAATGAACAGAGCAAAATTCATAAGGCACACACGTCTCTAGGACTTTTTGTACAGACATAATCATGTTAACATGCAAAACCACATGTACAATGATACAGATCTTCCTTGACTTATGAGGAGCTTACCTTCCAATAAACCTATCATAAGCTGAAAATATTGTAGGTTGAAAATGTATTTAATACACTTAACCTACTGAACATCATAGCTTAGCCTAGCCTACCTTAACTGTGCTCAGAACACTTACATTAGCCTACAGTTGGGAAAAATCATCTAACACAAAGCCTATTTTATAATAAAGTACTAAATATCGCATGTAGTTTATTGAGTACTATACTGAAAGTGAAAAAGAGAATGGTTGTATGGCTACAGAATGGTTGTGAGTGTATCAGTTGTTTACCCTTACGATCTCGTGGCTCACTGGGAGCCACGGCTCAATGACACTGCCCAGCATCATGAGAGAGTACTCTACTGCATATCACCAGCCCAGGAAAAGATCAAAATTCATAGTACAGTTTCTACTGAATGCATACATATTGCTTTCGTGCCATGGTAAAATTGAAACGTAAATTGGGGACATCTGTATTCGCTACCGCACTGAACACTGTCTGTAAGAACAGAAGAATGCAGACAATCTAAAGATCTGATGATAGCAAAATGCTTAAATAAACGAAATGCCTGTACAATAGAATACATGCCGTCATTAAGAAGAGGGAAATTCTGATACGGGCTGATTTCCAAGATTTTTTGTTAAGTGAGATAAAGTAGATACGAAAGAGTGCAGATATTTTGCCACCTTCCCCCATTCACTGTCCTCCAGCCATACTGGCCTTTCTGTCTTCCAGGTTTGCCCAGCTCATTTCAGCCTAGGGCCTTTGTACTTGCTTATCCCTTCTGTCTGGAATGTTTTGCCAGTTTTCACATTACTGTCTTTTCTTCTCATCTTTCAAGTCTTAGTGCAAATTCCTCCTCCTTAGACCAACCTTCTAGCTGCTAGTAGCTATATCTTATTGAAAGAATTAGCCTATTTTGATTGAAACTGTGTGATAGTACTAATATGTTGGTGAAGTGGAGTCCATAATTGCTAAAGTGCCTCACCCTGTCACTTGTATTGAGTCACCGTGTTTTATATTCTTCATAGGACTTAGCACTGCTTGAAAACATCTCATTTAAAAAATTGTGTTATATGTTAATTACTAATCCTTCCCTTTTGCACATAGTACAACTTGTTAAAATTTAAGGTTCATAAGGACAGGAATGTTGTCATATTCATCCCTATGCCTTTAATACTTAGAGCTGCACCAAAAACAGCTCAATGTTGAATGAATGAATGAATGAAAAAAGGAAATATCCATATATGCAAAAAATGTTTCTATAAAGTACCCTAGAGAATGTTAGGCTGGTTTTTCTAAGGAAGGAACAGGAAGGAAACTCATGTTCTGGTTTGAGCATGAGAGACAAACTAGATGAGACACTATGCCTGACCTAGGTCTACTAAATAGGCAAGGAGATGTTACTTCACCCTTGTAGGGCCATCAGTATAACGCCTCCTTAATAGCCTTCATTTCTTTTTTTTTTTTTAATTTTTTTTTTTTTTTTTGATGATGAGAAACAATGCCGTATTTTATTTTTTATCTTTTTTTGCGGTGCGGGCCTCTCACTGTTGTGGCCTCTCCCGTTGCGGAGCACAGGCTCCGGACGCGCAGGCCCAGCGGCCATGGCTCACGGGCCCAGCCGCTTTGCGGCATGTGGGATCCTCCCGGACTGGGGCACGAACCCGTGTCCCCCGCATCGGCAGGCGGACGCTCAACCACTGCGCCATCAGGGAAGCCCAGCCTTCATTTCTTGTATGAAGAATTGCATACCTGCTATGAAAGCAGAGCTGTTACCTCACGTCGAAAATCAAGGAATATTTAGAAGACATTTCTCAGCTCCAAGCCCATCTTCTATACTGGTGAACTTAGATTGATCAAACTACATCTCCAAGACTCCCTTACCATCTGGCTTTCTATTAGGTTCTACCAATGGGAATCACCAGAGGATTATTAGATGTAGTAAGGAGGGGTCGAGGAGCTTGTTTTCTCTTTTCTACTCCCCATCAAAAATCTTCAATAATAGCTCACAGTTGGCTGCAACTTCCACCTTTTTCCAACACTCACAGTTCCAGTCTCACCAAATTGCCTACTAGTAACCAAGCTGAGACCCTTGGCAGCCCTAGTAGGAGGCACACTGCCATCTCTTACCAACTGTGCTACTCCTGAGACCTGGGAGAATCCACTTGGCCATGCCCCCCTTCAGAAGTTCAAGCACCAGCTGCATGGAGTGTCCTCCCAGAGGCCCAAGCACTAGCTCTGTAGGTCCCATACTCCTCGCTCATAGATTTTGGTTAACGGCCTCTTTCCTATGTTCTCCAGGCCTGAGAGTGGGAGCTCCTTCCTCCTGTCATTCACCTCTGGGCACCTCAGCATCCTCCTTTTGCTCTTTCAACCTTCTGACTTCTGTATAACCAGTTGCCTATCATTCTAACTATTATGGTTTCTCTTTTCCTTCCTGGAAGGAAGTACTTGTTCTGGGCCTTCTTCTCTTGGTCTATATGCTTCCCCAGGGTGATCTTGGTCTATCTTGACTCATTTATATCCCTCAAGATGCATATACAACTTCCTATTTGTTATTTAACATCTTGAAGTCTAAAAGACAACTTAAATTTATTTTGTCAACAAATGAACTCCTGGTGCACCACTCTGCTCCTCTGTCAGAATTCTCTATCTCAGTAAATGGTTCCTCTATCCATGCATTTGTTCAATCCAAAATTCTAGAAGTCATCCTTGCTCCTGATTATTCACATGCAGTGCATCAATATGTCATGTTGGTTCCATCTCCAAAACTACACACCTCTCTATTCCTTTCCATCTCTATGTTATTGCCCTAGTCTAGATCATCATTATCTGTCACTTTGGCTATTACAGTTGCCTTCTAAGTGGTTGCCATCTTTCAACTCTTGCCTTCCTAGAGTCATTTTTCTACATCATAGCCATAATGTTTTTTAAATGTAAATCACAATGAAAATTAAATCCAGACTCCTTACCATGACCCTGTAGGATCTGGTTCCTGCCAGCACTTCTAAGCTCATCTCCTATCACAGTCTGTTTGCATTACCTGTGCTCTAGACTCAGAGGCCTCTTTTCTGTCTCATGACACATCCAGCTCTTTATGGACTGATGTCTTTTGAATTCACTGCATATTCTGCCAAGGAGTTTCTTCTACTGGTTGTTCACATGGTAATCCTCATATCATCCCCAGGGAGACTTTTTCTACTTTTTCAAAAGTAGCCTTTCTTCCCTAACTTTCTCTCTATTATAAAGTCCAATTTATCTCCTTCATACTCTTATCTTTATTATTGGTCCTTTCCTTTGTTTGTTATCCAACTGTATGTGGTAGGAGCCTTGCTGTTCACGGTTCCATCTTCAGCGTCTCTATTCCCTAAAAAGTGCTTAGTAGATATTTGATGACTAAATTAATGAATGAATGTTTTTAGTATCCTCTTGTTTAAAATACTCCAACATCAAAGTCCTTATATACTTTCAAATATATAAAATTTTCCACTACAATGGAATGAAAATCTATAGGATTAGATTTGTCTTCCACCTACTATATTTTCCTATCACACTTCCTAGGAAATTTCTTGAGTAAAAGCAGCTTATAGGATCAAGACTTGATGACATGGCTAGCATGTTCTTTGGATAAATAATACCTGAATATAAGTCAAAGATGAAGACACACCAGAATGTACAAGATTTTTGCAACAGCAAGACTCATGGCCTTTAAAAGTATGTAGAACAAGATGAAACAAATGTTTTCGGTAGATGTTCAGGTGCTCTTTTCTAAAAATAACATATGTAACCACAAATCAATGTTTAAAGCCAGATGGTTAATGAAGGCCAGCCAGGAAACTCCCATAATTCACAGTAATGAGTATGGTAATGAGCTTCCATTATAAACCAAATTGCAGCATAACACACTGTATCTATCAAAGAACAGTAATTTGATTGTTTCATATTTTTCAAAGCTCCAAAGCTTAATTTATGGGGAAAAATGTTAGAAAGCCTGATTGATGGAGCTAATCATGCCCAATTAGTCAAATGGAAGGTGGCCTAAATTTTATTAAGAAGACCTGTTTGAATGTCAGATATCATCAGAAGGGAAACAATATTCAAATTCAAGTGAAAATTAAGATCTTTCAAAACAGGAAAGCAGTCCCATTACTTTGGTTGAAAAGAAATGTTTTTTCCTCAACTCTTTGATGTCTTTACAAATAAGACCCTAGGAAAGGTAGGTTCTGTTGAACAGAATGCTTTAGGGACTTGGCCACTATAGAAAAATGCCATGGATTAAATTTTATTTTAGTGTCCAAAACAAATGTTTACTTTTACACTTAAAGTTCACCTTCATCTCAGATATATAGTCTGAAAAGGTATTCCCATTTACCTAAAGGGACATGGGCAGGAGCACATTGCACACGCAGACCATTTTGTATTATTTCATCAACGTGTTCTACTCTTGAGTGACGTGTCACACTGGGCCACCTTCTCGTGAAATGATAGGATGTTCAGGGTCGAGAATTGAGAAAGCCAGGGCTTCAATACCCATCATCATTTCCATCTAATGTGAAGTTGGCTGCTCACACATATATGTTTGGAATATAAGCCATTACAATTGATGTGTATATTTGATGCTCCATATTTTTATGTTATTTTTATTACACTATTATTTGGTCTTAGGAACTCTAAACTACACTTTTCCCCAAAATGTGACAAGTCTATAGACAGACATGCTTGGACAGATTCTGTTGGACAAATTCTGATCTTTTATAAGATTTCTAAATCGACCTCAGTTATATTTACTGAGGACTGGAGGTTCATTTTCTGAAGTATGTAAGACAGAGGGTCTCTGATCTGGAAGAAAAGAGACAAAATTGAAGTTATGAGTACTATATTGAAAATTGAAGAATTATGTAAATTAGCCATTTTCTCCCACTCAGATCTCCATATGCTGGTAGCCAGGCCTTCATCATCCAGGGAAGAGATTAAATGTCTCTGAAAAATAATACCAACTCAAGAGGAAGTTCTAAAGATGCCAACATCTGAACCTTCCTGAGTAAATAGCCCAACCTCATCACTCTAAATGAAATTCACAATCTATAAGGCCTGCTAATGCATTCAGAGGGGCCAGTGAGCTATTAAAAATACTACAAAATACGAAAAGACAATATATGTCAAATGTGAGAAGACAATAATATTTACACATATATAGGAACTTCCCTGGTGGTCCAGTGGTTAAGACTCTGTGCTTCCAATGCAGGGGGTGCAGGTTCGATCCCTGGTCAGGGAACTAAGATCCCACATGTTGCGCAGTGCAGCCAAAAAAAGAAAGTTAAAAAAAAAACCCCCTCTCTCTCTCTCTCTCTCTCTCTCTCTCTATATATATATATATATATATATATATATATATATAATTATATATAAAATATTAAGACATAGGAGAAGACAACAATACTATAAAATATGAGAAGACACTTAAGGGTTGTCAGACATTGGAAGCCAGCATATAATTTGAAATGCAAGAGACCAAAACAAATAAATTTAAAGCAACTTGCAGACAACAGAGACTATGCAAAAATAAGAAAACCTGAAAATAAATACAAAACAGCATTAGTATCTACAGAGAGATGAGAAATCATGCAACCAAAAACATGAACAGGATACTAAAGAAATAGATTACAAAGAAGAGCTTTTACAAATGAAAAATAGCTAAAAATGAAAACTCAATAGAAGTGTTTTCAGGAAGAATCTTGAGAGAAAATTTAGACAATTGTTGAAGAGTGAGAGGTTGAATAGTGATTAAACAGATTAAAAATGAAGCAAATGAAAACAATTTTAACTCTAAGGAAAACACAAAGTTGTACAGGAAAGGAATAGTGCTCATAGTTTACTACATGTCTCAGCTAAAAATAGAATTTACATCATCATGATAATGTATTAATATGCAATATTAATTTAACCAAAATTACAATATAAATCTACTAGAAGAAAAGGGAATGAGAACACTATGCATATGTGAAGAGAGAAGGAGGGAGAGAGGGAAAGAGAGATGCAAGTCTCAACTTTATAATGGGAAGTCAACTAACAATGCCAGAAACTGAAAAATCAAGAAGTAACAAGAATGCTACTTAGAGTCATGAAGCTAAATGACAACATAATGAGGTGAAAGAGATGAAAGTGATTAATTCTGGGAAGGCAAAAGTTGAGAAGGATTGGAGCAATGCTGTGTTTCATAGCAAATCTTGTCAACTATTGGAATCTTTAGATATTGTATATGATTAACCTTAATAAAAATGAAAACTAAAAGGTAAGGAGCACGAGGCAAGGGTGGAGGCAGTGATGGGCCTCAGTGAACAGTACATACAAGGGAAAGAGATCTGGGCTGGTGATGGTCAGTGCATCTTCATGTGTCTCCAGACTGGTCACACTGGAAAGAGAGAAGGTCAAAGACCACATGGTGAGTGGAGGCACATGACACAGAACAAGAGTCATCAATAGGACTTAAGGATTCTTGGCCTCCAGACATGTCTCATTTGTTAATTCTAGACTCTGCCTCTACATAGATGGGTGAACTTGGACAAGTCAGCTAAGCTCTGCAAGGCCTGACAGCCCAGCTGTTTCTCATTCATTTTGTACTCTTCAGAGCTTGTAGCAGAGAGATTTCTAGAGAGTAAGCACCCAGATGCTTCTTTACAGATTATTTGGATTGCTGTTTTCTTTGGGAAAATGTTCCCTATATTTAAACAAATATGTAAAATACATTTTTGTAGAATAACCTGTTTGGAAACTAATAAGACATAGAGATAGTTCCAAGTAATCATCACATGGAGCTTTTTACATAATAACCCAAACATGGCCAAAACACTTTTACAATTTCTCTGTTGTAATCACCTTCAAAAGCCAAAACACTTTAAAAATTTTTGTGACTATTTTTTGAACTACAAACATACAGAATTTTTACTGAAAACTTTGAAAAATAGAGAAACACATGCAGGATCAATGTTAATCCCACCACTTAAAAATAATCATAAAAGCTTGGGTATATACTCCGGTTTTTTTTAAATCTATCTAATGTGCATGTATACGTTTTACAAATTTGGAAATACTCTGCATGTTTTGTAACCTGATTTTTTTCAAGTAATATTTTGTAAATATTTCCCCTTGTCATTAAATATTATTGTCACTATCATTTTAATGGCTTCATAGTGTTCAACAGATGTACAGCAATTTATTGCCAGATTTACCTAATATTTTCTATAGTTTGTTTTTGTAAAGAATACTGTTATGAATAATCTTGTACATGAATTTTTGTGTACATTTATTTATTTCAATGGAGGTAGAATTTCAATTCCTAGAAGTTATCTTAATTTCTAGAGGTAGAATTTCCATAATAAAAGAGAATGTATATTTTTAAAAACTCTTATTACTACCAAACTTCTCTCCAACTGACACTTTCACCAGCAGTCCATATTTCATATTTTTGAATACTCTCAAAATTGACAAAACCTGATTTTTGAAAATAAATTCCTCACTAGGTATCATACGTCCACCCATAGATTATAAACTTTGAGGTTGGAGACCACTTCCTAAAAATTCATCTTTTATATTCTCCAAAACGTAAAGAAAAAGTAATTTTGTATTAGTACGCAGTAAATAAGATCAGTCATCAAACTGTGTGACACTGTTTGAGTCAAAATAATATGACTATGAAGTAATAACACTGATTGGGTATATTGCCAACAGGCTCTGAAGCACAGATATATCCTCATTCATGAGTATAGAGAATGACTATCACGAAAGACAAATGACAGATACGTGGGGTTTACCTGTTTTCTCTGATGGCTTCTTCAAATTGATGGTTATCTTTTCAGATTATTCAGATGTGATACTCATTAAAATAAATACCCAAAGAATAGAACATACAGATGATGACAGAAGTTCATGCTGGTTAGTGTTGTTTTAGACACTAATGAGACAAAATTAAAGTAAATGTATAAACATAGATGAATAAAGTAGACCTCAATGAAAACCCTCAGGGAAAAATAAGCATTACTTTTGTTGTTGTTTTAAGTTCTCCTTTACTAAAAAAGAGCCCAGTTGGATTCTAAAAGTAGCTTCCAAGAAAAGCTTCCTTCAACTGCTGTCTAAAAGTGCTGCTATTCAAAGATTGTTCTCAACATAGAGATGGGTATTCACAGTGTTTGCACCGAGGCAGGACAAACGGAAGCTTGAGTTACACCTTTCCAGGATAGGGGAGAGGTGGTTAGAAGTCAGACACAGCTATTACAGATGACCTGTATCAGTTCCATGTAAAAGGCCAATTATCTCCCTCAGATTCAATGGAAATAGGGCTCTGCTCCTCATAAATCTGTCCAGGCTCTGAAATGCCTTGGAGTTTCACTTTGCCTGGCCTCTCCAATTGAGGGCATCATTAATAACTCACCTGGGGCTCTCCCTCACAGTTGGGTTGCACAGCGACTTCTATCACTGGTAACTTCTCCCCTTCATCCAACATGACTGTCTCCCAGGTCAAGCCACCCTAGGGTACTATTGGAAGAAATCAGGGTCACACCTTGGTGGAAAGGAGAGAGCAGCTGTTTTCATGCCTTCTGCACAGGCAGAACAATGGCAGGCTACACATCCAGAGCTCAGTCTCCAAGGTGCAAACACGCAAAGAGATGGGCTTCAAGGATGTCTCCCATACTGTCTTTAAACCTCTGTGGATAGTGTTGAGGTCTATGAATTAAATTTGGTCTCACAGTCAAAACTGTGAAGAGGACAAAGTTTGTATTCAGTTAAAAAAAAAAAAAAAAAAAAAGACAAACCGGAGACTCTTCAGTACCTATTCCTGTTCAAGTGCCATGCTAGGTGTTTTCACATTTCTTAGCTCATTTAAATCTGATAACTTCCAGGGAGGTGAGCTAACTATTTCCACTTTAACAAATGAAGGAAATGAGCTAAAAGAGGGGAAACAATATATCCAAAGTTAACCAATTAGTAAATATAAAAGCCAGAATATAACCTGGGGTCTTATTAATTCTAAAAGCATATTTAACATACCCTTCCTATTTCCTATTTCTTTCTTGGTGTTCCCTGTTTTCTGAGCTCTTCATATTCAAACTGACTTTCAACCAGATATCATGTTAGCAGGCATTTAATAATATAATAATATAATTTTAATATATATGTAATAATATAATTTTTAGTTTTGGTTGCATTTGAATAGGAAGCAACCATGGGATGAAATTTTAATGGTGAAATTTTAGATCAGTGACAGTTTGATAAAGGATGTATTTTAAGATTATAGTCTCAGAAAAGGAGGCTGAATTTTCTAATGTGACACCTAAAAGTCTCAGTTCTACAGGATCCTGAAGTCAGGGACCACATGTTTTTGTCCATCTCTGTTGTAGTGACATGGACAAAACATGATCTTCTGATGAGAATGATGAAAACCTGTTGGGGTTTCAAGGAAAAAATATACATGAAGGAGGAGATGGTGACAGAATAAGAGTTCCTTTGTATGAACATCAGTATAATTTGCATCTTTCTTCAGCCTCTCAAAAATATCACTATAAGCATAAACCACCCATCCCTTTCAACCCTTAATTCATTGACATGAACACTCAACATAATTGAGTAGTGGAAATAAAACATTTTTCTTGTCACTAGTTAAAGAAAACGTGTTATACGATCTTCTTTGAGTATATGTTCTGGTAATGCTGAGAGAAATTGTGAATTAGAAGTAAAAGAAAAAGTATTTTTTCCTAAGTTTTATAGAAAAATTGGTAGCTCAGAACTTATGTTGAATATGCAACTTGAGAGTCTATAGAGCAGATATTCAGCACCCAGATAAAAGAGTACTTGAGATCTGAGCCAGCAGAGAGCACTTGGTTATCATCCTCAACAATCAAAACAAACCTCCAATGAACATCTAGTATGTATAAAAATATGAACTAGACAGTGGAAAAATAAAAGGTAGGAGGTCTTACCTATTTTGGGAGACAGACTATGCCTATCGACCCACCTATACGTTAAAAGTGATCAAAGCAAAGTGGATGCCATTTAATGAATGTCTTTCATAAATGACCTCACCTTATTCTGCATCTCCATGATGTTACATAATTATGAAGATTAATCTGTTGTATTCATTCACCTTTTAACTTTATTTCCTAGCATGGAAAATAAAACCAGAGTTTATCGCAATGATTAATAAATAACTCACTTTATAATTTTTTAAAAATCTTTTTATTTTAAGGTAATTTTAGGCTTAGAGAAGAGTTGAAAATAGTACAGAGTTCCGTGTCCACTTCATTCAGTTTCCATTAACCTTACTTAACCAAAGAGATAGAGAGTATTGATCTCTAAACTAAGAAATTACCATCGGTACAAAGCTATTAAACAAGAGACACTGTTCAGATTACACAAGTTTTTTCTACTAATGTCCTTTTTTTCTATGTCCCAGAGTCTAATTCAAGATTGTATTTGGTTTGTCATGTATACTTAGTCTGCTCCAATCTTTGACACTTCCTTAGTCTTTTGTTGTCTTTCATTAACTTTAGGCTTTTGAAGAGTACTGGTCAGATACTTTGTAGACTATTCCTCAATCTGGGTTTGTTTAATGTTTTCTCATGCTTAGACTGAGATTATGCCTTGTTAGAAAGAATATCACAGAAGTGCCCATCATCACTGTACCATATAAGGGGGTACCTGTGAATATGTCTTGGTTGGCTAAGGTTAATCCTGAGGTTAATCTTGGTTAAGGCTGTGTCTGCCTAATTTCCCCACCACAAATCTACTATTTTTCCCTTTGTAATTAATAAGAATTTATTTACATATAATAAGAGATACTTTGAAATTATTCAAATGTCCTATTTCTCCTTAAATTTCACCCACTAGGCAACTCACTTTTGAAGGAAAGGCAAATGTAATCCATACATAGGAGAACTCTACTAGTGACACCAAAAGCCAGAAGACATTGGTGGCTGTTATGATTATCCTAAACTAAAGAATCTTAGAAATGCTAAAGGCAGAGCATATGAAACAAAAGCACCCTCAAAAAGGCCTAAAGGATCAAATGATTTGCCATTAGTACCAAAAAACCTTCTCTTTTCAATAATTCAAGGGCAGAGCTAAAATAAAGAGATAAAATGTGAAGAGAAACAGAAGAAATTCCAGACGGATTCCATAGTTTTCAGAGCTGCGTTATCATTTGTATATCTTAACTCATTTTCATGTCAGTAAATTATATGGTTCACAGATGGAATAAAAATCATACTTCCAGTGTTCCTTAGATGAAATTCATAAAGAGTCATGGGCTTTGGGGTTTCTAAGTCATTAAACTTTAACAGACTATTGAATGCCACTTGTTGTAAAATTGTTTTATTAATTTTCCTTCAACATTCAATTATAACATTTCAAAATCTATATTCAAGTTACATTATAAAATATGCCTTCCAAATCGTTTCTATACCAACTTCTCTAGCCATAAGATACAAAAAAACATGAATCCTGTATTTATAGAACTGACTTGACCCTCCAGGAGTCCCAACTACATTATCTATAGCATATATACAAAGGAATATTACTATTAGATAGTTTATCATACCAAGAAAAAAAGCAATTTGAAGTTAATTCATGTAAAATTCCAAAGTACCTATATTTTTAATGAAACAATGATGTATTGTTTTTTCTGATTCAATAATAACATCAATAGCCAATATATATTTAGTACTTTTTATGCGCCAGTCACTAATCCAGCTACATGGATTATCTCATTTAATTGTCACAGCTTTATGAGATGTCAAAAATTATGAAGGGTTTGAGATTTCTACCCTATTTGGAAGTTAAGAAAATAGCCTACCGTACTTTTGTAGATGGTTGTAGAAGACATGAGACTCTTGGGTCAGAGACAAAGGACTTTATTACCCACAGAAATAACAAAAACCAGAGTATCAGCATTTTCTTGGGCCAGTTCTCAAAACCCCAGTTCCCACAGGACAACATGAAGAATACAAAGTGGGTTACATTATGGAAGAGGAGCCCTGAATTTAGGGAACCTGAATCTTTTAAAATAGGCAGTAAGCATGCTACTTTTTGCTCCAGAGGGAGACAAGATCACTGTCTTTCAAGGGTATTTACTGTACAGACATCCTTGAACAGTTAGTCCAGAACAAAGGCATTCTGTGCCTGTACTTGCAGGACATGTAGAAATATAGGATACTCACGGAGAACTATCTCACAACATGATGTAGGTGCTATCATTATTCCCCTTACAAATAAAGAACTTTAAGCTTAGAGAGAACTGCATGAATTTAGGAGCTATTCAAAGAATGGGGCTGGGTGTAAAGAAGCACCCAAGGTAAACTTTCTGTAGGTGTTTTGAAAAATAAATTGTGCTTTCCTCTCTGTGATGTCACTTTTAAAATGTAAATATTAACTTCCATATATAATTTCACATCTACTTTGCTCGAGGAAGTATGTCACAATAGAAAAAACAGGAGCCCTGTAGACAGACCATGTCAAGTTGGAATTTTAGCTGAATACTTACTAACCTCTCTGAGGCTGTTTCCTCCTCTGTGAAATGGGAATCCCTTGTAGAGTCATTGTAGGAATTAAATGAAATCATGGATGCGAAGCTCCGAGAACAGAATTCAGGCACATACAAGCGCTCAACAATAGAGAGCAGTAATGATGTCTTGTAGGATGATTGTAAGCAAAGTCCTCTTTCTTAGCTTTTGTTGATCTCAAAATTTGGAAAACTCAACAATAAAATCAGAAGATATTTAAGGCCTGTTTTTCCATGTAAAATCTTTTTCAGGCATTGGGGATGTATCATATTGAATTTAACTTTTCTTTGTTCAAAGATTAATTTCAAACATCGGGTAAAAACTCTTTAAGATGTCAAAGCATTAGCTTTTAGCATTAGAATGGATGTTGTTCTTTTAAAAATTCTCCTAATATTTTTTTAATGACTCAGTGCAGGACAGCTTGTCATTTTTCCTAACACAATGTGAATAAAATACAAATGTATGGTAGGAACCGGAGTTGGGAGGAGCTCAGTAATCTACATTTTCCATAATGTGTGTCCTAGCGATCAACTCAAAGGGCCCTGTGACTTTACATAGGGAACTGTGCTGTGTCAGAGACAGCTCGGTTGATCTTTTTTCCATTCACATGGAGAGGTGTTGGAAGATGAAGTTTCATTTTACATTCACTTAAAAGTTATGCCACAACCATTAGATAAAAGCAAGAATAATTGCCTGCTCAGTAGGCAGGCTGCTACAGAGGAAAAAACACACTCATCAAACAGTTGTGTTTTTCAGCTTTGGCAGATGGAACATCACATTCTTTGGTGAGTTCCTCCACCCTGTAAAATTTAGTGATTTGCCCTCCCTGCAGATTGCTGAACAAATTATTGTCCATGATAACTTGATGTCAATTTGCTTTCAAAAGCCTCTCAACTTTAACTAATAGTTGCAACTCAAATTAACAATAACCAAGGAAGTATGGAAATTATGGGTGCATTCTGGTAATTCACTGCAAACTAAGCTTGTTATCTGCGTGAGATGCAACCGTGGCTCCATGAATAATTCTCAGAAATGTTGAATTTAAAATGAGCACTGGGTAGGATAAACAGTAGTTGAATAATACTTAAACTCCACCATCTGGTATTCTAGTATTTTAATGTGAGCTGAATTTCGTTTATTAGGTGTTTATTTGCTATTCTTTCTGTATGGATTCTTTTCTTATGCAGAGAGAGCTCCATAAATTGGGGAGTGGTAAGAGTTATGATTCAGGATGGTTTTCTTTTATAGTAATTCTCTTAAAGAGAAACACAATGTCAGAATCTCAACCATTTCCCAAAAGGGAAACTGAAGAATTCCTGAAAAGAATATTGCCTTAATTCAGAGCCCTTATTTGTAAGACTCCATAAGTTTGGTGGGTGTAGAATGAGGGAGAGAGTTACTCAGGTAGTAGGAAAATAAAAAGGGGTATACAGTAAAAAATTAATGAAAAGAAATAAAGAAGCAAGATGATTAATAGTAGGAGACACAGGGCAGGATCAAAAACTAATAACAAATATGCAGTAATGGTCTTTGGGAGAAAAATAAGAAAATAAGATAGAGAATTTTTGAAAAATGGAATGGGTATCATGAAAGGAGGGTTTAATGGGCTTATCATGCTGAAAAAAATCAATCAATGTTATTTCCCAAAAAATGTTATACTAAACTATTCCATTGACTTAATCTAAAATTTGCACGAGAATTATTTTTCTTCTTCCTGATGTGAGAAATACAATAAAAAGTTACACGGAGGAAGCAGGAGACCATAATAATGACATTTACATAGCTCCTTACTCTTTACCAAAATACTTTCACATGCATTATCCCCTTTGATAGACACAAACCTCTTTATAAGGTAGGTAGAACTGCTCTTATCATCCCCACTCTACATTTCACCAACAAGCTCAGCTGAGGAGTGACAGTATCTTGAAGTCAGTTTTCTTTTTCAAAACTCTCAATTTAATTGTTATATTTCTAATTAGGACTAATCAAAGTGGCAAGGATATTCTGGGTATATTCCAAGTAGTACTGTGATCTGCTTGAAATGTACCTTCCTTCTGACTCCAAATTCAGTTCTTACTTAATAACACTACACCACCTAAGGAAACCTGACTCTGCCACCAACTGTAAAAAATACTGTGAAGTAGTCCCTTAACTTCTCTAAACACCAGTCTTCTGATCTAATGTAGATAGAATAACATTTTCCAATGCACTTTTGTCTCCATCATCTCCCTTAATGTTCACAGCAACTGTGTAAAGTAAATATTTCCATTTTTCAAAATAGAGTAAATTTAAATTCAAAGTTGATAAATGGTCTACCCAGGAGCATGCTGACCATAAATGTTAGATCCACTCAAGATCTCCAAGCTGTGAAATCTGGGATTGGGTTGGTTGCTCTCTAAGATCTCTTCCAGTTCTATCTTCTCTCCCTTCAAAGACTGCCTGGGAGAATCTGTTGTTATTTACATATCAACAGTATTTTACTGGTAAATTGTATAATATTTAGAATAAAAAAGAAATAAAAATCTAGTTATTAAAGTACTTCCTGACACCTCCTTTCTACATGTGGTGGGATGAATAAAAGATGAACAAAAACCTTTCTCTACCCTCAAAGTGCATGCTCTGGTTTGGAGCATAATATATAAGTATCCACTGCCAGAAAGGCACCACAAAGTGCTTTTGAGAGTCAGAGTGGGGAGGTGACCATAAGCCTTAAGCCACAGGATGAGTGAAACAGAATTTAAAGCAAGGGGACAGAATAGTAACCCAGAACTATCTTATGTGCTGTCTACATTATTAGCATATTTCTTCTCTACCAAAAAGAGAATGTGTTTTCTTGTAAATGATAATAACAATAATATTACTGTCATCTTTATTATTACTCAGTATCAATATATTCCTTCTAGCAAAATTAAGTTAGGCAACATTCAGTCAATACCTGAAATATGATGAAGATGTATATTCAAATCCAGAGAATCACAAATACAGAGAACATGTAGATTTCAGGCACTAGCTTCACCTTTGTCTTCAAAGTAATCTTTTCTTCTGTTTTGTTGAATCTTTATCAAGATCTGCCAGAAAGTCATTCAAGTGACCCATTCAAATTTTTCTTCCTCTTTGTTTAACTTCTAAAAGTACTAAAGTAAATCATTGGAATGAATAAAAGGAAAAATAATAGACTGGAAAAGGAACAGAAACAATTAGTCCCTGAATAAGTGAGATCTGAGGAAGTTTTCTACTACCCGTAATTGTGTGTTGTTACTAAGTTGTCTCTTGTGACACATTGCCTCAAAACCAAAACAACTTGCTCATTTATACTTAATTTGTAACAAAGTACATAGCGCATATTTTCTCCATGAAACAAGTAAGATGGATGTCAGGGCAGGTCTTGGAAGGTATTGAAAACTGAGAACTGGGTAGTGGATTGCTCTGGCCACAGATTAAATAAGTAATGCGTGTGCATCAATTCCAAACATTCTCTTCATTTAAATTTCAGCACTGCATCAAACAACAGGCAACAATGTAAGATGAAGTAGGACCAAAGAAAGAAGGAAATTATAATAATGTAGCTTGCAAACAACTTCATTTCAAATAACATCTTTCATATAAACTGGTATCCAAAGTGCTTTACCGAATAAAATAATACAAGAAAGTGGACAGCCTGTGGTATAAATTGCAGAAAACAGTGGTGTGAGGATATTATATGAGGAGCAAATTAAAGCATTATTCCATCATAAAGCCAAGAGCAGTGGGAGAGAGTGTGAAGAGGTACCGCAAAGTGTATAATTTTAGATTAGGTGTAAGAAACTTGAACATTGATAAGAAAGCCAGTTTTCTCCCCACTTACATTTTTACAATGAAGTGCTCTTTTCATGGAAAGCTTTAAGCTGTGGATTTGATACAGCTGAATCTGGGGATGTTTAACTTGACTTTTGCAATCAACCAGAAAGAATGAGGGGTTCTGTGTGAAGAATCAAATATCCCCCCAAATGGGCTGACTGTCCAGAAGTGGCAAGTCTACAGGTGGCAAAAATTCTCTTCCAGGCATTTATAGCAGGGGAGTTTAGAGCATGGGCATTGTAATCAGACCGATCAGATCCATGCCTTAACTCTGTCACTTAAGAACATTACGGACCTGGACACTTACCATATAACCTGTCTTTGCCTCAGTTTCCTTATCTCAAAAATGAGAATTACTCTAAAACTATGTAACAAGATTATCATAAAGATGAAATAAGAAAATTCATATGAAATATTTAGCACATGGTCAGTGGCACAGCTATTTAAAATGTTAGCTACTCTAAATATTAAATATGAAGAGGAGATCTGAGTATACACAGGAACTCCAGAACCACCAGTGAGGACCTCTAGATTTGTCAAAGCCCACTGGTATTCAGACAAAGTAGACAGGATTCATTTCAGAGAACTACCCACAAGAGTGAGTCACTCACACACCCATCCCCAGGGGTTCAACAGCAGAGTCCAGGCATTCAAGGGTATGAATCACTGAGGTCACATGACTTCTGGCTGGTAATCAAGAATCTGAAACAACAGAAAAGTGAGTGACACTCAAAATCTAGTAGAGGAGGAGCTTCAAGATGGCAGAAGAGTAAGATGTGGAGATCACCTTCCTCCCCACAAATACATCAGAAATACATCTACATGTGGAACAACTACTACAGAATACCTACTGAACGCTGGCAGGAGACCTCAGACCTCCCAAAAGGCAAGAAACTCCCCATGTACCTGGCCGTGTAGAGGACAGGCTCTTGGTGCTCCAGCCAGGCATCAGGGCTGTGCCTCTGAGGTGGGAGAGCCAAGTTCAGGACACTGGTCCACAAGCAACCTCCCAGCTCCATGTAATATCAAACAGCGAAAATCTCCCAGAGACCTCCATCTCAATGCCAAGACCCAGCTCCACTCAACGACCAGCAAGCTACAGTGCTGGACATCCTAGGCCAAACAACTAGGAAGACAGGAACACAACCCCATCCATTAGCAGAAAGGCTGCCTAAAATCATAATAAGACCACAGACACCCTAAAACACACCACCAGACGTGGACCTGCCCACCAGAAAGACAAGGTTCAGCCTCATCCACCAGAACACAGGCACTAGCTCCCTGCACCAGGAAGCCTACACAACCCACTGAACCAACCTCAGCCACTGGGGACAGACACCAAAAACAACGAGAACTACGAACCTGCCTCCTGTGAAAAGGAGACCCCAAACACAGTAAGTTAAGCAAAATGAGAAGACAGAGAAACACACAGCAGATGAAGGAGCAAGGCACAAACCCAGCAGACCTAACAAATGAAGAGGAAATAGGCAGTCTACCTGAAAAAGAATTCAGAATAATGATAGTAAAGATGATCCAAAATCTTGGAAATAGAATGGAGAAAATACAAGAAACGTTTAACAAGGACCCAGAAGAACTAAAGAGCAAACAAACAGTGGTGAACAACACAATAAATGAAATTTAAAATTCTCTAGAAGGGATCAATAGCAGAATAACTGAGGCAGAAGAACGGATAAGTGACCTGAAAGATAAAATGGTGGAATTAACTAATGCAGAGCAGAATAAAGAAAAAAGAATGAAAAGCATTGAGGACTCTCTCAGAGAGCTCTGGGACAACATTAAACCCACCAACATTCTAATTATAGGGGTCCCAGAAGAAGAAGAGAAAAAGAAAGGCACTGAGAAAATATTTGAAGAGATTATAGTTGAAAACTTCCCTAACATGGGAAAGGAAATAGTTAATCAAGTCCAGGAAGCACAGAGAGTCCCATACAGGGTAAATCCAAGGAGAAACACGCCAAAACACATATTAATCAAACTATTAAAAATTAAATACAAAGAAAAAATATTAAAAGCAGCAAGGAAAAACAACAAATAACTCACAAGGGAATCCCCATAAGGTTAACAGCTGATCTATCAGCAGAAACTCTGCAAGCCAGAAGGGAGTGGCAGGACATATTTAAAGTAATGAAGGAGAAAAACCTAAAACCAGGCTTACTCAACCCAGCAAGGATCTCATTCAGATTTGACAGAGAAGCAAAAGCTAAGAGAATGCAGCACCACCAAATCAGCTTTACAAAAAAGGCTAAAGGAACTTCTCTAGGCAGGAAACACAAGAGAAGGAAAAGACCTACAATAATAAACCCAAAACAATTAAGAAAGTGGTAATAGGAACATACATATCAATAATTACCTTAAATGTAAACGGATTAAATGCTCCAACCAAAAGACATAGATTGGCTGAATGGATACAAAAACAAGACCCGTATATATGCTGTCTACAAGAGACCCACTTCACATGTAGGGACACACAAAGACTGAAAGTGAGGGGATGGAATAAATATTCCATGCAAATGGAAATCAAAAGAAAGCTGGATTAGCGATTCTCATATAAGACAAAATAGACTTTAAAACAAAGACTATTACAAGAGACAAAGAAGGACACTACATAATGATCAAGGGATCATTCCAAGAAGATATAACAATTGTAAATATTTATGCACCCAACATAGGAGCACATTAATACACAAGGCAAATACTAACAGCCATAAAAGGAGAAATCGACAGTAACACAATAATAGTAAGGGAATTTACCACCCCACTTTCACCAATGGACAGATCATCCAAAATGAAAATAAATAAGGAAACACAAGGTTTAAATGATACATTAAACAAGAAGGACTTAATTGATATTTATAGGACATTTCATCCAAAAACAAGAGATTACACTTTCTTCTCAAGTGCTCATGGAACATTCTCCAGGATAGATCATATCTTGTGTCACAAATCAAGCCTTGGTAAATTTAAGAAAATTGAAATCATATCAAGTATCTTTTCCAACTATAACACTATGAGACTAGATATCAATTACAGGAAAAGATCTGTAAGAAACACAAACACATGGAGGCTAAACTACACACTACTTAATAACCAAGAGATCACCGAAGAAGTAAAAGAGGAAATCAAAAAATACCTAGAAACAAATAACAATGAAAACACAGTGACCCAAAACCTATGGGATGCAGCAAAAGCAGTTCTAAGAGGGAAGTTTATAGCAATACAATCCTACCTTAAGAAACAAGAAACATCTCAAATAAACAACCGAACCTTACACCTAAAGCAATTAAAGAAAGAAGAAAAAAAAAAACCCCAAGCTAGCAGAAGGAAAGAAATCATAAAGAACAGATAAGAAATAAATGAAAAAGTAATGAAGGAAACAATAGCAAAGATGAATAAAACTAAAAGCTGGTTCTTTGAGAAGATAAACAAAGTTGATACACCATTACCCAGACTTATCAAAAAAAAAAAAAAGGGGGAGAAGACTCAAAACAATAGAATTAGAAATGAAAAAGGAGAAGTAACAACTGACACTGCAGAAATACAAGGATCATGAGCGATTACTACAAGCAACTATATGCCAATAAAATGGACAACCTGGAAGAAATGGACAAATTCTTAGAAATGTACTACCTTTCAAGACTGAAGCAGGAAGCAATAGAAAATGTGAACAGACCAATCATAAGCACTAAAATTGAAAATGCGATTAAAAATCTTCCAACAAACAAAAGCCCAGGACCAGATGGTTTCACAGGTGAATTCTATCAAACATTTAGAGAAGAGCTAACACCTATCCTTCACAAACTCTTCCAAAAAACTGTAGAGGAAGGAACACTCCCAAACTCATTCTATGAGGCTACCATCACTGTGATACCAAAACCAGACAAAGATGTCACAAAGAAAGCAAACTACAGGCCAATATCACTGATGAACATAGATGCAAAAATCCTCAGCAAAATACTAGCAAATACTAGAATTCAACACCACATCAAAAGGATCATACACTATGATCAAGTGGGGTTTATCCCAGGAATGCAAGGCTTCTTCAATATACGCAAATCAATCAACTTGATACACCATATTAACAAATTGAAAGAGCAAAACCATATGATCATCTCAATAGCTGCAGAGAAAGCTTGGGACAAAATTAAACACTGATTTATGATAAAAACACTCCAGAAAGTAGGCATAGAGGGTATTTTCCTCACCATAAAGGCCATATATGACAAGCCCACAGCCAACATCATCCTCAATGGTGAAAAACTGAAACCATTTCCACAAAGATCAGGAACAAGACAAGGTTGCCCACTCTCACCACTATTATTCAACATAGTTTTGGAAGTCTTAGCCACAGCAATCAGAGAAGAAAAAGAAATAAAAGAAATCCAAATTAGAAAAGAAGAAGTAAAGCTGTCACTGTTTGCAGATGACATGATACTATACATAGAGAATCCTAAAGATGCTACCAGAAAACTACTAGATCTAATCAATGAATTTGGCAAAGTAGCAGGATACCAAATTAATGCACAGAAATCTCTTGCATTCCTATACACTAATGATGAAAAGTCTGGAAGAGAAATTAAGGAAACACTCCCATTTACCATTGCAACAAAAAGAATAAAATATCTAGGAATAAACCTAACTAAGGTGACAAAAGACCTGTATGCAGAAAATTATAAGACACTGATGAAAGAAATTAAAGATGATACAAATAAATGGAGAGATATACCATGTTCTTGGACTGGAAGAATCAACATTGTGAAAATGACTCTACTACACGAAGCAATCTACAGATTCAATGCAATCCCTATCAGACTACCACTGGCATTTTTCACAGAACTAGAGCAAAAAATTTCACAATTTGTATGGAAACACAAAAGACCCCGAATAGCCAAAGCAATCTTGAGAAAGAAAAACAGAGCTGGAGGAACCAGGTTATACTACAAAGCCACAGTAATCAAGACAGTATGGTACTGGCACAGAAACAGAAATATAGATCAATGGAACAGGATAGAAAGCCGAGAGATAAACCCACACACATATGGTCACCTTACCTTTGATAAAGGAGGCAAGGATATACAGTGAAGACAGCCTCTTCAATAAGTGGTGCTGGGGAAACTGGACAGCTACATGTAAAAGAATGAAATTAGAACACCCTAACACCATACACAAAAATAAACTCAAAATGGATTAAAGCCCTAAATGTAAGGCCAGACACTATCAAACTCTTAGAGGAAAACATAAGCAAAACACTCTATGGCATAAATCACAGCAAGATCCTTTTTGACCCACCTCCTAGAGAAATGGAAATAAAAACAAACATAAACAAATGGGACCTAATGAAACTTCAAAACTTTTGCACAGCAAAGGAAACCATAAACAAGATGAAAAGACAACCCTCAGAATGGGAGAAAATATTTGCAAATGAAGCAACTGACAAAGGATCAATCTTCAAAATATACAAGCAGCTCATGCAGCTCAACATCAAAAAAAAAAAAAAAACCAATGTAAAAATGGGCAGAAGACCTAAATAGACATTTCTCCTAAGAAGATATACAGATTGCCAACAAACATATGAAAGGATGCTCAGCATCACTAATCATTAGAGAAATGCAAATCAAAACTACAATGAGGTATCTCCTCAAACCAGTCAGAATGGCCATCATTAAAAAATCTACAAACAGTGAATGCTGGAGAGGGTGTGGAGAAAACGGAACCCTCTTGGACTGTTGGTGGGAATGTAAATTGATACAGCCA
The DNA here is from genome assembly GCF_963924675.1 of Phocoena phocoena. Taxonomy (NCBI): domain Eukaryota; kingdom Metazoa; phylum Chordata; class Mammalia; order Artiodactyla; family Phocoenidae; genus Phocoena; species Phocoena phocoena. The sequence goes on along the minus strand of NC_089221.1, from coordinate 89,983,362 downwards.
CTACGGAAAACAGTATGGAGGTTCTTTTAAAAACTAAAAATAGAACTACCATATGACCCAGCAATCCCACTACTGGGCATATACCCTGAGAAAACCATAATTCAAAAAGAGTCATGTACCAAAATGTTCATTGCAGCTCTATTCACAATAGCCAGGACATGGAAGCAACCTAAGTGTCCGTCAACAGATGAATGGATAAAGAAGATGCGGCACATATATACAATGGAATATTACTCATCTGTAAAGGGAAAGAAACTGAGTTATTTGTAGTGAGGTGGATGGACCCAGAGATTGTCATACAGAGTGAAGTAAGTGAGAAAGAGAAAAAGAAATACCGTATGATAACACATATATGGAATCTAAAAAAAAAAAAATGGTCATGAAGAACCTAGGGGCAAGACGGGAATAAAGATGCAGCCCTACTGGGAAATGGACTTGAGCATACGGCGAGGGGGAAGGGTAAGCTGGAACAAAGTGAGAGCTATGTAACAAATTACTCCCGAACTTGGTACCTTAAAACAACAAACATTTGTTATCACACGATTGCTGAGGTCCAGGAATCCAGAAGTAGCTTAGCTTTGTGATTCTGGCTCAAGGTCTCACATGAGATCTCTGCAAAGCCAAGCTGCCATCCAAGGCTGCAGGATTGTTTCCAAGTTTATTCATGCAGGAGATTTCAGTTCCTCACTATGTGGGTGTCTTCATAGAACTGCTCATGAAATGTGAACTGGTTTTCCCCAGAATAAGTGATGCAAGAAAGCAAGAGAGATGGAAGCAGAAGCCACAGTGTCTTGTATAACCTAATCTCAGAAGTGACATACCTTTACTTCTGCTGTATTCTATTGGTCACACAAACCAACCCTGGGGTAATGTGGAAAGGAACTACACAGGGTGTGAATACCAAGAGGCAGGGAGCCTTGGGGCTATCTTGGAAGCAGGCTGCCACAGCCGCTCATGGGTACCTATTCTTCAACCCTGGTTGGTCCTGGACATGCTTAGCCTGCTGATGACTGTAATCCAGTTTGTCTCTATTTTCCTGTTCTTTCCAAGCTAAACTGCTGTAAACTACTGTGTGATACTGAAGTTTTCCTTTCTCAAAGCACAAACCAAAATATTTACCCTATTATATATAACTGAAGTATTTGAAGGGTTTTTATCTGTTCTTCCAAATAAACTGGATATGTTTATTGAAAAACATTAACTACCAGAACTCAAAGGTCACATATCTGTAATTGACTGTATAGCATCTAGCATGTCATCCTAGTTTTTGAGAAATTAAAAATAATTATGGTTATCATCAATAGATGAAGCTTCAGAGGAATTCTAGCTAGCCTTGAATTTTCTTTCCTCTGGGTCTTTGCACTCTGTTCATTTTCTGTCCATTTGGAATAGCTTTCTACCATTTCTCCAAGTATTCATATTATTTTTCATGGCCTAACTTCAGGGACAGGTCCTTCAGGGAGCCTCCTCTGATCTTTCATTCCTCTCTTCTCTGAGCTACATTTACATTTTATCTGATTTTTTTCTTTCTGTTGTTTACCCATCAGTGGGTAAGAGGGCACAAGCTGCAGCTCATATGATAGAACTTTGTAAAGGGGTAGTACCAGCAGCGAGTCTGTTAGCTCAGGGGTCCCCAACCGCTGGGCCATGGACCAGTACCAGTCTGTGGCCTGTTAGGAACCAGGCCACACAGCAGGAGGTGAGTGGGGAGCAAACGAGCGAAGCTTCATCTCTATTTACAGATGCTCCCCATTGCTCACATTACTGCCTGAGCTCCACCTCCTGTCAGATCAGCCGCAGCATTAGATTCTCATAGGAGCACAAACCCTACTGTGAACTGCGCGTGCAAGGGATCTAGGTTGTTCACTTCTTATGATAATCTAATGCCTGATGATCTGAGGTGGAGCTAAGGCAGTGATGCAAGTGCTGGGGAGCGGCTGCAAACACAGATTATCATTAGCAGAGAGGTTTGACTGCACAGAGACCATAATAAATCAATTGCTTGCAGACTCATATCAAAACCCTATCAGTGGCAAGTGAAAACAAGCTCAGGGCTCCCACTGATTCTGTATTATGGTGAGTTGTATAATTATTTCATTATACAATGTTATAATAATAGAAATAAAGTGCAGAATAAATGTAATGCACTTGAATCATCCCGAAACCATCCCTTCCCACCCACCCACTCTTGGTCCGTGAAAAAATTGTCTTCCCTGAAACCAGTCACTGGTGCCAAAAAGGTTGGGGACCACTGTGTTAGCTGGCGAGGCATGATGACCCTAACCCCACAGATTAAGAGACTGCCAAACCACTGAGTTTAAAAAATAGCCACCAATTTCTCAACAGTCATAGAAGGGTTCATTCCCTAGGATCCTAGGATAACATGTTTCTCTTCATGGAACGAGGGGATGTTTACCTTCCTGCAGGTCTCTGATGGTCTGTGAGACAGCATGACCTTTTCAATCTGTTTGCTCAGTGACTTTACAGACTCTCAATCCAAACATGGTTTCAGCTTTGGGCAGAGCCTAGCAGTTGCCTGGCGGCAATGGGGTGGGACTGACCTTGGTTTCCTCAGCCTTTACAAGCTCAGCACTTCTCAGGGACTGAAATCCTGAACCTTTCTGCTTCTGTGTATTGCATACTCTTACCTCTTTTTTTAATTTTAAAAACAATGTAGCAGCTTTCAAGAACATTTGGAAAAAAAAAAAAAGACTGGGAAAAACAATAATCCCAGTTCCCAACTGCATAGTGAAGAGACTCCGTGAGTTCTAAGTCTCTGTATTCTATATGTTTAGTAAAGGAGTTCAACTTTCCTAACTTCTTTTCTTAAAACCATGGTGCAGCACGTGTACACAAATGCATACACACACACACACACACACACACACACACAAGCTCTTAATGTTTTTTTCCCTTTTAAGGGCTCTCTGTTTCCTCATTCTCTTAGTTTCTTGGACACAGAAATGAGCAGCACATGATATGTGCTCCCTTTGAAGCCTTTGTCCACGTGTGTATAAAGTTTCACATAGTTACATCATAGTGTGCATACAATTTCCTACTCTTCCTTTGGCATTTAATGTAAAACCGTAAGTACTATTTCAGTGTTGCTGCATAGCCTTCGTAATTCAGGGTAGGGAGTTTTGGTGTCTAACAGACCTGGGGGCAGATCTTACCTCTGTCATTTAGTATTTGGATTATCTTGGGTGAATAACCTCTCTGCGAATCACTTTGGCCCTAAATAGAGTTAACAGTATGTGCCTTGTGCTCTCAGGAGAAATAAATGAGTTATGGGACGCAAAATCTTAATGCTGGCCTGTACTAAATGTCCAATAAATTTAGCTAAAAATAACCTTCACAAAATATAAATGTTTAGGTGGTATAGTACCCCATCAAATAGAAAATGGAAGTTATTTTTGAGATATAACCACTCTAACACATCGTCAAATGCTTATTGTGCACCCACAATCTCTTTAAATTCCAACTTCGCATTTGGCAACATAAACATATATCAAATCATCATGTTGTACACCTTAAGCTTGCATAGTGTTTTATGTCAAATATATCTCAATAAAGCTGGAAAAATAATTCCAATTTCAGCCACTTGAGTCTGGTGTTCTTCTATTGTCCCCAAGTGCAGTGGCCTCTCTAATTGCAGGCCTTGCACGTAGGAATGCATTTCAGTTGATTCCTATGTCCTTTCCTTCCTTCATCCTGGATACACATTGCTCCTAACAAAAATATTCACCTGCTGGCGTTTACGTTTACATTGAGAATATTCACGGGATGATCGCTAGGTTTTTTCATGGGATAGTCAACACTGAATGTGATATGAAGTAGAATTTCAGGATGTTTGCATGACAGGGAAATAAGCAGTTAAGCACCCAGTAAATGAATAGAGAGGCTTTGCAGAGATCAAACATGTATTAATGAGGAAATTGTCAACTTCACAGGTTCTGTTGGAATCCTTGTGTTATCTGTGAAACCAAGGAAACAGGAAGAATGAATTCTGCTGAGCACTGCAGAGAGAGAGGGGTGCTTTGGCCTGAAAGTTCTTTTCTTAATTACTAAAGCTCTGTAAATAAACAAATAGCACTGATTTACATGTAAAGTTTTCTTATTATTATCTATAAATATGGTTGGTCTTTGTGGTAATTAAACAATGAGCAGTGAAACTTTACTAGGGTTAGGCTCTGTTTTGTTTTGTTTTGCTTTGAGGAAAGAAGGAGTGTTATGATTGGGATGATATATTGGGCAAAGGGCTTAACTGTAATGTACAGAATCCACTCTTGCAAATTTGAGTAGAAAAAGAATTGATGAGAATATATGAGACAGTTCACAGAATGTCTGGTAGGGCCAGAGGGTCCAACAATAAATCTGAACCTCCATGAGCAGTAGCCAACCACTCTTTTTCTAAGCAGAAATACCACTGAGACTAGCGGTTGGCACTTAGGATGCTCAGGACTGGATTCCCAAAGCACTGCCACTCCCTGCCCCCAAGAACTGGATCCTTCCACCTCCTGGATTGCCAAAAGACCAATATTCCTAGGTGCACCTGCCTCCTCACATGCTCCCTCCAGATCTGTCTTCGGAAGATAGTCTGTTTAGAGGAAGCTAGGTCATGCCTGCCCCCTAATGCAGGGGATTTGGGATTGCAGGTTTTCTGGTTTCCTCTTTGGGAAGGTGAGACATAAAATGTGGGAAATTATCGTAATGTAAAGAAAGTGCTCAAACATGGCAGGTAGCTCAAGTGATGAATGTACATTACAGGCCTAGTCATTTGGAGTGTTCTGTATACACTGATTGTGGATTACTGTGCCTGAGGAGAAGTTTCCTGCTGCCAAGTACTTTTCAGCTCTCTGGAGATGGACTCCACATTCCTCAGATCCCAGGATTGTTCAGACCCTTTGCTGCCACAAAGAAAAGTTGCCATTCATGAAACATGTGCCCTGCTTCATCCATTTCTCCCCTCACCAGAATACCCACTGTTAACATGGGATATTGAGGTGATGAAGGTAAAACTGATAAAAAAATGTGTGTACGTGTGTGTGTATGTATGTGTAGATGTATCACACATAACATATTGCCATGGAGGAACTTATGATCTCACCTCTGCTTTATGGTTGGATATAATTGTAACAAAAGAAAAAGGAGTAAATTGTTTCTTAGAAATTTGGTGGCGTAAGTGGGAAATAGGATGGATAAGATAATTAGAAAATTGTCTTGTAATGCAAGAAAATGTATAATTCCACCATTATTAGGCATGTGATCCTAAGGCAGAATGCTAATTAGTCACTCTAATTGGAAATATAGTGATTAAAATAGTCAATATTTCCAAACAATAACTGCAGGGTAGTTATACGGGAGGAAAACAAATCTGTCCTTCAGTGGTATATTTAGAAACCTTATCAATCTTTGACATTCATAGCTAAGAAGGATTCAATCTGTTTTGTTAAGTCTAATTGTAGGCCAAATAATTAGTGTATGAAGAGAATTAATGAAGATATGTCAAGGTAATCACAAACAACCTTTGAATAACTGATTTTACTAATGATGAGTTTCTCACTGAAACTCATCTGTATGCACTGAAAATGTTCTAATACTGTTTAATATATTTTATAATATCTTTTAAAATTATAAACATAGTATGTTTATTGGAGAAAATTTAGAAATATAGATAGGCAATAAAAGGGAAAAAAAGAAACCTTCTCACCTTGTGATTTAGTCTGCTTAGACTATCATAACAAAATAGCAAAGAGTGGGTGGCCTAAACAACAGAAATTTGTTTTCTCAAAGTTCTGGAAGCTAGAAGTCCCCGATCAAGGTGCTGGCCAATTTAGTTCCTGGTGAAACGTTTCTTCCTGGCTTGCAGATGGCTGCCTTCTCACTGTGTCCTCAGGTGATAGAGAACAAGCAAGCTTTCTGATGACTCTTCTTATAAAGGCACTAATCCCATCATGAAGGCCTGCCCTATGACCTCATCTAACTTTAATTACCTCCCAAAGGTCTCATCTCCAAATATCATCACATTGGAGGTTAAGGTTTCAACATATAAATTGGGGGGTGGGGGACACATCACAATTCAGAATATAACCCCTGTTGAGTATTTAAATTCTGTTTTTCTGCATAAGAACAAAAAAAAATTTGTAGAAAATGAAAATGATTTGTAAGTCTCTGCTTTTCATTTAATACTGTTCTGAGAATATCTTCCCACTTAATTGTATAATTATGTAATTAAATATGTACAAATATTTTAAATATCTTCAAATATTATTCTGCAACATTAAGGTTAATAGTAACATAAAATTCTACTGTATGTATATATTCTAATTAATTTCCCAACTCACCTACTGATGGAGGTTTATTTTTTATAATTTTAAAATATTTTAAATACTGCTGTAAAGAATATTCTTATAATCATTTCTCTGTTGTATGCCTGTAATTATTTTGAGTAGTGTAATTTCTGGGGCAAATGTTAGCATATTTTAAAGCTTTTGATAGCATTGCCAAATTTCCCTTGAGAAAGTTTATTCCAAATATATTCTCCACTAGCAGTCCAAGAAAAGCCTGTTCTTGATGTCTTCATCATTCACCTGTATTAACCCAGGGAGTCATCATTTTTAAAATGTTACCAATGATATGACAGTGTTGTTTTAATTTAATTTTTTAAATTTTTTAATAAAAGGTTTTACATAACCTTTACTCTTAGAGGTTCTGTCTATAATTAGAAAGGTCTTCCCCACTTCAAAATTAGCTTTCACAAGTATTTTAATCTTACACTTTAAAGATCTTTTAGTGTGTACATTTACATTTTAAATACATCTTGAATTCATTTTTAGAGTCAAAAAACTTTTTTGAGTGATTAGCAAGTTGTCCCAATGTTTTCGGAAATTGAGTACAATTACGCATAAAATTTTGTTATTTCCTACACAAAGAAAAAATTCTAATTAGTGAAATATAAAACTGGGCCTCATTTTAAAGGATCCTTCACTATAAAACAGTCCTCTTATGAGTTAGACTCTCAGTATCATGTTATTATAAAGGTCATATGGATTGACTCCAGCCAGCTGTTGGTAATGTTATTTTTAAAACATTATGTGGGGCTTCCCTGGTGGCACAGTGGTTGGGGGTCCGCCTGCTGATGCAGGGGACGCGGGTTCGTGCCCCAGTCCGGGAGGATCCTACATGCCATGGAGCGGCTGGGCCCGTGAGCCATAGCCGCTGAGCCTGCGCGTCCGGAGCCTGTGCTCCGCAATGGGAGAGGCCAGAACAGTGAGAGGCCCGCGTACTGCAAAAAAAAAAACAAAAAACAAAAAAAACATTATGTGAACGTGACCTGTGTTAAGTCCCTGAATAACAGTCCTGAAAATTAAATCTCCACATACACAATTTGGCTCCAGCATGGGAGATTGTACATAATTTTTTCTGTAAGCATACCTCATTCTAATCTTGAAATCAGCAACACAAGACTATATGCATAATTAATTTTGATATGTTAAATTAATCTTTGCTGTTTCTTGACATTTAAAACAAGGACATTTTTGCTATTATAATTCTTTAAACAAAAATAGCTATCCAATAAAATCTGTAAGTGTATTTTCCAATTCACTTCGACTTCAAACTGCCACTAGATGGGGTCATTAAGTCTTACCAAACTGAGTCCAATATTATGTAATGATCTTAAAGCAAAAGATCTATAGTGTTTTAACACTCCAATGCTGGTAATTATTAACTCATCTCCAGACAACCATGACTTTAGCTGAATTAGAATGAATACCAAATTTATTTCTTTAATAAAAATTTGTGCCAGTAAATATTATGAGTTGGCTTCAAAAGCTTTCTTCTCAAGATGAGCATACAAAAACCAATAACATTATTACATATGTATTCACAATAACCAATTAGAAAACATATTATATGAGATAATCCCATTCACAATGGGTACAAAAAGTATAAAGTACTCAGGAATAATGCTAACAACAGATGTGCAAAGCCTTTATACAGAAAATTATCAAGCATTATTTTTTTTATTTATTTTTTTTTGTGGTAGGCAGGCCTCTCACTGCTGTGGCCTCTCCCGTTGCGGAGCACAGGCTCCGGACGCGCAGGCTCAGCGGCCGTGGCTCACGGGCCCAGCCGCTCCGCGGCACGTGGGATCCTCCCGGACCGGGGCACGAACCCGTGCCCCCTGCATCGACAGGCGGACTCTCAACCACTGCGCCACCAGGGAAGCCCTCAAGCATTATTAAACAGCATTAAAAAGTCCTAAAAATACGATGTGGTATACAATGTTCATGGATAGAAAGACTAAATAATATAAAGATGTCACTTTCTGCATATTGATCTACATATTACATACAATTACAATCAAAATACCAATACAATTGTTTGTGTAATTTAACAAGATAATACTAAATCTATACATAATAATACATGACTTGATACATAGTCTGTTCAATCTGAAGAAGAACCATATGGCAATAACTTGCCTTACTTGACCAATGGAACAAAATAGAAATCCAGTTTTAAAAAATCCATGATGGCATCCCAAAAATCAAAGGAAAGAGAATTCAAAAGGGAAAACATTAAATCTAAATAAAATTAAAATTTTATCTCACATGAGTGAGATAAACTCCAGGACAACTAAGAACATAGATATTTTCAACTGTAGCTTTATAACTGTAAGAAGAAAATGTACGATTTGTTTTTTAAATCTCAGGATAGGGGAAAAGTTTTTAAATAAAACATCAAAGGCACAAAACGAAAAGTGATAAATTTTCCCATATTAATTTCTGTGCATAAAAAGGTAACACAAAGAAGAAAAGACAACCCCTGAACTGAGATATTTGCAACACATACATTCTTCTTACAAATAAATTTTTTCAAATTCTATTTTATTTATTTTTTTATACAGCAGGTCCTTATTAGTCATCAATTTATACACATCAGTGTATACATATCAATACCAATAGCCCAGTTCATCACACCACCACCACCACCACCCCCCGCTGCTTTCCCCCCTTGGTGTTCATACGTTTGTTCTCTATATCTGTGTCTCAACTTCTGCCCTGCAAACCGGCTCATCTGTACCATTTTTCTATGTTCCACATATATGTGTTAATATACGATATTTGTTTTTCTCTTTGTGACTTACTTCACTCTATATGACAGTCTCTAGATCCATCCACGTCTCAATAAATGACTCAATTTTGTTCCTTTTTATGGCTGAGTAATATTCCATTGTATATATGTACCACAACTTCTTTATCCATTTGTCTGTAAATGGGCATTTAGGCTGCTTCCATGACCTGGCTATTGTAAAGAGTGCTGCAATGAACATTGGGATACATGTGTCTTTTTGAATTACGGTTTTCTCTGGGTATATACCTAGTAGTGGAATTGCTGGATCATATGGTAATTCTATTTGTAGTTTTTTAAGGAACCACTGTACTGTTCTCCATAGTGGCTGTATCAATTTACATTCCCACCAACAGTGAAAGAGGGTTCCCTTTTCTCCACACCCTCTCCAGCATTTGTTGTTTGTAGATTTTCTGATGATGGCCATTCTAACTGGTGTGAGGTGATACCTAATTGTAGTTTTCATTTTCATTTCTCTAATAATTAGTGGTATTGAGCACCTTTTCATGTGATTCCTGGCCATCTGTATGTCTTCTTTGGAGAAATGTCTATTTAGATCTTCTGCCCATTTTTGGACTGGGTTGTTTGTTTTTTTAATATTGAACTGCATGAGCTGTTTATATATTTTGGAGATTAATCCTCTGTCCATTTATTCATTTGCAAATATTTTCTCCCATTCTGAGGGTTGTCTTTTCATCTTGTTTATGGTTTCCTTTGCTGTGGAAAAGCTTTGAAGCTTCATTAAGGCCCACTTGTTTATTTTTGTTTTTATTGCCATTACTCTAGGACATGGATCCAAAAAGATCTTGCTGTGGTTTATGTCCAAGAGTGTTCTTCCTATGTTTTCCTCTAAGAGTTTTATAGTGTCCGGTCTTATACTTAGATCTCTAATCCATTTTGAGTTTATTTTTGTGTTTGGTGTTAGGGAGTGTTCTAATTTCATTCTTTTACATGTAGCTGTCCAGTTTTCCCAGCACCACTTATTGAAGAGACTGTCTTTTCTCCATTGTATATCCTTGCCTCCTTTGTCATAGATTAGTTGTCCATAGGTGCGTGGGTTTATCTCTGGACTTTCTATCCTGTTCCATTGATCTATGCTTCTGTTTTTGTGCCGGTACCATGTTGTCTTGATTACTGTAGCTTTGTAGTATAGTATGAAGTCAGGGAGTCTGATTCCTACAGCTCCAATTTTTTCCCTCAAGACTGTTTTGGCTATTCAGGGTCTTTTGTGTCTCCATACAAATTTAAAAATTTTTTTGTTCTAGTTACGTAAAAAATGCCATTGGTAATTTGACAGGGATTGCACTGAATCTGTAGATTGCTTTGGGTAGTAAAGTCATTTACACAATATTGATCCTTCCAATCCAAGAACATAGTATATCTCTCCATCTGTTAGTATCATCTTTAATTTCTTTCATCAGTGTCTTATAGTTTTCTGCATACAGGTCTTTTGTCTCCCAAGATAGGTTTATTCCTAGGTATATTATTCTTTTTGTTGCAATGGTAAATGGGAGTGTTGCCATAATATGTCTTTCAGATTTTTCATCATTAGTGTTTAGGAATGCAAGAGATTTCTGTGCATTAATTTTGTATCCTGCAACTTTACCAAATTCATTGATTAGCTCTAGTAGTTTTCTGGTGGCATCTTTAGGATTCTCTATGTATAGTATCATGTCATCTGCAAACAGTGACAGTTTTACTTCTTCTTTTCCAATTTATATTCCTTTTATTTCTTTTTCTTCCCTGATTGCTGTGGCTAGGACTTCGAAGACAATGTTGAACAACACTGATAGAGTGGACATCCTTGTCTTGTTCCTGATCATAGAGGAAATGCTTTCAGTTTTTCACCATTGAGAATGATGTTTGCTGTGGGTTTGTCATATATGACCTTTATTATGTTGAGGTAGGTTCCCTGTATGCCCATTTTCTGGAGATTTTGTATGATAAATGGGTGTTGAATTTTGTCCAAAGTTTTTCTGCATCTATTGAGATCATCATGTGGTTTTTATTCTTCAATTTGTTAATATGGTGTTTCACATTGATTGATTTGCATATATTGAAGAATCCTTGCGTCCCTGGGATAAATCCCACGTGATCATGGTGTATGATCCTTTAATGTATGTTGGATTCTGTTTGCTAGTATTTTGTTGAGGATTTTTGCATCTATATTCTTCAGTGATATTGGTCTGTAATTTTCGTTTTTTTGTAGTATCTTTGTCTGGTGTTGGTATCAGGGTGATGGTGGCCTGATAGAATGAGTTTGGGAGTGTTCTTTCCTCTGCAATTTTTTGGAAGAGTTTGAGAAGGATGGGTGTTAACTCTTCTCTAAATGCTTGATAGAATTCACCTGTGAAGCCATCTGGTCCTGGACTTTTGTTTGTTGGAAGATTTTAATCACAGTTTTAATTTCATGTACTTCTGATTGGTCTGTTCATATTTTCTGTTTCTTTCTGTTTCTTCCTAGTTCACTCTTGGAAGGCTATACCTTTCTAAGAATTTGTCCATTTCTTTCAGGTTGTTCATTTTATTGGCATAGAGTTGCTTGTAGTAGTCTCTTAGGATGCTTTGTATTTCTGCGGTGTCCGTCATAACTTCTCCTTTTTCATTTCTAATTTTATTGATTTGAGTCCTCTCCCTCTTTTTCTTGATGAGTCTGGCTAAAGTTTTATCAATTTTGTTTATCTTCTTAAAGAACCTGCTTTTAGTTTTATTGATCTATGGTATTGTTTTCTTTGTTCCTATTTCATTTATTTCTGCTGTGGTCTTTATGATTTCTTTCCTTCTGCTAACTTTGGTTTTTTTTGTTTTTCTTTCTGTAGTTCCTTTAGGTATAAGGTTAGATTGCTTATTTCAAATTTTTCTTGTTTCTTGAGGAAGACTTGTATAGCTATAAACTTCCCTCTTAGAAATGCTTTTCCTGCATCCCATAGGTTTTTTTTTTTTTTTAACATCTTTATTGGGGTATAATTCCTTTACAATGGTGTGTTAGTTTCTGCTTTATAACAAAGTGAATCAGTTATACATATACATATGTTCCCATATCTCTTCCCTCTTGCGTCTGCATCCCTCCCACCCTCCCTATCCCACCCCTCCAGGCAGTCACAAAGCACCGAGCGGATATCCCTGTGCCATGCGGCTGCTTCCCACTAGCCATCCCATAGGTTTTGAATTGTCGTGTTTTCATGGTCATTTATCTCTGGGTATTTTTTGATTTCCTCTTGATTTCTTCAGTGATCTCTTCGTTATTTAGTAACGTATTGTTTAGCCTCCATGTGTTTGTGTTTTTTACGTTTTTTCCCCTGTAATTGATTTCTAATCTCATAGCACTGTGGTCATAAAAGATGCTTGATATGTTTTCAATTTTCTTAAATTTACTGTGGCTTTCTTTGTGACACAAGATGTGATCTATACTGGAGAATGTTCTGTGCCCACTTGAGAAGAAAGTGTAATCTGCTGTTTTGGGATGGAATGTCCTATAAATATCAGTTAAATCTATCTTGCCTATTGTGTCATTTAAAGCTTCTGTTTCCTTATTTATTTTCATTTTGGATGATCTGTCCATTGGTGTAAATGAGGTGTTAACGTCCCCCACTATTATTGTGTTACTGTTGATTTCCTCTTTTATAGCTGTTTGCAGTTGGCTTATATATTGAGGTGCTCCTATGTTGGGTGCATATATATTTACAATTGTATCTTCTTCTTGGATTGATCCTTTGATCATTATGTAGTGTCCTTCCTTGTCTCTTGTAACATTCTTTATTTTAAAGTCTATTTTATCTGATATGAATATTGCTACTCCAGATTTCTTTTGATTTCAATTTGCATGGAATATCTGTTTCCATCCCCTCACATTCAGTCTGTATGTGTTCCTAGGTCTGAAGTGGGTCTCTTGTAGACAGCATATAGGGTCTTGTTTTGTATCCATTCAGCAAGCCTGTGTCTTTTGGTTGGTCTTTTGGTTGGAGCTTTTAATCCATTCACGTTTAAGGTAATTATTGATATGTATGCTCCTATTACCATTTTAATTGTTTTGAGTTTTCTTTTGTAGGTCCTTTTCTTCCTTTGTGTTTCCCACTTAGAGAAGTTCCTTTAGCATTTGTTGTAGAGCTGGTTTGGTGGTGCTGAATTCTATTAGCTTTTGCTTGTCTGTAAAGCTTTTGATTTCTCCATCAAATCTGAATGAGATCCTTGCTGGGTAGAGTAATCTTGGTTGTAGGTTCTTCCCTTTCATCACTTTATGTATATCATGCTGCTCCCTTCTGGCTTGTAGAGTTTCTGCTGAGAAATCAGCTGTTAAATTTATGGGAGTTCCCTTGTATATTATTTGTCATTTTCCCCTTGCTGCTTTCAATAATTTTTCTTTGTCTTTAATTTTTTGCCCATTTGATTACTATGTTTCTCAGCATGTTTCTCTTTGGGTTTATCCTGTATGTGACTCTCTGCGTTTACTGGAATTGGGTGGCTCTTTCCTTTCCCATGTTAGGGAAGTTTTCAACTATAATCTCTTCAAATATTTTCTCTTGTCCTTGCTCTCTCTCTTCTCCTTCTGGGACCCCTATAATGTGAATGTTGTTGTGTTTAATGTTCTCCCAGAAGTCTCTTAGGCTGTCTTCATTTCTTCTCATTCTTTTTTCTTTATTCTGTTCAGCAGCTGTGAATTCCACCTTTCTGTCTTCCAGGTCACTTCTCCATTCTTCTGCCTCAGTTATTCTGCTATTGATTCCTTCTAGTGTAGTTTTCATTTTAGTTATTGTACTGTTCATTTCTGTTCCTGTGTTCTTTAATTCTTCTAGGTCATTGTGAAACATTTCTTGCATCTTCTCAGTCTTTGCCTCCATTGTTTTTACGAGGTCCTGGATCATCTTCACTGTCATTATTCTGAATTCTTTTTCTGGAAGGTTGCCTATCTCCACTTCATTTAGTTGTTTTTCTGGGGTTTTATCTTGTTCCTTCATCTGGTACATAGCCCTCTGCCTTTTCATTTTGTCTATCTTTCTGTGAATGTGGTTTTTCTTCCGCACGCTGCAGGATTGTAGTTCTTCTTGCTTCTGCTGTCTGTCTTCTCATGGATGAAGCTATCTAAGAGGCTTGTACAAGTTTCCTGAGGGAAGGGACTGGTGGTGGGTAGAGCTGATTGTTGCTCTGGTGGGCAGAGATCAGTAAAACTTTAATCCGCTTGTCTGCTGATGGGTAGGGCTGGGTTCCCTCCCTGTTGGTTGTTTGGCCTGAGGCAACCCAACACTGGAGGCTACCCAGGCTCTTTGGTGGGGATAATGGCGGACTCTGGCAGGGCTCATGCCAAGGACTACTTCCCAGAACTTCTGCTGCTAGTGTGCTTGTCCCCACGGTGAGCCACAGCCACCCTCTGCCTATGCAGGAGACCCTCCAACACTAGCAGGTAGGTCTGGTTCAGTCTCTTCTGGGGTCACTGCTCCTTCCCCTTAGTCCCGATGTGCACACTACTTTGTGTGTGCCCTCACAGAGTGGAGTCTCTGTTTCCCCCAGTCCTGTCAAAGTCCTGCAATAAAATCCTGCTAGGCTTCAAAGTCTGATTCTCTAGGAATTCCTCCTCCTGTTGCCAGACCCCCAGGTTGGGAACCTGACATGGGGCTCAGAACTTTCACCCCAGTGGGTGGACTTCTGTGGTATAAGTGTTCTCCAGTCTGTGAGTCACCCACCCAGCAGTTATGGGATTAGATTTTACTGTGATTGCGCCCCTCCTACCATCTCATTGTGTCTTCTCCTTTGTCTTTGGATGTGGGGTGTCTTTTTTTTGAGTTCCAGTGACTTCCTGTCAATGATTTTCCAGGAGCTAGCTGTGGTTCTGGTGTTCTCACAGAGGGAGTGAGAACGCATCCTTCTACTCTGCCATCTTGGTTCCTAATCCCAGATAAATTTTTTAAAATAAATAATCCAATATAAAAATGTCAATCTAGGGCTTCCCTGGTGGTGCAGTGGTTGAGAGTCCGCCTGCCGATGCAGGGGACACGGGTTCGTGCCCCGATCCGGGGAGATCCCACATGCCACAGAGCGGCTGGGCCCGTGAGCCATGGCCGCTGAGCCTGCGCGTCTGGAGCTCGGCAACGGGAGAGGCACAACAGTGAGAGCCCCGCGTAGCACCAAAAAAAAAAAAAAAAGTCAATCTACAGTATAGGAAAGCTGAGTGACCAATAAACATAGGAAAAGCTGTTTAAATTCACTGTTATTAGGGGAATGAAAATTAAAACTACAGAAAGTCACCTGTTCCAGTGGTGAAAGTTTAAAAATCTGTTAACTCTAAGTTCTGTGATAATGTGAAGAAACTGTAACTCCTATACACTTCTGGTAGAATGTAAATTGGTCATTATTCCCTAGGGCAACTTGTCAATATCAAGTAAGCTTCACAATGCTTACCTTCTACTACCCAGCAATTTCACTTCTAGATAAATATCATAGAAATACCATCTTTTGTAAAAACAAAAATTTGGAAACAACCTAAATGTTCTATTGGTAGGTGAATGGATAAGTAAGTGTGGTTTTTATGGTGTTACATTATTTAACAATTTATATAACGTTTAGAAACATGACAAACAAGAAGTTGTTTATGAATCGTTATTTATTTATAAAATCATAAAAAAATTCTGGTAAATAAATATCAAGCTCATGATCATGTTATTTCTGGGGAGGGTGGAAAGGGAGACAAAGGAAACTTCAACTGTTTCCATTTATAAAAAAATCTAAAACAAATAGGGGAAATGTTGAGATTTGATAAAGTTGGGTAACAAATACATGGGTATTATTTATATATTTAAAATAGGTCATAATTTAAAGAAAACATTTAACTTCAACATTCAAGTTTTATTTTTAAAGAAATAAGAAAAGCATTCTGACATGTCAGTTCAGCTATCCCTAACAGACTTACAGTTATAGTTGTTTTTCAATCCTATCTTATTTTTATATTTAGGGAGCAATATTAATAAAAAATAGTCAGTTCTGTTTCTTTGCTTTTTTTTTTAATGATTACTTCTAACACTTTCTCACAAGAAATAGAATTTTCATTTTGGTTTTTCTTTTTGAGAAGCAGTAACATCTCTTCCTACCTCTAGAGGCATGCAGACTATTAAAATCATGTTTCCAGAGCCCTATAATATCATTGGAGTTTTTTTTTTTTTCTAGTGTATTTTCTGTTATCTGCTTGGTTATCAGAGCCACTCATCCTACAGCTACTCTAGCCCAATCAAAAAAAGCCAAGAAAAAGAAATTATAATTGTATCCTTTGTGCAACAAAGATACAGTTCTGCTGGCCAGATTCCTCCATCTCATGCTTCATTCTGTTTCACAGCACTACCTGCCATTTTAATGTAATAAATTTAGGGCCCCATTTACAAATAATCATATTAAATTATAGACTGAGTAAGTAGGAAAAAAATCTTAACCATAGCTCTCCAGGAACTAGGATCAAATGGCAAGAGCTACTTTTCTCACACTGTTATCAGTCTTCACTAAACAAAATTAAATAAATTTTGTTTCAGCTTTCCATAAATTATACCCCAGTTACCTGAAGTAAAGTTTAGAATGTTCTAGTGATTCATTTATATTTCATAAGAAAGAAAGCTGACATTTTGATCCCCTCCTACATATCTTTGCCCTATATCAACTATCCTCTGTATTCTTTTGTTCCTCAAAATATAGAATTCAGATGCCTTTTGATCTGATCCAGGGAAAATATCAAAGTATAAATGCTGACTTTGTTCCCCACCTTGGAAATTTGCAAGCAAAGGAGGAAAATAAGAGACCCAATCGAGAAGACGGTGCTTATGAGGAAGAGATAACATTTTCTTTCCCTTTTAAAAATTGCTTTTAGGGAATATTCACTTGCTTGAAAGGTATATGGATGTCAGTTTTTCAACTGTGGCTGTGGTTTAGAATAACATGAGCTGCATTTCCCAGCTTCTGGTTTACATGGTATGCTAAGTTAGGGTTAACTATAGATCAAATTTGCCAGTTAGAAATACTCCAAGATTTTCCCATGGAATTAATTATTTATAATCTTTTTCTGATTATTGTAGAAAATTTGGAAAATATAGTTTAGTTATGTTTTCATTTAGTATTGCATTGTAAACACAGCATATTAAATAAATGCAAATGTTTAAAAGTTTTAACACTTTTAGATTTGAAAATGGATCCAAACAGAAATAAAATTTTCAATAGAATGAACAAGCATGCTCAAGTCATATTTCACTGGAATAGTTGGATATAAGTTGATCAGTCTAAGAAGTTATCTACACAAATCAGGCTTGAAAATACTTGTGAAAAATCATTTGTCTAAATTTTATTGTTTTAAAATATTAAATTGGACTTTTTTCTTCCAGTTTTACTGAGATGTAATTGACATACAGCACTGTATAAGTTTCAGGTGTACAGCATAACGATTTGACTTACATATATCATGATTTGACTTACATATATCATGAAATGATTATCACAATAAGTTAGGTGAACATCTGTTATCTCATATAAATACAAAACTAAAGAAAAAGAAAAATATATTTTTCCTTATGAAGTTAAATCTTAGGACTTACTCTCTTAAAAACTTTCATATATAACCTACAGCAGTGTTAATTATATTTATCATGTTGTACATTACATCCCTAGTACTTATTTATCTTTTTTTAATGAAGTATAGCTGATTTAGAATATTATATTTGTACGACATAGTGATTCAATGTTTTTATAGATTATACTCCATTTAAAGTTATGTGGACAGACTCTCTAGGTCTGTACACATCATTGCAAATGGAAGAATTTTGTTCTTTTTATGGCTAGTATTCTATTGTGTCTATATACACCAAGCATTCTTTATCTATTCATATGTTGATGGACACTTGGGTTGCTTCCATATCTTGGCTATTGTAACTAATGCTTATATGAACACTGGGGTGCATGTATCTAATATAAATTTATTTATTTTATTTATTTATTTTTGGTTGCATTGGGTCTTTGTTACTGTGCGTGGGCTTTCTCTAGTTGTGGTGAGCGGGGGCTACTCTTTGTTGCGGTGCACAGGCTTCTTATTGCAGTGGCCTCTCTTGTTGCAGACCATGGGCTCTAGGTGCGTGGGCTTCAGTAGTTTTGGCATGTGGTCTCAGTAGTTGTGGCTCATGGGCTCTAGAGCACAGGCTCAGTAGTTGTGGTGCACGGACTTAGTTGCTCCGCAGCATGTGGGATCTTCCCAGACAAGGGCTTGAACCCTTGTCCCCTGCATTGGCAGGAGGATCTTAACCACTGCACCACCAGGGAAGCCCTATCTTTTCAAATTAGTGTTTTCATTTTTTTTTCTGGATATATACCCAGGAGTGGAATTGCTGGATCATAGCGTAGTTCTATTTTTAGTTTTTTGAGGAACCTGCATACTTGTTTTCAATAGTGGCTGCACCAATTTACATTCCACCAACAGTGTACAAGGGTTCCCTTTTCACTTCATCCTCCCCAACATTTGTTATTTGTACACTTTTTGATAATAGCCATTCTGACAGTTGTGAGGTGACATCTTACTGTGGTTTTGATTTTCATTTCTGTAGTAGTTAGCAATGTTGAGCATCTTTCTGAATCCTTTGAAAAAATGTCTAGTGAGGTCTTCTGCCCATTTTATAAATCAGGTTGTTTGTTTGTTTTTGTTTTTTTGATATTGAATTGTATGAGCTGTATATATATTTTGGATATTAACCCTTTACTGGTCCTATCATTTGCAAATACTGTCTCCCATTCAGCAGATTGTCCTTTGCTTTGTTAATGGTTTCCTTTGCTGTGCAAAAGTTTTAGTTTAATTAGGTCCCATTTGTTTATTTTTGTTTTTGTTTCCTTTGCCTGAGGAGACAGATCCAAAAAATTAGTGCTAAAATTTATGTCAAAGAGTGTTCTCTCTATGTTCTCTCCTAAGAGTTTTATGGTTTTAGGTCTTATATTTAGATTGTTAATCCATTTTGAGTTTATTTTTGTATGTGGTATGAAGAAATGTTCACATTTTATTCTTTTACATGTAGCTGTCTGGTTTTCCCAGCACCACTTATTGAAGGGACTATCATTTCTCCATTGTATATTCTTGCCTCCTTTGTCATAGATTTATTGACCATAGTGCATGAACTTATTTCTGGGCTTTTTATTCTGTTCCACTGATTTATATATCTGTTTTTGTGCTAGTACCAAGCTGTTTTGATTACTGTAACTTTGTAGTATAGTCTGAAATCAGGGAGTGTGATACCTCCAGTTTTGTTCTTTTTTCTCAGAATTACTTTGATAATTTGGGTCTTTTTTGGTTCCATACAAATTTTAGGATTATTTCTTCTGGTTTTGTTAAAAATTGTCGTGGGCGGTTTGATAGGGATTGAATTAAATCTGTACATTGCTTTGGACAGTATGTATGTTTTAACAATATTAATTCTTCTAATCCAAGAACATGGGATATCTTTCCATTTCTTTGTATCATCTTCAGTTTTCTTCATCAGTGTTTTATAGTTTTCAGAGTGTAAGTTTTTCACCTCCTTGGTTAAGTTTATTCCTAGGTATTTTAGTATTTTTGATGTGATTTTTTTTCTTGCATTCTCTTTCTGATAATTCATTGTTAGTGTATAGAGAAGCAACAGATTCCTGTATGTTTATATTGTATCCTGTAACTTCACTAAATTCATTTATTAGTCCTAGTAGTTTTGGGGTGGAGACTTTAGGATTTCCTTTATATAATATCATGTCATCTGTGAATAGTTACAGTTGTACTACTTCCTTTCAAATTTGGATGCCCTGTATTCCTTTTTCTTGTCTGATTGCTGTGGCTAATTCTTCCAATACTATGTTAAATAGAAGTGGCAAGAGTGGGTATCCTTTTCTTGTTCCTGATTTTAGAGAAAAGGCTTTCAGCTTTTCACCATTGAGTATTATGTTAGCTGTGGGTTTGTTATAAATGGCCTTTGTTATGTTGAGATATGTTCCCTCTATAGCAACTTTGATGACAGTTTTTATCATGAGTGGATGTTGAATTTTGTCAAATACTTTTTCTGTGTCTATTGAGATGATCATGTGATTTTTATGCATTCTTTTGTTAATGTGGTGTATCACATTGATTGATTTGAGAATATTGAACCATTCTTGTGTCTCTGGAATAAATCCCACTTGATCATGGTATCTGATCCTTTTTATGTATTGTCGAACTCAGTTTGCTAATATTTTGTTGAGGATTTTTCATTTGTTTTTGTCAAAGATATTGGCCTGTAATTTTTTTTTTTTTGTAGTGTCTTTGTATGGTTTTAGTATCAGGGTAATGGTGGACTTGTAGCATGAATTTGGAGTGTTCCATTGTCTTTAGTTTTTTTGAATAGTTTGAGAAAGATAGGTATTAGCTCTTCTTTATATGTTTGGTAGTATTCCCCTGTGAAGCCATCTAGTTCTGGACTTTTATTTGCTTGGACTTTTTTTTAAAATTCCATTTCTCTACCAGTGATCAGTCTTTTCAGATTGTCTATTTCTTCCTGATTCAGTCCTGAAAGACTGTGTGTTTCTAGAAATTTATTTATTTCTTCTGTGTTGTCCAATTTTTTGGCATATAACTTTTCATAGTATTCTCTTATGATTATCTAATATTTATATCGCTTGTTATTTCTCCTCTTTCAATTCTTATTCTATTTATTTGGGTCCTTTCCCTTTTCATCTTGATGAACTTGGCTAAAGCCTTATCAATTTTGTTTTTCTTTTCAGATAAAACCTGCTCTTGGTTTCATTGATCTTTTCTATTTTGAGGGGGTGGGTCTCCATTTTATTGATTTTCTCTCTCATCTTTATTATTTCCTTCCTTCTGCTGACTTTGGGATTTGTTTGTTCTTATTTTTCTAATTCCTTTAGATGGCAGATTAGGTTGTTTATTTGAGAGTTTTCTTGTTTCTTGAGGTATACGTGTATCTCTATAAACTTCTCTCTTAGAACTGCTTTTGCTTCATCCCATACATTTTGGAAAGTTGTGGTTTTATTTTCATTTGTCTAGGTGTCTTCTGATTTCCCTTTTTATTTATTCACTGACCCATTTGTTTTTTAGTAGCATGCTTTTTAGTCTCCATATGTTTGTGCTTTTACCATTTCTCTTCCTGTAAGTAATATCAAATTTCATACTGTTGTGGTGATAAAAATGCTTGATATAATTTTTAGCCTCTTAAATTTGTGGAGATTTGTTTTGTAGTCTTTCATGTTATTTACCCTGGAGAACATTACACGTGTACTTGGTAAGAATGTGTATTCTGCTGTTTGGGGATGGGACATCCTGTAGATATCTATTAAGTCCAACTGATCTATTTTATTAATTAAGATCACTGTTGTCTTAATGATTCTATGTCTGGATGATCTGTCTGTTGATGTAAGTGGAGTATTAAAGTCCCCTACTATATTGTATTTTTGGCAATTTCTCCCTTCATGTCCAATAATATTTGCTTTATATATTTAGTTGCTCCTGTATTGGGTGCATATATGTTAACAAGTATAAAATCCTCTTCTTGTACTGCTCCTTTTAATCATTATATAATGCCCTTCTTTGTCTTTTGTTATAGATGTTGTTTTAAAGTCTATTTTGTCTGATATGAGCATTGCTACCCCTTCTTTCATGTCATTTCTGTTTGCCTGTCTTTTTCCATCTCACTTTCAGTCTGTGTCTTTAGCTCCAAAGTGAGTCTCTTGTAGGCAGCGTATAGATAGGTTTGTTTTGGTTTTTTTAAAATAGATTTATTTATTTTTGTCTGCATTGGGTCTTCATTGTTGCGTGCAGGCTTTCTCTAGTTGTGGCGAGTGGGGGCTACTCTTCATTGCAGTATGTGGGCTTCTCATTATGGTGGCTTCTCTTTATTGCAGAGCACAGGCTCTAGGTGCATGGACTTCAGTAGCTGTGGCATGCAGGCTCAGTATTTGTGGCTCGCGGGCTCTAGAGCACAGGCTCAGTAGTTGTGGCGCACAGGCTTAGTTGCCCTGCAGTATGTGGGATCTTCCCCAACCAGGGCTCGAACCCATATCCCCTGCATTGGCAGGTGGATTCTTAACCACTGTACCACCAGAGAAGGCCTGATATGTTTGTTTTTTATCCAGTCAGCCACCTTATGGCTTTTGATTGGAGCATTTAGTCCATTGATGTTTAAAGTGATTATTGAAAGCTATGTACTTATTGACATTTTATTACTTGTTTTCAAGTTGTTTTTGTAGTTCTTCTCTCTTCATTTCTTTTTCTTTTCGTTTCTTCCCTTGTGGTTTGATGATTTTAATTAGTAGTAGGCTTTTGTTCTTTTCTAGTTTTGTGTATCTATTGTAGGTTTTTGATTTGTGGTGACCATGGGGTTTCTATACATTGACTTATAACTATATCGACTTTAAGTTCAAGCACATTCTAAAAGATCTACATTTTTTGCTCCCCTCCCCCACGTTTTGTATTTTTACTGTCATATTTTACATCGTCATGTTTATCCCTTCATTGTTTATTGTAGTTATAGTTGCCTTTACAATTTTTGTCTTTTAATTTTCATACTAGCTTATTTTAGTGGTTGATCCTAGCCCTTACTATTTATTTGCTTTTCCTGGTGGGATTTTCCCTTTCCTTTAGATTCTCACTTCTTGTTATAGCCTTTTCTTTTCCACTTAGAGAAGATCCTTTACATTTCTTTTAGGGTAGGTTTAGTATTAATGACCTCTTTTAATTTTTGCTTGTCTGAGAAGTTTTATATCATCCTTCAGTTCTAACTGATAATCCTGATGGGTAGAGTATCCTGGATAGTATTTTCTTCCCTTTAGCACTTTGAATATATATATATATATATATATATATATATATATATATATATATATATATATATACACATATATATTTTTTATATTATGGGTGGCAGATTTCTTTTCTTTTTTTTTTTTGAGATGCTCATTCCTTTATTTATTTAATTTATTTCTTGGGCTATATTTGGTCTTTGTTGCTGCATGCAGGCTTTCTCTAGTTGCAGCGAGTGGGGGCTACTCTTTGTTGAGGTGCGTGGGCTTCTCATTGAGATGGCTTCTTGTTGCAGAACGTGGGCTCTAGGCACGTGGGCTTCAGTAGTTGTGACACATGGCCTCAGAAGTTGTGGTGCATGGGCTTAGTTGCTCTGTGGCATGTGGGATCTTCCCAGACCAGGGCTCAAACCCATGTCCCCTGCATTGGCAGGTGGATTCTTAACCACTGCACCACCAGGGAAGTCCCACTTTGAATATATTTATCATGCCAGTCCCTTCAGTCCTCCAAAGTGTCTGCAGAAAAATCAGCTTTTATGGGGGGTCCTTATAGCCTTATGGGGGTCCCTTGTATATGACTGTTTTTCTCTTGCTGCCTTAGAATTCTCTTTTTATCTTTAACTTTTGCCATTCTAATTGTGACATATCTTGCTGTGGGTCTGTTTGTGTTCATCTTGTTTGGGAACCTCTGTGCTTTCTGTACCTGGATATATATATATGTCATTCTTCAGATATGGGAAGTTTTCAGCCATAATTCCATCAAATACATGTTCAATCACCTTTTCTTTCTCTTATCCTTCTGGGACTTCTATAATGCAAATGTTGGTATGTTTGCTATTATCCCAGAGATTGCTTAAACTGTTTTTATTTTTTAATTTGTTTTTCTTTTGCTATTCTGATTGGGTGGTTTTCATTATTCTCTTTTCCAGGTCACTTATGCATTCTTCTGTATCACTTAGTCTGCTATTAATACCTTCTAGTGTGTTTTTTATTTTAGTTATTGTATTGTTTAGCTCTGACTGGTTCTTCTTTGTATTTTCTAGCTCCTTGTTAAAATTCTCGCTATGTTCATCTATCTTTTTTTTATATATCTTTTCTGTAATTAATTTACTTATTACTAATGCTTTGAATTCTTTAACTGGTAAATTGTGTATTTCTGTTTCATTATCTATTTTTCAGGGGTTTTCTCTCACTCTTTCATTTAAGACCTGTCCCTCTGTCTCATCTTGCTTAACTTTCTTTGTCTCTATGAATTTAGTGAAACAGTTACCTATTGTGGTATTGAAGGGATCTCTTTATGTGGGAGCATCCTTGTACCCTTCTTGTTCTCCAGTGCCTTTGCTGGGAGAGCTGGATTTGACTTGAAAACAAGTCACATCTTTCTTCAGGGTTTGCTGGCATCTGTAAGTTTGGTAGGAGGTGGGGCTGGAGATAGGCTAGGGCCAGAGACAAGTGTGAAGCAGGGTTTCCCCACTGCTCAGTGGCCATAACTTCCCTGTTGGGTGTGGGGTCTGATCCCAACTTGTTGGAGCAGAAGCTCTGTGGGTCAAGTCCGAGCTGGCTCTGTTCCTTTTAAGTGTATGTTCTCCCCTCTCCCAGCAGCAGCACCCTTGCCCCTGAGGGGAGCATTGTTGGAGCAAGAGGGGTCCATGCAGGCTCTTGGCTGGTTAAGAGGTGGGGGCTGTTATGGGCAGCTGCAGACAGAGGTCCAAACTCTCTCTCATGTTCCACCTGTGCAAGTGCCAGCAGTGGCTGCCCTCACCCTGCTCAGACACAGCCTCAGGCCTGAGTCTCCTTTGTTCCTCACAACTAATCACTTCCCCAAGCCTCCATTGCCCCTGCCCCATTGTGGATCTGCACTGAGGGACATGCAGCCCTGCATAGGCTCTCAGTGTGTATGGGACAGGGACTGTGCTATCAGAGATCAATATTACCCCTGATGAACTCCCTGTGTAAGCACCAGCAGTGGCTGTTCCCACCCCCCTCTGACACCTCCCGAGGTCCAAGTCACCTCTGCATCCCATGGCCGAGCTCTATCCACAGTTGTTGCAGCCCTCAGTCCAGTGTTGACCTGTGAGGTGAAGTAAGCAGGGCTGGACCGTTTGCTCGGCTCAGGCTGGGGCACATGCTGGGGCTGTCACAGGAAACCTTGCAGCCACTGAAGCACTCCTCAATCTGCCCTCTCCTCCCTGCCTTGAGGGCAAGCCAGTGCAGAGTCCAGGCTCCGCACAGCCCTCCTGTTAGTCCCAGCACCCCTCCAACATACCGAGGGGGCTCACCTTCCCTGAGTTTGACCCCAGAAATGTGGTGCCCGATATTTGGCTCAAACCATTCACTCCCCAGGGTGGATCTTCTGCTGTGTAATTTCCCTTTTCTTCTGAGTCTCCTCCTAGGGGCACAGGTCCTGACCTGATCACTTCTCTTACCTTCCTATTCCGTGTGGATCTTTCTTACAGCCTAGTTTGTACAGGAGTCTTTCTGCCAGTTTCCAGTTAGATTTCAGTGAGAATTGTTCTATTTTTGAGGTGAATTCCATGTCCTCCTACTCTGTCATCTTGATCAATCTCCTGAAATTTGTTCTGATGAAGTTCATTACTCATTTACTGAAAATTAACTTAGAGCCAAATTGTTCTTCGTCTTCCTGTCTCCTCCAATTCTTTTTGTCACAGGATTGAGGAAAACATTAACCTCCTATAGAGACATAAAGAAAGATAATTTAGGGAACAATATATTAAATTCCATTTAGTGTTCTTCCCCAAGTTCCATTAGAATCCTCACCTGTCTTGCGCCCTGATCCAGTGGTTGGTTGTAGGGTGAATTTCAATGTTCCCTCAAATGCTGGATTGTATTGTTTTCACTTCCTGGAACAATACAGACAGTCCTTGTTCATGTCCACAGTGCTTTCCTGTAAATCATGCCATATAGACATCTGTGGTAACACAGATCACTTTCCCTCATAAGATTAGCATCGTAACTGAGGGTCATAGTCCTAAATAAGAGACACAAAAACTTTCCAGGTAATTTGCCATAAAAATCAAGTTTCAACAATGAGATATATCTATAATATTTAAACAGTAAAAATCATACTCCACATCTCATAAAATGGGCATGGGGCTGCCATCTACATTGATTACACAGTGGGCAAATGTACCTATAGCACTTTTAAAAAAATCAAATTCAGCTATAATATATTTATCATAAATGAATCATCATTAATTTTCTGTTCCTTTTTAGAAAGTGTAGGATAAGTTGTGGTTGTTGGCCCAGATCTTTTTTAAAGAAATCCAAGGTATCAGCAAATGTGTCTCTACTTTTTTCTTTGTAAATATCCATATACAGTCATTGAAAATTACTCCACAGAGTAGAAGGAAGAGTTTAGTGAATGATTTTAAGGATGATTATAAGAAAAAAGATGACAATGACAATGGTGAGGACCTCCCTTGAAAGCATATTTTCCCTTTAACCTGTCCCAGTGTCTCAATTTATTCAAAGCTGCCTTTGTGGCTGTTTGGAGACAGACCAACACATTGCTACAAGGATCTTACATCATCTCTTTCCCTGATCTGTTGGCACTGCCAACATGATATTCTCTTTCTGCTCTGCATAAGAATATTTAGGTAGAGGAAAGCATGACGAATGGATTTGAGGGATGTCTTGATAGTAAATTCAGCAGAACTTGGATAAAGACAGGACATAGTAGAGTAAAAATGCCTTCAAACTCTTTACTACTCCTTCCATTAAGAGACTGCTTCTCTCCTTGAATCTCAATAGTCTTAATGCCTTGCTTGATCAATGTGGCAAAGGTGGCATTCTGAGACTCGTGAGGCTAGGTCATAAAAATCTTGCAACTTCTTCCTGGGCCTCTTGGAACAATCTTCTTTGTTACTCAGTGACTGTGCTGTGATGAAACCCAAGAAACCCTGCAGGGAGATCCACATGGAGAGGAACAAAGGCCCCCAACCAACAACCCAGCTAAGCTTCCAGTTGCCAGCCAGCAGTATCTCACTCAATGTAATTGAACCATCTTGAGCTATACGAGCCGACATCATGTGGAGCAGAGGAAAACTGACACTGCTGGGTCTTACCCAAATTGCAGATTTAGGAGCAATTAATAAAATAATAATAAATTATTGTTGTTTTATTAAATTTTTTACTGAAGTATAGTTGATTTACAATATTGTGTTAGTTTCATGTGTACAGAAAAGTGATTTAGTTATACATATATTTTTTTCCGATTCTTTTCTATTATAGGTTAGTTGAATATAATTCCCTGTGCTATACAGTAAATCCTTGTTGTTTATCTATTTTATGTATAGGGTTGTGTATCTGTTAAACCCATACTCCTAATTTATCCCTCCCCCACTCTTTCCCCTTTGGTAGCCATAAGTTATTTTCCACGTCTGTGAGTCTGTTTCTGTTTTGTAAATAAGTTCATTTGTATTAATTTTTAGATTTGACATATAAGTGATATCATATAATATTTGTCTTTCTCTGTCTGGCTTACTTCACTCAGTGTGATAATCTCTAGGTCAATTCATGTTGCTGCAAATGGCAATATTTCATTCTTTTTTCTGACCGAGTAATATTCCATTGTGTATATATACCACATCCTCTTTATCCACTCATCTGTTCATGGACACTTAGGTTGTTTCCATGTCTTGGCTATTGTAAAGAGTGCTGCTATGAACATTGGGTGCATGTATTTTTTCGAATTGGAGTTTTCGTCTTTTCTGGATATATGCCCAGGAATGATATTGCTGGATCATATGGTAACTCTATTTTTAGGTTTTTAAGGAACTTCCGTACAGTTCTCCATAGTGGCTATACCAATTTACATTCCCACCAACAGGGTTCCCTTTTCTCCACACCATCTCCAGCATTTATTATTTGTAAACTTTTTGATGATATCCAGTCTGACTGGTGTGAGATGATATCTCATTGTAGTTTTGATTTGCATTTCCCTAATAATTAGCAATGTAGAGGGTCTATACCTGTGCTTCTCGGCCATCTGTGTATCTTCTTTGGAGATATGTCTATTGAGGTCTTCTGCCCATTTTTGATTGGGTGGGTTGTTTTGTTTTTTAGTATTGAGTTGTGTGATTTGCTTGTATATTTTGGAAATTAACTCCTTGTCAGTCATATCATTTGCAAATATTTTCTCCCAGTCCATAGTTTATCTTTTCATTTTGTTTATTGTTTCCTTTGCTATGAAAAAGCTTTTAAGTTAGATTAGGGTCCATTTGTTTATTTCTGCTTTTATTTCTTTTGCCTTGTGAGACTGATCTGAGAAAATATTGCTACAATTTATATCAGAGAATATTTTGCCTATGTTCTCTTCTAGGAGTTTTATGGTGTTTTGTCTTATATTTAAGCCTTAAGCCACTTGGAGTTTATTTTTGTATATGGTGTGAGGCGGTGTTCTAACTTCATTAATTTACGTGAGGCCATCCAGCTTTCCCAACACCACTTGCTGAAGAGCTTGTCTTTTCTCCATTGTATATTCCTGTCTACTTTGTCAAAGATTAATTGAGCATAGGTGTGTAGGTTTATTTCTGGGCTCTCTATTGTGTTCCATTTATCTATATGTCTGTTTTTGTGTCAGTACCTTGCTGTTTTGATTGCTGTACCTTTGTCATATTGTCTGAAGTCTGAGAGGATTATGCCTCCAGCTTTGTTCTTTATCCTCTGGATTGCTTTAGCAATTCTGGGTCTTTTGTGGTTCCATATAAATTTGAGGATTATTTGTTCTAGTTCTATGAAAAATGTAATGGGTATTTTGATAGGGATCACATAAAATTATCAATTGCTTTGGGTAGTATGGCCATTTTAACAATATTAATTCTTCCAATCCAAGAGAATGGGACATCTTTCCATCTCTTTGAATCAATGATTGTTGTTGTTTTAAGCTAACAAGTTTTGGGGCAGTTTTTTATACAGAAATAGATAACTGGAAAGAGAAAAGAGGCAACAAAGGTAAACAAATTTAATGTTTCAGGCCTAGATTAAACAAGAAGTTAATACATTATCCAGGAGAGAAAGCAAAGGAAAGTTGTAAAGATAGAATATTTGATTGTCATAGTGTGGAAAAACTTGGGTGTATGAATGGTATTGCTAGAGACCAGTAAAAATTATAATTTGAATTTAATCTTGTTTACATTTATTAGCCATGGTATCATATCTACCTCTATAAAATCCAGTTAAATCTAGAGTGAACTACAATTTTATTTAAAAATGTACAGAGCAAGAAGTGGAAGTTTTAAGAAAAAAATGATGGACTATTGTTAAGTAATTTGACTGGATAGTATATAATAATTACCTTTAATAGGATATGAATTGTGCAAATAGTGAATCAGATCAATATTGGTCTTCATTTATTCCCAGGAAGGAAATTATCTTAAAATCCATGAAACAGCGACATTCAAAACTACTTTGACTTTCTCTCTGCGTCTGGCAGGTTTCAGGGGACTTCCAGATTTTGTACATCTAATCAGTGAATTGCAGAGGTCATTTCTTTTTAATATTTATTTATTTATTTTTGGCTGTGTTGGGTCTTAGTTGCAGCACACGGGATCTTTCGTTGCAGTGCATGGGCTCTTCATTGCGGCACATGGGCTTCTCTCTCATAGTGGCGTGTGGGCTCCAGAGTGCATGGGCTCTGTAGTTGCAGCACTCGGGTGCTCTAGTTATGGTGCTTGGGCTCAGTAGTCGTGGCACGTGGACTTAGTTGCCCCACGGCATATGGGATCTTAGTTCCCTGACCAGGGATTGAACCCATGTCCCCTGCATTGGAAGGCAGATTCTTAACCACTGGACCACCAGGGAAGTCCCCCAGAGGTCATTTTTATGAGAATGTGTGATTCTAAAAATAAGTCTCAAGAGAATTATTATATTTCAGAGAAATCAATATATATAATCTATAAAGAATTATTTATCTATTAAAAGGTATTGGCTAGAATTATGCCTATATGTAGATTGCATTTAAATGCTCTATTTGATCATACAATGTAGCATATGTAGGCCTCTTTTTTCTCTAAAAGTAGGTAAACTCCTAAGCACATAATTTTTTTAACATATTTATTGGAGTATAATTGCTTTATAATGGTGTGTTAGTTTCTGCTTTATAAAAAAGTGAATCAGCTATACATACACTTATATCTCCATGTCTCCTCCCTCTTGTGTCTCCCTCCCACCCTCCCTATCCCATCCCTCTACGTGGACACAAAGCACTGAGCTGATCTCCCTGTGCTATGCAGCTGCTTCCTACTAGCCATCTCTTACATTTGGTAGCATATATAAGTCCATGCCACTCTCTCACTTCGTCCCAGCTTACCCTTCCCCCTCCCTGTTTCCTCAAGTCCATTGTCTACATCTGTGTCTTTATTCCTGTCCTGCCCCTAGGTTCTTCATAACCATATATTTTTTTCAAATTCCATATATATGTGTTAGCACACAGTATTTGGTTTTCTCTTTCTGACTTACTTCACTCTGTATGACAGACTCTAGGTCCATCCACCTCACTACAAATAACTCAACTTCATTTCTTTTTATGGCTGAGTAATATTCCATTGTATATATGTGCCACATCTTCTTTATCCATTCATCTGTTGATGGACACTTAGGTTGCTTCCATGTCCTGGCTATTGTAAATAGAGCTGCAATGAACATTGTGGTACATGACTCTTTTTGAATTATGGTTTTCTCAGGGTATATGCCCAGTAGTGGGATTGCTGGGTCGTATGGTAGTTCTATTTTTAGATTTTAAGGAACCTCCATACTGTTCTCCATAGTGGCTGTATCAATTTACATTCCCACCAACAGCTAAGCACATAATTTATCACTTTAATCCATAACTTTGGAGATGAACTATTGCTGGAAAAGCATGAGCCTAATGGTTGGGTAGAAGTACAACTTTCACCCTTACTTTTAGCTCATACTGTTAAATAATTTTGGAAAATAACTTCTATTGACTCATTCCTTTTACACTCTATCCATTTTGTTAAGGAGGATTATGGCAACTATTCATGCATCAAAAAGTTTTGAAGACATAACTCATAGCATCTCTTTAGTGAATCAAGAGTCAGTGTATTTTTACAGCACTTAACTTTTCATAGAATGACTTTCACCTTTTTCTGAAATGGTCAAGATAGAAAAAATACTGGAATCTCTTATCTTCTATGCAATCAACTGTAAATATTCTTTGTATGCACGGTGCCTGGCACATCGTAAGAAAGAAAGGAGAAATGAAGGGAGAGAGGCAGGGAGGTCTCCCTTGGAAACCTGCTTTTGTATCACATTAAGAATTAACCTGAGACTGTTCTGCTCAGTCTTTGACTGTGATTTACAAAACGCAAATATACGCTTGTATCTGTAGGATAATATGTCGTAGACTGGGGAGATGTCATTCCAACAGGGGAAACATTGTTTGAAATACTAAGCATGTCTCTTCTCTCACTACCATTAATGATACCTGGGTCAACCACAGAGACCTCATGGCATGACTTTTATTAGGGCCATGTCCTATTAGCCATGCCCAAAATCTAAACCTTGCTAGGTCCCACTGCTGAAGATATGACAGAAAAAGGAACATAATTTACCATTCTGCAACAGTGCTGAACATAGAACTGGGTAGAGTTTGGCTTTAACTTACTAAGCTATACAGGTTTGGTTTATATATAGCATATATATATATATATATATATATATATATATATATATATATATTCTGTGCTATATAATATCAGAACAGCTATTATCAGGAGTGGTTATAATAAGCATCATAATAACTACCACTTAGTGAGTGACCACAAATCGGGGCACTTGGCTAAGCTTTTTTTTATTATTGTGCTTAATTAATTACAACAACCCTGCGTGGTAGTGTTGTTCTGCCTATTTTGAGGACAGGGAAGTAGAGCTTAAATAACTTTGTAAGGAGTGGATCCAGTTATTTCAACCCCATCAGTCACCAAACCTCCTTCTCATTCCACAATTCCCACACATATTCAAAACCACTATATTCATTGAAACGTTTTTGAGTGGCCACTGCCATAAATGGTATTTGGTGTAGAGTACATGTGAGTTCCCAAATTTATTTAGAGAAAACTGCCATTAAAGATTTTCTGTGGAAGTCCAAGCCCTAGAACTTATTTCTTCTTTCTTTATCAAAGTCAGTTTCATGGATTTATAATTTATGTAAGACTATTCAAGTTGCCTGAATTTTAGGACTCTAAGAGCAAATGTTGGATCTCAGAATTTCAGGACAGGATTGATTAATTCATTCCACACTGACTGTGTAAGCACTGAGTTTGACACTGAGTATACAGAAGTAATGACGTGCAGATAGCCTTGACCTTGATGAGCCCACCGTGATACCTTTCCTTTAAAGTCCAATGAAACAAATTGCAGTAATGTTATGAGGGTGGGGAAAATGTATTAAAGAGAACAAATGACACTAATCATTTAGAGGCCCCTGAATTGCTAGGTCTGGAAATTGTTGAACTGCTAAATTCAACACCAGATTGTCTTGGGGCAGGTAAAAATATTGATCTGTCCCAGGACTGGCACTTAGGCTCCCTCTTTCAAAATAAATGTCAGAATATCATTCTATTATGAATTCCCAGACAGAAATGGAAGCTCACTGATGCACTTTAAATTCCATCAAAGGATTAAAAAGGAGAAGAAATATAAGAGAAGCTTTGGACATGGTTGGGTACCCTTAGATATTGTTAATACATCCTAATTCTGCTTGCAAACACTCTTTATATTGAATAACAAGAAGAAATTAAGATGTGGTATAGTGAAGCATGCTTTGCCAGAAGCTGTTTAATCCATAACCTATGACATGGACTTTCTTATCTAATACTTCTTTTTGAAACCTTTCTCCGCTATACCCCTGTATAACTGTAAATACATCATCCTATTTATTCCTCCTGCTCTATGCTTCCAACTCACGTCTCCTTCAAGTTAAGGAAATAAGCTACCCCTAGAGTAAAAATTTTACTGACAACTCCAAAGTGAAAACAGTTCTAATGGGAAATACCTTGGTACCATTGCAGGGGGCTACCAGCGCGGCTGTTTCTAGCAATCAGTTAGGAATTGGCAGATGTTAAAGTGACATATGTTAGGAAATAGCTTTCAGAGACTCATGTTTCCAAACGTATAAAAGAAAAACAGATGACACCACCTTTTTTTGGCTTAAACTGGATAACTAGAAAATCACACCGGATGTGTTAAGATGTTTCCCTTTAGAAATATTTTCTCTTTGCTGAGAAAGAATGAGCAAAAGCAGAAGTGACATATGTGGTCCTCAAAGTGTGCTTTGGTCTTCTTTTATAAATTTAAATTTCTATTGTGATTAAAGTATTTGACCAAAAATAATGGGGCAAAAAAACAATGAATTCAATATTTTTGTAATTGGTATAGATTTTATAAACTGATGAATTATTCAGTTCTTCATAAGGATTAGTTAGTGGGAGATCTAAATAGAATCCTAAGGGAAAACACATCATGGAGAAGCCTGAAATATGAAAAACAATTGAATGAGATAACTTATTCTATTCAATAAGAATTAAAATGTTAATCTCACTTTCCTGACATTTTTATCTTAAATGATTCATTCTGGCATAGGTAAGGTATTAACACAGAAAAACATACTTAGGTTGTTGGCATTTTCACTGTACAGATTACAATTTGACAAAGACATTTATTGGTTTTGCCTGTTTTGTCATTGCTCTCCTTCAGGTGACAGCACGTCTAATATATATTTGAGGAGCCATCCCTTTTCCACACTCTATGTAGCTGTTCTCCACACCTGGGCGGGCTGGTCTCCAGGGGTGAGTAGTAATCTGAGATTGGCCAATCAGTGGATTCTAATCTCATAGCTGCAATGATTGACTCAGTGTTTGGCACATGGCTCAATTTAGGCCAGTAAGACACATCCATGGAACTCTTGGTAAGGTTATGAAAAAATGGACTTCTCTTCCTATTGGAATTCAGCTTGTTGGATATAATCCTTGAGCTCCTAGAAGACATTTTGCCACCATGAAATAAGGGTCTATTCAAGAATTAAGCCAACACAGAGGAAAGCAAGGGGATGGGGGAGGAGTAGACAGGGGAAAGGAAGAGCGAGAAAGAGGAAGACAGAATGAAAGAGAGAGAGAGAGAGACTGAGTCCTGATGGTACCTTTTTAGCCTGTGCATCTAACCTATTCTTGAACTTCTCAATTAGTTAAGCTAATTCCCCCTCTTTGCTTAAGACCAGTTTGCACTGAAT
Source organism: Phocoena phocoena (assembly GCF_963924675.1). Taxonomy (NCBI): domain Eukaryota; kingdom Metazoa; phylum Chordata; class Mammalia; order Artiodactyla; family Phocoenidae; genus Phocoena; species Phocoena phocoena. The sequence goes on along the minus strand of NC_089221.1, from coordinate 89,949,197 downwards.
TTCTTTCATTTGACATCAAGAGAGCATGAAGCTACATGAGAAATCACTTTAGACTGGGGGAATTAGGGATGTTCCATGGAGGAAGTAGTACTGGCAGGATCTTGAAGGAAGCTAGGCTGGAGTAAGCAGAGATGGAGAGAAGGGCATTGCTGAGGGCAGCTGCATGATCCAAGGCATTGGGGTCGATCTGAGAAGGGAAGTTGCTACAGGGTAATAATCTCAGGATCCATGAAGGACTCCACGTCGGCTCTTAGTCCCAGTTACCCCATCTAGACCCCAAACATCCTTGTTGACAGCACAGTATTCCATGAGGTGGGATGTACTCTTCTAAAGAGAACGGATGTGCTTTCATGTGAGGAGACACACTGCCTGGAGCCTGCATGAACAGACACTGTGTACAGTAGTAATGGAGACATAAGCAGAGGGACCAGCCTGCGAAGCTGGGAACCCTACATCTGTGGTCTGAAAAATCCTGGCCCAACCAGCATGGGACCTTCAGGACTTCCCTATAAATATATTGGTTGCTCAGGGAGAACTGTGGAAGTTTAGATTGGCTGGAAAAAGGTCACCACTGAGGATGGTGGCTTTATAACATTTTTGAGCAGAGTAAGAAAGATATGTTATATCAGAGCACATATACAAATAAACCAAACAAAAGTTTACACAATAGGACTTACTTTCACTACTGGTTATGAACCCTGAAATTTTCTATTCTATTTCATTCTACACTCTATTTCTTTCCTTCTTTTTCTGAATGCTAGTTGAACACACTAAAGTGATTTCATGGCCCACTTTCAAACTAGCAGTTATAAAAACGCTGACCTAAAAGAGCTGTTGGGAAGTACCAGCAGATGTCACTGTAGGTGACCACACCAATGTAACAGCTGCAGCAGGTGACCATGGCAACGGCAGCTCCCTGCCAAAACAGCATCCAATTTAGTGCGTTTATTGTCATTTATTTTTTTAAAGGCCATGTAGTAATAAGGTTCTACATTCCAAAAATGTAAAAGAACACACAAGGAAAACTCTCCTTCCCATTCCTGCCTCTCAGCCCTCCTCAAGGGCAATCAATGTTACTAGTTTCTTCTGTCATCTTCCAAAGATATCTTCTGCATATATAAGCATAAACATACATTCTTTTTCCCCTTATTTTACGTGAATAATAGCATAATTCAGGGCTTTCCTGGTGGCACAGTGGTTAAGAACCCACCTGCCAATGCAGGGGACACGGGTTCCAGCCCTGGTCCGGGAAGATTCCACATGCCGTGGAGCAACTAAGCCTGTGCTCCACAACTACTGAGCCTGCACTATAGAGCCCACGAACCACAACTACTGAGCCAGTGTGCCACAACTACTGAAGCCTGCATGCCTAGAACCCATGCTCCCCAGCAAGAGAAGCCACTGCAATGAGAAGTCCGCATACCACAACAAAGAGTAGCCCCCGCTCGCTGCAACTAGAGAAAGCCCACGTGCAGCAATGAAGACCCAATGCAGCCAAAAATAAAATTAATTAATTAATTTAAAAAAATAGCTCTTAAAAAAAAAGAATAGCATAATTACAACATTGTTCTGTACCTTTCTTATCACCCCCTTAGCATATCTTACTGATTATTCCACGAGTACAAACACAGAAGGCATCCCCATTCTGTTTATGGCTGCATAGTATTTCACTGTACCTTGTGCCATTATTTATTGAACCTGACACCTACTGACTACATGTTTAGGTTGTTTCCAATATTTTGCTCTTGCAGACACTGATGTACTGAATAATTTTCTGGCTCATCATTTTCCCCATATGAGAATATTGATGCCAACATCCTTAGAAGTGGAATTCCTGAGTAAAAGGGAATATATATTTGTAATTCTGATAGATATTGTCAAATTGCCTTCCAGAAACTACTTTTCTAGTTTGTACTAGTTTTATACTTGCATGTTCTTAAAAATAGTTTTATTTAAGTTTCCCAGTGTTTGCCAATGATTTGGTGAAAAATGATATCTCAATATGGTTTTAATTTACATTTCTTTTATTATGAAAATGACTCATCATTTTTTCTATACACTTAAGAGCCAAGGGTATGTTTCCTATTACTCTTTTTTCACTTCCTTTACATCCACTTTGAAGAGCAACCATCAGCTGACAAGTAAAGCAAGCACTAGTACTTGGCTTAGCTTGTCTAAATAGCAAGTAACTGTGTATTTATTGAGCAAATACTATATCCTTGAGAGCATTGTGCAAAGTACTATGGAGTAGAAAAAAATGTATCCTAGTTATCATTAATCTGTGTGGAGACAACTTAATTATTTCAGCTGCTTTCATAGCTGATACACCCTCAAAGGCCAGACAACCCCTAGTCCAATATCAACCACAGGATCAGATGAAATAATCTGCAATCTAAATCCTAAACATACTACACTAGGTGGTGGTGATTCAAAGATGAATAAGACAGAGTTTTGAGGGGAAAAAATAAACAAAATATAGCAACCAAATTAAAGCTATCTGTATTGAAAGTTGTTCCTGGTACAAGAGGATAAAGTTGGGAGTGGCCAGTTCTGCTAGGGTGACAAAGTTCACTGAAGGAGTTCTTGCAGATAAGCCCTCAGAGCCCTTTCTTGAGAGGTCTGCTTGGTTACAAAACCCTTTCCACCTCACCATCCTTGCTTGCTTGAGTTCTCATAACTTATCTGATTTTCTCAACAGCTGAATGCTAGCTTTGTTCATTCCTTCAAATTACTTGTCCCATTTGCTTTACATTGGTCACTTATCATCCTTCTAAGTTGTAACTATCTGAAGGCAAGGATTAGGTCTTACTTATACCCAAGCCTGTGCAACATAGGCATTCAGTAGATACTCTTGAATGGGTGAAAGGAAGGGTGAGTGGATGAGTACATTCCTTCCAAAAGGTCCTGTCTGGTGACAATTACCCTACTCACCACATTATTGATCAGCCAAAGCCATTCTTTGCAGGTGCAACACTCTGCAGATGTCAAAGCCAGCCCTGACCCCTGCTCAGAAGCCACTGAGGGACCTGTCTCTTTAAGGGTGTCAATTATGGAACAACCCCTGATTATGGAATATTATCAGGACCCTAGATTACCAAATGGCTGTATCTGGGTCAAGGAGGTGTTACAGTTTTTATAATATCTCAAAGAGTTATTTAATTCATAATTTTGGAAAAGACAGGTAAATAATAAAAATGTTTACTGAACTGCCAGCTTAGGTATATGGTTATGTATATATCCCAAATGTTCCCTAGGATTTGTTTATGAAAATAATGAATATGTCTACTATAGGTACAGTCTTATTAACTAGTAATCTAATTTTACCTGGGAGTTACATGCATATAATTACATATACATATATAAATTAAAAGAAATAAACCACTAGAACATTTCCTATAGGTGCCTGATCTTCAAAGGGACCACAACCTTGGACCACCAGCTAGAAGGCCCATGACTAGTTCTTTGAGCCTTAAGTTTAAGGACGCCTCCAGATGTCTCCCAAATTTCTCTTATCATGCTGCCCATCTTGATTCCAATGGCTATGCTGGCCATGGGAAGCCTTAACCCAATTTGGTCCCCTGAATGGTACTTGCCACACAGTGATCCATGGCTGGCTCTCTCTGGGCTCCTCTGACCATTGGGTTTAATGATTTCTGTGGCTTATATTTTAGTACATTGCAAAAATATGTCTTCTGTCCATGTTTTGCGGCTAGGAGGAATAGCTTACAGAAGAAGTTACTTTCTCAGAGTTCTTTTCCTCTTCCCTATAAAAATTGCTTTTAGTTCCCCTGTCCACAGTTATGACTTGGTAACTAAGGCTGCTGGCAGGAATTAACAAACAAAAATCTTTATCTTTTGGCTATTTCTGAGTCAATGGGAGCTCAAAGCTCAAAATGTGCTTTTCCCCTTGTTTCTCAAGTTAGATTTTGCCATCAGTGTTGTTAATAGCAATGTGAGATAAGAAATCTCTTTTGTGGAAATTTTTTAAAGCTTAATTTTCTTGCTTCTCTGTTTATCTATTTATTTATTTATTATTTTGGCTAAAGTAAGTTTGCCTCACTTCCAAAAGTAAAGTTACTTTTCAGGGTTTTACCTGTTACTTATTTGAGACTATAAAGGGTCCAGAAGCCACACTGAAACTCATAAATATTGTAACAATGCCCAGACCTGCCAGGCCAGCTGCTGTATATAACCCTTATGGTGTACCCAGTAGGTCAACCCACAGACCTCACATGACAGCTATATGGTCCATTCCAAGTGCCCCGTGAGGCAAGGAAGAGTACAGGTATGTTAGATATATGACCATTGATTCTCTTTTGTACCCAGGATGTCTTCACATTAATAAAGCAAACCAACAGCAAAAATCTCAGCCTTCTCTGACTGTACTTTAAAGTTTGGAAGAGAAACTTTTGTTTTAAAAAATTCATTCTGGTGAAATTCAAAATAGCCTGAAACTATAAAATTTGGGGAAATTTGGGTTCTTATTTTAGGTTAAAAATGCTCCCAAATGAGAGAGAATTTTAAGTTATGAAAATACCTCATTTATCTCTGTGATGTTTATAGAGTATTTTTATTAGATATAATTTCATTTTTGTTAATGTAGGTCCTCAACTCCATCAAATGCTTAATGCAGTAAAACTTTTAAGTTTTATTATCAGAGGCATGCAAACCATTTTTTTGGGGGGTGCGGGCGCGGTACGCGGACCTCTCACTGTTGTGGCCTCTCGCGTTGCGGAGCACAGGCTCCTGACGCGCAGGCTCAGCAGCCACGGCTCACGGGCGCAGCTACTGTGTGGCATGTGGGATCTTCCCGGACCAGGGCACGAACCCATGTCCCCTGCATTGGCAGGCGGACTCTCAACTGCACCACCAGGGAAGCCCCAAACCATTTTTGATGGTAATATTTTTAAAAGCTACACAAAAGTCACGGCTGGAGACTCTCTCTCTGCTTGGCAATACTAAAAACTGATATATTCTTACATCTGCAGTCCCTTCTTATTTGCAATATCCAATTAAAATAAAACAAATTATGACATTAAATCTTGAAAGCAATAACACAGCAGGGATGTTCACAAATCCCATGACTGGATGGTCAATTGTATTTGAGTACATGGTTGGTTGAAACATTTCCATCATAAACAGAAGGCATCAGAAATGAGTAACAGCTCTACTTTGGTTTCAGTCATAGAGGTTCTCCTTTTCCAAGAATATCTGGTACTAGAAAAAGTACTTTCAAAGGGTTTACACTTAAAACTGTGGCAAAGGCAATGCTTTGTGTTCACCTAGTCTATTTCATTTTCTCTTCCTGAACACAAGGAAAAATAGTATGTTACAACTTTCCTTATGGTTGGTTGTGGCCATGTGGCTAATTCTGGCCACCAGCCTGAAAGTGGAGTGGAAGGTGCCTCTACCACAGCAATGACGGCCACCTGTTGAGATGGCAAGCCCACAAGATGGGAGCTGCCTGAATCCTTGAGTCACTACATGGTGGACAGTATCATTCTTACATTAGCATTTTATGAACAGGAAATAAACCTTTGTTGTGTTGAGTCATAGAGATTTCAGGATTCGTTTACTACTGCAAGATAGCCTAGCCTGTCCTAAGTGTCCTAGTCAGAAAAACAAATTTTCAATATAAATGGTAGAAAAATTATTTGATTTGGACTTTAACTTAAAAAGAAAAATTATGGAAATCAGTTTATTTTCTCTTATGGCTAATAAAATTTAGATTATAATGTTATAATTGTGCTTAAAATGGAGAATGAATCAAATGTTAGGCTTTTGACATTTTTTCCCCTTAAGGACTCATATATGCCTAGTAGACTTCAAAAGACTACTCTAAGGTTGGAGTATGTCCCTTTATCACCCTTTGGGACTATATAATATAATACATAACCTAAGGATTTCTCTTAGGTAAAAGTGTGAAATTTAACCATTGGAAGGAAGTCTTATTTTTAAAAAGTTAAAAACTGTTAACTTCTTGGAAAATTCTTTTGGAAGTTTTAGAAAAGTTGTTTTATAAACAAGTATTTTACATACTTCTTAAAAAGAATAGATACTGTCATTTTTACTGAACTTCAGGGAATTTCCTAACTCTAGATTTTAATTAAAAAATAAAAATAAATTGGAATTTATTTTGGGCAGCTCAGCTAAAATCAGTGAAAAACAATCTCTTGTTTAGCTACAAATAAGCCCAGAAAGGAGGGTCTGACAGGTTAGATGTCATCCCAAGACCCCACACAGGGGGTTTGATACAGAAAGAGAAAGTGACTGCAGCAAATGGCATAGAAACGTTTTGAAAGCTTGAATACACAGAAATTATAATATGTAACCAGTGCGTTAAAAATGTGTCCATATAGGCAGCACTAAGAACCCATAATGTTAGAATATACCACATATAAAACAAGAAAAAAAATCCTTAGCCTATCTGATGGGATATTTTGGACACAAATACTTTGACAAATATTCCTTGGAAAATAGAATAATTCTATTATTTTCATTATTTCATTTTCCCAAAGGAAAGTTGCGTTTTTAACATTCTTCATTCTTGTATAAACTCCACGATGAACAAAAAAATTTGATACCTCATTAGGTATACATAAATCTTGTATTTCAGGTGCATTTCATTTACTTTAAAATAAAAGGATTCCAGAAGCTTTGTGAAATCAAGAAAATGCCTTATACAATTGGAAAACATCCTCTGTTTTCCAATTCAGTATAATAAACAAAGGAAAAAATTATTTTCACAAGAATTTATTGTACAAATTTCATGCAAGTGTTGATTAGATCATTTGACCCATTAAACTCAATTTTAATTTCATATAAAAATTTTAGAAGTTTGTATATTTTGTTAATTTGATATGAACATTAATGAGTTAGTTAGTCTAATTAATGTTAATTTACTGAATATGTGTTACATTAACATAATTCTAATTTAACTTACTGAATATGTATTACATATTCTGATTTAATTTACTGAATATGTATTACATTAACATAATTCAAAACTCAATAACTTTAGAAGGTATGCAAAATGTAAAAGTCAACCTTCCATCCATATATCTTATCTGCCCAGAGCCTACTCTCCTCTGTAGGTAACCACTGTTCTTAGATTTTTATGAATCATTCCAGTGTACTCTATGTGCATTGAAGGAGATACAAATATAAACCAATGATTGTTTTCACTTCTTAGCTTACTTGTTTTCTCTGCAGCAGTGAACAAGGCTCACTATGCTCTATGTCTGGAAACAGTGGTTCCTTGGCTTCTCTCCTGGTTTTTCTTGTATCTCTCTAGCTGTTCCTTTTCCTTCTCCCTTGCAGGCACGGCTTCCTTTGTATGTCCATTTACAAACCGATTCTTCTTTTTTCACATGACGTTTTCTTCCCCAGTGAAGATCATCTATTCCCATCAGGGAGTAAATAAAGGTATTGGCATCAAAGTAATTTGTGGACTAAGAAAGTCTTTTCAGAAGAGATTAGTCTGCAGGAGAAGGAGGAGTTAGCTAGAAAAGGAAAAGGGTAAAAGGATATTTCTAGATGGAGGGAAGAGTATAAATATCTAGAAAGACATATAGATAAAAGAGAGACAAAATTTGCAAGTGTAACTTAATAAATATTTGCTCTGAATATTGAATGAATATTATAAAAGGATTTTTTACCAGAAAAAAAGTAATTATTTTGCTAAATCAGCCCTGCAAATTATACAACCTGAATGAAATTAAACTAAACCTATAAGAACTGATCTGTGAGTAATTTGAATGAATAAAAGTGAAACTATAGAATCCTCTAACTAGTAAACTAATGTCTCAATCTGCTGGTAATTGTCAACATAGCACTCTGCTTTAGGTCATCTTGATGTATGGGAAGCTCGTCTGGACAGCTTTGCAGACTGACAGTCTGTGAACCTCTCTCCAGATGCTATAAAAGATTTTGCAGCAAAACCTTAAAGTATACTTCACCACAGGGTGGAAGACCTTCATTTTTAGTTGTACCACTTTTTAAGTCTGTCAACCATAACGACATGTCAAAATCCAGTTGCTTTCAAATGTAATAGCCCAATGACACATTGAGTGGTGTATATCCCCTTTGTGGATACAGTTTTTAAAATAAACATTTTCATTTTCTTAGACTTCTCATTCTCTCAGCGGAGAGAATAGAATAGTCTCTCAAAGTTACAAATTCATATCCAAAAGCCGGAATGAAAGGATGCCACTCTCAGCCTCTCTGCCTCTGTGAGGACAGTATTTTGACTATGTAGGTCATGGGATTTTTGCCTTTAACAGAATACTTCCTGTTGTTTAATCTTTATGGTTTTTTGAACTGATTGTTTCCATGTCTGTAAGATTCCTATAGTTGCATCAACAATGACTAAGAGCTTGAGGAGCAGTTCCCTGTGCAGAGTCAGAACTTCAACCGAGTCCTGTTGTTCCATTTCTCTGGACCGCATCGTTCTCATCTGTGCTAATGTCACATCACAGAACTGTTAAGAGAATCATATAAAATAAAATTGCTTCTTTACATTGTAGAATGCTATCATAGAGTTATTGTAGAAATCTCCTAAACTTACAGGAATTACCTCCTGTTTGGGTTAAATTTCTTTTTATTGCAATGAGAAAGAATTAACAGGATATCAACAGATAGAGCACTTCATACTCCCTTCATTCCCTATGAATTCCCAATTAATAGTTCCTCCTAGTTCTTTGTCTAATGGTGAGAATCTTGTCTGAACTGTCCTGAGCCCCAGAGCTGAGGTCTCTTAGGTGGCAACTGGGGAGTATATGACAGAAAATGTTTTTTCATAGTTCTAAATCCAAGTCTCTATCGCGGCAGGGTGCTCCCCACATAAAGAAGGGTATATTCTGACCCTTTTTATTATTTTCCACAAGGTAAAACTGTGACTTCAATGAGAAATTCAATTATAGATTCATTGCAGGAGTTGCACAGATATTACCCACATACTCACACTCCAGATATACAGCCTCTTTTTCAGAAAGGGCCCTGTGACCCTGGGATACTTTGCTGAAAAACAATGGTCATGAGCTAATAATTCCATGTTCCCATAAGAAAAAAAAATCATCGCATAGAAACACCAGAGGTCTCAAGCCCATTTGGGAATTTTTAGGAAGCTCTCTCATAACAAGTAGTATAGCACGGTTGCACAAGAACTGCCCCAAAGTAAGTAGAGGTGGATTCTAGTCTGGTCATCCTACTCTGTATTATGTAACTCTGACAAGTCACAACTGTTGCAGTGTATGTTTCTTTGCCAGCAAAACAAGTCCATATGATCTCCAAGACCCCTTACAACTCCAACATGCCATGATTTTTCTCATTAGAGCTGTCTTTAAATACACAAATGCTGATGTCATGCATTGGAGGGGAGAACAAAACAGAGTTTGACATTGAAATTATTGCCCTTGGTCATCCATACCTAAAAACTTAAGGTCTGAATAAGCGTACTTTATAACTTTAGCATACCTCAATGGTCATAATTGTAGAAAGGTAAATAAACAGTCTCATAAAAGCAGTAAGTTATAAAGAATCTGTTTTATGGAACAAGATTAAATTTTTTCCAAAGGAAAAACTAAAAAAAAAAAAAAACCAGAGTTTGAATCTCTGTCTGTTTCAATGACTTAAAAAGTTACAGTTTTTAATCAGAAAGGCAAAATTTTTAGTGGTGATAATGAAGGACCAATAATGATTTTCTCTTCTTCATGCAAACGTAGAAGGATGTTATCTGCATAGAGGCTAATTTTGTACACCACTGAACCAGAACAGATCCAATGACTAGGCCTGAACATCTATCTCAGTAAGATTGCAAAGGGCATTGATGAGAGAGGAGGTGAGAGGAGATTAGGTCTCTGTATCAAATAAATTATCTATTTGCATCTAAAAGCCACAGTGTCTATTCAAATGCCATGTTTTTGAAAGGGACAAATATTCCTTGGCTAGTTCAAAAGCTATGAAGCCATTTTGGGGTTTCTATTCAATAGAATAAAAGGGAAGAACCAAGAATTCTAAGTTCAGTTCAGGATTGAAATACTCCTAAGTGTCAGCATGCTGCTAAATATATGCTACATGCATAATTTCCCAGACATCACTGACTATGTCTCTCAGTTTACTGATAACTTTGAAAAATTAATTTAATTCAGTATCAAAAGTTGTCAACATATTATTTTAAAGTAGTGACATCAGGGTTTAAGTATAGGGGAAGTCATCTTAGAAAGGTTGAACTTAACAAAAAAGCCTTGATTTTCTCCATACAAAGATGATCTTAATAAATTCAGATAAAAAAATTTTTTAATTAAAATCACCTGCAAGCCCACCAGTCCATTAATATTATCATGTTTTTTCCTTTGTATTTTTTCATATATAGGTGGGGTTGCACTTTTTTTTAACAAAAATGGGACCATGGTGCACGTACTGCTTTTTAATTTGCTTTTCTCACCAACCCTCCATATTGGACGTCTTCATAAATCCCTGAATTTTCATGTATAAACAGTTTCAAACTGGCACTTTGAAGAGACCTAGAGCTTCCTCTGAGATTCCTGAGGTGTTTTCAGGGTTTGGACTGTGGCTGAGTGGACAGGGTGCCTCCCCACCCCCACCCCATCCCAAATCCAACATTCATCAATAGGAGATTTGTTTTTAAACATGCTTTACTTAAAAAAAAAAAAAAACATCTCTTTAAAGGGCTCTGCTGCTAAAAAGAAAAATTAAAAATCACTGCTCTATATAAATTTTAATGTCTGTAATTTTGGGCATATACATATATATGTATATCATATTCTGATGAATAGATCCCTTTTGACATAGTAGGTAAGAGTCACACTTCCTAGGTTTGAATCCCAACTCTGTCACTGACCAGCTGTGTCACTATAGTGGTCTTAAAATACCCACAAATTCTTCGACACTCCTGCCATAAGTATAGTTATAGATAGATATTAATCAAGAACCTGTATTAATCAGAATACATTCAACTTCAATGACAAATAATCCAACCCAAAATGATCTCTGCAAAAAGAAAAATAAAAGAATTTATTTATTGGCTTACATAGCTATTCATATTAGCTTCAGGCAAGGCTGGATCCAGGTACTCATCAAATCTCAGTCTGTTTCTAACTCTTGATCATTCAGTCATCCTCTCTTTTATCCTAACTTTATTTTCAAATTTATTTTCTTGTCAGGGCCCCTGAAATTTCTAGGTTTATATCTACCAGTTTTACATTATAGTCAGAGTTCTTACTTGTAACCACAGACTCTGAGTCTGAAGATTAAACAGAAAGTGAGTTTATTAAATGACTACTTCGTAGGCTACAGAATGGTAAAGGCTAAAGAACCATGCCGGCAACCAAGCTTCCAACAAGAATGGTCTAAAGAAACTACCATGATGCTGCCACTGACACCACCAAGGCTGGGTGCTTTGTTTACACTGGTGCCAAAAGTTCAAATGCTGATGGTAGTAAGGCCACTGCCAGTCCAGAACTCAACCGTGCAACCACTGCCACCCTCAAAAGCCATACATCTTAGTCATTATCCTCGCCAGTCACATAGGGCCCCAGCTTCCTTCCTTGAGTTGTTGACTTCCCAATGAAAGTTTCACATGACAGAGTGATTGAGGGAGGCATATAGGTCATACGCCTGTTTCCTCACTGCTAAAGAGACTGGATTTTCAGTGTTCTACCTTGATGAGGCAGACCTCATAAAGTAGAAATTCTGTGAAACTTGGGCATTTGTTCAAAAATGCTGGGCCAAAAACACGATGAATATCCAGAAGAACAGCTCCAGGGTAGAGTGACTGTGCAGGAGTTACTGGCTTAAATACAGAACCAATTGCTCTATTATCCACATCCAGAGCATAGTTTGACTTCAGCCTCGTCTCCTCTCCAGAGTCAGAACATTAGCCCATATGAACCAAAACCAAGATGGAACGGTGTCTTCTTTCCAGAATCCTTCCAGCAGGCAAGCTATTTCATACAACTAACGTATCGTGAGCTTTAAAATAAGTGCCATGTGAAAAAGGAAGTTAACCTGGCAAATGATCAAAACATAAAATTGCAAATGAGTTAATGACATTTCATAATTTTAAACTTTGCCTATTTGAAAAATAGTTGAGATTTACCACTATCTCATACATGAAAAGTTTAAGAAAAGAAGAAGAATGTGCAGGTGCCAGCATTTGAACAATTTTTAGCTGATAACGTAGTTCCTTTGGTATTGTTAACATGCTTGGATATCTCACTCAGATATGTGCTATGGTCTTCACAAAAGGGTTTTAGAACATTAATCACTCATTCTGGAAACAAACTTACCCTCATCTGATGCTAATTGCTATTATACAGTTAATAAGATAAAAATGCATCAAATATTAAAAATCAATTAAGTTACAGAAAACATGATGAATGATCCAAAAGGATTGAATGCCGTCTAGACTAAGAACAAATTTTTGCTTTTATTATTTTATGGATATATCTTTTATAATTAATTTAACTTGGCAATTCAACATTTTTACACCTGTCTATTGCATTTCATAATATAAAGATAAATTTCTCAGGCTATTATCCATGCTTTTCTTACATGTTTTTCTCCATATGGAAACAAATTTCTTACATGCTTTTCTCCATATGGAAACAAATTGAAAGTGCTGTGCTTGTCAGAAGCTAGATCTGGTGTGTATAGAGAACTATATATAGAGATGGCCCTCAAAAACTTAGAAATGAAGGAAATGGATTGCTTTATGAGACAAACTGTAAAATGAGCATAACTACCATATCTTTGATGGGCAAATTATCCTGCAGAAGAGATAACTTTCTAGCCCTTCAGAACTATAAAGTTTGGATGATGTTTATATCCTTACCTGTCATGTCAGCCCAGGAAATCCAGAAAAGGAGAGTCATGGAGTGTAGTTTGGGATCCTTCCCTGCACACACAAAGGAGAGTTATCAAGTATAACGTTGGCAGTGTCCATCTCAATGGGTTCTTAATGAGAGGGAGTCTTAGGCATCATACTTTGAATACTGTCTCTAGGGCAAGACTATGTCCATGGAGATTTGGACACATCAGCCCTGATAGTAACAATCATTTGATTTATCTATTGCCTGTTGCTAAAATTTTTATGTTCAGATAACCTTTTAATCACATAAACTTGATTATAGAAAAGGAAAAGCTCTTCATTCTGACTGTGGGTCTTCTAGTTCCCATGACAGTTGTTTTTCATTTTTAGTTAGTAAGTTCATATTCTGATATCTCCTGCAATCTCCTGGGAAGCTTATGTTAAATTAGTGTCACAGGACTTCTAGAAATTGACCATATTCAGTGGCCTCTCCCTGAGCCCACTTGCAAATGCTGATCTATCTGGGAATTTCTATACTTGATCCTAAACTAAGCCACCATGGCTACAATATTAGAAACCAAATCAAGGTCTGTAAACCACAGTTTGCTAAGAAAAAAAGAATTGGGTATGTCTGATATCACAAGGTGGATTTCAACATCCACCACTGTGTAGGCAGCCCAATCAACTGAAACCTACAAATGAGCATATTCTCAGAGCCTGGAACAGATAGATGTATGTGGCTCAAGCAGCCCTTGAAGTGAGATGTTCCTCTCTGCATAACTGTTAGTTTTATGGTGAACAGTGTGTGTGTGTGTGTGAGAGAGAGAGAGAGAGAGAATCTAAATAGATTTTCCTGATGTCTGACCTAGAAATCAAACTAATACCAGCTCATAATTGTCACTGTGGTGGCCATTGTGATAGGTATCGATCATGCAAGTAAGAAAGGGGGAGCAGGGTTGGAGTACCTTTCTGTGTAGCTGTGTATCATATATCCTGGGTCTGACCTAATAGAGGATCCTGATATATGTATAATTCCCCGGCCAGCATCGCTGCCTCCATTATGCCCACTATGGTCACTATTACCCTCTTTCCAAACTCCCAAACCTAGAAGGGGACTGTGTTTCAATTTCAAGCTGTCCATGAACAGAAATTTTCTCAAATGTGGGTTTTGCCACAAGTCAAATAACAATTTACTAGCTGACATTAACGGACTGCTTGGTATGTATCAAGTGGTTATGACTGACCCTGTTTACTATAACTACTGGGATGGAAGAACACTTTTTAACAAAAGGTTAAAGGCTATCTCCATAAGAGGAAACATGTTCTACAAAGACAAAATTAGAAATGTTTTAATTTGTATTTCTCTAATATAAGTGAAATTAAACAGCTTTTCACATATTTAACAGCAATTTTTATATCTTTTTTTGTGAATTGCCTGTTTCTCTCTTTCCCCCATTTTTTCTAATGATTTTTGATTCTCTCCCCCTCTATTTTTTATCTTATTTTATTCTGAAAATAGACATTGTTTTAGAACAGTTTTAGTACTAGTTAGATATTCCATATGATGTCCCACTACTGGCATTTGTCTTATATTTTCCTCATGATAAGACTGGAGTCATAGGTTAGGGGGAGGAAGACCCCACAGGTCAAGTGTTGTTTTCATCACATTTCATTAAGAGTATGTACTACCAGCAAATGATTTATGAATATTGATGTTGATCTTGATCACCTGGCTGAGGTGGTATATGTCACGTTCCTCTGTTGTAAAGTTACTCTTTTTTCCCCACTTTCCATTCGGTCCTCTTCAAAAGGAAGTCACTGTGCACAGACTGCCCTTAAGGAGTGGGGAGTTATACTTCCCTTCCTTGAGGTTGGAGTATCTACATAAATTATTTGAAATTCTTCTGCACAGATTTGTCTCTTCTCTCCCATTTGTTACTTTATTTAATCGTTTGTTTCTATCAGTATGGACTCATTGATATTAAGTTTCCACTCTGGGCTGTAATCCATACTACTTTATTTTCTTGCTCAAATTGTTCCCACTTTGGCTAGTAAAACCATGGGTATGGAGATTTCTCTTTTAAAAGGTTTTAAACTACTAATTCAATTTCTTTGATAATTATAAGACTAATTGTTATATATTTTATCTTTTGGTGTTAAGGAATTTGTCCATTTTATCAAATTATTGAATTTACGTGTGTAGGGGTTATTTTAGTGTTCCGTTATTATCCTTTTAGTTTCTGAAGAGTCTATAAATATCCTCTCTTGAATGCCTCATATTGATCGTTGGTGTCTTCTATTTCCATTTGTCAGACTTGCTAGAGTTTTATAAATTTTATTAATCTTTTCAAAGAAACAGATGTTAATTGATTTTTCTCTATTGTTTTTATACTTTAAGTCTCATTAATTTCTGGTCTTTATTATTTTTTAATGCTTGCATTGGATTATTTTGTTCTTTTTCTAGTTTCTTGAGGTGGAAGCTTTATTTATTTGAAACTTCTTTTCTTATAGTATAAGAATTTTAATACTATAAATTTACCTCTAAGCACTGCTTTAGCAGTATCCCACAGATTTTGCTAAGTTGTATTTTCATTTTTATTTAGTTCAACATTTTTTATTCCCCTTGAGAATTGTCCTTTGAGTAGTGAATTTAGGACTGTATTTTAAATTCCAAGTGTTTAAAGATTTTTCTGTCATTTTTATTTATTTATTTATTTTTGGCTGCCTTTTGTGTTTTTTTTTTTTTTAAAACATTTTTATTGGGGTATAATTGCTTTACAATGGTGTGTTAGTTTCTGCTTTATAACAAAGTGAATCAGTTATACATATACATATGTTCCCATATGTCTTCCCTCTTGTGTCTCCCTCCCTCCCACTCTCCCTATCCCACCCCTCCAGGCTGTCACAAAGCACCGAGCTAATATCCTGTGCCTTGCGGCTGCTTCCCCCTAGCTATCTACCTTACTACGTTTGTTAGTGTGTATATGTCCATGACTCTCTCTCACCCTGTCAAAGCTGATTTCTAGTTTAATTCCATTATAGTCAGAATGCATTTTGCATGACTTCAATTCTTTTACAGTTGTTAAGGTTGTTTTATGACCTAAAATACGATCTATCTTGGTAAGTGTTTGTGCACTTCAAAAGTATGTGTTTTCTGCTGTTGTGGATGGAACACTTTATAAATGTTAACTAGATTCAGTTGGTCGATAGGATTCAGGTTCTCTCTGTCCTTGCTGATTTTCTTTCTACTGGGTCTATTTTACTGATAGGAGAGTGTTGAAGTTTCTCCTCCTTTCTTCAGTAACAGAACTTCCAAATTATAGCCGGGCATTTCACTGCCTAGCTAGAGGTTGCATTCTCCAGCTACTTTACAGCTGAGTGTGAACTTGTGATTAGTTCTGGCAATGGGATGTGAGCTGAAGTGATATGTCACTTCCTAGTTACACCAAAAAACAAAACAATGCAACTACCTGACTCTTATCCTTTCCCTTTTTATTTGTCTGGGAAATGGGAAGAGCTAGAGCATAACTATCTTCATCCCACAGAAGGAAACCACATGTTGAAGATGGCATAATAGCCTTGTACTGCCCAACTTTGGACTATTATGCTGCGAAAGAAATATGCTTTTATCTAGTTTTAAGCAACTCTGCTTTGAGGGGTTTTGTTACTTCTATTTAGCTTATGTACTACTAGATACCAAAATTTAATGAATTACATTTATATATTTCATCATGTATAAAAGCCAAAAATACAATTTTCAGTGAAAAGAAGTTGTTGAATGATTTATACAGGTTTATATAAGTGTGAAAATATGAAAAAGAAAACTACATATTGTTTATATATAAATAAATAAAATTATAAAATGTATGCACAGGAATGATACATTCAGGTTAGGAGATATATCTAGGGAAGGTGGGAGGGAAATGAGATTAAAAATACTGCACTAAAGGGACTTTGTTATATTTTATTTATTTTTTAAAATACTGACATAAATAATTGTATCAATAAATATAATTGCAAAACTGTATGGTATACATGTATATTCATGATAAATTTCTCTAGATTTTTATAAATGTTTGAAATATTTCACAACTAAAAAATAATTAAAAATAAAAGCCTACATGGAGAAAGTGGTATTTCCCTTGAAGGATATATGGGATTTACACAGTCATATTTTATCAGTCTGTATTAGTTTCCTCCTGTTGCTGTAACAAATTGTCACAAAATTAGTGGCCTTAAACAACACAGATTTATGTCTTACAGTTTTGACGGTCAGAAATCCGAAATATGTCTCACTGGGCTAAAATGAAGATATCAGCAGGGCTGTGTTGTTCTGACAGCTCTAGGGAAGAATCCATTTCCTTACCTTTTCCAGCTTTTAGAAGCTGCCCACATTCATTGGCATATGACTCCTTTCCATCTTTAAAGCCAGCAATTGTGGGTCACATGTTTCTCTCTCTTTCTGATTCTTATGCTTCCCTCTTCCCCATTTAATATTGTGTGATTACATTGGGCCACCTGGAAATCTCTTCATCTTAAAATCAGCTGATTAGCAATCTTAATTTCATCTGCAACCCTAATTCCCCCTTGCCATGTAGCGTACTATATTCAGAGGTTCTGGTGATTAGGTTGTGAACATCTTTGGGGAGCCATTATTTTGTCTATGACGGAGGCCATCAGTATTCTTTGTTTACAAGCAATAGAAATTGTCTCTAACTTAAGCAGATAGGGAATTTATTAGATGGATAAAGGTTTAGCTCATAGAATTACAGAGAAGCTGAATAATTTTGTGTTGGAATGGATGTGAAACAGAGCAGCTCTGGATAGCTAGAAAGTAGGAGATGTTTGACAATCTTTTTAATAGACACTACTATCTTGATGAATAGTTCCAACTATGTTTATTTTTATGCTGCTCAAGATTGAAATTCCAGGGAGAGATAGATTCTGACTGGCTTTCCATAAGTAATGTATCTACTCCTTAGCCAGAGTTGGGATGAGCACCTTGATTGATGGACCCACAAAAATTGTATGCAATGAGAGGAAGTTCTTCCCCAATGGAAAATCTAGATATTATTATCAGAAGAAGAAGAAATGTATGTTAGGCAGGCAAAATAAAAGATGCCTCCTGTAGTAGGAAAAGGTATCTTGAGTAATAATAGCATTGTCAGCTAGTTGTAGTGGAATCACAATAAATTTTATATATTATCAATAAGTTTAGTTTGGCTAACATAGAGCATGTATATAGCCCTTCCAGGATAACGACAGGAAAGTAGGCTCAGCTGTGTAGAACTGTCCCTGAGTGTGCTGGTGAGAGATTTTACCCAAGGTCACAGGGCATAGACAGCTACCAAATGCTTTAGGATTGAGGAATACTAAGCCACTGTAGTTAAGCAATCTCAGGTCAATGGCTTTGGGAACAAACGGAATAGCAAGTTAGATTCAGGATACAGTTATGCCACTAATAGCTAAGAACAAATCTTACCTACTTATTTCCATTCTCTCTTGCATTAGAGACAAAGTTTCTAGTTAGTGAAAGACTAGTATGATTTCCTAGAAATCAATTATTTCTTCAGATCTTTGGGGAAGAAGGCAAGATTCATGATTTTCTGTAAAGATGTATCTAAAAAGGCCTACACAGAGACTCAGCATAACCTCCCATAATGACAATCATAGAAGCAAGCATACACAAAAACTTCTTTATCCTACTCCATTAATTTTTGTCTTTCAGGCCCCTTAATTATCTACCTCATCGTTCTTCCTACCCAGTAGCCATTTTTTCCCAGTTATTCAGTAAAGAAATTTGTACATTCATCCTAGCCAAATCCTTAACTAGAATATGCTCCACACAGAATTGTTAGATGATTTTGAAAGAAACTAATTTTAAAAGTCACACATTTGAAGGTTGATGTTTAGGCTTCACAAAGAAAAATTGCTAAAGTAAGTAATTTGATGCTCAAAAATATTTGCAACTTACATCCACGACAAAGATAAAAAGAATTCCTGGCCAGAACTCCTACTCCTCAGGAATCCTGGAAGCAATATGAAACTCAAGCTGTGAATCTGAAAAGGAATGTAAAGTATTAACAAGTACTATCAATGTACCATCATCATTGACTAGAAATATTTTCCCCTTGCTTCTGAAACATCATCCATTTTTATCTGGATTATAACAGCTCCTCTTCTGTCTCTCTTGTTTTGTTGGCCAGTGGAATAGATGAGTCATTTCACCATCTGGGCTAGAGGAAAAGGAGATGTATTGCTGAATAAAGCTGAATATTATCTGCATAATGATGGCCCTGCAGTCCAAAATATCTCTCTTTCTCAGTGTCCTCATCTACACTTAGTCTTTCTTCAAAACAAAATTAAGGGGTATTCTACAAAAGCAATTTCTGGCTACTTCTTCCCATCTCTAAGTCAACATTTCCAAACTTTTGGCAATATAAACTCCAGGCAGCATTGACTTTTCAAAGACTTAGTAATGGCTGAAAAGCCTGGATTAAATTAATTTAGCAAAACAAATACACCATATTTTTTGAGGTGCCATTCAAATTTCTTCGTAACAACATTCCTCAAAAGCAAAGTCAGAAGTTGAAGAGATAAATGTCAGTTTTTGCTTAGAGGTAGAATTAGGGTTGCCCAAATGTTGCAGGTAAAATTAGGGTTGCCCACATGTTGCAGGTTTTCAGTTCATCGTGTGTGTGTGTGTGTGTGTGTGTGTGTGTGTGTGTGTACATTCATGTATACTTTGCTAAATGCCAGGATACAGCAGAGAAAAGGAAAGACATATATCTTGTCTTCATAGAGTTTATAGAGGAGTGTGATTAAACATACAGACTATCTACAGGATATATATGTATTTCTAGGAATATAAGACCTGTGTTTAAAACACAGGTAAATCATATTTTGTTTGTGTAAGATTACTTTCTTTTCATGAGTTAATGCAAGCCATATGGTTCATAGCTTTATATTGTTGTATTATATATATACATATATATGTTATGCTCTATTTTCAATTTTTAAAATACGACTAAGAATTTCAGTTATCTGAAGAAACAAGCCTACTAATAAAATAATAGCTTGAGTACTGACAAGCATTGCTGAGGAAACGTGACAAATGCTATGAAGAGTCTGTTAAGTTATACAAGGTACAATTGAGGGAACTGGTAATGTTCAGTATGAAAAACAGATGACATGTGTATACAGAATCTCAGAAATTTAGAGATGAAAGGGGCTTTATTAAGATAATTTAATCCAAATGTTTCATTTTGCAGAAAGAATGATATGGTAACTTCTTTTAGACTATGGAATTGGTCAGTGGTAGAATCAGGATTGCAACCGAAATCTCACAACAGTTCAGTGTTCTTTCTTCAGTTTCATTCGACATTTCCATGGCAGCTGACTTTCAGCTTCAGAAATGCTGTTATCATCATCATCTTCAGTCAGTCAATCATTATCATCACTAATATTTGTTGAATGCTCACTCTGTGTTGGTTACTGATCTAAGCACTAAATTACTACCTTATACCTCATAATAACTCTCTAGGGTAGGTGCTGTTATAATCCTTATTTTTCAGATGAAGAAAATAAGAATTAGAGAGGTCACCCAGCTAGTAAGAAACAAAGTCAGGAATCAAATATTGGTCTGACTCCAGTAGTTAAAATAAAACTTTTAAGTATTGCACTCTATTCTGAATAACTAGAGTCATCAGATCTAGGACTCATGGGTGGATGTTATAAGAGAGAAAAGTTCATCTTATATGAGGAGGAAATTGCTAACATCACACTACTAACAAGTCCGTTGGAATGAAACCCCATTTCAATGAGCTCCCTAAATACTACAAGGGTTCAAATGGATCTTGGGGAAGGATTTCTGCATTGAGTAAGAAGCTGAACCATTGATATCAACTCTTTCTTTTAAATCTTCAGATTTTTTATCTTTCAGAAATCATTTGATACAGTGTTATAGATCTCACAGCCTATTTATCTCTGCATTTTGCTGTTACTATAATTAGAAGAATCTATTTTCTAAACATATTTAAGCATTCACATTTCTAAAAGTTATGCCAAATATTGGTTCTGAATATCGGCTATGTGCTCTGAGGAGGCCATTTATTACTTCTTTTGGTTACCTGGAAACCAAACTTCTTTGCTGTTTGAGGAATTTCTTACTACACAAATCCTAAGGGGAGGCAGAGCTTCCCATTATAGTAGCAGAAAATGCCAGATACCTGCTTTCCTACTCTCTACTGGCACATGACTTAGGCTCTGGTAATCAGATGTCCCCTCCAGTGACTTTGACTCAGGAGCTGGTGATGTAAAGAAGCATAGTCAGGGAAGAATTCTTTTGGCAATAACAGCAACCAATTTTCAGAGGCGGAGTTGCCAAGAGTAAAATCCAGCACTGGTGCAGGCTGTATCATCCAGTGCTCAGTGGGGTGGCAGCAGTGTACTGATAGCACGGTTATGTGGCATATCTCAGGCTATGATTCTGCATGCCAAACCTCTATTTGTCCCTGCCATTTTCCCAAGCTTACTTCTGCTGTCTTCTATGCACTTCTGAGAACTACCCAATATATATATTTTAATTGAAGTATAGTTGATTTATAATATTATATTAGTTTCAGGTGAACAACTTAGTGATTCTAATTTTTAAAGATTATACTGCATTTCAAGTTATTATAAAATATTGGCTATGTTCCCTGTGTTGTACAATATTTCCTTGTAGCTCATTTATTTTATGCATAGTAGTTTGTACCTCTTAATCCCCTACCCTGATCTTGCCCCTCAATCCTCCTCACTCCCCACTGGTAACCACTAATTTGGCCTCTATAACTGTGAGTCTGTTTCTGATATTCATTTGTTTGTTATATTTTTTAGATTCTACATATAAGTGATAACATACAGTATTTGTTTTTCTCTGTCTGACTTATTTCACTAAGAATACTGTGCTCTAGGTCCAACCATATTGTTGGAATGGCAGAAATTCATTCTTTTTTGTGGCTGAGTAATATTCTATTGTGTATATTTTAAAAACACATCTTCTTTATCCATTCATCTGTTGATGGACACTTAGGTTGCTTCCACATCTTGGCTACTGTAAATAATGCAGATCTGAACATTGGTTTGCATGTATTTTGGGGAATTCGTGTTTTCATTTTCTTTGGATATATACCCAGGAGTGGATTTGCTGGATGATATGGTAGTTCCATTTTTAGTTTGTTGACAAACCTCCGTACTGTTTTCCACAGTGACTGCACCAATTTACATTCCCACCAAGAGTATATTAGGGTTACCTTTAATCCACATCCTCACCAACATTTGTTATTTGTAGTCTTTTTGATGATAGCCATACTGACAGGTGTGAATTAGTATCGCATTGTGGTTTTGCTTTGCATTTCTCAGATGATTAGTGACGTTGAGCATCTTTTCATGTGCCTGTTGGCCCTATGTGTGTCTTCTTTGGAAAAACGTCTATTCTTGTCTTCTGTCCATTTTCCAATTAGGTTACCTTGGGGCTTTTTTTGATATTGTGTTATATGAACTGTTTATATGTTTGGATAGTAACCCGTTATTGGTCATATCATTTGCAAATATTTTCTCCCTTATAGTAGGTTAGCTTTTCATTTTGTCAGTGGTTTCCTTTCTTGTGCAAAATCTCTTAAGTTTAATTAGGTCCCATTTGTTTATTTTTGCCTTTGTTTCCTTTGCTTTAGGAGATCAATCCAAAAAAAATATTGCTATGATTTATGTTAAAGAATGTTCTGCCTATGTTTTCTTCTAGGAGTTTTATTGTCTTACATTTATATCTTTAATCCATACTGAGTTTATTTTTGTAAATGGTATGAGAAAATGTTGTAATCTCATTCTTTTATATGTAGCTATCCAGTTTGCCCAGCACCACTTATTAAAGAAACTGTCTTTTCTCCACTGTAATTCTTGCCTCCTTTGTCATAGACTAATAGAATAAGTGCATGGGCTTATTTCTGAGCTCTCTATTCTATTCCATTGATCTGTATATCTGTTTTATGCCAGTACCATGCTGTTTTGATTTCTGTAGCTTTGTAGTATAGTCTGAAGTCAGGAAGTATGATAACCTCCAGCTTTGTTCTTTTTTCTCAAGATTGCTTTGGCTATTCAGAGTCTTTTGTGGTCCGATATAAATTTTAGGATTATTTGGTCTAGTTCTGTGAAAAATGTCATGGGTGTTCTGATAGGGATTGCATTAAATCTGTAGATGGCTTTGAATAGTATGTACCTTTTAATAAAATTAATTCTTCCAATCCATGAACATGGGATATCTTTCCACTTATTTGTATACTCTTCAATTTCCTTCATCAGTGTCTTATAGTTTACAGAGTATAGGTCTTTCACCTCTATGGTTAAATTTATTCCTAGATATTTTGTTATTTGGAGGGCAATTGTAGACAGGGTTGATTTTTTAATTCTCTTTGTGATAGTCCATTATAGTGCATAGAAAAGCAACAGATTTCTGATATTAGTCTTATATCCTGAAAATTTACTGAATTCAGTTAGTAGTTCTAATAGTCTTCTGGTGGAGACTTTAGGGTTTTCCATATATAGTATCATGTCATCTGCAAAGAGTGACAGTTTTATTTCTATGTTTCAAATTTGGATGCTTCATATTTCTTTTCCGTGTCTGATTGTTGTGGCTAGGACTTCCAGTACTATGTTAAATGGAAGTAGCAAGAGTGGTCATTCTTGTCTTGTTCCTGATTTTAGAAAAAAAGGCTTTCCGTTTTCACCATTATGATTTTAGCTGTGGGTTTTTTGTATATGACCTTTATTATGTTGAGATATGTTCCTTCTATACCAAATTTGATGAGGTTTTATCATGAATGGACATTGAATTTTGTCAAAAGTTTTTTCTTCATCTATTGAGATGATCATATGGTTTTTATTCTTCAGTTTGTTAATGTGGTGTATTGATTGATTTGCAGATATTGAACCATCCTTGCATCCCTGGAATAAATCCCACTTGATCTTGGTGTGTGATCCTTTTTATATATTGTTGAATTCAGTTCAGTAATAGTTTGTTGAGGATTTTGCATCTATATTCATAGAGATATTGGCCTACAATTTTTATATATGTGATGTCTTTGTTTATAGTATCAAGGTAATTGTGGCCTCATAGATGAATTTGGGAGTGTTCCATCCTCTTCAATTTTTTGGAATCATTTGAGAAGGATAGTATTAGATCTTCTTTATATGTTTGGTAAATTCCTCTGTGAAGCTGTTTGGTCCTGGACCTTTGTTTGCTGGGAGTTTTTTAAATTACAAATTCAATTTTACTACTAGTGATTGTTCTGTTCAGATTGTCTATTTCTTCCTGATTCAGTCTTGGAAGATTGTGTGTTTCTAGAAATTTATCTATTTCTTCTGTGTTGTCCAATTTGTTGGCATATAATTGTTCATAGTATTCTATTATTATTTTTTATATCTCTGTGGTATTGGTTATTTCTCCTCTTCAATTTCTTATTTTGTTTGTGAGCGTGGCTAAAAGTTTATCATTTTGTTTATCTTTTCAAAAAAAACAGCTCTTTGTTTCATTGGTATTTATATTGCTTTTTTTGGTCTCTATTTTATTTATTTCCTTTCTGAGCTTTATTATTTCCTTCCTACAGCTGATTTTGAGCTTTGTTTTTTCTTCTTTTTCTAATTCTTTAAGATGGTAGGTTAGGGTGTTTATTTGAGACTTTTCTTGTTTCTTGAGGTATACCTGTATCGCTATAAACTTCCCTCTTACAATTGCTTTTGCTGTGTCCCTTAGATTTTGGAAGGCTGTGGTTTTACTTTCATTTTTCTCAAGGTATTTTCTGATTTCTTCATTGACCCATTTGTTTTTTAGTAGCATGCTGTTTAGTCTCCACATGTTTCTGTTTTTCTCATTTTTCTCTCAGTAATTGAATTCTAGCTTCATAATGTTGTGGTCAGAAAACATGCTTGACATAATTTTTAGCCTCTTAAATGCAGTGAGACTTGTTTTGTGGCCTAGCATGTGATCTATCCCAGAGAACATTTCTTATATTCTTGAAAACAATGTGTATTCTGCTTTTTGTGGATGGAATGCCATGTAGATATCTGTTAAGTCCAACTGATCTATTGTATTAATTAAGACCACTGTTGCCTTAATGATTTTATGTCTGGATGATCTGTCCATTGGTGTAAGTGGAGTGTTAAAGTCCCCTACTATTATTATATTATTGGCGATTTCTCCCTTTATGACCAATAATATTTGCTTTATATATTTAGTTGCTCCTGTATTGGGTACATATATGTTAACAAATATAAAATCCTCTTCTTGTACTGATCTCTTTATCATGATTTAATGTGCTTCTTTGTCGTTTGTTATAGATTTTGTTTTAAAGCCTATTTTGCCTGATATGAGTATTGCTACACCCACTTTCTAGTCACATGTTTGCATGAGATATCTTTTTCCATCACCTCACTTTTAGTCTCTGTGTGTCTTTAGCTCTGAATTGAGTCACTTATAAGCAACATATAGGTGAGTCTGTTTTTTTTTTAATCCAGTCAGTAACCATATGTCCTTTGATTGGAGCATTTAGTCCATTGACATTTAAATTGATTATTGACAGTGCTTAATGTCATTTTTTAACTTGTTTTCTGATTATTTTTATAGTTCTATGTTCATTTATTTTTGTTTTAGTTTCTTGCCTGTAGTTTGATGTTTTCTTTAGTGGTATGCTTGTTCCTTTCTCTATGGTTTTTGTGTATCTACTGTAGGTGTTTGATTTGTGGTTATCATGGGGTTCATATATGTTGACCTAGAACTATATTTACTTGTTATAAACTGGTAGTCACTTAGGTTCAAAAAGAATCTAAAGCAACTAAAATATCTACATTTTTTACTCCCCTCCCCTACATTTTGTGTTTTTGATGTCATATTCTACATCTTCAAGTTTATCCCTTCACTGTTTATTGTAGTTATTGTTGATTTACATTTTTTGTCTTTTAATTTTTATACTATTTAAGTGGTTCATCCACAGCCTTCTGTATTCATTTGCTTTTACTAGTAGGATTTTTCCTTTCCTATAGATTCTTACTTCTTGTTGTAGCCATTTTTTTCTACTTAGAGAAGACCCTTTATATCTTTTAGGGTAGGTTTAGTATTGATGAACTCCTTTAGTTTGTGATTGTCTGAGAAGTTCATTACCTCTTCTTCAATTCTAAATGATAATCTTGTTGGGTAGAATATCCTGAATTGTATGTCTTTCCCCATAGCACTTAGAATATATTATGCCACTACCTTCTGGCCTGCAAAGTTTCTGCAGAAAAATCAGTTGATAGCTTTATTGCTGGGGTAGGGGGGACGTCTCTTGTATATGACTCTTTTTTTTTTCTCTTTTGCTGCATTTAGACTTCTTTCTTTAACTTTTGCCATTTTAATTATGATATGTCTTGGTGTGGATTTGTTTGGGTTCATCTCTTTTGAGACCCTCTGTGCTTCTTGTACCTGGATATCTGTTTCTTTTTTCAGGTTCAGGAAGTTTTCAGTGATAATTTCATCAAATCCACTGCCTGCAACTTTTTCTCTCTCTTCTCTTGGGACCCCTACAATGCCAATATTTGTACCCTTCATGTTGTCCTAGAGGTCCCTTAAACTGTAAAGTTTTTGTTGTTCCTTTTGCTGTTCTGAATGTGTGATTTCCATCATTGTATCTTCCAGATCACTTCTGCATTTTCCCATATCACCCAGTCTGCTATTAATTCCTTCTGGTATATTTTTTATTTCAGTTATTGTATTTTTCAGTTCTGACTGGTTCTTCTTTCTTTAGTTCTGACTGTTTCTTCTTCATATTTTCTAGCCCCTTGCTAAAATTCTCACTGTGTTCACCTATTCTTTTCCCTAATTCACTTAGCATTCTTATACTAATGCTTTGAACTCTTTATCTGAAAAATTATTTGTGTTTCATTAGCTATTTTTTCAGGGTTTTTCTGTTGTTCTTTCATTTGAAATAAATACCTTTGTCCTCTCATTTTGACGAAGTTTCTCTTTCTCTGTGAAATTAGGTGAAATAGTTACCTATTGCAGTCTTGAAGGGGTTTTCTTATGTGGGAGTGTCCCTATACAGTCTTTGTGTACCCAGTGACTTGGGTGGGAGAATTGGATCTGATGTGAGCATGAGTCATGCCCTCCTCCAGAGTGTGCTGATGGCTATCACCTTGGTAGAAAGTGATGCTGAATCTGGAGAGACTAAAGCCAGAGGCAGGTGTGAGCCAGAGCTTCTCCTCTTCTCAGTGGCCAACACCACCCATCACCTTATGGGGGCAGGGTTGGGTCCCAAGTTGCTGGAGCAGAAGTCTTGATGGTTGGGTCCAAGCTGGCTCTGTTCTCTGTAACAGTGTGCTTTCCCCCATTGCAGCACTGACACTTTTGGCACGGAGGGGAGCAATCCTGGAGCAAGAGCATCTGGAGCAGGTGCTCATTGTGGAACAGAGTGCAGACTGTGTCAGAGTCCTGGACTGCTCCTAATCTACTGCCTTTATAGGCACCAGCAATGGCCACCTTACCCCATTCAAATGCCATTCTGGGTCCAGGCTTGTACTGTGCCTTACAATTCCACACTACCATCAGCTCTGTCAGCCCTTACCTTAATGTGGAGCTGTGCCACAGAGCAAGTGTGGCCAGAGCAGGAGCTTGGCTCAGACTGGGGGGCACACAGTGGCAGTCACAGGAAGATGGCCAAAGTCCTGGGCAATTTCCATCTGCTTCCTCTGCCTTGTTTTGGGTGTAAGCAAGTGTTGGCTCACCCTTCACAAGAAGAGTCTAGGTTTCTAACAGCCCTTCTGCTAGTCTCACTGGTTTTCAAACCAGCTAAGCAAACCCATCTTCCAGGTTTGGATCCCAGGGCTGTGGTGCCCAATATGGGGCTCAAACCATTCATTCCCCAGGGAGGATTCCCCTCTTCTTCTGTGTTCCCTGCTAAGTGTACCTTTCTACCTATTACGTGTGGATTTTTTCTTACAGCCTTGATTGTGCAAGAATCTTTCTGCCAGTCTCCACTTTGTTTTTAGTGAGCATTGCTGTACATATAGATGTATTTTTGATGTGTTCATAGGGGGAAGGTGACACCATGTCCTCCTACTCCACTATTTTGATCTCCACCCCAGTTTCTTTTTCAGTACTTTCACTTACCTCTTTAATTAACCACTTTGGGTTAATTACAGCCTTAACTGATACAGTCCCCAACATAAGGAAACAGAATTCATCACTTTCAGTTTAAATATATACTCTCTTTCTCTTACAAGTATGGATGCATTAGAAATTAAATGAATCCCTACTGTTTTTAGTGCTCCTTGCCAGGCAATGCTGAAGACATATCCGAGTATAAGATCCAGAGAAAGATTTATAAGCTTGAAAAATCTATTCGATCAAAGAGTATTTTTGAAACAACATGTTATCTCCTCTTCCTCTTGAATCTACGTGAAAATAATATTTTTTAAAATTTATAAGTATAAACCCTAAATTATAAAGGTAATAGGAGGAAGGACATCAGCACATGAGAGACTTCAATTAATTTATAGGAACTAGAAATCAAATGGAAAATGTAACTGATGGCACCAGTCAGAAAAAAGCTAAAATCTCAAGGATACTTAGAAGGAGTTATAGCTGATGTGGGAAATTAGCAAACTTAAAAGAGCTTCAGATATACTTGGTATTCAACAAGCTAGATATTAGAAGTACGAAAAGCATAAGTAAGATATGGAGCTAAAAAATGATCATTGAAAGCTCTAAAGAAATGCTAAGCAATAGAAATATACTTTGAGCCAAATATATAATTTTAAATATTATAGTACCCAAAGTAAAAAGAAACAGTGAAGTTAATTTTGATATATTTAAATTAACCCAACACATATCTGAAATACTAATATTTCAATAAGTAATCAATATACAAATTTTAATGAGTTTTCTTTCTTGTACTAAATCTTTACAATCTGGTGTGTATTTTATACTTATAGCCTTCTTAATTCAGACTAGCTACATTTCATGTGCTTAGTTGCCACATGTAGCTAAATGGCTACTATATTGCACAATGTAACTCTATATGAAATTCCATGGGGAAAAGTAAAACAGTCAAGTGTCCATCTCCAAGACAGAATAGTTAAATATGCTTTCACTCCCCTGAAAAAACTGAATGGCCCTGGAGCAATATTTTGGCATTTAAATATCTGTGATTCTCGCAGAAAAAGAGCTTCCTCCGCTTAAAGACAAATAAAAGGTTGTCTTCCAGTCAACAAGCCCCATTCATATTCACAGAACTTACAATTTACTTATTATTTTCAAATCAGAACACAAATCAAGGGTCATCATATATGTAAAGAAAGCTTGTAATAGAAGGGAGAGGAATATTGAGATTAAAAAATACTATAAATAACATTGAAGGAAACATAACAGAAGGGAGCTTTAAAAAAATAAAAGAAACCTTTAATTAGAATTTTTGGGGTCAGCAAGATGGCAGAATAGGAGTTTTCTATTATCATTTCCCCCACAGAACATTGATTCTGACAACCATCCATGGATAAGAGCATCTTTGTGGGAGTCCAGGAGTCCAGCGGGGAAGTTTCAGCACACCATTGGAACAAAAAAGTCCAAGAATAGATGTATTGAAGAAGGTACGAAGAATAGTTTCACTTTACCCATGATACCCCTTCCCCAAGGCAGCACAGCTCAGTGCTGAGAGAGGTCCCTTTAACCAACAATTTCTCCCACAGGGGAAAGTGAGAGCATAGTGAATGAGTACCCACAGAAATGAGACAGATAGATGTATCTATCTATGGAATACTATTCTGCCTTTTAAAAACTTGCCATTTATACATGTGTGAACCTGGAGGACATTATTCTAAGTGAACTAAACTAGACACAGAAAGACAAATACTGCATGATCTCATTTACTTGTGGAATTTCAAAAAGTCAACTCATAGTAACAAAGTAGGATAGTGGCTACCAGGGTGAGAGAATAGGGGAGATGTTGATCATAGGTACAAACCTTCAGTTATAATATAAACAAGTTCTAGAGGCCTGATAAATAGGCCTAACATAATATATGGTGACTATAGTTAATAATGATGTATTGTATACTTGAAATTTGCTAAGAGGGTATATTACAAATGTTCACACACACACGCACACACACACACATAAAGTAACTGTATGATGTGATTACTATGCTAATTAGCTTGATTGTGGTAATCACTCCAAAATGTATATGTATAGCAAGACATCAGATTGTATACCTTAAATATATACAATTTTTATTTGTCAGTCATACTTCAATAAAGCTGAGTGGGGTGGAATTAATCTTTGGAAAGATTCAAGAAAAGATTACATCCAAAAAATAAGAGCAGTATGACATAAAAATGGAAGAAATCTTAGAAATAAAAAATATGATGGCTGAAAAAATAATTCAATAGGAGGAATTAACAGTTACAAACTCTTAGAAAGCTGAAGAAAATTTTAGAGAATGAAAGAGTGAGAGCAAAGAATTGAAAGATACCTAGAGAGAGAGCAAAGAAAAGAGAGTGAAGGAAATTATCAATTATAATAATATTAAAAAAAATTTCCCTGTGCTCAGATTTGTCTTCATACCAAAACGTACCCAGTGCCTAGCACGTGAATCAAAATAGACCCACAATTTAGAACAACTTGTTGTAAAAGTTTAGAACACAAAAGATAAGGAAAATGTGCTAAAAGCTTCCAGAGGGGATAAACTACAGGTCACCTACTATATCATTTAAAAACTGAAATCCACTCTAGTAAAATTTCTTATATGATAAAGAATGGCTGGGAGGAAGGGCTGATGAAATAGGCTCTGATCTGGGCATCCAAGAACTATCCATAAAGTCGCACTGAAAAGCTGGACCACCAAAAGAACTTCTGCCCTTACCATGAACAGAAAAAAGAGTATCAGGAGCTGTTTGGCAATTCAAAGAAATGATCATCTTAGTTCCCAGCTCCAGAACTGCATCATCTCCACAACAATCGACACCAACATAATGGATATCTCACCTCCTAACTCTGGACTGCCACAAAACTTAAGAGCAGACACCAGGATCTCGGCCACAGCTGCTAGAGATAATTCCAATTCTTACAGCAGAAATAAACAGAACAGTAGAAGAGTAGCATTGACTTGTGAGATTCACTTTCACCTTACAAATCTCACATGAGTGCATGTAATTGGCAGAACCTAAATCATACCTGGAAACTTAGCAGCAATAGAATCTAAAAAGGAGAGTTCTTAACTTTCCAGTTTTCAGATATCTCAGAAGGTTGTAAGGAAAGCTGAAGAGGTCAATAATCATTGTCTGTCATACTACAGCCCCCACTTTCTTCTTTTCATACTTAAACTTTCACACAAAAACAGCTACCATATAACTGCATTTAGTCTTTCTAGGAAAGAGAACCAAAGTCTTATCAGTCACTGCACCCACTTCTCAAACCAATATTGATGTTTTGAAACCCAGTGATTCTCAAATCCTAGCCTGCATTTGATTCTCCTGGAGGGCTCATTAAACACACAGTGCTGAACCTCACCCTCAATGTTTCTGATTCAGTAAGTGTGGGATACACCTTGAAATTTTGCATTTTCAACAGCTTCCTAGGTGATGCTGTTGCACTTCTGCAGATTCAATAGGTTGAGAACCACAGGTGTAAGATTTTTTTCTTAGGTCTTAAAGCAAAATTCATATTTGCTCATCACAGTTTTTTTTTTTTTTTTTTTTTTTTACTTTTTTATACAGTAGGTTCTTATTAGTCATCGATTTTATACACATCAGTGTATACAGGTCAATCCCAATCAGCCAATCATCACACCACCATTCCCACCCCCCTACGGCTTTCCCCCCCCTTGATGTACATACGTTTGTTCTCTATACCTGTGTCTCAATGTCTGCCCTGCAAACCAGTTCATCTGTACCATTTTTCTAGGTTCTAAATATATGCGTTAATATACGATATTTGTTTTTCTCTTTCTGACTTACTTCACTCTGTATGACAGTCTCTAGATGCATCCATGTCTCAACAAATGACCCAATTTAGTTCCTTTATATGGCTGAGTAATATTCCACTGTATGTATGTACCACAACTTCTTTATCCATTCGTCTTTCGATGGGCATTTAGGTTGCTTCTGTGACCTGGCTATTGTAAATACTGCTGCAATGAACGTTGGGGTGCATGTGTCTTTTTGAATTATGGTTTTCTCTGGGTATGTGCCCAGTAGTGGGATTGCTGGATCATATGGTAATTCTATTTTTAGTTTTTTAAGGAACCTCCATACTGTTCTCCATAGTGGCTGTATCCACTTACATTCCCACCAACAGTGCAAGAGGGTTCCCTTTTCTCCACACCTTCTCCAGCATTGGTTGTTTGTAGATTTTCTGATGATGCCCATTCTAACTGGTGTGAGGTGATACCTCATTGTAGTTTTGATTTGCATTTCTCTAATACTTAGTGATGTTGAGCAGCTTTTCATGTGCTTCTTGGCCATCTGTATGTCTTCTTTGGAGAAATGTCTATGTAGGTCTTCTGTGCATTTTTGGATTGGGTTGTTTGTTTCTTTAATATTGAGCTTCATGAGCTGTTTATATATTTTGAGGATTGATCCTTTCTCCGATGATTCATTTGCAAATATTTTCTCCCATTCTGAGGGTTGTCTTTTAGTCTTGTTTATGGTTTCCTTTGCTGTGCAAAAGCTTTGAAGTTTCATTAGGTCCCATTTGTTTATTTTTGTTTTTATTTCCATTACTCTAGGAGGTGGATCAAAAAAGATCTTGCTGTGATTTATGTCAAAGAGTGTTCTTCCTATGTTTTCCTCTAAGAGTTTTATAGTGTCCAGTCTTACATTTAGGTCTCAAATCCATTTTAAATTTATTTTTGTGTTTGGTGTTAGGGAGTGTTCTAATTTCCTTCTTTTACATGTAGCTGTCCAGTTTTCCCAGCACCACTTATTGAAGAGACTGTCTTTTCTCCATTGTATATCCTTGCCTCCTTTGGCATAGATTAGTTGACCATAGGTGCAGGGGTTTATCTCTGGGCTTTCTGTCTTATTCCATTGAGCTATATTTCTGTTTTTGTGTCAGTACCATATTGTCTTCATTACTGTAGCTTTGTAGTATAGTCTGAAGTCACGGTGTCTGATTCCTCCAGCTCTGTTTTTTTCCCTCAAAACTGCTTTGGCTATTCGAGGTGTTTTGTGTCTCCATACAAATTTGAAGATATTTTGTTGTAGTTCCATAAAAAATGCCTTTGGTAATTTGATAGGGATTGCATTGAATCTGTAGATTGCTTTGGGTACTATAGTCATTTTCACAGTATTGATTCTTCCAATCCAAGAACATGGTATATCTCTCCATCTGTTGGTATCATCTTTAATTTCTTTCATCAGTGTCTTATAGTTTTATGCATACAGGCCTTTTGTCTCCCTAGGTAGGTTTATTCCTAGGTATTTTATTCTTTGTGTTGCAATGGTAAATGGGAGTGTTTCCTTAATTTTTCTTTCAGATTTTTCATCATTAGTTTTTAGGAATGCAAGAGAGTTCTGTGCATTAACTTTGTATCCTGCAACTTTACCAAATTCATTGATTAGCTCTAGTAGTTTTCTGGTGGCATCTTTAGGATTCTCTATGTACAGTATCATGTCATCTTCAAACAGTGACAGTTTTACTTCTTCTTTTCCAATTTATGTTCCTTTTATTTCTTTTTCTTCTCTGATTGCTGTGGCTAGGACTTCCAAAACTATGTTGAATAATTGTGGTGAGAGTGGACATCCTTGTCTCATTCCTGATCTTAGAGCAAATGCTTTCAGTTTTTCGCCAGTGAGAATGATGTTTGCTGCTGGTTTGTCTTACATGGCCTTTATTATGTTGAGGTAGCTTTCCTCTATGCCCATTTTCTGGAGAGTTTTTATCATATATTGGTGTTGAATTTTGTCAAAAGCTTTTTCTGCATTATTGAGATGATCATATGGTTTTTATTCTTCAATTTGTTAGTATGGTGTATCACATTGATTGATTTGCATATAGTGAAGAATTCTTGCATCCCTGGGATAAATCCCACTTGATCGTGGTGTCTGATCCTTTTAATGTGTTGTTGGATTCTGTTTGCTACTATTTGGTTGAGGATTTTTGCATCTATATTCATCACTGATATTCGTCTGTAATTTTCCTTTTTTGTAGTATCTTTGTCTGGTCTTGGTATCAGGGTGATGGTGGACTCATAGAATGAATTTGGGAGTGTTCCTTCCTCTGCAAGTTTTTGGAAGAGTTTGAGAAGGATGGGTGTTAGCTCTTCTCTAAATGTTTGATAGAATTCACCTGTAAAGCCATCTGGTCCTGGGCTTTTGTTTGTTGGAAGATTTTTAATCAGAGTTTCAATTTCATTACTTGTGATTGGTCTGTTCATATTTGCTGTTTCTTCCTGGTTCAGTCTTGGAAGGTTATACCTGTCTAAGAATTTGTCCATTTCTTCCAGGTTGTCCATTTTATTGGCGTACAGTTGCTTGTAGTAGTCTTTTAGGATGTTTTCTATTTCTGTGGTGTATGTTGTAACTTCTCCTTTTTCATTTCTAATTTTATTGATTTGAGTCCTCTCCCTCTTTTTCTTGATGAGTCTGGCTAATGGTTTATCAACTTTGTTTATCTTCTCAAAGAACCAGCTTTTAGTTTTATTGATCTTTGCTATTGTTTTTCTTGTTTCTATTTCATTTATTTCTGCTCTGATCTTTGTGATTTCTTTCCTTCTGCTAACGTTGGGTTTTGTTTGTTCTTCTTTCTCTACTTCCTTTAGGTGTAAGCTTAAATTGTTTAATTGAGATTTTTCTTGATTCTTGAGATGGGTTTGTATAGCTATAAACTTCCCTCTTAGAATTGCCTTTGCTGCATCCCATAGGTTTTGGATCGTCGTGTTTTCATTGTCATTTGTCTGTAGGTATTTTTTGATTTCCTCTTTGATTTCTTCAGTGATCTCTTGGTTATTTAGTAATGTATTGTTTAGCCTCCATGTGTTTGTGTTTTTTACGTTTTTTTCCCTGTAATTCATTTCTAATCTCATAGCGTTGTGGTCAGAAAAGATGCTTGATATATTTTCAATTTTCTTAAATTTACTGAGGCTTGATTTGTGACCCAAGATGTGATCTATCCTGGAGAATGTTCCATGCACACTTGAGAAGAAAGTGTAATCTGCAGTTTGTGGATGGAATGTCCTATAAATATCAATTAAATCTATCTGGTCTATTGTGTCATTTAAAGCTTCTGTTTCCTTATTGTTTTTCATTTTGGATGATCTGTCCATTGGTGTAAGTGAGGTGTTAAAGTCCCCCACAGTTATTGTGTTACTGTCGATTTTCTATTTTATAGCTGTTAGCAGTTGCCTTATGTATTGAGGTGCTCCTATGTTGGGTGCATATATATTTACAGTTGTTATGCCTTCTTCTTGGATTAATCCCTTGATCATTATGTAGTGTCCTTCCTTGTCTCTTGTAACATTCTTTATTTTTAAGTCTATTTTATCTGATATGAGAATAGCTACTCCAGCTTTCTTTTGATTTCCATTTGCATGGAATATCTTTTTCGATCCCTTGACTTTCAGTCTGTATGTGTCCCTAGGTTTGAAGTGGGTCCCTTGTAGACAGCATATATATGGGTCTTGTTTTTGTATCCATTCAGCAAGCCTGTGTCTTTTGGTTGGAGCTTTTAATCCATTCACGTTTAAGGTAATTATCACTATGTATGTTCCTATTACCATTTTCTTAATTGTTTTAGGTTTGTTTTTTGTAGGTCCTTGGCTTCTCTTGTGTTTCCTACTTAGACAAGTTCCTTTACCATTTGTTGTAGTGCTGGTTTGGTGGTGCTGAACTCTCTTAGGTTTTGCTTGTCTGTAAAGCTTTTGATTTCTCCATCGAATCTGAATGAGATCCTTACTGGGTAGAGTAATCTTGGTTGTAGTTTCTTCCCTTTCATCACTTTAAGTATATCATGCCACTCCCTTCTGGCTTGTAGAGTTTCTGCTGAGAAATCAGCTGTTAACCTTATGGGAGTTCTCTTGTATGTTATTTGTCATTTTTCCCTTGCTGCTTTCAATAATTTTTCTTTGTCTTTAATTTTTGCCAATTTGATTACTATGTGTCATGGCGTGTTTCTCCTTGGGTTTATCCTGTATGGGACTCTCTGAGCTTCCTGGACTTGGGTGGCTATTTCCTTTCCCATGTTTGGGAAGTTTTCCACTATAATCTCTTCAAATATTTTGTCTGGTCCTTTCTCTCTCTCTTCTCCTTCTCCTATAATGCGAATGTTGTTGCATTTAATGTTGTCCCAGAGGTCTCTTAGGCTGTCTTAATTTCTTTTCATTCTTTTTTCTCTATTCTATTCCACAGTGAATTCCACTGTTCTGTCTCCCATGTCACTTATCTGTTCTTCTACCTCAGTTATTCTGCTATTGAGTCCTTCTAGTGTAGTTTTCATTTCAGTTATTTTATTGTTCATCTCTGTTTTTTTGTCCTTTAATTCTTCTAGGTCTTTGTTAAACATTTCTTGCATCATCTTGATCTTTGCCTCCATTCTTTTTCTGAGGTCCTGGATCATCTTCACTATCATTATTCTTAATTCTTTTTTTGGAAGGTTGCGTATCTCCACTTCATTTAGTTGTTTTTCTGGGGTTTTGTCTTGCTCCTTTGTCTGGTACATAGCCCTCTGCCTTATCATCTTGCCTATCTTTCTGCGAATGTGGTTTTTATTCCACAGACTGCAGGACTGTAGTTGTTCTTGCTTATGCTGTCTGCCATCTCCAGGTATATGATTTAGAATAAATTGTGTCACAGGCTGTAATTGCTATATTATTTGTAACCTCTTTTTCAACTACCTATTTCTTTTTCCTTTTGCCCTCTGGGTGGTCAAAATTCTTTTTCACTGTTCGGTGGGGAGTCTCAAAACAAACTTGGAACACTTGGTTGTAGATGACTCAGGCTCTTCCAGGATGGGTGATTGAATTACAGTATAAAGAAGTACCTCTCCCCCATCCCTTTTCTCTCCCACCAGTAGGTGGTCCTTATGTCTACAGCAAATACCACTAGACTTCTCTTGAGTTTCTCCATAACATTTTAGGGGTTATCTGTTACATTATCTAGTTTTACTTAATTAATACAAGATTTCTTATAACAAAATATTGTAAATACATGGCGCTGACCTAGCAGTTGGTCAGCAGATGGTAAAGTGTCTGATAGTAGATGCTAGAAAAATGAAGATCCATGCTATGCAGTCTCAAAGCATTTGGTTAAAAAAGAGCTGTCACTGTGGTAATTTGGGAGGAAGATAAGGTGCCTGCAGAGTCTACAAAATTTTGAAAACAATGTTAGAGGTGTGTGCTGTTGCCACCGACAGTTTATCAATGTATAAGATGAAAGAGATGAGCTCAGGCAAGAAATGGTTGTATGCAAATAGAAATAGAGAAATTCCCGAAGTTTGGAGCTGCAAATTAATGGAAAAGTGGACTTCCACTCTAAGCTGTGAGATAAAAGACTGAAAGGTTTTGATCAATACAGGCCAATGAAGACTAATCTTTAGTCTTTCCCACCCAAGCCTGATGGCCTTGAGGTAATCACCATTAAATGGAAATAGAGAGGCATGGAGGTTAGAAAGAAAAGAATTAAACAAGACTTGGGAATAAAATCTGGGAAAGAAGTCTTGATATGGCTAATATCACCTAAGACTGCATGGAAGAAAAAATGTCAAAAGTTTAAGATTTGAAGTGAGTTTTATTGATAAAGAACCATGATTCTAAATGATGGTTTATGACTAAAAATGTGTTTCCTTGTTCAAACTTTAAAACAATCATCTGGTGTACTTCTGGTTGCAACCACAATTGATAAACATCCATCAGACTAACCTTCCCACTGAAAGTAATTATAAAAATGGGGAAAATATATAAAACAATGTTTGAAGGCATTAAAGATGTACCAACACAGGTAGGAGTTAAGAACCTATGATTCTTGAGAGAAGTGAAACATATGGGAAGCTTCACATTCATCCTGGATTTTTCCTTGAGAGCGTTTACCATATTGTGGTGCCAAGTACTAGAGTTCAAGCCAAAAGTGGCATTCTTAGTACACAAGGAGACAAGAAGTCAGAAGACCAGGCTGTACATAAATGATATTATTACCAATGGTTTACACAATCCAGAATCAGCATTCCAGGAAAATAAGATGGGTGTTTTCAGTTAAAAAAAAAAAAAAAGGTGTGACGAATGAAAATGCATTTTGTTAAAGGGAAAAAGGGTAGTTTTGTTCTAGAGCTGGTTGTTTCTGAATGGAAAAGAAAATAGGGGACGGATCAATATGGATACAGAAAGTTATGGAAGGTTTGTGGAAGAGGAACACTGAGGGAGTTTTGTGCTTGGTTAGGGTTGGCTAAGATAAGATTGAATTTAATTAAGAAAATGAATTTAAAGGTAAAGTGGTACTAAACCTGAATTTGGTTTTCTCTCTGAGAGGACAAAGTTTTCTTAAAATGTTGAACTGCTTTTGATAATAGGTTGTGTGAGTTTCTTTGTATTTAAGTGATTTAATACAACCTTTGAGATCTTTTATTGTCACTTTGGTTGAGTGAATGGATATTGTTTCACATTGATTTATGATCCTATTTGACCAGGTGTTTTAAAATTTTTTGATATTTTTGACAAAATTCCCAAACATCAAATTTTAAATAAAGTTCATCTGACTTCTAGCTAACTTTGAGGTTTTCCAAAGGGTCCCTGAAACATCTCAAAATATTTGTTTTTTTTTTCTATCTAGGCGAGAAATATTAAAGTAATTAAACTTATTTGGTATGTTGAATTACATGGGAAACATTATTGAATGAGTGGTGATAAAACTTCTTTGGTTGTATCATGTGGGTAAATGTTATTAACATAGATATTCTAGAAATTATATGGAACTCCTAAAATTCTGGTATGTCCTGGTAAAATGTTATCAGTCATATTTCTAGTAATTATCTTAAATTGCTATATGTCATAGCAGTAGCCAAGTTTCTTTTCAACTGCATTGTAATCAGTTCTTTAACCTTGACTTTTTAAGTCTTTTGTCATTTATTGTTGCACTCTGATGCTTTTGCAAAAATGCTTTATCTTCAAGAAGATTCATAGAAATGACTTTTTGACAAGTACAGGTTTCTGATAACTTTCAGATCATACCACTGAACTGGGTAAGGAATTAAAGAATTCTAGGAAAACCTGATGACTTCAAAAAAACTATTAACAGAAGATTAAGATCAAGGATAAGTTACATAGGACTGAACAAACTTATGAGTATGGTTATAATTTTTCTCTCTGTCTAAAATATCACTGTTTTTTAACCTGTGTTTTCCATATATGAGGAAAGCTTTAAGTTATACCTCAATAAGTAGAACTGAAACATTTATCTTTCCTCTCTACCTGATCCCTCCAGAATTTGGAAACTCTTAAGTTCCCAAAAGCTTTCTCAGGCATAAGGAAGGCCAATTTCTAAAAAGTGCCAGAATCTCAAGGTATTTGGCAACCTCCAGAAGAGAAGAATTCACCCAAATCCATCACCCAAATTTATAGATATCACAAGTGGAATCTATGACACACCCCTGGTGTGGCTTTCCTGGCCTTGAGAGTTTTTGTTTTTTGTTTTTTTAAAGTTCAATCTGAGATTACTTATGAAAAGTTCCAGCACAGCCAGTGTGAAAAAGCCTATGTCATCAATTAACCAGACTTATTTTACAAACAGATTAGTCTTAATTTGGCTATATTTGGTAGAAATGAGGGTAATTTTAGGGAGAAAAAGATTATGTTTTAGTGAATATTAAATTCTAGTTTTGTTAATTGAGGTCTGTATTTACTGGCTAAGACTCACTTTCTAGATAGCTCCTTGTAAAGTTTAGTTATTAAAAGGAAACTCTAAATTTGTTTCTGAAGCTTATCACGGTGATCTAACTTTGGCTGAAGGTCGGATTCACCATAACCTGCAACCAGGAGATTATTCATACTGGAAGAGATTTCACATAAAGGACTCTCTACAGCCACCTTGGAAGAAACCATCTCAGCCCTCTCCTGGATGAACTGCAACTCCTGTTTTTGACACTTGACTACAACTAAGACCAGCACTACCAGGGATGAGAAGAAGATGACATCTGAAGTATACAGCTAACCCAGGACACCGGACAAGGCCTGTATACTGATTACTTTGACAATTGCTCATGCTTTTGCTTATAAACCAAATGTATTTCTTCTTTGTGCTCAATCTTATGCAAGTTTCAAAAACTAATCAAATTGCTGAGTTTATGGCCAATTACCTATGTCCGTTACTCCCTGTTTGCCTTGGTGGATTTCTCCTCTCCAGGGCTCTAACTGGATGGCTGTTAGAACTTTTTATTTTAAAGGAAAGAACTCTAGCACCACTCAAGCTAATGTTACCACCAATATCACTGAGACCCTCTTACCCAGCCCATTAATAATGCCTATTCTGAACTTGGCCATAAATACTCATTTTCATT
This sequence comes from Phocoena phocoena, assembly GCF_963924675.1. NCBI lineage: Eukaryota > Metazoa > Chordata > Mammalia > Artiodactyla > Phocoenidae > Phocoena > Phocoena phocoena. The sequence continues at coordinate 89,908,827 of NC_089221.1, read as the reverse complement.
AGATATTGAGTATTGGGTGGCTCCTAACAGGACCTAATGGATTTCTGGAAAAAGTTTATGACCTTGGCTCTCCCCAGGTTGCTTAGGAAGGTATATGATTGGTGAAACAGCCCCTGCCAATCTGCCTTTAATGCAGGCACATGGGGCTTGATCAGTTTTCCAATAGTACGATCATTTGATCTCATTATTTGTTCCTTCACTTGGAATAGAAGATATCATTATTCATATAAAGGCTTTAACAAAATTCACTCAGCAAGATTTGAATGATAGTAATCAAACCATTAGGTGCTCAATTTGGAAGTCTCCATGATGAAAAAAGCAATCTTACAGAATTGCATAGCCCTCAGTATTTTAGCTACTTCCCAAGGGGGAACTTGTGCTGTAATATGTACTGAATACTGCATCTTTATACCTGACGAGTCTTCAAATGTAACCAGTCTTATGACCTATATGAAGTGTCACATTTCTGCTCTGAACAATCCTCTTCCCAGTTTAAGGGAAACATTAGGAAAATGGTTTGATTCAGGAGGATCTTGGCTTAAATCTTTGTTAATGATGTTGTTGATCCTACTGGCAATTTTAGTTACAGTTTGTGGAACTTGCAAGGTAAGAGTTTCTTGCCTTTCATGCTATGTGTCACTTGCTCATACTAAGATAATGATGTCTAAATGACTTGAAAGTATAGATTACACCAATAGTTCTCTATAAAATAATGGACATATACAATGCACATGTGAGAAAAATAGGCTTAAGTCTTACTGGACAACCTAGAATTGACTGTCAGTCCTTGCCAAACATTCTGCTATTATAATCCCCCCAAAAACAGAGAACCAGGCTATTAAGACTTGGTATTGGGACTTCCCTGGTGGTGTAGTAGTTAAGAATCCGCCTGTCAGTGCAGGGGACATGGGTTCAAGCCCTGGTCCGGGAAGATCCCACATGCCGCAGAGCAACTAAACCCGTGCACCACAACTACTGAGCCTGCGCTCTAGAGCCCACAAGCCACAACTACTGAGCCTGTGTGCCGCAACTACTGAAGCCAGCACACCTAGAGCCCATGCTCCACAGCAAGAGAAGCCACCACAATGAGAAGCTCATGCACTGCAACCAAGAGTAGCCCCTGCTCTCCACAACTAGAGAAAGCCCATGCACAGCCACCAAGACCCAATGCAGCCAAAAATTAAATAAATATATTAAAAAAAAAGACTTGGCATCAAGGGACATGATGACGCAGTGCAGGCAAGCAACCACCCTGGAAAATATTTGCTCACCTACTGCTTTCTATCAAAAGGTTAATGATCAAAAGGGGGAAATTGTGAAATAAAATTCATATTTTATGACAAGACAAGAAACAGTTAACCATAAAAAAATTTTTTTTCTTCTCCCTTTGGCTTCCTCTCTCCCCTCTACTGTGCATTATATATTGACCAAACCTCCCCCATCAGCAGAAATATCTGCTCAACCATAAAGAGCAACATTTTCCTGGCATCAACAAGACAACTCCTTAAAAGATAACATTGCTTCTTGATCTTGTAAGGGACCACGATGATGCTTAGATATGGATTATGTAAACCTTCAATAATACATCATTTAATGCACAGCCCTATCTCAAAAAGCTTATATAACTGTGCCTTGAATTCTAATGGGCAGATTATTCTCAGAGCTTTCTGAGTTGCTGTTCCCTGGGTTATAATTCTCAATTTGTCTTGAATAAAATTTTCCATTTCTTTCTTATATTGACTGTTTAAGTTTTCATCAGCAGTGGTGTGTGGCCATTGATGATTCTGTTTGGTTAGCTTCATGCTTATCTAATGATTAGACAGAGATTTCCTTAGATGCCTTGAATCAGTATGTCTCCCAGCGTTTGTTGAGGGTATGTGTGTGTGTGTGTGTGTGTGTTTTGGGCAGGGCTTCAACACCAAGCCAGGCAGTTGACAGTTCTCCCTTAGTCTTCACTTCTTGCTTATGCAAAGCCTCAAGGTCAGCCTTAGGTGAATGCTTAGGGCCTTCTCAGGTCTTTCCTGAGCTTACGCACTGCTTAGCACAGCCCTGGGCATGTGTGTGAGTTTCTGGATTCTCATGAATATGTTGGAGCTTACAAAGTTCCTACAGACAAATCTCCAGCTTTTCCTTTTAAGCTTTTTGGTTAACCTATTGTCTGCCCCAACCTGTTTCCACTGCCTAAGGTGTGGCAAAGTTAATCAATTCCCTTTCATTGTGTTTTTTTGTTTGCTTGATTGTTTGTGGGGTTTTTTTGTTGTTTGTTTTGTTTTGTTTTTTACAAACACTTCTGGGGAAAAGCCTTTTCCCCAGAAAACCACTGGTTTGGCTCTGAATCAAATCAAATCAAGATAGGCTTGCAAGTGAGATCTTCTGGGGAACCACCAGATAGGTTAAATGATGACTCTTCTCTTGGAATTAGGCTTTGGAGGAGTTCCAGCCTCATTCTGCCTTGTCTGATATCTGCCAGGCTGCTCTTTTCACCATGATTGTCAACTATTGTTTTTCAGTGCTATAGTGGAGTTGGAGATGATGGGATTAGATTAGAACAAGCCAAAACATTACAAACCTTGCTCTTCTTACTGAGATTCAGCTGTTTTCTTGAATAAATGCTTCCTGGGTTGCTGCAAGCCCTTGATTGATTTCCACAGTTCTGAAAAAGTTGACTCTGACAATTTTGCCAGTTTTCTCATTGCTTTTACGGAGAAAAGAATTTTCAGAGGTGCTTACATCTGCATTTTTGCTGATGTCACTCTAAGGATATAATTTGAATTCAGGTCCTCTTACTCCTTTACCAATCCTCCTTCTGTTACATCTGTGGTTCTCCAACTTTGCGTGCATCAGAATCACCTCAAAGGCTTGCTAAGATACAGGTCGCTTGGCTCCACACCTAGAGTTTCCAATTCAGGTCTGAGGTTGGACCTACCTGAGAATTTGCATTTTAAAAAAGTTCCCAGGTAATGCTGGTGCTGTTGGTATAGGGATCACTCTTTAAGAACTAACTACTGCATTACATCCTGTGGTACCTTCAACTCATTGCCTTAGGGAGTGTTTCCCACCTCTGAAATCAGTAATAATACATATGTCATTAATACATATCTCTCTATATATTATGTAATAATATAATACATAAGCCAATATAAATATGTATTTAGTACTTACTACATGCTAGGTATGATATGTTTCACATTTATTAGGTTATTTAGTCTATAGTACAACAGGTCATGGGTAGGCTTTATTACTTTCCACATATTTAAACTGGAAATTGAGATCAGAGATGTAAGAGTCCAGAGGCACTCAGCAATAAATGCGGGAGCTAGGATGAGAGTATAGTCTTTTGATTCTGGAATACATGCTATAAGCCTCCACAAGAGTGTTTCTCAAAGAGTAACATAGATCACTTCTGATGCCTTGGATAACTTTAGTTGGGACATGCATGCAGGATTAAAAACAATGACTATTTTTCTAACCTTTGATTACATCATGATAAAAATGCCATTTGCCGGGGCTTCCCTGGTGGCGCAGTGGTTGAGAGTCCGCCTGCCGAAGCAGGGGACGCGGGTTCGTGCCCTGGTCTGGGAAGATCCCACATGCCCCAGAGCGGCTGGGCCCGTGAGCCATGGCCGCTGAGCCTGCGCGTCCGGAGCCTGTGCTCCGCAACGGGAGAGGCCACAACAGTGAGAGGCCCGCGTACCGCAAAAAAAAAAAAATGCCATTTGCCTACCTGCTTTTTAAATGTTTCTAGTGCTTAGTAACGCTCCCTTTTTACAGGGAGTAGTCTTTAGGCTGAGAGATCTTAGTAGAAAAAATACACTCTATCCCCAGAATTTAAAAACACTGTTTTATGTTCACTTTTCTTTCAGTTACTTTCAGCTTAGGAGAGGTGACACAGGTTTTCCATTAATAGTCGTTTATAAAGGTTTTACTCTTAAAGAAATTGAAGGAAAGACACATTTATTTAAAGAAAATAATAAATACTACTGCGAGTGGTATACACAGATATGGTATGAAAGAGATTGAAATTTGGGGAAACCCTGCCCCAACAAACTGGTTAGTGTACCCAATTGAATCACTATGCAACAACCTAAAAGGAGATCAAGGAAATGTGATTAAAGTATCAATTCTCTTTCAAAGAAGGAGAGACTTGTATGGAGAAAAAGCCACAACTTCTAGAGCAACATGTGTAAAGCAGAGAAATATCAAGTGGGAAATGGTTTCTGGGTAAGAAATGTACTACTGGAGTGGGCTGAGAGTTAGTTTGGCTTCACAAAATGTCAAGCAAATTCTCATAGTCCAAGTTTTATAGGAAATCTGGGATAATTTGTTTTCATCAAAAGCAAAAAAATGAGTCTTGGTTCACTGGCAGGAGATTTCGCAGTTGCCAGGGACAGCACAAGAAATGGAGTTCTTAACTCTTGGCGGAGGGGATGCGATAAATATATCTTGGGCATTGGGCATGTGTGCGGAGGGGGTGAAGAGGTGAAGAGAGTTGGGGGTAAGATGGGAGGAGAGTGGTACTGTAATCAGAGAAGCGGACACGTTCAGGATGAAAAAAGAGGACATGCAGGATGAAGAAACAATTTAGCACCAGTGACATGACTGCCTAAACTGTTATCCTTGTTTAAATTAAGCAAGGTGTCCAGGGACTACAGCTGTTGTTATTTATTTTGGTTGCATGTGATGTTACTTCCCGGCTTGACAACCCATCAGCCCCAAGGTGCAACTGGAAGTCTCTGGTCAGCCCATAGCTATACAGAGGAAACGCGGGCATCCCCTATAACCCGCCCCCACCCCCAAAAGAATCAGAAAAGAAGGGGCAGGCGACTGACTGGGGGACTGCGGAGTGGGAGGGGAGAAGGCACTATATAGTGTGCAGGCAAGGTGGGCAGGGAGGAAGACCTGCCCTTCCTCCGTCTGCTATTTTCTCTTGGCCCACCCATATCTGAACTGCAAAGGTTTGAACTTTATGCCAGGAGACCCTAATCTTGTTAGTTAGGTTTCCAGTCAAATTAGGATTGATTTTAACGCCTTCATCTTGGTTGCTGCTGTTGGAATTTCTGAAAGTCTAGCTGCGCCAGTTCTTCCTTTAGCTCTCCGCACCCGCTTCCCTTTCCCTGAGACCCCGCCCTTTTCTCCCAGCCCAAACCACAAAAGGCCTGCTGTTCCAGCCCTAGCATGGTGCCCCGCCCCTGCCCCCCAACGTCGCAGTGCTGCAGGGAACGGAGGCGGGGCCAGGCAGGGGTGGGTTTCGTCCTTCCGCTCTACGGCCAATCGGTGAACTTGCCCCTGGGCGAGAAAGCGGGACCAGGGTGTAAAGACAGTCCAAGTATATTTCCCTTTTTCTGCCACGTCCCAACCATTGACGTGAGCCCACTCCTCAGGTTCCGATTGGGTATGTGGATTTTTCCCGCAGAGGTCCTTTAAGCCTATTGGTCGACTCTGTTTTGGGGACGGGGCTTGCGTTCCCTCCTCCTTCTCCTTTACAGCGGCGCAAGGGGCGGGACGCGCCGCGGCCGCTTCTGCTTCCGCCGCCGGCGCCGCCGCCGCCGCTGCCGCTGCCGCCGCAGCCGCCGCCGCCGCCAGCCGCTGCGCGTTCGGCGGGGGAGGAGTCGGAGGCGGAGAAGAAGGCGGTGGTGTTTGTTGGAGGATCGAGCGCTGTTCTCGCTCCGGAGCCGCTGCACGGTTCGGTGAGGGTTTTTTTTTTTTTTTTTTTTTTAATCTGGCTTGTTCTCATGTTGGGAAGGTGAGGGACAAGGCGAGGAAATTGCTGCCTTCACCTCCTCCGTTTCTTAATTTCTGTCCTCGAGAAGGAGTGGGGCCTGTCCCTGGCCCGCCGCGCCGGCCATGGTGGGTGGGGTTGATGGCTGGGAGAGGCCTTCTTCTCTTTCTGGGCCCTGTCCAGCCCGAACCTGGGGCCACGCTCTTGTTGGCGGCCGCAGCGCCCGCTGCCTCCGGCGATGGCATAGATAGGTATTGGGGTCTCCACCGGCCGCTTTTTCTTGCTGCCTCTTCTGCTGTCCTTGGTGCCTTGGCCAAGGACCCCGCTGCCTTAATCCCTACAATCGCGACTGTGTTAGAAGAGTGTGTCACCTACTAACACCTCTCACCCGCCCTCTCTGCCCATTTCCAGTCACCCTGTGTAGAGCTGATCCATCTTACGCCACAGGCCTGCATCAGCACCCCTTCCTCGAAAAACCTTCCGTTGCCGTCGGTCTACTGACTGTATTTGCATTTTTCCCGATTGTCACCGAGGCTCTGTCACGCAGACACCCTGTACAGACCATAACAATCGTTCTTCTCCCGATATTAGCACCATTCCATCAATGCTTCGCCTAGTTAGAGCTGTCAGGTCAGAGCACGCCTCTGGCGGATGCACCTTCAATTTCGGCCTCCCTGAGATTACTGCTTGTTAATCATTTTGCGCACATTCAAAATGGTGAGTTTAAAGCCGCTCAGACCAAGTTGAAGAAGAGGGGAGGAGGTAGTCTTTTTTACTGAGAGGAAGAATCTATTTAGGAGACTTAACCTCTCCAGGCATTTTTTTTTCCTTCTTTTTCTTTTTTAACATACGCATAGGCACTGCTTTGAGTCTGCTGGTTCGGGGAAGTTTATGATTTTTTTTAAAGGCCTAATATGTTGTTATTTTTATCATATCTGGTAAGTTAAATTTCTTTACATTGGCAGCCACCTCTGGTGAAGACTATAGATCATTTGCAGAGTATGTAAATAAACATGAAGATAAACGTTTTAAAGATTTTTATAAACGTTTAAACTATTATTCCCATGTCCTCTGGAATTTATCATTTTTATATGAAATAACTTTAATTAAAAAAATTAATTACAGACATACGAACTAGATGTAAAATTCAGCAATACAGAAAATGAACTATTAAGTAAAATGTGAACATTTCCTTTCATCCCCCAGTCTCATTCCACTGTCTAGAGTTAACAGTATTGTACTTCTTTCTCATGTACACTTTTAAACACATATGCATACATGTAAAGTTGGGGGAGTTTGGTGGGGTATACCAAACACATTGGTATATCACTTGCTTTTTTCACTAAATTACATATCTTGGCCATCTTTACTTGTTAAACCTGTCTCCCTGATACTTTTTAAAAACTAAGTGATATTTCAATAGCTTCAATGGGCTGTAATTTACTTAACCATTCCCTTACTGAAAGACATTTGAATTAATTAGTTTCTTTTTTTTTTTCTTATTTTTTTTTTTTAGTTTTTTTTTTAGTTTCTTTTTCCTATCACAAATAATGCTTTATTTGAAGCCAACTTTTACATTTTTTGTTTTTAATTACAAACTTTAAATCTTAAATTTTAAAACTTCAGACAGTATGGAAGACTGTAATGGAAAAAGTATACCTCCCACTTGCCCTTCTAGTTCTACCTTCATCCTAAGAGCTGTTCAGGAAACTTCCTCTTTATGTGATTATTTCTGGAGCATGGATTCCTAGAAATGGAATTGCTGGGTTAAAAAGAGAATGCATATTTAAAATTTTGATAACCATTTCTCCCTCCTTATTACTCATTTTGAAATTATTCTTGACTCATGCATTTCTTCTCTAAATGAACTTTAGACTCAACTTGTAAATTAAATTAAAAATCCTCAGGTATTTTGAATGAGATTATATTGAAATTTTAGATTAATATGGGGCAAACTGACCTTCGTGATACTGGGTCTCTCCCCTCAGAAATATGTGTATGTATGGTATGTCTCTACGTTTTATTCACACCTTGCTTAGGGAAAGTTTTATAGTTTTATTCCCATATGTATGACATTCCTTCTTAGTATTCCTAGCTATTTTATGATTTGATAGCTCTGGTGGATGGAAACTTTCTAGTAACATTTTTTCTCTTTTTTTCCCCCTCCAGTTACATGAAAGCTTTTGAATTTTTTCTGCTTATCATGTATCTAATCACTTTATTGAGTTGATTATCTGAAAATACAGTTTTGTGGCTTTCTTTTAAATTTTATAATTTGTGTGTTTTCCTCATTGCTTTGGTTATTATACGTTTTATATAATGTTAAATAATAGCAATGATAGTTCAACTTGCTGTTGTTTCTGACGTTTTAGCAATCAATTATGATGTTTGCTGAAGCTTTCTGATAAATGGAGAGTATAATAGGTTAAAATGTGTTTTTGTATTCTTAGCATTCCAAGATGATTTTATTGTTGTTTTTCATTTCTGATGACATTTTAAAAAGCCATAAATGGGTATTGAATTTTATTGATGTTTTTGATGTCTTTTGAGTGGTCGTATAGGGGCATCACCAGTATTCCCTGGTTAATATTTTCCCAAGAGAACTCTTTTTTAAAGAATCAACTTTATTGAGGATAATTTACGTACAATAAAATGTACAGCTCGGTGTTTTTTTTGTTTTTTTTTTTGCGGTACGCGGGCCTTTCACTGTTGTGGCCTCTCCCGTTACGGAGCACAGGCTCTGGACGCGCAGGCCTAGCGGCCATGGCTCACGGGCCCAGCCGCTCTGCGGCATGTGGGATCTTCCCGGACCGGGGCACGAACCCGTGTCCCCTGCATCGGCAGGCGGACTCTCAACCACTGCGCCACCAGGGAAGCCGCAGCTCGGTGTGTTTTGACATATGTATACACCCATGTCTCCACTACCACAATCAAGAGTAGAATATTTTCATTACCCCAATAAAGATACAGAATATTTCTGTCATCCCCAAAAGTTCCCTTCCGCCCTTTTGCAGTAAATCACATTTTCACCCTCAGCTCTTGTCCTCTTTTTCTCACTATAAATGGGTTTCATTTGTTCTAGAATTTTATATAAACAGAATTATGTAATATGTATTCTTTTGCATCCATGTTTTTTTCTTTCACTATGATTTTGAGGATAATGCATATGTTTGTATGTTTAGCTGGTTCACTTTTATTGCTGAGTAGTAGTTTATGGTATTGATTTACTACAGTTATTGACCATTTCACCTATATATGGATATTTGGATTGTCTCCAGTTTGCGGTTGTTATTAGTAAAGCCGCTATGAACATTCATTCATGAGTTATTGTGTGAACATATGTTTTCTTTTCTCTTGGGTAAATACTTAGAAATGGATTTGTTGGGTTGTATTGTAAACAAATGTTTAATTATAAGAACCTGCCAAACTGTTTCCCATTTTACAGTTCTAGTTGATCTACATTCTCATCAACACTTGGTTGTTTTAGTCTTTTTAATTTTAGCCCTTCTAGTGGATATGTGGAAGTATGACACTGTATTTTAAATTTGTATTTATCTGATGATTAATGATATTGAGAATTTGTTCATGTGTTATGGGTCATTTGTATGTCTTCCTTTGTGAAGTATGTGTTCATATCTTTTGCCCATTTTTAAACGTTGAGTTGTTTGTCTTATTGAGTTGGAGGAATTCTTTATACATTTTTCTGTACAAGTCCTTTGACCCACACAGATGCATATACAGAGAGTGCAGTCTGAAGCTTACCTTTTCATTTTCCTAACTGTTTAAAATAGAGGGGCTTTTAATTTTGACTAAATTCACTTTGTCAGTTTTTCCTTTTATTTGTATTTCTGTGTTCTGTTTGCTCAGTGCAAAGTTACACATATTTCCTCTTACGTTTTCTTCTACAAATGTTATAGTTTTTATGTCAAGGTGTATCATCCATTTTGAGTTAATTTTTGTATATGGTGTGAGATAAGGGTCAAGTTTTTTTTCCCAATTCTAGCACCATTTTGGGGGAACACTTTCCTTTCCAGCATTGAATTAACTTAGTCAAAACTCAATTGACCGTGTATGTGAGTCTGTTTCTGGACTGTCCCCTTGATCTTTGTATCTATCCTTTTGCCAATGCCACATTGTCATGATTATTGTTGCTTTATAGTAAGTTTTAAAATCAGGTAATGTAAGTTCTTCAGCTTTATTTTTTTCCAAAATCATTCTGGCTATTCTAGTTCTTTTGCTTTTCCATAAATTTTTTAGAAACGACTTGTTGGTTTCTATAGAGAGTACTGAGGGGATGTTAATTTAGATTATATTGAATGCATGGATTCATTTGGGAAGAATTGACATCTTAGTATTTAGTCTTTCAATCAATGAACACAGGATATCTCCATCTATTTTGTTTTAATCAAAGATCTTCATTTTCCATCATTAGCATTTTATAGTTTCAACATACAGATGTTGTTCATATTTTGTCAGATTTATATCCAAGTATTTCATCACTTCTGATGGTATTATAAATATAATTTTCCTAAATTTCCATGTCCAGTTGTTCACTGACAGTATTTAGAAATACAGTTTTGTATACTGACTTTGAACCTGGCAACCTTGCTAAACTCACCTATTCTAGTAACATTTTTTTTTTTGTAGATTCTTTTGGATTTTCTCATGTAGATAGTTGTATCATTTGTGGATATAGAACAGTTTTGTTTCTTTTGTTTTCAGTTTGTGTGTAACCACCTCCCCTACCACCCTTTTTTTTTCCTTATTGCACTGGCTAGGCCCTCCAGTATGATGTTGAACAGGAGTGGTGAGAGCAGATATCCTTGTTTTGTTCCTGATCTTAAGAGAAAAGCTTTCAATCTTTCATTATTAAGTATACAAGGGCCTTTTATCAGGTTTTATTATATACTACATATTATTATATTAAGTATAATAATCCTTTTATCAAGTTAATGATGTCCCCATTCTGTTTCTAGACTGCTGAGAGTTTTTTAATCATGATTGGACATTGTGCTCAAATGTTTTAACTGTACTTATTGAGATGATCTTATGGTTTATCTTCTTTGGTGTGTTAATAAGATGGATTACATTGATTTATTTACAGATGTTGAGTCAACCTTGCATTCTCTAGATATGCTTCACTTGGTTGTGATGTATTATCATTTTCATAAATTGGTGGATTAGATTTGCTAATTGTTGAGTATTTTTTGGTATCTGTGTACATGAAGAATAACTTTTTGTGTAATATTTTTGTATCAGAATAATGCTGGCCTCATAGGTTTAAAGTGTTTATTCCTCTTATATTTCCCGAAAAATCTTGGATAGGATTAGTATTATTTCATAAATGTTTGTCAGAGTTTGCAAGCTAACTCATCTGGGCCTAGTTTAATATGTTGAAAGGCTTTAAAGGATAAATTTAATTACTTTAATAGGTATAGGATGGTTAGGGTTATCTAATTTTTCTTAAAAACTTTCAGTCTTTGACTATGTGAGTGACCTACAATATGAGCTTTAGTAGTTTGTATCTTTCAATGAATTTGTCTCTTTCATCTATTAATTGCCATGAAGTTGTTTCTTTATTGTCCTTTTAATGTCTATAGCATCTATAGTGGTGTCTTTTCTTTCATTCCTGATATTGGCAATGTGTCCCCTCTTTTGTCTTTATTAGTTTGTTTCCACATTTACCAATTTTGTTAATTTTCCCAAAGATCCAGCTTTTTATTTTATTACTCAAAAAACAAATGTTTTCAATTTCATTGATTTCTGCTCTTTACTATTCCTTCTTGTGTGCCTTGGATTTAAATCCACTCTGTTACAATTTTTTAAGGTATAAGCTTAGGCTATTGATTTGAGACCTTTCTTCTTTTCCTTCTAAGCACCACATTAGATGGTCCCACAATTTTTTAAAAAATTATTATTTATTTATTTATTATTTTTGGCTGTGTTGGGTCTTTGTTGCTGTGCGGGGGCTCTTTCTAGTTGTGGCGAGCGGGGGCTACTCTTCTTTGTGGTGTGCAGGCTTCTCATTGTGGTGACTTCTCTTGTTGTGGAGCACGGGCTCTAGGTGCGTGGGCTTCAGTAGTTGTGGCTTGCAGGCTCTAGAGTGCAGGTTCAGTAGTTGTGGCACATGGGCTTAGTTACTCCATGGCATGTGGTATCTTCCGAGACCAGGTCTCGAACCCGTGTCCCCTGCATTGGCAGGATTCTTAACCACCGTGCCACCAGGGAAGCCCTGGTTCCACAAAGTTTTATGTTGATATTTTCTGAATTCTTATGTGACTTTCACATTGACCCATGGTTTGTTTAGAAATATATTGTTTAATTTCCAGTTATTTGTTGATTTTGCCTAGCTCTATAATTGATTTCTATGCTTAATTTTGTTTTAGATGGAAAGCATACTTTGTATAATTTTGTTTGAATTCTTTGAAGTTTTATTACTCAGAATATGGTAAGTCTTGGTAAATGTTCCATGTGCAATTCAAAATAATGTATATTATGCTGCTTTGGGGTGGAATATTCTATAAATTCTACATTCCATATTAAAAACTAAATTATATATTTATATGAAATATTCTGTAATTGTCAGTTGACTGGTGGTGCTTGTTAGGTTTTCTATTTCCTAACTGAGGTTTTGTCTACTTGTTTTGTTGGTCACTGAGAAGAATTGAAGTCTCCAAGTATAACTGTGGATTTGTCTATTTCTCCTCTTTGTTCTAACTATTTTTGCTTCATGAATTTTGAACCTCTCTTGTCAGATGCATATATGTTTAGGATTGTTATGTCTTCTTGGTGAATTGACCCCTTTGTCATTATATAGTATCCTTCTTTGTCTCTGGTAATATTTCTTCTTCTGCAGTCTACTTTATCTGATATTAATACTGCCACTCCATCTTTCTTTTGATTCATGTTTGCATGATTAAAAAAAAAACACCTTTAAAAGCATTTATTTTTAAAAAAGAAAAGCACTTTAAAGGCACACATAATATGAAAGTAAAAAGATTGGATAAATATTGTTTGCAAACACTCACCAAAAGAAGGCTGATGTGCCTATATTAATATTGTACAAAATAGACATAAAGGAAGAAGTATAAGAGATAACAGGAAAGTATCATAATAAGTAGGTCAGTTCATCAAGACGATATAATAATCCTAAGTGTGTGTTTACCTAATAACATAGCTTCTGAATATAGAAGTTAATATAATTAGCAGTAAAGATAGGTATGCATTCATAGCTGGAGATTTTACATATACATTTGATGTAACTGATAGAACAATTATATAAAAATATCAGTATGGGAATAGAAATTTTGAATGACATGATTAATCAACTTGATATAATTGACATTCATAGAACATTTTATCTAAAGACTGAAGACTATACTTTTATTTTCAAGTGCACTTGGGACATTTGCCAAAGTATTCTGGTCCTTGAAGTATGATCAAATTTCACAGAATTGAAATTATACAGTACACGTTTTCTGATCACTGTGGAATTAATTACAACTCAGGAACAGAAAATAACTATCAAGGCTCCAAATGTTTGAAGATTAATCAAGACATTTCTAAATAGCCCATGAATCAAAATGAAGTCACGATGGAAATTAGAAAATATTTTGATCTGAAAAACAACAAGTATTACATCAGAGCTTGTTGAGTGTAACTGAAGCAGTGCTTTGAGAGGACTTTATTGCTTTATACAGGCACGCTTCGTTTTTATTGTGCTTTGTTTCATTGCACTTCGCAGATACTGTGTTTCTCTACAAACTGAGGTTTACGGCAACCCTGCAATGAGCAAGTTTATCGGTGCCATTTGTCCAACAGCATTTTCTCACTGATAGTTAGCACTTTTTTGGTAGTAAAATACTTTTTTTTTTTTTTTTTTTGTTGCGGTATGCAGGCCTCTCACTGTTGTGGCCTCTCCCGTTGCGGAGCAGAGGCTCCAGACGCGCAGGCTCAGTGGACATGGCTCACGGGCCCAGCCGCTCCGCGGCATGTGGGATCCTCCCAGACTGGGGCACGAACCCGTGTCCCCTGCATCGGCAGGCGGACTGTCAACCACTGCGCCACCAGGGAAGCCTCAGTAAAATACTTTTTAATTAAGTTGTGTCCATTGGGTTTCTTTTTAACCACAATGCTATTACATGCTTAATAGACTACAGTATAGCAAAAATGTAACTTTTATACACACTGTGAAACCAAAAAAAAATTTACTTCCTTTGTTGCACTGTTCACTTTATTTTGGTGGTTTGAAACTGAACCCACAATATCTCTGAGGTATGCCTGTATGCATGTATTAGTAAGGAAGAAAAGTTCAAAATCAGTGGTGTAAGCTCACAACTGAAGGGGGCAACAAATTAAACCCAAAGAAAGCAGAAAGAAGGAAGTAGTAAATATAAAAGTAGAAATCAATGAAACAGAAAAATTTACAGTTTGTTGAGAAGACTTTTAAAAAATAATAAACCTGTAGTGACTGATCAAGAAAAAATTGGGGGACAACAGACAATACCAATACTAAGAATGAGAAACTGAAGCATCACTACAAATTGTATAGATATTAAATTGTTAAGGAAAATTATGAACAATTTTATATTAGTACATTTGATAACTTGAATGAAAGGTCATAATCTTTGAAAAACAAATTGAATTTATTAAAAACTTTTCCATCAAGAAAACCCCAGGCCCAGATGGCTTCACTGGTAAACCTCTCAAACATTTAAGTAAGATATAATGGTAATTTTACACAGACTTTTTCGAGAACTGAAAAAGAAAACATTTCCCTGAACATTTTATGATTTTTGCATAATCTTGGTAGGAAAAACCTAACGAGCATGAGAAAAAAGAGATAATTACAGGCCAATAATTCTCAAGAACATAGATACAGAGATAATCCAGTGATATGTAAAAAAGATATCACAGATTTGTTCCAGGAATACAAGGTTGGTTTGTTATTTTACAATTAATCAATGTAGTCCATCTCTTTAACAATGTAGAAGACTCATACGATCATCTCTGTAGATAGAGAAATCATTTGACAAAAGTCACCATCTGTCATGTTAAAAAATCCTCATCAAATTAGGAATAGAAGAAAATACTGTTAATTTTCTGGAGTATCAACAACAACAACAAAAACCCTACAGCTAATATCATACTCAATGAAAAACCTTGTTTCATGTCCTATATCTTCTTTTTTCTATTTAACATTATGCTGGAATTCTAACCAGTGCCCTCAGGATAAAAAAAGTTAATTTTAAAAAATGGAAAAAAAAATTTTTTTTTTGCGGTACGCAGGCCTCTCACTGTTGTGGCCTCTCCCGTTGCAGAGCACAGGCTCTGGATGCGCAGGCTCACCGGCCATGGCTCACGGGCCCAGCCGCTCCGCGGCATGTGGGATCTTCCCAGACTGGGGCACGAACCCATGTCTTCTGCATCAGCAGGCGGATTCTCAACCACTGCGCCACCAGGGAAGCCCTAAAAACTGGAAAAAAATTTTAAAAGTGTTTACCAGCAAAGTTTTAGAATAAGTGAATTTAGCAAGGTGACTGGATACAAGGACAACATGCAAAAATTAATTGTAAGTTGTGTGTTAGCAACCAAAAAGTATGAAATAAAATTAGAAAAGTACATTTAGAATAGCATCAAAATATGTAAGATACCTAAGGATAAATACAATAAAAACTTGGGCAAAACTTCTACGCTGAAAAATATAAAACAGTGCTGAGACATTTTAAAATACTTAAATAAGTGGAGAAATATTCCATCTTTATATGGTAGGAACTCAATATTGTTAAAATGTCAGTTTCCCCGAGGTTGAGCTATAGGTTCAATAAAATTTCAATTAAAATCCCAGAATTTAAAAATTTTAATCAAATGGATTCCAAAATTTATATCAAAATGTAAATGTCTCAAGACTTGCTATAAAGTTACAGTAATTAAGACAGTGTTATATTAGAACCAGGTAGACAAAAAGACCAATGGAAGAATATGAGTGTCTAGAAATAGACCTTCACATATGTCGTTTCTTGGTTTATGACAAAAGCTCCACTGAAGTTAAGAAAACATTTACTTTTAATAGTGTTAGATAAATTGGATATTGGATATTTGGGAAAAAATGAACCTTGATTTTTACTTGATACTATATTCAAAAGCTCATTTGAGTTGGATCATAGAACTAAATGTAAAAGCTAAAATTATCAAGGTTCTAGAAGAAAACCTAGAAGTATATCTTCATCACCTTGGGGTAGGCAAAAATTTTTTAAATAGAACAAAAAATTGATAAATTAGACTACAATCAGTTACAAGTTTCTATTCATGAAGACATCATTAAAAAAAAGAGGCAAGCCACAGACTGCAAGAATATACTCACATTAAGTAAATCTGGTGAAAGACTTGTATCCAGAAAAATATAAGTAACTCTTAAAAATCAAAAAGAAAAAGGCAAACAACACACATTAAAAAATATGCAAAAAAGCAGGCAGGTCTTCACAAAAGAAGTTATCCAAAAGGCCAATGTGCATAGGTAAAGGTGCTCTACATCAGTGGTCCCCAACCTTTTTGGCACCAGGGACTGGTTTCGTGGAAGACAGTTTTTCCATGGACTGGCAAGGGGGGATGGTTCAGGCGGTAATGCGAGCAATGGGGAGAGATGGGGAGTGGCAGATGAAGCTTCCCTCTCCCGCCGCTCATCTCCTTCTGTGCGGCCTGGTTCCTAACAGGCTGCGGACTGGTAGTGGTCTGCGGCCCAGGGTTTGATGATCCTTCCTCTACATTATTACTCATCAGGGAAATGTCACAATGAGGCACCATCACACCCCTGTCAGAATGGCTGAAATTAGAGACTGACAATATCAAGTGTTGCCAAGGATGTGAAATAATATCAAGTGTTGCCAAGGATATGAAACAACTGATACTCTTTTTTTTTTTTTTTTTTTTTTTTGCGGTACGCGGGTCTCTCACTGTTGAGGCCTCTCCCATTGCAGAGCACAAGCTCCGCGGCCGTGGCTCACGGGCCTAGCTGCTCTGCAGCATGTGGGATCTTCCCGGACCGGGGCACGAACCCGTGTCCCCTGCATCGGCAGGCGGACTCCCAACCACTGCGCCACCAGGGAAGCCCACAACTGATACTCTTATATATTGCTGGTGGGAATGTCAGGTTGTTTCAGCCACTTTACAAAACTGTCAGTATGTGTTATAGCTAAACATAGCTGTGGACTGTGATCCAGTAATTTCAGGTCAGATGTACCCAAGAAAGGTAAACAAAACAAAACATGTACAAGGATGTTCATAACGTGAATGAATCCCAGAAACATTGTGTCAAGCAAAAGTAGACACACAAAAGAGTTCATGATGTATGATTCCACTTGTATGAAGTTTAAAATAGGAAAAACTAAACTGAGGTAATAGAGGTCAGGAGAGTGGTTGCCTTTGGTTCGTGAAGAGTCAGTGTCTTGGAAGGAGAGAGAGAGAGAGAACCCTCTGGAGTGATGGTATATGATTTACATCTTGACGTAGGTGGTAGTTTTTCAGATATATACCTATGTAAAAATTCATTGAATTGTAATGTATACTTGAGTTTTATACTTTATTATATGTAAACAATTCTTCAACAAATGATTGCAGAGAAAAGGAAAATAATTTAAGTTTTTATCATGAAAAGTTCCAAACAAATTTCAGTAGAGTACAAGGAACCCCCACGTACATATCATCTTGCTTCAACATTTTGCCATGCTTGTTTCTGTATCTCCCCAACCGCCATTCACATATGTTCCCTTTTTTTGTTGTTTTTTTGGTAGTGCTCACATCTAAATGTCTATCACAGATACATTAATTTATTCTGAGCATATTTTGTGTTTTTTAACATCAGATGAAATTTGCTACCTTTTCATATGCATAACATTTTATTTTCCTTATTTCCTGTACCCTTGTTTTTTCTTTTCCTGGCTCACTGACATGAAAATAAATCTCTGCAGCTTTTTTTTTTTTAATTGAAGTATAGTTGATTTACAGTGTTGTGTTAGTTCTCTGCAGCTTTTTTATTCTGAGCTGATTGACTTGCACATCTCAAAAGAGGGTAGGTTGAGCAGCATCCTTATTTGTGACACATTGGAATCAGAGATCTTCCTATCTAAATGAGGTAATTTGACAAATGTTCTTCATCTTGTTTTTTAATGAATTGATACTATATTTTTTCATCTTACTTTTCTTTTGTTAATCTTTTTCCCCCTTAGCCAATTACGCTTCCAGTAAAACACAGAAAATATTGTTCTAACGTGTTGGGTGTATGCTCATTCAAGTCTTTCTTCAAGGATTGCTGTTGATAGTCTTTAAAAAAAACAGTATTTTGTTAGCACTTTTTTTTTTTAACAGAATGAGAAGTTTATAAACACTTGGTGAGATAGAGGGTTTACCAGAACAGAATTTGAAAATACAGTTTTTTACCTACTTAAATACAACATTTTTGGATTATTTGTTTCTGATTATGTATATTTTATGTTTGAGTTATGTTTTGTAATGTAATTTTCACTGTACCAATGCTGAGTTTACTGTTCCTCTTTTACAGTGGTTTACAAAAAAGTTTTCAGAGAAGAGTAGTAGTTAATCAAGTATAGCCTTTTATCAGGTTACCTCTTGTAACTAGGGATAGCAAACCCATTTCATCTTAGAAGTTTAACAGTTGTACCTGAAATTTTCTCTCTGATTTAGGTATTATCATTTCTACAGCTGTTCCTCGCAGAATTTGCCAGTCGTAGCCTGGAAGTTTGCTTGTGTAGCAGCTTGTAACTTTCAAGTCTTGTGGTTGATAATAGATTACTTGATTTACTGAAGTTAGTTTTAGTAATGTGTCCAGTTGCTTATAGTGATATATGGGAGTAATGTCACCTCAGTCCTTATTTATTGTTTACTAGTTAGATGTACTGAATATTTTGCAGTTGTATATATGTATAAGCAGCTATTTGTGCTTGTGGATAGAAGACATGAAAAATCTAGAGATACATTAAAAATAATATGTAAGCATGAAACAGAATCAAGTGCAAGCTTACATTGTTCAAAATGGATACTTTATTAATCTCTTGGGATATTTACTTTGCCTTTGCAAATGAAAGTGGAACGATGAGATAATGTTAGGAAGCTAGGTTTCAATGTACTTGGTTCCAACATATATGAAACAGCTTTCTAGTGGCATTTGTCAGAATTTGTCATAAACTCATTTTGTCATGAAGTGTTGATTTCTGAATATATAGCTCAAGTGTGGTAATAATTACAAAATTTTGTATGACTAAAGAATTATCTTATAAAAAGGAAATGCAGGCTAGATAATTATAAAAGTTTGTTTTAAGAGGAATTTTAAGAAACATTTCTAGGGCACTTTGGAAGCATATATGTAAAGCTAAATATGGGAGAATATAAAGTAAATATTCCAGTGGGCTTGGAAGACTAATCAAGACTTCCCTCTTCAAATAGTTGGATCAAATTGTATTTGTTTCTGAACTAACTTTTTGTTTTGTTCTGTTTTTTATATAACAGTATCTGAGTTTTAGGTGTTCAACATCTGTGTTCATTACAAAGTGACCATTACCAAAAGTCTAGTTACCATTCATTACCATATATTGTTGGTGGGAATGTAAATTGGTGCAGCCACTATGGAAAACAATATGGAAGTCCCTCAAAAAATTAAAAAATAGAACTATCATCTGATCCAGAAATTTCACTTATGGGTATTTATTAGAAGAAAATGAAAACACTAACTTGAAAAGATATATGCACCCCATGTTCACTGAAGCATCATTTACAACAGCCAAGATATGGGAGCAGCCTAAGTGCCCATCCGTGGATAAATAGATAAAGAAGATGTGGTGTGTGTATATATATATATATATATATGTATATAATGGGTTATTAGCCATTAAAAAGAATGAAATCTTGGTATTGTGACAATATTGGTGGACCTTGAGGGCATTTTGCTAAGAAATCAAACAGAGAAAGACAAATACCATGTGATCTCACATGTGGAATCTTATAAAACAAAAAAACCCAAACTCATACATACAGAGAACAGATTGGTAGTTGCCAGAGGTGGGAGTTAGGAGCAGGCAAAATGGATGAAGGGGGTCAGAAAGTGCAAATTTCCAGTTATAAAATATGTAAGTCATGGGCATGTAATGTACAGCATGTTGACTAATAGTTAATAGTACTATGTGGCATATTTGTAAGTTGCTAAGAGAGTAGATTTCAAAAGTTCTTTTCACAAGAAAAAAATTTCATAACTCTGTATAGTGACAGATATTAACTAGACTTGTGATTATTTCACAATATATATAAATATTGAATCATTATGTTGTACACCTAATACAATGTTATATGTCATTAACACCCCTCCTTTTTTTTTTTTTCCAAGTGAGTTTTTTCTGGCTCCCAGCAAATGGATCACAGTGGTATAGATACAGGCTTTCAGTTGAAACTTTTCCTCTGGAAGTTCAACTGGTTTCTCTCTCTTTCTGCCTAAAACTTCATTTAAATTATTTAGATGTAAATTCTAAAAGTAAGTGTTCCTGATCCAGTAGCTTTTCAATGAGTATCTACTAGGTGATAGGTGGAGTGTAAGTGCTAAGCAGCAGTTCTGACACTGTCAACAAGCAAAAGACCAGTATAATTCATTTTGATACTGTTATCCCTAACATGGCATTTTCCAAGCTGAGAATAAGTAGATCTTTTAAAGGGAGAAAATGTACTTTCATGAGATAGTATTAGAAAATCTTCGTTCTGGTGATAGGTGGAAATATAAGGAAATTCAGAATCTAAGTACACGTAATTGAAATTGCTTGTATTTATCTAATACAGGATAATTTGTTATGCAGCAATAGACCTAGCAGCTCAGAACATTTATTATCTCATAGTTTCTATGGGTCAGAAATTTAGGAGCAGCCTGGCTGGGTAGTTTTGGATCAAGGTCTCATGAGGCTACAATCAAGATGTAGGCTGGGACTGCAGTCATCTGAAGCCTTGACTGGGGCTGGAGGATCTGCGTCCTAGGTGGTTCATTCACATGGCTATTGCCAGAAGACCTCAGTTTCTTCTGGCTTTTGGCAGAAACTGCCAGTTCCTCATCATGTGGACCTTTCCATAGGACTACTTGAGTGATCTTATGGTGTAGCACCTGGCTTCTCCCAGAGAGAGTGAGCCAAGAGAGAGTAAGGAGGAAGCCACAATGTCTTCTGTGCCTGAATCTTGTACATCACACACTTACTTCTATCATTTTATCTTCATTAGAAAAAAGTCACTAATTATAGCCTACACTTAAAGGGAACAAATTGGCTCTGCTTTTTGAAGGGAGAAGTATCAAAGAATTTGTGGACATATTATAAAACCAGCACATTATTCTAACAGAGGTATGGTGATGTTACTGAAGTGAGTGGGCTACATCGCAAAAATAATAATAATAAATGTGTAAGTTTTAAGTATTATACAAGCTCGTCTATTAGTTGACTACTCAGTGGTGTAGAACTATGATTCTGAAGGCAGTTCAGGGTGTAGGCTTAGTATGTATCAACTTCAGTGTATATTGTGTTCATTTAGATATATGAACATTCATTATTCTGTTTGCTTAAGTCTTTTGCTTTATTACTATTTTATTTAATTTATTTTTTTAACATTTATTAAAGTATAGTTGCTTTACAATGGTGTGTTAGTTTCTGCTGTACAACAAAGTGAATCAGCTATATGTATACATATATCCCCATATCCCCTCCCTCTTGCGTCTCCCTCCCACCCTCCCTATCCCACCTCTCTAGGTAGTCACAAAGCACCCAGCTGATCTCCCTGTGCTATGTGGCTGCTTCCCACTAGCTATCTGTTTTACATTTGGTAGTGTATGTATGTCCATGCCACTCTCTCACTTCATCCCAGCTTACCCTTCCCCGCCCTGTGTCCTTAAGTCCATTCTCTACATCTGCGTCTTTATTCCTGTCCTGCCCCTAGGTACTTCAGAACCACTTTTGTTTTTAGATTCCATATACATGTGTTAGCATATGGTATTTTTTTTTCTCTTTCTAACTTGCTTCACTCTGTATGACAGACTCTAGGTCCATCCACCTCACTACAGATAACTCAATTTCGCTTCTTTTAATGGCTGAGTAATATTCCATTGTATGTATGTGCCTCATCTTCTTTATCCATTCATCTGTCGATGGACACTTAGGTTGCTTCCATGTCCTGGCTATTGTAAATAGTGCTGTAATGAACAGTGTGGTACATGACTCTTTTTGCATTATGGTCTTCTCAGGGTATATGCCTAGTAGTGGGATTACTGGGTCATATGGTAGTTTTTTCTATTTTTAGATTTTAAGGAACCTCCATACTGTTCTCCATAGTGGCTGTATCAATTTACATTCCCACCAAAAGTGTAGGAGGGTTCCCTTTTCTCCACACCCTCTCCAGCATTTACTGTTTGTAGATTTTTTAATGATGGCCATTCTGAACAGTGTAAGGTAATACCTCATTGTAGTTTTAATTTGCATTTCTCTAATGATTAGTGATGTTGACCATCCTTTCATATGTTTGTTGGCAATCTGTATATCTTCTTAGGAGAAATGTCTATTTAGGTCTTCTGCCCATTTTTACATTTTTTTTTTTTTTTTTGATGTTGAGCTGCATGAGCTGCTTGTATATTTTGAAGATTGATCCTTTGTCAGTTGCTTCATTTGCAAATATTTTCTCCCATTCTGAGGGTTGTCTTTTCATCTTGTTTATGGTTTCCTTTGCTGTGCAAAAGTTTTGAAGTTTCATTAGGTCCCATTTGTTTATGTTTGTTTTTATTTCCATTTCTCTAGGAGGTGGGTCAAAAAGGATCTTGCTGTGATTTATGTAATAGAGTGTTGTGCCTGTGTTTTCCTCTAAGAGTTTGATAGTGTCTGGTCTTACATTTTGGTCTTTAATCCATTTTGAGTTTATTTTTCTGTATGGTGTTAGTGAATGTTCTGATTTCATTCTTTTACATGTAGCTGTCCAGTTTTCCCAGCACCACTCATTGAAGAGGCTGTCTTATCTCCATTGTATATGCTTGCCTCCTTTATCAAAGATAAGGTGACCATATGTGCGTGGGTTTATCTCTGGTCTTTTCATCCTGTTCCATTGATCTATATTTCTGTTTCTGTGCCAGTACCGTACTGTATTTATTACTGTAGCTTTGTAGTATAGTTTGAAGTTAGGAAGCCACATTCCTCCAGCTCCGTTTTTCTTCTCAAGATTGCTTTGGCTATTCAGGGTCTTTTGTGTTTCCATACAAAGTGTGAAATTTTTTGTTCTAGTTCTCTGAAAAATGCCATTGGTACTTTGATAGGGATTGCATTGAATCTGTAGATTGCTTTCAGTAGTATAGTCATTGTCACAATGTTGATTCTTTCAATCCAAGAACACGGTATATCTCTCCATCTGTTTGTATCATGTTTAATTTCTTTCATCAGTGTCTTACAATTTTCTGCATACAGGTCTTTTGTCTCCTTAGGTAGGTTTATTCCTAGGTATTTTATTCTTTCTGTTGCAATGGTGAATGGGAGTGTTTCCTTAATTTCTCTTCCAGATTTTTCATCATTAGTATATAGGAATGCAAAAGATTTCTGTGCATTAATTTGGTATTCTGCTACTTTACCAAATTCATTGATTAGCTCTAGTAGTTTTCTGGTTGCATCTTTAGGATTCTCTATGTATAGTATCATGACATAAGCAAACAGTGAGAGCTTTACTTCTTCTTTTCTGATTTGGATTCCTTTTATTTCTTTTTCTTCTCTGATTGCTGTGGCTGAAACTTCCAAAACTATGTTGAATAATAGTGGTGAGAGTGGGTATCCTTGTCTTGTTACTGATCTTAGAGGAAATCATTTCAGTTTTTCACCACTGAGGACTATGTTGTCTGTGGGTTTGTCATATATGACCTTTATTATGTTGAGTTAGAGTCCCTCTATGCCCAGTTTCTGGAGAGTTTTTTATCATAAATGGGTGTTGAATTTTGTTGAAAGCTTTTTCTGCATCTACTGAGATTTTCATACGGTTTTTATCCTTCAATTTGTTAATATGGTGTATCACATTGATTTGCAAATATTGAAGAATCCTTGCATTCCTGGGATAAGCCCCACTTGATCATGGTGTATGATCCTTTTAATGTGATGTTGGATTCTGTTTGCTAGTATTTGGTTGAGGATTTTTGCATCTGTGTTCATCAGTCATATTGTCCTGTAGTTTGAGAAGGATAGGTGTTAGCTCTTCTCTAAATGTTTGATAGAATTCGCCTGTGAAACCATCTGGTCCTGGGCTTTTGTTTGTTTGAAGATTTTTTTTTTTTTTTTTTTTTTTTTTTGTGGTACGTGGGCCTCTCACTGTTGTGGCCTCTCCCATTGCGGAGCACTGGCTCCGGACACGCAGGCTCAGCGGCCATGGCTCACAGGCCCAGCCGCTCCGTGGCATGTGGGATCTTCCTGGACCAGGGCATGAACTCACATCCCCTGCATCGGCAGGCAGACTCTCAACCACTGTGCCACCAGGGAAGCCCTGTTTGAAGATTTTTAATCACCGTTTCAATTTCAGTGCTTGTGATTGGTCTGTTTATATTTTCTATTTCTTCCTGGTTCAGTCTTGGAAGGCTGTACTTTTGTAAGAATTTATCCATTTCTTCCATGTTGTCCATCTTATTGACATACAGTTGCTTGTAGTAATCTCTCATGATCCTTTGTATTTCTGCAGTGTCAGTTGTTACTTCTCCTTTTTCATTTCTAATTCTATTGATTTGAGTCTTCTCCCTTTTTTTTTTGTTTGTTTGTTTTTGCTGTATGCGGGCCTCTCACTGTTGTGGCCTCTCCCGTTGTGGAACACAGGCTCCGGACGCACAGGCTCAGCAGCCATGGCTCACGGGCCCAGCTGCCCCGTGGCATGTGGGATCTTCCCGAACCGGGGCACGAACCCGTGTTGCCTGCACCAGCAGACAGAACCTCAACCACTGTGCCACCAGGGAAGTCCTCCCTTTTTTTCTTGCTGAGTCTGGCTAATGGTTTATCGACTTTGTTTATCATCTCAAAGAACCAGCTTTTAGTTTTATTGATCTTTGCTATCATTTCCTACATTTCTTTTTCATTTATTTCTGATCTGATCTTTATGATTTCTTTCCTTCGGCTAACGTTGGGTTTTTTTTTCTTCTTTCTCTAATTGCTTTAGGTGTAAGGTTAGGTTGTTTATTTGAGATGTTTCTTGTTTCTTGAGGTAGGATCGTATTGCTGTAAACTTCCCTTTTAGAACTGCTTTTGCTGCATCCCATATGTTTTGGGTCATCGTGTTTCTAGGTATTGTTTGATTTCCTCTCTGATTTCTTTGGTGATCTCTTGGTTATTTAGTAGCATATTGTTTAGCCTCCATGTGTTTGTATTTTTTACAGTTTTTTTCCCTGTAATTGATATCTAGTCTCATAGTGTTGTGGTTGGAAAGGATACTTGATATGATTTCAGTTTTCTTAAATTTACCAAGGCTTGATTTGTGACCGAAGATATAATCTATCCTGGAGAATGTTCCATGAACACTTGAGGAGAAAGTGTATTCTGTTGTTTCTGAGTGGAATGTCCTATAAATATCAATTAAGTCCCTCTTGTTTAATGTGTCATTTAAAGCTTGTGTTTCCTTATTTTTTTTCATTTTGGATGATCTGTCCATTGGTGGAAGTGGGGTGGTAAAGTCCCCTTCTATTATTGTGTTACCATTGATTTCCCCTTTTATGGCTTTTAGCATTTGCCTTATGTATTGAGGTGCTCCTGTGTTGGTTGCATAAATATTTAAATTGTTATATTTTCTTCTTGGATTGATCCCTTGATCATTATGTACTGTCCTTCTTTGTCTCTTGTAATAGTCTTTATTTTAAAGTCTATTTTGTCTGATATGAGAATTGCTTCTCCAGCTTTTTTTGATTTCCATTTGCATGGAATATTTTTTTTCCTTCCTCTCACTTTCAGTCTGTGTGTGTCCCTAGGTCTGAAGTGGGTCTCTTGTAGACAGCATATATACAGGTCTTGTTTTTGTATCCATTCAGCCCCTCTTTGTCTTTTGATTGGAGCATTTAATCCATTTACATTTCAGGTAATTATCAATATGTATGTTTCTGTTGCCATTTTCTTAATTGTTTTGGGTTTGTTATTGTAGACCTTTTCCTTCTCTTGTGTTTCCTGCCTTGAGAAGTTCCTTTACAGTATTTGCTGTAAAGCTTTTTGTTGGTGCTGAATTCTCTTAGCTTTTGCTTGTCTGTAAAGGTTGTAATTTCTCCATCAAATCTGAATGAGATCTTTGCTGGGTAGCGTAATCTTTGTTGTAGGTTTTTCCCTTTCATCACTCTAAATATGTCCTGCCACTCCTTTCTGGCTTGCGGAGTTTCTGCTGATAGATCAGCTGTTAACCTTATGGGGATTCTCTTGTATGTTATTTGTTGCTTTCCCCTTGCTGCTTTCAATATTTTTTCTCTTTGTATTAATTTTTTTATAGTTTACTTAATATGTGTCTTGGCGTGTTTCTTCTTGGATTTATCCTTTATGGGACTCTGTGTTTCCTGGACTTGATTGACTATTTCCTCTCCCATGTTAGGGAAGTTTTCAACTGTAATCTCTTCAAATATTTTGTCAGTCCCTTTCGTTTTCTCTTCTTCTTCTGGGACCCCTAAAATTCGAATGTTGATGTGTTTAATGTTGTCCCAGAGGTCTCTGAGACTGTCCTCAATTTTTTCCATTTTTTTTTCTTTATTCTGCTCTGCAGTAGTTATTTCCACAATTTTATCTTCCAGGTCACTTACCCGTTTTTCTGCCTCAGTTATTCTGCTGTTGATTCCTTTTAGAGAATTTTTAATTTCATTTATTGTGTTGTTCATCATTGTTTGTTTGCTCTTTAGTTCTCCCATGTCCTTGTTAAACGGTTCTTGTATTTTCTTCTATTTCCAAGATTTTGGATCATCTTTACTATCATTATTCTGAATTCTCTTTCACATAGACTGCTTATCTCCTCTTCATTTGTTTGGTCTGGTTGGTTTTTACCTTGCTCCTTCATCTGCTGTGTATTTCTCTGTCTTCTTCTTTTGCTTACCGTACTTTGTTTGGGGTCTCCTTTTTGCAGGCTGCAGGTTCATAGTTCCCATTGTTTTTGGTATCTGCCCCCAGTGGGTAAGGCTGGTTCAGTGCGTTATGTAGGCTTCCTAGTGGAGGGGACTGGTGCCTGTGTTCTGTTGAATGAGGCTGGATCTTTTCTTTCTGGTGGGCAGGACTGCGTCAGGTGGTGTGTTTTGGGGTATCTGTGAACTTATGATTTTAGGCAGCCTCTCTGCTAATGGGTGGGGCTGTGTTCCTGTCTGGCTTGCTGGTTGTTTGGCATGGGGTGTCTTGCACTGGAGCTTGCTGGTCGTTGAGTGGAGCTGGGTCTTAGCATTGAGACGGGGATCTCTGGGAGAGCTCTCGCGGATTGATATTACGTGGGGTCCGGAGGTTTCTGGCGGTCCCGTGTCCTGAACTCAGCTCTCCCACCTCAGAGGCTGATGCCTGACACCCGGCTGGAACACCAAGACCCTGACAGCCACATGGCCAGGTACGTGGGGGAGTTTCTTGCCTTTTGGGAGGTCTGAGGTCTTCTGCCAGCGTTTAGTAGGTGTTCTGTAGGAGTTGTTCCACATGTAGATGTATTTTTGATGTATTTGTGGGGGGGAAGGTGATATCCACGTCTCAACTCCTCTACCATCTTGAAGGTCCTCTTTTATTACTATTTTAGATTTTTAGTTTTCTGAATTAGTTCTACTACCACTAGCTTTCGTTTAATGTGTGTAAGTATAAGAGTTGGAGTTAGAATATAAGTATTCCCAACTCTTCGTCTCTTTTCATTATATTTCCATCAGAGAAAGGAGCACAGAATTGCCATTCATTCATTCATTCATCCCTTTTTTCACAACTGTTTAAATTCGTATCTTGTTAGAGAATGTAAAGACACAGTGCATTTAATAGACATAATGCACTTAAAGCAAGGTCTTTATCTTTAAATTCACCACAGTCTTTCAGTTCTGCTGTGGGAAGTGTACACCCCATATCCATGCTTTTCCTTGTATTCTTTTGAAGGTTGTTTCCATTGCCTATCTAGAGCTGTTGGTGTACTATCCTAGTTAAAATTATAAATGATGATATCTAGGTAAAAAGCTGGAAGATCTAGAATTAATACTTCCCTGATTAACTCCTTTAATACTTAGACAGCAGCATATTTATGGAGTTTTTTGGGTTTTTTTTTTGGTTATTGTTTTTGTTTTTACCATTAGGAAGACGTATATGAAGATTCCACAGCACTTGAGATGAATAATCGTCACAAGTAGAGAGGAATCATATGTTACTTATTAGGTGAATAGTACTAGCAAAGGAAACGTTTCTTTAGAGAAGACTCAGAAACCAAATGTTCCCAATAAACTTTAGATACAAATTTGGCACTGATGAATTAATCATTTTAATCTTGACACACAGCTAGGTCTTTATTCTTTATTATTTATCCTCTCCTCCCTGTTTTGCTTTGTTTTCTCTTTTATACTTCAGAGATAGGAACGAGTTACATTTGTCTACATAGCTGGCCTCAGATAAAATAGAGATAATTAGTGTCTACAGAGAGATTCTAGTCTACATTTTATTCGTAAGACAAGAGCCACTATTGAAAATGATGATGATGATGATAGAAGAAGGGAATAAGAAAGTGCAAGAAATTTCAAAAATTATTGTAGAGAATATTGGAAGGCTGGAATTTAAAGCCAATGAAAGCTACCATTCCGTAAATTGAAAATGAGAAAGAAAAGTTTAGAGACAAAGGATTAAACTGCGTGGGCCAAATACAGTGAAAATAGGAAGGAAAAGAAAAAAGGACATCTTTGAGACAATCTAATGAAAGCCTTTAAATTGAAGCAGCCCTACTAGGGCTATAGAGTAGACATTTTTAAAATGGTCTAAGAAGGTCCTTGCGAAATTATAGAATACTGTTTATTAAGAGAAAATCCTAATTATTCCGAAGAGAAAAATTGGTTTACCTACAAAAGGATGAGAAATAAACTGGCAGAACAGTTTCTTAACAGCAACATGGGATGCTTAGAAAACATTGCCTTTTAGAGTTTGTAAAAAATGATTTTGTTTTGACCTATATCCAAAGTGTAAGGGAAAGATGAAAATATTTTGACATGCAAAGACTCAGTGTTTACCTCCTTAAATAAAATTCCTGAAACAATTACTTGAAGATCTTCTAGTAAAGACAAAACAAACAAATGCACACCCCTTCCCAAAACAAACAAACAAAAGAAAGGAAAACATGGGTTTCAAATCAGGGGACCTAACTCAGAAGTACCATCAAAAGTTAGCACAGAAGTAGTTGGATCTTGAAAACAAGTAGACTAAATTTATATCAGGATGTTGGAGGGCTCCAAAAGTAATCTTTTAGAAGGAAGTGGATTCATGTTGAAGAAAAGTATGATTAAGAAACAGAGCGATTTTCATGATTTTGTACTCTTAACAGCACTCTCTCTTAACAGCACATTCTGCAGGCATTTATACCCACTGTTCTACCAAAGGTGCCCCGTGTCAGGAACTCTAGTAATCTTCCATGTTGCTAAGTCTAGTGGTCAGTTATAGATCCTTGTCATACTTTACCTTTTAGCAGCTTTGGCACAGTGGATCAATTCTTTGGTCTAAAGCCCTGTCTTCATTTGACATCCACACTCCTGGATTTTTTCTTTTCTCTCACAAGCCCCTCTCATGGGTCGGTTTTCCTGATACTTCTTTTTCCCTGGCCTCTTAATTTTGGATCATCTCAGGGTTCAGCCCATGAACTTCTTTCCTTCTCCAAGCCTGCTTAGACATCTCTTCCAAGTTCAAGCCCTTTTGAATATTGTCCATATCCTGATAACTCCCAAATTATACTGGCAGTTCAGAATTGTCCAGTGAACTCCAGCGTCCTATTTAACATTTCTACTTGAATATGTAATAGATATCTCAAATTTAACACATCCAGAACTAAACTCAAGATACTTTCTCCAAACCTACGTCTTCCACAGATTTTCCTGTCAGTTAATGTCAACACTGTTTTTCTAGTTGCCCAGGCTATAAAACTTAGAGTCAGCCTCAAATCCTTACCTTCTTTCATAACCTACATCAGAAAACTTTGTTGGCTCTACTTTCACAATATAGACAGAATCTGACCATTTCTCACCATCTGTTTTTACTCTGGTCCAAACCACTGTGATCTCTTGTCAGTATTGCCATAGCTTTCTAGCCAGTCTTCCTGCCTTTGACCTTGTTCCCCTTCATCTAAACACAGTAGCCAGGGCTTCCCTGGTGGCGCAGTAGTTGAGAGTCCGCCTGCCGATGCAGGGGACACGGGTTCGTGCCCCGGTCTGGGAAGATCCCACATGCCGCGGAGCGGCTGGGCCTGTGAGCCATGGCCGCTGAGCCCGCGCGTCCGGAGCCTGTGCTCCGCAACGGGAGAGGCCACAACAGTGAGAGAGGCCCGCGTACCAAAAAAATAAACAAATAAATAAATAAACACAGTAGCCACAGTGTTCCTTTTAAAACAGAAGTTCTCTTCTCAGAACTGTTTGGTGGTTTTCCCTCTCACTCAAAATAAAACCTACATTTCTTCTATTATCCTGTAAAGACCTATGTTGTTTGTTCCACCTTACTCCCTTCTCCCTAATTAACTTTCTGACTTCATCTGTTACTTTTTCTCATCCTCATTCCGTCCCAGACTTCTTGCTAAGGTAAATTCTGGAAATTCTTACTTCAGGATCTTCTTTTTATTCTGCTGAGAATGTTCTTTCCCTAGGTTTACACGTCGCTCCGTCCTCACAGGTGTTTGCTCAAATGACCCCTTCCCAGTGAGGCCGTCCCTAACCACACTACTTTAAACTGCACACCCTTAGGAGCTCTTTATTCTCTGCTCTGTGTTGCTCCATAGTATTTATTGTCTAACATATCTTTATTTTTTACTTATTTGTTTAATGTCTATACCCCATACTGCAGTTTTAGGAGGGCAGGAATATTTGTCTATTTTGTTCATTGTTATATCCTCAGCACTGAAAATAGTGCCTGGAATATTGCCTTATTTCAAAGAAAAGACTGGGTAAAATACTCATGAACTTAAACCCATGGCCAGCCTTTGAGTCTGCATGTATTATTATACTGTGAATCTGTGAAGATTCAAGTTAATTGCACATTATTTTTCTTACTATTAAAACAATATTAATCAGAGCTTGTGTTTTTGCCAGTATGGTAGAATTATTTTCTTGATATTCCTTTACCCTTTAGCTATTGTTAACCATCTGACTTGATTTAGCTATATTAGAACATTACTGTACAACCTATTGCTGAATTTATAATTTATACGGGAGGATATGTGTACTTTTATGTATGTTAATTTATAGCTATACATGGCTAGATAGATATATACAGTTAAACTAATTTTCAGAACTATCATCTTGTAACAACTTTAAGTTGGTGGTAGGCAGTTTAGCAATAGCTCGTTTTTAAGTAATTAAAGTATTTAATTAAAAAGCTAAGCTCTTGACAAACTTTAAAAAAAAGCACAGGTTGCAACTTTTAAAATAGTAAATAAATGGATTAACTTCAAAACAGATGAAGTCATTTTATACTTTGCATGGCAAATTTTAGTTCTTCTAATTTAGAATGGGTTTTTCTTTGGGATTAAAATATCTGAATGATCAATTGACTATTATTGTAAAGAACAAGTGTATCATTTTTATACACGTTAATTATTAATTGTCATAAGCCACTGTATATTTTTAAAATGTACCACTATACATTTTTAAAATGAAGTTTGTATTCTTAGGGTTAACTTCTTTTAACAATGCCAGGGCTAAAGGAACTTAGTGTTTGATGGAGAAGCAGATAGTGTGTAGTAGACCCCCAAACAGTTTGGTCACATACCCCAATCAACACTTCTCCCAATATATTTGCTTATTTACTTATAAATTATTTGTGTGTTATTATCATTGTCAATCTTAAGGATGATATATACTTAAGGCAAGGTTTTTCAAGAGGATATCTAAATCTCTTTCAAATAGCCATCTTCATAGTTTTGAGGTTTTTTGATTGACTTGTCAGATCCAATTGTGTTTTTCTCTGTTATTATGGGCTAGCTAAGAACTTCACTAGGAGAAGTAGTATTAGTTTTGCTATTTTTGTTTTGTGCTGTATTATTACTATTTTGTTTAATCCATGGTTTCTTTGTAGGAATCTCCTGCAGCTTACCCATTGTGTGAGTAAGAACTAAATCACATCCATAATTCCACTGAACTGGGCACACAAAAACTGCCATATATGTCACAGTATACTGAAAAAGAGCCAGCAGGTAAGCAAGGTGTCTCTGTCAGTTCCTCTACATTGAGAACTTCATATTTTTCCTTCCAGATTCCTTGAGTACCATACGTGATGTGTGATCATCGTCTTACTTAAGGCTAGTTTCAATCCATGTATTGAATATTTATAAAGCTTAATTTCTAATTTTTGATACAAAAATGAGTATAAATAGAAACTCATATTTTCTTTCCATACCCCCTTGGCATCTATTGTGGAGACTATTCTTTTGGAGGTGTTGTTAAGGGTACTGGTCTGGAGTCATAATATTGGGTTATTGGAGAAGTTTCTTAAATAATTCATTTTAACCCTAGTTTTTTATTCTTTAAAATAAAATACAGTATCCACCTCAACAGGTTTGTGAGGGGATGAAGTAACAATGTAACACTTGGTATCATATATTATAATGTTACAAATACAGGTTTGTTTTTGTGCTTAAAATCAATTATATTTCTTATTCTAATGCAATAAAACAAAAATGTGTAACTTTTTCATTTATTGACTATTCCGTATACTGTGAGAAAATATTTTGTTTAGTTCCTGCATAATATATGTAAAACTCAATGGACTAAGCAAACTTTTACTATATGTATATATGAGATAATGTCCTACTCAGTAAAAGATGCTACTATTGCTACTATATATCCCTCAGGCATCAGAACTTAGTATTCGAGTTGTTCAAATGTTGATGGCTTTTTCTTTTCATACACACCATATGTATACCATTGGTAGTTTTGAAAAGTTTGACTTGGCTCACCACTGTTTTCTTTTGGAGAGTTTTACCTGACCCTGATCTTTGGGATATATTTTATTGTGGTCCCGTTAGTTCTTTATAATAGTACAGATACCATTTAAAGAAATTACTTGTTACCTTTGACTGGAATTTATTCACTTTTAATGTAATTGAAACCATCGTATCATGTACGTGTGAATAATTCACTCAACAAATATGTATTGAGCACTTATACATAAGGTACTTTGATAACTTGGAGAATCATTCTCCAATCCTTAAGGAGCTTTTACAGTATAGTAATTTGGCAAGTGGAAAAAAATTGGGGTAAGTAACATTATAAAAATCTGAAATACCTTAAAGGAACCAAACTTTAAGATATTTGGGGGGATAAGGGGGTCACATAACTCTCATAATGTAGTATTGCATGTTTTCTTTTCAGGTATGTTTTATATTACTAGTAAGGGGCATTCGATGTTCAGTAGCATATGATTTGGCAATATATGTTGAAACATTACCCCAAATGTCAGAATAAGTCATTGCTGTGTCTCTTTTATTTTTAACTTTGTTTTTCAGCAATGGATCAAGAATCCAGCAAGGCGGCCTGGCCCAAACCAGCAGGAGGATATCAGACAATCACAGGCAGGCGATATGGCAGAAGACATGCATATGTCAGTTTCAAACCGTGTATGACCAGGCATGAAAGAAGCTTAGGTAGGGCTGGTGATGACTATGAAGTGTTGGAACTAGATGATGTTCCAAAAGAAAATTCCTCAGGTATGCAACATGGGATTATTTAAAAGCTATTAATAACCATGTAAGAATTGATCTTGTAATATTTGAAATAGTGAGTGGGTTTTATGTGTGTTTCTGAGTATAAATGCTATACATTTCCTATCAAGAAATTCATTTCAAAATTTTCTATTAACTTAATAGTGTATACATTTAAACATAGAAAAAGATAGAATATGGCCAATCAATAACTACATTGTCATGGCAGTGATTACATGTTGTCACATCCTTCAGCCAGAGGAATTCTTCATCTTTCAATCCAAAAAAATTTTTAATGTGAACTGAGTATATTTTTCCCTGCATATTACATTTAAATAGCTTTTTGTTTTATTTGTATCTCAATAATTTAGCTTGGTTAAGTTGATTCTTTTAGAATCATATAAAATATAAATGTCAAGTAATACATAGTTATTTAATTAAAATTTCCTAATTATTCATTAGTTTGAAAAAGTATTTTGCAGGTATCCATGTACTATAACTACACATTTTTGGACTGGAATGTCATCTTCCTCTTGTCCTGAGCAAACTTGATAATTCTAGGTTTTTTTTTTTAACTGTCATTTATATATAAGAATCTGAATTATTACCTAAGGTCCTTCTGTTAAAGCAGCCTTTTTGTGATATGATAAGACTTCCCTTCAGTTATTTATAAATTTTTGTTCCAACAGGTCTTAGCATCTTCATTTTTTGTTATTACATTAGTGATGGTAAAAGATAGTCATGTTTAAAGTAATTTGTGGAGTAGATAGGATTTTACTCTTGTCTCAGAATTCTGACAAACTATGACAAAGAGAACCAACATATTGACTCTTTTGTTGTTTTTCACTGATAGCTGTAACATAGTTAAAGTTAACTCATTGTAGGTATATTTTAACAATTCATTTTGGGGATAGAAATGTAATATTATGTATCTAGGGACTGAGATATAATCTTCTGAATTGACATAAAACACAGTAGAGTCTCATTTCTGTTAGGTCTGTATATAGCCTGTTCTTATATCTATTATAACCACCTTTTAAAATATCTACATGTAAAAAAAAAACTGCATGTAATAAAGTAATTTAAGTCTGAATTGCAACGTCCAACAACTGGGAGGGCAGATTGGTTGCCCTGTGACTTCACTTATGCCTCTCATTGTTAGTCTCTCATTAGCCTCTCTTTTAAATGTCTTTTACAGAATGTTTTAGGTATTAGGATTTAGATGAAAAACCTACAGAAGACATCTGAGGGAGAGGATATTAAGAGGCTACACAGTGGCATAAATGAACTCATAGGGTAACCAGTCCGCCCTCCCAGTTAAGTTAGGGAGCCTATAAGCACCTGTCAGAGAAATTCACTCATATTCTCAAATAAGTAATAATTGGTATGATTTCTAGTTAAAGAGTCACTATTAAATAAAACATTATCTAAATTAACCCCTCTAAATATGTTTTCTTTTGTTCCCTATGAAGGTTCCAGTCCATTGGATCAAGTTCATTCTTCTTTACCCAATGACCCTTTATTTGAAAAAACTGAAGCAGAAATTCCCATTTGTGATACAGCATTGAATCAAACCATTGAGAGCAGTGCATCCTTTGCTGCAGTACATCATAGCGAGGAAGGCAGGGAGACCTTAGGAAGCAGTACGGATCTTCACAATCATTCTGAGGGAGAATATACTTCAGGAGTTTGTAATGCTTCAAGTGTCCAAAATGGAATTACATTGGTTCATACTGACTCTTATGATCCAGATGGCAGACATGGAGAGGATAATGACAGTCATCAGCTCTCTGCAGACGTTGCGGAAGGTGGTAGATATCAGGAAGCATTGGGCAATACAGTGTTTGAGTTGGAAAATGGAGAGGTAGAGGCATACACTGGTCTTTCACCGACAGTTCCCTCTTTTAACTGTGAATTAAGAGATGAGTTTGAAGAGGTAGATTCAGCACCTTTAGTGAAAAGTTCAACTGGTGATACTGAGTTTGTCAATCAGAACAATCAGGGATTTCAGAGGTCCTCTTCTGAAGATGAAGTGGTTAGAAAGAAACAACAAAATAATACTAGCCAGGAGAGACAAAGAGAAAATTCAGTTGAAGATTCAGCCTGTGCTCCCAGGCATATTTGCAGTGAGCAAAATACCAGTGATAGGGGCAAAAACCAGGGAAGTTCTCCTGAACAGGTAGTGAGGCCCAAAGTTAGGAAACTGATAAGTTCAAGCCAGGTGGACCAAGAAACAGGTTTTAATAGGCATGAGGCTAAACAAAGAAGTGTTCAGAGGTGGAGAGAGGCTTTGGAAGTTGAGGAAAATGGCTCGGATGACCTCTTAATAAAATGTGATGACTATGATGGAGAACATGATTGTATGTTCTTGGATCTGCCTTTCGCAAGAGTTACACAGAGAGAAACAGAAGATAACCAAATAACACCAGAAAATGGAGCCACAGGAAGGCAAGAAGTTGTGGATAACACGTTTTGGAATGGCTGTGGAGATTATTACCAACTGTATGACAAAGATGAAGATAGGTAAGGTTTCGTGCTGTGCTTTGTGAGATGATTTAGTGAGCAAAGTGGTTTATTTCTAGTACCATGATATTTGGTGGATGGGCTGTCTGACATGGTCAGTGAGTTAGATATTTTGACTTATCAAATATTCTTATTTACTGAGTGGTAACCATACATGTAAACTACTCGTTAGTTTTTCACAGAAACTCTCTTTGAGGGATTTCAGGAGTTTACAGAAATTATAAGTTCAGGTAATGGTTATTCATTATTATAAAAAGAGCTACTTATTATTTCCGTTCATGGTATTTCAGTTAATAAAATGCAAGGTAAACATTTATTGTATTTAAAAAAATTTCTAAGCCAGTCTGGGTTTAAAAAGTGATTCAAACCACAGAAAATTTTGATTGGTAATATTGCATTAACTTTGCCAGTATTTACTAATATCACCTGTTTATTCTTCCTGTTGCTGTTCCTGTCACTGTTTATTTTTTACTTATTTTTGTTTAGCACTTAATTTTCATTAACAACTTTATGTGGTACATTCTATTATTTTCCGCATTTATAGATGAAACTGAGGCATAAGAGCACTTACTAACTTCCTAAGGTCACAAAGCTAGTAAAAGGTGGAGCTGGAATTTGATTATCTACTTATTGACTAACTCCAGGCTCTGTGTTCTTCACCACTATAATTTACTATTTTCAAGAGAACATATAACTTTTCTTATAATAAGCATTCTGTTTCCTCTTACATAGATTCCTTTTTTTCCAAACTGTAGGACAACAGAAAGAAGAGAGAAATGGAGAATTTCTTTGTCCAACTGCTGACTTTTCATTACCCCAGAGTCACTTTCACCTATCCTTTTAAGCTAGTGGGAACCCTTGCCATGCTCAATTACAGTGCAATTTCAAGATTTTATTAATTTAAAGAAATAGTTTTTTATAACTAGAAAGTACTACAAGGGAAGAAATTTATCCTTTTGAATATGAATGCATTTTATATATTTTATTTCATATCATAAAGTTAATAAAATCTTTTTGATTTTCATTGGATGTATGAATTAAGCTTCCGTAGTATAGTATAAGTAACTTGTAGAAACAATTAAAATATTTCTACTGCTATCTTGAAGTTTGTAAACTTCAAGGGTTAGCAGACAATATTTATGTAACCTACTATTTTCTAAGCTAAGAATAAAGTTAGTTAAGAACTTGTGCCTGAGACTTCCCTGGCAGTCCAGTGGTTAGGATGCTGCACTTCCACTGCAGGGGATACAGGTTCTATCCCTGGCTGGGGAACTAAGATTTTGTATGCCGTGTCGTGCGGCCAATTAAAAAAAAAAAAAAAAAAGAACTTGTGCCTGATTTATTTCTGTTTTTCAGTTTAGGTCCACAGTCTTTTATCCAAAATCCGCAAAGTTCTAAAAACAGAAATTGACAACAAAACCTGACCTAATATGAACTTACTTGATGGCAGATCTAGATCTAAATTAAAACGAGGACTATTTTCAAGTATTCATACATTTTGCTACAGAAATATGAAAGTGTTTGATTTCTGGGTGCTGGCTTAGACCCCAGTGGGAATTGTTAAGTAGTATTTCTAAGCATTTTTTACTACATTTTGCTTTTTTGAAGAAAATCATTTAATTTGGCTGTGATTTCTCCATTATAGACACTAATCAAAAATAAAAGCTTCTTTTGTTTGCTTTTTATAGTTAGGCCTGATGTCATCTAATGAAGTTGATGAAATATTTACACTGTTTTCCACCCTCAAGAAAAAGGGTAGTTTACTTGGCTCTTGGTTGTTTTTTTTTTAATTATTTTATTTATTTATTTTTTAACATCTTTATTGGAGTATAATTGCTTTACAATGGTGTGTTAGTTTCTGCGTTATAACAAAGTGAATCAGTTGTACATATATACATATCCCCATATCTCTTCCTTCTTGCGTCTCCCTCCCTCCCACCCTCCCTAACCCACCCCTCTAGGTGGTCACAAAGCACCAAGCTGATCTCCCTGTGCTATGCGACTGCTTTCCACTAGTTATCTATTTTACATTTGGTAGTGTATATGTGTCCATGCCACTCTCTCACTTCGTCTCAGTTTGCCCTTCCCCCTCCCAGTATCCTCAAGTCCATTCTCTAGTAGGTCTGCGTCTTTATTCCCGTCTTGCCCCTAGGTTCTTCATGACCATTTTTTATTTGATTTTTAGATTCCATATATATGTGTTAGCATACAGTATTTGTTTTCTCTTTCTGACTTCACTCTGTATGACAGACTCTAGGTCCATCCACCTCACTACAAATAACTCAATTTTGTTTCTTTTTATGGCTGAGTAATATTCCATTGTATGTATGTGCCACATCTTTATCCATTCATCTGTCGATGGGCACTTAGGTTGCTTCCATGTCCTGGCTATTGTAAATAGAGCTGCAGTGAACATTGTGGTACATGACTCATTTTGAATTATGGTTTTCTCAGGGTATATGCCCAGAAGTGGGATTGCTGGGTCATATGGTAGTTCTATTTTTAGTTTTTTAAGGAACGTCCATACTGTTCTCCATAGTGGCTGTGTCAATTTACATTCCCACCAACAGTGCAAGAGGGTTCCCTTTTCTCCAAACCCTCTCCAGCATATATTGTTTGTAGATTTTTTGATGATGGCCATTCTGACTGGTGTGAAATGATATCTCATTGTAGTTTTGATTTGCATTTCTCTAATGATTAATGATGTTGAGCGTTCTTTCATGTGTTTGTTGGCGATCTGCATATCTTCTTTGGAGAAATGTCTGTTTAGGTCTTCTGCCCATTTTTGTATTGGGTTGTTTGTTTTTTTAATATTGAGATGCATGAGCTGCTTGTAAATTTTGGAGATTAATCCTTTGTCAGTTGCTTCATTTGCAAATATTTTCTCCCATTCTGAGGGTTGTCTTTTCGTCTTGTTTATGGTTTCCTTCACTGTGCAAAAGGTTTTAAATTTCATTAGGTCCCATTTGTTTATGTTTGTTTTTATTTCCATTTCTCTAGGAGGTGGGTCAAAAAGGATCTTGCTGTGATTTATGTCATAGAGTGTTCTGCCTATGTTTTCCTCTAAGAGTTTGATAGGGTCTGACCTTACATTTAGGTCTTTACTCCATTTTGAGTTTATTTTTGTGTATGGTGTTAGGGAGTGTTCTAATTTCATTCTTTTCCATGTAGCTGTCCAGTTTTCCCAGCACCGCTCATTGAAGAGGCTGTCTTTTCTCCACTGTATATTCTTGCCTCCTTTATCAAAGATAAGGTGACCATATGTGCGTGGGTTTATCTCTCGACTTTCTATCCTGTTCCATTGATCTATATTTCTGTTTCTGTGCCCGTACCATACTATCTTGATGACTGTAACTTTGTAGTATAGTCTGAAGTCAGGGAGCCTGATTCGTCCAGCTCCGTTTTTCTTTCTCAAGATTGCTTTGGCTCTTCAGGATCTTTTGTGTTTCCATACAACTTGTGAAATTTTTTGTTCTAGTTCTGTGAAAAATGCCAGTGGTAGTTTGATAGGGTTTGCATTGACTCTGTAGATTGCTTTGGGTAGTAGAGTCATTTGCACAATGTTGATTCTTCCAATCCAAGAACATGGTATATCTCTCCATGTATTTGTATCATCTTTAATTTCTTTCATCAGTGTCTTATAATTTTCTGCATACAGGTCTTTTGTCTCCTTAGGTGGGTTTATTCCTAGATATTTTATTCTTTTCGTTGCAGTCGTAAATGGTAGTGTTTTCAGCTCTTCGTTTTTAAATTGATTTTTGTTGTTGTTGTTGTTAATAGTAGCATTGTTTTCTTTGCCTAGAATGATTCTGGCCTTTTAAGAGTTATAGGGTGTTGTCTTTGTATATTTATTTATAAGTTTTTTCCTTGACTGATAATGTCAGTACTCTGAAAAATGACAGATTTTTTAATAAACAGAGTATAGATGAGAAAAACACAGTTGATAGAAACTTTTTAGTAATATATTGACTTACAGAACCTATAGTTGGGTGTACTTAAATGATGGAACTAATTTTAGAGTATTCTTTAAGACACATCGAAATGACAGAAACACTTAATATTTTTTGTTTGTTTGTTTTTTAAGGCTTTCATCAAGGATAATGATTCTACCTAGGATTCTACCTATATATGCATCTGTAAGCCTTAAGATATATTTTAGGACCTCATTTAAATAGTCTGTACAATCTTGGGGAGTAATTCTATTTCTGTGCTACTGTTCCAGTTCCTCTGCCCTTACTCTCTGCAAGAGATCACAGTTCCAGGATGCCTTTTAATATGGCGCCAGATAAATGTTGAAATTTCATAGCTGTACACTCCTGTTTAGTTTCATTTTGCCACTTGTTCTTCTTCCTAATGTTTTACTGTCGTTCTCCTAAGTTCTGGTATTTGCAGATTGGAGAAATGGGGAGACACAGTGACTCTCTCACCAGTACCTTGAGAAGGAAAGTATAAATAGCTTCTGCTTTGCGTCTGTGAGGGATTTTTGCATTTTCTCTGCTTTGTAAAACTTGAAGATGATATACTTGAGTTTTCTTGTCATGTTAGTATTATAATAACTACAGAACTCTCTTATAAAGAACATAAACTAAAATTTACTGTGACATTTCAAGGTATAGGAATTTTTGGCCCCTTAAAAAGTATATAGTTTATTCTTTACAACTGGAAAAATACTTTAATGAATGTACGGCCTGATTCCCTGAAGTATTCTAAATGATCACTTAATCACATCTGAAACATTACACTTCATGGGATAAGCATTGTAGCTGGTTGTATTGCTCTGAGCTGTTTGACGAGAACTGAACGCCACCTTATTAAATTACAACTGCAAGGGGAATTTTAACAGGCAGCATATAATTACCAGACTTGGAATTAGACCGGAGCGTTAGGTTAATACCCTGCTCTTTTGAAATATACCCTGAGAACTTTAATAACTGTTTGAGGACGAGATCTTGAGTTTAAAAGAACCTTTCAGCCATGCCAGCACATTTTAACCTTAGGCCTAATTGCTCTGAAGAGAGGTTAACCACTTCTTATCTCTTAACCACTTCTTATAGTACTTGAGGTTTTTTGGCAGAGTTTTTGTCCCTAGGCCTTAACCTTGCTTAAAAGGTAAAAAACCTTACCAAAGATAAAAATGTCAGGACAACTTTTTTGTTGTTGTTGATGACTTTGGGAGAATAAAAAGAATATTGGTTATTTAGTTGA
Source organism: Phocoena phocoena (assembly GCF_963924675.1). Classification (NCBI taxonomy): domain Eukaryota; kingdom Metazoa; phylum Chordata; class Mammalia; order Artiodactyla; family Phocoenidae; genus Phocoena; species Phocoena phocoena. The sequence goes on along the minus strand of NC_089221.1, from coordinate 89,867,489 downwards.
TTACAATTTGATATACTTAAAAGGGATTTATTGAAATCCTCCCAGGGGTCACATTTTGTTTCAGGTACTCTGTAAATACAAATAATCATGATTCCTGTTGCCTTGGTGTTCACCAGCCTTATGAGGAAGACAGAATATACAGATAATTATCATGAGGCTAAATTAAGCTCCTTTCCTCTCCTGTATGTTTGCTGAAAGCCATGAAGAAAGCTCCTCTGATCTCGCTATCTCCAAACAAGTAAAACATCTATGAACAACCAAAACAAAGATCTTTAAGCACATGCTCTAATATTTTAGGAACACTTTATATCTTGTTTCCAAGTTCATAGAAGTTTAAAAGGAGTAAATTGGGGATAAATAACTTTGTTCCTCAGGCATGCTAGGGAGTCATAGATTACAATATTTTGATACTAGGGGAAAAGATCAGAAAGTTGTAAAAGGCAGGCAGAATTCAAAAAGAAAAACCAGGGACTTCCCTGGAGGTCCCATCGTACTGCCAAGGGCTCAGGTCTGATCCCTGGTCAGGGAACTAAGGTCCCACAACCTGCCTGGCACAGCCAAAAAACCAAACCATTTGGGCCTTATTTACAAAATTAAGTAGACATAGATTTGAACAGCTTCCATTTGTATTACTTTATTACAACATAGTTCAGTGTTAGTACTAGTAAAAAGTACCAAACTGTTAGATTATGTTTAGTATACTATTTTGGAAAATGCAGAGAATTATATAATATGTTTTAATATAATTTCCTTCCAGAGTATTTTCAATAAAATTCAAAAGTGTTTTTGATCCACAGATGGTCAGATAAGAAAATTACCTAAAACTTCACTCTTCCCTAAGCTCCTATATAGTTGAGTTTTTGTGGATGTGATAAATATCAAAGAAGACAAACAAACCATTCCTTGGGGGACTTAGGGAATAAGAGGTTGCTTTTGCCTGGTTTTACTTCTGTATCTTATTTATACCTAGATTTGTACATAAAATGTTTTGTCTAGAAACCACATATAATTTTATTTATGTGAAAAAGGTTTTTTGATTCACAATTGAATCTGTAAAGAGTGTAATACTTGAGTAAGTTATAGTTTTTTGCTCTTGCATATACCTCTAAATGTTAATGGGAGACAGTACTAAGGAAAGACCATATAAAAGTCACAGTGGTATTTTAGTTTTTACTTTGAAAAATTTTTAATGTTTGACTCATATGCTTTTATAATCAAGAATAAATGGGTCCTCGTTAGTCCATGACCATTTTGTGTCCTGTTTGTTCTGTTGGTTGTTCTCCTTGAAAAGTTATTTTAAAATCTTTTCTCTTTTTGCTTTTAGTTCCTTATACTCCTGTCATTCTTAGTGGATAACTTTGTCTCTGCTTTCCTGGAGATACTGAAATAATTAAATGTGAACTTTCTTGTTTTCCTCTCCTCCATCAGAATACATATTAACATACTAACATATTAGAATATGTTGGTATTGGTTCCTATTTTAAATTTCTTCTTCAGTGAAGAGAGCTGACTTTTCTCATTCTGTGCCTGCAGTCATATCTGACACCTTACATATCTGTTACCTTTACTCCTGGGTTCCTTTTCTAAATCCTGGGGGCAGCTTTCATTGATCTTGCTCCCTCTTTTAACTACTTGCCTGTTTATATTTTCTCTGACACTGCTGAATTTTCAGAATAAATGTTCCACATACTCTGCTTCTGTTCCTTCACTATCCACTATTATTAAATGCCTCAAAATCTAACTCCCTGTATTATTTCTATATTCTCCCATGTTAACGGTGACCTCCCAATTTCCATAGCCAATTGATTTTTTTCTCTACCCATTTTCTTTGACTTCAGTGCTACCATTGAGCTGTTTGCTCACCCTTTTCTGCTCCATGGTTTCTCTTCCATTGACCTATGTTCGATGCTTCTTTGCTGCATCTTCTTTGGGGTCTGCAAACTTTTTTTAAAAGTTTGACCAGATAGTAAATATTTTAGGCTTTGTGGACCAAAAGGCAATATTGAGGATATTATGTGGATACTTGTATGACCATTTTAAAATGAAAAAAACATCCTTAGCGTCCGGGCCACTAAAAAACAGACAGGTGGCCGGATTTGGCTTCTGCTCCAGGGCATAATTTGCTGACCTCTGGTATAAAGCTGTTGGGTGACCAGGAGGCTGATACTGCTATTCAGTAAGACCAGAGGATGTCAAGTAGATTTTCTTTGGTAGAGAAAAGAGGAAAATGGTGGTGTGCTGGTAGGAAATCCAAATGAAATTTCTAAGCAAACCGCTTATATAATGAAAGAAGTAACTACCTTTATTAAATGTTTACCATTTTCCAAAAATTGTGCAAAACATTTTATCTGTGGTATTCATTTAAACAGCACTGTAGGCCTGAAAAGTAAATATTAATATCCTCATTTTACAGATGAGGAGAAGTGAGCTCAGGGAAGTTCATTCATTGCCCAGGCTTGTACTAGTAAGTACTGAGCAGATCCTAACCTAAACTCTGTCAGACTTCAGAGCTTGCTCTTGCCATTGTGGCGTTCCACTGCCACGGTGAAAAAGGCTATCGTATGTTGTAGATGGAACTTTCACCTGATGTTAAATGTAGTATTTTGTTTCTTCAGTAAAGAAATTGCCTGTGGTAGGTTTTTTGTTTTTCATAGTAAAAAATCTTAGCCATCGATTCATAGTTTCCTCTGACTAGCCCTCTGAGCCAGTTTGGACTTTTAGAGCTACAAATTATTAATAGACATTAAGTTTGAAATTTTTCATAGATAATAACATTCAGAATGAATTATTAATAGGAAATTATTGATTACTTTCTATCACTTATATCACAAATGTATGTTAATTTCTGGGGAACGTACTTCAAAGACGATTAATTATTGGCCCTCTTTAAATAAACTGATATCACTGAAAGTTGTCTATGTAAAGTCGTTTGATAGCACAGTCTTAACTTCCGAGAGCTTACAGGTGCTTCACAATTGAGACAGATCTCCTTAGATGCTTTTCTGGGAAAAGGAACTGTGATTTTGCACTTAGAAAAATACCTTTAAAAGCAGTGTTAAAGAAGCAGCTGCACTTTAGTGGTTTAGACTGAACGAATAAGAAGGCTAGTCGATGAATTAATTGAAAAACAAAAGAAGCAGTGTTGTAGAGGAAGGTCTTGAAAGAGTGATCTGGTCCTGAAATGGGAAAAAAGGTGAAGTGATTGTGAAGACATTCTTGGTGGTGGGAGGAATAGTTGTGATGAAAATTCGTATTTGGGGGACAGCACTTGGAATAGAGCATATTGGAAGGAAAGAGTTGGATGTAAGGATGTACTCATAACTGGGATCGGATGTAGTAAATCATAAGTGCCATTCGAAGTTCAAACTTTTTTTTTTCTGTAGGCCAGTATTTTTTAAAGAGGGTAAAATATATTAAGTGGCACACAGACAAGTGTTTTTAATTTTTATCATTATATATTTATATTAGTGTGAATCAAAAAAAATATAGCTAGCACATCAAATTTGGAACTTTATGGATATTGCTTAAGAGATAACTAAAATGTATTTGAGTGAAAAAAAACCGTTGTTTAAAAAAAAGATTTGTTAATAGTTGCTGATGATATTATTTACTAAGCACTGTTAGAATGTTTTCTATATATTAACTCATTTATTCCTCAAATGAGCTCAATGAGATAGTGGATGCTATTATATTTACCTGATAGGTGAGGCAATAAAGGTACAGAGAGGTTAAGTAACTTTTTCACAGCTAATAACTGGTGCATTCAAATCCAGGCCAGCTGACTCCAGAACCTGTGTTCTCAACTGCTGTACCTTAAGACACAGTGTTAATGTACAACTGTAGCAAAAATTGTGAGGACTGTAGGCAAATGGCTTAAGTTTATGAAATGCAGCTTTAGTAGAGAGGAACTGTTGAAAATTTTTGGAGTAATGTTATAAATGTACTGTTTGATATAAATGGAAGTGATAGGGATATTCAGAATGCGTTCTTTAAGTGAGTTGAGGGATTTGGGATTAAGTTTAGGGACACCAGTTAATAATTGATTGTCTCAATCTAGGTTTGGAGAAAAGCACTTGAACCAAGGTTTGTTAGGGGAAATGGAGAAAAAGGAGTTAGGACATAAGAGCCATTGGACAGAAAGAATGGAAAGTAAAAAAGGACTTAAAAGTGGAGAGTTTGTGAAGAGTCAAAGATATGTGGTTTCCAGCTTAAGGGCAGGGTAATACCATTAGATAGAAAATCAAGAAAGGGACTTATATGGCAGATGAATTTTGTTATAAAAATATAATTTTTAAAAGGAGGCTGAAAATCTAAAAATGTTTGGTGGGCAGTTAGTGGTTATAAAAGCTTAGTATGGTGATCAGGGCTGGGGATATATATTTAAAACTTATCTACTTTGAGGTGAGTGTTATGTGTAATGAGTAATAATGATGTAGGCCAGGGGTCTGCAAACTTTCTTAAGGGGCCAGATAGTAAATATGTTAGGTTTTTTAAACTAAGAGGCAAAATCCAATATAAATAGGTAAAAAAAAAAACATTTTTAGCTCACATACCATAAAACAAACAAAACAGGCAGCAGGGCCAGATTTGGCTAAAAGGCTATAGTTTGCCAGTCCTTGACATAAGCTTCTTAAATATGTTGACTGTTTATCATAGACATTCTTTTTCTATTGAAATTTGGAGATATTCCATCAGTTATTTCATTAATTCAGAAAAGTTCAGAAGTTTCATATGTTATCTTTCTGGACAGGATCAATCTCTGAGAGAAATGTTTAAAAAATGAAATTCACTTTTAAGTAGATGTTAAAAATTGCCAGAAATTAATCTAGAAATCCAACCCTACTTCTTAAAAACATTTCAAAACTGGAGTTGGTAATTTAGCTGTGAATTTGAGAAGCTTCATTGTCAAGGGAAGTTAGCTCAGTAAGCTCCTTTAAAACTATTTTCTGTGTTAGATTTTGACACTGATACAAGTCTGGAAATGATTTACTTGATCTTAGATTATTCTTTGGGTCACAGAAAATTTTACAGAATATAAGCAGTTTTGGCTCATACCCAGTGAAGGAACACCTTTTATTTGCTATGCCAGGGCTCTGTTCTATTTCTTCTCCAGGATGTTTGGGCCCTGAAAATTGGAAATTGATTTTTTTTTTTTTTACTTCTGCTAACTTCTCAGAGCTCAGATTAATGCTGCTCTTCGTTAATTGCATCTTGGGTTTATCTGCCTGTAGAAGGAGACAATACCAATTATCACTTCCTTTCAAAAAAGTAAATTAAATTTTGTTATTTTTGGGTTTCTTAAAAGTCAGTGCACAAAGGGTAATATCTTTAAGAGAATTCTTGACCAGAATGGTTGATATGGTTAGAAAAAGCATTTAAGATTTATTTTCAACACTGTTAAGTAATATTTTAGCTTCTGGTAGTATAAGATGTCTGATGCTTTGCGAGTTGTTGAATGTAGCCAAATTAACCAAAGTTAAATACGTATACTATCTAAAAGTAATTCTTCAGAGATTTTTTTATTAACCCTTTTATCACACTTTTTCATTCCTTATCGAAATATTCTCTTGAGTTGAAATTTATTTTGTGTTCACAGTCTTACCAAAGGACTTCAGTAAAGATTTGTCAGTGCTGCTTTTTATGAATTGAATCTCTCTCCATTGTAAAGTTTTTTGTAAAACGAAGAAAAAAGTAAGCTTTTAAAACATGGTAATAGTGAAAATATATTCATAGAGGATGTAATATCAGTTGTCAGTATGTAATTAGAAAGTTGTTTTAAGTCAGGTGAGTAATAACTCTATTATTTATTCCAGATAGCATTTAATCTGGCATTATCGAATAAATTACTGAAAATTTTGTGTAGAAGTATGTCTAAAATATAAAGAACCTGTGTCTAAGCACCATGGAATTAGTTACTTTAATGAAGAAGATAATAAATTGATAATTTCATAACTTGCTATATGCTATGTTCATTTGAAAAAGTTATATTCTGCTGAATATTTATCTCTGTATTTATTTATTTATTTATTTATTTATTTTATTTATTTTTTTTTTTTGCGGTATGCGGGCCTCTTACTGTTGTGGCCTCTCCCATTGCGGAGCACAGGCTCTGGACGCGCAGGCTCAGCGGCCATGGCTCACGGGCCCAGCCGCTCTGCAGCATGTGGGATCCTCCCAGACCGGGGCACGAACCCGTGTCCCCTGCATCGGCAGGCGGACTCTCAACCACTGCGCCACCAGGGAAGCCCTGTATTTATTTTTAAAGTATGTTAAAATTTAATTGGCACCTGATGAAACATGTAGAGCATCAGTACTCCACTCTCTACCATGATGCCTGGTTAACACTCCAAATGATAAATGCACTTGTAATGACAGTATATTTCTGTTCTAAATTTGCAGTTCAGAATGCAGTGATGGAGAATGGTCTGCCTCTTTGCCTCATCGATTTTCTGGTACGGAAAAAGATCAGTCCTCAAGTGATGAAAGCTGGGAGACTCTGCCAGGAAAAGATGAGAATGAACCTGAACTACAAAGTGATAGCAGTGGTCCCGAAGAGGAAAACCAAGAATTGTCTCTTCAGGAAGGGTATGTTCACAGTAAGATTTGTTATTTTTATGCATACTGCACAAGAGTGTTATACATCACATTCAGATGTTGGGTATGCTATTAATTGCATTTACAAGCCCTATGTAGGATCAGTAGATCCTGCTGAATTTTGTTATGCCTTCGGTGTTTTCCAAAGAACAATTAAATTGAAAATACTGGTAATTACAGTGTCTTGTCTTAGATACAGTATGTGTTTCCATTTTGCTTTATTGAAGAAATGTTGGACATTTGAAAGATCATTTTGGTAAGTCAGGTATGAGTGAATCAGAGCTGCCATTGCTATTCAGTGAAGATAATAGCAAGAGAGAAGGGAAACCCTCAGAGGGAAATCAGTGATTTTTTCATGGAAATGCAGGCAGTAGGAAAAGTTGAAGTTTTAATATTTCTCTCTAATTGCATTGGATATCTCTAGAAATTAGTGGTTGATGATATATATCTTTGTCTTTTCCTAACTTTAATGGGAATGCTCTAGTGCAGGGCTTGTCAAATTTATATTACAAAGGGCCAAATAGTAAATATTTCCAGCTTTGTGTGTCAGTTTCTGTTGGAGCTCCTCAGTTCTACTGTTATAGGGTAAAAGTAGCCATAGACAATATGTAAATGAATGGGTGTAACTGTCTTCCAACAAAATTGTATTTATAAAATTGGCAAGCTGGAAATAACCTGTGGGCCATAGTTTACCAGCCCTTGCTCCGCTAGTATTTCCCTAGTAAGAATGATTTGGGGTTTTAGGTTGATTTCATACATGTACACACACACATACACAATTTTTTTGTCTTAAATCACACTAAGGAAATTAAAATAAAATTTTTTTTTAAATTGGGGTATCGTTGCTTTACAATGTTGTGTTAGTTTCTGCTGTACAGCAAAGTGAATCAGCTATATGTACACATATATCCCCTCTTTTTCTGGATTTTCTTCCCATTTAGGTCACCACAGAGCATTGAGTAGAGTTCCCTATGCTATACAGCAGGTTCTCATTAGTTATCTGTTTTATACATATTAGTGTATATATGTCAATCCCAATCACACAAAGGAAATTTTACCCTGTTTGTATTTTATAGGTTTCTGGCAAGAATGTTCGTTGAATTTTATTAAAGTCTTGTTAGCACCAATGGAAATGATATAATGATTTTTTACTTTTGGCCTAATGATCATGAGCAATTATATTTATTTATTTATATATTTGTGTGTGTGTGTGTGTGTATATATATATATATATACACACATATATATACACAAATATATATTTGTGTGAGTGTGTGTGTGTATATCTTTTGGTGTTTAAATAGCTATTTATTCCTTTAAAGACTGTTAGTATTTGCTTGTGAAACCTTCTAGGCTTGGTGCTTTGTTGTGAGGGAGTGTTTCTTTGATAATTAAAATTTTTTTCTTTAATAATTGGTTCTAATTTAGTCTCTCAAGGGAACTATTTTGGTAAATATGTTTTCTTAGGAAAAACCTGTTTCAACTTGGACATTACAATTTTTACTTTTCAAAAAGTATAAATTTCCAGTTTGAGATTACTTCTGTAAGAAACTCTGGAAATAAAGCATATTAGAAAATTTGTAAAGAAAGAAATGTAAGAACATAATTGGTCTTGATAGTGGTAGGTTGAGGTGGCATTTTTTTCCTTTTCCTAACTTTATGTTTGATCATCTCTAATCACTATTAGTTAGTTTACTAAGTTTTATTAATTTTTTCGTATGTAATTTGTGATAGTAACTATTCATGCAACAGATATTTATTGAGCATATAGTATGTGCCAAGCATGGTACTGGATCCTGGGATTATATCAGTGAACAAGACAAATAAGATTCTCCCATGAAGTTTACCTTGTGGTGGGAGAGGCAGGTAATAAACAAGATACAAATATGATAAATTACAAACTGATAATTACTGTGAAGGGAATAAAACATTAATGTGATAAAATAACTGACAGGGGCTTACATTAATTAGAGTGCTCAGGGAGGACTTCTCTTAGGAATTGACTTTTGAGCTGAGCTCTAAAAGATGAGAATTAGCGGTTAGTTGAAGGAGAGCTTTCTAGGCAAAAAGAAAGATGAGAGCAGAGATACTGAAAAGGAAAGGGCTTGGCATGTAAGATGGTAGTGGGGCTGAAGCAGATGAGTGGAAAGAATAATAATAAGAGATGAAGTTGGCAGGAACCAGACTATGCAGGACATGTAGCATCTGGAATTTGTTCAGAGAGCAGTGAGATTTTAAGTGAGGAATTAACTGATTTGACACACATTTTTAAAGGATCACTCTAACAGTTTTGTGGAGATCGAATTGGAAAGGGACTAAAGTAAAAAAGAGGATGAGAGTGGATTAGGCTGTGAGGGGATGGTAGTGAGAATTTAAAAAGGTGAAGAGGTTTCAGAATATTTTTGAGTTATAAGTATTAGGAAGGATTGGGTGTGAGATGAGGGAGAAATCAGTCAGTTATGCCTAGGTTTTTTGGTTGGAACATTGGGTAGATGTTAATGTTGTTGACTGAGATGAGGAAGCCTGAGGAGAGGACTGGGAAGTAGGAACTCCTTTTTGAAATTTTAAGTGCCAGTGAGACATGCATTGTAGATGGCAGGAGGCACTTGGATATTTAACCTACAAGTTTAAGGAAAGTATCCTGAATTGTAGGTAGATGTACAGGTATATGTATAAACAGAAACACATTTGAAAATCATCAGCTACTTGCATTGATATCCTACAATAATAAAACCGGTAGTTTGATTAAAAAAAAATAGAAGTCAAGTGGTGAGGGGGGACAGAACTAAAATGCTGGACAGCAGTAGTATTTCAGTTGATGGGGGAAGATCAGAGTTGAAGTGTATAGTTTGGGAGAGGTCTGAAAGTTAACTGCTGACATGTTAAATTTGTATGGTAAAATTTCAAGGGTAACAACTACAAGAATAAATACAGAGTATATGTATTGGAAACCAGTAGAAGAGGAAAAAAGGAGTTTAAGACATAGAAAAATAACATTTAAAGTCAATCCAAATAACAGTTAAAAAAAAAAGGAAGAAAAAGCATAAAAAAGGGAAGAAAAATAGATGAAAAAGCAGGATGTAAGAAAAAGTCCTGTCATAAATATAAATTGCTTACTCTCTGCTTGTGAAAGAAAAGCTTCAAATCAGTTGGATTTTTTTAAAGTTAAATGCTGTTTACAAAAGACACACTTAAAGCATTAACATACAGAAAGATTGAAAGTAAAAGGGCAGAAAATGATATTTCAGGGAAACACTAACTAAATGAAAATGGACTAATTATACTAACATTAGCAATTTAGACTTAAAGACAGAAAAAGCATTAATGGGGAGAGTGGAGATCACTATGTAGTAAGTCCAATTTACTAGTAAAATGTAGCAGTTTTAAACTTGAATGCACAGACTTAAAATATATACATCAAAATTTAACCAAGCTAGAGAATATTGACAGATTTTCTGTCATATTAGAAAATTTTTAAATACCTTTCTCAATTAATAATTCATGGATATAAAAAATTAATTGCAGATTTGAACAACTTACTTAAGCTTGCTTTAATGAACACTGCATGCTGTGGAATACACAAACACACAAAAACTGAACATGTACTAGACTGCAAAGTACAGGTTAACACATTTCAAAGAATCAATGTCCTAGAGACCATTTTCTCTGACCACAGTGCAATTAATTTAGAAATAAATAATACAAATATAAATTCTTAATATATAAATATACTTTATATAAAACCCTCCATGCATTTTAAATTATCCATCCTTTTAAAAAAGCAGTAGGACAGGGCTTCCCTGGTGGCACAGTGGTTGAGAGTCCGCCTGCCGATGCAAGGGACACGGGTTCGTGCCCCGGTCCGGGAAGATCCCACATGCCGCGGAGCAGCCATGGCCGCTGAGCCTGCGCGTCCGGAGCCTGTGCTCTGCAACGGGAGAGGCCACAACAGTGAGAGGCCCGCATACCACAAAAAAAAAAAGCAGTAGGACAAAGAAGAAATTATACTAGAAGTTTAAAACGCTCACCAACTCAATGATAATGGAAATACCACCAATCAAAATCTGTGGAATTGCAATGAAATTGATATTTAAAGGGAAATTTATCTTTATAAATGCTTATGTTAGAAAAGAACCAAAGCTGAAAGTGGAGTAGCTATGCATTTAACTTAAAAAACAGAAAAGGAATATTAGAATCAACAAAGAAACTAAGGAGGTAAGAATTAGAATTAGGGAAGATAAGAACAAAATTCAATAAATCAGAAAACAGTTACGATAGAGAGAATCAAAGAAATCAGAAGTTGATACTTTGAAAAGATTAAGAAAAAGAGACATTCTACTTGATAGTGAACAGGAAAATAAAGATGACACAAATAAATAATATGGAAATACAAAAGTGGACACAGCTGCAAACACAATAAAGTTTGTATAGACTTTTTAAAAAGAGTCCTATGAACTTTATACCAGTAAATTTGAAAACTTAGAAGTTGACAAATTCCTAGAAAAATAGAATTCACCAAAAGTCACTCAAGAAGAAATAGGAAACCTAACTAATATGATAACTATTACAGATACATAATCAGTGGTTTAAAATCTTCCCATGGAGAAAACAACTGATCCAGGTGATTTTAGAGCTGAATTCTCTTAAACTAAACTTTCAAGGATCATATCACACTACCCTTCGAGAGAATGGAAAAAGAACTATTTCTCCAAGTCATTCAAATAAGGCCAATATAACCCTAATACCAAAAGAGTTTGTGAAGGAAATTATAAACCTATTTCGTTCATTAAAATACACATCAGAATCTTAAACAGAATTACTGGAAATCTGAATTTGTAAGTGTATTTCTTTAACAGATAAAACTCAGTTACCAATCTGAGTTTATTCCAGATATGCAAAAGTAGTTTCACATTGAATACCTGTAAATGTCATCACCAAATCGTTAGCAAAATAGAGGAGAAAATTCATATGATAAATTCTGTAGATGCAAGGGGAAAAAAATCACTTAGTAATGTTCAGTGCCTCCTTATGAAAAGAATTCAGAAACTAAGATCAGAACAGAATTTCCTTGCCCTCATAAAAACTGTCTAAAAAAAATAGAAATCATTTCAATAAGGAAGCATTAAAAAAAAATTCCCCCTTAAGATCAGGAGCAAGACAAGTTGCACCATTTCTGTAGCCATTGCGGGGGAAGTATTAGCATGGCAGGATGGGAGAATAATAAAAGGCAGAAAAATAAAAGAAGATGTAAAGGAAGAAACACCGAAAAGGAAAGAACCAAACTAGGAAAATATATTTATAGTAGAAAGTCTTAATGTGCAGAATGTATAAAGAACTTCTAGGGCTTCCCTGGTGGCGCAGTGGTTGAGAGTCCGCCTGCCGATGCAGGGGATGCGGGTTTGTGCCCCGGTCCGGGAAGATCCCACATGCCATGGAGCAGCTGGGCCCGTGAGCCATGGCCTCTGAGCCTGCGCGTCCAGAGCCTGTGCTCCACAACAGGAGAGGCCACAACAGTGAGAGGCCCGTGTACCGCAAAAAAAAAAAAAGAACTCCTAGACATCAGTAAGAAAAACTGACAGTCTGATTGCAAAATCACCAAAACATTGAGCAGGTAATTCAATGAAGAAGAAATATTAATGGTGAATAAAAATATCAAAAGATGCTTACTTAGATCGTTAGTAATCAGGGGAGTGTACATTAAGATTACAAGGAGGTATCATCTTTTACCCACCCGTCGGATTAGCAAATATTAAGAAATATGACAATGTCAGGTGTTTTGGAGGATATAAATCAGTTCTTACACACTGCTGGTTGAGGTGGATATTACCCAAGTATTAATTAATAAGAGAAAAATTAGTGGCATATTCGTACATGGAGTATTACATAGCAATGGTAATGAATGAGCCACAGCTACATGCAAAAACATGGATGAACCTTAAAGATAGAATGTTGAGTGAGAACAACTATTCCTGGGAAAATGTGTATGATACCTATTTCATAAAGCTTAAAAACAAGCAGTAGTAAATATCTTGTTTAAGTATGCAAAAATAGTGAAAACATCTTTCAAAAAGCAATGGAGGTGGGGCTTCCCTGGTGGCACAGTGGTTAAGAATCCTCCTGCCAATGCAGGGGACACGGGTTCAATCCCTGGTCCAAGAGGATCTCACGAGCCATGGAGCAGCTGGGCCCATGCACTGCAACTGCTGAGCCTGCGCTCTAGAGCCAGCGAGCCACAACTACTGAGCCTGCGTGCCACAACTGTTGAGGCCCGCACGCCTGAAGCCCCTGCTCCGCAACAAGAGAAGCCACCACAATGAGAAGCCCGTGCACCGCAATGAAGAGTGGCCCCTGCTCGCTGCAACTAGAGAAAGCCTGCGTGCACAGCAACGAAGACCCAACGCAGCCAAAAATTTAAAAAATAATAATAATAAATATTTTTAAAAATTAAAAAAAAAAAAAGCAATAGAGGGACTTCCCTGGTGGTCCAGTGGTTAAGAATCCTCCTTGCAATGCAGGGGACGCCGGTTCAATCCCTGGTTGGGGAACTAGGATCCTGCATGCCATGGGGCATGCACACCACAACTAGAGAGCCCATGTGCCACAACAAAATATCCGGTGTGCTGCAACCAAGACCCAACGCAGCCAAAAAAATGCATAAATAAATAAATATTTAAAAAAAGAAAAATGCAGTGGAATGACAACAGCATCAACAAGATAGTACTTTGCTCTGTGGTCAGGCCAAGGGGATAGGAAAAGTGTAGAAAACAAGGTATATGCTAGTCAGTGGTAATATTCTAGTTCCTGGCTTAAGTGGTGGGTTTATGAATGTTCAGTATAATATGCTTTATAACTAAAATAGATTGTATATATTTTGCATTTGAAAAAATAAGAAATTAAAAAATAAAGGGAATTGAAGGTGAGAAAGTGGAGATACCCAATTCTTTACTAAAGGGAAGGGATTACAGGTGGATTTTGGGCCTAGAAAAGTGTTGTTCTCACCCCTAAAAACCTAAAAGCATGATTGTTTGCTTGTAGAATGTTCAAGAAGAAAGTAATTAACTGATAATTATAGCAAAGATAAAGTGAAGTTCTTGAGAAGATAAGAAGATGAAAAGGGATCCAGAGCTCAGGGAGAGGGTCTATAGGAGCAGAGACTCCTCCATTGTAACTAGTGGAAAGGTAACAGGTAGGTACAAGTGTAGATGAGTCTGTAGATTTGCTGCTGGGAAGAAAAGATGAGGCTCAAGTGACTTCAGTATTCTCATTGTTACTAGATGTTGAGAGATGGGGAGGATAGGAAGGTGACATTTAAGAAGAAAAAGGTGGGAAATGGGCTTTCAGAGAACCAGGCAACAGACTTACTAGGTAGACACTTAGTAATTGCTGGACAGTATTAAGTGTCCATTTGAGATTTATGTTTTTGAATTTAAAATTAAATTAGAGACATCACACTTTTGTATTTTTCTTTAGGCTTTTCCAGCTGTTCTGGTGGCTTTACAAACTTTTAATGTAAATACTCTTAACATTTTTTAGTAAAAATTTAATAATAAAATTTTTCTATTAATCAATGCTAAATATATTAGACTAAAGAAACAGTTCTTCAAATTAAGTGTTGGGAATCCATCTTTGCAACTGGATGCCATGGAATCCATGCAAAGGATTTGCAACAGGGTACCCTTGATTTTGTAAGCTGTAATTCCCTTTAGGCTTTTTTGACTCTTAAGTCAAATTTCATTTACTTTCTTCTGTACTTTACCTCCACGATAGGGATTAGAAATCTTAAACATTTGCTATACAATTAGTATTATTAAAAATGAGCTTATATCCAAAGCTTAGCAAGTACTTAAATGTATGTGTGTCTTGTTATAAAATGAAAACCGGTTAGTTAAATACCATTTAACTAGGAATGTTTATTCTGTTCAGAATTTTATAAATTTTATATTATAAGAAAATAAATTTCTTATAATATAGCTATATTACTTTAAAATGTTGGTATTAACCTGAAGATTTAATATTCTGTGCTGTTTTTAATGGATACTCAAATTGCTGATTTTATTAGCTAAAGGAAGCCACTCAGATTTGTAAAATCAGAGTAGTTAGTGTTTTCAGGGATTTAATTTGATTTGTCTGCCTTTCATTTTCTTCACTTCTCAGGAAATTCTACGATGCATGATTATATAATAGCATATTTTAAAACATTTTAATGAAAATTTCTTTAAGATACCCAATAGTATTAGTTTATTGGTATATCTTAATGCTTTTAATATTGCTATTCCAGTAATGTTATTAAATTTAGTTTCTGTTATTGAAAAATAGAGATCTTTAATCATGAAGCATAAATCATAAAGGGAGCAACAGTCTATTTATCTGAAGCTTTGACGTAACAGTATGGCCTGTAATTAAGAGAATATCATGTGGGTGGTCTTCTAGGATTTTCACTGGAGGTAGGTTGTGCAGATACCTGATGGGGCATTTTTCGCTTCCTGTTACGGCAGCAGCATTCATTTCCTCCAGACTGTGCTGAAATTGCTTAAAGGGAAAGAACAGATTGGCAATTTCCCTTCCCAGGTGAAATACTTGTGACGTTGGTAGTAGTGGCAGTAGGGCTTCTGCATCTTCCATCTACTGGGTTACTTTTTTAGAGTTGACCATTTGGAGGTATGATTAAATAATATGTCTTTTTAAGTCTCATAAATTACTGTGTAACATTGTAATGACATTTTGTTGATTTTTGAATTACCAAAATGAAGAAAGGGCCTTGGAGGTCTAAATTTTTGTGAATGTGTTACTTATGGTGTGTGTGTGGTATGGGCATATGTGTATATATATAGGGAGGAAGAAAACAGAGATTGCTGAAACGTTTTCAAGATTTTTTAAGCATCTAAACTTACATTATATACTTACATTCCCATGGGGATATTTGTTTCTCTTGTTAGCTACACAAAATGAAAGATACTTTTGACCCTAGTATTCAGAATCTCTTTTTTTTTTTAGGATCAAAATTCCTTTTATTATAGTATCAAGCCAACTCTGGCCCAGCACATGGCTACTCTTCTAGCCTGATAAGTTTTGTGTTAAATGGTGAATGAACTTTATGTAACATGTTGAAAGCATATGCTACACAGCACTTATTTTCTGTTTCTGTAACTGTGTTATAATGAGTCGTGAAAGACAATCAAATGTTTAAGCAAAATATGTAGCCAAGAATTCTTTATATAGTAAAAGAGTATTAATGACATTTTTGTTTATTGATTCAGAATTATTTCTTATTTTAGTTTCCTTCTTTGAATTTAAAAAACTCATAAATTAATGTTTATTTCTTATACTGAATCATTTTCACCAACATATTTGAGTTTTATGTTATGCATCTGAAGTACAGAGTAACAGTCTTTTTTTTTTTTTTGCGGTACGTGGGCCTCTCACTGTTGTAGCCTCTCCCGTTGCGGAGCACAGGCTCCAGACGAGCAGGCTCAGCGGTCATGGCTCATGGGCCCAGCCGCTCCGCGGCATGTGGGATCTTCCCAGACCAGGGCACGAACCCATGTCCCCTGCATCGGCAGGCGGACTCTCAACCACTGCGCCACCAGGGAAGCCCACAGAGTCATTTTGACGGCTGTATAATAGGAAACAGAAATGTATTTAGAAATAACAGACATTTCCAAGGACTATTCTGGGCTTAATCTCTAAATTATTCGACTTTTAAAAGATTATTTTTCGGGCTTCCCTGGTGGCGCAGTGGTTGGGAGTCCGCCTGCCGATGAGGGGGACGCGGGTTCGTGCCCCGGTCGGGGAGGATCCCACATGCCGCGGAGCGGCTGGGCCCGTGAGCCATGGCCGTTGAGCCTGCGCGTCCGGAGCCTGTGCTCAGCAACGGGAGAGGCCACGACAGTGAGAGGCCCGCGTACAGCAAAAAAAAAAAAAAAAAAAAAAAAAAAAAAAGATTATTTTTCAAGGATTTATTATTACATTTGCAACACAGAGAGAGAGAGAGTACCTATGATGTGTCAAGCACTTGTTACAGGAAGTGAGGCTACAATGATGAGAGACAACATTGTATGCCCTTGAGAAGTTCCCAGTCTAGGAGAAGACAAATGAGTCACCAGAAGAGTTACAGTACAATGTGGCAAGTACTCTCATAAAGGTGTGAAGAGAGATGTGCTGTTTAGGAATTTTTAGTTTGATTTTGTATTTTAAAACCATTTGAGGCTTAATTTTTCATTGGACTTAATTATTATGCATGAAAATAAAGCATCTACTATCTTTATGTATTAGACATTAAAATTTTTACAAAATAAGCACATTTTGTTATGCTAATTTCTCTAATTTTATGAGACTAAATCTTATAAATGTGTTATTCTGAAGTGTAGTTTAGGATCTGAAATTAAAGAAACATTTATGAGTTTAGCTATACAAAGAGATACTGTTTCTTTGTATTTAAAATGTGTTGATTCTTCTATGTGGGCATTATCTGCATCTCTTTCATAAATATTTTTATCCCTCAAGTTAAATTTGCACATTAGAATGAATAGAATTCTAATTAGAGTTGTTCTTCAAGTTGAAATACATAAATTGTTGTATAACATTATTTCTCATCTTAAAACCCAAACTAAAATTAAACTTTGCCAAGACTATATTTAACCTCCTTTTGATATAGTAAAAGGTATTTTTTTGTTAAATAAACTGAAAAAGAAAATCCTACCAGTATAATTTATTTATAAATGGTTATTGCAGCCTTGAAATACCTTTTTTTCCTTATATATTATAATTATTAATATTTCTCAATTTGGTCTTTGTGTCCAGATTTTTGGTGTTTTGACTTTTCTGTGTTTTCTTTAATGTGTATGTTGTGAAATTTAACAATCTGTTTATCTTTGGCTTCAAGGTTTTGCATAATGTTTAAAATGACACTGAGATTTTTGTAAAAATGTCTCTCCTGATTCTTCTTGTACTTTTTTTGTTTAGTGGTGTTGAGGATGGACATGCATTTTTTAAAAGTAGATACGGAATTTATTTAAGGCTAAATAATGACATAGAGATTTAACTCCCTCCCTCCAGGTGGATACCCAGTTGTCTCAATATCATTTATCGAGTGATCCTTTTTTTTATAGTTTTGAAATACTTCTTTCATCTTTCTTATTTTCTTTATTGATTTCTCTGTCCCTGTTTCTGTGAGCTTATTTTCTAGTGGGAGAATGACTAACAGTAAACAAATAAGAAAATGATAAGTAAAAGTAAGTTCTATAATGAAAACAAGAAGAATGACATATAGTCAGTGACTGGTGATCTACTTAAAATGAGTGGTCAAGACAGGCTTCCCTGAAAGAAGTGACATTTACTCTGAAAACCAAGGAAGGAAGCTGTGCAAAACTCTGGTGAAAGTACATTTCAGGTAGAGGAAATGGCCCCAAGGTGAATGACCTCCATGTGCTCCAAGAGAAGAAAGAATAGTAGGAGTATAGTAAATGAGGGATGGGGGAAGAGCGGTGAGGAATATAGGAAGAGTTGGAAAAGAGGGCTGAGGGGAAAGCATGTATAACGTAGAGATTTGTAGGCTGGGCTGAGCATTTGGGTTTTATTTTAACTGTGAAGGGAAACTACTCAAGATCAGGGCTTAAAGATTCAGATTGTCTAGGATGAGTTTTTCTTATTTTTCTCCTGCAAAAGAGGAAATATAGGAACATAGTATGTATATCAAATAAATAGGTTATTATGTAATTAGGAGCTATTTCTATATACATATGACTCTATAACAAATTTGCTTCCCTTTTAAATAATTTTACATTTTAAAGAAAACAGATTTTTAGAATCATCTAAGTACCAAGAATTTAGAACTCAAAGAATAAAGAATCTACTTGCACTAAATAGAACTCTTTAAAGAAAAAATTTATGATGTGTTTTAAAAATAATATTTTTTCTTCCATTAAAATGTTTGTATTAGGGAACAGACATCCTTGGAAGAAGGAGAAATTCCTTGGTTACAGTACAATGAAGTCAATGAAAGCAGCAGTGATGAAGGAAATGAGCCTGCCAACGAATTTGCACAGCCAGAAGCTTTCATGTTGGATGGTAACAATAACCTTGAGGATGACTCCAGTGTGAGTGAAGACTTGGATGTGGACTGGAGGTATGTAGCACAGTGTGTTTACCATCCTTAATTGATCATTGAGTAGAATTTGTTTTTGATTCTTAATTATGAAAACTGAATCTTTGATAATCAGCTAAGAAATAGCTCAGTTTTCTCATCTGTCAGTCTTCCTCTCCTCAAAACTCATTTCAGGTGTCACTTCATAGGTGAACTTCTTTCTTACTCCAGTCATGACCTCTTCCTTCTTTGACCATTAGCTCTGAGGAAGCTCACTTTATATCCTAGTTATTTATACACTTAATGGTTTGAGGTTTCCGACTTTTAAACTTGGCTTTTTAAAAAAAAATTTTTATACAACAAATACATGTCATGTATCCCAATCTCCTTAATACAACACTTAGTATAATCCTTTAAAAATAAAAAGTCCATGATGAATACTACCTGAAGAATTTCAAAACCTGTGATTGAATCATAAGACTATAGTTTTCCTTCTCCATATGCAAAATATGGGAAATATAATTGTACCTTCTCAGAAATGTTGAATGTATTAAATTTACTTTATGCTGACAAAGAACAGTGAGCTTCAAATAAAAGTAATATATAAATTAAATGGATTATAGAATTGTTATGGCTCATGGTATAATGATCAGAATTTAACTGTTTTGGTTTATAAACTTAGACTTATTTTTCAAGTGTGCAGTAACCCTCTGGAAGCAGCTAGTTATTGAGATATAGAGGGAATGTTCCAACTAGTCCCTTTTTGTTACTTTTTCTGGAAAAATCATGACTTGGTACTACCCTCGTTTTCATCTCTGCACAGATATATTTTTAAGAATTTGTCTTGTTTTTCCGGTTAAAATTCCGTTACAGAAAATTTAGAAAAATAAAGGTAAGAAAAACTCATTCATACCCCTGGTAACCCTTCAAGTTTCTAGAACTTATGCTTTTAAGGCCTGCTTTGTGTCTTCAATTTCTCTTTCTGAGTGTTTAGTTACTTCTTTATACTTCTCCAAATTGTTCCAGACATGAAACTCAACATCTCTATGAATTCCTCCTTACTGTTTACTTTTCTCACTCCCCAGGGGAAGAAAAAAATTATATGTTCAGAGCAGACCCTTATTGACCATGTTGTGGAAGTAGAAGTGGGGTTTCCTCACAGCCACACAATTTGTAATTCCATCCTAAATATTCTCCTCCAAAACCTATTTTCTGTCTTCCCAAACATTGTGGAAAATCAGTGGCTTCATCTAGTCCTAGTCTTGGCGATCTCGACACCCCCTTCATCTCTTCCCTCTTATATGTCTGCCTATTCCCCTGTTACTGAACTCCTTGTTAATTCTGATGTCTTCTCTGATGACATTATACAAAGTCATTACAGTGCTCAGCAGGTGACAGAATTGCCGATTTAGTGTCATCTATGTGTGTTGGGAAGCAGTTATGGTTTTATATGAGGAATTACGTTCTTTTGCACATTTTTCAAATTTTATGAATATAATTTTTACAGCTCCATTATATAGGTGCTCCATCCTATAGATGCACTAAAATTTAATTATTTCCCCATTGAAATAGTGCAGTAAACTTCCCCCCCATAAAACTTGATTTGTACTTCAGTTTATTTCTTTAGGACAGATTAACAAGAGGTGACATTACTGAGATGTGTGATATTTTTTAAGATCTCGATGTATTGGATGTATTTCTACGTAACTTTCAAAACAGGTTTCACATAAAAATTTTTTTTCTCCACTTGTTTTTGCAGTCCATTGGTCCCACCAGCTTTTTTTTTTTTCTTAATTATTTTATTTATTCTTGGCTGCGTTGCTTTTCTCTAGTTGCGGTGAGCGGGGGCTACTCTTTGTCATGGTGCGCAGGCTTCTCATTGCAGTGGCTTCTCTAGTTGCGGAGCTCGGGCTTTAGGCACGCAGAGAGTGCAGGCTCAGTAGTTGTGGCGCACGGGCTTAATTGCTCCACGACATGTGGGATCTTCCCGGACCAGGGCTCGAACCCGTGTCCCCTGCATTGGCAGGCGGATTCTTAACCACTGTGCCACCAGGGAAGCCCTCACATAAAAATTTGAAGGTATAATCAAGGTCTTTATTGAACAAAATTTAGCTTAAATTTGAAAACTTCTAATTCATTGATGATCTTTCTAGATATGGCTGTTGTATTAAGATTTTAGAGACATTGCTGGTTGTTTCAAAATTTGGGGAGCTTCAAAGTACTTTTTTTTTTAATATGGAAAACAATTTAGCATTGATTTTAAGACAAAATTTTTGAAGGTTACTGTTCTGAATTTTGTCTAGATATGGCAATACCTCCTTATTTGCTTTTGTGGTACTCTATTCAATTTATATGGTAGTAGCTAAATGTTGATAAGGTGAAAATATGGTTTGATTTTCATATTAAAATATCATGTCATTTTGACAACTAAAAGGAAAAGCCATGACAAACAGCAGCAATTCTTATCTAAAGCCAAAATTTGAGACACTTTCTTTTCAGTTTTGCCACTGCTTAGGAAAAAAATTAAATCCCTTTGGTTTTTTTATTTTAGCTTAAAGGAAAATGGAAAAAGTCCTCTATCAAAAGTTTGTTGGTTTATTTGTTTTGACTAAGTCACAGAAATATTGTAGAATAACCAGAGAATATTTCATAGATTGGTGTGGTAGGAGTTGATGTGGAGAAAACATAGATTTTGGATTTAGACATATCCCAAATGTACCATTTATTTATTCTTTGATAACAACTTAAGCTTTCTTTTGGCTAGAAATTGGGGTTATAATTATTATTTTTTAATAATTATTAACTTAATAAGAAATCAGGGTTGTAATAATTAACCTAATAAGATTGTGAGAAATTAATTCTTTGTGGATATTACCATGCTTTAATAATAGAATTTTTAAACTCCTTTGAAATTATTTCAGACTTACAGAAACATGGAAAAAGTAGTACAGAAAATTCCCATATATCTCTGAGATTCCCTAAATGTTAACATTTACCATATTTGTGTTACCATTCTTTCTTTCCTTTCTTTATATTCATATTTTTTTTCTGACGCATTTATGTGTAAGTTGCAAACATGATGCCTCTTTACTCATAAATAGCCTAGAATGAATTTCATAAAAACAAGGATATTTTCTTATATAGCATAATAAAATTGTCAAAATGAGGAAATTAACACTGATACAATACGATTATCTAATCTACACACCTATTCAAATGTCTGTAATTGTCCCACTAATGCCATTTTTGGTCCAATCCAAGACCACCATGTTAGTTAACATGTTTCTTTAGTTTCTTTTAACCTGGAATTTTCCTCAGTCTTCTTTGTCTTTTATAACTTTGACATTTTTAAAAGTACAGGCCATTTATTTTGTAGAATGTCCCTCAGGTTGGTTTTGTCCAATGTCATAATTAGATTCGAGTTACACATTTTTAGCAGGAATACCTTAGAAACAATGTTCTGTTCTCAGTTCATATCAGAAGGCACATGGTGTCGAATTGTCCCATTACTGATGATGTTAATTCTGATCACTTCGTAAAGGTTTTATCTTTCAGATATCATCACTGTACAGTTGCCATTTTTAGCTTTATGTAAGCGTCTAGTGGGAAGATAACCTGTTTCCTTTCAAACTATCAAGCTTCCAACTACTAGTTTTAGTGTCCTTGGTGATTGTTGTCTGAGACAGTTATGACCATAGTGTTTATCAAATGAATGATACTAGAATTTTTAATATTAGCTGATTATTCTTAAGTTACCAAATTACAATCAAATACCATGCTCTGAGTGTCTAGATTTGTTTGGCCTAGAGAAGAAAAGAATTATTGGGGGATAGTTGACTCCAATCATTGGAAGGAGTTTTCTGCGAAGGGAAAGTGGGCATAGTTTGTGTTGCTTCAGCAGGCAGAACTAGAGCACTTACTTCACATAAGTTTCAAACTTCTATTAGGGCTCTCCCATACCGCATGCACCTGCTTAGAAAGCGGTATGTTTTCCGCATGGAGGAAATGGTTCTACTGTTTCTTGAATGCCTACTCTGGTGCCATCTCTGTGCAAGGCACCTGTGTGCATCTACTCACTTAATTTGTTTTACAGATAAAAGAAACAGTAACAGTTAAATAATATTTTCATACTGTTTAACTATGACTCAGTTAAATGTGACATTAAATTCCTATCTGACTCCAAGACTCTTCCTCTTTGCACTACATTTCACTGATAGATGAATGAGTTCTAGTATTGCAGAGGAGGTTTATTCAGTAATCTTAGTTTTAATTCTAATTCTAAAATCTGTGATTGTAGGAAAACGTCTGTTCCTTTGTACCATGTGATGTCTGCTGATTTCTAGATACTATGAAGCTTTAATATATTCTTCATAAGAGTACTTCTGTATCTCTGGGCAATAGATTTGTAATTTTAATGGTGGCAGAAAGATTGACATCATAACTGTTTTGAGCTAGCATGTGTAACTGGATTTTTCTGACTATGATATTCAGTTTCTGATAGAAATGCGGAAGTCAACAGAAGTTTTCCTTTAGGTAGACAAAATAAGCTCCGTTTTGGAGATCTTGGATTTGAGGTGGTAGGAGTTCATTGAGGTAAAGTGCCCCACAGAAAACTAAAAATGTAGGTCAAGAACTCAAGAGGGATTTTGGAATTAGAGGTTTAGGGATCATCTGTAGAAAGGATAATTGAAGGGGTGGACTTGAATGTAATTGCCGAGGGAACAAGGTTTAGAAAGAAGAGGACTGAGGATATACTTAACGTTTTCTGAATCTTGAAATACTTAATATTTCTAAGACTAGAGAAAAAGGAGGAATCCATGTATATGTAGGCATAGAGGAAGCAGATAAGGACCAGATTAAGACATAATATTTTTCTTCAAGGGGCTTACAACCCTTCAGAAAAAAATACTAATAATAAAAATGAGCAATTAGGAGCTAAATCTTTTTCAAACTGAATAATAAGGGAGGAGCCCTAGTTTTTAGAAGAATAGAAGAGAGATTAATGAGATAAACTTGAGAAAATAAAATTTTCTTAAGCCCGAAGTAATTAAGCAGTACAAGGTAAGAGAAGAAAAAGAGGCTTTGAACAATGAAAGAATTAAAATAAATGCAGTATTCTTAACATGTTCTCACCTAAATTTAGATTGGAAACTAAAATAAAGGGGAAAGATATGGTAAAGAATTAGGAGGGAATTGTAGGAAAACGTCTGTTCCTTTGTACCATGTGATGTCTGCTGATTTCTAGATACTACCTTTATCCCAGCCGTAAACAGTTCCCAGAGCTAGAACTAGAAACAGAGAATTTTCTTACAAACTTTGTGCAGTGAGTGTGGCAGCCTGTTGGGGCTGGGAATAGTATCTTACCTCCTTATGCTTAGCGTTTAACTGTTCTGTTGGGTTCTTCCTGCCCCTCACCGCACGAGATTTATATTAAAATATTTTAAGGTTTTCTGCTTGTAGCATCTTTATTGGCTTGTCAGTATGCTAATATAATTATGTCTTCACTATAAAGGTTTCCCAAATCACGGTTGTACTTTTTTTTCCAGCCTGTTTGACGGCTTTGCAGATGGACTAGGAGTTGCTGAAGCTATTTCTTATGTGGACCCTCAGTTCCTCACTTACATGGCACTAGAAGAACGCTTAGCCCAGGCTATGGAGGTATTTTAGTGCTTATTTTAGTGCTCTGGTACCCATATATAGGTTGGTGGGATGCCAAGTGATAACAATTAAAGGTTTCTTTAACTGCTTTTAAGAAAAGGTGAATAATTTTCTTACCAATTTAATAACAATTACTGAATAGTGATTCAGTATGTGTATAGAAATTGTACTTGACATCCTGCCAATTTGCCTAAAATTACAGTATTTTCCAGTTTTTACTACAGAATGTAAAGTGTTTGTTTTGCTTGCATTTAGAAAATGTTCTTTCTCTATAGAATTACTGTATACAGGTCTGTGAATCTGAATATTTTATACACACACACACACACACACACACAGGTATATTTGTTAACTTCAATTAAAGATCTCTAAAGATATATTACAAATCACTTCCCTTTTTTGGTTCTTAAGGCTTCTGAATCTATCTAGCTGCTTAATGTAGTTAGAAAAGTTATTCCCTCTCATCCCCACACACATACACAGGTTAATAAATGTGGCACATTTGGTGTCTGTTTGTCTTGCCTTCTTTGCTTTATTTGACCAAAACACAATAACTTGTTCATAATTGTATTTGCCTATGGTCAAAAGCCCAAGCATTTTCATGTTTGGGAACTTCCCCTGCACTAGTGAATTTTGTTGTAAGAAGTCTTTCTTTTTTTTTTTTTTTTTTTTTTTTTTTTATGCGTTACGCGGGCCTCTCACTGTTGTGGCCTCTCCCGTTGCGGAGGACAGGCTCCGGACGCGCAGGCTCAGCGGCCATGGCTCACGGGCCCAGCCGCTCCGCGGCATGTGGGATCTTCCCAGACCGGGGCACGAACCCGTGTCCCCTGCATCGGCAGGCGGACTCTCAACCACTGCGCCACCAGGGAAGCCCAGAAGTCTTTCTTTAAATCACTATTTCCACAGTGATTTCCAAAGTAGATGAACAGTAATAACGTGAATGAGTCAAAAGTGAGAGAACAAAAATGAAAGAGGGAACTTTCAGGAACACTATAATACCATTTTATCTTGAAATGTTATGAGATCAGAAAGCCCAGTCCTGGTGGCGCAGTGGTTGAGAGTCCACCTGCCGATGCAGGGAACATGGGTTCGCGCCCCGGTCCGGGAAGATCCCACATGCCGCGGAGCGGCTGGACCCGTGAGCCATGGTTGCTGAGCCTGTGCGTCCGGAGCCTGTGCTCCGCAACGGGAGAGGCCACAACAGTGAGAGGCCTGCGTACCGCAAAAAAAAAAAAGAAAAAAAAAAAAAAAAGAAAGAAAGCCCAGTTTAGATTTATAAATTAGGTATTAGGTAGATAGGGAGATCCAGACCTATTTATCTACACACACATATGCATGCACAGGTACACACACAAGTTAGCTCTGCATTGGTATCACTTTTTTAAGTGTGTGTAATCTTCCATGGAGATCATTGCTGTCAGTTATGCATTATAGTGTATGTTTTTCTCAAAGTGACCATAGCAGAAATACTGTGTATCATTTTGAAATGTATAGAAATATCAAATCACTATGTAGTGTAACGAACTAATACAGTGTGCTAGGTCAATTATACTTCAAAAACAAACTCAGGAAAAGAATCAGATTTGTGGTTACTAGAGGCAGGGGGTTGGGGGGAGGGGGAATTGGATGAAGGTAGTCAAAAGGCATAAACTTTCAGTTATAAGATAAATAAGTACTAGGGTTGTAATGTGCAACGTGATAAATATAATTAACACTGCTGTATATTGTATATGAAAGTTGTTGAGAGAGTAAATCCTAAGAGTTCTCATCACAAGGAAATAACTTTTTTTCTATTTCTTTAATTTTGCATCTATATTGAGATGATGGGTGCTCACTAAACTTATTGGGATAATCATTTCATGGTGTATGTAAGTCACATCATTATGCTATATATGTTAAACTTACATGGTGCTGTATGTCAATTATATCTCAATAAAACTGGGAGAAGAAAAAGAAAAATACTATGTACTAGAAGAAAAGTCAGAATATCATGCGACAGGATAATACACTTAGGACTTTTCCCAGATTATATAACTTGCCTTGCCAAATTCTGACACATGGGAAACAGTGACACAGCATGATAACCTGCATCAGGAATAGAATATATAAAGACTAAGGATCACTAACTTCCTTGAGTTAAAGACATTTTAAGTGACCACATGGAATATACATCAATATTAGAGTCTGGTTTCACAGTCGTTAAATAGTTTGTTTCCATTATTATGCTAGTGGTTTATGATTCCTACAATATGGAGATGTCTTTATAAAGAAGTTTTGAAAATTAAAAGTTTTATTGTTTATTACTAATGGGAACTGTGACATTTGATTGGCATCTTGAAAGAAGAGCGAGAGAGACGTCATGAGAGATCATGCTAGGTGAAGGCATTAGCAGAGTGGACAAAGACAAGAGGAAGGAAAGAATGTAGTATGTCCAGGGAACATAGAGTCTCCACATTGTTGCCTCCTGCTCTCAGGAACCCAGTGGCACTGCCGCTTTCAGTTGTTCTTACCCATCTATCCTTCTGTTTCAGATTAATAGCATTAAATGTCTCCCCTTCTCTGCAGCATAACAGCTTCTTCAGATTTAGTGCTCAGCTTTATTTTATTTGAATTTGATTGAGACATGCTTCTTCTCTTCTAGAGAATCAATACAGTTCCTTCTTCCTATCACTCTCTAGAAATCTTTATTTTTCTAGCATGCACTTACTTATTCATTTTGAAAAATGAAACTGAAATAATTTATAATTTAGGATTTTTCCTTTTAAATTTAATACTAACATTCTTTAAATAAAGCAAAAACAAGTAATAAGACAAACTGAGTACTTTGATTTGTTTTTTTTCTCAGCAGCCCTATCTCTTTCTGTCAGTGGTTGTTTTCATTTCTGTTATTTTTCCAGTACTAGGCTGTTCTTTCTTTTCAGGTAGTAGATACTGGTGAATACATTGGCAATAAACATTTGCCTCATATCTCTGTCTCAGATATGAGGGCAAAATATTTAAGATATTTAACTGTTTGAAAAAATGATTTTAAAGCTTTTTACTCACTCCCAAAGAAATCTTGGGAAAAAAAAAAGTATTCCTTTGCACATCTTTACGTTGACATCTAAATTTTTTTGGCATAAATCTTAAGTAATATTATTTACCCTATTATATCACTTTTGCAATAAAAATATGTTCAGGAATTTAAATGTAAAAAAAATTGGTTTAGATTGAGTATAAAATTGTTTGTTGTGTCTATTGATCAAAAACGAACTGTTATAAAATTTGATAAATAATTACTTAAACATAAAGTAAAATTTTACTAGAAATGTATCTCTTAATGAGATAGAAGCTTTTTTCCCTTCCTAATTACTTTGTGAGTGAATTTTATTCCTAGAATGAGGCATAATTCAGCATCAACTTTATTTCTGTTTTTTATCTTATGAATGTAGATTGAAAATCCTTATTCAAATAAGTAAATTGGTAGGGATGGAAGGAGTTTATCATAGCATTGTCACTGAATTCTTCTCAGATATTTACCAAAATCACAAAAACTTGGCAAGTTGTTTAGATCCTCCTATTTTTTTTGAAAGTAGAAAATTGGAAGCCATCTACAAAGATTTCTTATCAGTCATTATAGTTCAGTTTGACCCCAGTATTTCAGATTGCCCCTTTGAAGGGGGAAGAAGTATGCTTTTATTTATAAAGTGGAAAAACGGTGAGTATAAAAAGGAATGTGGGAACAGGATCAGAAGCAAAGCCCCTTTCCTTCTGCACTGTCTCTTCAGCATCCTCTATGAACAAAGCTTAACATCATGACAACTGTCAGAAGGGAATATATTTAAATGGCCCAAATCCATTTTCACAGAGCTTACAAAAACAGTGAATTTAGATCTGAGAAGCAATAACTGATTATTGGAACAGTCCATATTTTTGACTACTTGGATTCTGTATACACCTTTCTACACACATTTCAACTGCCATCTAATGACAGTACAGCTATATTTCTACCCAACAAGATACAGCTATTCTAACAAAAGAAGAAGTTTCACCTTTTCCCCAGAATGAACAGATGAACAGTCCCAAGAGTCATTGTATTCATCGCTGGCTATATTAATTACTTCATAAATTGTCAGTCATACTGAATATTCTCTTATATACAGATTAAATTGTAAAGTTGACTGCTATATAAAATAAAAATGGGAAGGACGGGAAAAAAGAAAATGGTTAGTAGATACAGATAAATATATACATATAACAAGCAAATAGAAAATATGCAAAGCTACTAGTCCTTGTTTCTGTATTTGGTCACAGGCTGTAATTCATAGCTATAGTGTCTTCTTCCTTATTTTCTCTGTCATCAGCAAGAATCTCACCTGGTTGGGATTCTTTACTTGGTGGTGTGACCCAAACCTACATTTCTCAAGAGTCTGTGTCCTCAATCATCCTGCCTTTTTTGGCTGCTGTAGTTTTCTGGTAACTTTATACTCTTGGACATAGAAGTACTAAGAGATGTATACTCTATACTTGAAATTATCACAGGATTTTCAAGTAGAGGAAGGCTGGTTTGTGGAGGGTAAGCTACTCCTACTGGTACAAGGAGGCTCAGAGTGACATGGGGATTCAAAATAGTCAGTTTCATCTGAGTTCAATCAGATGTCCCCATTCTAAGTCTCAGAATCCTGTTTTTTAACCAATCAATGATATAATTTTTGAGAAACTTGACTGAGAATTAATTTAATTTAAAATGTATGTTTGATTTTCAAAAGTAAGAGATTTTTTTCGGGGTTATCATGGACATGCTCTGGTTCTTATACCGTGCTTCACTTTGAGAGTTAATGGGCCCAAGTCTGTCACTTTCTCTTTGTAAACGTGCAGGAGCGCTCAGAAGGATCCATCCCACATCACAGTTTTTATAGTCATCATTATTGCCATTAGGTCAGGTGCAGCAGCCACCTGGGTTCCCAAGACATGTGCTTTAGTTGGCACTTCATTGTGTTCAACCACAGTGATAGTTTAATTTTGATTCCACTGAAGACCATGGATTGATAGCATCCCTCTTCAGTTGGTAAAGAGCTCAGCAGTGAGCTCAAGCCCAAAAGCTCAACCAAACCAATCCCATTCTTACTTCATGGAATCATGCCTGATACCAGTTATCAGTCTGAGCTCAGTCACAGGGAGAAAACAATTAATTTGAATGGGGTAAGTTTAGTATAAAGAATTACTAACTATAGTTAGGCTACTAGGAAGTAAAGTGAATTCTAAAGAATATAGGAATAGTAGATTTAAGGAATAGCCTTAGGGCTGAGATGAAGCACTCCACCTCCCCACCCCCCAGGGCTGAGATCTAGGCTGCGTTGAAGAGGACACAACCATGGCTCTTAGAGAAGTGTTTATGCTATTATGCTGGCAGAACTTGCTGGAAATCTGCCCTCTGGATCTTGGCAAAAATCTACCTTTGGAGTGCTAAAGAAACTATTCACAGGGAAGAGACTAACTGGAAGCGCTCCTGCTACAAAACCATCCAAGATGGGTGCCAGGGGAAGCTGCTGGCCACCTTATACTGCAGCTGTCAGGCTCTGGGGAAACTGCCTGTGCTTCCGGATCCAAGTGCTGGAGAAACCTTTCATCACGCTGGAGGAGCCTGGTGCAGAAGCCGTCTGTGCTCCAGAAGCCCACAACAGGGAAGCCTCACACACTGCTCCCAACAAGCGCACTAGAACTAAACAGCCCATTCCTCCTGTGTTGTCTCTCCAGCACCCTCTCCTGCAGAGCCTAAGATCATGGTAGCTGACAAAGGAAAAATATTTAAAGGACCCAGATCTATTTTCCCAGGACAGAAATGAAAGGTGAATTTGTCAGAGGCAATAATTCTATTACTGGCACAGTTTTTCTTTTTGCAATATCTATCTGCAAATCCAGAGTCAAATTTGGTGTTCAATGTTATTAACTATGTTTATTAACTTTTATTACCGTGAATTTTCTTTGCTCGCTCTTTTTTTAGTCCTGACTTTGCTTTGGCCGTGGCCTTATCCTTTTTTGTAAGTCATCTCAAATCCTTTTTGGAAAGACAGTTGCTAAAATATCTTGGCTAGATCTTGAGGAGTATACAAAAGATTAATGTTTGCCATCCAAGAGAACGCAAATCATCAGGCAGAAAGAATCCTATTCCTACCTAGGAAGCCTAGTTTGTTTATTTTTTATTGTGGTAACAGGCACATAATGTAAAATTTACTATTCTAACTACTTTTAAGTATATAGTTAAATGGCATTATACATAAACAATTAACCACATTCCCTCCTTTCCTCATCCTGTGGCAATCATCATTCTACTGTTTATCTTATGAATTTTACTACTTTAGGTACCTCATATCAGGTATACAATATTTATCCTAATGTAACTGGCCTATTTCACTTAGCATAATGCCTTCAGTGTTCATCCTTGTTTTAGCATGTGTCAGAATTCCCTTCTTTTTCAAGGTTGAATTCTACTCCATTGCATGTGTATACCACATTTTTCCAGCTTTATTGGGATGTATTTGACATGTAACATTGTGTAAGTTTAAGGTGTACAGTGTGTTGATATGATACACATATATTGTGAAATTATTATCACAGTAGGGTTGTTAACCTCCATCACCTCACATAATTACCATTTCTTTCTTGTGGTGAGAATGTTTAAGATTTACTCTCTTACCAACTTTCAAGTATATAGTACAATTTGTTACCTATAATCACTTTGCTACCTTGGATCTCCAGAACTTACTCATCTTATAACTGGAAGTTTGTACCCTTTGACCAGTAACTGCCCATTTCCCCCAACTCCCAGTCTCTGGCAACCACTCTGGAAACCTCTCTGTTTCTATGAGTTCACCTTTTTTAGATTCCACATATAAGTTATATTATACAGTATTTGTGTTTCTCTCTCTGACTTATTTCACTTAGCATAATGCCCTCAAGTTTCATCCATGTTGTCACAAATGGCATGATTTCCTTTTTTCTCGTGGCTAAATAATATTCCATTTTATAGATAGATATATAGATAGATCTATACACACACACACACACACACACACACCACCACACCACACCACACCTTCTTTATCCATTCATTCATAAGTGGATGCTTAGGTTGTTTCTATATCTTAGCTATTGTGAATAATACTACAGTGAAGATCCTGATTTTATTTCCTTTAGATAACTATCAAGAAGTGGGGTTGTTGGATCATATGGTAGTTCTATTTTTAATTTTTTGGGGGGAACTTTCTGCTGTTTTCCATAGTGGCTGCATCAGTTAACATTCCCACCAACAGTGCATGAGGGTTCCCTTATATCCCCAGCTTTACCAAC
Source organism: Phocoena phocoena (assembly GCF_963924675.1). Taxonomy (NCBI): domain Eukaryota; kingdom Metazoa; phylum Chordata; class Mammalia; order Artiodactyla; family Phocoenidae; genus Phocoena; species Phocoena phocoena. The sequence continues at coordinate 89,835,826 of NC_089221.1, read as the reverse complement.
ACTTTGATTTCTTGTCTTTTTCATGATAGCCATTCTAACAGGTGTGAGGTGGTATCTCATTGTGGTTTTGATTTGCATTTCCCTGATGATTAGTGATATTGAGCATCTGTTAATGTACCTGTTGGCCTTTTGTATGTCTTCCTTGGAAAAATGTCTATTCAGTTCCTCTGCTTATTTTTTTATTGTTTGTTTTTTAGCTCTTAAGTTCCTTACGTGTTTTGAATATTGATCCCTTATCAGATACATGATTTGTAAATATTTTGTCCCACTTTGTAGCTAGGCTTTTCATTTTGTTGATTGGTTTTTTTCCAATGCAGAAGCTTTTGAGTTTAATGTAGTCCACTTATTTATTTTTGCTTTTGTTGCTTATGCTTTAGTTGTCACATCCAGAAAATCATTGCCAAAACCAATGTCAAGGAACTTTTTCTCAGTATTTTCTTCTAGGAGTTTTATAGTTTCAGGCCTTATGTGTAAGTTTTTATTCCATTTCAAGTTAATTTTTGTCGGTGGTGTAAGGTAGGGGTTCAGCTTTATGCATGTGATTATCCAGTTTTCCCAGTACCATTTACTGAAGAGATTATCCTTTCCCCATTGAGTATTCCTAGCTCCCTTATCAGTTGTTCGTATTTGCCAGGGTTTATTTCTGGTCTCTCAATTCTGTTATTTGGTCTATATGTCTGTTTTTATGCCAGTACCATACTGTTTTAATTACTATAGTTTTGTATACAGTTTGAAATCAGGAAATGTGATGGCTTCAGCTTTGGCTATTCAGGATGAGGCTCTTTTGTGGTTCTGTACAGATTTTAAGATTTTTTTTCTATTTCCATGAAAAATGCCATTGGAATTTTGATAGGGATTGCATTAAACCTGTATATTGCTTTAGGTAGAATGGACATTTTAACATATATTTTAATTCTTCCAATCCATGAACATGGGATGTCTTTGCATTATTCATGTCTTCTTTCAGCAAAGTGGTATAGTTTTCAGTGTATAGATCTTTCACCTCTTTGCTTGAGTTTATTCCTAAGTATTTTATTAAATTTTTTATGCTGTCATGAATGGGATTTTTTTAAATTTCTTTTTCAGATATTTTATTATTAATGTATAGAAACACAAGTGATTCCTATATGTTGATTTTGTATCCTGCAACTTTACTGAATTTGTTGATTAGTTCTAACTTTTTGTGTGTGTGTGTGGAGTCTAGGAATTTCTATATATATAAGATCTTATCTGCAAACAAAGACACTTTTACTTCCTCCTTTCCAATTTGATGCCTTTTATTTATTTTTCTTGCCTGATTACTTTGGCTAGGATTTCTGTATTATGTTTAATAGGAGTGGTGAGAGTGGGCACCCTTGTCTTGTTCTTGATTTTAGGGGGAAAACTTTCCACCTTTCACTGTTGATTATGATGTTAGCTGTGGGCTTTGTGTGCCTTTATTATGTTGAGGTATGTTCCTTCTATACCCATCTGTGAAAAGTTTTTATCATGAAAGGATGCTGTGTTTTGTCAAATGAGTGTTTTCCTTTTCTTTTTCTTTTTTTTTTTTTTGCATCTATTGGGATGATCATATGCATTTTATCTTTTCATTTTATAAATGTGCTGTATCATATTTATTGATTCATATGTGTTGATCCATCCTTGCATCCCAGGGATAAATATCACTTGATCATGGTGTGTGATCCGTTTATGTGCTGTTGAATATGGTCTGTTACTATTTTGTTGAGGATTTTTGCATCTATGTTCATCAGGATTATTGGGCTGTAACTTTCTTTTCTTGTACAGGCATACCTCGGAGATATTGCGGGTTTGGCTCCAGACCACCGCAGTAAAGTGAATATCACAATAAAGCAAGTCAACAAATTTTTTCATTTCCCAGTGCATATAAAAAGTTATGTTTACACTATACTTACTCTATTAAGTAGGCAATAGCATTATGTCTAGAAAAACAATGTATATACCTTAATTTTTAAATACTTCATTGCTAAAAAAGCTAACTGTCATGCAAGGTTGCCACAAACCTTGAATTTGTAAATAACACAATATCTGTGAAGCGCAATGAGGCAGAACTCAATGAAGCAAGGTATGCCTCTTGTGTCATGAACTGGCTTTGCTATCAGAGTAATGCTGGACTCATAAAATGAGTTTGGGAGTGTTCCCTCCTCCTCTTGAAAGAGTTTGAGAAGGATTGGCATTAATTCTTTAAATGTTTGGTAGAATTTCCCAGGGAAACCATCTGCTCCTGGGCTTTTCTTTTGGGGGAGATTTTTGATTACTGATTCATTCTCCCTGCTTGTATTGGTCTGTTCAGTATTTCTGTTTCTTTATGATTCATTCTTCGTAGGTTTTATGTTTCTCTTCTAATATATCCAATTTGTTGGTGTACAGTTATTCATGATAGTCTCCTCTGATACTTTGTATTTCTGTGTTATCAGTTGTAATGTCTCCTCTTTCATTTATTATTTTATTTGGGTCTTTTGTCTTTTTTCTTAGTCTAACTAAAGGCTTGTCAATGTTACTTTTTAAAAAAAAAACAGGTGTTATTTGGTATTTTCTATTTTTCTGGTCTCTACACTTTCTGCTCTGATCTTTGTTACTTCCTTCCTCCTGATAACTTTCAGCTTAGTTTCTTTTTCAGATATTTTGAAAAAAAATTTCAAACTATTTTCTACTTCCTTGAGGTGTAAAGTTAGGTTGTTTGGTATATTTCCTTTTTCTTAATATAGGCATTTTTTTGCTATAAACTTCCCTCTTAGAACTGCTTTTGTTTTGTCCTGTAAGTTTTGGTATATTGTGTTTCCATTATTGTTTGTTTCAAGATATCTTCTGATTTCTTCTTTGCCTCATTGGTTGTTCAGGAGTGTGTTGTTTAATTTCCACATTTTTGTGAATTTTCCAGTTTTCTTCCTATTGTTGATGTCAGAATAGATAATTGGTGTGATTTCAGTCTTCTCAAATTTGCCAAGACTTGTTTTGTGACATATATGATCTAACCTGGATAATGTTTCATGTGCATTCAAGAAGAATGTGTCTTCCGCTGCTGTTTTGTGGAATGTTCTGTATATGTCTGTTAGGTCCATTTTACCTAAAGTATAGTTCAAGTCCAATATTTCCTTTTTGTGTTCTGTCCGGATAATATCTCCATTATTGAAAGTGAAATATTGAACTCCCCTAATATCATATTGTTGTCTAATCTCACTTCAGATCTGTTTTTATTTGCTTAATATACTTAGTTGCTCTTTTTTTTGGGTACATATTCATTTATGATTGTTGTATTCTCTTGATGAGTTGATTCTGTATCATTGTATAATAATCTTCTTTGCCTCTTGTTACCATTTTTGGCTCAAAGTCTCTTTTGTCTGATATAAGTATAGCTGCCCCTGCTCTCTTTGGTTTCCACTTGAATGGAGTGTCTTTTTCCATCCCTTCACTTTTGAGCCTATGTGTTTCCTTAAAGCTGAAGTGAGTCTCTTACAGGCAGCATGTAGTTGGGTCTTGGTTTTTTTTCCGTTCACCACTGTATGCCTTTTGATTGGAGAATTTAGTCCATTTATATTAGAGTAATTATTGATAGATAAGAGCTACTAATGCCTTCTTATTATGTTGTCTGGCTGTTTTGTAATTCCCTTGTTACTTTCTCCCTCTCTTATTGTCTTCTTTTGTGACTTGGTGATTTTTTTACCTTTTGTGAATCTAATGTAGACTTTTGCTTTGTGGTTACCATGAGGTTTACATAAAACATCTTAACAGCCTACTTTATGCTGATAACTTCAATTGCCTACAAAAACTCTACCCTTTTATTTCCCCACTCTTATGTTTTTGATGTCACAGTTTACCTTTTCTTATATTGAGTATTCATTAATAAGTTATTGTAGTATAATTATTTTTAATACTCTTGTCCTTTAATGTTTATTCTTAGTGAAGTGGTTAATATACTACCATATTACGATATCAAAATATTCTGAATTTGACTATATATTGAATATTTATCTTTACCAACGACATTTTGTTCATCCATTCATCTGTGGATACTTGGTGTGTTTCTACCTTTTAGATCCTGTGATTATAGGTCCTTTCTGCAGTTCTAACCTAATTGTAGCCATAAGGGCTAATCAAGCCACAAAAAGATGAGGGTGACTCATACTAGATGGTCATATGATTTGCTGTTCTTTCCATTTCTGTTAGTGACTTTTTCCAGACATTTGAACTCCTAAATAAAGTTCACAACCCAGATAGCCTAGGAATACAGGCATACCTCAGAGATATTCCAGGTTCAGTTCAAGAGCACTACAATAAAGTGAGTCACACAAATTTTTGGTTTCTCAGTGCATATAAAAGTTATGTTTACACTATACTGTAGTCAATTAAGTATGCAATAGCAGTATGTCCAAAAAAAATGTACATACCTGAATTAAAAAACACTTTATTGCTAAAAAATGCTAACCATCATCTTAGCCTTCAGTGAGTCATAGTAGTAACATCAAAGATCACTGATCACAGATCACCATAACAATTATAATAATATTGAAAAAGTTTTAAATATTTTGAGAATTACCAGAATGTGACACAGAGACATGAAGTGAGAAATGCTGTTGGAAAAAGTGGCACTGATAGATTTGTTTGAGCCAGGGTTGCCAGAAACCTTCAATTTGTAAAAACATGCAGTATCTGCAAAGTGCAATAAAATGAGTTGTGCCAGTACTAGTGAACCAGTAATGTGGATGTGCTGACTCTATACCAGTAGTAGATACAGCCGTTCAGAAATGCAATATTTGCTTCCCTACCTTTAACATCTTGTAACCTTGGCCACATTTTATATTTCATGAGTTGAACCTGTTCAAAGTATTTATTTCCTTTCATGTTATTGATCTCATATATAAGCTCATAAGTTGGAAGAGGTAACCACTCTTGAAAATATAAGTATGATGGACAAGTAAATGGTTATTGAGACAAGATAGATTTTTGTTGTACTTGTGAAAAGTAGGGATTTTTTTTTCCTGTGTTTTTTGATTTTTTGGTTTGGTGATGGTTCCTTTTGGAAGGAGGCAAAAAGGGCAGGGACTGAAGCAAAAGAAACCAGTAGGAAGAGGATAATGGTGGATATAATTTTGGAAGATACCTTTAAAAATAGTTTTTCATTACTGTTTTAAAAAGTGTTTCCTAACAAAGAAATGCTGCTTTTCATTTTCAGACTGCCCTGGCACATTTAGAGTCTCTTGCAGTGGATGTTGAGGTGGCCAATCCACCAGCCAGTAAGGAGAGCATTGATGGTCTTCCAGAGACCCTTGTTCTTGAAGATCACACTGGTAAGGGCAAAGTTGATCTCTAATGTTGAACGATACTTTGCATATTCAAGTATATTACCAATGCACCTAGAAGATAAAATAGTGGCTGTCAGAAACTTTCATTAGATTTTGTATGAAACCTAATTCAGACAAACTTTTACCTAGTGGAATTTTTTAATTTATCAAGTGATAGGCTGGGACAACTTTTCTACAAAAGCAATGTTTATTAAATTCCAAATTGTCATGTATTAAGCTAAAACACTTTTACCAATTAATTCACCAAAGTCTGGTTCTTTTGTCTTTCATAGGTGTTGTCTATGAGTTAATATGTTGGTTTTCAATTTTATTAAAATTGAACTTCATGGGATTGATAAATCAAATTATTTGTTTTCAGCTATTGGTCAGGAGCAATGCTGTCCAATCTGTTGCAGTGAGTATATTAAGGATGATATAGCAACAGAGTTACCCTGTCATCATTTCTTTCACAAACCTTGTGTCTCAATTTGGCTGCAGAAGGTGAGTTGCAGATTTACTTTTTTAAAGTTAATAGTTTCTCCTACAAGTTAATGATGATAGTAGTGTCTTTTAAGCCTATTTTATTTAGCTACATACTCGTAGTAATTTTTAATTCAGTGTTTAAAATTGGTTACCTTTTAATGATTACAGATTAATGATATATCAAACTATTTTACCTTACTAACATTGTCTAAAAACAATATAGGCAAATGATTTTAGGATAAAGCTAATTAGATCTTTGATTATATCCCTGAAATTTGATGTTTTCAAGAATCTCTTAAGCAAAGAAGCCTTTAGGACTACTCAGAGTACTATAACAGTGTACAGATATTCTGCTAATATGAGATGGTATCTTTAAAAATGTATATGAGGAAAAGCAACAAGATCCTACCATATAGCACAGGGAACTATATTTAATATCCTGGGATAAACTGTAATGGCAAAGAATATGAAAAAGAATATATATAACTGAATCACTTTGCTATATAGCAAAAATTAACACAACATTGGAAATCAACTATATTACAAGAAAATAATTATAAAAATTAAAATGTATATGATAAATATTTAATAACCTACCAAGTATCTCCTATTCAAATTTTTATATACTGTTTTTCAATGTTTACCCAATAATTTTTAAGTATATTTGAATTACTTAAGAAAAAAAAAAGTTTTACTTAGATCTTCTCAGTGAATTCTATTCTTGCATAAAGGATATTTACATGCAGTTCAGTAGAAATTCCCAAATCACATTCCCAGCTTAATTACTTACGGATATGGCTCCCTTTCTTCTCTATAACCACTCCCTTCCTTCTCCCTTCTCTTACTTCCTACCCTCTCCTTTCTCCCTTCTTTTCTTTCCTTTCTCTTTCTTTGCTGTTGCTCCCCCTCTACTGCTACTTCATCTTTGGCAAAACTCTAGTTGATATCTAAAATCCAGTGCAGAAATGTTCATGATTCCTTTATAAAATCTAAAGTTTCGGGCTTCCCTGGTGGCACAGTGGTTGAGAGTCCGCCTGCCAACATAGGGGACGCGGGTTCGTGCCCCGGTCCAGGAAGATCCCACATGCCGCGGAGCGGCTGGGCCCTTGAGCCATGGCCGCCGAGCCTGCGCGTCCGGAGGCTGTGCTCCGCAATGGGAGAGGCCACAACAGTGAGAGGCCCGCGTACCGCAAAAAAAAAAAAAGTAAAAAATATAAAGTTTCTGTCTAGGCTTTCCAGGCCTTCTGTGATCTAGTCTGTCTCATCAGATTTACTCCTCTGTACATTTACTCATGTTTGCTTAGCCTGGTGTGATCTTCCCCTTACTGTAAGAATAGATGATCTAGGTAGGTCCGCTTAAATTCGACGTTTCTATCCTTAATATCCTCTTTTTTAAACTCCCACAATAGTATCAGAGCCTTAAGAAGGATCTGGTGTTGTCTGTGCCTGCTCTGTGTCAGGTATCGCTGGATGATTGATGTGTGTTTTCCCATTTAATCCTAACAGTAACTCTGGGACATATTGGTATCCTTATTCTCATTTTCCAATCATTGTTATTCATCCAAGGTTACACAGCTAGTGTGTGGTTGATTGAGACTGTACTCATACACTTGACTCTAAAATGTTGCTCTTTTGGCCCCATCTGTATGGCAAGTGCACAATAAATGTTTGCTGAATTAAATTCTTGAATTGTAAATATTATGTATGTTGTACATCTTGAATTGTCATTGATTTTGCTTTAACCCAAGGTAATAATCTCTTTAGTCTGTCTCCCGTCAGGAGGCAGCTTATTGTGAAGCCTTTCCTCTAGGGAGAAGGTTTCCAGGTTCTGAATCTTTGTCACCTTCAATAGCCTGATTTCTTCAACCTTTTTTCTGTCAGGGAGATCTCTGGGAAAAAGACAAGATTTGTGAGGGGATAACATATCGCCAGATGACACATCTCTATAACCTTCCATTGGTCCTAAAATAATGTACTCCCAGTCTAACTGCTTTCCCTGTTCCGCTTTCCCTCATTGATTTATCATTTAGAAGGCACCTAAGTCTCCATATCTTTTTGAAAAGGAAGTATATGGCTTATAAAGAAGGTCTGCGGTCCATCTGCTTTGACATATCTGTGCTACACTAAAGTAAGGCTTTAGTATATATATGAGGAAGGTCCTAGGGGGATTAATTTGGTGTAATAAATATGTGAATTAATTAGGTCTCTGGTTTCTCTAATATATGCATTCAGTTCAGGTGAAGACATGCCCTATGACTCCTTGCTCACCCTTGTAGCACCAGTGCCAAGTGGAGCATGTAGTAGACTCATAATTAATACTCACTACATGAAAGATGAGTGACCTAAAAGATGCAAACATGATTAGGAGACACTGTTTACCCTCAGAAATTGAGTCTGATTGGGATGAAGAGGAAATAGCATCAAAATTTTGCCTCTCTGTACTGCGTGGATTTGAAGTTTATTTGGTTTTGTTTTTAAGTTATTTGACTTGTTTTGAGGATAATGATACTGCTCTGATACTTTGTAGCAGTTAAGATCTTTCCATTGGCTGTGAACTTGTTTTTTTCTCCCCCCAGTCAGGGACGTGCCCTGTGTGCCGCCGTCATTTCCCACCTGCTGTGATGGAAACACCTGCAGCTGCTTCCTCTGAGCCTGATCATGATGCCCCACCTGCAACCGACAGTACTGCAGAAGCCCCCTAAGCCTGAACACTTGAATGAGATCGGTCTATCAAAGTAAATCTGCAGATCCTTCTAAAATATGATGTGCAAATAATTATATATAAATATATTTAAAATGCTATATATAGTCTATGCCATAGTTTAGAAAGAGGATATTAACCTTTCTAAACTAAATTTAGGTTTGCAGAAAGTACTAAACATTTTCAAGCTGAATGTTGAAGTAGTGCATTCATTTTCTTTAGTTTAATATGTTATTAATTGTAATATCAAGCTTATTGATTAACTTTATCCAGAAGAAATAATCATCTGTGTGGCACACATTATTGGTTTTGTCTGAAGTACTGCCACTAAGTGATTATAATTAAGTTTTCCTATTTGCGTCAAATGTGAAGATTGTGATCACAACAGTAGTAAAATTTGGTTTCGTTGGAAATAAAAAAGAATTCTAAAGCATGCTTTTTCATTGGTCCCTTTGCTTTTGCTTCATCAAAACCTCTTGGTTCATAATACTGAGTGGTTTTATAAGAAGATAACTTACTCTTTCATCTTTGTTTAAAATTAGGACTTTTTAGAATGCCAAACAAAACTTCTGGCTAGAGCATCACAAAATCTTAAATGTAATCTCCTTGAAATGGTTAGGTAGTAAAATAAGTTATTTTATTTGAAATGGTGGATGTGCTTAAAGTAAGGTTAGTAAAGCATATGAACAATCTCATGTGCTCAGTGCTTGGTACAGTGAGATGAATTAGATGGCCTTATGAAGTCCTTTCTATTTGGTTAAAATTATACTTGAAGGTCCAGAACACTCATGGCACATTTGTGTAATAAACACTGGATATAGTTAAAGGTAATTTTGGCTCTGAAATATTTTGGAAAGTCTGAAAACAAGCGTAAAGTGTTTTAAAACACTCATTCTGTTGTATCCCGAAGGAAAATCTGAATCCTTAAAAAACTAGAAGATTAATTGTGCTCTCTTGTATAAAGCATAAAACTGATGGGGTCCAGGACAGATTTGGCCATACCTTTTTACAACATATCTAAACCTTACTATGTTATAATTTATTATTTTAAAATATTGTTGAACAAGGATTAGTCATACTACATTATCAGCCTTTGTTTCTTTACACTAATTTATTTTGGGAAAATTATTCACCTGGAACTAAAATAAAAACAAGTAGTTTCAAATTAAGCCATGGGTGAAAAAGGAATAGATTGTATGATTGCCTAGTGACTGTATGAACAGAACTGAACAGGTTCCGTTCTTAATTTCCTTTCTCTAAAAGAGAAAAGAAGATGCTGACCTCACATTTATCCTTTGAAAGAGATCTGTTCACAAGCTTTTACAAAAGTGAGGAAATCAGCTTTCCTTACTTTACTTTTTTTTTAATGAGAAATTTGACCCACAGGGTCATCTTTGTAATCATGTAACCAAACTAAGAGTGCACAGCTTTCTGTTTAGGTGATCACACCTAGTAAGCAAGTATGTATCAACATGGACATAATATTTAATTTACGGATGTGATTAGGTATCAACACTAGAGAATGATGGGTGTTAGAATGCCACATTTGAGCAAGTAAAATAGTAAAACACATAGTGAGTGTACCTCCATCCAAGTAGTACAATGATGATTTAGTTTAGACACATAAAAAGAATGTTTATATGACTTCCCAAATGCAAAATTACATTTTATTTGTGTAATTCCTCTGCATATTTATATTCCACCTCTTTTCTTCATTCTTAAAAATAAATGAATTTTCACTGTTGGCACATTTGAGGCTTAAATATAAGGAACATAACACTTGCATTCTAATTTTTGCATATATTGTAAATGTGTCTGGTACTTACAGCAAAATACTGTGTATCCTTTTATGGGTAAAACAAAACTGAACATTGCATGCATGTAATGTGGTGACTTTGTAATTTAGGGGTTCTTTGGGGCTTCTGTGACTTTGGAAATGCTTACATTCAAGCCTTAATGTTGCATTAGGTAGCATGTTTTTCTTCTGATGTATATAGCCACTGTTGTATAAACTAATCTTTGCTTGTTTTCTACTCTGTGATCTTTCCATACCGTATTTCATTGATGATCAGTTAGTGTCAAGGAGTCAAATCAAATTAAAATTAATTCTCATGTGTATATTGTGGAAATTTGTGACTAGTGTGATTTTTATTGTTGTTTGTTTCCTTTAAATAATTATGATCAGTTGTGACACTTAGTGGTTAAACTGACGTTGTTACAGATTTCTCTGTAATAAGCCACACACATTATATTTAGGCAGTGTAAAGGGACCTTGGTTTTCTCTTCCTAGATAGCAGCTGTCCCAAAGAAAATATTTCTTCTTTGGCTGTTAAGATTTAACTATTATCTGCCAGTTGTTAAGAGGTTTTGGTTCCAAATTCAACCAGCAGTGTTGAGAGCTGAACTTAAGATAGCTGTTGTACATTTTGCTTTCCATCTGTTTCTGCCCTTCATTCTTGGCTCCCTACTATCTGTAAACAGCTGCTATGAAGGAGAAAAGTTGAATAAGAATTGGCTTAAAAATTCTTTTAAAAAGAAAATTGAGGTTTTAGAATTTTCATTGTAACAAGCTGATATAAGCCGAGGATGACAAGTTAGGACACCTAAATATTGTTTGATCACGTCTTGGCTCCTTTTGAAAAAGTAAAGAATATATGAAGGTAAGTTAGAAATATAAATATTGATAAAAGTATTGTTTCTCTTATTTCTCTATTATATGTTAAGTGACTTGACCTAATAATTTTATTTTTTTAAACGTCTTCTTCCTTGTAATTTGAATGCTGATATTTAAAGGTAGATCTATGTGGTTTTCTTTCGTGTTAATTGTTTATCTCTAAGCTAACTAACTCTTATTTGTGATCTGCATTTATATATAAACTGTTAAATATATGTGAACTGTTAAAATGGAATGCAAGTTTTTCAAGAGCCCAGGTCTAAACGTAATGATTGGTTTATTGTTCTACAACCCCAATCCATCATTTTTCGTGTAAATCATAAACAATAAACAGGATATACTCAGTGGTCATTTCTAATATTTAATTGTGTAGTCTTATCACTTCTATAATGTAACCCCCTGGAGGATTTAGTGTTTATAGCAAAGTACACAGCTACTAAGGAAGTCTGGAATAGGCTCCTGAGCATGTGATTTTACACTCCTTTAACTGTGATCTAAGAAGGAAAACCCTAACAGAGACCTCAGCTGTACAGAAGTGGTTGATGGACTTCCAGAGTTGGAGCCACTCAGCACCCCTACAAGGGTTGGATTTCGTTAGAAAAGTATCACCCAAATGTTCCTATAAATAGCACATATGTGAAGCTAGGCAGAAAAGTCCTGTCTCTTCTGTGTGACCACCTCTTCCTGTCTTCCCTCAGGCTTCACACTTCTCAGATCTTGCATGATATCTATTCTAGACCAGGCTGGCATTGGCTATTTCCATCCCTAACTTAAAATGTGTTGCTCAGAACTAAACACAGTTCCTCTGACTAGAGCAAGGTCCAGAAGCATTATTGCCAACATCACAGTGACTCTCATATGACTGTTATGACTCGTATATGTTGATATTATTATCATTACCATCATTATGAGGCAAGCGTATCACGTTGTTGTCTCTTGCTAAACTTCAAGGTATTGCTGGTAAGCCAAGTCTGTTCCTAATAATTACTTACACAATTTCTTCTTAACCTAATTGGACTACATTCATCCTTACTAAATTTAACTTGTAAAGGTCCATATGAATTCTGATTCTTCTCTCATCCTGCATCAGTCCCAATTTTGATGAAGTATGCCTTTGGTGTTTAGTGGCTTTGTCCAAGTTACTGATAAATACTGAATAGAACAGGATGAAATACAGACCCTCTTCAGAATGCCACTGTAGACTGCCCTCTAGATGACTTTGATCCACCAGTCAGTACTCTGGGTACAGTTGTTGAAGCAACTACCAGTCACTTAAGTGCTTTTGTTTCTTCATGGTTCCTAAAAGGACACAGTAAGAAATTTTGTCCTGTTTGGTCGACAAGCACTATGGAAGTAGCCTAATCTGCTAGTATGTTAAATCAAGAAAACAAATGAAGTTAGCTGGAAATGCTTCACTCTTAGTGAAACCATACAACCTCCTTTTCTAACTGCTCACATGCCATCTGTTCATCTTCTCTAGAATTCGATAAGTGATCAATGTCAACCTCATTTTTCTAATTTTTGGAATCTACTTTTTTTCCTCTCAAAAATTAATGATATTTGAAGTAACATGACCTTGACAAATCACTTAATCACTCTGCTGTTTTCTCTATAAAGACTAAATTAAAGGTTGAGTACTCCTGTTTGTGCATGGGTAAAGGTTTGAAAAAAGTGTTCTTTGTTGATGTGCAAAGTCATGGGGAATAAAAAAGCATCTTAATCACCTCTCAGGAGCGGAAAGAATCTGACATGGAAACTTAAATCAAAAGAAATAAAATGTAATTAATGTCAGTTTTACTAAAAGGCTGCATGCCTGGATGTGGCAGTTTATTCCATTTTGTATTCTTAGTTTATAATCAATATGCAGTTTTTTAGTAAATATTAGAGAGGGGAGGTCTTTGTCTTATTTTTTTTGGAAAAATAATACCTCTTAGCCATTCACTGTCAGTAAGAGAAATTATGCAAGCCACCATTATTTCTTTTCCTTTGATTATAAAGCAGCAATTCTTAATAAGATTCACTGAGAAAAATGCATTTTTACATTATAAGAATAGTTCCCATTTATGAAGTGCTAAATATTAGACATTGTGTTAGGCTTTCTGTTTTAGCTGATCTTCATAATGAATCTGCAGCGTAGTTTATATTGCCCCAACTTTTACAAATGAAAACATTGAGTCCTGGTTCTTAAACAAGAGCCTGAGGGTTCTGTGTAGTTCATGCCACCTTCCTGGGTAGGAACAACCTATGTGATCAACGTTAATATTTACTAAGTTGTTTGAAATGTAGTCTGAGTTTTAAAAATGGGAAAAGTGGGGGGTCTTTAAAATTCTGAAAAATATTTTGTTAGTTTTTCCTTTTTGTATTATTTTGCTAAATTGTTATAGAGAGACATTTTTGCCTTAAGTAGTATACTGCTGACCAAAGTTATAATGTCCTACTTAGTGAAGTTTCTTAGTCACCATTAAGATCAGATGAGAACTTCCTACCTTGGCCGTACTATTTGGGATCCTTAAATTATTCTGCGGAAACTCTCTCTGGCCTGAGAGGTGTGTGGCATCCTCTTGTCTCTTCAACCAATGAGACCTTACTAATGCAGATATCTGTCTATAAGCAACTAGCCCTACCCTTTCCAAAAGTCTCTGGATTTCTTCCTTCAGAAGCCATGGACATTTGCCCTCAGTTGCAATCACTCAGAGTGGAGAACTTACCCCCAGACTGCTTCATCATTAGAAACAAACATTTGACACAGGGTTTCCTTTTGATTTCAGTCCTTAAATGGTATTTTAAATTCTTTCCAGGCATTTAAGCTATGCCTTAGTTCTCTTGTCTATTCTATTTCCATTTTCTTGTTAAAAGACCTCAAGTGTTGCAAAGATTATTATAAGGGGCTTCACTATGTACCACCATTGTGATCGGCCTTTGGCCTCCACAAACAATTCCTCCTCCTGACCTGGAGCAAGGATCCTTCAACCCTGGTATTGCAGTACCCTAGGTTTGGTGCCACTAAAGAATGTCAGAGTTTTTATTTTAGTTTAAATTCACATTTAAGACAGATGAGGACAGGAATTGGGGAGCTTACAAAATCAACCTTGTCTGGAAAGCAAGCTCTAGCCTAGATTGGATGATGATGACTCACAAGTGAACCGGGGTTATAGCCCAGTCTAAATGAGTAAAGAGCACCTGAAGGAAGATGCTTAAATTTTTTAATAAAAATTAGTTGTCTTATAAAATAATAAACATATCAGGCTGGCGTCCTCCCTGAATCTGTGGACACAACACTTTTATCAAAGCCAACAAATCAACTCCATGTGCTGAGCTGCTATCTGTTTAACAAATGTTTATCAAGTGCCTAATCTAGCACAACTGTTAACAAGATCATCAAACTCCCTGGCCTCCTGGAGTGTTCCCTGTATTGAGGAGACTCTATTACACGTTTCTTCCCAAAGCAGCTGGATTCACTGTATGGGAAGGAGTTCTTCTTGGCCTGGAGGGTGCCTGTGATTATCCAAACAAGAAAAAACCAAAGCAGGGAGAAAGAATAACACTTGCCGAGCCCCCCAAGGTGACTAGCTACCGGCAGCTACCCCCATTCCCCAATGATCTATAGCTGTGTTACTGTATTTATAGGTTGAAGATCTCTTAGGAGGTTATATGCCCTACGGCCCCCAGCAGGTCATGATATCTCACAACCAGAGAATTTGGAAAGATATATTTTTTTTCCAGAGATGGGGCTGGCCATAATGGAGAGAAGCAAAACTTAACAGTGTTTCACCTTATTTGTGTTGTATTATTACCTTTGCTTCCTACTCCCTGTGCTCTAAGGCATTTACACATAAGCATCCAGTGTGTTTTTCCCCAGAAAATGGAACATAAAGCAGGCAATTCTGAGACATTGCTTTCCTGCTGGCTTTTGTAACCATGCTGGAGAACCAGGGCTAACGTACCCTGAAAACTGTCTTACTAAGGTCTGGACAAGGAGTAAGCACCACTGTCAAGTTTGCTACACTGTGATCACCATAGAAGCCGAATGAACTGGGCAGCAAGGGCACTAAACGCTATGCCGATGCACGGTCGTGCTAGCACAGCCCCTGCCTGACTCAGCAGCAGCACCATGCTACACAGAGGTGCCACACCTACGCATGCCAAGGCTCACTCAGGGAGGGCAGAAATGCCGCACAATCCTTTGGGTTCCTGTCTCCTCGCCACCCCCACTGCTGTATAACGCATTTTTCTCCCCCAAATCAGGTCCTGGAGAAGCCCCTAGAGCTTATTTAATCCTTTTGTAGGTGACACTTTATAAAGAGGAAGCAGAGTAGAAGGCTGCATTAGATGGTGCCTGCCATGGCCACCGTACTTGAAGCATCCCTTCTCATTGTCCAGAGCTGCCGAGGGTCTGAGAGTTTACCCTGCTTGTAAGCTAACACATTTCATAGATTCTAGCTGAATCTATGGGACCCCTGGATCAGAGACAAAGGGTTTTATTTCTCATGGTACAGTGGGCAGCATGAGCTACATAATCGCCTAAACAGTTCCCGTTGCCCCCATGTCCCTCACGGACAATGCAGAGCTTGGCCCAGGTGGACGCTGGACACACAGTGAGTCTGTAGCACAGATGAGAAAACTCGAGCTTAGGAAACCCTAGTCTTATAAAGGGACTGCTGGTAAGCCTGCCTAACCTTGACCTGGAGAAAGACACACATTATATGTTATCTTGGTCAGGAAACAAATCTGTCCTCTGACCTGGGGGGATGAGGGAGGGATAATATATATCTGTTTTCTAGGATTTTTCTATACAGACTCCAGTACAGAGCAAAGCTGTCAATGCCTCTTGCTCAGAAGACATGAGAAACACAAGAAACCCATGAATTGTCTCCCAACGCCTGTAGACCCTGCTTAAAGGGATGGGATACTGCAGGTCAAGAAATCCCACTCACCCCAGCCACAGCTGATTTGACTGGTGGGGGCATCAGACTCAAGGCCCATCCATTCAGAGGTTGGCCAGTGGCCAAGGGCTAAAGGTTACACAGGCCAGCAGGTCCTCTCACTAAATTTGCCTATTTTGGTTGGGAAATAGGCAATTCCCAGTAGGAAATGAGAGATGAATTCAGCAAAAGGGTTGTACGAGGAGGGAGTAAAGTTGTGAGTAGCCACGATCATGCTGAAGCGATGAGGCAGCAGAAAGTAAGAGCAACTAGAAACTACAAGTGGGAGAAGATATGCGAGAGTGGATTGGGAAGGAAGGCTACTGCAGTGGAGGGCAGGAAGCGGAGCCTCGTTACTGTGGACACTAGAACGGAGAAGCAGTCATAGCTCCTTACTTTTCATCCCCATCTGCTCCTCACACCAAAATGGGCATCCGTGGGCTTCCCTGGTGGCGCAGTGGTTGAGAGTCCGCCTGCCGATGCAGGGGACACGGGTTCGTGCCCCGGTCCGGGAAGTTCCCACATGCCGCGGAGCGGCTGGGCCCGTGTCCGGAACCCGTGCTCCGCAGGGGGAGAGGTCACAGCAGTGAGAGGCCCGCGTACCTCAAAAAAAAAAAAAAAAAAAAAAGGCATCCATGACAGTAACACATACACAAGCCATTACTGCAGAGAATTTGAGTGAGTCTTTAGTTGAAAAAGAACTCAGGTTATAAGGAACAGAAGAGGTGCAGAAAGATGTCATAGGACAGTAAATTAGCTAACGTTTATTGAGTGCATACTGTATGCCAGGAACGTTTGTAGGTAGTTTTACATGCATTATCTTAGTTAATCCTAACAAAACTTTTTAGATGTAGACTTCTAATCTCCAAAGGGCATCGAAAGGTTAAGTAGCTGCCAATGGTCACACAGCTAGTAAGTAGGGGAGTCAGGATTCCACTCCAGTGCTCTTCACTGCTTTGTTCTGTTGCATCCTGCATAGGCAAGTGAGTTAACCCACAAGGTAAGAATAAATGAAGTAAATTTCAGCTTCAGCACTGATAGTTCTCACAGACTGACCTGCAAGTTCAATAGCCTAACCTAACATTTGGACCAAAAACTACTCTGAAGTTGGTAATTACCTTTATCAATCAGCCCAAAGAGGCTGAGAGGAGCCTAAACATATTAAATTGCTTTAGTCCCCTACCTGAAGAAAGCAAAAGATCTCAGCAGCTGCAGAAGTTTATGTTACTTTCCAATCCACTGCAGAGAGAATTCTGCCTCAATCATTCTCTTGTCAGTCCCTGTGGTCCCCACAGTACCAGTGACCATTACCCACATCTCTAAGTAAGAACAATAATGTGGTCAAGGAAGCCTGTTATGTTTCACACCGGTAAGCCCTGGGTAGAAAGCAGGTTGTGATTGAATGGGGATAAATGTCAAGTCCCTGCTATTCTTCACCCTAAATCTACTCCACATGGTCTTGTTCTGTCCTAATTAGTCTCTGCCCCAGATAGCTAATCCTTTTGGTTAATGAGTACCCATGGCCTCATCATCTCCAGTTACGGATACCACAGGAAGCTGGGAGAGCCTTGCCCAAGCAACTTGGCAGAAGGTGCTTTAGTATTCATAGACTGCTGTGCTTAGAATCAATGAAAACTTAACAATTAAATCACCAACATATTATCTCGCCTAAGGAGGAAGCAGCAGCTTGCCCATGATCGTACAACCAGAAAATGCTGGAGCTAGGACTTGAAGGCACGTCTCCTGACCATGCCCCAAACTTCTCTTACTTTCTGGCCCAGTGTCATCCTCTGGTGAGTCAGGGCAGCAGCAAGATTAGATCAGAAATAGGTTGTATTTACCTCCAAACCTGCTCCGTGCGTAGGTCCTCATCTGCCAGCAGACAAAGTGAGAAAATAATGACAAATAAGCAGATGAAGACTTTTGCTTGTGAATTCCTCTTTTTATTCTTCCATTTTTGGACCTTTTTAAGTTAGGAAAGACTTGGGGTGAGGAGGTAGTGGGGGAGAGAGAGAGAGAGAGAGAAAACAGAGTGGCAGAGCGGGGAGCTAGAATGAGACAAAATATAAAAGCAATGTCAGTGGTTCTCTGGCTTCCAGCACCTGCGGGAATTTCGCAATAGGTGTTCCGTGCTCTTGCAGAGCACAAACGTTAAACTTCTAAGGGGATTTAAAATACAAATGTCACGAGTTTAAAAAATAAATTTTAATAACATTGCAAAAATACCCGAGAAATTAAAAGAACATATAGCAAATCCCTATATACCCATTATCTGTCTGCAGTGGATTTGACAACTTAAGAACTATTAACATTTTACCACATTGACAAAAAAAATGCTCATATGTATATTTATGTATAGTAGTCGTTCCTTTTCCTCAAAAAAGGGCCGTGTCCCTGGGAAAGTTGTTTTGACTTCAACCTCCACTGCCTGATTCATTCTCAGAGGCCCTTCTAAAACCACATATATCTCCCACCATCAAGGATCATAAATAGGCTTTGCCTAACTTGTCAACTCTGATCAGTTTGCTGGAGGAAGTACAGTTGAATCCAGGGTCAGAGAGAGAGAGTGCCACGACTGGGAAGGTATGTCCAGCTCCAGTATGGGAGGGGTGGCTTAGGGGCTGAGAGCCGTGCTTGCTCCCAGTTCTACCTCACTACGCCCTGCGCGCCCCCCCCCCCCCCCACCACCACAACCCTCTCTGTTCACTGCGGGATGTGCCACAGCTGTTCAGCCCAGCAGCTAGATAAGCTTCCTACCCTGCGAGCTTTAAGAGACTGCGCTATTGTAATGCTCTGCTCTCAAATCACTGTAAAAGCTGAACTGCACTGCATTCAGGAAGACATGTCTTAAAGGAATTAGTTTATCCTTCTCTGGTTAACTCCCTCTGCAGAAAATTCTACCTCTAACCTCTGGCCTGTTTTCCACCGTAGTTCCTCCCTGGAAAGACTGTGGAAGGCCTCATGCATGGGAAGCAGTGTTTCTTCCGCTCCAGGCAGGAGGTGAGGTGCATTTCATCTCTTCTAGACTGGAGCCTAGCCTGCCTTTGCGTTTCACTCAGCTTGCTTTGCAGGAAGCCCTTTATTACAATGAAAGTACAGGGTGAAATTTTGAGCTTTTTAAGGATAACACTGATTAATCATCCCTAGGAACTGGTGATTGCTTCGTGGTCCTGAAGTAGGAAACCTGCTGGGTAAAAAAAAAAAAAAATCACATTGAAGGGAACACTCTGTCTTGTAAATTGAGTAATAGCATTCTCTGGTGTTAAAAGTAAGAGATGATGTACACAGAAGTGAGGATAAGCTTCATTGCACCCAAGGAGAATATTTTTTCTTTTCAAATGGAAATACAAATTTCAGGTTGTTCTGTGCAGACTTTCTTGACCCTGAGAAGAGGGAAGATGAGGGAATATTTACATAATCCAAGTTACAAGGGAAGAGAAAAACACCTCAATCCTGCTTGTTACTCCAGAGGTGAGAGGCACTAGCCTTTTCTACTCTTTTCTCTCCCTCCTTCCCTCCTCCCCTTCCTTCTTTTACTTCTTTCCTTCATCAGCCAGACTGGTTCAGTTGAAATCCTAAATCCAACCATTTACCAGCTGCGAAATCTTGGGCAGTTTACTCGACCTCCACGTGTGTTGCCTCATCTATACATCAGGGAATAG